>NC_044332.1:15290752-16562765 GCF_007399415.2 Gopherus evgoodei
ATGGGGTCTGGATCCCAGTCTGGCCTGGTCCCGACATGCCCATCCTGGCCCAGGTGTGCAAGGTCACTTCTCTTTTTTATCCATTTCCATCTTTGTAGTTCCAAGGCTCCTCCTTTGGCGTGGAATCCTCCTCATAGCTGAACATTTCGGTTACTTCTCCCTTCACCAAAGCCACGAGGAGAGGGAACCCAGTGCAGGCAGGGACTAGGTACGGCAGGGCTGGCTGGGCATGTTTGAAGATGAGCATGATGAAGATGGTCAGGCCTAGTCCAAAGATGAATTTATTAGGGAGTAGGGACCACAGTCACAAATGACAAACTAAGCAAACTGACTTCTATTGCTGCATGGGATGGAAAAGCTCAGGTTATCCTGAGTGCTCCCTATAGCACAGTGACATCTAGAGGCTCAACTGGAAATCTGCAGGTAAATATTGCTACAACTGCCAGAGGCATTCGTTTTCCACCCTCAATGGTTCAGTCATACGAACATAGGACTGGAAGGCACCTCCTAAGCAGGGCCGGTGCTTCCATTTAGGAGACCTAGGCGGTCGCCTAGGGCACCAGGATTTGGGAGGGCGGCTGCCGCCCTCAGCGGCAATTCGGTGGCGGGGGGTCCTTCCGCACTCTGGGTCGTCGGCGGCAATTCTGCGGCGGGTCCTTCACTCGCTCTGGGACCCGCCGCCGAAGTACCCTGAAGACCGGGAGCGCAGAAGGAGCCCCCCGCCGCAGAATTGCCGCCAACAACCCTGGTGCCTCCTGCTCCTAAGTCCTTCAGCCCAGTTCCCTGCTATCGCAGACAATTCAGTCACTTAATACCATTTATAATCCTTGGGCTCTGTGCTGACACTGCTCACTATTAGCGCAGCTAGAGGTTTTTGTGCTGTGGTCTCCTTCCCATTGGAAATCAGAATGGAGCAGATAATGAAGGACCTGATTTTCTCATCTTGCCAGTTTTCCTTTAAAATGAAAGGTTTTTATCACTGCAAGGCCAATTATGACCCTCGCCTTGCCTGAAAACCTTGTTTCACTTCAGAGCTGCACTATGATTTTCAGTGTCTTACTATGTCAAAGTTTTGACCAAGGTCAGATACAGTGAACCATGGCTCTAATCTTTAAGAACAACAGAGGTGCTAGGATCATCGCTGTTTTATGGATAGTTTTATGATGGAAATAATATCTGATTTTGTTTTCTTTTTCTTTTTCTTTATTTTTTTAAAGGGGAATAAAATGTGTTGATCTGTGAAGCCCACTCTGGACTGCAAGCTTATGCATTTAATATCTCCAGCTATGCTGTTGCTGAATAAATCATGAGTAAGAGAGGCGAATGATTAGCACTGGGAGACTCCGCTCTCTTGTTTTATCCTGTCAGAATTTTGACTAGAGAAGAACCAATGAGGAAGAAGAAGCCAGCAGCATTAGAGTCATGGGGAGAGAGAGTCCGAGTATATTAAACATGATGCCAATTTTTGAAAGATCTGTCTTCAGACAGCACTTAATGAAGTGTTTTGGACAGGATATTTCATTTCAAGGTAGAGGTATTGAAACAGCTTGTTTCAGATCAAAATGGACAATCCTCAGCAGGGCATCTTGAGGCTAAAATTAACTAGCTAGGATTGTGTCTGGTAGGATGGAGTGGTAACACTTCCCATCTACTGGATGAAATCAGAACTGCTTAGTTGTGTCACATAGGTCCCATACTGCTAAAAGCTAACGGGGATTCTCCTTTAGTGCATGTGGTGGTGTCCCATGCTTTTGGAGCAGGAAATTCTGTGTTCTAACCACAATATTGCCATGAAGTTTTGAGCAGCCATCATGTACTGAAAAATTATGTCCTAGGTGATCATTTTTGTTACAATATTGTATGTATTCTCTGCTCAAAACCAAAAGATTAAGGACAAAAAGCGAGATATCTCAGACACTGAGGTACAGTGAACAATCAAACCTTCTGTTTCTAGGTTGCTTTTCTTATTAATTAATGAAAACAGGAGCATTTGTGATAGGATCATCAGCTGCTGGAGAGCGGTTTGACCTTCAGAAATATGATCTTGGCAAACCAAAAGAGATTAAAACCCAGCTGCTCGCGGCTTAGCACCTTTTCCAACTAGAGGCAAGTTGTTCTGATGTCTCATAAATCACTGACAGGCACACTACCGGAGCTCCTGTGTCACTTTGTGGGGACAGTGGCAACTGGACTGACTGCTTTCTAAATGAGCAGATTTGCATTGTTTACACTTTTCACTAATAAACCCAGAATGACTAGTATTCTAAAGCTAACATGGCAGCAGCTTCTCTCTCTCATGCTGATTTCTGTATGTTTGTTCCTCCACTCTTTTCACCATCTCCACAGTATGAGCCTCTACTGCAGGGATCGGCAACGTTTGGCACGCGTCCCACCAGGGTAAGCACCCTGGCGGGCCAAGCTGGTTTGTTTACCTGGTGATCAGCAGGTTTGGCCGATCACAGCTCCCACTGGCTTCAGTTCGCCGTCCTAGGCCAATGGGGGCTGCGGGAAGTGGCGCAGGATGAAGGATGTGCTGGCCGTGGCTTCCAGCAGCCCCCATTGGCCTGGAGTGGCAAACTGCGGTCAGTGAGAGCCGCAATCGGCCAAACCTGCAGACACTGCAGGTAAACAAACCAGCCTGGCCTGCCAGGAGGCTTATTCTGGTGGGCCGCGTGCCAAACGTTGCCGATCCCTGCTCTACTGCTTGAGCTAAAACAGTAAACCCCTGAGCTCCAAGCAGGCCAGATGTTCAGTGAGTGTTCAGGAGAGGTGTATAATAGGGGTTTGACACACAGGAGTGCAGTGAAAAACTGCATGTTGTTTCCCTGGCTCCACCAGTCACATAATCTGAGTCAGGCTTGACAAAGATCAAGTATCCGTCGATTACAGTGGCTACTGCCACAAGGGGCTAAGGGCTCAAGAAAGTACAACCCTTTGTGAGATGCTCCTTCAATCTCCTCCTCTTTCATCTGCTATCCCCTGGCTTTCAGACAAAGACTAGAGTCAAACACCCTCAGCAACCCACTTTAGAACATCAGATGCGGCGGCCTGTGAACCCCATAAAAAGTCATGTCCATAGCTACCACAACCGTCAGCAGCCTCCCTTCCTGTGACAACATTGGAAAGTTGGCCTAACTCTCTGCTCCAAACCTGGTTCTCCTGGCACAGGGTGAATGATGAGAGAGAATCGGGGAGGGAGGGAAGGGGGCAGCTGAGAGTGCTGCAGCAGCAGAGCGGGGGAGGCAGTTGGGAGCCTGCAGCAGCAGATCAGAGAACTGAGGTCCAGGAAGGAAAGTAGATGTGAGGTTTATAACAGGCTGGAAAAGCCAGCCATCTACTGCAAATATGAGACATCTTCAACTTCAGAATAGTGATCTATTTCCTTAAACTGCTGCTGGCTCTGCCACTGACCTGCTGGGTGACCTTGGGTGTAACACTTCACCCATCTGTGCCTCAGTTTCCCCCAGCACTCATGTCTGTTTAGACTGTCAGCTCTTAAGGGCAGATCTGTCTCCTAGTATACGTATGTACAGGGTGCCTGATCTCAGCTGGGACTACTGTAATACAAATCATGACCATAATTTACAGCAAATACCATTAAAACACCCCAGAGCAGGATTCTACTAGGAAAGGGACAGGTGCAATAGTCTTATAAGCAATATTAAAAATTCTGCTGTGGATGAGTGTAACACCAGGCTGGCTGTTTACTTAATTGTCTAAAAATAATTAACATATTATTTAGCTCTCTCTATTATTTGATATGAAGTATTATTCTTAACCCATCTTACCCCTTAAAAAAAACCCTTTGGAAACTGGCAGAACACAATGTGCTGGGGAGACCAGAGCAGGGCCAGTAGCTGAGTTCAGCTTCTTTCATGAGCTCAGCACTGGGAACACTGCCCAAAAGTTTGGATTGGCATAAAAAAAGCCCTGCAAAAGTAGGCTTCACTCCCTGTCTCTTTAAGAAACCGGAGGGGTGTGTGTGTGGCCGGGTCCCCAGGCTCACTAGAGTTCTCATTGGCTTGTGGCAGCAGGAAGTGGGAGGTGGAAAAGTCAGATCTTTGCTTGTTGTTGTCTGAGCTGCAGGGTGAGGTGGGGGAAAACATGGTTTCACTTCAATGATTCCCTCTGTTTTCCGGGTGGGGTTGTGTTGTACAGCAAGGGGGTGGGGGGATGTTTGTAGGCTTTTGTGCTGCTGTTTTAGATCCCTGAGATCTTCTCTTGTGTGTTAGATTTGGGTGCAGCTGCAGAATCTGGCCTGCTTGCTCTGCAGCTCATAGGCAGCTGGGGCCTGGGGCAGGTAGCTGTCATAGCAGCAAGCACTAGCCTCAGCTGCTCAAATAATTGGATCCCAGCTTTTTCTCTTCACTCTCTTGCAGGTTTGCTGTTGCCATTATGGCCCAAAGAGCCTTTCCGAATCCCTACGCAGACTATGACAAATCCCTGGCCACAGGATACTTTGACTCTTCAGGGCGGGTGAGTTGGAGCTCTAAAGTGACTTAATTTTACAGCGCTGGAATGTTTCTTTCTTAACAGGTGTCACAGGCTGGCGTGAGCTTAATTTTTCTTTCCCCTGTTTCTGTGGCATGGGAGCAGTGCCCGGTCGATCCAGAGAAAGGCAGGGATTGCATGCCTAACATGCCTCAAGACAGGGCTTGTGCGTTGGATGTTAATAGCGTCTTGGACATTTCTTTTTGAAATGTTTCTGTGAGCTTCCTGGAGCTTTCTCGTGGTCTTACCTGAGCCAGGTCAGCATTCAGGTATCTGCCATTGTACTCTGGGACAGTTTCCCCATTTATAGCCACCTCATCCAGTGTCTAGTTTAATCCGATGAAATCATGAGACGAGTTAAACTTTTGTAAGGGGGGGGAGGCAAAGACTAATGGGAAAATCCTAACTTAAGTTAGAGGTTTGGTTGCAGGAGAAAAAGGTCAGTCCATGCACCTGGGCAGTGGTGCTGCATGATCAAAATCACTGGCTCTTGTGAGAGGGCTCAAAGGGGTGTGGTAACAGTTTATATATATGGGGAGAGAACCAATTCCAAAGCAGCTATCTGTGACATTGTAAACAGGATTCTGACTTCACTTGTGTAATAAACACCCTGAGACTATAAGCAAATAAACAAAGCTTTTGCTTTCCCACTCCCACTTGCTGTAGGTGTATTGGACAAGAAGCCACTCCATACAGACACAGATTAGAAACACTGATCCTTTCCCCTGGGGACTTTATAAGGCCCTAGTAATTTTGGATAAAAAACAGAGAGAGATTATATAGTCTGTGTGTCTGTCTCCCAGTCGATTCCCATATATCTGTTGATATGGATCTTTGGTTACTTTGGTTTGTTGCATTTTATTGTAATAGCTGGAAAGGTAAGATGAAAGGATCTTGCAGCCATTCGGGGGCAGGTGTGGTCTGAGAACATGTCTGGGAGCCAGGAACTCCTGTATTCTAGTTACTGACTCTCAGTGGCCTTGGGCAAGTCACTTAATCTTTCTGCTTCAGTTTCTCAGTCAGTAAATTAAATCTTCCTGCATAGAGGTGCTGTGAAGCTTACTTAATGTCTGTAATACTCCTTGAAGATGAAATGGCCTGTGTAAGTGCTAAGTATTGTGAAGATGATGAAACATTCAAACACCACAGGGGTGTTTGTCTTGGCAGCCTCACATCCACCCTGTTGAGACTGGCTCTATTTTTTGAGCAATGCATCTCAGAGCCAGGAAAAGATGCCCTCACATGTAGTTATTACAGAGGGGCCTTGATGTTTTCTGCTTTGCTTTGGCAGAGGAGACTTGCAGTCTCCCATTTCTGAGGCTGCAGCGTATGCACAACCACAGAAGTCTTCCCAGTTGAAGGTGCAACATATCTGCTGTCTCATCACTGCTAGGAAGAACCTTAAAAACTTTAACCATATATCTCTGGTTTTGGAAGTTCTTAAAGATCTTTGGGCATCTGTTGTTTTTCTTGATTTGGTGGTGTTGCTACCTGAAGTTTTTATTCCACAATGTTTCACTGAGATTTGCTTCCAGAGTCTGACTCCAACGAATCAGTTCTGAGTCACTGCACTTTTATCCTCTCAGCAATTTTAGAAGCATATTATTTATATATATATGAAAAGTCTTTAGTCACACATTTAACAGAGCAGATCTCTTGTATCTAACCCAGATTCCCTAGACTAAAAACAATAATCACAATTTATTGCACAAGATGCTTTTTGTGACAGGTTCTGGAAAACAGACTCAAACAAGCAGAACCAGTTCAAAATCTTCAAGCTCAGGGGATTGGACCCAAGAGATGTGCCTTCTTTAATGTATTAACCCAAAGACTACAGCATGAATTAGTCTCTGAGTTACTTAAGTGGCAGGCTACCAAAGGAAATGAAGGGATCGTGACATGGTTAGATTTTTAAACTGATGAGCTGGGATCTGCCTAAACTGCAGCTGTCTCTTCTAGCCTACACAACTTAGTACAGCGTGAATGCTTGTGGCACACTGTTTAATAATACTCATTCACATCATACCATCACTTTTACTACATACGTTCCAAACAGAAAAATATTCTTTCCATCAAAACATTGGTTCCCCTCCATCCCGCCCCGCAAAGGTGCGTAGGAAGCAGAGTGTGTGTGTGTTTGCATACACAGCCAAGCCTTGGCGTAAACCACTCTGATGCATCTGAGCTCTCAACTACATTCCAACCTTGTTAAAACAAAACCCTTTGTTGTTGCTTAAGGCTCTTTCTGCATTGGCGGGTGCTGCTGGAATTATCACATAAGCATGTACCCACATGGTATGGTAGATACTTTAGCATAAGGTGATGCCATCTCGTGATATACAGTATCGTATCATAGTCCTTAGACTGGCTTACGCTATAGACCTGTTCAGTCAGTTGTGGCGATCCAGAGGTGGTGATCCCAACGGTGCTATGAATGGCCTGCAGTTATAGTAGTAAGTATGGAACCAAGCTCTACAAATTAATTTCATTTTTTCCAGCCTATTGCTTAGTTTCATTATTATTTTTTCCCTGAACAAAGCAATTAAAATATGCCTGTAGGGGAATGAACAAAACATTACAGTTCATGTACCAAAATCCAGCAGCTTGGAAAACCACAGCAAATATCCTTTGTTGAATGCTAGGTTTTTAAAATATAAAAAAGTCAATATGTAGCATGTTTAGCCATGTGGGAAACTGGGTGTGGAAGGTTGAAAAGGGAAGGATTTCCATTTTGTGGATTGCTTCCTACAACCCATCTTATTAGTAACAGCTAAATCAAGCCTAGCCTAGCCTACGCAAATTAGGGCCTGAATTCTTAAAATCTTATCTTGCCCTGGTGGACAGCAGGAGTAACTCCGTTGACATCAGTGGAATTTTTATGCTGGTGTGAATGAGGAGAATCAAGCCCATGCAATTTGTTATTATTAAAGTGCCAGCACTGAGATCTCAATCTATCACCTCACAAATACAGGGATTAAATCACAACACCCCAGTCACTACTGCAGTACCACAATTTTAAGGACTAGGGTGACAGTCTCGATTTTTGAGTCTTTTTCTTATATAGGCTCCTCTCTCTCTCTCACACACACACCCACCCATCCGTCCATCCTGATTTTTCACATTTGCTGTCTGGTCTCCCTATTAAGGACAGGGAATCTAGCTAGCAAACCGAGGGCAGTTAGTGAAAAGTCAGCATCTTGCACCACATTCTGGATGGGAGCAGGCAGGAGCTGAGTGGGATTTCTTTTTGGAGCAGTGGCTACCCTGCTCTCAACTTCCTCAAGCCTCATCTGTGGGCCAGGGCCAGGTGGTGTGTGAGAGCTGTGGGAAAAGGCTGCCCCTGAGGTAACAGGCCGAGATTCCAGTTCATTTTACTACTGCCAGCCAAATACAAAACTGAGTATTTCTGGCTACACTCGCTGACTGAGAATCCCAGTTCCCCAGGGTAATCCCTGCTCTCTGCCATGCACGCTCGCAGCAATTTGATGAGCCCTCACCCAATCTGTTTGCTGATATTTACTTATGTGTGGTATTTCTTTTCTATCCACAGCTGACTCCTGAGTTCACTCAGCGCCTGAACAATAAGATCAGAGAGCTGCTTCAGCAGATGGAGAGAGGCTTGAAATCTGCCAACCCCAGGGACTGCACTGCTTACACTGGCTGGGCAGGTAGGGCAATGCCGTAACAAGGACATTTGAACTAGCCAGCTCTGTGGGGCAGAGCAAGTCTGCTTGTTAGCTGCCTTTCCAGGTTAGGCTCACCCAGCCTCTGCCTCCTCTAGTAAAGAAAAAGAGAGCTGCTTTATTGATTATGATGCATGGTCTCAGTCAGAAACGATCAGTGTAGACTCATGCTACGAAGCAGTTCTGGCACTTCTTGTGATTAACAAAGACGACCTACATTTGAAGCTGAGGTCCACCTGTCCTCCCCATTTCTGGCTGCTGGGGTTGGAGGGTGGGAACAAGGTATCTTTGGCATTCCACTACAATATAGGGCATGCTCTCTATCCGTTCTGCTAAGGTGCTCTTACAAATAAAGCTTGGCGGGTTAGATGCCTTGTGGAGCTGATGAGTGTCAGAGCTTTTACCTTTAAGGGGCTGGCTCAGATCCAACCCAGTCAGTTGTGACATTGTTGACTCCCTACCCGCTGTTAGATGAATGTGAAGCAAGCGGATGGGTGTCAGTCCAGCTCCTGGTGGGCATGGATGCACGTATCAGGATCTGCACTCGGCACTGTGTAGGCAGGCTCAGCAGAGAGGCTCCATGCCTACGGAGACCAAACTCCTCTCAGCCTTAACAGTGACCCCACCAGTTTGGGTGAAACCTTCTGGGTTGGCCAGCATGTGGGAGCTTCCATTGCCACCGTCGACAGCTCCCTCTGCCTACTGTAGATAATGGGTAATTGTCTTGGTTACGGAAGGTGCCTAAGCACTGAAATCAGGGAATATTTAAATATAAATATGTTCCAGTAAATATTTCAGGTTCGTTTTATTTTTTACCATTATGATGTGAGGTAGCATGATCACCAGGCTGTTCCTGCTCTTGTTCTGGGTTACCTGTTAATGCCAATCGACTGATCCAAAACTGGTTCTGGCCCAGTGTCTTTGAGAGGAGAAGAGAGAAGAAATGCAACACAGCATATGAGTCAGGGAAACCCTGTCCTTGAACTGATTTTTCTCTTCAAAGCTAGCAGAAATAGCTCTACCTCTAAGTCAGATCTGGAATGTAGCCAGACTTGCCATGACAAACACCACAGGCTGCATCAGGTAACTGGGTCCTCAGTCCCTTGTCCATCCCAATCTTCCCTACACCAGGACCAGAACCGGCTTTGTCTTTGATCCCACTGGTCCGTAAGCTTCTCTGGGTTAACTATAAGAAGTCAGAGTCTAAGGTTGCATCTACACTTGGAGGGTGGGAGTCCCACCTCAAGTAGACCTACTTGTGCTAGCTCTCATAGAGTTCACTACATACTGTCGCGTTCCCGGGGAAGCTTAGGCAGCATGGCCAGCTGCCCCAAGGACAAACCCACCCAGACCCTGTTGGCACACATTCAGGGCAGCTAGCCCATCCTGCTGCTTGCCACTGCCTGTGCTTCTGCATGCACACTACAATTTGTAATGTGCTAGCTGGACGGTGCTTTAGTATAGTCACAGCCTAAGACCATTTCCTCCTGGTATTGCAGCCACCTGTAGTGTTCAGGATGAAGCCCTGCGTGCTTCCTTGGTAGATAGCATTAGAGAGAGAATGAGCCAAGGAAGAAGACTGCCACCATCATGCCTTTTCTGCCCATTTTCTCCTTTGTATGAGTGTTTTTGCTTTCCCTGTATTCTCCCCTTCTCTGGCCTTAACCCCGAATCTCCGTTCCCTGCCAGGTGTGCCCTCCATTGCCACCACATGCTCTCCCCTTTCCAACTCTTTCTCTTACTTCTTCCTGGAGAAGCCCTGCAGAGCACCCCCATGGTGGAGAACCTGACATCACATACACCTGACAGCAGTGACATGGTTTTTGGTGACAATTCAGAGGATGCTAGTTTCTCTGCCATGCCCATACTTGTACCCATATTGCCTTATCCTGAGATCTTCACACTGGTCTTGGTATGGATACGTCTGTGCCTAGGTGCTACAGAAGGTGGTAGTAAAGAGAACACTTCTTGCTAAATCACTACTGGTTGAGTGCCCAAGCGTGGTGTTAGAAGGCATAGTAATGCTGGAGGTGCCACGCTTTTGAATGAATTGGCAAACTGGGGCCCAGACAACTTATGACTATTACTGATTCCAAGGCACTTTTATAAAACGGTCAAATTCCAACTCAGAAGGCCTCACCCAAGTTCATCCTGGAGTGTAATGCACCCATATCCCTAACTTCCTGTCCAGCGCTGATCTGTGATGTCGCTGTTCAACACCTTCGGCATTTCCACCTGGTGGTGGCTGATCTGATCCCCACGGATAACCTGTATTTCCATCTGCTTGCACGTGCTTGGAGATCCCCTGGGATGAAAGGCGCTGTGTGCAAGAAATCTATTGTTAATGTGACAGTGCCATAAGTGAATGGCGGCCTGTGGAGTGGGCGTAGGCATGTTATTTGAAGTTACATTGGATTCTGCCTATTACCGGTACAATTCAGTATGTAGGGCTGGAGGATAAATAGCTCACATTAGCAAGACTCTTATAGTGTATTGGGAGGAAGAGCTCAACTCCCGGAGGGGTGGGAGGGAGGGAAGGCGTATACCTCCATAGGGTAGCCTTAAGGAGCATCCTACAAGCCTTGGTTAGGAAGGAAAATGATTCGAGGGATGAAATGATCAGTAATGCTATGGCTAAGTCTTCCGCCCATATTTTATTCGGAAGGGAGTTACACAAAAGGGATTCTCCCTTCTCCCCTTTCCATTCCTTCCTTGCTTGTCATTTAGAAGAAGACTATGAAGGATTTTCTGTGAGTCGCAGCCAGAGAAATGGAACACACTGATATTATTCTGTATCCATTTTCCCCCTGCTAATAGTCGCTAGATTAATTTATTCAACGTTGTTTCTGGATGGAAAATTAATTGGGCCATGACAGCAGCTTTTCCTCTTAATTGCTTATGTAGAAAAGGCTTGTTGAGTATCTTCTCATGTAAATCATCACCCAGGCGTCTGAAATCAGTCGGCTCTCTGTGGCTGCTAATCGGAGATAGTGGAAATGAATAGCTGTGGCTTTCAGTGAACGTTCTTCCTCTGTATGATGTGGCACACCTGAGTCTACTCCATTATGCCTAGGCATACACGGCACATGCTGGAATTAGATGTGTTCTCTCTATTCCTTCCACTGTACACGTGCAAGAACCCCATCCCACTGGCCTGCATTTGTGTCAGGGAAACCCTGTGTTTTAGTGCCAAGAAGCACTAGTGTAAAGGGGAGGGACTTCACCATTTTCAATAACAGAAACATACAGCTTGCTTAAGCTGCTGTACTGAGCCAATCCAAAGTAATGAACAAACAGCCTTGGGGCACAAACTTTAATGTGTGATGCAGTAGCACCTACAGTTGCCAAGAGAGATCAGGGCACTGTACAGACACACGAGCCTGGCCTATACCCAAAGTTGCAGCAGTTAAGATTGGGGTTTTTTTTTAACCAATTTAGCTAAATTGATGCAAAACTCTGTGTGGACACTTAAATTTAAAACCTGGCTGATATCTGTATAGCCTGCATGTAAGTTACTGATCTAAGTTAAGCTGCGCTAAGCCCCTTTTGAACTGATACACTGGTCCTTAGCTGAATTGTTTTTAAACCACTGCAATTTGTGTATTGACACGGTTCTGAAGATTGCACAATCTAAACAGGTGAGACAAAGGATGGGAAGAGAAATGGAGAAGTGACTTGGCTGAGGTCACCCAGCTGGCCAGTGGTAGAGCTGGGACTAGCACCCAGGACACCCAAGTCCCTATCCAGCCCCCTGGCCACTGGACCATGCTGTATCTCTAAATCTATGAGCCTGATCCATAAGCTGAAATGGAGCGATGAAAAGCTGGCCCTCCTATGCATTTGCAGATCCTCTAACTACCTGTTCTCCAGGTTCTTGGGCATCTCATCTATTTATACACATGGTGCTACATTAAAGAGGCAGCAGGGTCTGCCTGAACTACAAGGAGACAGGGTGAAGATTCATGTGCCTGAAATGTGTCTTTGTTTCAAGATTGTTAGGCAACATGTTAAAAAAATGAGGGCAAGTCACTGTAGCCCCAGGATGCTAGTAATTTACATATTGACCTTTCCAAGCCATTATTATGGTTTCAAGCAGTTGTTTACTCTGCTGCTCTGAAAATATATGCACTCCTTTGAGCTGCTAGCTTATCATGTGGTTCACAGCTGCCTCTGGGACCCTGAGCTGTTCTGAAAGAAAGAACCCCACAAAGCTCATGTGTATCTCCTATGTTTTGCTGGTGGGGAGGATGGATGGAAGGAAGGTGCATTGTACACTACCAAGAAATGGCTCTCCCTCCCCAGAGTCAGGATTTTGCCAGACATTCCCCAAAGCCAAATCCATAGTTACCAGTGTCTGAGACAGAGAACTTAAAGATGAGAGCTGCACAGGACAGCAGAGGGTGCATATGACCCAAAGGAATGCTGACTATCAGCCAGTTCCCAGTAGGCTTTGAAGGAGCGCAAGGTCATGAGCTAGGCCCTAATAAGGTGAAAGATAATCACTCTTTCTGATTTGTATGGTAAACTATTTTTGCTTAAGTTACTGTGCAACAAGGGAGGGCCAAGCATTTGTGAAGAGACCACCTTTTGCTAGGGATAGATGGACAGGTGTAGTATTTCAAATACAGTCCATTATCCAGACTCCTAGAGCCTAATTCATCGGTGGCCAGCACCTTTGGCAAAGTGGATGCAAATGCTGTCTGTCTGACTGAGTGGCGTCTTACACTGACTCTGCAAACGTAAGTGACTTAGATAAAATCCCAGGAGCTATAGTAGCTTCTCTGCCATCACTAGAATTCTCTGGAGTGGGAAATCTGGTACGTGCTCCCATGCCCCAGATCACAGGGATCTGAAATCCAGAAGTGCTAGCAGGATGAGTGCCATCTTGGGCAATACCGGTCATCAAACCAGGAACCTCCGAGCTAGAAGTGTCTAGAAAGCCAGTCTCTCTAGATGGGGGCTGTAACAGACTCGCATCCTCTGCGAGTCAGGCACAAGGGGGGCACAGGCTGACTGGTGGGCTACATCTGGACCCAAAAGAGAGGCTACCAGAGCTATGGAGGGCAGGTTGAGGAGCAACAACAGGCACCTGTGTGGGGAGGCTGGAAGGTGAGTTACTAGGGGAGTGTTTTGAGGGACAGAATAACAGCTCAATGCATAAGATACATTTCTCCTTGGAAAAAGGGATCTCCAGATCCCAGAAAAGCAGATAAGACACCAACATGAAATGCACAAGTATTCCCCAGGTCAGGGGTTGTTCCCCAGACCCACAGCTACAAGTCTCAGTAAAGAGCCTTCTTCCCCACAGCCTCTCTCCTTTCTATTTCTGGAGTAACTGCTTTGGTGGCCTTCCTTCTGCTCACCTGTCTAGACTGGCGAGTCCTTGTTTGCTAGTAGCAGGATAGGGTTTCTACACCCTGTCCCAAGTAGAGTGCAGGGGCTGGAAGGAAGGGTAAACCTGGGGTATACGGAGGGAGTCTGGGTTCTGATACCTACTGACCTGGTATCTCTGAGGGTTTCCCATCACCAGTGTGTACTCAGACAGCACTGTGCCATGGCCACTAAGGGTCTGGGACAGCATGAGCTTCAGTGAGCCTGAAGCTCCTTTGTTTGTAATTTAGGATCTCAGGCTCTTTGTGGTTTTGGAGGCAGTAAAGTCAATATAAGAAGCCCTATTTAAAATGATCCCCAACATAGTTACTAGCTTGTCAGTCTGAAAGCGGAGGCAGAATCTAAATGAGTAATGGCATTTTATGGAGGTCAGGATGAGTTATGCCGTCCTTTAGTCACATCACTTAGGAGGAAAACTGCTACTTGTTAAGAAAAATTTAAAACTGAGAAGTCTTAAGGGGGAGAAAAACATTAGCTCTTTAGACTAAGTGTTTAAAAGTTCAAGTACATATTAAAACCAGCAACCACAGACTGTCCCCCAATGAATAAACGTGTGGCTGAACTGTTCCGTCACCCCTATACAATTCAGATGCCAGCTGAGCCCTCCAGGTCAATTATAACTGGGTTCTGAGGAAAGGGCTGGTAGCAGCAAGGACTGTAGAAATGGCACAGTCAGATATCTCTCTAGCCATCCATTGCCCCTATCGTGTAGTATTTGAATCCCTCACATCATCCCTGTGAGATATGACAGTACTACTGTCTTCACTTGCACATGGGGACCTGAGGCACACAGACAGAC
This sequence comes from Gopherus evgoodei, assembly GCF_007399415.2. Lineage (NCBI taxonomy): Eukaryota > Metazoa > Chordata > Testudines > Testudinidae > Gopherus > Gopherus evgoodei. Next base: position 15,305,117 of record NC_044332.1, read on the forward strand.
AAAGACCCAAATCTGCAAAGGTATTTTGGCTCCAATGTCTATTGATGTTGCTGGGAGTTAGCCTAAATATCTTTGTGGATCTGGGGCTAAGTGACTTGCCCAAAGTCACACGGGGAGGTGTCCAGGGTCTTCCAAATCCCTAACCACTTTCACCTCTGGGAGAGCGTCTTTCCTATGGCTGAATTACTCCATTCATCATTTTATCCATAAAGTAAAGCTATAGAGGAGAGATACGGATACATGTATTTGTATAAGCGCAGGTTTGTCCCATATTGATCGCTTCTCCAGATCCATTGGACTTGTGGATTTAATGGGCTTGTGGAAAGGGAGGATGATGCATTAGTGTTTGGGTTGCAAACAGAACAAAGGGGTGGTGTTAATGATGGGAACCTGGCACCTTTGTACACCACCGATTATATCCTTTGTATTCATTCCTATCCACTGCCTTTAGCAACCTATATTAGCAACGATCTTTTTTTTTTTATTTCTGTTCCTGTTCTCTTGGATGAGTAAACCCAGTCAAGAGCGCAAGCTTGATTCTGTTCCTTCTCATGTGGCAACAGATGTGTAGTAAATTCCAATCACTGACATCCCTGTAATCCCACTGACAGCAGTCGGATTGCACAAGTGTTCGTGAGGCCTCAGTTTGGCCTGCAGAACTCTTCTGACTGGTGACTTGGTGTGAGATGGAAAGAATAGAGTTTACTTTTCGAGTCCGTGTTGTGTTAAGAAATTAACTGTTACACTTTAATACAAAGTTCTATTTACAAATGGTTTTGAAAAGGGTTAATAAATTATTAATAGACGTTATAAGCACATTAGACATGAGTAATATATTATAGAGGGCTATAAACACATCACTGGTTACAGACGATTATGCATTTTTGTATAAGCAACCAAGTGAGCTGTTGGACTTTGTCAATCTGTTACAACTGAGTAATACTTAGAAAACAGCTAATCATTTATTAACCCTTTTACATGCTATTTATAAATAGGACCTCATTATAAAGTGTGATCTAAAATCTTTTTGAAAACTGAGCACATACAGAGACCTGTAAGAAGCAAAAAAATGTGGATTTCCCCCCTGCTGTTTTACAGAGTCACTTTTCAGAAAAGGTCTATGCTCGCAGGGCATAATTCAAAGCCCATGGTAGTCAATAGAAGTTTTTCCATTGCCTCCAGTGGGCTTTGGATCTCACCATAAATAAGTAATACTGAAAATACTAAATACAGAAAATATTCTCCCTGAGGCTAGTCAACTGCAGTTTTTGCCTTTACTGACTGTATCTTGGACATACACTGCTCAAAGGGTGCCTAGCATTCTTCTGTCTTCATGGTGAAATTAAATGACATTTTTACTTGACATGCTCCAGGCACCAAATATTAACTAGCTCTCATTCGGCCCCTCCCAGATACCTGTTTATGGAGACAATCTTGTTTCTGATAGAATTTTGTGAATTTTTTCACACCTGAGATGCAGCAGGGCAGCTGCCCGTACGAGCTGCAGCAAAGCTCAGACAGAAGAGGTAGCAGGCAGGCATGTCCATCAAAGAATGGGAAGAGAGACGAGTCTGATAATCTTTGGAAGTGTTACTTTTGAAAGACTTATAAGAATAGAGCTGAAAACCTCTCGTTAAAAATTAAAGAATTTTTTTTTTAAATTCTGTACACACCAGTGAAGGTGTGCTCCTTGAGAAAGGTTCTTTGAAAAACTCAGTTACTTTAATGATAATACTTAGATAAGCGCTCACACTCTTCATCCATAGCGCTGAAGTTCCTCTACAGAGGAGGTAGTATCATCTATCCCCAGTTTACAGATGGGAAAACTGAGGCACAGAGAAATTAAGTGACTTGCCAAAGGTCACCCAGCAAACCAGTGGCAGAGCCAGGAATAGAACCCAGGTCCCTAACCACTGGATCACACTATTTAAAATTCAAGTTGTTAGTGTCTCTTTAAGAGAAATCAGCTAGCTCTCCTCTTTCCCTCCAACTTTGCTCACATTTGGTGAGTGTGAATTTGGTGCGCTGAGAGGTATTACAGAACATTACAAATGCACATGATCTTGTGAGTCCAATGCATGATTCCCCATCCTCAGTTTAAGGACAGCAACTTCATATATTCTACTAGATGTCACTATAAGTGGGTTTTCCCCCATGACTAGCTTCCTGCTTTGAGGACACTGGATGGTTTGCTTTTCAGGGTTGATGGAGGAAGTGTGAAGCCTTTTCTCCCTCCAGATCGCAGGTCTGAATGTGGTCCAAGTTAGCAATAACCAAAAATCTCCTATCTTGTGGCAGTTTCGTGACCTTTGTTACACGAGTTCACTGCAGCTCAGTTCCTAGTGGACTGCACACTGAAAACCACCATCTAATTGGTGTCCTTAGCAGCAGTCTGGATAAAGAGACTAAGATTTAATTGATATTGAAAGCATGCTGTCCCCTTGCCTGAGATCCCTTCTGTTCAGGGTTGGCAAGGTTCAAGTTAGAGAAATTTGCCTTGCTATCGCGTATGTTGTCCCTTAGCAGCGTTTCACAATGGCCTGCAGTTTACAGGTTGCTGACAATCCAGCATCATTCACAAGCCCTGAACTCAGTATATACCTAAAGCAGCATCTCAGCCTCTCCATTAACTAGTGAAATTGTCTGTTAGCTGGTTGGGAAGATCTAACTATACGTGCCCTATACTGTGACAAGATTTTAAACAAACTAAAACATCTTACAACTCTGGTGCTACTGGGATTAACAGATTTTGCAGGTGCTAAAGTAAAGGTCATAAGCACTGGATCTCCCATCTAGCTGTACAAATGCACCACTGTTCCAACACAACCTACCAACACAAAACCCTATCAAAACAGAGCACTCCACTGCACGCACAGTTCTTCTCCTAGGGAAAGGATGAGAGCGAGAACCAATGACACATGACAGATGTTAGCCATGTTGCTTAATGCACAACAGGAAGATGCTCAGGTTCGGACACCACCCTTATCACCATAATATCTGTCTAGAATAGACCCTTCAGATCCTCTGCTCTGGCAGGCCATAAACGGCCAACTGTGTGGTAGTTCTGAGGGGCACAAATGGGAATTGGAGTGAGACAGCCACATATGTTTGAAGCAATTCAACTGGATCCAGGTTTCCAGGGGTGCAAAGCTAGGGGAACTGATCCCCTCTGCTACCTAGCCCCTTGTCCCTCATTATGTAATAATTGTTTTTATATGGTACTTTACACATTAGAAGCATTTTGCAAATATTATCTAGCTCATCTTCAACCTACTGTGCACATTTGGGAGGTTAGGTATATACCCTTATTTTACAGATGGGGAAACTGAGGCAGGGAGTGCAGTGACTTGCCCAAAGCCAGACTGAGTGTGTGGCAATGCTGGGATTATCATTTAGGACCTCCTGATTCCCAGCCCCATACTCTGTCCTCCAACCATGCTGCCTCTAATATACATTGTCTAGATATTAATCATGGTCAACCTACATTTGATGCTGTTATTTTTTTAGTGTATCATTGGTGTATCTATCGACCTACACATGCTTGCTGCAAGTCACCGCTCCATGTTGGGTGTTGCTCTTCACAGTTGTAGACCAGATTTTAAAAGCTTTTGGGTGTAGAGAGAATCTTGCCCCATTTGGGAAGTGATGCCGATGTTACAGTTCTGCAAAGCCTCTCAAACCTGACTGCGTTTTGATGCTTTTGGAGCCTTTAAGGGTGGCCACATTGGGTCAGACCAAAGGTCCATCTAGCCCAGTATCCTGTCTTCTGGCCGTGGCCAAGGCCAAGTGCCCCGGAGGGAATGAACAGAACGGGTAGTGATCCATCTCCTGTCACCCATTCCCAGGGTACGTCTTCACTACCAGCTGTATCGGTGGGTAGCAATCGATTTCTTGGGGATCGATATATCGCGTCTCATCTAGACGCGATATATCGATCCCCGAACGCACTCCTGTCGACTCTGGAACTTCACCAACGCGAACGGCGGTAGTGGAGTCAACAGGGGGAGCCGCGGGCGTCGATCCCGCGCTGTGAGGAGGGTAGGTAACTCAATCTAAGATACTTCGACTTCAGCTACGTTATTCACGTAGCTGAAGTTGTGTATCTTAGATCGATCCCCTCCCCTAGTGTAGACCAGCCCCCAGCTTCTGGCAAACAATTGTTCATTGTTCAGGATGGGGAGGGAGGGAGTTGCTAAAAGAGATTTTTGTGGGAAAAGGGGAAGAAGAGACTGGAAGAAAAACTCACAAGCTAATTTTATTTTTCCAGGCTTCAATCCTGGCATTATTCGTACCATGATAGTTACATAAACAAATAAACTTGTTCCAATAGCAGCTGCTTATGAAAAGCTAAACATTAGAACAGGTAACTCCATAGTCTGAGCTGTTTAAATTGATATCAGGCCTATTAAGAACCTAAAGATGGTCATAGGTCATGGAAATACCTAGTAGGTGAGTATTCCCCTTTAAAAAGAGCTTCATGCCCTCGTCCTTACAAACTTGAATGATGATACCGTACATCTGAGCTTCTCTCTGTGGAAATACTAACACTGAACTGCGTAGAGAGCGGACAAGGTTATTAACTTCGGCAGGAAATGGAAATTTGCCCTTAATATACATGTGAAATTGAATTGTCTGTAGCATGAAGCTTTGGAGATTACCCATGCAAAATGAGAAAATGATCTAAATTTAAAATTGTCCCTAGTACAGTGGAAAGTAATTTTTCAGGCTGCCTTTTTTTTTTAAAACTGGATTGAAATCTGCAGAGATTGGCTCTATTAATTTAGGCTTAAACACAGGACCTGTGTCGTCTTAGAAACGGTTAATGAGATGGAAAGCATACTGTAAGGGGCAAAATGAGATTTTTCTGGAAGTGATGTAGGCCACTAGCTTCTTTGATACATATTCTTTGAGGATACCTCGAGCCCCTAGATGCTTTTGAGGGTGCCTTCCGACTAGCAGGTGTTCAGAAGGGAGATTCTGTCTACTGTGACAGACCTTTTGAATAACGACACACTGATGACTCTTCAAATTATGTATAACAGGCTTCAAGAGCGGGATGAGAGAGGGACAGAGCAAGGCTCCAGGCAAAACCAGTGACCTAGCCTTTTAACAGCAGCATTGTTTATGTAGCTGGATGCCTGGTATGGAAGAATCAGGGGCAGAAGAATGCATTTTCCTGGCTCTTGAATAGCTTTTTATGTTTCAGACAAGGGCTGCACTCAGAATTAGTGTGTGGTGTGTGTATGCAGGAATTATCTCTTCGTTTACAATACTTTTCTTGAAAACAGCTGATTCTCTGTGCAGAGAAAAATAAAGGCCATTCTCAGTCTCTCTCCTTTTCTATGAAGGTCCAGTTTAGTGTACAGCTTCTCTAATTTAGGGGTCACCAACAGTTGTCAAGGCATTGCAAGCACCCTGCCATTCCCATATTGCTCGATGGGAGGGAGGTCCCAGACAGATGAGAGGCTGGGACCTCCTGCAATGGAAAAGGGGGTTCCAGGCTGGTTGAGGTTGAGAACAGCTGCTGTATTGCAGATAGTTTTTTGTCTATCACTAATGCTTATGTATTTGTCATTGCTATTTGGCAGGAGGCTAAATAAATAAATAAATAAGAGTAAATAATTAATTCCACCTTGTATGGTGCTTTTCAGCAGTAGATCTAAAAGAGCTTTACAAAGTTACACTTTATACACTTCACAATTATTGCCATTTTACAGATGGGGAGACTGAGGCAGAGAGGTACAGCGACATGTCCAAAGTCACCCATGGCCATGCAGGGAAATATTAATGTCCCAGTACAGATAAGCTGATCAAGAAATCTGTTTCATATGTTTTGGCTCTACCATAAACAGCTGGGATTTATGTTTTAAAGTTAGTCACAAAAGTATACAGTGTCAGGGGAGAGCAATAAAACAGCTGATCCATGCCTTGGGCTTAACCCATTTATTTCTTCGCAGGCATTGCTGTGCTTTACTTGCACCTGTATGATGTGTATGGAGATCCTTCCTACCTCCAGGTAGCAGAGGCGTACGCAAAGAAGAGCTTGAATTGTCTGACAAAGCGCTCCATCACCTTCTTGTGTGGGGATGCTGGACCTTTGGCAGTGGCTGCCGTTGTGTACCATAAATTACGGGATGAGACGCAGTCAGAAGCCTGCATCACTCGGTAACGTTTTGGGGTTTGGTTTTGCCGCCTGTTCCTCAAGTTGTTGCTTTTGGACGCATGAGCTGGTGTCCAAAACTACTAGCTTTCCCTATGCGGAACATCCCTCTCGACCTTGTTAAGTTCTGCTGTATGGCTCTGTTTAAAAGGAGAACATTCACTAGCGGGACAGGAAGCATGCGACAGAATCTTCACATCCTAGGAAAATGGTTGTCATTAAGGATGTAAACCAAGCCTGGTTGACTAGCTGGCCCTTGTTAGAGCCTGCTTTTCTGGATGGCGGGGTAGAATGGCTGTACTATCACTGAGCAGGGATTGCAACAGCACTAGAACTGGCCAGACAAGCTGGGGGAACTGCACATGGTTGATTGGTTTTGTTATTAATGTTTCCATTTTTCAGAGTCTTAAACAAAATTTGATTTTTGAAAACTTTACACTAGTTCTATAGTTGGTTGAAAATGGACTTCTCTCCACTATCTTTTTCTTTGGACGGGGGTGGAGAGAAGAAGGAGATTTGGAATTTTTTTTACTAGCTCCACCCTTACAGTTAAAGGGACATTTTGTCAAGGCGAAGCTTATCTTTTTCATTTTGTCTTGTGTCTGTTTTTAAATTGTGTTTTCATCTGTATTTTGTTGTTATTTTTTACACACAAGCCGCTGTACGCTACCTGAATAGGGCTAGCACGTGACAGAGAAAAAACACTTAGCAGAGGAGCAGATTTCAATTGTAAGCTTTCAAGGGTATATGATAGAAGGAGTCTTAAAATGATGAGAAATACCTTGGGGCAAACTTTCCATTTAAAGTTGACCAATAAACAAATCTACCAGATCCTAACAACGGCAGAAACATATGCTGAATAGCTTCCGTTATCTGGCTATGGGGGTCAGACAGCACAATTGTTTTAAAATGACCAGGGGGAGGAAGGTTAGAATTGCCTAAAGGATTTGGAAACCCAGTTCCCATTAATTTTAATTGAGAACGAGATGTTCTTCTTTTTGGTGTGAATTTAGTGCTCATGAAATATGCAGCTTGGACCAGTCTAGAGACAAAAGTCCCTTTTTTTTATTCTGGAAATATATACATGGGATCTTAACAATATTGCATTGGTCAACCTTGCATCATATTGGTGAAGCTTGCTAATGTGATGTAGATATATTTGCCTACAAAGGGACATCTGGACACCATTCTTTCAAACTGTGATGTACAATTGTAGGGGGAATTAAACCCCAAATTGTAACAGATCCAAAACCATGTTACTTTATTGTAATTGTCCCTTGCTGCATCAGTTTTGTGGCAGAGCAGAAATTCAGATTAATTCTGCACTGCCATCTAATGGCATCTGGAGGACCAAGCACTGGAAATTGGTTACTTCTGAAAGGCAAGCAGAGAAAAGAAAATGGGGTATTCAAGCAGCAATGGTTAGGTCAAACTTTCCTACTGCCTACCCCCGACTGTTCAGAGCAGGCCATAGTACCCTTAAAACAGGAAAAGCTGCTTTCTACAATAAATGTTTCCATTAATCAAAAGGCGGAATGGGTTTTCAGTTTATTACTGCACTCCTGAAGAGTTTGCTGAGTTCTAGAGTGGAAAGCTCTTAGTTTCTCCAGTGGAGAAGAATAGCAATCCCGATGCCTGTTTCTCTTTGGGTCCCTGTGCTTTAGAGTGCATACTAGCTGTACAAAGTCTGAAATGAGCCTCTCAGCAGAGCTTTCTCTGCAGTGGAAGACGCACAAGCTTCTTTTTGGGGGGGCTGTTAGCACTTGCCTAAATGAGTTCCTGACCCAAAAATGTGCTTTATCCCCCTGAGAGGCTCTAACACTTCAAGGTGGTCAGTTTTCCAACAGCCAATGAAAACCTGGACTATGTTCTTACAGACTGTATTCTGTGGTTTTGCTGCCATCAGGAGATCAGGTGTTTGGTTCTAGAGTAATTGGCGCACAGAATCCTGTCCCACTGCCACATTTTTGCTTCCTCCAGAAACTGTTAGTTTTCAGCAATTAATAGATTGGTTTAGTATCTGTGGTGTCTGACTGTCAGGTACTACCATCCCCTGCTAGAAAATGGCATTCTGTGTACTGTCAGGGTTGCTAGGGGTCTGGCACCTTGTGCGACACACCCACAATTGGCAGCCCAACTCCTCTTGAGCATATTATCTTTGATTCCCCTGTTTACTCTGTGGTTTGGTCCCCCAGATGCTGACAGGAACTGCTCTGCAGACTTCCTCTCCTCCTCCCCTCACTACGCCAGCTGGGGGAAGCAGCTTTCAGCAACAGTACAAACACTGGCTCCAGACCATCCCTCACCCACCAGACTGCCCCAGGGAGCTCTTCACGCGCTCCCCCAAGACCCTGCTCATGGCATACCATGTACCCACCCCCTCGGCCAGTTTCCCCAAGCACCTTCATCCAATTATAGTCCTGCAGGCTCTGGCATCTCCCCAGGCACTCCCACTCCACCTTCCATAGGTAGCCCAGCCCTTCCAGGCACTCCTTCCCCCTCCACCACCCACAACAATCAGGAGACCACACTCCAGCTGTTTCTCCCCCATCCTCCCTGGGAATAGGGTCACCAAGGAATTCTGGGCGAATTCTGGGCAGTGGCATGAGGCAGGGAGATCTGTTGCTGCCTGATTTGGGGGAATGTATGGGAGACAGGCCCCTGCCTTCCACTCCCACCCACATTTGCCTGCACATGGTTAGGAGGCAGGGTGAGAAGTCAGTGACTTGTTCTCACATCTGGGAAACATCCGGGGGAGGCAGCACAACACTCGGTAGCCTGTTGTGAGGACCTGGACTAAATCTGCCTCGAGACCCTCGCTCTCTAAATATCTCTAGTCACATTGAATCCAACACCAAGCAAAGATTTGTTGCTGCCGGGAGCCGAAACACAGCGTCCTCCATGATCTCAGGGGATTCTGGACAACTGGCCGTTGCTTCCTTTTAAAAAAGAATGTGCTGCCCAAGAGCAAGCGCTGACACTGTACCTTTGCTGTTCCCTCACGCGGCTGTGGCGGGGAGCCCTGCACCAGTGGTTCCTCGAGGGTGCAGTTCCTGTGCCTTGTGCCTGTCAGAGTGGCAGCAAGAGGCACTGAAAGGAGCAGCCTTGAGGAAATGCAGCACCCATGCTGTCATTTTGAAAGTGACAGCATTTTCCAGGCCGCTGACCCCAGGGATGGAAAAAAAATACTACTTTCCTCTTTGCCTCAACTTAATGCTCTGACAGGGAAGAACTTGTGACCTTGTTGGAAGAGTGGGGAGAGGCAAAAATGGAGGCTCGTTTGCATCTTGAGCGATTGGGTCACAAAGTGAAGTTGTCAATCGTTGTTAACACTTGCAGGAGCGTCACCAACTTCAGCATGCTAATCATGTGAAGAATGATGCAAGGACTTTTCAAACTATGTTGGACTCCTTGTTCTGTGTTGCCAGTGTGTTTAAAGTCTGGTGCAGTCAGGCAATCCATACTCTCACTCCTGTGGTAGGTGACTGCACTGAAAGAAGCCTGTGGTGCTTACACTTGGACTGACCCTGTGATTATAATTAATTAACCCAGCCTAGGTGGATGAAGAGCAACTGGCTGTTTCTTCTACACCCCACAGAGGCTCGGTATTTCATAATCACCCCTTTCCCACTTCACTGCGCACTGTTGCCTAAGTGATTCACATTCCATCCCCCAGCCCCCTCGCCTTCCTTCCTCATTTGGGAGATGACCCCAGCTGTTTTGGAACAGCACGAGAGCTTTTGGGTTTTCACAGTCAAGACTTTTAGACATAAGGGGTGGCATGTTCAAAAATGGTCGGCCATGGCTCAGCTCTTCTGATCAGCTGATGCTGATCACTTCTGAAGTGCCTTGTGGCACGGAAGCTGAATTTCTAAAAGTACCGCTATGGCTTGTGATGGGGGAGCTGGGAATGGAGGAGATGTTTTCCTTGCTTTAAAGGGTCATCCTGCCTTACCCACACAGTTATCAACTTGGGTTTGACTATCAACGTTATTACCTGGATTCCAGTAACGCCTAGAGTCCCCAATTGACCCCTTGCACTAGGCGCTGTACAAATACATAATAACTGACGGCCCCCGCCCTGAAGAGCTGACTATCTAAACAGACAAGACAAAGGCAGGATTATGTCCATTTTACAGATCAGAACTGAGGCACTGAGATTTCCCATGGTCACACAGAGTGAGCCTGTGGTGGAACTAGGATCTGCACTCAGATCTCCTGTGTTCCAGTCTAGTAGCCTTCAACTGGAGTTACAATTTGAGGGTGTTTTTGTATAGCTCATCCCTGCCAATCTACTTCCTCACCTGAATCTTTCTTTCCAGCTTGCTTCAGCTGCACAAACTTGACCCACGAGCACCTGATGAAATGCTCTATGGGCGCATGGGATACCTCTATGCACTGCTGTTCGTGAACAAGCATTTTGGAGAGGAAAAAATCCCTCAGAACTATATTCAGCAGGTACCCTGTCATCTCTCCAGTTGCTCTCCAATGTAGGCTGAATTAGCCTCCCGCATCCTACTCGTTTGTCCTCTGTATTTTGTCGCTTCCCACCCAGCACATCCTTGGAAGGATGAAAATAGATGCTGGTCTAGGTAACTCTGGCATGTGTGAAAACATGACAGGACACATGTGAAGGCCACAGCATGGAACCTCCAGCTGTTGCTGCAGGCCCCATTCTTCCAAAGGGATATTGTGCCAAATGCCCTTCCTAATCCATTAGGATTCTGTGCCTAGAGTTGAAGAAGCCCCTGTTCCTCTCCCCCATTCACAAACTAGGATTTCCACGTGCAGAATAACAAAGGTGCATAACTATATTTTGCACTGTGATACCTGCTGCGCTGGCTACTGTCTGCCAGGCTGGAGGGAAGAGATTATATACCTCAAAGCTGTCGTCACTCACATCTGGTTTCTGCCTGCAGGTCTGCGATGCAGTCATGGCATCTGGGGAGAGCCTGGCCAAAAGGAGGAACTTCACAGCCAAGAGCCCGTTGATGTATGAGTGGTACCAGGAGTATTACATAGGGGCCGCCCATGGCCTGGCAGGAATTTATTACTACCTTATGCAGGTGAGACACACCTGGAGAGAAAAGGCCTTCCTAGCAGTTTCACTTCTAATGCCCTCCAGTTTGAATTTGGGACACCTGGGGAGCTTTCTGATTGGCTATTAGTGATGTCACACTGGTGTCAATCATGGTCAGTTGTCCATCAGATGCTCTCTTTTGTTTGATTTAAATCCTATTTTCAAAACACCTCTAAAATGCTCCAGACTCTGTGTTTCTAGGAGGCTACTACACTTCTGAGGTGGCTAGTCACTTAGAGCTAGATTCATAAAGAAACTTAATTGTCATTATGCCTAACTTTTAGGTACCTAGAAAATCATGGGGATTCAGGTAGCCTGAGTTTGGCATCTTGGCTCCCTATAGAATGAAGTTACAAGCTGAATCTAGAATACGTGGGCTATAGAAAAGAGCAGCCAAGCATAATGCACCATACGCTTACAGGGAAAGTGTACCAGGGAAGGTACAGAGGAGGACATCAGACTGTGTAATTCTTTATCACTGATGGCTGTACAGCACAGGTATTGATTTTCAATTTGCACATTAGCAATTTGGGAATAATATGATTCTTAGCTTAAAACGCTCATTCCAAGGGGCTCAGAGCTGCCAACTTAAAAGAGAACTCCATCTATATAGTTTTTGGCCAATGTGGTGCAATTGGAGGAGGACATGGAGGATCCATTCCTGCTTTCAATGAGGTCAATGGTGAAGTTGCTCCCTTAGTTTTAAACTGGTTGTTACCCTTGAGCCTCTTTACATGACCTGTGTACAAATAAAAATTGAGATCTTCAAGTTGGGCTGGCCTTGCAGCTCACTGTGGGGTGGTGGTGCTTTCTGTGGGTGACATGATCTGCTAGGTCTTGGTGTCTGGGAATCATTCCTGATAGTCATCCTGAGTTTTTCTCTTTGCTTCATTTCATTAATCCTGATCATATCCTCTAAGCTATTCCTAACCACTTCAGGTTTGTAGGATAGACTTTTCCTTGCCTCTTAAAATCCAAAGGGATCCCCTTATTTTTCTCCCTGTAACAGTGTTCACTCACTAGTGGGGGCACCCCCTTGTGGCTGGGTCTAGGGGTCAGCCCTTGTCGACTCGAGCCCCCACCTTTCTGTTGCTCACCTGCCCCGCAGCCCCTCTGACTCTCCGGGACTGGGAGGTGCTCTCTCTTTGTGACCCAGACCTCCAGCCAGGTGACAATATAGTTTCCCCCTTCTGATGTACCAAAGTCTCGCCAGACCAGTTGTCCAGCTGCAACTTCACCAATCCTGCACCACTTCCCATTGGCTGGTGGGAAACCTGGGCCCACCCAGTAGACAAGCTCTACACAGTCTCAACCCTCACTGCTCCGTCCTTGGGCTTCTTCCTACTCTGCCTTCTACAGGCTTTCTTCTCCACATCTCCTCTGGGTGCACCCTTCTGTCAGGGACAGGAACCCAGGTCTTTTGCTCTCCTCAGCCCCCAAGCCCAAGGGTTTCTCCCTACCCACCTTTCTGTGCCCAGAGAGCAACTGCAGACTCCCTCCCTGGAGCCCCTTTCTGCTGCAAACTTCCTGGCTTTACACCTTACCCAGCTTCTCCCCAAGCTGAGCTTCAGCAATTAGTAATTGATCAGTCAAGTCTGACTCTCCCTGGGGTGCAGCCTAAAGGTTCATTTGTCCCTTCTGGGCTACTCTCACCCCTTCAGGGCTAGTAAAGGGTGAATACCCATCACACTCCCCTTGCTGGGGCACCCTCTGGAGCCAATCACTGTTGCTGCAGAGAAAGAGGCATTAAAGGCTGACTAGGTGCACACTCGCAGCCGAGGCACTGAGCAGCCTGCCCCCAGCATTCTCCTAGCCCATCTGTATAGGAGGAAAGATATGAGCTGACGCAGCACAGCTGAAGAAGCTGGAAGGAATCGGTAACGCCAAATTCTCTTGTCATCTTTGAAGCATAAATTGCTTATGCCCCTAAAACTAGCATTGCCGGCTGGGGGAGGGAATTGTACAGTACTTATTTCATGTTTTAACAGCCTCTCTTGTCTGTCTGTTTCAGCCCGGCCTTGGCGTGAGCCAAGTGAAGTTACATAACACAGTCAAACCCAGTGTGGATTATGTCTGCCAACTGAAGTTCCCATCAGGCAACTACCCCCCCTGTATTGATGATGCCAGAGACCTGCTTGTCCATTGGTGTCACGGGGCACCTGGCGTGATCTACATGCTCGCACAGGCCTATAAGGTACAGGAGGTCCTGGAAAATGGTGACAGGAGAGCTTTAAACATGGAATTTGATCTCAGAGAATCCTCTAGAGGGGAGTCTCTGTCAGGGCACGTACTATTCTAATGAAATAACCCACCAGTGCCACCATGCATGCCCACACTTACACACCAATCAAAAAGGAAATTAGACTTTTAATGAATGATTTCTGAACATGTCCCAGTGTCTTGTCCCCGGTGCAGGATGCTCTCGTTGCTTGTGGAGTTAGCCATGTGTTGTATTCATTCTGTGGTAGGTGACTAATGGTGACAGCTCATTGTGAGTTAAATAACGGTGACGCTGCTTCATTTATCACTTTTAAAATCTTTGACAGTAGAAGGCAAAGTCACGGCGCCATTGTTTAAGTAGGAGAGGTCACTCTCGATAGGAACTCATTAACCAAGTAGGTGGGGACCTGCTGCAGCCCAGCGTGGATGCAAAGGGGATAATTGCAGTGACTGGAATCTCTCTCTCATCTCCACAGGTGTTTGCTGACCAGCAGTATCTGAGTGACGCGCTGCAGTGCACGGAAGTGATCTGGCAGTGGGGTTTGCTGAAGAAAGGTTATGGGCTGTGCCATGGGACAGCTGGCAACGCTTATGCCTTCCTTATGCTATACAACCTCACTCAAAACATGAAATACTTGTACAGGGCCTGCAAGGTGAGCATCCATATGAGCAACAGACACAGAGGAGAGACTCTTGCCACCGGGTCATGGAAAGATTGGATGCTGGCTGGGATAGCTCACCTTTTAAAAAAATTATCTGCTAGAAAATCATGGGACCATCTTTTGTTAAGGAGAGGAACCGGTCAGGCTAGGGTGGAATGTAAGTTAACATTCTAGAGCCAGTTAGGATGGTTTGATTCTGCACTCTGCGTGATGGTTCTTTCCTTTGTAATCTAACTTCTAGCCTGGCAGAGATGCAGCTAGCACGTGGACCAGGATGGTCCTTAAACAGTCACTCTCATCACTGTCCCTGCTGGGCTCTAGTCAGCAGCAGTGCCTTGCAACAGCCTGTTTTCTGTTCCATTGTCGTGATGAGATGGAGATCTGGAGGACGCTGGGGGGAGTGTCTGTATTTTTAACGTCCATGTCACGTCTCCTACAAAGTTTGGACACTTTGTTCTTCCTTCCTCAGTTTGCAGAGTGGTGTTTGAGTTATGGGGAGCATGGATGCCGGATTCCAGACACGCCCTTCTCTCTCTTTGAAGGTAATCTCTGTCCAGCCTTTTCTACGTAATATGTTCTGAATCCTGAGTCTGATCGCATACCAGTGTAAATTGAGAGTAACTGCATTAAGACCCCCTAAAATCAGCGTCAGGAGAATCACACCCACTGTTTTGACCCTCTCTGAATGAGATTTTAACAGCAGTGGATAATGGCTACAACTGGAATTCCTTGTTCTGTTGCAACCCCAGCTGGGAGGGCTGGAGGCTGGCATAAGCACCGAGTCCTCCTGCACTCAGCTCTGGTACAGTTCATAACTCTCACTGGAGTAAGTCTTTATTAGGGACTGTTTAAACCTACAGTAATTTCAGGCTGGTTGCCCAGCCAACCTCTGCACTCTGTGTACTTACTATTTTGTGCAAGTCCTTTTCAGTGTCACTCTAAAGAACAATGAAGAAATGGACAAAAAGAAGCCACAGATCCAGGCCATGATTGGGCAACAGATAGCTTTCCCAAATGCTGATACCTATGCTGCTCCATAAATCTGCCAGAAGGGGGAACCCTGGGCCAGTTCCACAGCCACCATAAATCACAGAGCCACTCACGTCCATGGAACTAGGACATAACTGCCAACTTTCTAATCATGCAAAACCAAACACCCTTGCCCCACCCCTGCCCTGAGGCCCCACTCCCACTCACTCCATCCCTACAGCTGTTGCTCTGTCTCCCCCACCCTCGCTCACTCACTCATTTTCACTGGACTAGGGCAGGGGGTTGGGGAAGCTCTTGCTGAGGGTGTGGGCTCTCAGGTGGAGCCAGGGTTGAGGGGTTTGGGGTGCAGAAGGGGGCTCCGAGCTGGGACTGATGGTTTCAGCGTGTGAGAGGGGGTTCTGACTGGGGCAGGGGGTTGGGGTGTGGGAGTAGGGTTGTGGTGCGGGCTCCAGGAGGGAGTTTGGGTGCGGGAGGGGGATCAGGGCTGGGGGTTGGGGCACAAGAGGGAGTTTGGGGTGCCTTCGGTGGCTCTCTGGAAGCAGCGGCATGTCCCTTGGCTCCTAGGTGCAGGGGCAGTCAGGCGACTCTTTGCACTGCCTGTGTCCACAGATGCCGCCTCTGCAGCACCCACTGGCCACAGTTCCCAGCTGTGGGAGCTGTGGAGCTGGTGCGCGGAACAGGGGCAGCGTGCGGAACCCCACGGCCGTCCCCCTGCCTAGGAGCTGAGGGACATGTTGCCACTTCCACGGAGCTGGGTAGCAGGGGCGGTTCCAGGCCCCAGCATGCCAAGTGCGTACTCTGCCGGTTGCCGGGAGGGCGGCAGGCAGGGTGCCTTTGACAGCACGCCTGCGGAGGGTCCGCTAGTCCCACAGCTTTGGTGGACCTCCCGCAGACGTGCCTGCAGAGGGTCCGCTGGCCCCGCGGCTCCACCGAAGCCACAGAACCAGCTGACCCTTAGCAGGCACGCCTGCGGGAGGTCCACCGGAGCCGCGGGACCAGAGGACCCTCCGCAGGCACGCCTGCGGGAGGTCCACCGGAGCCGCAGGACCAGAGGACCCTCCGCAGGCACGCCTGAGGGAGGTCCACCGGAGCCGCGGGACCGGCGAGCGGCAGAGTGCCCCCTGCGGCATGACGCTGTGCTTGGGGCGGCGAAATGTCTAGAGCCGCCCCTCTGGGTAGGGAGCCTGTCAGCCCCACACTAAACTGACTTTTAATGGCCAGGTCTGCAGCGCTGACAGGAGCTGCCAGGGTCCCTTTTTGACTAGGTGTTCCAATCGAAAACCAGACACCTGGCAACTCTACTAGGACAGTTTACATCAGCTGAGGATCTGGAGGAAAATTTTCAAACATATTGAAAGTCCAGATGTTTAAAGGTATTTTAATGCTTACAACTGCAAATAGGTGCCTAAGGAGATTTACTTGCATCTTATTTGCATCTTAAGCACTTGTATACCTTTAAAAATCTGGCTCTAAATGCCTGCGTCACTTTGGAAAAATGGGTTTAGACTCCTGAGTCACGTAGGTGCTTTTGAAAATGGCCCATTTCCCCGTCTTCCATGATTCACACTCACACTCATTATGATTTACTCCATGATAATACTGACATGCAATGAGAATCTCCGTTATATGCTTTGAGAAACAACAATTTTCTTTTTTTCCTTCAGGAATGGCTGGGACAATATATTTTCTTGCTGATCTCCTGGTACCAACAAAGGCCAAGTTCCCAGCATTTGAGCTATAAAACCCTTTGTAGCAGTTCCCTGCACTCCCACTACACTCCGCATCCGTTGGACAAGGAGATGGAGCTTGCTTGAGTCTCTTTTCAAACTCATCTCTTGTAAAGTTCTGTTGTTGATGGTTCCAGTTCTTTTCCATATTTAAAATTTTTCTAGTGCTCTTTTTGCTTTGTTCAGAATTTAAAAAAACCCATGTTTTTTGTTTATTGGTTCCTAAAGATGGGAAATGTACAGTATTTTATTGGATATGCAAACTCAGAGCTTTGCTATTTTATGCATCTGAATTCCAGGGAGACATTTTCTTCTATTAACGTAACTTTGTCATGAGTAACAGGGATAGAAGCTTAGAGTATTGTCTTTGGAAAACAAAAGATGAAATCTTACGATTATTACCTCCTATTGGCACCTAGGTATTCCCTCTCCTAATCATGGAGGTAGGCAGTACTAACTGAGCTGCTCCTTGGGCAGCTGACTGTGATGGACTGTGGAGACAGAAGTTATTTCTTATGCCATCCTCTTGGCAGACTGAAACTGTCACAGCTATCACTGACATGCCAGAGTCCTCTCTCAAACCTCCCACCTTTCTGCTTTATAAGCAGACTGTGCTTCACTCTTTGTGCATTTTTCAGTGACAAGAATATATAATCCATAACCTATTGTGCAGATTCACCATATTCTGCTAAACGCTACAGGAGAAAACCTTCAGTCACTGAAAGTGTCAGTTCAAAAGAGTTGAGTTACTGCCAAGTGTGATCTTTCAAGTTCAGTTTTGAAAGCTTTCTGCGGTCTTGACTTAAAATTATATGTAACGTTGCAGCTGTTAGCCTGGTGAACCAGGCCTGGAAACAGAAGTTGTGGGAAAAGAAACCGATTTCAGTAAGTTTTGTTAGTGTTTAATCTGTTATATTTGTAGCTTTACTGGCTTCTTAATACCTCCTACTTCTTTAATCAGCTTCCATGAACCTTAGTAACTCGGCTCACTTGTTACTACTCATTGTAGCCTGATACATGAACAAGAATCCATCTGAAAAGTAGCTGGGAAATCTGCCCAAATTGGTATTGATCGAATACCTTGTCCAGTCAATGGACTAGATCCTCGTTGGCTGTAAATTGGAATTAATCCATTGATGGAGCTTCACTCACTTACACCTGCTGAGGATCTGTCCTAGTAAACACTTGTCCTGCTAACGAATGTGCTCTGGTAAAGGAGCACTCTCCATTAGCTGCTGGATTCCTGAACCTGCTTCTTGGCTCTTCCATTGGCTGCTGGATGAGACCTCCTATTCCTCACCTTCCCCCAGGCCTGAAGAAAGGTGGAAATGGTTTTGATAGTTCAAGGCTGCTGATAGTGAGTAGCGAGAAACACTAATAGAGCCTAAAGACTGCATCTCTCTTAGAAAATCATCTCCAGCTCACTTATGTGAACTGCCTGAGCAAGCAGCGTAAACTGTATTCTGCACAGACTCCTTTGCCACTGCAGGCAGTGCTTTCGTTGACTTTCTCACTAAAGGTTTCAGCACTGATTGTGTGGACAGCTAATTAGAAAAATTGGAAACACAGTGGAGCTAATTAACTGTTTGCTGGGTGTCCCAGTTAAAAGCATCAAGCTCATTTGGACTAGCTCAGACTCTCACTGCAGTGTTTCTGAGTTTTTAACACTGCGGTGAATAACCAAAAAAGAAAAAAAAGGGACCTCCAGGAAGGAGGATTTGAGTAATTGAATAGTTCTGGAGAAGTGCTAAAGATGAAGCCTACTGTAAGTTAACTTGCATCTTGCCTGTAGTGACAACTGATTTGAGACCCCGTCTTGGTGTTTTGGATTTCTGTTAAAGAGAATTCCTATTAAAGAAAGCGTTCTTGCAGCCTGTTGCACAGAGTTTTCCAGCAGCATGTTTGCTGTTGTGCTTGGACATGTACTACTTGAAAAGAGCTGGGGACATGGTGTACAACGCTTAGGTTGAAAGCTGTTTAATAAAATGCTGAAACACGCAAGTTGTAGGTCCTTTTTTCTTAATCCTGTTCACTGGTAATGCCCCATAATTGTAGCGTGACAGGGCAGTGTTTGCCAACAGCTGCTGAGACTCTACTGTGGTGGGCTCAATTAGAAAGACCCAAATGGAACCTGTTTGTAGCTTGCTGCAGACATGACATGAATGCCTGCAAAGAGAAGTCCACCTGTTGCTTCACAGAAGTGTGTGAATTTGTCAGTTTTGCCAGCTAACGCCCATCACCGTGGCTCCCTGGTCACAGCCATCAAATATTGGCTTTATTGCGAGCCTCTGAATACGGCATTTCCAACACACTATTATCTCACGTCTGGCTTTCCTTAAAGCCCCAGCTTCTGTAGCTGAGAGATCTCAGGTTTCATTCTGAAAAGTTTTTAGCCCTCGTGGTTTGTCAAAAAGCCTGAAAACATGACTTGAGTTTGACTGAAGGGCTCAGAAAGCAAATAAAAAAGGAATCCAAAACTTATATTGTGAATCTCACGGTTTGAACACTACTGTCCTGATTTGCTAGGGGGAGGAGAAGGTATCTGACTCATTTTTGAACATTTAGGATTGTCAACACTGTGACCGTAACAGCGCTGGTTTGTAGATACAGTACCCACATGGACCTGCATACTAGTCCCCTATCACTGCCACTGGGGGCCCAACTACAGCTTACAAGAGATTTGCATGGCTGAGCTCCAACTCCTCTTTCCCCAGTTTAGTTTGGCTTGCTCCAGTAACCATAAGGCCCATAGAATATCAGGGTTGGAAGGGACCTCAGAAGGTATCTAGTCCAACCCCCTGCTCAAAGCAGGATTGCTGGTTGTTGCTTTTTGCAATCTAAACTGGAGAATACAAAAACCGAGTAGTTGGTCCTTTCTCCTTGGTGATAAATAATGTTCTGAGGCTTTGTTTTGCTTGCCTCTTATCCAGCTTGGCCTTTTCTGTCCTGTTTGTGAAGGGGGAATGGAACTGCTCTCACTCCGTCTATTTAGCATCTGCCGCCCCACCCCCACCAAATAAAACATGGGTTTTATTTTATTCTTAAGACGACTCTCTCATTTCAGCTCTGTGTATTCTGTACCCCCTGTGGCTTTCACATAAACCCAGGCCTGAACTAGTCTTTATTCTGGCAAAACTCCCTTGTAAGCAGTATTGCTTTTTACAGACTGTGCACTCTTTAAAGGGAATCCATCCATTTGAATCACCTGTTCCCATTCTAGTTTAAAGTAGTGCTTTCGCTGTCAAGCGATTAAGAAAATTAACTGTGATTAATCGCACTGTTAATAATAGAATACCATTTATTTAAATAGGTTTGGATGTTTTCTACATTTTCAAATATACTGATTTCAATTACAACACAGAATGCAAAGTGTACAGTACTCACTTTATATTTATTTTTGATTACAAGTATTTGCACCATAAAAAAACAGAAATAGTATTTTAATTCACTAATACAAGTACTGTAGTGCAATCTCTTTATCGTGAAAATTGAACTTACAAATGTAGAATTATATACAAAAAAACTGCATTCGATATCAAATTTTAGAGCCTGCAAGTCCACTCAGTCCTAATTCTTCTTAAGCCACTCGCTCAGATGAACAAGTTTGTTTACATTTGCAGGAGATAATTCTGCCTGTTTCTTGTTTACAATGTCATCTGACAGTGAGAACAGGTGTTCTCATGGCACTGTGGAAGCCGGCATCACAAGATATTTACATGCCAGATTCATATGTCCCTTCATGCTTCAACCACCATTCCAGGGGACATGCGTCCATCCTGATGATGGGTTCTACTCAATAAGAATCCAAAACTCTCTGTGTGTATGTGTGCGTGCGCGCACGCGCGCACATACACGCTCTGGGCAATGGGGGCTGTTTAAAATATATTTTTCTGTTTTCTTTACAAGCTACTTGAGGAGCATGCTGGTCAGATACACAAACTTCAACAAGTTAGTTTACCAACAAATCAAGTGGAATGTCCCATTCAGAAAATGCAACTGGTTTTCACTTGGCCTCCATCCTAACTTAACTTGTGTTCAGCTTATACGTATGACCAGGACTGTCAACATGAAAAACGCATGTAGTATTGTTAGCCACGAACCATCCTTGGTTGTCCAATCCCCCATCAAGAGGCAACCATCACTAGACTTAGACTATCTTAGACTATCACTGCTGTTAGAAAGCAGCAAGCACAATTATGAAAGAGGTGAAATCAAGATAGAGGGAGCGTCTTGGGGAGGGACAGACCTCCGATTGCTGCTCATGGCCATCTAGTTTAATTTCCCATTTCAGCATTATATTAACTTTTCATAGGCACATAAATTGCAATCTATACTGACTAAGTCAGTGGTCAATGTTCTAGCACCACATGAATAAGGGTTAGAGAAACGTTTGTGAGGCATCATACCATTATGCGAGCAAAGGTATAGCTCCTTTGATAAACTAGTTTATAAACCAGCACCACAATCATGTAATATATTTTAGGTGATGGAGCTTGGCTCTCTTTGAAAACACTTAAGACTAATATGGTCCACAGCAAACTTTGTGCCTTAAATTTTGTACAGTCATACTGATATATTTACGAATATGAATTACATATTACACACACAAAGCTTTGTTTAAAGGACATAAAGGTTACAGAGTCAAACACTCAGAAGTTAGGAAATGCCTGTGCACCCTTAATTCAGCCCCCTTTGTGTATGCATTATGACACAGTCTCAATTACATGGTCACATACTAGTTTTCCATAGGACCCCTGCCTCAAACAGTGCACAGGATGGAATAAGCAGCGATTTGATATTTTGTTTTCTCATTGTTCAATGTATGACTTCGGGTCTTATTTACTGCTCACTATTCAAACCGTGGCTCCTGATGGGATTTCTCTACACAATCACTACAGTATCTTAGAACTTCACAAACATTAATATATTTAACTTCAGAACATCCCCATGAGATGAGTGAGTGGTATTATCCCTGTTGCACAGATGGGTAACTGAGACAGAGACTCAAAGCATTCAAAAGTGTCCATTAATTTTGGGTGCCCCGCTGAGATGCTCAAGTCCTGATTTCTCAGAACACTGAGTGTTATTTAGCACTTCATATGTTCTGTTCCTGGGGGAATTCTGTGCCACTGTGCAAGCACAGAATTAACATCCCCCGCACTATAACTGATTCTGATGGGGAGGTGAAGGAAAGCTCCAGTTACACCTTTCACCCACCAGGGGCAGATGTGGTGCCAGAAGAGAGGGCAGCTGGCTGACTGGCCAGAGCAGCCAGCTGCAGAGAGGTAGGGAGCAGAAGCTGCCTTCCTCATAGCTCCCTGCTCATGGGGTCAGGTGAGGAGGCACGGGATGGGGGGGGCACACAGGGAGTGGAACATGGGGCTGCTGGGGGGAGTTACACAGACTGGGGTCCAGAAGGGCTAATGGGGAGGACATACTGTGGCAGAGGCACAGGAGCTAGTAGGGTGACAATAATGAGCCAGGGACTGGATAGGAGCAGGGGTGCAGGGCCATATGGGGATAGGAGGTGGCTGAATGGGGTTGCAGGGCCACATGGGGACAGGGACAGCTATGCCTGGCTGAATGGGGAGTGGGGGTGCAGGACTGCCCAGGGACATGTACAGATATGCCTGACTGAATGGGGAGTGAGGGTGCAGGACCACCCAGGGACATGTACAGATATGCCTGGCTGAATGGGGAGTGGTGGTGCAGGGACACACGGGGATAGGATCAGATGTGCCTGACAAAGGGACAGACTGAGGTCAGCCAGGGTCTGCATAGGGGAGACTCTCCAGCCACCTAACAATCCCTCCCCTGCAAAAAAAACCTGTTCTTTACTTCTCCCACCCACATCCAATAATCCTCCAGGTTCACGCCCAGGCTCCGTCCTCTCCCTCAGCTCCTCCATTACTCCTGACTCCTCCAAGCCTTTGCACTGCTTCTGAGGGGTGCAGGAAATACATTTCTGTATTGTAGCTTAAATGAATTACTCAAAGTTCTCCTCCCAGCCAGGGAAGCCCTGAGAGCCCAGGAGAGACTCCCTTAATTCATTTCTTTGCCCGGTGCCACACCCCAGAGTCTCAATTACAGGATAAGTCCTGGTATAGCTTGGTCAAATGTGAGTGGTTTTTCACAGGAACAACAAATGGAATATCCCTGACACCACAGCAACTACCCTGCCAAATGAAATTCCTACTCCAAAACATGGGGTGCTAGATCTTCACAAGGAAAGGTTGCAAGAGGTTTGTTTTTAGCATGAACAAAGCAACATCCTCCTCTCACCCCCTCCCCCCCATTAATTCTCTGATGTGGCTGAACTATTTTAGCTGAAGCTTTCCAAACAAAGGTAAACCTGAGGCAGTCACCTGGCATGGAAAATATCAGCCCAAATAGTTAAAGTTTGACAAAGGCAACTGAAAACAAGATCTTATACTGGGAATGCCACAAAATCTTAAAACTAGACAATGATACCAGCTCTGGCCATAATATATAGGAGGGGTTAAAGCCTGAATAGAAGTCAATGAGAGTTTTGTCATTGACTTCAGGGGAATCATGATTTCATCCCCAGTATTGAAAGCACCCTGTTGAGGTGCTAGAATTGTGCAGCTTACCCTCTTGGAGAAGCCTTATAAAAATAGTGGTATGTATATCATTTGCTTTTTGTGTGTGTGTGTTTTCATATTTCTATTGTGCTGCATATTTGCCTACAGCAGTAGCTTAAAAATCTAGAAGTGTTATTTTTAAAAAGATAGAAGCTCTCTCTTACCACAGTCTTAGCATATAAGGTGAGACTGGAAATTGATGCACGTCAATATTCTGCTAAAGAGCCAAACTTCAAAAGACATTTTAACCTTTATTTTATTTAAGTCGACACACAGCCGGCATGCAATTATGAGGCTTTCTACACAGTATGGATGCTAAGGCCTCAAGCCTGTATATTGTTCCTAAAATGCAGAAGAGTATGGAGAACTGTTTGTTTTGCTCTGCAAACATGTTCATCCCGGTACGTGGGGGTATATCACAGGCAAAAAGGCATATTTTCATGGAAGGCATGTTAAAATATTGGCAGGGGTGATTATAGAAGAGGGAAGTTTTCCCTCCAGTAGATGGCAATAGAGTTCAATTGTTTTAGTGCTATGACCGAGCACAAAGACAATGTTTGCTATTCTGGTTTGCAAATTTCACAATTAAAACTTGCCAAGTTCATTTGGCTTTTTGCTTCAAAAAATACCCCGTGGCACTGGAAATAATGTTTATGCATTTGTGAATTCTGCTATCACTAATAACCACCGGGGAATATCAGCTGTGGTATAAGCAGGTCCAAAGCCATTGACTTCAATGGGAGTTTTACCTCCTTCCAGTGAGGTTGAATTTATCCCACTAACTGAAACAATGGATCACCACAACCAATTTATACATTGTTTGGGTCAGTTCTAAGCAGGAAACATGCCAACACAGCCTGGTGACACATGGAAATAAAAATTTTGCTGGGGGGAAAGAATGTCTATTACATGGCTTAGAATTTTTATCTCTCTAGTCTGTTCCATCCAGGAATGTCCAAGCCATTTACAAATATTTAATTAAGCATCAAACCATGGTTTGCCAAGGGATAGATGGCATGATAGAGCTAGCAATATAACCTATGAGTTTTAAATCCTAGTTTCTTTTAACCACTGTATACCACTCTTTTCAATTTGATAACACTAATCAAATTTGCTCTAACTCTGCCCCCTAGCAGCTATCACGTTGAAAAGAAAATTAAAAGAAACTTAACAGATTAGATATAGGCAAAGGCCAGGCTATGACACAATACTGAACTGTGCAAAAATAAGAAGAGTTTGGTTCTCTTTAAATCTTGAAACAGGATTAGTGCCTGCTGTCTTAAACTGGCAAGAATAATTGCTACATGCATGCAAGATTTTTCCTGTGCTGCCATGAACATCCTCCATCACAAATCCCTGAATTCTTCCGATTGTTCTAACAAAGGATGACAACAGGCAACTGAAAATGTCTTTACTTCCTAGAGGAAGACTGTTCCCATCTTAATCTCGCTCTTTCTCCTTCCCTGCCTTTGCACACACATGATGGGAATGGGATTTCTGTTGGGAAAACATACCCCTAAGCGGGGGAATAGTGAAGAATGTAATTACTTTGTTATCCTGGGACCATAATATGCCAATTGCTACATTTAATGAGGAATTCTGATGGCACAGTTTAGCCTCTGGTTACCATACTTTATTTTTTAAAATTCCTTCTTCTGCTCCTTCAGCACTGATTTCAGAAACTCTGAGTCCTGATTTCTTGAAAATGATTATAACTCTCAAAACATTAAGGGCAGAGACCTAAAACCAATAGCACTAACTGAAGAAATAGGTAGGAGTCTAGTTGAGAGGGCCTAGATGACTAGAGTAAATGTTCTTTCCTGTGTTACTAATTGGATGTTATTGAAGTCTACTGTTGTTTTCCCACTGATGTTATATAAGGGTATGTCTGCACTACAGGATTATTCCAATTTTACATAAACCGGTTTTTGGAAACAAATTGTATAAAGTCGAGTGCACGCGGCCACACTAAGCACATTAATTCGGCGGTGTGCGTCCATGTACCGAGGCTAGCGTCAATTTCCGGAGCGTTGCACTGTGGGTAGCTATCCCGTAGCTATCCCATAGTTCCTGCAGTCTCCCCCGCCCATTGGAATTCTGGGTTGAGATCCCAATGCATGATGGGGCAAAAACAGTGTCGTGGGTGATTCTGGGTAAATGTCGTCAGACAATCCTCCCTCCTTGAAAGCAAGGGCTGACAATCATTTCGCGCCCTTTTTCCCTGGATTGCCCTGGCAGAGGCCATAGCACGGCAACCATGGAGCCCGTGTAGCCTTTTTTCACTGTCACCATATGTCTACTGGATGCTGCTGACAGAAGCGGTACTGCAGTACTACACAGCAGCATTCCCTTACCTTTGCAAGTTAGCAGAGACGATTACCAGTCATATTGTACCATCTGCTGCTTTCATGGGTGCTCCTGGCTGGCCTCGGTGAGGTTGGCCGGGGGTGCATGGACAAAAATAGGAATGACTCCCCAGGTCATTCCCTTCTTTAAGTTTTGTCTAATAGAGAGTCAGTCCTGCCTAGAATATCAGTCAAGCCTACTAAAGAACCAGAGAGGCAAACAGCCACTCCGGGTCAGAACCCCAGACATCCCACAGAAATGATGAGCTGCATTCCATTCTAGGGGTGCCCTTGCAACAATCCCACCCGTTGCTTCCCTCCTCCCCCACCCCTCCTGGGCTACCATGGCAGTTATCCCCCTATTTGTGTGATCAAGTAATAAAGAATGCATGAATAAGAAACAACACTGACATTATTGCCTCTGTAAGCAGAGATAAAAGACAGGGGGGGAAGGCAGCCTCCAGCTGCTATGATATTCCAGGCAGGACTGAATCTCCATTAGACAAAGCTTAAAGTAGGGAATGACTGGGAGTCACTCTCATTTTTGCCCAGGCACCCCCAGCCGACCTCACCGAGGCCAGCCAGGAGCACTCATGAGATGATGATGATGGATATAAGTCATATTGCACTGCTTGCCATCAGGAAGGGAAGGGGATGCCGCTGTGTAGCGCTGCAGCACCGTGTCTGCCAGCAGCATCCAGTAGACATATGGTGACATTGAAAAAAGTCGAGAAACAATTTTTTCCCCTTTTCTTTCACGGGGTGGGGGCTGACAACATATACCCTGAACCACCCGCGACAATGTTTTTGATCCTTCAGGCATTGGGAGCTCAGCCAAGAATGCAAATGGTTTTCAGAGAGTGTGGGAACTGTGGGATAGCTAGAGTCCTCAGTCTCCCTTCCCTCCCTCCATGAGCATTCATTTTATTCTTTGGCTTTCCATTACACTTGTCTCAGCTCCTTAAGTTTCATGCAGCACTGTGCTGTGTCCCTATTGTGGCCTCTGCCTATCATAGCCGTGGAGATTTTTTCAAATGCTTTGGCATTTCATCTTCTGGAACGGAGTTCTGATAGAACAGATTCATCTCCCCATACAGAGATCAGCTTCGGTATCTCCTATACAGTTCATGCTGGAGCTCTTCTTTGATTCTGGGACTGCATGGTCACCCGTGCTGATCGGCGCTCCATGCTGGGCAAACAGGAAAAGAAATTCAAAAGTTTGCAGGGCTTTTTCTGTCTACCAGGCCAGTGTATCCGAATTCAGATTGCTGTCCAGAGCGGTCACAATGGTGCACTGTGGGATAGCGCCCGGAGGCCAATACCGTCAAATTGCGGCCACACTAACCCTAATCCGAAATGGCAATACCGATTTCAGCACTACTCCTCTTGTCGGGGAGGAGTACAGATACCAGGATTAAGAGCCCTTTATATCTATATAAAGGGCTTCGTTGTGTGGACGGGTGCAGGGTTAATGTGATTTAACGCTGCTAAATTTGATATAAACTCGTAGTGTAGACCAGGCCTAAGTGAGGCCCCAATTCTGCTTCAGGATCCACTGGTACAGACCCCCACTTCATGCAGTTGCATTCACTTAATTGAGGCTCTGAAGCAGGCAACAGCACCACTAGATCCCAATGAAGAACTAGCGTCTTCGTCATCACACTTATCTCTGGGAGTACAGGAGAGTTGAGAAGTACAATGATGACTGGCATTATTAGTGAAAAGAAACATGTTACCAGGGAACACAAGAATTGGAGGAGCAGCACTAACTAGGCCTGACTCCGCTCTCATTTACGCCAGTGTAAATCCTTTGAGTTCAATGGAGTTAATCCTGATTTAGGTTCTGATTCAGCAGAGTACTTAGCTTTCATCAAAATCGCTCTGTCATACACACACAAGATATTCTATTCTCATCATGGGACTCCCAGAGTCAGGGCCCTATGCACATGCCTATATACCTTCACTTTAATTCGTCCTGATTTCAGACACCATTATTTTCTGTCGAATCAATCGACACATTTAACCCTGGATGAGTGAGCCTGGTCGATCTATAGTGACATCTGCAAGCCGAGCTCATGCAGAACTCCAAAAAACGTCAGTGGACAACTGGAGTGCACTAAGCGGCCTGATTCTCCATTGCCTGGAACCTGGTGTAATTATTTGCACCTCTACTTAGGCTGAGCCAGCTCATCAGCACATGCAAAGTTACTAGAGCTACTCTGATTTACACAGGCTGAGGATTTGGCCCAATGAGTGCAAAATTCAGTATTGCCAACCCCAAGAGTTCGGCTATCATGGGAATGGCTTAAAAATCATGAGTTCTTAAAAATAAATGCTTTTGGGGGTTCTTTTTTTATCTGACTTCTAGTTTCTGGGACTCACAGGTTCATGTTTTCAAGATTTTCTCCTCAACGAATAGGAG
Organism: Gopherus evgoodei; assembly: GCF_007399415.2. NCBI lineage: Eukaryota > Metazoa > Chordata > Testudines > Testudinidae > Gopherus > Gopherus evgoodei. The sequence goes on from NC_044332.1 coordinate 15,333,325, forward strand.
TGGAAACATTTTTTTTTTAACTACAAGGAAAGAAAGCTGAGATTCTTGCAAAATCACATGACTCCAGGAGCTGGGGCTTTGAGAAAAATACCAACTATCACAAGACGCACAATAAAGCCAGGAGAGTGAGCAGCACTGAAAGTGGGTGTAAAACAGAATGGTAGTGTTGTTGCCTCCACTTTGCCTGGTTATTATACTCTCCTATACTCTCAGAAATAACAAGACAGGAGAATTCACTTCAAGGAATTCATGAGCAGGGCCCCCAGTAGGCATTGATATAATAGTTATTAATGGTTTCAAATGGGTCTGTGACATGATTTTCCTGCATTAGATTATTATGGGTAAAGGGATTGAGTTAATCAGTCACCCCAAATGGACCCAAATCTAGCCCTGCCATTGGCTCTGAGCAGGTTGATGTTCCTAGAACAGCCAGGAAAAATAGGTATATTATCCAATGGCTGTGGGGTAGCCCAGGTTCAAGGAGTTGTAGGGCTTAGTCCACTTCCTAATGGACATCACAGAAACTACTATCACAATTAGCATCCACGTTAGTAACCTCAGCAAAGAGGCCAAAGATTCAAACAAGGAAATAGAGCCTGAATGGCTTCTTTGGGCTAGGAGTTGTCTCTGCAGAGGAGATACAGGCCCATTGAGTGGGATGATCGGAGGGAAGCTTGAACTGCTATTCCCTGTGCTGCTGCTGATCAATAAGCAGAGATTCAGTCTGTTAAGCCAATGCCTTTCATAAGTGTGCCATTCACATGCGAAAACTGCTGAGCGATTGGCTGTGCGCTCTGTAAGTGCAGCAAGCATTGCAGGAGTTACAAACAGCCTGAGAACTCTGGAAAGGGACCTGGGAACTCTTTGCAATCCCGCTGCCCATGCTGATGGTAAGATTCACTAAACAATGTTCCCCTGTCTCACAAGGCAATGGTCTCTAAAATATGCAGAGAGCCACTTCCAGCTAAGATGAGCTTCTCACTGTTTCTACTGGCCTGACTGTGGGGAAGCTTGGCTCAGCTTACCTGCTAGCTATTGCCTACTGCACACCACAGGCCGTCTTTGAGTCTTAGCTGTAGTAATACACAGAACACACATGGACCACGTCCCATCACCAGACAGGCGCCTCCACTAATTGGCTAAATCTGCTAAAGTGTCTGACCATGAGGTGACAAGCACCATAGCTAGCGAGGACGGGATTAGCTTCCACTTGCTACTGCCAAAGGGGAGGCAAACATGAGCTATGCTGAAAGCCATTTCCAGTTGAGACAAGCTCAGCCCTGCTACAGCTACCTTAGCTAAAGGGAGGTTCCCTTTTGGGTTAGGTGAGGGGGCTTGTACCTTTAAAACACATAGGGTCCCCACCAGAGCCTTGGCTAAGGCAAATGTCTTATACAGACAATGAGTCAGATGCATACACCCAGCATGGTCATACAGCTCTATGTAACCACCAAACACAGCTGGTGTCTAGCAATTAGTTGGTAGATACAACATACTCCTTTGGTACAAGAGAAACCTCAGATAAATTAACCGGGTGGCACAAGCTGATTCAGTGTGTTGCCTAGATAACAGCAGCATTTCCAGAAACTGAGAAAGGATGATCCTGTGGTTTCAGCACTAGAATGAGCATCGGGCAATCTGGGTGCTATAATACCCTGCTCTGCTACAGGCTTCCCGAGTGACTTTGAGCAAGCCACTTCATCTCCATGTGCGTTACTCCTCTCTTTGTAAAAACTGTTCGCTCTTCGGGGCAGGGACTGCCTCATAGTACGTGTTTGTACTGCTCCTAGCATAGTGACTCTGATCTCAGTTAGAGTCCCTAGGCCTGGCTGTATTACAAATAATTAGGCTTGGAAGGATTAGATTTTTAATGGCAAATATTGATAAATGCTGATTTCACTGTACAGACACAAGCTAACTAAAATAAGCAAAATTTACACAGAGGAGAAGGAAAATTGGGCTTGAGAACTTATTAGAGTTTGATTTAAGGCTATTTACTTTGTACATTTTGACATATGATGTTGACAATTCGTGTTTTAATGGTTGTAAAGCTTCAACGTTTTGAATCTCGACATCTACTGTCATTTAATAGTTATTGTCCGACCAGCACCCCTGTCTGACCCCCATGATACTCCACAACTCTGAACATTTAAAATTGATAAAAATAAAGCAAATGCTTAAAAACAAACATTGAGGCATCTTGAAATTATTTAAAAAATAAAATTGAATTCTGCCAAGCCTCCAAATAATAATGTTCCAGATACACAATACCATTTTATCAGATAGTCAGTGTCTCCACCATCGCCCTTCTCCATCGCAGCTTAGAGAATGGCCATATGACCTCTCTTACATGGACTGGGTTCGGGTTCCAAATGAACGAGATTATAGCAATAACTGGGGCTCATTGGAAGGAAGGTTGCGAGACTGCTGCTCTCTGACCCTAGTAGTGAGATTTTACTGGACAAGCAGGCAGAAGCAGAGCAGAAAGAAATAGAATTGCTTTAAAGCTGATGGCCAATGTCCGTTATTCAGAGTTAGGAGCATTCTGAAAGGTGCAGAAGCTGTGATGACCACAAATAGAATCCTGCCTGGAGCCCACTTTACGGTGACAGGGGACCATTCCTAGGGAAAGGAGGAGTCTCACTTTAGGAAGTTAACTGGTACTAGACACCATCTATTTTGCTAGAGTCCTTAGTTTTAGAAGTTCCAGTGTGAAACCTTCTCCGGCCTTTACAGTCCCACATATAATCTCTCTACTTATCTATATGATTAGGAGAGAAAAGTTGTAGCAAAAAGATGAGCTGCCTTCCCCCACATAAAACTCTAAACCTTCATATTTTCTCAATATGAACTCCAAGAGCCTGATTCTCCATGGCCCTGAAGTTTGTGTAGCAATTTACACTACCGTGCAGCAGGTGCCATAGGCTGCCAGGTTACCCTGGTGCTGTTCTGCACTCTCTTTGCATCAGAGTATATGACTACACATAGTCGGGTCAGTAGAAAAACCCAGCCCTAATTTTCAGGGATGGGTTAACATCAGACATGGCCCAGATTAAATCAGGGACTGAGTCTTGCTTGTATATTTCCTGGGAGGTTGGAGTTGTGAAAATATGGGGGCCCTTTAGAAGTGCATGACCTCCGAAATTACTCATGTATATCAATGGGAGTGCAATCACAAGATCTGGAAGCCTCAGCTTGGGGGAGGCTTAGACCATCTTTCCCAGTCTATTCAGTTCTGCCATAGTCCACCAACGCCAATCTGCACCCCTTAATGCTGAGAAAGCCTACAAAAATGGCAGAATATTCACAGTTACATGCATGCATGAAAACAGATTTTCAAGAAAATTCTCCATATTCTGCCCAGCATAAAATGTAACTGTTTTCTCTAGCAAAAATAACTGAGATGGTTTAAACAAAAAAGCAAACATATTTGTAAGCCACCCTTCCTTCCCAGGCAGCAGCTACTAGAGAAACTGCACGCTGACCAGTTGTTTGTAAGGAATTTCATTGCCGAGCAGACTCCACTCAAAAAGAAGAAAGCCCCGGATGTCCCTGGAGCCAAAGGCTTGGGCTGCAAAGAGCAAGAGCTTCTAGAAGACCCACATAAACCCATGTGGGAAGGTGGCAAAGAGTCTCCCTAATTAGGTTTATAATTAAGAATAAGACAAAGGCACAATCCAGGGCTGCAGCTGCCTTTGGAAGAGCCCAGCAGCCCCTAGAGGGACAGGACAAAGCCTGAAGGCTGAGTGACATCAGAAGCTGATTCTCCAGTCCGCTGCCCCTTGTGAGATCATTCTGGGAGCACTTGACACCCACTGGACACAGGTGTGAAGGACTGCATAAGGCAGAGGGGAATCTGGCCTGCCAGGGAGGGCAGGAGTACAATTAACACCAATGTGTATCTAATTAAAAGCCCAGTGCACCAGAGCTGACAGAAAGGGATAGTGGAAGATCTCCTAGCAACACATTGTACCTAAACTAGAATAAAAGGTGTTGGGGTATTTTATTTATTTATTTATTGCTAACGTTTTAAAGCCCTTGTGTGAATAGGGCATGTTGTATTTAACCTGTGCTGGCTGTCTGAGGTAATTGCTTACAGGAGCATAGGGTCTGCCCTGACCAATTAACATGTATTAAAATACAACCTACTCTGTCTATAGAAAGGTTTTTAAATGTTACCTGACATGGTGTCAAAGAGCATCTTAGACCCCAGAATAGAGGGGAATCGTAAGGCCTGCTTCTCCATTGCGCCTTGTGCAATCATCTATACCTGTGCAAAATTCTAACTCACTTTGCTCTGGGGCAAATAACTGCAGAAGGCAGTGTAGTTTCAGGACAATAAACTATTATAGCTGAGCTTCATCACTAAGGCCCTACCAAATTCACAGTCCATTTTGGTCAATTTCACAGCCATAGGATTTTTAAAAATCGTAAGTTTCATGATTTTAACTATTTAAATCTGAAATATCACGATGTTGTAACTGTAGGGGTCCTGACCCAAAAGGAGTTTGGGGGGGGGGGTCGCAAGGTTATTGTAGGGGAGACTGTGGTACTGCTACCCTTACTTCTGCACTGCTGTTGTCGATGGTGCTGCCTTCAGAGCTGGGCAGCTGGAGAGCGGCAGCTGCTGGCCAGGAGTCCTGCACTTAGGACGGAAGAATGCCATGTACTGCTACAGATTAGGGACCGAATGGCTAGGCAGCAGTTCTGCAGAAAAGGACCTAGGGGTTACAGTGGACGAGAAGCTGGATATGAGTCAACAGTGTGCCCTTGTTGCCAAGAAGGCTAACGACATCTGGGGCTGTATAAGTAGGGTCAATGCCAGCGGATAGAGGGATGTGATCATTTCCCTCTGTTCAATATTGGTGAGGCCTCATCTGGAGTACTCTGTCCAGTTTTGGGCCCCACACTACAAGAAGGATATGGGAAAATTGGAAAGAGTCCAGAGGAGGGCAACAAAAATGATTAGGGGCCTGGAGCACAACTTATGAGGAGAGGCTGAGGGAACTGGGATTGTTTAGTCTGCAGAAGAGCAGAATGAGGGGGGATTTGATAGCTGCTTTCAACTACCTGAAAGGGGGTTCCAAAGAGGATGGATCTAGACTGTCCTCAGTGATAGCGGATAACAGTAGCAGATAACAGTAACGGGCTCAAGTTGCAGTGGGGGAGGTCTAGGTTGGATATTAGGAAAAACTTTTTCACTAGGAGGGTGGTGAAGCACTGGAATGGTTACCTAGGGAGATGGTGGAATCTCCTTCCTCAGAGGAGGAAGGTCAGGCTTGACAAAGGTCAGGCTGGGATGATTTAGTTGGGAATTGGTCCTGCTTTGAGCAGGGGGTTGGACTAGATACCTCCTGAGGTCCCATCCAACCCACTGTGGTAATATAGCTCAGGTCTGTAGCAAACACTGCCACTCCTGTGGTCAAAGAGCACCACTGCATTATAGTACAGCTTCATTTTCAACAGCTTCCTTCATGAGTAAAAGACAAAACAAAAACACAGCTCTGTGTCCCAGATACACCTGGGGAAAAGGCAGGACCAACACTCTGCCAACATTCCTTCCAGCTCAAAATAGAGCTTGCACTGACCTCATTCACAGCCCTTCTCATTCACAAACACTGGTGAAGCACCTCTTTGCTCCTGCTAAGGTTCCCCCAGAGTGAGCTTCTGTGCACATTGCATATACAGAAGCACCCATCTGTGGCACATTTAAAAAAAATACAGTTATGCACACAGCCCGGAACAAACCCTTCACCCAATCACAATCCTTTAGCTATAAAGCAAGTTTCCAATCAGAGCTGGAGGAAGAAGGCCCTTTCTCTATATATCTCCTGGCTACACAGGGTCAGAAGTTATCCCCCCTTTGTCAAGTCCACTGGCACTCTATTCACTAGAAGGAATGCCCCTCAGAAAACCCTTACTGTTTGAATGGTCTGGGTTATATAGGAGGTTAAGCTAGGTGATCACTGCGGTCCCTCCTGAATTTGGAATCCACGTATGTCCTGCAAGATGAACCTCAAGACAATTTGCCCAATGGATTTTTTTTTATGGGAGGGGGCAATCTGGCCAGAGGAGGGCAAATGTGAACTGGATCCTGATATAAATGAGCCATCAGTGCAGCTTATGGGTGGCAATGGTGTGATTTTGCTTCTCTTATTGCACTGAAGTTAATGAAGTGATAGAGAAGGAGCCTGCAATGGTGCAGGAGCCCTGGTACTATAGATCAAAAGCAACGATGAAAGTCTTAAGAGGGAAAAATAAGAATCTGGGTAAGGATGCCTTTAACCCCTGCAGTATGTTTCCTCATGGCTCAAGAATTTCCGGCTGGCGGGGTGAATTCAGACTGCATGGCTCTCGTGCTAAGGGTGTTTAGCAGTGATTGCAATTTGCCGCAGTTTTTGCAGTGATCTCAGACTGTAATTGAATCTACCGTTGGTTCATAATCGTCCATCAATCCAGTTGGAGCCGGGCCCGTAAATAGTTCCACTGCAGTATGCAATAGCATGCAGAACAGGAACAAATGTTCCACATAGCGGCTATTGATCAAATCAGATTAATTGAGGAGTTGATCATGTTTCCAGCATTTGGCTTAGTTGTATTATAGCTCCTTTTCGTAAAGCAACCTTTTCCACTGGTGAGGAAGGTTCAGTTGTGATGGATTGATTCACCATTTACAGTAACCTAGCAGTGAAGTTTTACAACAATCTGCTATAATCGCACAGATGATATGTTTTCCGGCTCCCTGAGATTAGTGGTACTCGGAAGAAAAACATGGTGGCGGTTTGTCAGCTGTTATGGGTGACACAAAAATAAGACTCTTATACAAAATGAGAGATTGAAGCCTTAAATCAAAGAATAGTCGTTTGGGCCCAGATCCTCAAAGGCAGTGATACTCAGACTGAGGCTCACAAGCCACAAACGGCTCTTTAATGTGTCTCCTGCCACTCTTTGTAGCACATATTAAAACCAGTCTAAGTTACTAACCAATTAGGAGGCTTTTACTGTATTATTAACCAAACGTAGTTGATAAAATAATTATACTTGGTAAGTCATTTGGCTGTGAGATTAATATATTATATATAAAATAGTAAATGAAGCAATGAATTCACACTACTGTCTCTCTTTTGGGTAACGTTGATTGCTAATTCGGCTCCTGAACCACTGAGGTCTGAGTATCACTGCTCAAAGGTATTTAGGCACCTAATCTCTGTTGAAATCAATGAGAGTTAGGCACCTAAATACCTTTGAGGATCTGAGCCTAAATTCTGTGATAAGATCATAACAAAAATTAATTTCTGCACTAACAAATGTCCCCAAGTGTCCTAATAGGAATTAAAAGCTAAACACCTGATTCTGATCCCAGTTACTTCAATGGGAAACAGGAGTAACTCTACTGAAGTCAGTCACATTACAGCTGGGTAAAAGCAGCTCAAGTGAAAGAAGAGTCAGCACATGTTCAAACCACTGAGTGATTTAATTATTAACCAATCTAAGTTATTAAGCAATCAGGAAAGTTTGGAAATGTCTTATTCCAGTGGGTTTGGCTCAGCCTTTTACAAGAAGCCAGCCATAAAGGCCAGGTACAGATCTGGAGACAAACACACCCAAATTTCCAAGGTGAATGGATCAGAGAATTTGGGTCTGGGCCCTGTTTAAAAACAAGGCATTCAATTTCTAGCTTGTATTACAACAGGAATAATATCATCTTCCCTTGGCTTTCACCAGCAATTAACTGATTCATTCATTCTGATAAATTACTTAGCCTTCCACTGCCATACCTATGCACTCAAGTTATTTCCTTGTAAAACAGAGGGGCAATAGTATTAGCCTTACTTGCAGTATCCTTGAGTTGCACCACGAGACATCAGTTTGGGAACAAAGGGAATTCCTAATGATAAGAGGGAAATGTGGCCAGCTATCCACTCAGTTCTCCCTGCTCTATAAAACGTTAAAAAGATAGGCCCACTGCTATGACTAGGTTAACTTTAGCTCACTGCTAATCTGCCCAGCCAGCCAAGAACTGAATATTTGCAAACTCCAAGAACAGCAATCTGCTTCTTCTCTGCTTCAGCGGGGAAGTAATCTGTTCTGTCCTTTTTGCTCCTGCAGATCACCCTCTACACCATCTTTGGTGCGCTAGCGGGTGGATTGGTGTTGAGTTGGAGAAGATCCAATGCTCCTCCCTCTAGCCATCCCTTCCCATCCACTCACTGTCCCTTGCACAGGAGGGGAAGTAACAACCTGGCAGTGCTTGCTCTCGCTCCCTCGTGCAAGAACGGGCAATCCAGGTAGCCCATAGAGGGAAGTAAGAGAGCTCTGTGTGGCAGGGCTCACAAATGAGCCTTTAATTTGCACAGCCCCTATGTCTGAATTCTCTCCTAGTTGTGAGAGAGCAGTAAAAGCCACTTCGCAGCATGCTAAGGTAAAGCAGGTGAACCCCAGAAAACCACACATGTGCTAAGTATGATGAGCTATTATTTAGATGGTAACAATGCCCATCTTGTGCTAAGTGCTTCCCAAACACAGCCGGTGCCATGAAGAGCCTACAATCTACTGATCTGGGGTGGGCAGTCAGCCTTTTAAAAGGAGAAATGACTCAAACTCTGCAGGAAGTACACAGTGAAAAGGTCATTTGCCTGCATGGAAATACATTCTGTTTACTGGCCAGACTGCAGTGGGGATATTAAAAGCAGCAGGATCTTGTTGGCCATCCAACCCAACCCCAGGCTAGATGCCCCAGGAGATATGCACACTTTCTTCAGAAGGCAGTTACCGTTAAGTATGAATACAACGCTGGGTGCCCAATGCATGTGGGTCCTCAAGCATCCCAGGCATGAGATAGGAAAATCAGATTGGTAGCTGCAGGGCCTCTAGCTAGGCAAAAAGCTACAGGAAACAGAATGTGAAAAGTGAGAAATAAGCCACGTGCCTGCAATCCCCTCAGATCCCGAAACAGAAAGTTAGCAAGTACACTCTGAATTGTGTAACGGAATGAATGGGAACCTCCTAAATTGTAAACCTGGATCTGCCACTGACTCCCTATGTGGCCTTGAGCAAGTCTCCCTATCTGTTAATGTGGGAATTGCAATATTTCCTCAACTCTCTCACAGGGCTATTAGCAACAACAAATATTTATGGGAGCATTCAAAGCCCCAAATTGGGATCAGGGCCCCATTGCGCTGGGTGCTGAACAGAGGTAAAATACAGACAATCCCTGCACCTCAGGGATTAGCATCTGTGAGGTCTCATTAACTAGTTCATGTTAGTTCAGTGTCTGATCATGGACAGTGATGACACTCCTAAGTGCTAACTACCACAACTGCCTCTGCATGTTTTTTCATATTATCCTTTCATCTTGAACTCCCTCCCTTGTCCTGTCTTGCCATGCCTGCTCCCTTGTCTTTGCCTCTATCATCTCCACATTCTTGCCTTCCATTGCTTCTTGTCTTAAGCCCTGATCATACAACCACATCACACACACAAGTAACTTCACACAGGTAAGCAGTTCCATGGACTTCAAATGGGAGCAAAGTCGGTTCAACAATGGCTGCTTTTGAAATCCCATCCATAAGAGCAGAGATTTTCAAAAGTGACATAATTTGTGTCCCCTTTACTTTTTGGTGTTCAGATCCACATACATTAAAGAGGCCTGATTTTCAGTGCATGGGTATTGGACACTTTCTGACAAGTGGGCTCATGTTGGGTGCCCAAAATCATTGGTGAAATCCTCAGCCAATAAATAAGAATTACCATCTTCATTACTGATGCAAAGGAGGACAGAGAACCCAGGCAGTTGCTATACTCCAAGCTGAAGTGTACGAAGGGGAAAAGCAATCCTAAACCAACACATGTTCCAGCGACATGTTCCTCCTGACAGATGTCTTCTTATCCTGAGAGCTCTCACCAGTGTTATGTTTGACTGTTCCCTTCATCTGTCTAACTCGAAGTTGCTGCTGCAGAAAGAGCACAGCTCATCTGATCCCAGAGCACAGAGAACAAACAGATTGAGAAAACAGTGGTTCAGAACTATTGTGCTGTTTTATGCTTTAATACCCAGACAAGCAGCTTTTGTCCTTTCCTTTGAAGACACCGTACAGTAGGACACTTTTACAGTTAATTACAGAAATGTCACTTTTAAACTCTTGTGAAATAAAACAAATCTTCTGTGAAATTGCTGTTGCTGGTTTTTTTAAAGGTACTCTTCAGCATTCATCGCCTTCAAGTAGAGGAGAGAATGCACATGACAGGATAAGCTTCACACTGTGTATTTAATCTCAATACCCACAGCAGGGCTGTCAGACTTCACATTTCATCTGTTAAATATCATTAAAATAAAATAATAAAAATAATATAAAAAAGATTTTGGGAAAATTTTGTTTAAAACCTTTCAGAAAGTGGAGATGCAAATTCTGTCTCAAAAATAATTGACAAAACCAGACAGATTTTTAGGAGTAAATAAAAGTTGGGGTTTTTTAACCTGGAAAAATATGTAGCAGTGAGACATTACTTTATTTGTTATCAAATAAGATCCTGGTTCTACAAAACACCCTTTTAAAAAGTGACTTAGGAATTTAAGCTCCACCTGCCAGATGCAATTTACCCTGTGCTAGCTCTGGTCGAGCTGGTGCGCTGAAAATAGCAGTGTAGCTGCTGGGAGTGAGCAGTGGTATTGGGCTAGCCCCTCCCATCACTCCCATCACCACGGCTTCTTTTTTTTAGCATTCTAGCTCAATCAGAGTTAGCATGGGTACTTCTCTGGCCAGAAATGACACATCCAGCTCCAGTGTAGCCATACCCAAAAACTCTCAAGTGACTTAAGCACATGAAAAACGGGACCTTAGCTACCCAATTCCTGTTTGTGTCTTTGACAATCTTTGAAGCTTAACTCCCACTGACTTTTTTAGGCGTGGGGCACCTAATCTCCCTTTGTGCCTCTGAAAATCTACCCCAAGTCACTGAGGTGTTTCTGAAAATTTTACCCTTTGGCTGAGATTTTCAAAGCAGTATATTCATTTAGATGGGAATTCGGCTTCCAAGTCCCTTACGAAGCTTTCAAAAGCTCAGCTTTAGCCATGTGCTTAAGGCCCATTGACTTCTATGGGATTTAAACTCTCTTGCCTAAGTGCTTTGATGAATTGGGGCCTGAGCAAACATCTCCCTTTTCACTACATCTTCTTTTTAGTTCCCATTATGTTCCCTTTGCCCTCTGCCATGGTATAAACCCCCACTCTGAACCTTAGCGTCCAAAAGATGGGGTACCAGCATGAATTCCTCTAAGCTTAATTACCAGCTTAGTACTTGTAGCGCTGCCACCAACCAGGAATTCCAGTGCCTGGTACGCTCTGGTCCCCTCAAAACCTTACCCGGGGACCCCCCAAGACCCAGACCCTCTGGATCTTAACACAAGGAAAGTAAACCCTTTCCCTCACCGTTGCCTCTCCCAGACTTCCCCTCCCTGGGTTACCCTGGAAGATCACTGTGATTCAAACTCCTTGAATCTTAAAACAGAGAGGAAAATTCACCTTCCCCCCTCCTTCTCTCTCCCTCTCCCAGACTCTCCCTGAGAGAGAAAGTAATCCTAACACAGAGAGAAATTAACCTCTCTCTCCCCCTTCCTTCCTTTCTCCCCACCAATTCCCTGGTGGATCCAGACCCAGTCCCCTGGGGTCTCACCAGAATATATAAAAAAAAATCAGGTTCTTAAACAAGAAAAGCTTTTAATTAAAGAAAGAAAAAACAGTAAAAATTATCTTTGTAAATTTAAGATGGAATATGTTACAGGGTCTTTCAGCTATAGACACTGGGAATACCCTCCCAGCCTACGTATACAAGCACAAATTAAAATCCTTTTAGCAAAATACAAATTTGAACTCCTTTCCGCCAAATACACATTCGCATATAAAGAAAACAAACATAAGCCTAACTCGCCTTATCTACCTAGTACTTACTATTTTGAATCTAGAAGAACCTGTATCAGAGAGATTGGAGAGAAACCTGGTTGCACGTCTGGTCACTCTCAGAACCCAGAGAGAACAACAACCAAAAACTAACAGCACACACAAAAACTTCCCTCCCTCAAGATTTGAAAGTATCCTGTCCCCTGATTGGTCCTCTGGTCAGGTGATAGCCTGGCTCACTGATCTTGTTAACCCTTTACAGGCAAAAGAGATATGAAGTACTTCTGTTCCATTAACTCTTAACTATCCGTTTATGACACCCTCTTTCTAAAATAGTGGCCAATTCTCCACTGAGCTAGAAGTCTAAATACTAAGATAGGTGAACATGAGTGCCTGGTATTAAATGAGGCTAATGATATACCAGGCCTCACATAAACTTGGTGGAATGATGACAATTAATGGGATATCGTAACACCAGAGTATAAAATATATAGGAATGACAGCGTAGGTCACACTGGTACAGGAGTGGCACTCTATGTAAAAGAAGATCATGGCAATTACAGGCCAGTAACCCTAACTTCAGTACCAGGCAAAATGGTTGAAACTATAGTAAAGAACAGAATTATTCGACACATAGGTGAACACAGTATGTTGGGAATGAGACAACATAGCTTTTGTAACGGAAATCATGCCTCACCAATCTATTAGAATTATTTGAGGGAGTCAATGAACGCATGGACAAGGGTGATCCAGTGGATATAGTGCTACTTGGATTTCAGAAAGACTTTGAAAAAGGATCTTAAGTGAAGAAAAGAGTTATGGGATAAGAGGGAAGGTCCTCTCATGCATCAGTGAGTGGTTAAAAGATAGGAAACAAAGAGCAACAATAATGGTCAGTTTTCAGAATGGAGAGTGGTAAATACTAGTGTCCCCCAAGGATCTGTACTGGCATCTGTGCTGTTGAACATATTCATGAATGCATGGGCGGCGGGTAGCATAAGCAGAGGAAGGCTGCCCAAAAAGCCTCCCCAAAAAGCCTTGCATGACCCTGCCCAAGCTCCATACCGAAGCTCCCTTCTGCCTGCTTCCAGTTCCCTTCCCGCTCTTCTGTGGCCAAGAGGCTGGGGCTGGTGCACACAAGGTCCAGGGCTGGGGCCGCTGGGGCCGCACTGCCATTCATCTGCCCAGCGTTGGGGGCTCTGGAACCGCACTGCCCACCCAGCGCTTCGGGGCTTGGGGCGCTCCAGAATTGTGGTTGCTGCAGCTGCTCTGCCCACCTACCCAGCACTGGGGCTGGGGCACTCTGGCTGTGCTGCCCGCCCAGCGCACTGGGGCCAGGGATGCTCCGACCGTGCTACTTGCTCGGCACTGGAAGCACATGGCACAGGGAGGGAGGAGGTTGCACTCTGGGCTCTGGCAGGCAAGGAGGGGCAGAAGGAGAGGGGTATGGCCTCAGGCAGAGGGGGAGTGGGAGGGGACTAGCCTCCCCCAACAGCACATTCACCCACTGCCCATGAATAAATCATTTGGAAAAAGGGGTAAACAGTGAAGTGGCAAAGTCTGCAGACAATACAAAATTACGCAAAATAGTTAAGACCAAAGGTGACTGCAAAGAGTTAAAAAGGGATATCACTAAAACTGAATGGGCAAGAAAATGGAAGATGAGATTCAGTGTTCATAATTCCAAAGTCACGTACATTGGAAAACATAATCTCAAGTATATAGACAGAATGATGGGATCTATATTATCTGTTACCACTCAAGAAATATATCTTGGAGTCATTGTGAATAGTTCTCTGAAAACATCTGCTCGATGTGCTGTAGCAATTAAAGAAGCTAATAGAATGTTAGGAACAACTGGGAAAGGGATAGATAAGAAGACAGAAAATATCATAATGTCATTATATTAAACTTGAATAGTGCATGCTGTTCCAGTTGCCCCATCTCAAAAAAATATATATATGAGAAATGGAGAGTATAGAGAAGGGAACAAAGAAAACTTCCATATGAGGACAGTAAAAACACTGGGACTGTTCAGCTTAGAAAAGAGGGACAAATAAGTGGGCATATGACTAAGGTCTATAAAATCATGAATGGTGAGGATAAAGTTAATTAGGGCAGAGTTATTTACCTCGTCACATAACACAAGAACCAGAGAACAATCAATGAAATGAATAGGCAGCAGGCTTAAAACATACATAAGGACATACTTCTTCACCCAATGCATAGTCAACCTGTGGAATTCATTGCCATGGAATGTCGTGAAGGCTGAAAGTATAACTGGGTTGAAAAAAGAATTAGGTAAGTTAATGGAGAATAGGTCCATCAATGGCTACTAGAAAAGATGGTCAGGGATGCAACCCCATGCTCTGAGCATCCCTGTAAATAGAAGAAGCTGGGCCTGGATGACAGGGGATGATCACTCGATAAATGCCCTGGTCTGTTCATTCCCTCTGCAGCACCTTGCACTGGCCACTGTCAGAAGGCAGATGGACAATTGGTCTGACCTAGTATGGCCATTCTTATCCCTTACTTCCTTCAACAGGCAGGGGAACATTCTAGGCCAAAATAAAACAATTTCCAGATAGAATTAAGAACTCTATTTCTGATGAGTAATTCCCTAGGCACAGCCATTCAGGCAAACATTAGGCACCTCTTTCCAACCCAGAGTATGGAGGGTTCCAGTCAAGTCAGAGTTTTTACTCTCTCAACCCACCTCTGTGCCAGTGGGACAGTGACTCCACCATCTTGGACTCTGTCAGTGTTCCTGAAAGCAATTACCATTGAAAGCCGTGGTTAGAGAGATGAGATCACAGGCTCAGACCACACCGACTGGTTTGCACTGAACTGTCACTTGGAGAAGTAACACCCTCTAGGAGCTGTATTTGTGAGGCTGTTAAAATATAGCACTGCCATGAGGCAATACTATGATATTTGGTGGGGAGGCGAAGAGATGCATCAGTATGAAGTTGTTTCAGTTGGGTCATTTCCCATCCCTCGTGAAATGCATCCCACAGTATTAAGGCCCCTCTCTTTCTTATCAAAGTCAGTAGAAAGACTCCCCATTGGATTCACTGGGAGTTGGACTGGACCCCAAAACTGTAAATTCTTTTACTGGGTATCACAGGGTCCACTCACCACCAGGGATGCCTCCTCCTGGCTGCTCTGGGGATCACCTCTTTCTGGGTCCTATGCCCCCTTCTGCTACTCGCTGAAGGCCCTCCACCTTTCTCTCCCCCCCCCCCAGGGAGTAACTACAGGTTAAAACCCCATAGGCCCAAACCCACCTCCCTTTCCCCTGGGAGTAACTTCAGATTATTTCGCTGCAGCCTGCCTCTCCTCCTCCCACAGCCACCCGGGGTGAGGAGGGAAGTGGGGCAATTTGCCGCAGGTCCCGGACTCTGCAGGGGCCCTGCGAGCCCTGGCCTGGTGGCGGTCCGGGTCTTTGGCAGCATTTCAGCAGCAGGGGGGCCCTTCAGTGCTGCCAAAGACACAGAGTGACTGAAGGGCCCCCCGCCACTGAAATGCTGCCAAGGACCTGGACCGCCACTGGGTGAGTACAAGCGCTGCAACTCCCCCGCTTTGCCCCAGGCCCCCTGAATCCTCTGGGCAGCCCTGCCTCCTCCCACCTATTGTCAACCTCCTGGCTTTATAGAAGCCCTGCCTGCTCCCTCACAGATGGGTTCCTTCTAATTAGTGCTCTTTCCACAGCCTAAATCTCCCACATTTGTAGCATAATTGGCCCCACCTGGCCTAATTCAACTCTCTCAGGGCCAGTGTGGGGAGCACACTCCGTCACACTGGGATTTTATTGTTAGCACCTTAGAGCATTATATCAGTTACATAAAATTCGTTTCCTATATATTATTATTAATTATAATATGGTACCACCTAGGAGCCTCAGTCATGGATGAGAACCCAATTGTGCTAGGTGGTGTACAAATACAGAGAAAAAAGATGGTCCCTTCATCAAACAGCTTACTATGTAAGTAATTCTAAGGATTTTTCTTTCCTGCCTCTTGGGTTAGACGTATTGTTGGGTAAATTAGCAGACTGTCATGACTAGTTTTCACCTGCTTTACACAGCATCATCTATAATCTTCAAGAGAATGAATCAAACAAAACACAAAACAAAATATGATTGGAAAATACAGCGGAACCTCAGAGTTACAAACACCTCGGGAATGGAGGTTGTCCGTAACTCTGAAAAAAACATTATGGTTGTTCTTTCAAAAGCTTACAATTGAACATTGACTTAATACAGCTTTGAAACTTTGCTATGCAGAAGAAAAATGCTGCTTTTAACCATCTTCATTTAAATAAAACAAACACAGAAACGATTACACTGTCAAAACGTTTTTTTAAACTTTCTCTACTTTTTTAGTAGTTTATGTTTAAACACAGTACTGTTCTGTATTTGCTTTTTTTTTCTCTCTCTCTCTCTCTCTCTGTTGCCGCCTGACTGCATGCTTCTGGTTCCAAATGACATGTGCAGCTGACCAGTCACTTTTTAACTCGTGTTTATAACTCTGAGGTTCTACTGTATTTTCATTAAAAAAACCTCTAAGTTGGGTTCACTATGTTACATGAGGTTTCCTGTTAGTCATTATTTACAAGTATTCAAGCAACTGATGAATGTTTGTGAAATTGTTTGCCAATTCTGAAAGTTGTCCAATGAGGAATCTGAAACAATACCATGTGACACAGGTGATCAACAATACACCATGAAAAATGAATAGCCAAAATGCTCTGTTCAATAACCCGTAAACTAAAAATTATTTATTCAAACTATTTAGCAAATTTTCATGAACAACAAATTCATCATGTGTATGGGTGCAGGAGCAGTAGACGTGATATATTTTGATTCTAGTAAGGGTTTTGACACATTCCCACATGATAGCTCATAAGCAAACTAGAGAAATGTGGTCTAGATGAAATTCCTCTAAGGTGGATGCACAACCGGTTAAAAGATCTTAATCAAAGAATAATTATCAATGGTTCACTGTCAAATTAGGAGGACATATCTAGTGAGATCCCACAGATGTCAGTCCTGCATTCAATACTAGTCAATATTTTCATGAATGACTCAGATAATGGACTAGAGAGTATGTGTATAACATTTGCAGATTACACCAAATTGGGGGGGGGTTGCAAGCACTTTGGAGGACAGGATTAGAATTCAAAATGACCTGACAGATTGAAGAATTGGTCTGAAATCAACAAGATGAAATTCAGTAAAGACAAGTTCAAAGTACTTCACTTAGGAAGGAAAACTCAAGTACACAACAACAAAATGGGAAATAGCAGGGTAGGTGGTAGGACTGCTGAAAACCATCCGGGGGAATATAGTGGATCACAATTGCCAAAAAAAAAAAAAAAAAAAAGGCTAATACCATCTTAGGGTGTATAAACAGGAGTGTCAGATGTAAGACATGGGAGATAATTATCCTGCTCTATTCAGCACTGGTGAGGCCTCAGCTGCAGTAATGTGTCCTATTTGGGACACCACATTTTAGGAAAGATGTGCACAAACTGGAGAGCATCCAGAGGACAGCAACAGAAGTGATAAAAGGTTTAGAAATCCTGACTATTAAGAAAAGGTTTTAAAAAATGGGCTTGTTTAGTCTTGAGAAAAGTAGACTGACGGGGAACCTGATAACAAGACTTCAAATATGTGAAGAGTTGTTATAAAGAGGATGAGTATCAATTATTCTCTGTGTCCACTGAAGGTAGCAGACAAAATAATGGGCTTAATCTGCAGCAAGGGAGATTTAGGTCAGGTATTAGGAAAAGCTTTCTAATTATAAGGGTAGTTAAATTCTGGAATAGGCTTCTGTGGGAAATAGTGAAATCCCCATCATTGGAGGTTTTTAAGAACAGGTTGGACAAACACCTGTCAGGGATGGTGTAGGATTACTTGGTCCTGCCTCAACACAGGTGGCTACACTTGATGACTTCAAGATTTCTTCCAGTCCTAAATTTCTATGATTCTATGATAAATCATGAGCACTAAGTAGGACTATTGATTTCAGCTCTGATATTCTTGATATATGCAGAGGAACTACCATATCTCCCCTCCCTCCCATGTAGCTGATATGATACTGTAAACTAAGATAATACCATGGAGATTATGCAGACAGAGTAAGCTTCTCTAGTATGTTTCCCCTGCAGAAGGATGACCTTCATTTGATCTTATTGCATGGTTACTTGGAAAATGTTAGCCTAATTCTGATACCTTGGGCTGATAGAGGAATCACTGCTGAAAGCTTAAACAGCAGGTGAATAACAGTAACAAGTAAAAATAATTCAAAACTATGCAAATAGCGCTGGAGTCCCTCCCTTTGGGTAACAGAGCTAAGTGAATAATGCAAATATTACTCCAAATAGTCATATAAATTTTTAAACAAGTTCACTTCAACGTTGTTGAAATCCCTGTCTTTGCTGTTTATGAACAGGAGAGCAAATGAATTTATTGGCAGGTATGTTTCCCAAAAGAGCTCGCTTTTAGGGAATATTGCAGAATATTTGCTGAAAGCAAATTATGAATTTGTAATCACAAGACTTTTCTCTGGGCAATGACTGCAATGGCTCATGTGTCTAATCAAAACAGCCTGAGTTGCACATACTGAATAATCACAATGAACCATTCATGGCATATCTACAGGCTAAAAATCATTACTGAACAAATAAACTTTGACTAGGATAATTCTTAAATAGAAAAAGAGGCACACTTCATTAAATAAGTTATTACTTCTGAATTAATTATTCATCCAGTTCTATAACTGAGGGTTAGGAATTTGGGGTTCATGTTGGTGTTGACTTGGAAGAAATGCAGATCTGTTGTGTACTCTCCTGTAACCCTTTTATAATGATACTAGTGATGGAAAACACCACTGTGATCTCAAACTCCCCTTTCCATATACATTCACCCAAATTATCTCCCCACACAGGCAGGGCAACTGTATTCGTTTTACCCAGTTCAATAGTCTAAAACTTGGCCAGGTAGAAAGCACTTGGCACAAATAACTGAAATACAATTAACAAATAGAGGGCAAAATTCCCCCCTGTTGTAGCTCTGTTGACTTCAGTGGAGTTGTCCCCAGGATGAATTTGGCCCAAAGTATTTAATTATTAATAATTATATAACTAGACACTTCTGAGCTCCCCTTCGGTGGTAGCTGTCTTCACCAGCCTCTGAAATTGGCAACTTTGGAGCCATAAGACATTGAAAAGTATTTTGTACTTTGGTTTGACAAGCAGAAGAAAAATTTCAGTATTGAATATTTAAGCACAAAATGAAGTTCTCTGATTGTGTAATTGGCTTGGCCTATGTCACTTCCTTCTGCATCCCCCCAAAGCTCCTAATCCTGGATATAGTGTGGGAAATAGTAACTTTCATTTTAATTATTAAAAATGTTCCACATGACACAAGCTGCAGCTTGAAATTATCCCTACTATGCAAAGGGTACAATTATTTCTATAGTGGAGAAATATATGAAACACTTCATGTGATCCCTGACTCTGGAGTCTCTCCCCACCTATGTTTTTAAATACTGCCCGATTCACCAAGATTTATGGATATCTGCTTCAATAAAACTTTCTATCAGAACAGTTCTATGTCTCTATAACAACTTCTGATCTCATAGGTCATATGAGATGCAGAATGACATTCTTAAGCTACATCATGTCACTTGACTCCCTAATTCTAAATAAGGGCCTCAGGAACTTCTGGCCATTTAAAGAACGTTAACAGGTCTTCTTGAAGGAGATGGGAGGAAGTTAAAAGAGAGGGAGGAGGAAAAATATTAAAATATAATGTATTGAAACTCCTCCAATAGCAGAACTTTGCACTTGCATAAAGCCTTCCATCTGAGGATTTCGAAGTGCTTGACAATATTAATTCTCCTAATGTACATGTGAAGCACGAGTGTTGCTAAAAACATTTACAAATGGGTAAACAATGTCACAACAAATTGGCACAGTCAATGGCACAGCTGGGACCTGAACCCAGTAGTTCTTCTCCCGTTTCCTGCCCTAAGCGCCAGGTAACACTCTTAGGGCTGGAACCTTTAGTCACCCAGAACAATGGGACCCCAGTCTTGATCAAGGCAGCAGAGCCTTCACTCCCTATGTCAGTAGTGTGAAAGAGACAGTTCTTTTTCCCTGAGACCTCACTGATTAGGGGCAGGCCCTTCTGCCACCAGAGACCTAGTTGGCTAGAGGACTGGGGGGAAATCCCACCCTTGACTTCTTGCTGCCAGCCCACCTCTCATTGGAGAAGAGGAATGATGCTCCAGAGGGGTCGCCCCGTTCTGCTCATGCGGGAACAGGTGATTGGTTCCAGGCCATCTGGTTGGCTCTGGGCCAGTCAGCTAGCATAGGGACCATTCTGGAAGAAGACCAGGTAGGTTGGTCAGTGAGACTGCACTGCCGCTGTTAGCGGGAGCACAGCCTGAACCAGAGACCAGGAGATTGGTCCAGGGGGCAGGCCAGGGGCACAGCCAAGCTGGCAGAGCAGCTCAGACCCAGTGGCTTGATCAACACAGTGAACATGAATATAGATCTCAGGGACCAGGATTCTCCATGCCAACCTAGGTAGTCTCAAGACCTTTACAAAATCATCATTGTTCGTGAATGCCCAAGTGGTATCAGTAGCCAGAAATGCCTTTAACCAGGAAGCTTCCTGTTGGAAGTGGACAACCAAGCACTGCCCCTTCAAGAGAGTGTACCTGGGGCTGAAAGCACATTCCATGAAGAAGCTTCACATGGTGCAACTTGCAAAAGCCACTCAGACCCACCTCTTCCATTTACACTCCAATAAATACCTTGTCTACAGGTACCAAA
Source organism: Gopherus evgoodei (assembly GCF_007399415.2). Classification (NCBI taxonomy): domain Eukaryota; kingdom Metazoa; phylum Chordata; order Testudines; family Testudinidae; genus Gopherus; species Gopherus evgoodei. The sequence continues at coordinate 15,354,066 of NC_044332.1, forward strand.
TACATAAATTCAGAAAAAAGAACAGGACTACTTGTGGCACCTTAGAGACTAACAAATGTATTGAGCATAAGCTTTCGTGGTCAAATAAATTGAGCATGAGCTTTATGCTTCATGCTCAAATAAATTTGTTAGTCTCTAAGGTGCCACAAGTGCTCCTGTTCTTTTTGCAGATACAGACTAACACAGCTGCTACTCTGAAACCTGTCATAAATTCAGAAGATGCAAAATATGTTCTCAAGAATGCTGTCATCATGTTACACGAGGAAGAGGTGGACAATAAGGTTAACAGACCAAATCTGTGCTTTACATACATCTGTGTGCACTCAGATGCCATGATAGTGGATGTGTTCAAAATACCCAAATAGACCTTTATCCATTTTTGTTGGGGAATGCTAATTTCAAACACTGTGTACGGTACCTAGACAATTAGAGGGAGCTTCTGAGCCGTGCAAAACACAATAGATAATTTACAAGGGTAGAGAATTCTGAATAGCAAGGTGTTACGAAGGAGCCTCATGTAGGCAATTTTAGAATATCTTCCCTATGGACCTTCTCCAAAATACAGTGAAGTCAATTGAAGCCTTGTAAGCAGATGTTTTCTATAACCAGAATGTCAATACGCATATTGCAATGCACAGAAACAGAATGCCAATCTCCATCACCTTGTTCCTGCAAGCAGGTTAATTTATGCAAACCACCATAGCTATAGGCATACTTAAATAAATGATCTAATGTAACACCAGAATCAGGCATACTGCTGGAAAATATGGGGGTCAGGCCATAACTCACCATGTTGTACTTGGTTATTCCAATGTATTTTGAGAGTCCCATATGTGCCGCTATACTTAAGCAATGTACGTCCTACATTTGGCAGAACTAGGATTTTTCATTGGAAAAGAGGGGGGAAAGTACATTGGCAAAGTCTGAGATATGTATCTCTTAGCTTTGGGTTCAAAATGTTGTGGGTGCCACAAGCCCCTGGAAAGAAGGCTTGTGAAGTGCTGGAGAGGAAACAGATTTAGATGGTAATGATCCTAGATTTCCCCAAAGCTCCATAGACTACCTCACAGTCAAAAAGGACACATTTCCTGAATTTTTACAGTCTTCGGGCCAGATCCTCAGCTGCTGTAAATTAGCAGAGCTCCACTGGCTTCAGATGACTGTTGATTTATGCCAACTGAGGGTCTGGCCCATACATTTTGAATTGGTTCAAAACCTTTTAGGATTGTGTTTGTCCAGAAAAGGTTGCTGTGCCATAAGTCACATTGAAACTGGACTATTCAGGTATTTGGGGACTCGGTGCTATTTACTTAGCTATCCTTTAATGCCCTTTCCAATTCTGAAGTCATTCTGTTTTCTAGCAGATTATTGAAATGGGACTCGAGAAAGACACAGCTCATTTAAATGGACAGTAATATCATTCTTTCATTACCCATTCCAGCAATGAGACAAGAAAGGAGAGGCAGTGAATCTCTACAGCTGGTGCACAGGTTGTGGGGCACTGACGCTACAAGAATTCTAATTGCTCAAAGTAGCACCAAGGGGATTTTAATACACTACGAGTGACTGGGAATAGCATCTTGTGCGGTGCTTAATCTTTATATTTAACACCACGTAGTGAGAACTATCCCCACCGGCCTGGTCAGCTCACATTTTCCTCTGTAAAGAATCCTGCCTGATGAGAATTGATACATGTGTCTTGCCTTAACTACAGAGCTCGCCAAAGGAACTATGAACAGGTGCTGGGGAAAGTTGCTGTCACTAAATTTTTAGCCATATTTTACCAGCCACCTGCATTTTGTACTCTTGGTGCGGTTGTTTCCTATAAGCTCAATTTTGCATGAGCATAAAAGATCTTCTCTCAATCTCTATCAGAGGAATATCAAAAGGTGCATAGGAGGATGGGAAAGGAACTGTAAAGCATGTCAGCAATTGGATTTCTTTTTCAGAGAGGCCTGAAGATCGGGGAAGTGGCCTCTTGATTGTTCAGTGAGCGTCAAGAGGCAAATGCAACTTTAGGAGACTATTTTTTTCCCCTGGCGGGTGCCTCCCACAAGCAGAGAGAAGCTAAGGTGCAGGAGAGGTCTCAGAGGAATGTCTCGCATGCCTCAGTAGCGGTTGCCTGGAGACACTGATATCGCTCAGCGACAGAATTAGAAAGCCTTAAGCAGGAGGGCAATAAGCCACAAGTGCAAAGTCAGCCGTAGGCTATATGTGGTGCGACAGTTGGTGCCCTTCTCCCCACTGATGGACACACCATACGCACTTTTTCTAACACTCCTTAAATCTCTCGTTTGGAAGTAAGGCCAGTCCTCTCTCACTTTTGCTTTTCATAAACTCTCAAGGTTGATTTTATTTCTCTTCCTTTGTTTAAAGAATAATTCCTCTTCCCCTTCTCTTTCTGGCACCTACCTTCAACCCCTGGGTGTAGCCATTGCTACTTTACTGCCATGGCTAGATACCAGCTGGCAGGGAACATATAAGAGTGGATAGAGCTATTGGGCAAATATTCCCTGAAGAACACATACACATTGCCCCCTTCAGTGTATCCAAAATGTTCCTGATAATGTTGTCTTCATTGCCCGACATTTGGATTGTAACGAACAAGGGTTTTATTTAAAAATTAAAGAGACCTGAAATCAGCCAGCTCCATCAATTTCATTTACAATATTGTTATCGGATGCATAACAGAAAAGTATATACATATGATTTTTCTGGAGTGCCCTCTTTGCACTGTTGTCTCATTTGATTCTAAGGTTAGTTTACAGTTTGGTACAATTATACATCTGCAAACAGTTTCACCTTCACACATTTCCTCTCTTCCACAGACAGAACTCTTATTTGTATCCATAAATTCCCAATATATTTGAACATTTGTTTATCTGTCGGGTACATCAGATTTTTTCTAGCTTAAGGGTCTGCTATTTATTTGTTAGGACCTCTCTAAAAATTATATCCCTTACCTAACCACTATTATAAAAGCTGTCCAATCTTTTATTGATAATTCATAGCAAGCTGTTTTTCTCAGCATGACTCCCAAAGTATTATGGGGAAATCTTTCTCATAGTCAAGCTATAAGCCTTATAAAAATCTGGTTTATAAATAATTAATCATGATAATGCAGCACATTCTTGATATCCATATAATTATCCAATCCCTTTTTGAGTCTTGTTAAGTTCTTGGCCTCAACAACTTCCTGTGGCAATGAGTTCCACAGTTTAATTACATGTTGTGTGAGAAAGCATCTACTTTCATCATTTTCGAATTTCGCACCTTTTAATGTCATTGACACCCCCAACATGTTCCAGTGTTAAGAGACAGAGAACAGAAGCTCCTGACCTACCTCCTCTATACAGTCTGTTATTTTATAAACCTTTACCATATCCCCATGTATTCATTAAATAGATTAATAATAAAGTTGATGGTTTTGCATGTATACAGTTGCAAATGGATCCTAATGCTCTTTAAAGCTGTATTAGCTTCACAGATATTATAGGTTTAGATAGAATGTTTTTTATTGTTGAAATACAAACCACCCAACCCTCTGGAGTAGAACACAGCAAGTGTTTAACAGCACACCACTCTGAGTAACAGTTTAGGAGATGGAATGAAGAATATGCTATCCACTTGAAGTGATAAGAGGGAAATATAATTATCCAAGTTAGGTTTTGACCAGAGAAACTGTTCTTTCCCTTATAAAAAAGTACCATGGAGATTTTAATAGCCTGATAGATTCAGGATCTCAGCATTATACAATCTCATCTGAAAGTCTAATGCTGAGTATGATTTCTAGCAGTGCTACTGGTGAACTAGTTCAGTAGAGGCAAACGGTTCCTTCTGAATTACCAGCATCACTTCCTGCAGTACCTGAGCCATACTTCTCTGAGGTCTCACAGCTAAGTGCCAGCCTGGTCCAGTTCACAAAAGCTTCTGACAGCTGACAAGACTGCAGCTTGAGGTAGTGGGCTGCAGGCCTAATATTGACACAGGGGCCCAGTTGCCCACAGCCCTAAGAGGCTGTTCTGGCAGCCAGGGATTGCAAGGGCATAGGGACTCCCCAGTTATGGCCCCTTTCTCCCAGTCACACACCCTACCTTGTAGACTGGGAGATGGCATGTCATAGGAACTCAGATGGCAGAGTTGCCATAGCACGTGGGTTATCTTCAGTGTGGTGTATTGAAAACCGTGTTAAAATTGCAAGCTATCATGCTAATGAGTAAGGGTGTTTCCTCCTCCTGTTTGCAGGCTAGGAGGCTCAGTAGGGATGCGTGCAATCTGGGCTTTCAGCAGTCAAAGTCAAAGCCTTCTGTAACATCAAACATCTAAATCCTTCAAACTCCTATAACTATATGAACATCACCAGCCTTTGAGGGGTTTGGGATCCAGCATTCAAGTTCTGATCTGTCTTCTAGAGACTGACTCAAGCTGCAAAGATGGGACATTAACAAAAAAGACTCACAAAGTTTTTCAAATCCCAGTTCAAGAGATGAAAGCAAAAGGTTTGGCTCAGTTCCAGTTCTAAATACACCCATCCATCTCTTCCCACTCTGCTGGGGAAGCACTTTGGATTAAACAAATGCATATGTTTTAAAGGAAGGTCAAAGTCACTTCAATTAAGCAATGCCAACCCATGCAAATGCAGAGAACTGCTTATCAAAAGAGCTAGAGATATAGACTCAAGGAAGTTGGAGCTCAAGGCTTTAGAACATCCTTCCAAAATGATCAGGAAGAGTTCTTCCCTCAATCTCAAGTCTTGAGATGGCTCTCTCAGATATACCTCTTTGTCACAGCATTCCTCAAAGCATCAAAGAAAATTGGATTGGCTCACTCAACAGCAACCACACCTAGAGCCAGGCGGATCATGGTCTCAATGCACATTCAAAATGACACCAGAATGGACATCATGGTCAAATTACAGGACTGCATCCAGAATAGGACAGAGACCCATTTTCCACCCACCAACTTGGGCAGCTCTGGGTGTGCTTTTAGTCCACTTGGGCACTTGGATATCAGGGTGAAAAGTGCTTGATAAAAGGCAACAGAAAGAGGGGAAGGAATGAAGATCTAGCAAATACATTGCAGCCATTTGATTCTTTTTAACTGAGAAGGAGAATATTATTGTATTATACACACATCCAGCCTTATAGGCCTAATGTCTATGTTCTACACTTTCAAGGAGCCCTGATTGTAAATTCTGGCACCCGAGCCTGCTCACCCTGATGTCAATGGCAAATTCCCCATTAATTACAGTGGGAGCTAGGTAGGTTCCTGGTCTCTCTTCCCCAGATGGTCAGTTGTTCAGGGATAAAGAGTGTCTTGTATTGTTCTACAGTGCCCCCTCTGGCTGGAGCTGGGCTATGAAAGAAGTCCTAGCTAGTCCTTGCTAGCTGGATGGATCAAGTTTTGGAGTAGGAGTGGGGGTGAGGCTAATGGAAGAAAATATTAGACTCTTCGGAACTCAGCTGCGGAAAGAGAGGATGCATCCTCTGGGAGGGGAAGGAAGCACATCAGAGAGCTGAGAAAGGCAACTTTCAGTTAGGAGGCTGTAGCTTAATATCCTGCAAGTCTTAATATGTGATGAAAACAGTCCTCTAAGAGGGCAAACTAAACCTCAGGTGGATGAATTTGAGTAAATATTCAGAACCTGGGGTAAAATTCCCCTCAAAACTCACCTAAAGTGGCTTGCAGCAAGCAGGATGGGAACTAAACACTGTCTAGGAGCTGAACATGTAAAGCGACAGCTGCCACTAAAAGAATATGCATTAAGGTTATAACAACCAACAAGAATGGACTTTTATGTAGAAAACCATGATTAAATCGAGTCTTCCTGACTAGTGATTTAAATTATGATTAAAAACAAATTGACCCTGCCCTCTGTGCTCTTGCCCTGGGGCCCTTCATTCTCCAAGGGGGCCCACAAATATGTTTGGCACCAGGCCCACAAAAAGTTAATCTGGCTTGGCTGTTAGTAATTATAACAGAAGTATACAGCAGTATCTATCAGTTTAAACCAAGACCAGGGCTCCACTGTGCCAGCAGTTGCATTTACACATAGTGAGAGAGAACATAGGAACGGCCACACTAGGTCAGACTAATGGTCCATCGAGCCCAGTATCCTGTCTTCGGGCAGTGACCAATGTCAGGAGCTTCAGATGGAATGAACAGACCAAGCAATCATCGAGTGCTTCATCCCCTATTCTGTTGTGATAACTGGGCCAAAAAATGTACCCAAATTGTGAGCACAATTGTAAAAAGCATGTAAAAGGTTTACAAGATAACACAATAACCTATAACAACAAATGCTGATGGGAAATACTCAAGTTGCTTTCAACAATGAATGCTATAAACAGGTGCAACAGAATCAGAGAGACACACTAAATTAGCCCAAACAAACAAACAAAACAAAACAAAAACGCCTTGTTGAGATGATTCAAGAACTATGCTGAAATCACACTTGGTTTGAAAAAAAAAGAACAAAAACAGCAGAACCAAATTTTCTGTGTTGGATATTAGACCAAATTGGTGGACAAAACAATGAGGAGATGGGCTATTGCATCCGTCACTCCCTTTGGGTCCTTAGAGAAAGACTTCAGAGGGGAGAGCAGAGGGAAATACAGGAGAACAGACGGAGGCTACTGGAGTACGGTCCATTGTTTTCTGCCACCTCCACTGTTTCCTGGGACCCCAGGCCTTCATCATCTGATGCTGAGAAATGTCCTGATTTGACCAGGCCACAGAGAGGGATCCAGATAACATCACCACCTCTACTGGCTCTAGCTGGATCCCAACCACTGCAGGGGAGGAAATGGGATCAGACCAACAACAGCAGCAGCTCCAGCCCATCTCAACTAACTTCTCTTTTCCCCGAAAAGGACAGTTACCACCATCTCTGGTACCATCTAAGAGACTGTCAAACGGGGAGGTATGGGGGCGGGGGTTCCTTCTAAAACTCTACAGCTAAAGGGAAAGGCAACAAGCAATGCTGATACAATGAAAGCCTTATTTAACCATTTACATTTCAACTAGCTTTAACTAGGTTTCCTTCTTTTCCATATTTTTAATAAAACGTTGTTTAATGGTGTGTTTGCTGTGGTGACTGGGTTATGTTAACACCTCTGGCACATATATTTCATCTAAATACAACATGTTCTGCTCCTAAGAGTTTACAGACTAAAATGATAAAGACGGAAGAGAGGACGTTTAATCTCCGTTTTACAGACGGGGGCCTGACGCACAGAGATTAAGGGTCACATCCTGAACTAGTGTACATCAGCCTAGTTCTATTGACTAAAAGGAACTGATCCAAAAAAGTCGCTTGCTCTCGATCACACCAGAGGTCTATGGCAGCGCCAGGAACTGACCCCAGATTTCCTAAGTCCCGGTCTAATGCCAACCTCCGCCAGCTCTTTGTTGGTTTTCTTATTGGTGCGTTTGTACGTTTATCTTTCTGAAAGTCCAGTTTTTAAATTTGCATGGCTGACAAGATGAGACAAGGAGCTGGGAGGGTTCTGTAAGAGCTTTGGATGATTTCTAATTATAACAGTCTCCAACCTGGAATCCTCAAGGACATAAATAATGGCTCTGTTAATAGCCTTGCACTTATTAGTATAAAACTGCAGGAGTCTGAAGCCTATATCAGCAGGAGTTTTCTAGACAAGGAGAAAAATATTCTACCCTTGAGGTGGCTGCAGAAATTCTAAATTCTATGGACTTGGAGGTGAAGTAATTGAATTAACCATAAATGGAATCCAACAAAAACTCAGTTGTCTTCTCCACAGTGAAAGAAACCGAGAGCATGGGAAGAGCAAAGGTCTCTATGGAGACTGAAGTGTGGAAAGATAAATAAGAGACTTGAGATGGGCAGTTAAATTAGAAGAGAAAATATAAATGCTTCCTTTGATTAATAGTTTGTGATTATAAATAGGGGGGAAAGCACCAGCATGGGAAAACATATCATGCAGAGAATCTTCATTTTATCCGAGGCTCAGTCCATCAGCTAAAACATGACATTGGATTAAAGGAAGCGATTCAGAATTTTAGACACAACTTTATCATAGTTTTTTAGGATAAGGAGGAAGAAGCAGAGCCGCAGGAGAGCTCTTAGGGGCTGTTCTCTCTAGGGAGAGACTGTGGCTGAAAGCTTGAGGGGTTTCCATATACGTCTGCTTTATTTTTAAACACCTGCCAAGTCTTTCCTTGATCAGCACTTTCTGGCAGAAGGAGGAAGCGGAGGAGGAGTAAAGGGGACCGCAGGAATGAGGTCAAGGAGGATGGAAATTGGTGATCTTCCCAACCCTTAAATTAAAAATTCCAGCTTGAAACACAATCCTCTCATAATGACACATAGGCATGGGCGGGGGGGTGGTATTTATTACTTCAGCAGAACTGAAATTCTACCAAGAAAGAGTACAAGTCAATCTGTATTTGAATGTCAACAAGAGATCTGGAACTATCTTTGTCATATTTCTCTCTCCTTTTCATGTATTTAAAAAAAATGCAGGGGAGGCTTTAAAAAAAAGGCCACTGAAGTCCCCTGATCTGACGTAGCCCTGACCCTTTATATTCCATTTATAGTCTGAGTGAGAATGACATCCCCCTTACTAGCAAACTGTCCAATCCAGCTGCATGTGTCAAGATTGTATTAGGCACTAAGTGAAATATATATATGACCTTTTAGTGTTTTACATATTGGGTCCTCCTCTAAGGCTCTGGGCTGTAGATCATTTTGACCACTGCTCCTTATCCAGGAATCACTTTGAAGGGTTTTTTGGGGTCCTTTACTTTTTAAACAAATAAAATGGCACCAAAGAAGGAAGTTAAGAAAGCTGCACCAGCATCAGCACCGGCACCAGCTCCTGCCCCAGCGCCTGCCCCAGAACCAGCTAAGCCCAAAGAACCAGTAATTGATCTGAAGAGTATCAAGGTAAATGGTTGAATTTGTGTGGTCACTGAAAGAGCTCCCAGAACACAAGCTGGAAAATTTAGCAGATCCCTGCAGTAAACACTTGCATTTGTTTGTGGATGTGAGACAGCAGTGAAATGAATGAGTAACCTGAAGGGATTTTCTGATTTATCTGAGCTTTTTATTTATTTACATTGCTGGAGCTATCGAAGGCATCGCACACATTTTAATGCAAAAGCAAAGCCTGGCAAGCTCAAAAAAAAAATTAACCTAGTGGCCAGTATAGCTTTTATCTTATCAACATCAGCCTGGCCCTGAGTCATTGTCTATTCAGTGGAGCTGCATGTAAGGAATTTTTAATGGAAAAAGAGAGAGACACACAATTAAATGCATGAAAACTGAATTAGTAAGACTAGAAACTCCACTCCTTCATTCCCGCCATTTCAAAGTGATTCATTACTTTGCAACTTTCATTCTGAACTCCTTTCCAAATTTTTGGAAGCAGCTGTTGTCTCTTTAGTCCTGGGTGCATTTATTTGACAGCTGCTTTGCTTATCCTCCATAAAAGACAACTTTGGCAATTCTATCAATTTCCTTTTAGCTTTGCTACTACAAACATTGATACCATAGTAAATGAGATCATGAGGTAGAAAACCTTTAAGGGAAATATTTCAGTGACTGTATTTCTCATCTACATGTTTTTGTTCAGAATTTGCTAGTTGCTGCAAAGTGAAACTAACAAACAGGAAAAGCCTTCCAGAACTTTTTCTTAGATTGCAGATTAATCTGAATTCATATTTTCTTTGGCTTTTGCATGCTAATATTAAGATACATTGAATGTTGTTGATTTTTTACGTGACACTCTGAAGAGAACTGTCTGCAAGGAGGAATTCTGTATTTGGGAACGAGGAGATGGAGAAAAGGAAGGAGATAGATCAACCTGTATCTCTGAGCAACATTATAAATAGTCATTCCCCACCTACCTGGGAAGCTTCTTGTCAGATTACCAATTTGGGAAGCTCCACATAAGAAATCCTGCCTAATATGGAGAACTGAAGTGTAGAAGATAAAGAAACAATTCTGAGAACCCTTCTCATTTTAGCCGCAAAACCCCATAATTAATTCTGTTTAGGTTAACTCAACACATACAGTTTGGTATTTCCCTGACACTTGACTATTCAGACACTTTCAATGTGATGATCTATTTGTTTATTGAAATCTTTTAAGTTTTAATTTTCACAGCCTGACCTTAAATGTTAAGCCAATATTAAGTAATAAAAAGTTCCATATAGGATACAATAATACACACCTACTACATTCCTCCAAATATTGAGTCTGAGTTGATCAATGAAACAAAAATTGAAAGCCATTTTAAAATACTCAGAATGGTCATAATAGAGGATGAGAATACAGGGTCACCATCTTTGGCAATATTTTCTAAAACTAGATTAAACCTTTCACTTTACAAACATCCAGTTATTAGGAGAAATTTGGGATGGATTTTCTACTAAATTATTTAAGTTATTTTGATGGCTGCATGTGTCCAGTTCATTAGGAGAAAATAGAATTTTCAACCTCAGTGATCTTAGCTAAACTATCTTTGCATAAATAGACAATAGTGTATTGCCATATAAAAAATGGAAGTTGCACTCTCAGGCACCACAGCAGTTCAGCATGATCCCATTCTTTGCTCATACAGCTCTGTATTAACTGGAGATAAATAGTTACTGGTAACAAAGTAACGGCTCTGCATTTTGTCTGATTGCTATTGGTAACATAGTATGGCTCATTCATACTCGGCTTTGTTATGTTTTAGAATAAAAGAATTCTATCTTTCCTCCTTAATAAAAAAAATCCTGACTGCTTATAAAAAGGCTCTCCTCCTTTTTAAAATAAAAAATGTTAATAAGGCAGCATGTATGAGGTATGTATGTATTAATATTGTGCCCATTTTAGAAATGTGAAAACTGAGTCAAAGATGTTAGGTGACTTTCATAAAGCCACAGAATGAATATGTGACAGAAATAGGAATGGATCTAATGCATTTCTATGCCCCAGTTCTGTGCTCTGACCAACAGACTCCACTCCTACAAGTGTCTCCCTCTTTGTCTTCCCCTCTTGCTAAATACTTATGACTCCTACCACCAAAGTACTTCTCAGTCATTAGTGTATTTAACTTCTCAACAACCTCACAGAGGCAGGGAAATATTTCCCTCTAACTGAGGCATAGAAAGCTTGACTTGCCCAGGGTGACAAGGAGTTTGTAGCAGAGACAGGAATTAAAAACAGGTCCTTTCAGTCAGTCTAGTGCAGGGGTAGGCAACCTATGGCATGGGTGCCGAAGGCAGCATGTGAGCTGATTTTCAGTGGCACTCACACTGCCCAGGTCCTGGCCACCGGTCCGAGGGCTCTGCATTTTAATTTATTTTTAAATGAAGCTTCTTCAACATTTTAAAAACCTTATTTACATTACATACAACAATAGTTTAGTTATGTATTATAGACTTATAGAAAGAGACCTTCTGAAAACGTTTAAATGTATTACAGGCACGCGAAACCTTAAATTAGAGTGAATAAATGAAGACTCGGCACACCACTTCTGAAAGGTTGCTGACCCCTGGTCTAGTGCCTTAATCACAAGAACATACTGTCTCCTTCTAGTTCAACAGGGTAGATGTCAGGAAGAGCATGGCACCCTTGTCCTTCAAGCTGCTTAGCTAAAAGAATACTTCTATCATTAAGAATTCCCACCTAGCAGGGGTGGCTCTAGACATTTTGCCGCCCCAAGCACGGCGGCATGCCGCGGGGAGCGCTCTGCCGGTCACCGGTCCCACAGTTCCGGTGGACCTCCCGCAAGCGTGCCTGTGGAGGATTTGCTGGTCCTGCAGCTCCACCGAAGCTGCGGGACCAGCGGACCCTCCGCAGGCACGCTGCCGAAGGCGGCCTGCCTGCTGCCCTCCCGGCGACCGGCAGAGCGCCCCCCGTGGCATGCCACCCCAAGCATGCGCTTGGCGTGCTGGGGCCTGGAGCCATCCCTGCCACATAGACTCTTAACAAGAACTTATGAAAAACCTGAGCTTCCTACCTTATTGCAAAACTAAGCCCCAAATAGCAGATACAGCCAAGAAGCAGAAGCTGACAGATGTTTATTGCTTTAAAAATGCATCAGATGCAGTAAGTATTATTTTAAAATGACTAGTGACTTTGGGGCACCTTATCTGAGACCTCAAAGTGGCTTGGCTTTCAGAAAGTGCTGAGCACCCACCCTCTAAAAACCAGCCCCCTTTAAGATGTTCTAAACTGGACACCTGAAAATTAAAGCACCCAAAAATCCCTTTTGAAAACCTTGGCACACATTTCACCCCATTCCTTAACCTCAGCAGTCCTTTCATCTTGCATTAACTCAGTTAAAGGCAAATATGTAGCAGCTCGTTTGAGCTGTCTGGGGCTGGTGCCAAATTTACTGCTTTGTAGCACCACCTATCGACTACAGAATTGATTAGCACTGATGTTGGTCTAAAATGGGAATATTCCTTAAGCTCTGCCCCATTCTTGACTGACAGCAGGTTAGCATATGATGACCGAGGGGAGAAAGGTTGGGAAAAAATGGAGGAAGTAGGGTTAGGAAGATGAGGATATACTTTGTTCCAGCTCAGATGATGGAAGTTCTAGTTGTCTCCATGCAGAGAGCAACAAATATTCAGTAGCCCCGTATCCCAAAACCTTTCAATGATGGAGTTTTATTATAGTTTTTATCACTACCGCACTTATGATTTTATTTTCAGGTGTACAGGTTGATATTGCAAACATAATATGAATGTATATGCTAAGGCAGAGATATTCAGTGATGATGCATGCGTATGAGAATTACAAGAGTGTGCACAAAAGGAACCAGTAGTGATTAAGGAAAAGAATGTCACGTTTTGTCAATTCCATAAGAATATCAGCAACCTTGCAGTCATGGATGTGAGGACAGATATTCAATATTCAGTTATTGCAGTGGAAGTAGGAGCTTAAATACTTTTGTGGATCTGGGCCTGGGTGAGTAGAGGTATTTTAGCTGATTCATGCTCTCTCTCTCAAAAGGAGAATATATGCCTTAAAACAAACACAACCAACCAGACTGCTTAAATACAAAGAGTAGGCTTCTGCTACATCAAATATTTTCTGTCCTAGCCATTCCAATGAAAACAAGGCTTGAATCGTGGTTTAAGATGTGCAGCATAACATTATGCTTTGCTCATGTACACTCACTGGCATGGTATTACAGTCTTTGCAGTAGTGGTACTTAAGTTACTTGAAAGGCATTTTGAGCTATCTAAAGTATAACAGGTGCTGGATAAAATCAAATTCTTGTCTTGTATATTATTACACTGCAAAAAAAATGGGGAAACTGTACATATTGTACCTAGTCCTCAGGAAAGTGCAGAACTGCCAACATGTTGTTTGATGTACCCACTGTGCCCAACTCGGCAACCCTCTCCTACCGAGGACAGATTTTGGCCCTTTTGGCCGGTAGGGGGAGTTCTATTTGTGCAGCTTCATCTTCACCTGCCTTAGTGTTCTGACTTCATTATAATTGTAAATGCCCCTCCAAGAGTGTGTCAGCAATCAGTGAGCCAGATGCTGAGCTGGTGCAAACCAGCATAGCTCCCAACTTCAATATTTTTGTATCCAGGTGCTGGAGACTCTGGGCTTGAGTCTCCGTTTTCTTGCACCCTATGTGATCATTTACATTTGTGCAATGTGAGTGTAAAATGCTACCATTCTCTGGTAGTACTATACAAGCACTCCCTACATAAGGTTCAAGGCAACGGAGAACCAGTCCCAGGATCTCCAATCTCTGAATGGAAAATCAGGCTCTCTGCTGCTATAGCATTATAAATGACATCTGTTTTGGAAACATGGCTTCCCAAACATGACATTATCCGGTCTGAAACCCCAGCCTGGTAAGCATTATTATATACACATCTTCAAATTAAAAAAAAAAAAAAAGTCATCCTAGGGAACTGGTTACTGCATGACGCATGAGAAAACCTGTCGCATGCATGTGAACTGTGAATTTATTTTTACAGATGACTCATAAGATGGTATAAACTGCTTTTCAAATTTTCTTTATCTCTTGTTGCATTTACTACTCAAGCAGGTCGTCTCTGAATGGACATTGCCAGGGGTCTGACAAGAGAGGTAACTGCTAAATGCATTGACAGAAAGCATCTAGGGTGGAGAACTTCAGTACACCAACCACTACGTGGTTAATGAATTGCAAATGCTAGTTGAGTGAGAGAGTCTACAGTGCAGACTCACTGCCTTTGTGGTGCTGCAGATTAAGGAACTGGAATGTTAATAGCAGCTCAGGATTTCCTTTGCAACTAGTAGATTCTGCACTCTTTGTCCAGGTTGTCAGGAAAGACCTGATCCAATGCCCACTGAAGTCTATGAAAAAACTGTTACTGACTCAGTTGTATATTGGATCAGGCCACTAGTGCCTAGTGCTACTTGCTGGGATGAGGGGAGGGTATGTTCAAAGGTGACTAAGCTACTTTTGAATTCCCCAATCCTATGCTGGTTCCACATCAAGCCAGTCCCCTGACATAAATCTGACCAGGGGGATGCTGCAGCATATAGGGACCACTGTGGGGCAGGGAAGACTCAGCCAAGCCCTTTCCCACACCCACACATCAGGTTATAACTGCTTTATACCCACAGAGGATTCTCTATGCCAGCTGTAAGTCTAGTAGCACTGCACAAAGCGGCTTTAATGCAGAGGATAACCTGGACATCAGAATCAAATTCTGAAATCCCGTCATGTGAAAAACAAAGTTCGCTGCTGGTGACGTGTTGGATTACCTACTTTTGCCAAAACAAAAGTTTATCTGACAATACTATTTGGAGGGGAGGTGGGGGGGATGAGTTCAACTCAGATTTTTCATAATTTTACCTGTGCAAGGAGCCTCTTGTAGGTGAAATCTGGCTTTACTTGTAGCAAATCTCTCATTCCCATGTTTGCTAACCTGAAAAATAGTTTGTGCCATGACGCACAAATTGCATACTTCAGTGGTGTTTAAAACAAGAGACCAGTGCCAACTGTGAACTTCTGAAGACATTTATCATTTTTTTTTTGCCAAAAATAATGGAAATTAAGGCAAATTACACAACGGGCTAAATTGTCCAAAATTCAAAATTGCCTGTTTTGCTGATAATAGCAATTAAAGCAAATCAGTAGTTTGAAACAGCTCCACTCACTGGAATATTATTGTAACACCCTTTGGGAGAGAAGCTAAAAGAATGAGCTGAGCTCACATCAGCTAGCTGAAGGAACGTTACTTATTTAGCCAATGAGTAGTAAAGAAACAAGTAATCTGTAAGGAGATATGAAATAGCCACAGCTACAAATTCTCCCTCAACTTCCCTGATGTTATATTTGGATCTTACACTAGTCACCAAATAGCAATTTTCAACTGTCTGGCTTGTTATACAGGACAGCTGCTGGGTGAAGTGAAGGTTTTAAAAATTTTCACATCCTAAACAGGGACAAAACACAAAAATCTCAAAAGTTTTCACAAAGTGAAAATTTGTGAAAAAAAATTAAAAAAGGGTTTTGTTTCAAATTTGACTTTAAAAAAATTATATTAGCATTAGCTTACATTTTGAATTACAAAGCCATTTTGAATGGGAAAGTTGGAATTTTTCATTTTGAAAATGTCAGAACAAAACATTTCAGCTATTTTTTCAAAATTTTTACAAGTCAAGAAATATATCAAATGTGAACCTTCCCCATGATAAGTTTTGGTTTCAACAAATCAGCATTTTCTGACACAATTTTTTTTTGTCAACAAATTCCCGACCAGCTCTATTACACAGTACTTTAATGTCAAGCAGCAATAGCTCAAGTAACGTTAATATACTAACATGACCACTGGGAGGTATATTAAAACAATTAATCTATTTGAGACTATCACTAGATGTCAACAGCATTGAATTTCCTACTCACATCCACTAGATTTTCATGCAGTGCCAAATGCAATTAGAAAAGGGACACTTTTACAAATTAGCCCAAATGAATTCTACCTCCCTCTGGAAAGCTAATGGAATCTATGCAGAATGATACCATCAACACTGCAGCTGTACCACATTTTGCTTGCAGGCATTTTAGGACTGCAAATGAATTAATTAGTTAGCTTCATCCAAAAGTTGCTCCATAACTGCCAAGAATTATAATGTGCAGTGTTGTAGCCGTGTCAGTATTGTAATGTATTTCTGACTTTGCATGCAAAGACTTAAAAAAATAAAGTCACCTGTACTTAAGTCCATTTAGATTTAAGGATGCATGTGACCTTTTATATTTATAAAGGCCATAATCAAATGCATTCATTTTTATTTCCTTCTTTTATTGTATTACCAGGGACTTGTTATAAAACCAGAACCTTTGTTCCTTGGGCATTAATCTGCTCCTGATGTTTATTCCCCAAATAAAAGACAGAGAGCTAAATCCATTGGGCCTAATTCTCCTCTCCCTTGAACTGGTGATCAGAAGTAAATAAGAAGTAACTCCACTGAAGTCAACAGAGTTATGCCAGTTTGATACCAGTGTAACTGCAAGGAGAATCAGATCCCTGCTCTTTAGTGAGGCTACTGTGGCTTCGGTAAGGCATGTAATCTTTTCTGTGTATCTGACAATTAAGTGCAGTCAAGAGGATAGTATTTGCAGATACACCAGTTAGTGTCAAACTTTATTGGTGATCGGTTATCATGCTATAGGGCATTAGCAGATTGCCAGCTGATGTCCAGTGAAATCCCCACCCCCCATATATGATGTTGAACAATTAATATATTCTGAGGGCTTTAGAACTTCCTCTGAGACATTCAGCATATGGTAGGCAATTGCCAGACACATGGCATTTTGAACTACAATGATGGACTGCCTATCAAATCCTCTTCTAACCATTTCAATGTCTCGGAGTTTTATGAGTCGGTGTCTCCACACCTTAACACTCCTGGAATCAATGAAATCATGCTGGTGGAAAACCAGTGTCACTGGTGGCCCTTGGACTTCATTGTTATTTGTCTTGTATTAGGCCTGGTCTATACTAGAAAATTAGATTTCAGAGGTGTGAAATCCACACGCTTGAGCAGCATAGTTAAGCTGACCAAAGTCCCCATGTGGACAGCGCTAAATTGACAGAAGAATTCTTCCATTGACCTAGGTACTGTCTCTTAAGGAGAGGGATTACCTATGCCATTGAGAAAACCCCTCTTGTCAGGGCAGATAGCATCTACACTAAAGCGCGACAGCAGTGCAGCTGCAGTGTCTCCATTGTAGACCAGCCCTTAATTTCTAGTGGCCGCAATCAGGGCTCCTTTTTGGTAGGCACTGTACATCAATATAACAAAGGGATGGATCCTGCCCCCAAAAGTGGGAGGGGACACAGGAGGAGTAGATGAACTCTCCACATACAAAAATCTTGGCCTCATCCTCTAGGGCTTTTCACCTTGTGCAGGCATTTATCCCTATGCAAAGTGAATGTAAAGCAAGTGCGACCAGATAAAAAATGGTAGTGTTTCTCCCTCACTTTGCACTAGTGTAAATGGCTTTG
This sequence comes from Gopherus evgoodei, assembly GCF_007399415.2. NCBI lineage: Eukaryota > Metazoa > Chordata > Testudines > Testudinidae > Gopherus > Gopherus evgoodei. Next base: position 15,371,565 of record NC_044332.1, read on the forward strand.
CACAGTAGTAGGCCACAGGGCATTGGGTTCCCTGCTTTCATAGCAATAGTCATTTTTTATTCCTAGGAAGTCAGAAAAAAGCAAACCCTGCAAATATGCTACTTAGCAGCTATTGTGCCTGTAGAGAATATCTCAGGCATTAGGAATGAAAATGGCCTATTGCATTGGTGTAGTTCATCTGTCCACCCCCCGTGGCCAGTTCAGGTTTGTTCTGACAGCACTTTGTCCAATCTGGATTTAAAATTAATTAAGTGGCTGGGCTCCCCTTGTGCCTTGGGGAGGGTATTTCCCAATCAAACAAACTCCAGTGTTAGGACTTTCCGTTGCTCTTTTTCATGCACTCTAAAACCCCTACCCTCACCTCCTCTTTGTAACACTGCACCAGTAGTTCTTGATCTTTTCTACGCTGCATCCCCTTTTGCACTCCCACTCTCTCAATTTGGGACCTAGTCGGGATCTCCCACATTGGAGTGGATGATCACAAACCTCAGGTTGAGAACCCCTGACCTAACCAGTGTCCTTCCCTTTTTTGGTGTTAAAATCCTTCATCTATATCTAGACAGTTATCTATTCACTTATTAATATTGTTGAGTAAAGTGACCAGAGTTCAGTTCCTTTGATCTCTCCATACATCTTACTCAGACCCTCATCCCCATCACTGGGGAAAGTGTATTAATTCCCCCTGCAGTACAACAAAACCTTCCCAAGCTTCCCGCACTCCCATCAGCAGCAGACCCTCTCCCCACAAAGGAACTATACAATTTGCTTTCTGTTTTCCTCCTGGATAGATAGAGGGATCCCTGCCCCCACTCAGTGGTGGAGGCTCCAACCCATCATTGCTCCCGTGGGTGGGTGGAATCTCATCAGGTTGATTTTTCCCCCCTTGTCTTTTCTTTCCTCACACTCTCAAACACCATTTTCCACACACAGTCGAAGGCACTGGGGGAACCTTTGGCCCGATGTCACCTTTAACCAGCTCTGAAATAAAACTATCAGTCAGGAAATATAATTTTAGGGGTTCAGGGTAACATAGCCCCTTAATGTTTTCTTTATGCCCTACAGATACCAACGAGCCAGAGAAAAATGAACCATCTAGTCTGCCCATTCCCTCCACATTAGTGGGTCAGACAACATACTACATATGTCCATCACATCCTGTAATGTCATTAGGAAGGGGTTAGTACAGCCATGCAAGCCCCAACCTGGCTTCACTCTGCTGTGCATAAAGAAGAAGTCCTGTAGAACAGGGAATAGAAGCAGAGACTGGGAAATCGGTAGTTCCTTAAAAATGAATTACCCATTGGCATGCAAACTATTAACTTCAATTACAGCCTCAGAAATAGGAGGAGTCCAAACATTCTGATAGTTTTTCCATTAAAAATGTTTATCGAGGTGCTGGGCTCAGTAGGTCAAGTCAGCCTTTAAAGGGAAGACAAGATGGATCAGCTAGCCATTCAGAATCAGCGTTTACATTGTTAAAGTCAGAACTAAACCAATAATAGTCCTACAGACCAGTCCTCTTTTCACATCATAATGGCCAGCTGCAGCACCACACAGGCATAAGAAAGGTCTGATCTGAAGCCAGCTCAAGTCAATAGGAGTCTTTCCATTGATTTCAATGGGCTTCGGGATGGGCACCAAGTCTGCTGGCTGGAAAACCTCAGCCAGTTCAAGTACCCACAGCTTCCTAGGGGGTCAAGGATCTGTATGTGAAAATGTTAAACCAGCCAGATGGACAAACACAGAGCTCCTCCCTCTCTGTGGCTGACTTTATAGCCTGTGGAACAAATAGGAGCTCCTCAAAAAGAGGAGCCCGAAGTAGGTTGAGAAGGAATATTCCTTCCTTACGTTACAGCTCTAGAAAATGCTGACAAGAGTCAAACCTCACTGAATCTTGTCACTCCCTGTCCCTTTCTGGCCACCTAAAAATAACCCCAGTAAAACGTCTGTCAAGAAATGGATCTATCCCTTTGCCCTAAGTAAGCTAAAGAACTCTACAAGGGGAGTGGCCACTTCATTCTGACACTCGAGCTGGTTGTGATGTCACACCCTTCACATATATAAGAAGAAGAAAAGGGAGGGGGGAAAGGACCACTCTTTCAGGGATTCAAGAAGCCCTCGGCCAATTCTTCCAGCCCATCTGCTCTTCTTCTTTTCCAACCATCTCAATCATGGTGGGTCCACAGGAAATATAATTCTTAACAGTGAGCCAATCATTTTAATGCGTGTATCTAGCTTCTAGTCTGGTTTAGTGGTAGGAGGAAAGAAGGCCAGAAAAAGTGATTAGTTTGAGGGAGGAAGCCAAGCAAGCAGGAATCTTTAAAGTTTTATTTTGGCCTTGGGGGAAAAATGAAGCTTAATGGATTCTCTAGGCTGTCCAATTGGTCTGGTCTCTTACACTGGTTAGTGGTAGCAGGGTAGTTCCTATAACTTTACACTGAATAGATACTATGGCAGTATTATATGCTAAAAAAATTTTGTGTGTGTGTATGATGCACTCTGATGTGGTTGCAAAGGAACCGTATAATAAATTACCACCTTAGGAACAAAGTGCTGATAAACAACTAATTTAAAAACAAAGAGGCTTTAATTTATAGGTTTATTTGTTATCCTAATGTTGAGCTGCTGGTTAAGCAATGATACATCAAATGATCTTAATGCTGTATGTCTGTAGTAAAATAATAAATGGCCTGGAAGTACATTAACAACTTCTCTGTTTATTAAGAGACGCTTGATTCATTGTTTAAGCTGCAGCCCCTGGTTTTGCCCTAGATATACATTTCAACAGAATCTTTAAATAGTCTTATGATGCTTTAAAAAAACAAAACAAAAAACAAACAAAAAAACCCAAGCAGACACTTGCTAATATGACTTGCCATGGCCCAGTTACATTTGGCAGGACAGGGATGGTAGAACCCTCAGATACCTTGTGCTATTTTCTTTCTTCTGTCAATGCATTTTCAACAGTACTAGTTCTCTTTTTCTCTCTCTCTTTTCCCTCCCAACTGCAGTCCTTCAGTGCCGACCAGGTTGCCGGTAAGTGGAACAGGAATTTAACTGCCGTAGTACTGAGGTAACACACTACCAAATACTAGATGTACCCTAGTCTAACAAGAACTTTCTCCACTGCTAGCCCTGTTGGTATTCGAGCTACTCCTGAGAATTGGACGAACAAGCTAATTTTTTTGCCCCTTTGAAAGATGATTCATGGAGGTAGTTGGATGCTTTAAAATCCAACAGGTCCCCCGCCTCCTTTTTTTAAAAGCTATTTTTGTGATTGATTTCTTTCCAACAGATCGAGTTCTCCAAGGAGCAGCAGGATGGTAAGTTACAAGACAGCCAATAATATATCTGCACATGCATTCTAATAAAGTTTAACCTTAAGGAAGACAGGAGGCCAGATCTTCAGCTGATATAAATCAGTAGCACCACTGATGACATGGGAGTCATGCTGACTTCTACTAGCTAAGGATCTGACCCTAGATTTCCAGGTCACTTATCTGAATGCCTAATCTGCCAGGTACGCAGACCCAAGAGGACCTCTGATATTGCCAGCTGTACCTGGTACATCTTCTTCAGAGTGTGCCACTGATGTGTCAAACGGATGGGAGAAGCAGTTTTTAACCATAAGGAACTAGGCTGACACCAGGAGAGGGGGAAAGCGAAGCTGCAAAATTAATTTAGCTGCAGTTACACTGGACTGTTATTTACATTAATGGAAGATTAAAAAGCTCTATAAAAAACCTGCTTGTCACTCCTGGCTGGGAGATGATATGGGGGAAAAAAGACAGCTACATTGTACATACATTTCATAAGTAAATACACTTATGAAGCATGGAAATAGTTAGCAAATTATCCATGTATACTGGTGCGTATAATAATCTGTATGTATTGCTATCCTTTGCTTGCTGCTGTATTTCCTGCTTCTATATCAATAGCTAGCAGGGTACGGGATTATTCAGTTAAACCTGTAGTCTTCCTAAAGCAGTCTGGCTCAAATCCTGATGTTTTAGAAATTCCCCTGTGAAGAGCCTAAAATCTGCTCCAGGGGTGTTTTTTAAATATCCTAATGGATACATTTTGGTTATGTTACATAATATAATGTAGGCTAACAGCAGCAAAAACCCAGTATGAAATGAATTTGATCCCTGCTGTGACTAGCTTCTGTTTTGAGGAAAGGGACAAAGGACCAACTAGAAATCAAAGGCACAGAAAGGGAAAATTCAACAGAGCTTTCAGCTAAAGAAACTGACCTAAATCATGAAGTCTCAATCTGAACTTCCAAGGTCTGATTCCGCTCTCAGTTACTCTCATTTAACTCTGGTTTTACCATTAAAGTCAACTGAGTTACACCAGCGTGAGATCAGAACTAGGCCCCCTGGTTCCAAACACTCCTGATCATTAAGTGGGTTGATTTGGACTCATCTCTAATTATAACTGGGGAACTTTCACAAAGGGATTGGGAATGGTTATGGAAAAATTGCGTCAACTAGAATGCATGTATATAACAAAGCAGCAGCTTTTCCAGCCTCCATCCTGCTATTTCAAAGTAGCCAGCTGTTGCAAAGTTGTGATGACTGATCCAAGTAATGGAGCAATTAAAGGCCACTTGGTAAACAGAAGAACTCATTTGGAATACATTAACCCTACCCATTACAACTATTCAGGCCTGCTACAGAATCACAGCTGAGCATAACACTATTCAGGGCCAGATTTTGGACTTGCTTACACCAGTATAAATCAGGACAGGCTCCATAGAATTCAGTGGAGGAACATTGGGGAGAAAGAGGTGTCAGTGAGAGATTTGAATTGGGCCCTTTTCACTGAACTGGGAAGCTGCGTCAATGAATATTAAATCCTTTTTAGATTTAAAAAAATCAAGAGAGGAAAAACTTTGGTCTTGGAACACTCTGTGTGTTCTTGCTAAAGGAAAAAAAAAGTGTCACCTTTTAAACTTAGGTCTGGATAAATATCTTTAACACACAAGATGAAGGGCCAGATCAGCTGGCATAAATCGGTCAAGTTCCATTGACTTCCACCTCTCGGAAACAGCCAATACAAAGTCTGTAGATTGCAAGATGCTGCTTTGTACAAATCTAAAAGGTCCAAATTGTATAGCCTGCTGTAAAAGGAGAGTAAGGGGAGAGGGCTAGCAGCAATGTGTTGTAGGTCTCAACACGTCAGACAGTAAAGGGATTAATTCCAGACGTGTTATATTACAGTCTAACAGAACCACATACTGCATCAGCAGTTTTACTGGGTGACAGGACTCCTCCAGGTAGACTGTATATGGAGCTAGCACCAAAATACATCAGTTTCACGTGCCCCCAAGAAAGATGAATGAAGACATAATTTGGCACTTGGCTTATGGACCCAAGTCTGTCCCAAGGCAGAAAGAACAGCCACCTATATACAGTACAATTGAAGTCTTCCTCCAAAATGCGTTTTCAAAATGAATAAGCTGCTGTAGTGAAATACATAATTAGTCCACATTGCACTTAACACACAGGATGGTCAAACTTTTGGCTGTTAAATTACAGTAGATCTTTAGCATAGACCCTGACAAAACAGTCAACTGTGATGGATCTTTAGCTAAGTTCTTTATCACAATGCTATTAAAGCAGAGCACAGCAGCTGAAGATGAAGACTGAGAATGCTGTGAACAGGATTTTTCACATTAATTTTTAATGGAAAAAGTGTTGGTGTGCCAAGGTCTCAACTGGCAATTGGAAAATAAATGGACATCTGTCATCTCGGGGCAGATTTTATTCAGTCAGAATGTACTGGCATGAAAAACTATACAAGGGCTGCCAAAGAAAGAAAGACAGACTCCTTGGGTATCTGTCATATGGGAATGACCCACCCAGGATGGGTGTGATAGAATATGAAATGACAGATGTGGAGAGACATTTCATAGCAATACAACATTGTGAGAGAAGGCAAGGGGTAAATTTCAGATGCGTCAGATTTCATGTTAACAGCCACACTGCTGAAGCACAGCCTGTGTTCTTCAAAGCAGACAAAGCTCTGGTACTGCAAGGAGCTTTTGCAAAAAGTTTTCATCCCCTTGGTGAAATAAAATCAAATAGATTATTCAAGAACTTTTTACTTTCCAATGATAGGCTGGCTATAAGTGTCTTCATTCATGGACAAGTTTCTTAACATAGCCAATCTTCTTTGGCAGCACTTAAGGTAACCACATGGGGCAATTACAAAACTACTGTTGGCTATTAGAACCAGGAAAGAGATGAAGGGTGGACAGAAGATTAAAAATAGTGATACTAAAATGTCATAGGATGTAAAGTTTTGCTTAAGACCATGAGCCAAAGTCTCTGCAGTCTAACTCCATTGACTTTAGTGGTGTTACACTAGCAGAGAATCTGGCCCCGTGTCTTGGTCAATACTGGCTAGTTAACACTGAGCTACCCATCTCATCTCACCCTCTCATCTTCTCCTTTCAGACTACAAGGATGCCTTCCTCCTCTTTGACAGGACAGGTGAAGGCAAGATCGTCTTAAACCAGGTTGGTGACATCATCCGTGCTCTGGGACAGAACCCTACAAATAGTGAGATCAAGAAGATCCTGGGCAACCCCAGCAAGGAAGGTAACTATCCTACAGTCTGTAGGCGCCTAATGAGGAAATGGCCCTGGTCACAATGGCTGGGGGTACGTGTTCATGAGACTTTTAAATTAACAAGCTCTGGTAGCAAAGCCAGCAGTATGTAATATAGGCAAACTGAACTCTTCCAGATTGACAAAAGGAAAACAAATCTTAGCTCTGATCCCAAAGAGACTTAAGTATGTGAGTAACTTGAAATTAACAGGACTACTTCTTAATGTTAGACCCATGCTTGTCAATACCTGATTTACAATGGCGCCACGCCCATGGTTGAAAGGGGCCCTGGCCCACTCTTCTCTGGCCCCTGCTCTCTCCTGTGGGGTCAGAGAAGCTTGATGCTGCCCGCTGCTGGGGCTCCGTGGCAGCCTCTGCCAGCAGCAGCCTGGCTCCTCCCCCACCTCTTTTCCAGCATGCTGTGTTTCCCCCCCCACCCCCTGCCGCTGCCAATCAGCTGCTTGCTGGGGGGGGGAGGAGGAGGAGGAGGTGGGAGCCTCAGCACCACGCTCTGGGGAGGAGGAGGAGAAGAGGTGGGGGTGAGGCCTTTGGGAAGGGGTTGGAATTGGGGCATACCCCCTCCAGCCTCCTGCATGAGCACCCCTGCAACCCCAGCCCACACCCCCAGCCCCCTGCCCACCATGACCACTGCACCCCCTCACATATCCCGAGCCCCCTGCCCTGACTCCTGCACCCCCCACACAGCCCCCTGCACCCCCTCACACACATCTAGCCCCCTGTCCTGACCCCTGAACCTCTACACCTCCCCATCCCCCACTCCTGCATCCCCTCTCACACACACCCAGCCCCTGCCCTGAAACCTGCACTCCCACCCCCACATCCCTACCTCCATCCTGAGAACCAAACAGGAGCTGCCCCACATAAGCGCTCCACACTCCAATCTCCTGCCCCAAGCCTGAGCCCTCTCCCTTGCCCTAGCTCCTGGCCAGACCCTGCATCCAAACATTTTTTTACAATATTTGGAATGATCATTAAGTGGTCTATCAAGACCCTCCATGATTTTCAAGAGGTCTGTGGAAAAATAAGTTAGACTACAAGAACAATCAAGGTACCTCACTTTATTTTCATTTACATTAGAACAGGGATCCTCAACCTATGGCACGCATGTCAAAGGTGGCACGCAAGTCGATTTTTTTTTAATGGCAGACTGCGGGTCCTGGCTGCCACTGAGTCTGCTGCCGACCTGGGGTTCTGTTCACTCAGCCGGCAGTGGGCTGAGCAGGGCTAGCAGTGGGCCAGCTCCTGTCAGCTGGGGTCCTGGCCGCTGGCCCTGCTCAGCCCGCTGACAATCTGGGGTTCCGTCTGCCAGCCCCTTGCCAGCCGGGGTCTCGGCCACCGGCCCCGCTCAGCCTCCTTCTGGCCTGGGTGAACGGCAGGAGACTGAGCAGAGTTGCCAGCTGGGACCGCAGCTGGCAGCTGAGTAAACGGAACTCCAGGTTGGCAGCAGTTCAGCGGTGGCTGGGACCTGCAGCACGCCATTTAAAAAAAAAAATCAGCTTGCATGCCATCTTTGGTACACGTGCCGTAGGTTGAGGACCCCTGCTCTAGTGTATACTGTAGTTTATGGTAATTTTCACTATATGTGATTTTCCTCTTACGCACTGACCTTATAACCTAACCCCCGCGCAAGATGTGACTCCACTGTATTCCTTTTTGAAAATTTATAATAAGCGATGCTGCGGGAGGCAGGAGGCAAGGTAGAAGTTTCGCCTAGGGTGCAAAATATCCTTGCACCTGCCCTGGGTACTGTGTCAACTGATCCCCACAGTCTCCAACCTACCTGGGCAGTACAGCAGACATGGCCCTGCCCACTAGCTTCTCTCCACTCTCTAGCCCACCCACCACTTGCCCCCGCCCCTGAGGGCTGGAAGAGAACCTGTCCTACTGCTGTGGGAGGAGGGGCAGCTCAGTGCAGAGAGAGACCAAGAGAATGGGCTAGAACCAGGTAGGTACCCGCTCTATGTGGGCAGGGGGATCCTGTTTACCCCACCTCCACAGCCCTGCTGCGCTTGCAGTTTACCCCTGACCCCTCCCTTGCTCCAGAGACCAACCCTAGCTCCTGCCCCACTCTGCTTTTACCCCTGGCCCCTTTTACAATCATTCCCCAGGGGGGCCCACAAATATGTTTGGTGCCGGGCTCACAAAAAGTTAATCCGGCCCTGATGCTTGTATCTTTGCAGAATTGGGACCTTTGACATTAAATGCAAACTGACTAGCATTAATGTTATAATAAGATTAGCTTACTCCAGCTACACTAATTTGGACTCATTGCACATGGAATACATGGAATCTGTTCTCTTATTACATGTCAGCTTTCATTTTACATCACGATACACACAGGATTTTCAAGGTGAAGAAGAGGGGAAACTAATGTCTCTGAAACATCCTTTACTTGTGGAATTTCCTGATTGAACCCGTAATCTCACAATGAGCTCTGGGCTGACAACTCTGTCTCAAGCCCTGCGGTAGGCCAAGGGGATATGCCGAAGCAGAGCAGTTTGCAAGATTGGGGTCTAAATGCTCAGCGCCTCACCATTTGGAAATTGTTACAGTTACTGCTTTGGGCTCTATTTTTAATTCCATTTGGCCCTTGACTATGTAACCGCACTCCAAGGACACTGGACCTTGGGCTCCAAATATAAAAAATTATCAACCAAAAGCACCAATCGGTTCTTTCAATTATACTTAATATGTAAACATTGTGCAAAAGTGAGTGGTGTTTTCTCCCCTTGTGCATATTGAGAAACTTAAGCACAGAGGAGGTGATTCTGTGCTGTGCCCCTAAGAAGGGCACCGTAAAACTCACAGGCCAAGGCAGGGTTGGGGTATAGAGTTGCTTTGCGTCCCCCCTGTCTTGGGCTGATCTGGGGATGGAGAGGCCTCTGGCATAATTTAGACAACTCTGGGGGCCTGTATAAGTTACAACTGCCCTATCAATTGCAGCGCTATCCTGAATCTTCACAGTACTGTGTCCTGCAGCCCTGCTCCCAGAACAAACACTCTTCCTGCCCACACCAAAACCCACCCCTGGCTGGAAACCTTCCATTCCAAAAGAATATCACCTTTAAAAAAGTGAAAAGAAGGGTGGAACAGTGGTCTTAACAAACACCAGACTGTAACCTTAACTGGAGCTTCCATGATAGTGACAACTGAATCCATATGGCAGTGGGATTGTTAAAGGCATGGGGAAAGAAACAGGATTAAAGCCGACAGAGGGAGTGCAGAAAGAAGGGATGCTTGAGATGGGATGGCCTTTCTTATTCCAGCATGGGTATTCAGGAGAATTCTATCGATCGGCTCTGTCTCCAGTAGTGTTATAACAAACACTTTCTTTCCAGAGATGAATGCCAAGAAAATTACATTTGAAGAATTCCTGCCCATGATGCAGGCAGCTGCCAACAACAAGGAACAGGGTACCTTTGAAGACTTTGTTGAAGGTCTGCGTGTCTTTGACAAGGAGGGCAATGGCACAGTCATGGGTGCTGAACTCCGTCATGTACTGGCTACTCTGGGTAAGAGATTTCCATTTCTGCGAGGGACGCAGAAAAGCTAGCGTTGTTTGCAGGGCACAAGACAGAGAGGGAAGGGGCGTTACAATCAGTGCTGAGACTGGCATAGGACTACAGAGTTAGACTAGCGAGTATTCTACAGTAAATGGACTAACAACCCAGCCTAGAGTCTAAGGCAAAAATATTTTTACTATTTCTAGGCTCAGTCTAATAGATTAAAAAAGAAAAAAAGACATGAGACAATGCTGTAGGTTTCAGGGACAAAGTTATGTGACCAATGGCAGAGGCTTCCACGTCTTACTGAATAGTGAGTACAATCTTTTTGATGTGGATGGAGACCTTACAAGGAAAGGTGACCCACAATTGAAAAACAAACATTTTTGAGGCTAGAAGGAACTCATGATAACTGAGCAAGAGAGCAAAGAGAATGCATGGAGGCAAGTTTAACATGATTTCTGAGAGTCTATGGAATCTGGAAACAAACCCAATTCTGTCTGTGCTTCAGGGGAGAAGATGACGGAGGAAGAAGTAGAAGAACTGCTAAAAGGACAGGAAGACTCTAATGGCTGTATCAACTATGAGGGTAGGTCTTAATAGTCAATAACCTCAGCGCTCTCTTCTGCTATACATTTGGTACTTCTTTCAGAAAGTTTCATAATAGATTGTTTTTAATGGTGAAGTCCTTTATGCCAATAATCAGTGAATGAGTCAATGAGCCTTCTAGATACATCAGTTAGACAAGGTACAATGAAAAAGGTTATTCCAAAAGACAGCTTGTTAGCAGTGATTGCTAAGCAGTTGCACTCAACATGCTCAGCCAGAAATCAGGATATGAAAATAAAGGGTTAAAATTCAACAACAACATAAATTGCTTCTGTTTTGGCCAAGACTAAACTTGGCCCAGAGCCTCTTACTTATGTTGGAGGAGTTCTGACTGCAAGTACAGTTAACCAAAGCCAAGGCTTTGAGGCAACTTTTGATTTGGCACTTATTCAGTTGTGTCACAGTGTAGTGGGAGGAGAGTTTAACTTGCACAGCACTGAAGACTAAGATAATTTTATTACAATCTATCAGCAGCTCAATCTGGTTAGTACTACATTCTGTCTTAAAATAAGGAGAGCATTAGTACTTTGCGCTCCTCAAAACTGTTTAATCTGTGATACCTTTAAAATAACACTCCCTCACCCCACTGACTCTCTATCAAATCTGCATTATTCCACAGCATTTGTAAAACACATCATGTCTCTTTAAATTGGATTTCACAAAATATAATACGGTATGTCCCTCTGATTTGCATGTTTTACCTTCTTTCCCTTGGGCGCTTTGTTTAGTGGCTTTCCATCTGCATGCAGCCAGTGGTAATGGGTAGTGGTTCCCAAGTGATGATAACTACCAGTCTCCTGCTATACAAATAAGGGGAGGGAGTGTTGTCCAGTGGCAGGAGAAAGGGACTGGGAGTGAGAATTCTCTGGTTCCAGTCTCAGCTCTACAACTGACTTGTGGTATGACCATGGGCAAGTCCCCTAACCTCAGCCTCAGTTTCCCAATCTGTGAAATGATTAAATATCAAACTTATCACTTAACATGAAACTGCTGAGGCTTAAGTAGTGACCTGTATCTTCACTGTGACATACAAGAGCTTAACATATAAAAACAGCTACTTGAGGCTTACTGTATCCTACCTGTTCTTTTAACCAACTTGTAGATTAACATGGAAGGGAGGGCAGTGAACTTTAAATACCCTTATGAATTACAGATAATAGCTCCTGAAACTAAATGAAATGGTTATTTTAAAACAACTTTTCCAATGGTTATATCATCATGAGAGAGAAACATTTCCAGTTAGTACATGATTCTTCAGCATTACCACAAATAACAAGACATGCTGAGATCCAAAACTAAGAAATAAAATGCATGGCATGTCAGTTTGTAAGTCTTGCTTCTAGAAGAGAAGGGATGTCATGGAATCTAACTCTTCCTTCTCTCCCTACCAGAAAAATTCTAGACTCTGAAGACAAGAATGCACTTGAGATTTCGCTCAGTAAAATTCTTCTTCCATCCAGCACCATCAATATGGAAACCACACAGAACTGTACTATATGCCTCCTACCGCACCAATTCTTTTTTTAATCAGTAGGTGTCTCCCTCTCAATCATACTCATGCTTTACAAATTGAACATTTGAGGCAAGCTGGATGGAATAAATTGTACAGGTATCAAGTCCGATTATTTCTCTTTCCTTGTTTGCCATGAAGCAATGTATCCCCTTGAAAAATGTGACAATAAATCCCTCTGGTCAGTCTGTGGCTATAAAGTCTTTCCTTTCTACCAAGCTGTTCAAATCCCATTCACAACACTACTCAAGTCTTAATTTATTTACTCTGTATATTGTATTTCATAAAATAAAGTGTTATGAAAAAATAGTTCTCTTTGGGGGTTGGTTTGCTTCATCTGGATCAAAGTGGTTTTCTCTTGGGGTTGGAAGATGGAGCAATTGGAGAGACACTCCCCTGTATTAGCACCAAGTCACTCTCTGGAGAAGAGGAGTCATGGTTATTGTCAGAATGCCTTGAGTGGTGAATCTTTGAGCAGTTCACCAGTCTACAATAGACAGGTGCTGGCTGTTGTGCCAGCCTTTCCATCATCCCTCTCCTGCCCATACACCCAAGTCTCACTCCTAGGCATGTCCAACAAGACCCAAGGAGGATAATGGAACAGTCATTTCACAAACAGAGGAGAGGTCAACAAGCAGGCCCAGAAATACCATTTAGAGAGGAAGGGAAGTGGTCCTCCGATTAGAGATCAATAAGTGAACAGAACAATCAATCAAAAACATATCAAGGATTGTTAATGGCCATGTATCAGTCAGATTAACTTCATATCATTTATAGTATATGGCTACACACTCTGCACTGACAATTAAAGTAATTCAATCCGAAAGCTGCTTCGTTATTCGCATGCCTCTCCCTTAAATGTAGCTCCTTTTCCTTGGGCACTCATTAAGCTGCTTTAATCCCCGATTGGAGTGTCAGCTTGTTCTATTACAGTCTGACTTAACCTTATTAAGTTACTATGTATGAAATGCCCATAATTCAAGTGATAGCAGGTGCAACAGGGAGGAGGGGGGAATGCGAGTGACAATAATCCTTAACACACCAACCAGCTGGAGAAATGACAGGTGCCTGGTTGCTAAGTCTTCAGAAAGAACTTCTATTTAAACCCTTAACATGCAGACCAACACGGACAAATTCATCCCTGAATTATTTTTGCATGGAGACTTCAGTCAGCAGGTAATTTACTGGGCTTCCTGCATGCACCAGAGAAGAAGCCGCCCAGCTCACTTGTGCACATCTGATGAGTGAAAAGACCAAGTTTCTTTATTTAACTTTGCCCTAAAAAAGGTAAGGGGCAGGGGGGAAGAATTAGACAAATTCTGGCAAGTTATTTATAACTACAGGACTGGGGGCCTGTCATTCCAGAGAACTCCTAGCACTAAGGGCTTAAAAAAAAAAATAAAGCCCAGACATTTAAACACAATTCCTTTCCTAATAAGCCCCCTAAACTTAATTAAACCCAAAGAAATCTTAAAATCTAACTAATTTTCACCACGTATGCTGTTGGCTTAAAATAACATGAAAGAGAAGTGAAACAAGTATTTCACTCTTTTTTTCCACATAGTAGCTAAATGCTTGAGTGTTTGGGTTTCTAACTCCAGGGAAATATCTAATTTTTTCCTCTCTTTTTTGGAGAATTATCATCGTGATTTTATTTTTTGAATTACTTTGGGCCTTATCCTGTAGATAGAAACACATGCAAGTAGTGTTACTGAGGTGCACATAAAGTTAAGCACATGCAGGGATGCCGGAACAATTTTTATTGTGGGGGTGCTGAAAATTCTTGAACCTAACTGTAAACCCTGTATATAATGAAAACTACTGCAAGCCACAGGGTGCCGCAGAACCGCCAGTTGCAGCACCTATGAGCAAGGGTTGTATGGGTTTTACCCATACTTTGATTTTGTGCATTAAAAAAAAAGTCTGTTTAAAACAAAAACCTAGATTTTGAGGTCTAATCAACTTGGCAATATCTCTTTTAACATGAGTTGTAGGCAAGAAAGCAATGCCATTACTGCTCCTGTTCCACACAGAGATGGGCAGAAAGAATTTTACCAAACAGAACAAAGATTGACATAGATAACATTCAATTTGTGTAAATCAGATCAAGTATTGAGGTTTTTTATAGAGTTGGGTTAGAAAACGTTTTGGAGTCTGGATTTAGAAAATGTGTTAGACTTTTGGAGTTCGGGAAAGTCAAAATTTTGAAAATTTTCACCAACTGACGAGGCAAACAAAAAAAGTTTTTTGATTGAGTCAATCAAAACGCTTTGTTTAGACTGACCTTTTAAAAACCTCTTTTAGAAAAAGTTAACTAAATTGTAAAAACAAAAAATTTCAAATTTTAAATGAAACTTAATTGCATTATTAAAACTTCATGTTTTTACATGTTTTCAAATTGAGAGATTCATCAAAACAGACCAAAAACAGTTTAAGTTTTTGCTAATTAACACTTTTCTGTAAAAATCGTGTTGTCAAAAAATCACCAACCAGCCCTTGTACTTTATATGTTGGAGAAGGGGAAAAATTTTTCCTTGCCATTGAAATGATTTAAAGCTTGAACTACTTATTTAAATACATTTGTAATCCCTCTATGCTAGCCCTCGCCTACCACCAAGGACTCTGAATTCTTGCAGACATGGATTATCCAATTCAAGCCTCCCATTCTTATTCCTGCACCCTGTGGACAACAAAAAAACCACCGCTTGCAATTGACATTGTGAGGACAGAGGCCAATGACTGAACAGCCACAGAGAGTGAATTCCCTTCTCATGCCCACCACGGTCTCTGCAGATCAAAATAGAGGCACGTGGCTGGAACACAGGATGGAAAAGTTTGTCCTGGGTTTGCTCATGTTGTGAGCAGAACAAGAAGCTACTTATCCTGGTAGTCTGACACCTCTCGCAACCATTAAATTCACTGTATGTTTTAAACATAATGTTGTTAATGAAATTGCTTTCCATTATTCAACATCATTGACCATTTAACTTCTGAGTACCAGAAACAAATGTCCTGTGATACTTCAGCTGTAAAATGATGATTACCGGTGTGCATAGCTAAATGTAATCAGGCATTCAGACACCACAGCAATGGGTACAGTATGAAAACCTAGACAGACAGTGAGGGCTATAAAAGACTTCTAGAGAGTAGATGAAATAAGTATCACTTGACGCAGGATGTACAGATCCCATTGTGACAGTCTACACCACTTTTACAAGACTAGAATAAATTTTGTACAAAATATGCCTCATGATGTATCACTTGAAAATGCATAGTCTGCTGAACATTATTGTCCTGCTAACTATGTGTATCATCATTCTATGTAAAAGTATAGGATTCTACTGTATCACACTGCTGGAACATGCTCCAAGTTTAAGAGAAGCAGGCCCAAACCAGTTTCTTGGGAACAAAGAACAGACCAACTCCCTGCCAGGTGTTAAAGGGTCATCAGCCCACACCCCCTTCCGCACCCCAACCCTTAGCCTGGAACCCTCTCCCATACCCTGAATGCCTCATTTCTGGTCCTACCCTGTAATCTGCATTCCCAGCCCAGAGCCCGTACTCCATTCTGCATCCCAACCCCCTGCCCAGCCCAGAGCCCCCTCTCACACTTCGAACCCCTTGGCCACAGTCTAGATCCTTCTCCCACACCCTGAACCCCTCATTTCTGGCTCCACTCCAGAACTCACACCCCCAGCCCACACTCCTACCCCCTAGCCCAGAGCTCACTCATGCACCCCAAACCCCTCATCCCTGGCCCCACCCCAGAGCCCACCCCTCCCAACTGGTGCTCTCACCTCCTTCCTGCACCCCAACCTCCTGCCCCAGCCAGATGAAAATGAGCAAGTGAGGGAGGGTGGGGGAAGAGCGAGTGATGGTGGGAAGGGGGGATGGAGTGAGCAGGGCCTCGGACAAGATGGAGGCGGGACCTCGGGGCAGGGGCATTCTGTTTTGTGTGATTAGAAAGTTGGCAACCTTATGTTGCTTATATTGGCATTACAAGAACAACTTTCCCAGTTTAGCTTCTCTTGCAACAGACCTACATTTTAAAATGACCAGTTCAAACTACCCTCCTCCAGGCAGCTGATTTTTAGTTCATTCTGTTCTAGCTTTAAATCTGCATCCTTCTCTCATCATGAAAACTGACATATAGAAATATGAGCAAGTCTTTAAATGTATAAAGAAGAAAAGATATTGCCACTATTTCTAATTTAACTTACAATGTAAAATACAATTTTTCTCCTTTCTCCATGAAGTTATACTTCAGAATGAAGTCTGAAATGTTGCTGAAAATGTAAGATCCTACTCCCACATTAACCTTCTAAATTAATAAGCACAGTGTATATCAGATTTTATTAGAGCATTACACTGAACTTTCTATTCCCAAAAATCTACTGTTCAGGAGGACAGTATAGATTAGTTAATAAACATTTCATTGCTCTACCTAATGTAGCAATGATAGGCAACTGTAGTCCTAAATCAGACTGTTTGTTGTAAGGATATGCTATTGCTGATCCTGTGAAAGGAATATGCACTAAGCAATGAATGAAAGATTGATAAAAGCCATAAAAATGCACTATGATATTGCCTTAGTAGCAATGTGGAGTACTACAAAGGTTGTTCACTTTGGTTAAAAAAAAAAAGCATAATATTTAATCATTCTAATTATTTTTAAAACAAAGGAATACATTTTTATTAGGTCTTTGAAGCTGATGTATATTATTTGCAAGCAGTTTGTTTTAAGGGGTATATTCCTCCCTAGAGGAGGAACATTTAGGCCTGGTCTACACTACGCATTTAAACCAAATTTAGCAGTGTTAAACTGATTTAACCCTGCACCCGTCCACACAACGAGGCCCTTTATATTGATATAAAGGGCTCTTTAAACCGATTTCTGTACTCCTCCCCGACGAGAGGAGTAGTGCTGAAATTGGTATTGCCATGTCGGATTAGGGTTAGTGTGGCCGCAAACCAACGGTATTGGTCTCTGGGCGGTATCCCACAGTGCACCATTGTGACTGCTCTGGAAAGCAATCTGAACTCGGATGCACTGGCCAGGTAGACAGGAAAAGCCCCGTGAACTTTTGAATTTCATTTCCTGTTTGCCCAGTGTGGAGCTCTGATCAGCACGGGTGGCAATGCAGTCTCAAATCCAAAAAGAGCTCCGGCAAGGACCGTACGGGAGATACTGGATCTGATCGCTGTACGGGGAGACAAATCTGTTCTATCAGAGCTCCATTACAGAAGACGAAATTACAAAGCATTTGAAAAAATCTCCTGGCTATGATAGACAGAGGCCACGGCACAGTGCTGTGTGACAAGCGTAATGGAAAGCCAAAGAATCAAATGGATGCTCATGGAGGGAGGGAGGGGGTACTGAGGACTCCAGCTATCCCACAGTCACCGCAGTCTCAGAAAAGCATTTGCATTCTTGGCTGAACTCCCAATGCATGAAGGGTCAAAAACATTTTCCCGGATGTTTCAGGGTATATGTTGTCAATTTACACCCTTCCTCCCCCCCCCCGAAAGAAAAGGGAAACAAAATGTTTCTCACCTTTTTTCAATGTCACCCTATGTCTACTGCATGCTGCTAGTAGACGGGGTGCTGCAGCGCTGAACACCAACATCTCCTTCCCGGTGGCAGATGGTACAATATGACTGCTATCCATTGTCATCATCAGCCCATAAATGCTCCTGGCTGGCCTCGGTGAGGTCGGCCGGGGGCACCTGGGTAAAAATGGGAATGACTCCCGGTCATTGCCGGCAGATGGTATAGAATGGCTGGTAACCGTCTTCATCATAGCAACTGGAGGCTGAGCTCTATCAGCCCCCCCTTTCATGTCTAAAGAAAAGATTCTGTACTGCCTGGACTATCATAGCAGCTAGAGGCTGGGCTCCTCTCCCCCACCATCCTTTAATGTCCTGCCTGGACTATCATAGCAGCTGGAGGCTTCCTCTCCCTCATTTTATCTCACTAAAAAGTTAGTGTTTCTTATTCCTGCATTCTTTATTACTTTATCACACAAATGCGGGGACACTGCCACGGTAGCCCAGGAGGGTTAGGGGAGGAGGAAAGCAATGGGTGGGGCTGTTACAGGGGCACCCCCTAGAATGGCATGCAGCTCATCATTTCTGTGGCTCTCTGGGGCTCTGACATGGAACGGCTGTGCTCTCTGGTTCTCTAGTAGACTTGCCCCATATTCTAGGCAGGACTGACTCTATTTTTAGACAAAACATAAAGAAGGGAATGACCCAGGGAGTCATTCCAATTTTTGTCCATGCGCCCCCGGCCGACCTCAGCGAGGCCAGCCAGGAGCACCCATGACAGCAGCAGATGGTACAGAACAACTGATAACCATCATCTCATCGTCAATGTACAATGGCATAGCAGACGGTGCAATAGGGATGGTAACCATCTCTGCTAACTTGCAAAGGCAAATGAATGTTGCTGTGTAGCACTGCAGTACTGCATCTGTCAGCAGCATCCAGTACACACACGGTGACAGTGACAAAAGGCAAAACGGGCTCCATGGTTGCCATGCTATGGCGTCTGCAAAGGCAATCCAGGGAAAAAGGGCGCAAAATGATTGTCTGCTGTTGCTTTCATGGAAGAAGGACTGAGTGATGACATTTACCCAGAATAACCCGCGACACTGTTTTTGCCTTGGGATCTCAACCCAGAATTCCAATGGGCGGGGGAGACTGCAGAAACTATGGGATAGCTACGGGATAGCTACCCACAGTGCAACGCTCGGGAAATCAACGCGAGCCTTGGTACATGGACGCACACCACTGAATTATTGTGCTTAGTGTGGCCACGTGCACTCAACTTTATACAATCTGTTTTACAAAACCGGTTTCTGTAAAATCGGAATAATCCCATAGTGTAGACATACCCTTAGGCATGAAATTCACTAAGCAGCATTCCACTGGCAGGCAGAATGGCTCCTGAGGAGCAGAGCTTTTCTGAATTGGACCAGCTCTGCTTGCACTATGATGAGTGAAATAGAAGAAAGAGGTCATGTTTGAGGAGTGACCTAGACTGGGCAGGGAACAGCAACTCAGGAAGGCAAATTGAGGCCAAGTGGCTACTAGGCAAACAATTAATTCAGGGTGTTTAACACAGGCCGCTCAGCATGTTTGTTTCCTATAGTTCTACCTGTCTGCTGCAATGCTTATTGCAAATGAAAATGTTTAGAGATAACACTCCACCACCCTGCTCCCTACTTTTCCCTCCCGCCCCTTTACAGCAGCAGGCACTCCCGCACGCACGTCCTTATGCTCAAGCGCTCAAGCTCTTTTTTTATGCCCCAATGCAGTGGAGTAGATCTCTTTGTGCAGCTCATATGCTATTTGCAGTCTTTCAATAGGGCTCCTTATGAGAAATGAATAGGTTGCCAACTCTTGCAATATTGATGTTTTTCTAAAAGCCTAAGCTGCTGGACTCAAGAGATTGCACAAGAATCTCATCTTTCATTTTTTTTTAAAAAGTACATTTCTAGCTGACATGGAGAGAAAAAAAGTCTTAAAAATTTAAAGCGAGTGCACCCTCAAGGTTCAGAAACTGGAGGACAGAGAGCCCATCAAAAACTTGTGATTTTTGAATGTTTTGGGTTGATAGTGTTGCTGTTTTAAACTGGATTCATTACTAGAATGAAATCAAAACTTCATACACAACTATTGGCAGAATAACTGTTTACTAGCTGCATAGTCTGCTTTTTATTATTTTGTTTTGTTTTGAATCCTTTTGGAACTGGCAAACTTTTATGAGTTTCTTGTTCAGAGTAGGTTGCCATATATGTAGCTTTTTCATCTGTACAGAACGAGCCTACTAAAAACAAAACACAGGAAAAAACCCACATTTAACATAGCAGCCACTTGCACGAAGCACTGTATGGTTCCGTTAACACAAGGCAAATCACCCTCTTTAAGTGTGGTGAAAATGCATATTTCATTCACATAAAATCATGCAACTTTGAATCCACTGCATCGTGTGTTTTAAAGACATGTAAAAATAAAGGGTTAAGATCACTCCAGATTTTAGCATGGTGGTGTTTAGCTTTCCACTAAATCTAATGATAATTTAGCTCTCATTCACCCTGCAGTGAGCCCATCTGGGGACAGCAGCTACACCCACCACAGCACAGGGAGAGGACACACAGCGTTGGCTGGGAGGGTTGGTTTTAGAGCATCACTGAAGAACTGCAACAAAACAGGACCCTTTCAAGCACAAACTGAACAAGAAAACTCCACCCAACCTATAATTAAAATAAAAAGTAGCTTATTTCTTTTCTTTGGGAACAGGCTCCAATAAAGGTTCAGTACTGGGCTCTGTCCCAGTCTCAACACTCAAGAGTTCACAGGAGATCTGCCTTCTCTCAGCTAGTTAACTCCCATCTTCTCAATCTCTTCTCCCCCACCAACTGCACTCTTATAGGGCAGGTACTCTCTCTACTGCCTTCTGAGAGTGTCTGCACAAAGGACAGACAGTTGGGTCTCTTTTCAGGTTAAAAGGGATTAACTGTTTCCTGCCAGCCTAGGGAGGATTTCTTCATCCTGTCACATGCCCCAAAGTAGATTCCATTCACAGAGACTGACTTCTGAATGTCAAGGGACAATATATACACTCTGTGCAGTATATTAATATATCACTCTCAGGGACCAGGTGTGAGGAAATCAAGTCTGGGCACATTCCCCTGGCTCCTCTGAATTATTAGACTGCATAGCTCTATCAAATCAAAGAAACAAAGAGGTTTCCTTGAATAACTCATTGACCTTTTCCATCTTTCCAAACATTGACCTTCCAGATTGAAAAAAAAAAAAATCCTTCCTGATCAAACAATCAGTGTTTGGCTCTTTGTGGAAGCAAAAAAACAAATGGAGCTGTTTGGGGTTATTTGGTATAGCATGGGCTGATAGTCAAAGATGTCTCAAAAATGTTCTCCACCCTACAAATGAGATTTTTTTAAAAACTAGTGAGTTATTTAATAAGCAATGGTCTCATACTAAAGTTTCCAAGGTGTAATACATATAAATATATAGACAGCTAATATTTGTTTTAGAAAAGAAAATCTGAATATATTTTACTTACTTTGATGAGATTTTTTTCTGCTCCATAGTTTCTTCAAGTTCATATGCCATCTTTTGTGTTGGGGATTGATTTGGTAATAGTATCTCTTGTATTTCCTAGATGCGATTTTAAAAAACTTTAATTCTTTTGGGCCAGATCATGTGAGGCCAGAATGCAGCCACACAAAGAAGGAAAGAGACCTCTCTTTCACTAGCCTAGGTGACCTGTCTGGATCTTGAGTTCAAGTGTGCATGGAAAGCAGGGTCTATGGCACAGCAAACTCCTTATGCAAACCCCAATCATAGTCAATTGTTTAATACTATAACAGGGGGGAGGGGTTTGATCATTGGCCTGCTAAACCCAGGGTTGTGAGTTCAATCCTTGAGGGGGCCATTTAGGGATCTGGGGCAAAAATCTGCCTGGGCATTGGTCCTGCTTTGAGCAGCAGTGTGGACGAAATGACCTTCTGAGGTCCCTTCCAACCCTGTTATTCTATGATTTTCTATAAACAGTAAAACAAGGGTTCTAACACATTTTAACCTCTTCAGCCAAACACCTGTAAACACAAGAAGATCCAACCAATACAAACTCCTAAAAGCAAGAAAAAGCCCATTTAAGGACTCCTACATCCTCAATACACATTCACCACATTCATTTGTCCAAATCAATGATAGATTCTACTGCTCCACTTCTACAAAGTTTTATTCAATTCCATGTGTGACATCCTCTCCAAAAGAATGACTGTGGCCTAGCAAAGAGATCACTACACTGGAATTCAGAAGACCTGTGTTTTATTCTTGGCTCTGCTACTAGCCGGCTGGGTGAAGACGCTTCACCTTTCTGTGCCTCAGTTTCCCGATCTGTAAAGTGGGGATGATGACACTGGCCTCCTTTATACAGTACTTTGTGATCTGCACATGAAAATGGCTATATCACAGCTCGGTATTCTTACTATAAGAATATGATCTTCCTCTTTGTATGGTGAATTTAGTGCTGACAAAAGGCAGCTTGATAGCTCTGATGAATCAAGTCCTGTTTATCTACAGGGCAGCAGCAGAGAAAATTTTCTACACACACCACCTTGCCAGCCTGCCTTCGCCATGATCTGGGGACAGGGATTCTACCTCAGGACTAACAGGCGTAGTTCAGTCTCCACGGCCAGTGTAGCCATTGGGTTCACTGGTGAATCTGCCAATCAGTGCAAAGCATGATGGTGAGTTTGTGACATGAGAGCTGGAATTGAGACCCATTAAACTCATTTCATAGGAGACACCAAACATCCATTCAGCAGGAACATCTTTTATTCCCAACTAAATGGGGCTGGATTTAAACTGGTGATCTACAGATGAAAGCCTGTGAAGCTCATTAGAAAGACCCTGAGGAATTTAATCCTCTAGTAAATGCTTATTTAAGAGGGGGAATGGTGTTGAATAGATATATTCCACATACAAAAATGCCTTTGTTAAAAGAAAAGTAGGTTACAAAAAAAAATCAAGAATTCACTTAGGAGATGCCAGAATTAGGCTCATAACACATGCAGAAGGAAAAGAGTGTGAATAATCATTTTAATGTTAATTTATAATTTGGAAGTGAACCAGACAACTGATACAGCTTTCCCTCAAAAAAACTAAACAGAAAATGAACCTACTAAGCATGAAATGCTAGTGTCAAAATTGTTTGACTAGTGATTCTTCAAAACACCAGTGTGAGTTCCCACGTTTCTCTGGCATTTCCAGATCAATTCTGCCTAGTTTCAAAACAAAACAGTGTTTTTTCTAACTTCTACCCCTGCAAAAATCAAGCTTAGATATGAACATCAGCACCTGCATTCTTTCCACTCTTGCGTTGCTGATACAATAAAGATTGGGCAGTCAGAAGTCCATGCATCATCAATTGATTTGTTTATTAATCTAAATGCAAAACATCACTGTGATGCTTCCCAGGACACCCAGGGTTGTGGGGCACCTGGCTACTACTTACCCTTAGTGTGAGTGAGCTGTATCCATGCCTGCTTGGGATCAGCTCCCTGACACCACTATCTACTGGCAACCCAAACATTCCCCTCCAGGCCTTGCTCTCTTTTCAAGTTAACAGTAGGCACACTTGCCCCAACCCCAAATCCTCCAGGTGGCATCCAGACCCTTACCTACTGAACGCTTTATAGAATTAGCAGGCCTGCTGTTTTTAAAGGAAGAATACACCGGAGTTTAGTACTTCACTCAGAACCCAGCTCCACTTAACACACAGCACTTATTTGTTTTCTCTATAAATAAATCTAAGTTTATTTAACAAAGAACAGAGATTCACAGAATAGCAAGCAGAAATACTGGAAACAATGGGTACATATAAAGTAAAGTCATAATATGCATTCTAGAGCCTAAACTCCACTAACATGCTCTCTTGTGTAGTAAGATACTGCTTTCCTCAAAGTTCTTCTTACAATATTTTTCCATCCAGGATATCTGAGACCCTTCTCTCCTCAGGCCAAGTTTGCCAGCAGCCTGCCTCCTCCGACGAATATTATCTAGGGGGCGGAAGAATCCAGAGTTCAAGCTCTAGAAATTCACTGTCATTCTCCCAAACAGGATAGCCTCTGATGGTTTTTTTTTTTTTAATTGATTAGCAATTTGCTCAGACAGTAAATGGTGTCCATTATGAACCACACAGTCCTTAGTTTGCAAATGACCAGTCAGAGAGAGATAAGTGTCTCTTCCCCTCTGCCTGACAGCAGTATATGGACCACCTTTTGGTAACCTGCCTGATTTACAGACCTACAGAATATCATTTTTAGTGTATACATATAACTCTTCACATATTTCCATATATACATCTCTCCATGATTATGGGAACCAGAGTGACACAGGTTTGCATTAGAGACCTTACATGACACTCTTTGGCAAAATAGTATGTTGATCTCAGACCCAGGGAATCTCTGTAACACTAGCAGAAAGAGGTCCCTGGGTCTCAGTCACTCTCTCTCCCAGAGCTGTCTTGGCTCTGCAGTACTAACAGGAAGGAAAGCTTACTTTATTCTCAAAAGTAAGCAGATATAAGGTTGAATACACACATGGTGCAGATTTGTTGAGTAAGAAGGTGCCATATTTACAGTGTTCATTTTCAAAGCACAACCATATTTTAAATGTTCTGAAATATAAAGCTCAGATATTAATGGCTGCATTGTTTTAGTTATGTGTCTTGCTGTATTCCAAAAACACTTTTGTAGCTTGTTACTTGTCATTGTCCAATGAAGCATACCTATAAATAGGGTTCAATGTGTGGCTGATTCATCTAGAACAGGGGTGGGCAAACTACAGCCCCCAGGCTGGATTAGTCCTGCCAGCCATTTTTATCCAGCCCTCAAACTCCTGCTGGGGAGCGGAAGCAGCAGCATGGCCCCCCTCTGGCTCCTGTGCATGGGGCAGCCAGGGGGCTCTGCTCTGCACCGTGCCCCAAGCGCCGCCCCAGCAGTTCCCATTGGCCGGGAACCACAGCCAGTGGGAGCTGCAGGGGTGGGTGCCTGCAGGCGGGGCAGCACGCAAAGCCTCCTGGCTGTGCCTCCACGTAAGAGCCGGAGAAGAGTCATGCCACTGCTTTCAGGAGCCACTTGAGGTAAGCACTGCCTGGAGCCTGCACCCCTGAGCCTCCCCCTGTACCAGAACCCCTTGCCCCAGCCCTGATCCCCCTCCTGACCTCTAAAACTCTCGATCCCAGCCCCGAGCATCCTCCTGCACTCCAAGCCTCTCATCCCCAGCCAAACCTGAGTCTGCACCCCAACCACCTGCCCCAGCCCTAATCTCCCTCCCATCCTTCAAACCCTTTGGTCCCAGCTCGGAGCACCCTCCTACACCCCAATCTACTCATCTCCAGCCCCACCCCAGAGCCCTCACCCCTTGCTGCACCCTAACCCCAATTTTGTGAGCGCTCATGGCCCGCCATACAATTTCTATTCCTAGCTGTGGCCCTCAGGCCAAAAAGTTTGCCCACCCCTGATCTAGAATGTTAGAATTGGTGAAAATGTCTGATCAAGAGACACTTCATTAAAACTCTGATTTCTTCTTAGCTGTGTTTGGGAAACACCCATTCTTCTTCTGCATTATTGTATGGGAAAGTGAACACAAGCCTGGCAAACTTCAGACATAGATTAAACTTGCTTCTCTGAGTACTATGTATAACAAATTCTTTCTCAAGATGGAAACACAATACATTTAGTCTGTATGTGATAACATCTCCACTGGCAATCTTTACTCTAAGGGTACGTCTACACTACGGAATAATTCCGATTTTACATAAACCGGTTTTATAAAACAGATTGTATGAAGTCGAGTGCACGCGGCCACACTAAGCACATTAATTCGGCGGTATGCGTCCATGGTCCAAGGTTAGCGTCGATTTCCGGAGCGTTGCACTGTGGGTAGCTATTCTGTAGCTATCCCATAGTTCCCGCAGTCTCCCCCGCCCCTTAGAATTCTGGGTTGAGAGCCCAGTGGCTGATGGGGCAAAAATCATTGTCGCGGGTGGTTCTAGGTAAATGTCGTCAGTCATTCCTTCCTCCGGAAAAGCGACGGCAAACAATCATTTCGCGCCCTTTTTCCCTGGATTGTCCTGGCAGACGCCATAGCATGGAGCCCGTTCAGCTTTTTTTTTTTTTACAGTCACCATATGTGTACTGGATGCCACGGACAGAGGTGATACTTCAGCGCTACACAGCAGCATTCATTTGCTTTTGCATGATAGCAGAGATGGTTACCAGTCGTTCTGTACCGTCTGCTGCCAGGGTAATTTGGCAATGAGATGACGGTTATCTGTCCTTCTGTGCTGTCTGCTGCTATCATGGGTGTCCCTGGCTGAGGTCGGCCGAGAGCGCAAAAGCAAAACTGGGAATGACTCCCCGAGTCAATCCCTTCTTTATGGTTTCTAAAAATAGAGTCAGTCCTGCCTAGAATTTGGGGCAAGTGTACTAGAGAAGCAGTGTATCAGAGAGTACAGCTGCTCCGTGTCAGATCCCGCAGAAATGATGAGCTACATGCCATTCACGGGGGGTGCCCCTGCAACAACCCCACACGTTGCTTCCTTCCTCCCCCAACCTTCCTTGGCTACCGTGGCAGTGTCCCCTCCATTTGTGTCATGAAGTTATAAAGAATGCAGGAATAAGAAACAATGACTTGTTAGTGAGATAAAATGAGGAGGAGGCAACCTCCCGGTGCTATGACAGTCCAGGTAGGACATAAAGCGGTGCGGGGGAGAGGAGCCTAGCATCCCGCTGCTATGATAGTCCAGGCAGTACAGAATCTTTTCTTTACATCAGAAAGGGAGGGGGCTGATGGAGCTCAGCCCCCCAT
The DNA here is from genome assembly GCF_007399415.2 of Gopherus evgoodei. Lineage (NCBI taxonomy): Eukaryota > Metazoa > Chordata > Testudines > Testudinidae > Gopherus > Gopherus evgoodei. Next base: position 15,398,231 of record NC_044332.1, read on the forward strand.
GGCTATGATGAAGACGCTTACCAGCCTTTCTGTACCATCTACTGGGAATGACCAGGAATCATTCCTATTTTTACCCAGGCACCCCTGAAGCCAGCCAAGAGTATTCAGCAGTTATCAAGCATGTACCGTCTGCCACCAGGGAGGGAGAGGAGCGGATACTGCTCTTCACTGCTGCAGCATCGCGTCTACCAGCAGCATTCAGTAGACATAGGGTGACATTGAAAGAAGTCAAGAAACTATTTCTTTCCCTTTTCTTTCACGTGGGGGGGGAGTAAATTGATGAGCTATACCCTGAACCACGCCGGACAATGTGTTTGACCCTACAGGCACTGGGAGCTCAGCCAAGAATGCAAATACTTTTTGGAGACTGCTGTGGACTGTGGGATAGCTGGAGTCCTCAGTACCCCCTCCCTCCCTCCCTGACCATCTGTTTCAGTCTCTGGCTTCCCGTTACACTTGTCACGCAGCACTGTGTAGCCTGTAGCTTTTTTTTTCAAACGCTTTGGCATTTCGTCTTCTGTAACGGAGCTCTGATAGAACAGATTTGTTTCCCCATACAGCGATCAGATTCAGTATCTCCCGTACGGTCCATTCTGGAGCTCTTTTTGGATTTGGGACTGCATTGCCACCCGTGCTGATCAGAGCTCCACACTGGGCAAACAGGAAATGAAAATCAAAATTTCGCGGGGCTTTTCTTGTCTACCTGGCCACTGCATCCGAGCTGAGATTGCTGTCAGAGTGGTCACAGTGGTGCACTGTGGGATACCGCCCGGAGGCCAATACCGTCTATTTGCGGCCACACTAACCCTAATCCGATATGGTAATACCAATTTTAGCGCTACTCCTCTCGTTGGGGAGGAGTACAGAAACCGATGTAAAGAGCCCTTTATATCGATATAAATGGCCTCGTAGTGTGGACGGGTACAGCGTTAAATCAGTTTAACGCTGCTAAAATTGGTTTAAACGCGTAGTGTGACCAGGCTTAAGGCTGCCGCATCTTGAGCTCTGGCAGAAGTGTCTTTGATATCATTTACTTGATAACTCACAAATTCCTGCTCCAAACCAGTAATACCATATGTCAAAATATGTTGCTTTTGTTGGTCGAAAGGTTCTACAGCTTCGTGTGGTACATATATCTCTGCTTTTCTAAAATACTGAACACCTTTGCATGCGTCTGAACTGCATCCTGGACTGGCAGCACCTTTAGAATACCATACTCCAGCAAACTGATCAGGAAAATATCCCTCTCATCTCCCGGAGAGAATGAGAGAGAGATCGCCTGTCTCTATCATTTTGATGCCAGCTCTAGCAAGTTAGCATCTGGGTTTTTCTTGAAAGAAGGAAACACATGAGCTTTAGGCAATCTACTGAGAAGCAAAGCCACTAGGTCCACCATATTATCAGAGACGAATAACTGGAACTTCCTTTGCAGCAAGAGATGGAACCTTTTCTTTTTTTTTAAAGCAAGGAAAGATGCATAAAAAAAAAGCGCAACATAGTCTAGTCATCATGTTCTCAAAGCGTCACATAAATCTTTGCAGTCTGACTTTGTTGGCTCTATCACCATCAAATGTTGATAAAATACAGGAATGCAGTACATCAGTGTAAAGAATGAGTCAAGTCAAATATGTTGCCAGCTCAAACCATCTGACAGGACTGATTACTTCAGCAGGGTTGGTGCACAAAATCTACTTACAGAATTCAGCATAGAAATTCTCCTTTGGAGTAATCACACCAGAAGAATACATCTATGAGCGTCTCCTCCACATCACATTTCTTAATTTGGATACAGAAAGTAGATGGAGCTTGCAGCTACGCTGCCCAGGAACTCACAGCCCCACTGCCCAGAGCATTGCGCCGGCGGCGGAGCGAGTGAACTGAGGCTGCGGGGAAGGGGGACAGCAGGGGAGGGGCTGGGGGCTAACCTCCCAAGCCAGGAGCTCAGGGGCCAGGCAGGACGGTCCCACAGGCCAGATGTAGCCCATGGGCCATAGTTTGCCACCTCTGATGTAGAGGATGCTTTGGTTTGAGCACACACATTGGTTTCTAGACTTGAAGGCTGTAGAAGCTCATCTCTTAGGAGACAACCCAAATTATCTGCGGCAGCAACAGTATTATGGTGTTCAGCTAAAGAGAAAGTGAATATTATGTCAGCTTCTCTTGCAAACAGGTTCTCACTTGAACACTCCTTTGTCAGATAGCACAGAACCCCTTTATGTTTTAGCTTTGCCTCTTGCAAGACATGGTATTTTAAATCAAATTCACATGAAATATCATTCTCAGAGAGCAGGCACTAAAATGAACATGGATCATTTTCAACTGGAGCAGTCACCCCGGAAGCAATTGGAAGTTATAAAAAGAATACAAACAGGTGAACAAAATAAAAACAAACTTGCAGCCAAACAAATCCAAACCAAAACCCACACATCAGGGGAGCAACAAGGACAGTTGAATTAGTCTCTTCTATCATATTGGTAACACTCCTAATATGAGAGAAGTGATGTTTTGTTGAGTTTGACATGTGGGGGTCTGGTGTTTACAAACATAACACCTTAAATAAAGCCCTAGCTATCTAGAGGTTTCAAAAGAAAAAGTCTGAAGCTAACCAAATAAAGGAAGAAGAATGATGTAACTTAGTATACTATACTGAAAGGATTAGCCCTATGTCGAACCCCAAGGTTTTTTGAGGGGAGGAATGGATGGGCCAGTGTGTCTCCATTGGAGTGGAAACAAAATGTGTGAAGGAGAGAGTGACTCAGAGAAGAGGAGATCGCAGAGAGGAGAGAAATCAGGCTCAAAGGCCATGTCTACACTTCAAAAGCTTTTGTTGGCAGAGCTTCCTAGTGGAGATGCAGCATAAGCCAACTGAAGGAGTTCTGCTGGCATAGTAACCTATGCAATGTTGCTGTTGCAGTTTCAGAGTAACTGCACCCTCCGGAATCTCTCGAGGGCACCCAGTTAAGGTTTCCGGCTCCCTGTTAAGGTTACCTGCATCCCTTGCAATCCTGACTAGGATTTTAAGGCTGCAAATCACCCTGCCTTACATGGAAATATTCCCAGCAAGCCAGCCTGCCTAAAAGGTCGGTGTGTGTGCTTTGCTTCCTTCTCTGAGGGCAATGAACAATGTATGGTCAGCCGTTAAAAGTTACCACACAGTTCTTTCTAAGCAAGCACCTTTATTCTCAAGATAAAAGCATTACAGAGAAAACATGTACAAAAACAAAAGTTCCTATGCACATGCTAAAAGCTTAGCACAGATCATCCCTCAGTCTTAGGGGCCTGAATAGGCCAAAGTCTTTCTAAACTTTCTACAAGGTTTGGAGCTCTTAGACAGAAGGTACTATCCATTTGCTGGGTCAGAAAGAAGGCCCTGAGCCAGTTTAAACCCAAATTTTTATATCAAAAACCCTTTATTTGTTTGTTGTTTTCTGGAAAAGACAGTTTGAACCAGTATATGCAAGCCCACAGGAAGTGGTACCTCTCTGACAGTGTTTATAATGATTCCCCTTAATCACTTTACTGGTTTTAGTTCCTGGTAGAGCTGTGGCAACCCTCCACCCTTGGAGTTATTCATACTATAGATAGATAATCTAGATAATAGATAATCTGTTCCTACATTTAACACAAAATGGTCCCCATGGATATTGCATGCAGTTGCAATATCTGTCACAGTTGTGTCTACACTGGGGGTTTTACCTGCACAGCTGTGCCAGCTAGGGCATGTGATTTTTTTCACATCCCTAGCTGCCATAGCTATATCAGCGAAACTTTATAGTGTCGAGCGGGTCATAGACTTGCACATGCAGTGAATGCACAGACTTCCTAGGAGCTCTAGCCTCTGGGGGCATTCCTGAAAGTGGACAGGGTGAGGATGGGCCAAAGGTGACACAGGGAACTGCTCTGAACTGGCAAGGGGTGTGGCAGATTTGGAGTAACACCTTGGCTATTGTGTCTCAGCAAAGCCCCATATGGCCACAGCAGCAGGGTCACAATTTAGAGCACCCTCAGGGCTACCCTAAACTGCAGTGGAGCCCATATCTGCAGTCCCTGACTAACTCTGAAGAGAGGAAAGGCAAACTGTCTGGCTTCCATGCCTGTCCTGGCACAAGTATAAATCCTCTTCTGGCTCAGAGTGTGCAATGATGCCAAATGGCAATATCCACAAAAGTCAGAGTGTATAGTCAGCTAGTGCCTCAGAGTGTATAGTCAGCTAGTGATTAACTGGCGTATTCTCATGCAAGTTGGAAGCCTGCCTCTCTCTGCCTGATTCAGAAACATACCTTCCAGGTGAATGCCTTAATCACAGGCTATACAGTCATTCACTTCCCTTTTGGCCCAATGAATATTTAAATATTTGTACAAAGTAGAATAACTTCAACAAGAGAGATTGAGAAACCCTCCTTTCCTAGAATAGCCAATAGCCTGGTGGTTAAAGCACTCACCCAGGAAGCCAAACAATCCAAGTCCAAGTCTCTACTTCAGAGTAGGGATTCCAACCTCCCAATCTGAAGCAAGTACCCTAACCACTGGGCTAAAGGTTATGCCTCCACACACACATGCAGTTTACTGGCCCAAAATGGACTTTTTCAGTTTTGCTGACAAATTCCAAATATCTCCAGAACTGAGACAAATACTTCCCTGATTTTTCAGGTTGCTGGGCAAAAAGACAACAGCAAAACCCAGAATTATTTGCCAAACTCTAATTTTAATGATTGGGGGGGAGAACCCACCCTTATGGCTGTGTGAGCAGGCACCACTCTCAACTAAACCTCATTGTTCCTCATGGTCTTGCCAGTGCACTGCCCTCAGCATCTGCACAGGTTCTTCCAACTACCGAGCTCAGTTTATTTCAAACAAAATATTCCTTTTGTAGGGTTTGATTTATTAAGGTTTTTGTTTGTTTGTTTTGAAACACAACATGCAAAGCACTTCTTTCAGTATCTCACATTCACTCCAGGTCCATATAAGAACCCTGGTATGCCCCAGAAGCTGGGTGGTACTTCAGGCCAGCTGGAAAGCCTCTGCCAACTTTTCCTCCAGCTAGGCTCTTTCTATAATCCAGGTCTTTACCTTTTGGTTCAGAAGGCTTAGGGTACGGCTACACTTACAGTTGTACAGCGCTGGGAGTTACAGCTGTCTTCGTACAGCTGTGTAGGGAAAGCGCTGCAGTGTGGCCACACTAACAGCTACCAATGCTGCAGTGTGGCCACATTTGCAGTGCTCTTGGAAGTGGTGCATTGTGGGCAGCTATCCCAGCATTCAAGTGGTTGAAACGTGCTTTTCAAAAGAGGGGGTGAGGGGGAATGTGGGGGAGAGAGAGAGTGGATTTTTGGATCTGTCAGCTCCCTGCTGCAAGTTCTAAGGACTGGAACATGCACATCACCAACCTGCAATCAATTTAAAAGTTTTGAGCCCTTCCCCCACCCCTCTCTTATTCACTAAATGCAAATTATGCACTTCTAAATAGCCTTCAGACCACATAAGCAGCTGCTCAACACTGACTCCCCTCTCCCCCTCTGCCGTGTGACTTCTGTCTTCAAGCAAACAGCTGTGAACCTTCCAAAGCAATTCCCCTGCCTGCCTCCGCTCACTCGCTTAAACAGCAGCTGTGTTTGGTTTTTAGATAAGCAGCTCGGAGTTCAGCCACTCTTCCGGTTTGTGGTGAGCAGGCATTCTGAGATAACTCCTAATACCCTGGAGGCCAATAACAGCACTTTTGGTGGCCACACTTGATGAGCAGTGCTGCAATCGTTACACCCCAAGCAGACCAGGTGTGCCAGCACTGCAGCCAGGGAGTTGCAGCGCTGGATGTGCCTTGCAGGTGTGGACAGTTACTAAGTTGCAGCACTGTAAACCCACCACCAGCACTGCAACTCTCTAGTGTAGCCAAGCCCTTAGCCAGTAGACCCACCTCCTGCTGGTATCTCCCTTGCTATGATATGCGGACGAGGCAGCATATATGCTCAACTCTTTTCCAGAACTCATCCCAGTTGGCTGAGAGAGAGGGGAAAGGCTGCCCCATCAACCTGGCAAGGCTCCTAGTCCTGATCCCTTAAAGAAACAGTAATGTTTCCCCCACCCCCCAAACATTACTTATTCCTGGGACCATTTCCTCTCTACTAATATCTTTTATTTCCTAGGATCTTGCATTCATAATATCTTCCAAAATCTTAAAGGGCCACACCATGGGGCAGGGTGGGCTGGCCCCTAGACCCCATTGCCCTTCAGGGAACAGACTATCCTGCCACAGGCTGTCAAATGAGGGTAAATAATGCAGCGATGTCACAAAAGTTTTCATGAGAAACTAAAACTGTTGCCAAAGTCAAAGAACTTTTTCCAAAAAACAACAAAATCATGTTTTAAAAAGGCATTTTTTTGCCAAAAATAAGTTTAGGATGAAAAATTTCAACCAGCTTTGCTCATGTCTCTTTTTGGTGTTGTCAGTGGCCAGAGTTTGGCTGATAGGAGCCAGGTTTAGGAGACTAGCATTGCTTTCCCCCCAGAGCTGACCCTTGTCCATCTGTGCTAAGTACTTCTCAGAGGAGTCTATTATATGTGCTGCCCCTTGATAGGCACCGAGATCCACTTATACAGGTCCCTGTCCTTTACGCTTCCCCTCCAATCTTGTAGGATACCACATAGGATCACTCTCATCTTAAAGAGACAGTATCCATTTTCATATTGCAAGTGGTGTTCTAGTAAGGGTGCTTCTGACTGCACCTTAGAAAGTATATTTCTTAACCATCAACATGCCCTATTGATAGAACGGGAAAAAAGATACATTGCGGGAGATGCAAGATTTGTGTTAGGTGTAATATAGATGCATATTCCTATGCTGCCATCTTGTGGTTTAGTGTGTAAGAAGCAGCTTATTAAAGAAGCAACTGATGAGAAGTTTGGCACTGCTTGTGTTAAAAAAATATTACACTTAGCTTTAGTATATGGCAGACTACACAAAAAGTTCAGCTATGAAAAATCTTTCACCCTATCACTGAATATCTCAGTGTAACAATGTCTTTGTCCTACAGATACATTCATGTTTAAAGGTAATTCTCTGCTCCCTGCACTGGCTGCCACTAGCCTACTAGACTCTCTAACTTTTGTACTTTTGTGACCCCTTTCACATAGCAAGCCGCTGAGTGCGACCCCTCCCCCCTTATAAATGAAAAAACACTTTTTAATATATTTAATACCATTATAAATGCTGGAGGCAAAGCGGGGTTTGGGGTGGAGGCTGATAGCTCGCGACCCGCCATGTAATAACCTCACAACCCCCTGAGGGGTCCTGACCCCCAGCTTGAGAACCCCTGGACTAGATGAAACTAAGGGTCAGCTCATCAAGAGTGCTGAGCACGTATAACTTCCTCTGACATCAAAAGGAGCTGTGGCTGCTCGACTCTTCTGAAAATCATGCCTTAAAGATAATGATCACAAGCCACAAAAGCATAAGAGGCCTAAATTCAAGTTGCCTTAAAAACTACACAGGGAAAAGGCGTGGTAGGAAGGATGGTCTTTGAGTTAAGGAGATGTTGGAGATTTGGGTTCACTTCACACAAGTGTCCAGTGTGACCTTTGGCAAGTTACTTAATCTCTCTGTGCCTCATTTCCCAGCGCTGGGGCTCCCTGCAAATCTCAATTCCAGGGCCCCCAGAGGACTGGGAGGAAGATGAGGACAGTAGAGGAGCAGGGAGAGGCCCAAGGAAGTAGGTAGTGACTGTCCCAGAGCCTGTCCCATCCCTGGCTTCCCCTGCCTGTGCCTGATTCCTGCTCCCAGCTGGGAACTCCACTGTCTGGGCAGCCTGGCTACTCAGCTCTGGCTTTGCCCCAAGATCCACCCCTGACTGATCCCCACAGCTCTGGCCCCTGTGCTCCCCTGTCCAGTCTCAGTCTGCAGTGTCCCTGCATTGATCCACTTGTGCACACCCCCTCACCTCCCTACCTAGGCCCACCACTGGCACCTACCGGCTTGGGGGATGCTGTGTGGGCAAAGGAAACACAAGGCCCAGATCTGCTGGTGAGGGCCTTCCATTTGGACTGCTGAGCATCACCTGTTACTTCTTGCTCCCCACTGAGGGCTCTGTTATAAAGGCAGCTTAGCTACCTGGCTCTGGCTGGCCCAAGGCTCTAAGCATCCCTAGGTCCTGTGGCCCTTTCCCTCCCAGCTGCAGAGCATCCTCTGAGCTGGCAGGTGGGGAGGGCGCTCAGAGGCAGGTCAGCATGGGGACACTGCAGACAGGACTAGGCATCAGAAAGCATGAGTGCCATAGTGAGGGGAGCCAAGAGTGGAGTTGGAGCCAGGTAGGAGGGCTGGTCTTACAGCAGAGCCCCCAGAAGGGAGCAGGACAAAGCAGCTCACACCTGGTGGGCCAAACAGAAGGCCTTGCAGGCCAGATCTGGCTTCAGGGAGCCTTCTTGCTGCAGGTGCCACCACTGTCAGTTCCCCTATTTGTTAACTGGGGACTGTAGGGAGGCGCCCTGGCTCCCCGCCGCGCCTGAGAGGGACAAGCCAGAGCAGGTGCCTCAGTGGGTGGAGTCACTGCCACCTGTCCCCGCCCCCTGGAAGTCAAGGGGCGGGACAGGAAGTATAAAAGCCCGGCCTCAGCGCTCAGTTGGCTGCAGGCTGTTGGAGAGGACAGATGCTGGTGCCTGAGCTCCTACCAGGCCCGGCCTGGCCTGCCCTGTGCTCACTACCTGAAAGAGCGCTTGCCTGACCTGCCTCGGGCCCGGTATCCAGAGGAGCGCTGGCCTGACGTGCCTCATGCCCGGTATCCGGAGGAGCGCTGGCCTGACCTGCCCTGTGCTCACTACCCGAAAGAGCGCTGGCCTGACCTGCCTCGTGCCCAGTATCTGGAGGAGCTGCTGGAGCTTCCCGCTGCCCAGTATCCAGAGGAACTCATGGTCTGGGACCCGCCAGACAACGCCAGTGGAGGACAGGTACCTAGAGAGGGGGAGACTGGGGCCACGTCCAGACTAGGTATTAAAATCGATTTTAGATATGCAACTTCAGCTACGGGAATAACGTAGCTGAAGTCGAATTTCTAAAATCGAGGTACTCACCCGTCTGGACGGTGTGGCATCGATGTCCGCGGCTCTCCATGTCGATTCCGGAACTCCGTTCGGGTTGATGGAGTTCCGGAATCGATGTAAGCGTGCTCGGGGATCGATACATCGCGTCCAGACTAGACGTGATATATCGATCCCCGAGCAATCGATTTTAACCCGCCGATGCCGTGGGTTAGTCTGGACGTGGGCTGGAAGTGGCCTGGGTGTAGCCGACCCCAGTCTGGCTCCAGGGGACCCTGAACCAATGTCAGTGTGTTGCGACCAGGATTCCCCACTGACTGCAGCGAACCCTTGCCGCTGCTAGGGCCCTGGGCTGGGACGCAGTGGAGTGGGAGGGTCTGCGTCCCCCCTGCCACCCTTCCAAGGGTGGCAGACTTCCCCCTCTTCCTGGCCTGAGGAGGCCTTCTGTATAGACTTACAGCTTAACCCGCTGCGCAGCCTCTGCCTGAGAGTCTGAGCTGAACTGCTTACTGCCCCGCCCTGCCCCAGGGGCCAGGCTTATAGACTTTGTGTTTGCTCAGCCTGCTGACAGGCCTGAGCTTGAACTCATAGACTCATAGATTCTAGGGTCAGAAGGGACCAATGTGATCATCTAGTCTGACCCCCTGCACAAAGCAGGCCACAGAACCCCACCCATCCACTTCTATAACAAACCCCTAAACTATGTCCAAGTTATTGAAGTCTTCAAATTGTGGTTTGAAGACCTCAAGCTGCAGAGAATCCACAAGCAAGTGACCCATGCCCCAGGCTGCAGAGGAAGGCGAAAAACCTCCAGGGCCTCTGTCAATCTGCCCTGGAGGAAAATTCCTTCCCGACCCCAAATATGGCGATCAGCTAAACCCTGAGCATGTGGGCAAGACTCACCAGCCAGCACTCAGAAAAGAATTCTCTGCAGTAACTCAGATCCCATCCCATCCCATCTAACATCCCATCACCGACCACTGGGCATACTTATTTGCTGATAATCAAAGATCAATTGCCAAAATTAGGCTATCCCATCATACCACCCCTTCCATAAGCTTAGTCTTAAAGCCAGATATGTCTTTTGTCCCCACTACTCCCCTTGGAAGGCTGTTCCAGAACTTCACTCCTCTAATGGTTAGAAACCTTCGTCTAATTTCAAGTCTGACAGGCCTGAGCTTGAACTGCTTACCGCCCAGCCCTGCCCTAGGGCCGGGCTTATAAACTTTGTGTGTACTCGACCCTGCTGAAGGGCTGGGATTCTGCCTTGTTTACAGACCCTCTATTCCCTCAGCCCCTGCTGAGGGGTTCGGCCTACACGGACTGCTGCCTGTAGGGGGACACCCTCGCTCCCTGCCGCGCCTGAGAGGGACGAGCCCCAGCACCGGACCCTCACAGGGACAAAGATACTTCCTTTGTCAATGTCATGTATTTACAGTGTAAGCTCTTCAAGACAGGAGTGACTCTTACCATGTGTATGTACACAGCCTAACACAACTAGGCCCTGATCTTGGCTGGGGCCTCTAGACTTTCAATGCAAATTCAGAACTGCCAACCCCAAGCGTTCAAACAATCGTGAGTCAGATATGACACTTGATTGAAAATCATGCAATCCTGGGGGAAAAAAACCCACTTTTCTTCAACTTCTTGTTTTTGAGCCTTTTTGATCATGTTTTACATATTTTATTTCTTTTCAAATGAAAGCTCAGATTCTAATGTAATCTAATGATACCAGGAGCTGGGGCCTGGAGAAAATCACCAAATATCATGAGACCTGTGATAAAATCATGAAAGTTGGCATCACTACAAATTATTATTATTAATATTTATCATCACTGTCTTTATGAAAATTTATTGGCAAACATTCAGCTCTGGTGATTGATGTATATCAGTTTACGTTTCTAAGGGCTAGAAGCTAATTCTTTTTAATGAAAGGTGTATTTCAAAATTCCCCAAAACAGGATCCCAGTGGTTGCCTCTGGTAGGATTAAACATACAATTACAGATCAGCAGCTAATCAGCACCCTTGTATTCTGCGTTCACTGTGCAAGCACAGGCAAAGATAACCAAGACAGGGCAACATTCAGCCCTTATGCCGTCTTCTACAGTAACTCCTCATTTAACCGTTGTCCCACTTAACATTGTTTCAATGTTACATCCCTGCTCAATTAGGGAACATGCTTGTTTAAAGCTGTGCAATGCTGCCCTATAATGTCGTTTGACTGCCTGCTTGTAAGATTCTGTGGAAAAGCAGCAACTTTACAAGAGAGCATTGCACAAGTTCCTCTTCTCCACCTCCTCCCCCTCCCTCCCAGTGCTTTCCCAGGGAACAGCTGTTTGGCAGCTGTTTGACAACGCTTAGGACTTTCAGGGAGGGAGGGGCAGGATTGGGGAAGCGCTGTGTCTCTGCCCGCCCCCCCTCCCCGAAAATCCTAACCACTGCTAAACAGCTGTTTGGTGGCGCTTAGGATTTTCTGGGAGGGAGGGGGAGGAGTGGAGACGCAGGGCTTCCCTGCTCCTCTCCCTCCCAGCACTTCACGCTGAGGACTTTCTGGGAGGGAGGGGCAGGAGCAGGGAAGCGCTGCATCTTCGCTCCTCCCCTGCCCTCCCAGAAAGTCCTAAGTACCATCAAACAGCTGTCTGGCAGTGCTTAGGACTTTGAGGGGGAGGGATGTGGCATGCTCCAAAGAGGAAGTGGAGTGGGGGCGGGGAAGAGGTGGGCCTCGAGTGGAGCGGGGACAAGAAGAGGTGGGCCTGGAGCATTCCCTGCAAAATCTGAGCCTGTTCTCCTGGGAAGCTGCCGCTGCTGCTGCAAAGGGGTTAGCCAGGGGCCTTTTGTCTGTCCCCCCCGAAATTTCCTTGGAACCTACCCCCCTCCCCGCATTTAAATTAAATCTTATGGGACAGTTGGATTCGTTTTACATTGTTTCACTTAAAGTTGCATTTTTCAGGAACATAACTACAACAGTAAGTGAGGAGTTACTGTACTTATTCTGTCTTCTCTCATCAAGCACTTCCTGAAAGTATCATTCTCTCAGTTCCTAGACATTAGCCTTTACACCAGGGGTCTCAAAGTCCTGGCCCATCGGCCATCTGCTGCCCGAGAACCTCCCCATGGTGGCCCGCGGAAACTTTTTAAAAAGTTCTTTCATCTGACCCTGGTGGCCAGGGGTCGCATGAAGCCAAGGGAGTGAGAGAAAAGGGTAGAAAATGGGCTGGGAGGTGGCATGACTTGTGAGGCTCTAATGACAGTGCGAGGGGGCATGCTGCCTCTGTTCCCCCTCTGGGTCAATGGGAGCTCTGGGGGATGGTGCCTGCACAGAGGCAATGTGCCTGGTTCCTGCAGATGAGATAAGGTGAAGAGAAGAAGAAAGGAAAAAGGTTCTTTCTAGCTCTTGGCATTGCAGGTCTGTGTAAGGAAATGGGGCCCTTTATTTACTTTTTTACCTACTGTCCCATGTAGTATTGGTAGGCTGTGTAGGAGAGGCTATCTCAGCAGGAGCACCAGGAGGCACTGAACCTTATGGGAGCATAATCCCAGACACACAGGGACGGTTAGAATGACATATTGCCCCATTGCCCCATCTCTTTAGGGTAGTAGCCATGCTCCTCACCCCCTGCATCAGATCAGTGGGCAGACCATGACTGTGCCTCCTCTTCAGCCCCTCTTGTGCCCAAGGAGGCCCAGCCCAGCAAGGTCCTGATGTCAGCAGAGCATGGGAAGGTGGACCGAACAGAACTATCTGATGCACACTTTGCTGCAGTCCTGAAGGTTTCAACTGCTCAGTCACTGAGGCCAAATATCAACAAACTAACAGAACTGAAGCATTGCCAGGTGTCTGGCAAACACTAAAAACTCTCTGGCAGGTGATGAAATTTCTAAGAAATTCAAAATAAAGAATACAATATAAACTTTTTATTTTCTGAACACCATCTTCAGTGACATTATTGGCCCGCTGGGAGGATTTGAGGACTGGCACTGGCCCTGAAGTAAATTAAGTTTGAAACCCCTGCTTTACACAGTTGTGTAACATCCTCACTAGGAAGCTATTTATCATAACACTGATTCATGGGCGGCAGAAAATGCCTTAGCGTGAGACTTAAAGAGCTCAATCTGTTTAATTTATCCAAAAAAAAAAAAAAAGAAGGATCAAGAGATGACTTGACTGTGGCATGTAATCTCATAATACCAGGAACTGAGGCTTTGGGAAAATCAAATATCACAAGCTTGTGATTTAATTGTGAGAGATGGCAACTCTGCAAATTAATTAATAATAATAATCTTCATTAAGATTAATTGGAAAACTTTCAGCTCTAGTGATTGATGCATATCAGTTTATATTAGAACAATTAAAAACAAGGGGGAAGGAATCCACACAAAACCAGGGAAATAACAGATTAGAGAATATTTAGATAAGTTAGATGTATTCCAGTTGGCAGTGCCTGATGAAATTCATCCAAGGGTACTTAAGGAACTAGGCGAAGCAATCTCGGAACCATTAGCAATTATCTTTGAAAACTCCTGGAGGATGGGTGAAGACTGCAGAAGGGCAAACATTGTAATTGTCTTTAAAAAAGGGAACAAAGAGGATTGAGGGAATCATAGACCAGTCAGCCTGACTTTGATACCTGGAAAAATATCAAAACAAATTATTAAATAATCACATATTGTAATCACATGGAGGATAATAGCATTATAAGGAATAGCCAGCATGGATTTGTCAAGAACAAATCATGCCACACTAACCTAATTTCCTTTCTTTGACAGGGTTACTGGCCTAGTGGATAAGAAGAAGCAGTAGATATGATCTATCTTGATTTTAGTAAGGCTTTTGGCACAGTCCCATGGGATATTCTCATAAGCAAACTAGGGAAGTGTGATCTAGATGCAATTACTACAAGGTGGGTGCACAACTGGTTGAAAGACCATACTCAAAGAATAGTTGTCAATGGTTCACTGCCAAACTTGGAGGGCATGTACAGTGGAGTCCCACAGGGGTCTGTTCTGGGTCTAGTATACTATTCAGGATTTTCATAAGTGACTTGGATAATGGAGTGGAGAGTATATGTATAAAATTTGCAGATAACACCAAGCTGGGAAGGGTTGCAAGCACCTTGAAGGACAGGATTAGAATTCAAAATGTCCTTGACAAATAAGAGAATTTGTCTGAATTCAGCAACATGAAATTCAATAAAGACAAGTGCAAGGAAGGAAGGAAAAATCAACTGAACAACTACAAAAAGAGGAATAATTGACTAGGTGGTAGTATTGCTAAACAGGATGTGGGGGGTTATTCTGGGTCACAAATTGAATATGAGTCAACGATGTGATGCAGCTACGAAAAAGGCTAATGTTATTCTTGAGTGTATTAACAGGAGTGTTATATGTAAAACATGGGAAGTAATTGCACTACTCTCATCAGCATGGATGAGACCTCAGCTGGAGTACTGTGTCCAGTTCTGGGTGCTGCATTTCAGGACAGATGTGGACAAATTGGAGATAGTCCAGTGAAGAGCAACAGAAATGATGAAAGGTTAGAAATCCTGACCTATGAGGAAAGGTTAAAAAACTGGGCTTCTTTAGTCTTGAGAAAAGAAGACTAAGGGGGCGCAGCTGGTAACAGTCTTCAACTATGTTAAGGGCTGTTATAGAGAGGACAGTGATCAATTGCTCTCCATGACCACTAAAGATAGGACAAGAAGGAACGGGATTAATCTGAAGCAATGGAGATTTAAGTTAGATATTAAAAAAAAAAAAATTTCTAACTATAAGGTTAGTTAAGTTCTGGAACAGGCTTCCAAGGGAGGTTGTGGAATCTCCATCACTGGAAGCTTTTAAAAACATGTTAGAAAAACACCTGTCAAGGATGGTTGAAGTTTATTTGGCCCTGCCCTGCCTTAGCACAGGGGGCTTTTCGACATTTCAAGGTCCCTTCCAGACAGGACTGGCGCTAGGAGTTTTAGCACCCTAGGCGCACGGCAATTTCGCGGCCCCGCGCCCTGGTCCCGCGGCTCTGGTGGAGCTGCCACAGTCGTGCCTGCGGAGGGTCCGCTAGTCTGTGGCTCTGGTGGAGCTGCCGCAGTGGTGCCTGCGGGAGGTCCACCGGAGCCGTGGGAGCAGCCGACTGTTCACAGGCACGACTGCGGCAGCTCCACTGGAGCCGCCTGCTGCCCCCTCTGGCAAAATGCCGCCCACCAATAATCCTGGCGCCCTAGGCGATTGCCTAGGCCACCTAAATGGAAGCGCCGGCCCTGCTTCCAGATGCTTATTTTTTTTAATTGAAAGATGCGATTCTTCTTTACATTTTTAAATTCCTCAAAACAGGGCCCCAAGAGCAGAGTCTGGTAGGTATTCTTTATCTAAAGAATAAAGGTAAAGTTATGGCTCCGCAAGGTTACAGAACTTTTGTACTCTAATTGCCTGAAATAATATATTTCAGGTTAACTTAAAATAAAAAACCCTCCCATCTGACTCTTGTCCTCGCTTTTCTTCTCACCTTTGTGTGTCTTGCCTTCTGTGTCTCTCCTCTTTTTGTCATTCCTTCTCAGTTTCACAATGTAAAGTTTAAAAATATTTACATTACAAAAATATACAGATGTTTCATTATAAGCCTATTATAGGCTTAGATGTACTAGAAAGGATTTGTAGTTACAAAAGCCTGCAGTGCACTTCATTACATGGATCCCTATTGTGCCAGAGGCTTTGTAAGTAGAAATCTTTTTTTCTGCAGGAGTAATTGTTAGAAGGAATACCTCTAAATATTTTGGGTTTTTTTTATATTGCAACAGATTTGGAGACACATAACCAGGAAAGAGGCACAAGCTTATTTAACAGAGAAGCTTTTAGTGAGTGAATTAACATACGTTCCAGCTCCATTTCTGGAATTTTAATGTGGTCCAAGGAGACATTATAATGAAATACATTTATAAACCACCTGTCAAGGAGCATCTCTATGTGCACACAATAAAATAAGTACAATGCACATGGGGCCTGGTTTTCAACAGAGCTCAGCACTTAATAGCTCCCATTTAGGCACTTAAATGAAGTGGCCAGATTTTCAAAAATGCTCAGCTCAAGCATCAGAAATAACAAGCCAACAAGCCCCAAGAGATCACCAACCAGAGCTAAAGGGTCAGGCAGTAAGGCAAATCCAAGCGCTCTTGGCAAACCTTTCAACAGACAAAATGGAATAATTCCCAATTAGTACAAAGAATGGGGAAGGAAATGAGATGCATCTGTGTTTGCATACTGCACACTCTGGCAGGGAAGCACTGTGTATTGGACTGTATTCTTTCTGTGTGTATTGTGGCTCTCTGTGTGCCTGCTGCCCATTCTGGCAAGGAGGTGTCATGGCACAGTGTAGGGATGTATTTATGTTTGCATGACACACTGGCAAGGAGATGTGTGTGCTGCATACTCTGACAAAGTGTGCATAGTGTATCTTGTTGCTCACTGTGTCTGCTTCCAACTCAGGTAGTGAGATATATGGCTGTGTGTGCTTGTCATAAACAGATGGTTAAGGGTTAATGCCTCTTTTACCTGTAAAGGGTTAAAAAGTTCACCTAGTCTAGCTAACACCTGACCAGAGGAACCAATGGGGGAACAAGATGTTTGAAAAGGAAGGAGGGAAGTTTTTCCTTTGTTTAGAGTTTCAGTTTCAGCCGGAGTGAAAAAGATCAAGGAACCAGCCTCTTATCAGAGTAGTAAGTTTTAGAAAGGAATAAATAGGTTTATGTTTATTTCTTTGTAACCTGTCATGCAATTAGAGGTAGAATCAAATTGGGTATTTTTTTGTGTAACTAAATTTGTGCCCAGGGGAACATCCTCTGTGTTTTGAATCTGTTGTCTGTGAGAGTAGCTGGAATGCTAATCTCTCCCAGAGGGTTTTCTTTTACTTTTCTTTTCTTTAATTAAAAGCCTTTTTCTTAATACCTGATTGATTTTTCCTTGTTTTTAGATCCAAGGGATCAGATCTGGACTCACCAGGGAATTGGTGAAGGAATCTCTCAAGGCTATCCAGGGAGGAGAAGGTTTTGAGGGGAAGGGGAGTGATCCAGACACTGAAAACTCTGGATGGTGGCAGTGACACCAGATCTAACTTAGTAATTAAGCTTAGAAGTGTCCATGCAGGTCCCCACATCTGTACCCTAAAGTTCAGGGTGGGGAAGGAACCTTGACAGTGCTGCACGCATTCTCAGGGTAAATCGTGTGTTTTGGCTCAGTGTGAGGGTATGTATGTATGTATGTATGTCCATGTTTCACACAGGTAGCAGAAGCAGAAATACCCGCCTCCATCCCCACTAGGGGTGTGTGTTACACACTGATGTCCCTTCCTGCAGGTATATGGGATCTTGGGGAGCAATTACCACACAGCTGGGGTGCCAATTAATTTCCTTATTACAGGAAAAAGGAAGTGGTAGGAATTTAACAATGAAATATGATGGGATGGGGTGTATAGGGTGTTTACAATAGACAATGATGGGGGGTTCTTCTTATTGAACAGTGTAGGGAGTTCTAACTGGGGTACAGTAAGTAGGGTTCAGCACAATGGGATACAGTACAGTCAATAAGCGTATCAAAAAGAAATGCAAAATAAAATGGTAGCTTCTATATAAAATGGTCAACAATCTTAGAATGTATTAAGTGGTTAGTGGCCTTATACACAATGTAACACAATGGTATCAATGCAAATACAAAGTATATCAGAAAAGTGGAAGCAACCAATGGGGTGTTATAATTACAAGTAAAATGAGAATCACAGTGCAATAATACAATATGGGTGATAAGTGAAATTATGCAATGTAACGGTATAAAAGAAAAGTAATGACTTAATTTGTGAGGCTAGGATAGCAGATAATCTGCAATAGTGTACCTAAAGGCAGGGTCAAGGAACGGGAGGGGAGTGAATGATTAGTGGCAACTGATGAGAGGACAGTGTGGCTGGAAGCCGCGAGAGACTCTGAAGCCCTGCAGGCAGTGGAGGGTGTAGGACAATGGCAGTGGAGAAGTGTAAAGAAGGGCTAGAGAGAGGTTTAAGCAACAAGCGGACACCAAAAACAAAGGGGAAAAAAAAGCAGCAAAGGGTTTGAGAAGTTTCACAGGGGGAGAAGCAGCAAGGGGTTTAGGAAATTCTGAGGGTGATGCAGACGCGGGGGAGGGGGACAGCAATGGGAAGTTCGGAGAGAGTGCAGATGCGGGGGAAAAAGCAGCAAAGGGTTATAACAGGGAGACACGGAGAAGCACACAGAGGGGGAGGAGGAAAAACAGACACGGGAAAGTTCAGGGAGAGATCGGGACAGCGGGGAGACTAATTTAAGCAGCAAAAACCTTATCTATCTTAAAAAACAACTAGGCAAAACAACAAATATCACAATTCTAAGCAAAACTATAACAAACAACTATACAGAGCAACAAAACAGTAAACTATAACAAGGCAGGTGAACTTACAAGCTCTACAATCGTAACAAACTATGACTTATTAAACTAAAAAAACAAACCCTATGGTGCACCTTATGCTATGGGGAAGTCAGAGAGGGCAGAGTGGTATGTGCCCAGGATACAGCTCCCAAGGCAGCCCCCAAGCAGGGAGCAGAGCTTAGCAGCAGCACAAGCTTATTTTTAGCAGCAAAGCGCCGCTGAGTTTAAGAGAGGTTTTAAGACACAGACCAAGGTTTAGCTTGAGTCTGTGTGCTGGGGAAATAGAACCAGCAGCTAAAATAATAAAATAAAAGTAGGGAAAGTTTCACAGAGGGATTCTTACCAGTCCCCAAGGCAGCAGCAAAGGCAGAAGCAGCAGCAACATCAGAAGAAGCAAGGAGGGCTCGGTACAGTCTCAATAATCAGGAGATCTCTCGGGTAGCAATTCGTTCTTCGTGGGTGAGGGGTTTAAAAAACCGGGGTACGCTCAAAAATAAAAACCAGAGCGGAGAAAGGACCCCCTAAAACCCTTGGCTGATCAGACCAGGCAGCAATGCAGGAACCTTGCTGATGTTTGTTTAAAAAATGTCTGTTTTTAAAGGCAAACTCAGGCAGTTTCCCGCCAGTAATCCTGATAGGCTCCCTCTGTCACAGGGGAGGAGGCACAGGGAAAAACTGCAGGTTAAGCACAGAAACATGTCTGTGCAGAGTCCTGTGCAATAGGTGACTCAAAAGCACATGAGGCCTATGACTGATGCCCAGGATCTTAAAAACACAGTAGGTCTTGCAGCTCTGGACATTGCCTGCCCTACACCGAGCCCAGGTTCAACGAGGTGATAACAGGACTAACCCTTTGAACAGGGCAGTGGTCCCATTTAGCACGCAGCACAAGTGGCCATCTCTTTGAGAAGGGCAATGGCTCTTGTTAAACAACTTAACAGCCAGGGAAGGGCGGCCACAGGAGGAGAACAAAAACAAAATGGAGTATGGGGACAGCTGTAAGAAACAAAACGGAATAGGGGGATAGCTGTAACAGACAACTGACAGGGTATGTGTGTTGCACAATGACAGGAGGTGTAGGCGTCACCACACTGGCAGGGAGGTATTGTGTGGTGGTGTGTATTATACATTGGCAGGCTGAGCAGGTGTGTGTGGCTAGGTGTATGTGTGTTGCTCACTGGCAGAGGGTGCAGGTGTGCGTGGCTGGGTGTGTCGCACACCAGCTGGGCGGCAGTGGCGGTGTGCGTGGCTGGGTGTGTCACACACCAGCTGGGCGGCAGTGGCAGTGTGCATGGCTGGGTGTGTCACACACCAGCTGGGCGGCAGTGGCAGTGTGCATGGCTGGGCGTGTCACACACCAGCTGGCCGTGGTGGTGTGCGTGGCTGGGCGTGTCACACCAGCTGGGCGGCGGTGGCGGTGTGCATGGCTGGGCATGCCACACACCAGCCAGTGGTGTCGCTGTGCATGGCTGGGCGTGTCACACACCAGCCAGCAGTGTGGCTGGGCGTGTTGCACACCAGCTGGGCGGTGGTGGCGGTGTGCGTGGCTGGGCGTGTTGCACACCAGCCGGCAGTGTCGCTGGGCGTGTTGCACACCAGCTGGGTGGCGGTGTGCGTGGCTGAGCGTGTCGCACACCAGCCAGCGGTGTCGCTGGGCGTGTTGCACACCAGCTGGGCGGCGGTGGCTGTGTGCGTGGCTGGGCGTGTCACACACCAGCCGGCGGAGTCGCTGGGCATGTTGCACACCAGCTGGGCGGCGGTGTTGCTGGGCGTGTCACACACCAGCTGGACAGTGGTGGCGGTGTGCGTGGCTGGGCGTGTTGCACACCAGCCGGCGGTGTCGCTGGGCGTGTTGCACACCAGCTGGGTGGCGGTGTGCGTGGCTGAGCGTGTCGCACACCAGCCAGCGGTGTCGCTGGGCGTGTTGCACACCAGCTGGGCGGCGGTGGCTGTGTGCGTGGCTGGGCGTGTCACACACCAGCCGGCGGAGTCGCTGGGCATGTTGCACACCAGCTGGGCAGCGGTGGCTGTGTGCGTGGCTGGGCGTGTCACACACCAGCCGGCGGAGTCGCTAGGCATGTTGCACACCAGCTGGGCGGCGGTGGCAGTGTGTGTGGCTGAGCGTAACACGCTGGCGGGCGCTGTCCGCGCTGGCCACTAGCGGGCGCCGCAACAGCGGCGCCGCCTCCGGCTCCGCCCGCGGGCGGGCCCAGTTCCTCACCCAGGCCCGGCGAGATGGCGGCGAGGCGGTTGCTGAGTCGAGTTGTGCGGCCGCTCTGCGCTCCGGGGGCCCGGCAGCCCGCCAGGTGAGCGCTGCCGGGGCCCCGGCTGGGCGGGAGAGCGGCTGGGGGGCTCCGGCAGCAAATAAATGGAGGGTACTGGCCACTCTGGGCTCTGTGTGTGTGTACACGTGTCTAGTGTGTGTGTGCGCTGTTGGTGTGTGTAGTGTGTACAGTGTGCTCTGTGTATACTCTGTGCATACACACAGTACAGTGTTGTGTATGTACTGTCTGTACTGTGTGTGTAGTGTATACAGTGTGCTCTCTGCATACACACAGTACAGTGTTGTGTGTGTACTGTCTGTACTGTGTGTGTAGTGTATACAGTGCTCTGTGTATACTCTGTGCATACACACAGTACAGTGTTGTGTGTGTACTGTCTGTACTGTGTGTGTAGTGTATACAGTGTGCATGCTATTTGTGTGTAATGTGTACTGTCTGTACAGTATGCTCTGTGTGTAGTGTCTGCGCTATTTGTGCCTATAGTGCACTCTGTACTGTGTACAGTGTGCTCTGTGTACTATGCACAGTGTGTGTGCACTATTTCTCTGTGTGTGTATTGTGTACAGTGTGTGTGTGTAGCGTGTATAGTCTCCGTGCAACAAGGCCCATACTGGGGTCTGTGATCAATACCATAAATAATGGTATATTAATGGACATAATAATGCCAGGGATCTAGGCTCCCCCAGATTTTGGACAGGTTTGGATCAAGGTTTGTATTGGGGTGATCTGGGCTCCTCCTGGTTTTGGATGGGTTTTGATCAGGTTTTGGCTTTGGCTGTGGCCCAGCTGTGAAGTCCCCAGCCAGATCCAAACTTGCCCTAAGTTTGCGAGTGCTCAGGTCTCAGCTCTCCTCCTAATGGTGCCTGCTTGTTTTGTGCCTCTCTCTCCCATTCTCTGTCACACCCCATCTCTTAGGGCTTGTCTACTCTTGAAGGTTAATTTGGATTAAGGTAGAGGTATGAGTTTTAACAGGCTCTCTGGAATAACTCCCTTGTGAAGGCAGTTCTTTAGAAGGAAAGTAGCTGTGACCTTTAGTCCAGATATTGCCAGCATGGCAATTTCAGATAATGACAAAGCTACACCCAAACAAACTTTGTTGTTTTCATAGTCAGAATCAGATCATGAGGTCTCACCCAAAGATCTTGCAAGAAGCTCATGTCCCCAAGTTATTTGATGAGATTATTATTTCTATCATTAAACTCTTGAGTGTGTCCACCTTGAACTCTGTACACACTACACATGTCTAAAAGCAAAGAATTAAAAAAAAAATACATTGTGTATCTTTAAAGTTGAAAATGTAGTTGTGAGTAACACACCGTCTCCTTTTATTTTAAAGTTTTGTGATTTAGGCTTATAGAAGAGAGGAAAAGACCTGTTAGATCAGTGGTCCCCAACCTTTTTGTAGCCCGTAGCACGTTCATGTTTTCAGAAGAGTGTAGCGGGCACCAACAATTTTTCAAGGCTTATTTTGTATTTGTACATTAAATAGTATGAAAAACATCATATTTAATATACATAATATATGAATCCATAAGATAAAAATGGTAATTTTATATGTAAAAGGTATTAATTAAATTATTCGGCAATTACTCTTTCACCTTACCATGTGAATTTGCTCTTTTTTATATACCTGTAAGAAAAATTAAAGAGTTTTTACAAAATAAATATCATAAACAGTTTTCATTTTTATTTATTTTTAAGAAGTTAAACATTGTTGAACTGCTGGTCCAAATATATTTATTATTTTTACTTTAACATAGAATGAAGCCTGCAGCCCCGGAGTTCTCTGTCCCCGACAGGCGTGGGGCTGTGGTTTCTCTCCGGCGTAAGCTGTGGCCCCGCGCCTGCTGGGGACCAAGATCACCAGCGCCTGCAGCCCCAGAGTTCTTTGTCCCCGTCAGGGACGGGGCCACGGCTTCTCTCCGGCTTCGAAGCTGGAGAGAAGCCACGGTCCCGTGCCTGCTGGGGACCAAGAACACCAGCGCCCAGAGCTTGCAGCCCCGGAGAAGCGGATTTTCTCCCCTGCTGGGCACTAGGCAGGCACTAGGCAGGCACACGTAAATGCTGCGTTGGGGACCACTGTGTTAGATCTTTGAGACCATCCCATGACCTTGCAGAATACAGCCTCTGTCCCCTAGTATGACTCCTTGGGGGGGTTAGTTTAAAAAATGTTACCCTATAGTTTTAGTGTGGGTTTCTTGGTTAAGGTATGTATGTGTGTGTGTATAGGGTTGAGGTCTATTTATTTTGTGTTTGAGGGGGGGAAAATACTGCAATCATTTATTCTCTATTTTGTAACATCATACATACAAATCTCATTACAATAATGTGTATACTGCCTCCTGCATTCCAAATCCTGTGTAAGGCTTGAAACCAGTGTCAAGATTAATCACTGCATTACAGGTTGGCCAATAAGGGCATGATCCTACAAACACCACTGAATGTCGTGCTTGAGAGGTGTGCGACTGCACAGTCTTGAGCACCATGTGTGGTAATAAATGTTTGGAGGGTTGAGCCCAAGGTGAACAAACTAGTCTGCATCGGAGAGCCCATTCTGCTAATTGTAGCTTGCTTTTATTTACTCAGTTCCTAGTATACTGTGGCATTTGTACTTAAAAAGAATCACAGCATTAAAATATAGAACTTCACTTCAGCCATTTGACAAATAAACCTTTGCTGTGAAAGCAGCAAGATTTCTTTTTTAAAACGGTGTAAGTTAACAAGACTGTACTGTAAAACAAGATACTGACCAAAAAGGAAAAACTCAAAAGAGAGACTGATTCATGGGATAACTACTATAAAGTGATGTCTTGAAGATAAAAATCTTATCCGTAATCTTTGGAGATACCTTTATGATTTTGGTCATTTAACCCCCAGATACTGCTGTTAGCCTCTCCTTGACTGTTTTTTTAAATATGCAGTGTTGTTCTAGAGTGTTGGTCCCAGAATATTTGAGAGACAAGGTGGGTGAGGTAATATCTTTTATTGGACCTACTTCTGTTGGTGACAGAGACAAGCTTTCGAGCTACAGGGAGCTCTTCTTCAGGTCTGGGAGTGGTACTCAGAATGTCACAACTAAATACAAGGTATAAACAGATTGTTTAGCATAGGTAGTTAGCACAAGGCAGGGGTTCTCAACCTTTTTCTTTCTGAGTCCTCTCTCCCCCCACACATGCTGTAAAAACTTCACAGCCCACCTGTAGCACAACAGCTGGTTTTCTGCTTATAAAAGCCAGGGCCTGTGTTATGGGGTAGGAAGCAGGGCAATTGCTTGGGTATCCCTGTGAAGCTGAACTGGTGAGGCTCAAGGCCTCTGGCTTCAGACTCGTGGGACTTCAGCTTTCTGACCTGGGCCCCAGTGAGTCTAATGCTGGCCCTGCTTGGCGGACCCCTGAAATCTGCTCACTGCCCCCGCAGGGGGTCCTGGTTGAGAACCACTGGTCTAAGGGACCATTCAAGGTGGACTGCCCCATTAACACCTCTGCAGTCATAGGACAAAAGGGGGGCAGGGTAGTGGGTTATAGACTGTTGTAATAAGCCATAAATCCAGTGTGTGTGTTCAGTCCACAAAATTTTAGTACCTAGCAGTTATGAATTTAAGCCCTCAAGCTCATCTTTTGAAAGTGTTGTGCAGGTTTTGTTTGAGACAGGGACTGGCAGATCAGATATAGAGTGATCACTTTGTGAAAAGTGTTAACCAACAGGTGATAGGGTGTGTTTTATTTTATAATTTTCCTATTTGAGTTCATTTGAGAACTTAGCGATTATCTGATTCATCCACCTAGTTGTTGTTGGAACATTTACTGCGATGGATGAGGTATACCATGTGTTGCGATAGGCATGTGTAGGATCCATGGATCTTGAAAGGCATGTTGGGGGCGGGTGTTGATCATTGTACCAGTGGAGATATGTCTGCAGGTTTTGCATCTCTTGTTCTGCCAGGGTTTGGTGCCACTTTGAGTTGGTGGGTCCCGGTCTGTGGGGAGCTTGCGTCTGATGATGAGCGCTTGGGGAGATTGGGCAGGGGGATTGTTCCCTCTCTAATAACACCTCATAACAACTATGTGGGTGAAACCAGAGAATCACTATGCTCTTAAATGAGCTCACAAAAGAGAGTAAGAGACAAAAACACCTTGTATTTAGCTCTGAGTACCTTTCCCAGACCGGAAGAAGAGCTCTGTGTTGTTCAAAAATTTGTTTCTCTTTCCAGCAGAAGTTGGTCCAATAAAAGATCTTTCCTCACCCACCATGTGTCTATTTTTTAAAATGTATTTGTGGTTGTGGGTTTATCTGCTGAGGTATAGAGCTGTTTCATTTTTATCTTTTTAAAAAGATGTGTCTTATTTTTAGAGCTCTGTTTATTAGAGAGGGAGGAGGGGATGGCTCCTGCTGCAGAACCCAACTAGACTCATAGACTTTAAGGTCAGAAGGGACCATCATGATCATCTAGTCTGACTTCCTGCAAATTGCAGGTCACAACCTCTCCTGCTCCTGTAATAGACCCCTAATCTCTGGCTGAGTTACTGAAGTGTTCAAATCATGGTTTAAAGACTTCAAGTTACAGAGAATCCACCATTTACACTAGTTTAATCCTGCAAGTGACCTGTGCCCCATGCTGCAGAGGAAGGCCAAAAAACCAACAACAACCTCAAGCCCCACCGTCTCTGCCAATCTGTCCCCAAGAAAAATTCCTCCCAACCCCAGATAGGATGAACAGTTAGACCCTGAGCATGGATGGCAAAAGAAGCAGCAGTTTCACTGTTTAGTTTTATTTGTATTTTTTTTTTTTGAAGGATGATGGTATTGATTGAATTTGAAAGTGAGGGACTACTGCTGCTGGACCTTAGCCCTGTGTCAGTGTGTTTTTTGGAATGGTTCGTTCAAGCCTGTCTGTGCATCTGTGCCGAATGCATGTCAAAGTTGACCTGAAACACCTCTTGCTGTACCAATCTTTTTTTTTTTTCTGGTTGTTAATCATGTCAAGTAGCATAATGGACAAAATATCCATGTTTCTTATGCTTCCGCGCTGAAAATTTATGAACAGAATTATATGCTGTTTTGCCTGCAATACCAGGAGACTGGACTCGATGACCCAGGAGTTCCATTCTGCTCCTACGTTCCTTTGGAAGGCCAGTGCCATTTATTGTGCCCGCAAGTATTTGACCAAGATAGGTATTCACTGTTTAAAAACATGTTAGGTAGCATTCTTTACAAATGCTTTGGCTGTCTCTTTTTAGGTATCTGCAGACTGAAAATCATGAGTTAGTACGTCAAGAAACATCTTCTGCTAAAACGTTAATGGATATTGGAACTCGAAGGATCTTCTCTTCGGATCATGATATCTTCAGGGAAAGTGTGAGGAAATTCTTCCAGGAAGCAGTGCTTCCTTATCATGCAGAGTAAGATATGATATTTTATGATATTTTGTGATATTTTATGTCACCTACTAATTCCAGGCTGTTTCACAGAACTCTCTGGGAATGATGTTCTGAGTATAACAAGCAAACTGTAGAGTTTATTTTACTTTTTAAAAAATTGTATTAAGGCTTGTACATAATATATATCTTGATTTGCATATCTCCTACATCACATGTTTGAAGGAAGAAAAAAGTACATGGTTATATTTGTAAAGCAAACCAAAAAAAGCACTTTCTGTATTTCTCATGAAAAGATGCCAGGTTGATTAGCTAGGAGCTCATTATTTACAGGAGCAAATGCAGCACAAACAGTAAAACGCAAACTTCTGTAGAAATCTGCCTTGCCTCTAGGGATGAAAAGGTAGTTTAATCTGTTTGTTATCTTTGCTAAGGCTCTCAGTATTATCACTGTTTATTATTTGCATTGTACTAGTGCTTAAGAGTCCCAGTCATGGACCAGGATCTGAGGCACTGTACAGACCCAGAACAAGACAGCCCTTGCTCCAAAGAGTTTACAATCTAAAGATGTTAGTTGTGTTGGTTTTTATGTTGTGGATCTCTGTCCCTTGAAAAGCGGACTTAACGGTTGGTGTATACACAGACTTGCCCCAAAACAGCTAATTCAGTTTTAATTCACATCTTTTATTTCTGTGCAAGTCTCTGTGTGGGCACTCTTACTTCAGAGTAAAAGTGTTCTATTCTGACCGACTTAAAGTGGTGTTTGTGGAGGTGGTGTTTTAATAGCTAAATTAAAATAGGATCAAGTTGGTTAAAACAACAACCCTGTTTTAGCTCAGTAAAAATAGGACACTTTTAGTTGAAATAAGTGTCTACACATGCACATTATAACAGAATATGTGTATTAAAAGAGATTTAGTTATTTTAGTGCAATTTTGTGTGTAGACTAGTCCTAAAATTAGCTCTTCTAGAGGTCACAACTGAGACACCAGATGGTAATGATTTTGCATTGCTCTCAGCCAGGGCTGGAAAAGCAGTCTAGAAGTGAAAGATTTCAGTTACCAGTCCCCTGATCTGTTCATCCCTGACAGTTCCATTGCTATATTTGGTGTAGCTAGCTTGTTGCAGGCACAATCCTTAGCATATTTTTGTTTTGTAATCTCCTAGTACAAATTCCGGTTTTGAAATCCATTTTTTGGCGAAGTTATGGTTGTCATTCTACATCTAGGAGAGCAGCTTCATTTCAGAATTAATTTCAAGATAATCGAGACTCAGCACGTTAATATCAAACAATTGTTTTAAATTCTGGTAGTGAGGGTAATGGGATGAAATATTTTATGGTGTTCTTCCACTTAAATTTAGCCAGTTAGCCCAGAAGGGTAGCTGTACTTCAGATATGGTGATCGTTCTTTCTAGGGCTACAGTGCACGTCTACAAAACCATATATTGTGCCATTCTCCAATAAGGACCATCTTCCAACAAAAGATTTAAACAACTGTATTAATTCTGGACTGGGAAAACAAACAATAAAAAGATGAATTTAATATATTTCACCTTTTCACATTTATTCCATCCCTTCCCTCTTCTCTCTTCAACTCCTCCACCTGGAACTTCTCTTATGTTTGTAGTAATTGTTCTGTTTCTGTACAATCTCCAGAAGATAAAGATGAGAGAGGATGCTACAAACTTTCACAACCAATTATTATTTATTTGTATTATCATAGCACCAAGGGGCCTTACTCATAGACCAGGATCCCACTGAGATAAACCCTGTACAAACACAAGCAAACAAAAAGATGATCCCTTCCTTTGAGGCTTAATATAGTTAGTTCTCTTCTTCCATTTATAGTTACTGGGCAATTCCATTCAATCAAACTGAATAGAGACTATAAAACACCTTCAACTTAAAATCATTCTCGTGTCTGAAATAATTTTCACTTCTTACTGTTTATAAGTAAGACTTATTGCTACTATAACTGAAAGAGATTAGAAGAAAGATTTTTTTTTTTTTAAATTTATACGTTTGAGAGTGCTTTATGGGTAGTCACGTTCCTCTTCTCTGTAAAGTCAGTCAGTTTCCTTCTGTTGTGAGCATGGGTCTTTTCACGCAGCAACAGGGGAAAGAGAAACACTTATAAAATAGGAAAATGTCTGTAAAGCCGAACAAAACAGGAAAAAAAAATAGCCCTGGAATTATAGCAGGTGTAGAACCTGACACTACTTTAATTATTTTTTGCAGCTAACTAGATTTCAAGGTAACAATATCCCTTTAAAACTTAAATGCCAATCCCTGTAACCTTCAGCTATTATTCATTGCTTATGTAAAACTATAGATGCACGTGGCACTTTCCTGTAGTGTAATAATTAATTAGTGATCTGGAAAATAGGGTGAACAGTTAGTGGCAAAGTTTGCAGACAATACAAAAATTATTCAAGTCCAACGCAGACTGTGAGGAGTTAGAGGGATCTCGCAAAACTGGGTGGCTGGACAACAAAATGGCATATGAAATTCAAAGTTAAGTGAAAAGTAATGCACACTGGGGAAAAAATAATCCCAAATATGGATATTAATGGATTCTAAATTAGATGTTGCCACCCAAGAAAAAGATCTTGGCGTCACCTTGGATAGTTCTCTCTAAACTTCCAGTCAATGCGCAGCAGTGGTCAAAAAGGCTAACAGTATGTTAGTAACTATTAGGAAAGGGATAGAAAATAAGACAAAATATAATACCACTATATAAATCCATGGTGTTACCCCCACTTTGAGTACTGTATCCAGTTCTGGTCACCCCATCTCAAAAAAGATATAGTGGAACTGGAAAAGGTTCAGAGAAGGGCAACAAAGATGATCGAGGGTATGGAATGGCTTCCATATGAGGAGAGACTATAAAGATAAGGACTAGTCAGCTTAGAAGAGGGACGACGGAGGGTGGAGTATGATAGAGGTCTATAAAATCATGAAGAATGTGGAAAAAGTGTATAAAGCAGTTTTATTTACCCTTTCATACAATACAAAAACCAGTCATCACCTGATGAAATTAATAGACAGCTGATTTAGTGCAAACAAGAAAGTACTTTTTTACACAAGGGACAACTAACCTGTGGAACTTACTGATGCGGGCTGTTGTGATGGGCAAAAGTGTAACATGGTTCAGAAAGAAGTTCCTGGAGGATAGCTCCATCAATGGCCACTAGCCAAGATGGGTAGGGACGCAGCCCAATGCTAGGGGCAGCCCTGAACCTCTCACTGTCAGAAGCCAGGAGTGGAAATCAGGTGTGGATCACTCCATAATTGCCCTGTTCAGTACATTCCCGTTGAAGCTCTGGTACAGGGTTCTGTCGGAGACTGGATACTGGGTGAGAAGGACCATGGTCTGACCCAGTATGGTGGCTTTTACGTTCTTAATACAC
Source organism: Gopherus evgoodei (assembly GCF_007399415.2). Classification (NCBI taxonomy): domain Eukaryota; kingdom Metazoa; phylum Chordata; order Testudines; family Testudinidae; genus Gopherus; species Gopherus evgoodei. Next base: position 15,427,741 of record NC_044332.1, read on the forward strand.
AAAGTCTCTGCCCTGAAGAGCTTGGTGTCAGATTTTCAAAAGCATCTTGTAGTAGGAAGAGAGCCGGAGACATAAGCCCTTGTATCAGAGGCCTGGTATGAGGCAGGACTCGCTCACAGAATTTGGCAACAGGGCTGATATTGCAGAAATACACATTCCTAAGAAGTGCTAGTCACAGAGCACTCACGCAAACACATCCCGATATCAAGTGGTACCGGAACATCCCGATATCAAGCATGGTACAAAAACATTCCCCAAGGTTAACAGGAACACACTGACCCCTCCTAAGAGATAAGGTCAGGATAACAGTACAAAATAAAACTATTTTGATCGAACCAACATGTACAAGGTAATGGGTAATAGCTAGCCATGTCACAAGGAGGTAACTAACTATGTCAGAGGAGCAGTACTAACTTGTTTGTATTGGGGTATAAAGATGTATCTCAAAGGGAGTATCTCTGTCTGGCCTAGGGAGGAATGGAAAGTCCCGCCATTCACTGAGCTGGTCCATTATTACGGGCATACATGTATTAGTGGTCTGGTGGAGTCTGCAGGATACTCATACCGGACTTCGTTGACAATAAGCCTGGCTGGGTGCCTTTGTCCCTTAACGGATCTTGTGCTCGTTGGGAGGTTTGCTTGAGGTCTGCTGTGCCAGCTGTCTGCGCAGGGCTGGTGCAGCACACAAAGAAAACACCCATGCAGCCGAACATCTATCAACATCTAATCACACTAAGTGACTAGGACTACTGGTTTTCAAAGGCTGTGTCTTCACTGGGGAAAAAAGTGCATTCTTAATTCAGGCTAGCTAATGCATGGTAAAATCCTAGGGAAGACAAGTCTTTAGCTTGTGTAAAATTTATCTACTGCCTTGTCTTTCCTAGGATTTTACCTCAGGTTAGTAACATCCTCTCCCCCCACCCCCACCCCCCCTAGAATATAAGGCCAGTTGGACTTGTGCTCCTGCAGCATTTAGACGCTCTTGAAAAATCCGATTGTAAAGGAACAAATGGGTTTAATGGTAACACATAGTGAGTGGCTGAGCAGACATGGAGGGGTGAGTGTATATGTTAGCAAACACAGGCTTTGTGGAAGACGTGATTTTTTTAGGGCTGATTGGGAGGTATGAGATCTCATCACAAATGTTGCTTGGAAGGAATGGAGTTTGGAGTGAATGGAAAAACACAGGGAGTGTTTGGCAGAGACATTTACATGGGCTCTCTGAGGTGGGAGTGGGATTGAGGAGAAGTTTTAACTGCCTGGATAAAGAGCCACTGGGACACCTCACCCGTGCATGTCTCTCTAAGGCAGTGATCCCCAAACTTTTTACCTTGCATGGCCCCCACCCCCAATGTGATCTGTCTCTCCTTATAGAGCCGTGGTTGCGAGCCGCAGCTTGGTGTGGGGCCACAGCCAGGCTGGGGGGGCCAGTGCCTGGGGCTGGAGTCAGGGCTGGGGCCTGAGGCTGGGGTCTGGAGTGGAGTCGCAGTTGGGGGCCATGGCCGGGAACCAATAGCTGCATCTGTTAGCTAGGGGTCAGGACCAGGAGTGGGGCTGGGGCAGAATGGGGCTGAGTGGCTTTCCCCCCCCGCCCCCTGTGGGGCCTGGCCCTATCCTGCCACACACCCCGAATGTTCCTCTGTTCCTCGTGGTTTAGAAATCTCTGCTCTAAGGACTCATTTATGCGCTCTCATTGAAGATGGGTTCATCCTTCTCATATAAACTAATAATCCAAGGAAAAGTATCTTCCAAAGAAGTAGGAAGGTGTGAATCTCATTAAGTTTTCTAGCACATGCAGTGTTTTATAGTGAAATTTATCTTGCTATTGCAAAACTGTTTCTTTGATATTTCTTCTAGTACTTTCTTAAATTGCTTGCTCAGTGAAGTGTCTGTTGCTTACACTTTTTACATCCATTTCAGTTGCAGCTGATAAAAGGCCTCCAAAGTAGTCTGTGTGACTGAAAAGATGAGCCTTGCACTGCATCCTGAAGGCCATCCAACTGTGGCTCTAGCAGACATCCTGAGGGAGAAAGTTCCACAGATAGGGAACTTCTGCCATGAGTCTCTAATTCTCCTTCCGAGTTAAAATCTAAGGACTATCACCAGAAGCTCCTCTGCTGTCAATTAACCAAAGTATCACAAAAACCAATTCATCTTTGGTAGTGTTCACAAATTTATCAGGTATAAAGGTTAAGGAAATTGCAGATTATACATTGGAAGCAGAAGTTAGCTTTTTACCACCTACCATACTGCATGTAATTCTGTGGTGGCAACTTAATCATGAATGCATAGACTTGGTGACTACAGATCCTGAATACATTGCATGAGTTCAAGAAGCCTAGCTCTCCCCAGCTGGCAAAATACACATGCCTGTTTTATGTTACCTCATGTGTTCTGATTGGTTTCTGAGATTGAAAGTCTTATTCTTAAGCACTGAAACTTGGTAGCAGATTTTATGGTGTAAAGCAGCAGCTGTGGCAAATCACAAATAGTAGGAGAGGAATTCCACTAACTTCTCGTTCCTGTGTCATTTGCAGATGGGAGAAGGCTGGCCAGGTGAGCAGGGAGCTCTGGGAAAAAGCTGGACAACAGGGATTGCTCGGTGTCAATATATCGGAAAAACATGGTGGCATTGGAGGGGATCTGCTCTCTTCAGCAGTGGTCTGGGAAGAGCAGTAAGTACAAGACACTGCAGCAAGAATCAAGTTGGTACCATTAAAAGATTGTATTTGTTCATCTGATTTCCTGATTCCTATTGTAAGGAGAGTGTGTTCACAGACGGTAATAGTCTTTTTTCCTTTCACAGAAGTGATAATTTAGACATGCATAAGTACCCCCTGCTTTAGATATTTAAGATGATTTTTTTAAAAATAATAAATTTAATAGTATTATATTCTTAGGACGGAGCGGAAGTGTTCTCTTTAGACTGGTGGGTGATCCAATAGTCTGGCAGTGAAAGAACATTCTATAAATAAATAAGAGAACGGATGTCACAAGTTAAAATTGTGTGTCATTTTGGCAGCTTTTAGTGTACATTTCTTTGTTTTGGTTCTCTGGTTTTAACAGTGTAAAATTCAACAGATCAATCACTGTCACACTTGCTTCTAAAGTTTACTTTTACTCTTTTCTCTTCAAGGATGTATGTTAATTGTTCTGGCCCAGGATTCAGCCTTCATTCAGATATTGTCATGCCCTACATCGCAAACTATGGCTCAAAAGATCAGATTGAACGGTTTATCCCTGAAATGTCTGCAGGCAAATGTATTGGTGCTATAGCCATGACAGAACCTGGGGCTGGCAGGTGAGCCGGAAAGGACAACAGATGGGCTTTGCATACATGCTGCTTACCTAATCTCACTGTGTAAAAATCCCGAGTTTCATAGTTACATGGCCATCTTACTGATTAGGCAGTAGCCTGGAATAGGTAGAACTGCAAAATAACCTGTAATTATAGATTGCTGTTTTACAACTTTGTCATTCCCGGATGCCTGTTCCAAACCCATGATCTTGCCATTAGCCCTAGGACAAATAGGGTTTTGTATTTGTTTTAGATTCTGCATAAACAGCCACTAGCCTACTTGTTACATGGACATTCTTTAATGTGAAATGTAATAACTCAGTAAAGGAGGCTTGACTTAGTCCATATAATGCTGTCTGAATTTGGCAATTTCCTTGTCCCTGAATCCTGTGTAGACTAGAGTTCTCTTTCCTGTACTCTCATTCATATAGCATAAGGGCAGAGACAATAGGATTATTTGGTAGATTACTGATTCAGGATCATTCTCTTCAATCTGCTAAGCAGAGGGGAGCACAGTAGGGAGCTGCACCTTCTATGCTGTGTCCCCACTGGTCCTAGAAAAAGATAAAGCCTCTCTGCTTGAGAACCGTAAGCTAACTATATTTGGAGGATGCCAAGCTGAGTGGCTGATATCTGCCTTCTGGGACAGCCCTAAATTGATGGGCTATGTAGACATAAGATGCTTCTGAGCTAATAGATATTATTTGTGCACATGATACTTCGGGTGTGAGCTGGTATGTCACTTTGAAAGTGAAGTAGAACCATATGCTGTACTGAAGATGCAGATCATTCATATACATAACGCACTTGTGGTTTCCATAATATTCTCTAGCCCCTTTTTAATACATCTCTGAATCCTATTTTAGCTTTTGACTACTGTTGTACATAACGCTATCCACAAGGAGTTGTAGGCTCTACACTCTTCATTATTTTATACTAGGATTATTTTTTAAATGTGAACTTCATGCCACTGCTGGATTGTTCTCTTAAATAACTTTCTTTTCTTGCCAATCAATTTTAGTGATTTGCAGGGTGTACGAACATATGCCAAAAAGGATGGAAGTGATTGGATTCTCAATGGAAGTAAGGTATGTGAACGGATGTTCTCTGACTTATGGTGCTTGGGTACTGAATTCATCTAGTTAGTGAGAGAATTTACTTCATTCTACAGCTGCTTTCCCAGCTCTTAGTGTCTCTCCACTTTTGTTTTTCCTTTTCTATGAGTTACATCTTATAGAAGAATTCATGTTACTCAGCCATCCAGCTTATGATGCTGACAATTTATGGGTCAATCAGCAGAGCAGACTCTTTTCTTTGCAGCTTTTATTGGAGAACAAAAAAGCAGCCCGATCATAAGATTTTGCTCTTTTCCTTGACTGGTATAGTCAACCTGCACAATATAGCCAAGGGCCGGACTGTTTCACAGTTCAGTGGAGTTGGTAGCAGAATAGCCACCCTCCTATGCGTTCCCCTGTCAGTCGAGGGAAACAAACTAAAATCTTTACTCCTTTACTACTTCAACACAAAAATGGAATCTTTATCCAGTGTCTGTATTGTTCGGTGTGTGGGGTAAATTCCATATTAAATGCCAACCACATATTGAGCTGCTATAAGGGTACCCATCTCATTTAACCCATAATAAGAGGACTGAAGTAGGGGATTGTCATTCTAAACAATGTTAAATGACACTGCTGTTAGTTGAAAACTTTTGAAAATAAAAACCTCTTAGAGTTACAGCTCTGTCCTGTTACTTGATTTTTTTTGAGTATTGGGATGGTTGGTTTAGTGAGGAGGGATAGCTCAGTGGTTTGAGCATTGGCCTGCTAAACGTAGGATTGTGAGTTCAATCCTTGAGGGGGCCACTTAGGGATCTGGGGCAGAAATCAGTACTTGGTCCTGCTAGTGAAGGCAGGGGGCTGGACTCGATGACCTTTCAAGGTCCCTTCCAGTTCTAGGAGATTGGTATATCTCCAATTATTAAATAATTAATAGTACAGGTCGGCAACCTACGGCATGTGTGCCAAAGGTGGCACACGCGCCGATTTTTAATGGCACGCTGCTGCCAGCCGAGGTCCTGGCTGCCGGCCCCGCTCAGCCCGCTGCCAGCCTGTGTGAAAGAAATCCCAGGCCGGCAGCGGGCTGAGCAGGGCCAGTGGCCGGGACCCCAGGCCGGCAGCGGGCTGAGCAGGGCCAGTGGCCGGGACCCCAGGCCGGCAGCGGGCTGAGCAGGGCCAGTGGCCGGGACCCCAGGCCGGCAGCGGGCTGAGCAGGGCCAGTGGCCGGGACCCCAGGCCAGCAGCGGGCTGAGCAGCTCAGCCCTCTGTTGGTCTGGAGTCCCGGCTGCTGGCCTCACTCAGCCTGCTGCTCTCCAACAGGGAGTTCCTCTGGGAAGCTGCTGGCCAGGGTTTCTCCCTCACAGGGCAGTGGAAAGGCACCTTGGTGATCTTGGATGTGAGTTACAAAGCCCCTGCCCACAGGGCTCGGGGAGCACTGGGGGGACTGGGCTCTGGGAAGCAGCTGTGTTAGGGCTCCCAGATGCTGCATGAGTGGCTTGTGCAACTCTCTCCTGGCCCCTGGACTTTAAAGGGGGAGCCTGGATTGGTGCAAGGCACTGCGAGTTGCAACTGGCCCCCCTCTTTGCATGGCCCCACTTCCGCCTCATGCTCCCACTCTCCTCTTTCCCCTTCTCTGGCACTGCATCAGCCCAGGAGGGGGCTGTGCCCCCAGCACCCCTGAGCTGGCCGGACAGCGGTGGGGTTGGAGGGGTTTTGCAACCTCTGGAAAGAGCAGATGGAGACGGAGGCTCTTGCTGTGTCTGTGCATCCTAACACTTCCTAACAGTGGCACTTCAGCTCGGGCGAGAGTGGTCCCCTGTCTGGGCAGCTTTCAGCCCCCAGGAGAGTTCAGGTTTAAAATGCGCAAACTGTACAGTGATCTGAGTAGGTCTTGCATCGCAGGGGATCTGCATCTCAGAGGGGAAGGCAGTGGGGAGTGCAGTGGTCCCTAGAAGCAGCCATATGAGTTTTTTGGGCAGCAGGGACCTGGGTCTTAAGGGCCGCTTCTCAGAGCTCCAGTCCTTGCTGTGTCAGTTTCATGTCAGGAGTTGCAGCTGAGCTGCCTCTCTGAGCTATTGGCATCACTGAAAGGGAGAAGCTGAAACTCCCCTGGGCACTGTGTCAATAAGAGTATTCGGTGCACAGGTTCATTTGAAAGAACCTCCTAATGCTCCTTTATGTGGTAGCAGTGTTCTCTCTTCCTTCCCCTCCCCCTCACCCCCCATTGCTGGTACAATCACTGCTTTTCTTCTTAAATGCACATGCTAGTGTCTTCTGAACTTGGAAAGTATCTGAGGTGTTTGTGTGGATCAGTATTGCAGGGAGAGATGGGAGCCAGAAAGGGTGAAATCTATAAGGACTATCCATTTAGATCAGCAGTAGGCAACCTATGGCATGCGTCCCAAAGGCAGCACGCAAGCTGATTTTCAGTGGTGCTTGCACTGCCTGGGTCCTGGCCACCAATCTGGGGAGCTCTGCATTTTAATTTAATTTTAAATGAAGCTTCTTAAACACTTTAAAAACCTTATTTACTTTACATACATTATTCATATGGCTTATAGAAAGAGACCTTCTAAAAACGTTAACATTTATTACTGGCACATGAAACCTTAAACTAGAGTGAATAAATGAAGACTCAGCACACCACTTCTGAAAGGTTGCCGACCCCTGGTTTAGTAAAACGTTCTTTTTAAAATGACGAATCATAGGTGACCACGTGGTCTAGTGCTTAAAAAGAGAGACCAAGAGACTTCACTTCTATTCCTACCTCTTCCACTAACTCTCTTCTATAGTTTGAGAAAATTTCTATACCACTTTGGACCTCAGTTTCCCTATTTGTAAAGTGATGGTGATGATTCCTGCCTATCTGGGTAAAAATGCTTTGAAATCTTTGGATGAAAACACAAAGTAGTAATGGTATTTTGATTTCAATATATTTCAACGATTCTTCCTTCTGTGAATTACCTATTACTTTTAGGCATATTTATGGGCTAAATCTATATGTGTTTGCAGAGCCTAGCACAGTGGGGCCTTGTCCAGATTGTGGCTTTTGGTCACTGCAATAATAAAATAATAAAAACCATAAATGTTTGTTTGTATTTGTCCATAAGAATGTAAAAGATACTGTTTAGATAGATAAACTTAATAGTTGCATGCCTGAACCTAGGCAGGACAAGGCAGTTCAGTTTTTTTTTGGTTGGCATGGTTAGGAATCTGAATCTAATTTTTATACTTGGCATGGCTGTGTCTATATTCTACCTGTTGTGTGATATCAGAATTTGACTTAAAACATATGATACAGCGAAGGTAACTGTAAGTTTCCATCCACTGTAGCATGCATCAGTGTTTCATACAATATTAAATATGAGTAGATAGCATATTGTACAGAATTATAGAGATTTGCTATAGTAATGGAGAACCTCCCAATGATTTTCCATTTTATACCTTGCCATTTTAACTTTTGGAAGAGGTCATCTGCATGTTAGTTGACATTCTTGTTTGTAAAAGGAATCTTCATAATAGAGATGAGACTGAATAAAAATATGAATTTAAACTTTAGGAATATTCAAAATAAACAAATACAAATTTGGTTCCTTTTTTTTTAATCTGTCCCCTGTCTTTATAATGGGTTAGAGTCAACCAGACTTCGGGTGTTAGTTTGCAATCCAGATCCAAATTATGCCACTTGAACTCATCTCTCCTTTATAGACTGTTCTGGAGCACTTTGGTTTTTTATGCATCTGGACTTTTTAAACCTTTTGGACACTTACTTACAGCTTTCATCTTTTATATACTGTTTACTTGTAGAAGTGTGTGAAAGTTCGTGCACTACTACTTTATAATCTTCCTAGCTACGTGCCAGCTAACAGGCAGTATTATTCCATCTTGGTTTTCTTGCAGGTATTCATCACTAATGGCTGGATGAGTGATTTAGTGATCGTGGTTGCCGTTACAAACCGTGAGGCCCGCTCCCCTGCTCATGGGATCAGCCTTTTTCTGGTGGAGAACGGAATGAAAGGATTCATCAAAGGACGCAAGCTGGAAAAAATAGGCCTGAAAGCACAGGTAAGTCATACAAGCCTTACCATGTGATGGACTTTGAGGCAGTGTAAAAGGACTTGTTATTCCCTGGGGTACTTTAAGTAAAGATTAAATGTAGCTATTGTGATACGTCAGTTCACAGTTTTAACTGCAAGAGAAGGATATTCTAAATCAGATTGCAAGGGTGGGTTGCAGTTGAGTGAAATTTATATTGAAAGCAAACCGCCTCCAGTGAATATATGTAATTTGGGCTGTAGAGGTTAGGAACTGGATAAGAGGAAAATCTTTGGAAGAGAGAGTTTGACATTAGATATTTTATTTAAAACCATTTTTAGGACACAGCAGAGCTGTTTTTTGAAGATGTACGTTTGCCAGCCAGTGCCTTGCTTGGACAAGAGAACAAAGGGTTCTACTATTTGATGGCAGAGCTCCCTCAGGTAAGACTGACACAAACCCACACCGTGTGCAGGAAAAGTACAAAGACTTTATTTTGGTCTTTGCTTGGAACCGCCACCTGCAGTTTATGGATTATGGTGAGACACCTCAGTTTCGGAGATAGGATGCCTACAACCACAGTGTACTGATATTTTTGTTTTTAAGTGATAGGAATTCTGCACTGCAAATCAAAGTGAAGCATCTTGGAATATCAGTGAAATAGCTTGCAATCTAATAGTTTCTATTCAAATAATTTTATTATGATACCATGTTAGGGTACTGCTTTAGTAAGGGACGGTATAATAATTGCTACAGGAAGGATATTTTGTGTATCAAGATTTCATATCCGATTTCAAGACCAGATCTCTCAGTCAATAGCACTGGTGTGAAGAACACAAGATTAGAACAGAATTTAAAAATTGAAGGCTACAGACAACTCTGGTATTATCTTAACACTTGTACACTCAGCTCAGTAGTTTTAAATATGCTCTTTTTGCCCTCAATAAGTCTCTTTGTGCAGAGTTGACTTTTCTTTGTGCTAAAGGCTAATGCAAAATGCATACCTGCAATTCTTCTACCAGTGGCAATACATTCTAGATCAGGGGTTCTCAAACTAGGGTCAGGACCCCTCAGGGGGTTGTGAAGTTATTACATGGCGGGTCTCGAGCTGTCAGCCTCTACTCCAAACCCCGCTTTGCCTCCAACTTTTATAATGGTGTTAAATATATTAAAAAAGTGTTTTTAATTTATAAGGGGGCTCGTACTCAGAGGCTTGCTATGTGAAAGGGGTCACTAGTACAAAAGTTTGAGAACTACTGTTATAGATAAACCACTTTCTGAATCTATTTAATAAAAAACTGAAAGGTGGAAGCATTGTGTAGAGCCTAAAGTGGCTTGTCTTATTAGTAGAACTGAACATAGTTGACCAGTTAATGCAGGTTTGGAAGAGCAGAGGGGAAACTCAGATGCCAAAACCATGACTCTGTTTTGTCATAAAGCATAAAATATGACTCTGTAGTTGCATCATCTAATAAAAATCATGTTTACTTGATTTTACACTATAAGTTAAATATGAGACCTACTGTTTCACTGTGCAAATTCCATACATTTAGTTCTTTCAAAGAAAATATTTTAGTGGTTTGAAAAAACACACAGAAGCAGTGCTCATGAGCACCCCTACAATAATGAACCAGATTATTTACATGGTTAAGCAAAAAACAATTCTGCAGGAAATGGATCTTAGTTTAAATCTTTTAATAGTTTTTGAGAATGGGGAGAAAATTTTAAACTTTTAAATGTATTTAGACCAGTGGTTCTCAAACTTTTTTTTTTTGCGAACCACTTGAAAATTGATGAGGATCTTAGTGGATCACTTAATGATATTTCCATATGTTTTTTGTACCATTAGCTAACTATTGTAAAGCACTTTTATCCAAAGTATATGAAAAAAACCTTAATTAACATTTTTTGTTCTACAAATAAAAGCACACAACTCGTATTTTAATATCAGTAGTCTTACCTTTCAAATGCGATGGATGTGCCCTCTCGCCCCTGCCGCGGCAGCTCCCAGGCTGGGGCTGGGAAGGAGATGGGTCTCTCCACCACAGAGCTGAACCTGGGAGAAGGAGGGCGCTCTCTCCTCAGCAGCTGCAGTCCTGGAGCTGGGGAAAGTCACCTCTTTTTCTCTAGTTGCCCTAGCCCTGCACATTCCAAATTCCCCCACCCGCTCTTCTCACCCCACTTCCCCTGCACACCTACCCCATATTCCCCCCCCAGGGTCACCACCTAACCTTACATGTGCATCTTCTCCAGATCAAGGCACCTAATTGTGGCTCCACTAATTAGGCGGGTGGTCCTTCGTTCTCTTGTTTGCAGCTCCCTAGGCGCGCATCTTAGAGGGAACTATCCGCAGACCACCTGAATGGAGCTCGCGGACCACAGTGCATCCACGCACCACAGTTTAAGAACCTCTGATATAGACAATGTCCTTCGAAAACTTGTTTACATTACTGTTTTATTTGAACTGAAAGGTTAAAACCAAATTACTGAAAAATCTGAGCCAAATTGTTTCCATTAAGTCAATAGGAGTGTATTACATTTCACTTTTAGATTTTTTTTTTTTCTGTAGTCCTGTTTATGCAACTTTGGAACGTCACTAAGAACTTTTAACATTGGGTCCCACCAAGACAATTGTGTTAATCAGAGTCACAATATTTTCAATTATACAATATATCTAGTTAAAAATTTAATGGAACAGAACAAAACTAACACTAACAGACATGACTAAACTTTTGTTTCCCAGCCTATGTTTGTAGAGAAATTTGAGATTAGCTGCATTGGATAAGAACTCTCAGATTCTTTCACTTCTTTCTCCAAGGAAAGACTGTTGATTGCTGATATGGCACTTGCTAGCTGTGAATTCATGTTCGAAGAAACAAGGAACTATGTTAAACAAAGAAAAGCTTTTGGGAAAACAATTGCACATTTACAGGTGAGCTTAAACCAAGAAAAAGAGACAGAAATCATTATTTTTGTCTGTGTGTTTCTCAGTATAGATTCATGTAATATATGTAATTTTCATTTCACTGGAGGTGTTAGGCAAGCAAAACCACTGGACTGTTTTCAAAGGTTCTAAAGTTGGATTAGGAGCAAGTACCTGGAATGACTCTGCTTTCTCTCTCATGTTCAGTTTTAAATTAAACATGACTAAGTGCTCTTGAAATAACATTGCTGCTACTGCTTTCAGATTTGAAGTCAACAGTCCATTGCCGACCTGGTTTATGAATATATAGTGAAAATAGTTTTGTTTATAAAATTGCATTTTTCTGTCTAAGGCTCTGATCCTACAGCATATTGTCATGAATGGGCCTCTGCATGTGAGCTGAGTCCTATTGACTTTGGTGGACTTCCAGGCATGGGAGTTCACCTGTGCACAATGCATTGCAGGATCAGGGCCTACCTGAGATTGATACTATGCAAGTTTTTCACAGTAGAGAATTTGTTGTCTTAATGCCTGTGAAGTGTTAAGCAAAGAATTATTTTGTATAGTCTTCAGTTTTATGGATATTGTAAATGATTCCTCAGCTGTGAGGCAACTAAATGCACAAGTGACTCCACATAAGAAGTTATACGTAGTCCACAGTGCATATTATTCTTGCTGCCATTAATGAGAGTTAGGTGTGAGTTCTGAGACTATCGCTAGTTAATCAGGGTAACTTTTGTTAACCATATTCTAGTAAATATGGACTCTGGGATTCTACGTGCTAATGTAGCAATTTTCAGAAGGTACTGCTTATTTGTTTCTTAATACAGGAGTGATCTTAAGAGTTTCAGTGTAAAACCCTAGGTAGGGGGTTATTCTGAAAACAATGTTAAACATTTTAAATATGTTAAACATTTTAATGAGAACATTGGTCAGGTTCCAGTGTTTGTGATGCATAGAAACTGAATGAATTATACAGGTTGGAGACTGGTAGCTTTTTTGTTAATTGACATGTGCCCTTGAGATCTAAGTAAAAACATCAAGATTCCCAGTTTTGAGTCATGATCCTTTTCCTGTTATGTCAAAGGCAGATCTACCATTGATTTCAGCAGGAGCAGGATTAGGCCCTTAGAAGTAAAACGTCTTTAAGTATCAATTCATAAATTTCCAGGTGTGATTTAATACCTCTTTTAAAAAACTATAGTTTTAGTGCAGAGTTAGCTTTAAGACAACCACTCTCCAATAAACTTTTTAAAATAAAGTGTTTTTATCAAAACATTATGCACTCTGTACTTTTCTGTGTTTTCTTTCATGGCTGATTGCTAAAATGTGTGTGGAATCAAAAGCTGACTGCTTTCTAATTCGCCTGATGTCTTGCCTAATTCATTTATTACGGGATTTGAAATCAGTCTTTTATTTATTTCTGTAGCTTGTATAAAGGAGATGATGAAGCCCACTGATACAGGAGTTTGATAACTTGAGAAAAGACTCGTTGACTTTGTCTTTTTCATTGCCCTGGCCAGTGTAAGGACTACTACCACATAGCTGAGTTCTTGCCCAGTCTAGCTTTATGTAATGCTTCAAGTGGGCTTCTTCTTTTTCCACAGTATAACAGATCTCAATGTTAGGAAACTTTCCCTGACAGCCAATCTAAACTTTCCTTTGTTCATTTGAATCCAATTATTCCTATTCATATCTCTTTGAACCTCTCTTCTCCCTCTGTAGTCTTGAATTTTAATTATTCTTTAATAAAAGATATTTGATAAATAAAAGTTTTTTGGATTGTGACATTATACTTTTAAAATAAATTTTGCATTTAAGAAAATAGAGTTAGTACTTTATGGAACTGCTAATAAACTGGGGAAATTACTGTGTGCAGTATAGTTATACTTGTCAATCCCAGGATATTAGAGAGACAAGGTGGGTGAGGAAGTTGGTCCAATAGAAGATATTACCCTCACCCATCTTGTCTCTAGAGAAATTACTAGCTGTTAAGAATAGAAACACATTTTTACCAGAAGGGGGAGCTCAAGTTGCTAAAACATTCAGTAAAGGGCCAGTAGGTTGTACTATCTAGGAATTTATGAACTCAAGACTTCTGTTATCTAATTATTTTTAAATAAGAAAAACACATGACTTTGAGTTAAAGACCAGAATTTACAGCTTTTCTTTGATTCACAGGTGCCTTGACTCTGAGCAAATTCTATTTGATTAGACTGGCAGAAATGTGAAAAGTTAAAAAAAAAATGGAAATGAAACTGCTTTTTGTTTTATAGAACTCTAGCTCCTGTATTGGTGGTGGTCTTTACCGTGGTGGTGTTTCCTCCATGCACAACATTAGTTGTACCCTCCCCTCTTCCCTCCCCCCCCCCCCAAAAAAAAAAAAAAAAGCATTTCCTTGCAAAGACCTTATTGGCATATATTCCTTTTGCTGGTTTGTTCTAAAATATTTCCTGATTTTTAAATACAAAAATTTTCCCCTCCCAACAAAAATCAGACTGTGCAGCACAAGTTAGCGGAACTGAAAACTCAGATTTGTGTGGGACGGACATTTGTGGACAGCTGTCTCCAGCTGCATGAGGAGAAACGTCTGGACTCCTCCACAGCTTCCATGGCAAAATACTGGTATGCATGTTAAAACAGTTTGAAAATGTTTACTTGTATGAACTTTTCTGGACTCTAACGTTAGAACATTGAAGTAACCAACCCAAATATTTAGCCCAAAAGGTAACATCATATATGATTAAACATTTGTCTGCATCTAACATCAGAATTTATTAGCCCAAACTACAGTGATGCATGTAGTATACATAGAGACTTACACTGAATATTGGTATTGGTTGATCAAATAATTTCAAAATTAGTTACTTAGTGTTGGCTTTTAGGAGAAAGGTCTCTTGAGCAATGTGTTCCAAATTCATCTTAAATAGTTTCACTTGAGAATTATTTTACTGAGTTTTTGAAAAACATTTAATTATACAGCTGAAAAACTTTAAAAACCAAAGGTTGATCTTACTAGGATTCCCTTATATAATATTTATAACATATGAAATAAGTTTTGGATATATTATTTGATAAATCCTGACATAAGAGCTAGGTATTTAAGCTAGCCATTTTCTGAGAACTATCTGATTTCAGGAAGAAATAATTAGCTAGCTCTTTATTGCTGTTGCTGAGATTGAGCTATTCTTCCTTTCGTAGTTCCATTTTTTAATTGGACAGAAAAAGCCCCAGGAACTTTTTTTGCAGTTATTTATTAACTTGCATTTAACCAGACAAAGTTAGACAAGTAGAAACATCTAAGGTAATACATTTGTCCTGGTGCCAGATTAAGTTAACTGCAAAATTGGGGAAAAAATGAAGACTAGAAAGTGACAGAACATTTGCAGAAAATGTACAAGTTTTAATCCTTTAAAAAAAATTGTACATAAAATTCCACGGAATCCAGATAGAACATTTACATTAAAAGGAAAGATTTTGATTGAGTGTTTCTTGGCAAGGATTACATTGAAATACCTGGTACAGAAGCACAAGCATTCAGCTTTGTGGAGGAGGATGTAACTAATGCCAGCGTAAATACTTTCATCAATTGATTTTTCCAAAGCAAGAAACTTGCAAAATCACCAAAATTCCTATGCCTATAATATTTAGTGTCCTTGTCCATATAGGTAGTAGAATTTCTGTAACTTTTCCACAGAGCTTGAATGGGTTTAAAAATTGCTTGAACAGAGAAACTGCTTCTTTCTCTAGTACCAGTGTACTGCACTTCATTTGACTATACGGTAATATATTCTTTCTTTCTTTCAACTGAAATTTACTATTTTTGAGGTAGATGCTTGGTTAAATTAGGTAAATTTTTGGAAAGCATTATACATCTTTGCTGCTGATTTCTGTTGAAAGACATTGATTTTATTGTGATGATACAGTTATAGTATTTGAATTAATCTGAAAATCTATTTAGACTGGCTAGTTTCATCAAGACATCATTTTAAGGTTAAATGTGGTGTAATATAATTCAAGAGAGAGCTTGGCAGTGGAGCGTGCTTGAGAAGAGAGAACTTTTATGTACTCTTATGAAAAGGAAATTAACTTGACTAATCATTTTTTCATATTTTTTGCTATTGTTGAAGTTTCTTGTTTGAACAGTATTCTCTTCGATGACCTAGCTATTACCTTTAGCTTAATCCCAAAGTGCAGTCAAAATCCTGAGCGGTTTTATAAAATTTATGTTTGAGTTTTTGATATAACTGCAAGCATGCAGTCTTTTAAAAGAGAAAATGCAGGAAACAAGTTATATAAAGCCCATGCTGTCTAGGATAAAAAAAGTGTATCAAATTCTGCTAGGAAAGTCCACAAAAATTAACATTATAGAGACAGCTAAATGTAGGGTAGGGGGGGAAATACTTGGAGCATTTATTAGTCAGCATTTATATTAAAAAATGCAATATAGAGATTCTTAGCATTTTAAAAAAAGGCATCACCAGGTATTATTGGTGTACAGAGAGTATCCTAGTATGTTGCCAAAGGAAAAAGGCTGTGAACAAGAAACATTATGAAGGATTCAACAGGGGAAGAACACCCACTGTTTTAAAAAATAAATCTCTTTGATTGGCATATACAACATGAATAAGCGAAATGTAAACAAACTTTTCTGTATTTGAAAGCCCTCCTTTGTGAAAGTTCTATACGAAAAGCCAAAGTTAAAACATTTGCCAATTACTGCTTCTTTCTGGTCCTCTTTATAAAAAGAACAAACTTCATCACAGTTCATCATGGTAATTCCTAACATTCTGGATATGGTTATTATGTGTAAAAAAATTTGATAGTTAAATGTTTGTTTTACTTTATAGATTTAGTAGCATAATGCTTCAAAACCAAACTTCTGTTCTTGCCATTTTAGGGCTTCTGATCTCCAAAACAGCGTGGCTACTCAGTGTGTACAACTCCATGGAGGATGGGGGTACATGTGGGAGTATCCGATTGCAAAGTAGGTATAATATTTCAGTGCTGAATTATGAAAGACATACAGCAAAGTAAAATGCAGCATTTTCTTCATATGTATTTGTAAACTGGGAGAAACCAATCGCTAATAATACAAAGCAGTTTAGCAATACATGTAAAGGAAATGCCTTTGTGTAGTTGGTTTTACTATTTTCCCTATACAATCAGTTAGGCAGCTTTTCCTGTTTGTATCTTTCCACAGCAAAAAGTGGAGAGAGTAATTAAAAAGGCTCATAGCAAACCCCTCAAAAGTGGCAGGACTTTAGGGCAGATAAATTGTCAGAAATTACTTCTGTTTTATTAAACTGACCTGATTTCAAGTTGTTGTCCCTTTAATAACATTTTACCCTGTTAATGCTGCTTTAAGGTAACTTTTTTCTCTTTAAAAAAACAACAACAAGGAGACCGGTGGCATATGAAGAAATGAAGTTTTTTACCCACGAAAGCTTATGCCCAAATAAATCTGTTAGTCTTTAAGGCGCCACTGGTCTCCTTGTTCTCTTTTTTTGGATACAGATTAACATGGCTACCCCCTGATACTTTTTATTATTGTGCATAGTAGCCTGTTCACATTTTGAAATGATTGTTCCATCCTTTGTGAGTAAATAGCAACTCTAAAGTACACTGAGCTCCATTATAATATCGGCATATCTAGCAACCCCTATGCAGGTTTGTAGGGCCCCTGTTGTTAATGTACTGGTAGTAACTATCTAAGGCCTGGTCTACACTACGCGTTTAAACCGAATTTAGCAGCGTTAAACCTATTTAACCTTGCACCCGTCCACACAACGAGGCCCTTTATATCGATATAAAGGGCTCTTTAAACCGGTTTCTGTACTCCTCCCTGACAAGAAGAGTAGCGCTGAAATTGGTATTGCCATGTCGGATTAGGGTTAGTGTGGCTGCAAATCGACGGTATTGGCCTCCGGGAGGTATCCCACAGTGCACCATTGTGACCGCTCTGGAAGCAATCTGAACTCAGATGCACTGGCCAGGTAGACAGGAAAAGCCCCACGAACTTTTGAATTTCATATCCTGTTTGGCCAGAGTGGAGCTCTGATCAGCGCAGGTGGCGATGCAGTCCCAAATCCAAAAAGAGCTCCAGCATGGACCGCACGGGAGATACTGGATCTGATCGCTGTATGGGGAGACAAATCTGTTCTGTCAGAGCTCCGTTACAGAAGACGAAATGACAAAGCATTTGAAAAAATCTCCAGGCTATGATAGATAGAGGCCACAGCAGGGACTCGGCACAGTGCTGCGTGACAAGCGTAACAGAAAGCCAAAGAATCAAATGGACACTCATGGAGGGAATACTGAGGACTCCAGCTATCCCGCAGTCTCCGAAAAGCATTTGCATTCTTGGCTGAGCTCTCAATGGCTGAAGGGTCAAAAACATTGTCTGGGGTGGTTCAGGGTATATCTCGTCAATTTACTCCCCCCCCCCCCCCCCCGGTGAAAGAAAAGGGGAAAAAATCGTTTCTTGCCATTTTTCAATGTCACCGTATGTCCACTGCATGCTGCTGGTAGACGCGGTGATGCGGCGATGAACAGCAGCATCCCCTCCCCTTCCTTTCCTGATGGCAGACGGGATAAAATGCTGGAAAACTGTCATCAGCCCGTGAGTGCTCCTGGCTGGCCTTGGTGAGATCGGTTGGGGGCGCCTGTGTAAAAACGGGAATGACTCCCTGTCCTTCCTGGCAGACAGTACAAAATGCTGGGTAACTGTCCTCATCATAGCAGCTGGAGCCTGAGCTCCATCAGCCCCCCTCCCCCTTTTGTGTCTAAAGAAAAGATTCTGTACTCCCTGGACTATCATAGCAGCAGGTGGCTGCGATCCTCTCCCCCCGACCCTTTAATGTCCTGCCTGAACTATCATAGCAGCTAGAGGCTGACTCCCCCTCATTTTATCTCGCTAAAAAGTCAATGTTTGTTATTCCTGCATTCTTTATTACTTCATCACACAAATGGGAGGACATTGCAATGGTAGCCCAGGACGGTTGTGGGATGAGGGAAGCAACGAGTGGGTTTGTTGCAGGGGCACCCCCTAGAATGGCATGGAACTCATCATTTCTGTGGGATCTCTGGGGCTCTGACCCAGAGTGGCTGTGCTGTCTGACTTTCTAGTAGACTTGCCCCATATTCTAGGCAGGACTGACTCTATTTTTAGACAAAACATAAAGAAGGGAATGACCCGGTGAGTCAGACCCATTTTTGTCCATGCGCCCCTGGCCGACCTCAGCGAGGCCAGCAAGGAGAACCTATGACAGCAGCAGACGGTACAAAATGATTGATAACCGTCATCTCATCGCCAATTTACAATGGCAGACGGTGCAACAGGGATGGTAACCATCTCTGCTACCTTGCAAAGGCAAATGAATGCTGCTGCGTAGCACTGCAGTACCACCTCTGTCAGCGACATCCAGTACACATACGGTGACAGTGACAAGGCAAAACAGGCTCCATGGTTGCCATGCTATGGCGTCTGCCAGGGAAATCCAGGGAAAAAGGGCATGAAATGATTGTCTGCTGTTGCTTTCACGGAGGAAGGATTGAGTGACGACATTTACCCGGAATCACCTGTGACACTGTTTTTGCCCCATCATGCATTGGGATCTCAACCCAGAATTCCAATGGGCGGGGGACACTGCGGGAACTATGGGATAGCTACCCACAGTGCAACGCTCCAGAAATTGACGCTAGCCTCGGTACATGGACGCACACCGCCAAATTAATGTGCTTAGTGTAGCCGCGTGCACTTGACTTTATACAATCTGTTTTAGAAAACCGGTTTATGTAAAATTGGAATAATCCCATAGTGTAGACATACCCTTAGTGTGGATTTTTAAATGTTGCTGGGCTGTGGGAGTCTTACATTTTCCTGGATACTGAATTTTAAAATTACTTTGTGGGGAGTTGTGGTTGAGATGTTGTGTTTAGTGCTTCACAGGATGAAATTAGCAAGAATTCTTATCCATTTCCCTATGCTGCTACTCAGACTATAGTATGCTCAGGAGCACAGCTCAGTCCCCAACCCACTGGGAGGATACGGAAAAGGGAACTGGATGGCTTGGGGATCAAGAGCCTTTCATTGTTGATTCAGTCACCAGTTCAAATGAAGTTGAAGTTAGTAGTGATTCAAAGCTATAGTCATCAGATACCTGTTCAGTGGCCTGTGTGAAATGAATTGATAATTTCAGTTCATTTCCTAGTGGGCAAATGTTCACCTCTCAGAAAGAACCCACCGCACAATTAGAAGCCCTGTCAGCAGGGAATGGATTCAATGAGTATGGAACCTAAATTACTACCTTGGACCTAGAGATGGTCTCTTTCTCAGGGCACAGAGGCACACTAGTAAATGTGGGCGAGCTTACAATTCGTATGTTGTACATGTGCTGTGTATAAATGAAGGGTTTCAGTCTCCAGCGCTGTTAATCGAGCACTAAATTAACTGAAAATGGAGAAGGGAGGAAATGATAAAAGAATTGGGAAAGGGTGAGCAAACACCAGCAGGTATTGCTCCTAGACTATAAAAGAGATTATTTTGAATTAAAAAAGAATGGGGGGCATAAAAAATAATAAAATAGAACTTTGCAAGGCAGCGTATGGAAAAGAAACATAGCAAATAGTGGGAAAAAATATTTAACCACAAGTGACAAGTTTGGGACCCTTCCCCAGAGATGAACAAGGTTTCAAATGTAAGCATGCTCTTACTCTCAGAGACTTGGGATAGGCAAGCAGCAACCATACATGGTTCTTATGAATCAAAATAAGGCGTGTTACGCAGCAGGGGATTGCAGGGTAGCAGGTGATAACATTTGTGTCAGACATATTTCTAGAATTAATGTTGTTTTCTCTGGAGTTTCTCTGCCCCAAAAACTAACTGCAAGTACAGTGGATTTAAGATGTCCAGCCTCAAATTATAAATTAGTCTTTATTAAGACCAACTTCATGAAAAGTCTTTAATCATATTGCGTCCATCTTGCATGCAAAATGGAAGGTTGGCAGAGGATAGGACAGTGGTTTGATTTATTTTATTTATAGATTTCCATACTTTTTAATTTCCAGGATTTCTAATATCTGTTTGTACCAAGAATGAACATTTTAAAGACAACAGCAATATTCAGTTTGTCTTACCCCTTAAGTAATGTCTAGATATATACAAACTTAACTCCCTCAGAGGATATTTTTTTCTGTGAAATCATTTACCACTATAAAAAGGAATGATATGCCATTTTTAAAAGAGCAATTTGTATTGAAGTCACTTGTAATCTTTTTACAACATAAAGATGGGCTCATTTTAACTGCCATGTTATCAAGGCATATAGGTAGGGCGCTACCAAATTCACAGCCATGAAAAACGCATCCCGGAGGGTGAAATCTGTTCTTTTGTGTGCTTTTACCCTATACTATACAGATTTCATAGGGAAGACCAGAGTTTCTCAGATTGGGGGTCCTGACCCAAAAGGGAGTTGCGGGGAGGGGGGGTCACAAGATTATTTTAGGGGAGTCACGGTATTGCTACCCTTTCTTCTGTGCTGAGTTCAGAGATGCCAGCGTAGAATGGCAGCTGCTTACTGAGGGCCCATCTCTGAAGGCAGCAGCGTTCCCGGTCAGCAGCCACTGCTCTCCAGCTGCTTAGCTCTGAAGGCAGCACTGTCGCCAGCAGCAGCACAGAAGTAAGGGTAGCAGTACCACAGGGCCCCCCCCCAATAACCTTGTGACCCCCACACAATTCCTTTTTGGGTCAAGATCCCTACAATTACAACACTGTGAAATTTCAGATTTAAATAGCTGAAATCATGCAATTTACGATTTTTAAAATCCTATGACCATGACATTGATCAAAATGGACTGTGAATTTGGTAGGGGCCTACATATAGGGTATCAGCAAGTATATTCAATTATATTTTTTTATTTATTAGTGAAAGTTACTAGAGTTGGACTTGTTGGATTTTGAACACTTCTATTGAGTAAAATTCTAATTTCCCTATTTCAATTTAAGAAACTCTGCCAAACTCATATGTGCTTCTGGGTCAAGTGTTTTTTCTTCACTTAAACTTAGATTATAGTCACTTCATGTTTTTCCCTTGTCTAGCAGAATAATTCTCATGTTGCAGTTTGTCAGTATTAAAGCACAAGTTTTTATTTGGAATTTGAATCAAGTGATCACAACCTGAGCAACCCAGGATGATAATTGTATTATGCTTTTTGTTTTTTCATTAATAAAATATCTTGGAAGAGGGATCTGAGTTTTCACTGCAGACATATCACACTTGAAATATGCCGGATCTTTAAAAAGAGATTTTCCCAGTTACTAAGAGATTATTTCATATGGTTATTTTCAAGAAGTCTCTCTTTTTCTAACCACTCACTTTGTCACTGCTTCTCACTTTTTCAGAGCTTTTGTGGATTCTCGTGTCCAGCCAATCTATGGTGGAACCAATGAAATAATGAAAGAGCTCATTGCTAGAGACATTGTGATTGACAAGTAGGCACATGTCTACGCTGGAGACTGCTTCCTGAATCCTATCACAATTAATACAGTATTAAATCAGGGACCAGAATGCAAGTAGTAGTACTGTGTTGTGTTGAGGAAAAGGTACCATTGTTAAAAAACTATTGTAGTTACAAACATCACATTTTGTTACTGTAGTTTATCTGTGGTCTCTAATATTTAATTAATATTAACTTGTAACTGTCTCTTTCCTGGTGGAAAACACTAGGACTAATTCTCTGACTGAGTAAAAAAAAATCTGAGGCAAGAAGATCAAATGTATTGGTAGTGAAAAGTATGATCACTTTGGAATGTTACAAATTAACTTGAAATCTTTGAAACATAATGTCATTATATTAAATCCAGTCTTAACTGTTCAGAATTAAACACATCAGGTTGTCAAAGAAACCACTTTCTTCTTAGAAAATAAACAACAGCTGGGGTGTTTAAAAAAACAAAACACCAAAACCACAACTTTGGAACTACAGTGTTAAATGTAACTGTAGAACTTGGACCTGTCATTGACTCACTGCCACCCCTATTTAATAATATATCTGTTTGGGAATGTAATAGATTTTCCTCCTGTAATCATCTGGCTTTTTGTATTGCATTCATCTATGATGATGAGAACAAATGAGTGAGTGACTTACATTTTTGAGCTTTGTAATGAATTACAAAAATGTAATAAGCTTTACAATGAAACTCAGTGTGCCTTATTTCAATAGGTATTTATTTTGTATAAATACGCTTAATAAAAATTTAAAATGCAAAATATCAATTTTCTGCATTACTTGAAAAATCAAAGTCAAATACTATAAAATAACTATGGAAGTGCCCTAGTGCCATTTTGATATGGTTTGTCAGAAAGGGCACACTTTAGTTCAGTGTAGCACTTCATCTGATAGTTGTTAATCTATGTGAATACCTCTGTAAAAGGCCTATTGGCCAATTCTCAGTAAGTCTGCAGTCATCAGTTGGAGGTTTAGTATCTGAGTAGAGTGTGCTGCTAATACAGGCCTTTATAGCTTTTAAATATTTGCTTTGAATTAGCCTAATTACACAACTATAGAATTGTGGTTTTTGCTAAGCCAAATGTGTAATTAGTGATTTGACTACTGTGCACTTTACAGATGTTATCTTTTAGAAATAAGCTGTGGTAGCATTATGGTTTCTGTAATATGGTTTAAAGGGACATTGCCATAAATGGTAAGCTTACTGGCATTTTTAGCAAGAGAAGCCAGGAACTTAATGGAAACTGATCACCCCATTTACTTTAGAGGTGAACTTGTCATATTAGAATTGAAAAACATTGGGGCAGTAAGAAAAGCTTATGGCTGCTTCTGTTTGTGCTAAAATTAGTGTTTGGATTAACAGATTTCTGTTTCTAGGGCTGTCAGTCACAGCCATTACATTAATTAAATTCTAGAAATAAAGGTGATGGACCAAAAACTTGACCAAATGGATGAACATGTACCTTATTATTTCCATCTTGGTCACAGTGTGTATGTCCTTGCAATGCAGATCTACTGGAAGTTGATAGGGCTGTATCAATGCATACTTAAGTGAACTTGGTGACCTTAGCAGTTGCATTTGCCACACTCTACAATCTAGTTTTCCTAGAGAGATGCTGGGGTGCACGTTTATTGCTCTCCTTTCCTCTCCCCCTCGTTTTATTATTCCAGGAATGGAGAAACACAGAGGGAAGATTCTTGCAGGTGTTGGAGGGTGGTAGGAGGAATGAAGTGAGGAGAGATTCCAAGGGAACTTGCAACTACTGGGGGCGCGGAAGGGTGGCATGTAAGGCTAGGTCCAGGTGCTGCTAAATGGGCTCCCTCCCCGTGGGTGCACGTGCTGGGGTTATCCCTTCGCAGCGGCTGGGGGCGCTCAGGGGCACAGCTAAGTACAGAATCCTGGAGCCCCCCTCTCCCCCAGACGTTCCACACGCCTCCTGCAGGGCACGCCCCCTCCCCAGTTTTGCATAACCCCACCCACCGCGTTGCGGATTGGCTGGTTCTACTCCCCGCCTCCGCCCGCCGCCTTTAGTTGGGAGCTGACTGTTAAACAGCGGCTCAGAGTGAGGAGAGCGCAGCCCAGGTGGAGGCGGGGGCTGCCGCCGCCGTGGAGAAGACGAAACGGGGAGCCACCGAGCAGGCAAGTGTGCGTGTGGCTCCGGGGCAGGCGCGGGGAGCTGAGGCGGGCATGGCCGCGGGGACAGATCCCCAGCCGGCCTCTTGGCAGCTGCTCCGAGAGGCGGTTAATTCCCGCGGCCGAGCCACCCTCGCGCGCCCCAGAGCCAGGCTCAGTGTTAAACGGAGAGGGGGCGGGGCCACAGCGGGCGGGCGAAGGCAGGCAGAGGCGGGTTGTGGGCGGGGCCTCTTGGCGGGGGCGGGGCTTTGGCGCTGAGGGGAGGTGGCGGGGCCTGGGCAGCGAGGGAGCTGGAATGTGGAGCGTATTCGAGCTGTCCCTGGGCCGCGCCCGCCCTCCCGGCCTAGGCCACGCCCCTTTCTCCCTCGATGCTGGGCAGGGCGGGGCCAAGGGCTTGTCTGGGTGGGGGCTGTGCCTGCGCGGGGCCAATGAGAAGAGCCTGTACGCGCTGGTGGGCGGGGCCAGTGCTGCGCCTAGGGGGCGGTTCCAGGCGGGTGAGCACAGACAGTCCGAGCCTGGTTGCCCTCGCTTTTCCCCCAGCTGGGAGTCGTGGCCTCTCCCGGGAGGGGCGTCAAACAGCCGGCGATGCGGTGGGGGAGGGGTTGGCTCCCGCAGCCCCGGCGTCTGGCCGGGCTCCGCGCCCGCAGGGGTTGCCGCCTCCTTCCACACGTCCTGATGGGGGCGGGGAGGCAGGGGCGCAGTGGGGTTCCTCTGGGTGGGGGAAGCCACGAGAGGCTTGTAGCTGCTGCGCTGCAATGCACGTAGCAAACGAGGAGGAAACCCCAGTACCTAGCGATGGGGGAAATGCGCTGGGGAGGTCGGGGTGTGATTGAATGCTGGGAGCCGGGGAGGGGGGTCTGGTTCTCTGCCCTGCCCGTCGCCGCTGAACACTCTCTACTGTTTGCCATTTTATCCCCATGGGAAACCTATTGCAGCCTGCCGCCAGAGCCCCTGTGGAGGAATACAGGCCCCGCGCCGCGGAGGAAATAAAAAACCTGCCTCTCACGTTGGCTGGTGGCTGGCTTTTCTTAGGCAAAACAAACAAATACATGCAGATTGATTCAATTACGGAATGTGTTTAAATGTAGCTTCTTGAAAACAGTGGTATCCCCATTTGGTCTGTAAAACTCAAAATATGTTTTGGAGTCGAATGTGGAGTAATTCATAGAGAGTGGAAAAAGAGTCACTTCTTTGCGGGATACTTTACCGAGAAAAGTGTTTTTGAAGAGGGGGCTGCATTTGCTCTTTCCCTATGTTCCTAAATGCTGGAATTTACAGATGAGATAAAAATAAAACTGTTTAACATTACAAAATTCCAATTTTTCCATTAGGAAAATGCTAGTTAAAACATGAACTCTTTCAGATATGGGCTAGAGTTGGATACAATCAGATAAAAGAGAATTTATTTTAGACTAGGTCGGAGAGTGTAGATTAAAAATAACACAGTTTAGGAAAATGTAGAGAAGGATGATGTATTCCTTCCTTAAAGGGATAGATACTATACTGAAAAATCACACTTCTGTCTGAAAAATCGTATCTAGTATAGTTACAGATAATACCTAAGATTAACTGAAATAAAGTAGATTTTTTTCTCTTTTTAGTCTGTTTGCTTTGTGCATTTCTTATTACTTTGATTATACAAGAAAAATATTGAATCTGCATACATACAGAGCCAGTTTTTTGCTTTTAGTTTGTGTGGATCTTAGAAGAAGGTGCACCTTGTAGTTTCCAGTGGGGTCTTTGTGCTATTCTGCTTTCCTCTGTGATTTGTCCCCTCCTGCCATGAATATTATTCTTTGCTTGACTGTTTTTTACTGCAGTTTCTGTCAAGGCCTTGGATGAGGTATTAATACATTGTCCTTGTATAGGTCTTTCCAGTCAAGGAACTCAAAGTGGTCTCCAGGTATTAATTACTACATAGCATACTAGATGTGCATGATACTTCAAGTCTCCCAACAGTACAATGAAGAAAGTAGACATTGTTGCAGTGCTTTAGTTTTCCGGTTGAGAAAATGAAACACAAAGTTTGGGTCCACATTTTCAAAAGTAGCCTTTTGGTTTTTTTTTTTTATGGCCCTTTTGAGCCTAATTATCAGATTCCATTGCCTTGATCTGGAGGTTAGGGTACTCAGCACATCTCAGAATCAGGCCCAGGCTATCACAAGTTATGTACCTAGAATCACAGATCATTTTTGCGGGAGAGTGGGCTAATCTAAAACAGTAGATAGGGCACTGGAGTCTGACTCAAGAATCCTTGCAGATGTCTTGTGTGACCTTGAGCCAAGTCATTTAATCTACCCTGTGGCTCAGTTCTTCCTCTATAAAACAGGAATGATGCTTCCCAATCTCACAGGGGTGTTTTAAGGGTAAAATCCATTAGTGAGTGTAAAGCACTTAGTTACTACAGTGAGGAACATACCGTTACCTATGTAGGTACATAACTTGTCTGTGGTCATATGGGGAGTCAGAAATAGTCCCCTGGTCTAATTAGATTCTGCCTCCTATTAAAAGGACCAAATATTGACCATGAAACGTCTTGAACAATAAAACTGGAAAATGTATGTCACTAGGAGAGCAAGCTCATAAACATAGAAGACTGATCTGTTCATCCTAAAGGCTTATTCATCCCATTGGTCCACATTGGGAACTCCTATAGATGTTAATAGAATTGCAAGTATAAAGTCTCCACATGTTAAGAAGAGAATAAGCACTAAGTTGGTCTTGTTTAAAAAACATTTTATGGAACCTCTTCAGAGGCTGACTGATTCAAAGGGATAATTGAAATAATCACATACAGTTTCTTTATGGAGCTTGTAATGTACTTAGAAGTAAATAAAATATTTACATTAGAGACATATGTACAACATGCCGAGCCTTGAGTGATCCATTTAATACAAAAACATCCCCTAATTTTAGCATGATAGATTAAAAAAATCAATTATATTAAATGTTCTGTTACAAATAAATGATTAAATAGTAGGATATTAAATATTAGAACATCTGAACTAACTGATAGAGGGGTGATACATGTTGAAATATTGGAATAACACGTGCTCCTGGATTCAGTTTCATTGAGGAACAAGAAGAAAAATCTTCTCCATTCGGGGCTTTTAATGAGTTCTGGATTTATCATAAATGAATAGTAATGAGGTCCAGTTGAAGTATGTCCTTTTTGATGTTTTGTGTAATTAAAACAGTGTGGGTGGTCTGTTGTAAATTGAGTTCCCTTTGTGTTCACGGAGAGACCACTGTAGGTGTATGTTTTTCAAAGATGAGTAATTTTTTGATTTAGAACTTCTGGAGAGAACTTAATGCTTGAGTTTGCAGCTCCCCTGTATAGTACTGACCACAGTGAGAGCTGTTGAAACACAGAGACTCCCCACTTTGCCCTGTTTTTCAGAGTTACTAATAAAACAAAATAGTAAAATGTTTACATATTCATATAGTTAATTATGCTGCTTCTGAACAAAAAACAAAAGCTGCTGGCCAGGATTATACCTTTTCTTTTAGGTCAGTGTAGAGTCCCAAGTGGTTTAAGTGTGGACTTCTCTTTGCCCTTTGTAAGAGTATGGCTACATTTGGAATTTCAAAGTGCTGCCCTGGCAGCGCTGTGGGAGCGCTGCCGCGGCAGCACTTTGAAGTGTGAGTGTAGTCGGTGCAGCAGCGCTGGGAGAGAGCTCTCCCAGCGCTGCATGTAAACCACATCCCTTACGGGTGTAGCGTGCAGCTCCCAGCGCTGCCGCCCTGATTACACTGACGCTTTGCAGCGCTGTATCTTGCAGCGCTCAGGGGTGTGTTTTTTCACACCCCTGAGCGTGAAAGTTGCAGCGCTGTAAAGTGTGAGTGTAGCCATGGCCTAACTTTAATCAGGACATCCTGTTGGGGCCAGCATCTCTTCAGTCATGGTTTCTGCAAACCCCTACTCCTGCAAGGAGTCCTAGTGATTAAGCAGCTAGTGCTTGAATTATGATTTTCGGGAACAAGTCTTAGGGACACTATCAACTTGAATTCTATTCATTTCCCACATTGTATTAAATATGGGTTTTGATATTACACCAGGCCCTACCCTGCACATTTTTGTTTTTACAATCTCATTTTCCTATTTTTTTTAAATGCCTTCTGATTTTTTAAAATGCAAACTCATGTAGAAGAAACAGTGTAAGTTTCTATACATTAAATAGTGCCAATTTAAAAAGTAAATTGAAAATATTTTTTCTTTAATCTTTGTTATAATGAACTGTTACTGGTAAATAAGATAGGTACAAAGGAGAGAAAAGAAGTTGTCAAGTTGATAGTGTCCCTTTAAGCAGGCTACTTTGAGTCTAAAAATTTAGAATTTGATTTCAAAATGTGGGAGGAAGGGTAGGAGTGCACAGATGGGGTTTACAGGACTCCATTGTGAATAGAAAATTGCTTTTATTTTAAAAAAAGTCAGTAAAACATTTCTATTTGAAGGTTTTCCTGAAATGTGGAACAAAAGTCTCATGTGGAACTATGCAAGTTCATGAGAATCAGAAAGTGAAAGTAGCTATAAACAAAAGTGAAACAGACCAGTCTGCTTATATTGCTGCTTCTGAGAAAAATACCCAAAATAAACTAGTATCTTCCACATGTAAAAGTAAATAGATTTTAAAAGTTCTTTATTTTTAATAATCCAAGATGATGTTAGTAAACAAAACGACATTTTACTTACCTTTTGAATGCATCCCTTTAAACACATTTGAAAATAGAACGCCTAGGGAATCTCAAAGAGAGAGGTCAGGAATGTATTAGAAAAGTAAAGGAATAAGGAAAAGATGGGGAAAGAAAATGAGAAAATAAGACACAAGTGAGAGTGGAGTTGAAAATAAGTAGGATTTGGTGGGGTGTGGAGGAATTGAAGAACAGTAACTTTTAGGGGGATTGGAGAATATTAGTGATCATATAATTAGTTTTTTAAAAGATTATTTTGTGTGTGTTTAGTAGGTGCAAGGGTGTGGCTCAAATGGAGCACTTACGCTGGGTACAAAACTGAAATTCCTGGCTACATCTTACTGTGTAATTAAGGCTCTAGTGAGGATAAACATAGAGTCACTTTAAACACTAGTTGCGCTACTGTGCATATATGGTACTTTGTGTTTCTTTAAACAAAAATTTTCTCCCACTCCTTTCTTTTCACATTTTTTATATCAGATTCTCAATGTCAAAAACCAACAGTTAAATGAAAGTTGAACTTCAAATAATTAAAAGTACCTTATTTGCTAGTCTAGTAAAATTTTTATTGCTCTAGTTTGGAAACCTAAAGTATTAGACAATGGAAAAATATCTTCACAAAGTATTGCCTTTGACAAGAAAGCTCTTTCCAGTGTAAGATTTCAGCCTTTTCATAAACATCATATTACAGTCCTTGCTTCTTTGTCAGAAGCAAAGGGCTTGGCCATAGCAGTTTGCTTCCAATGAGGGTGGAGTGAAATTATTT
This sequence comes from Gopherus evgoodei, assembly GCF_007399415.2. Taxonomy (NCBI): domain Eukaryota; kingdom Metazoa; phylum Chordata; order Testudines; family Testudinidae; genus Gopherus; species Gopherus evgoodei. Next base: position 15,457,153 of record NC_044332.1, read on the forward strand.
TTACTACTTGATGCCAGAATGCAACAAAATACCCCAAACTTGTCAAAAGGAAAAATGGGCAGTTTTTGTGGAGCTCAGGAGAGTTTTAATGAAGAATGTTTAGTCTTGTGGATGATGCTTTGTTTCAGTCCTATATCACTGACAAGGCTGTCTTTGTTTTCAGTGCATGTTATGGAGAGATACTAAACTCTCCATAGTTAAGGTTGGAAGTATACTGGTTTATAATTCTGACTGCACAAAAACAAAACAAATAACCTGAATATTTTCTGCTGTAGCAGACTATCATATTATATGTTTTGTAACATGTGGAAGGGTTATTGGTGTCAATCAGCTTTGACAGTTTGAAAAATCAGGTGTTTTCTCCTTTTGAAAAAGATTTCTACTATTTTTAACCACATTGTAACTCAAGCAGCTTGCTTCAGGAACTCCAATTCTTTGTGGGTTTTTTTGTTTTGTTTTTTGTTCTCCATCAGGAGTATTGCCTTCCTCTACTTTGGTTACCCTTGATGGATTAGTTTGAGTTTTCAGTGTTGTTTTTTCCCAAACCTATGAAAAATTTTGAATTGTATTTGTTGGAATTTAGGGAGTTTGCAGCTCATCTGGAAGGATGTGTTGTTTAAAGGGACATGATCAGTTTCAAACATCACATTCCTGTGTGGAAAATTTTGTACTATATTGTTCCAAATAGTACCTTAGAGTATATAGGTATATATGAAATTTGTTTGTTTTTTCAGTTTGTTTACTTTGGGTGTGTTTGCTTTTTGTGTGTAGTCCATTTCCCTTCTGTTTTTATATGGGTATTTCATAGCGGTGGAGAAGGATATTTTATTTAAAAAAGGAAGATGTAATTATAGAACTGCACAAATCGGCAGGTTCTGGATTCAGGGGAAGGTATAGTTGCTGAAACTGCTTTAAACTTGCTGTATAAAATAGACTAGATTTCAAGTTGACCATGTCCTTCTAAGAAATCTTCTGCTCAGAGCTGAAAGAAGGTCTAATGTGGGGACTCCCTTTGGGGCTTGTAAACTCTGTAGGAATCCTGACTTCTGCCCCTTCTTTAACTTTTAGCACCTCCATCTACATCTTTTCCACTTTTCCCTGACAGGCATGTGAAATAACTGTGACAAGGAGGAAAAAACCCTAATCTTCCAAGCCCTCAAATTAAAGGCTATGTCTGACAAAAGCTTTGTTATGATAGACTTAATGGTGTAAAGACTAATTACTTTTTAAACATTTTAATGTTGTAGTTCTAAAAGAAGAATGTAGAGAAATCACATCTCAGCCCTTCGTTAAGAATGTTGACAAGTCTGGAGATTCAGGGCCCAAATCACAGCCTGGATTCTGATTCAGTGCATCTCCCAGGCGGCCCCTTGTAACAGGCATTCTGTTGTGCCCCAGCCAGGATTTATAGGCACCCTCCTCAGGGGAGGGCACTGGTTATAGTGGACTAACAGTAGCTGTAGACAACAGAATATCTCATTCTCCAAAGCTAAAGCTTGTATTTTAATATTTATTTATTCCTATCGTGGTAGCACCAAGGGCCCCCTGAACAGGGTCTCAATATGCGAGGCAGTGTACAACACCATATAAGAAGAAAGACAACAGGTGGAGACAACAAATAGATGGGAGGGAGCACAAAGGAACGGTGAGATGATTATTTGGCCCTTCAGCCTTAAATTATGTGACAAGACCCAAGACTTGAGGAGAAGTGAGCTAGGCAATGGCTGTGAAGGCCAATGAAACTGAAGACAGTAGAGGGAGGCTAGTGGAGAAGGCATCCATCCAATGGAACTCCTAAAAGAAGGGAATAAACTAGGAGCACTGCCTTACAGTCACCTCATCAACAACCCTATTGTTTCCCATGGTTTTTTAAACCTCCCTGCCACTGTCTTGTCTCAGCTTGCCCAAGACCTCAAGCTGACTATAGACTGACTCGTCCTAATCTGCACAACAAAGAAGTCCTGCTCCTGTGAACCTAAGGAGCTGGCCACCTGGGAAGGTGCCTGCAGTGAAGAACTTCTGCTGGAAGGGGAAGCCTTTTATTACATTAGAAACAAGCCCTGCCTGATACTGAAAAACTGATCTTGTTTGGCTCTTGAGGGAATCTAGTCAGGCCCTGTCAGTCAGATGCATTTGCATTAGTTGGGTAGATTTGAAGTGATTTTAAAAGAATAATAAAAAGAAGTATATGGAATGGTCTTTTATTTGTATATTGTAATTAAAAATTAGACAATTTATATATCCCCTGTTATTTTCAGGTTCGCTGTAAACTACCTACAATAGCTATAATGACACCAGCCCTCAGAGAGGCAGCAACAAAAGGTCATGGTATCCACTTGTCACCTTTGTCCTCTAGAGCTATGGAGTCTGATACAACTTTGTGCATGGAAAATTCCAGAGCAGTCGAAGAGACAATAAAGGAGGATTCCATCACACAGATTACTTGCTCAGTCTTGGGGTTTCCCACTACAGAGCCCAACCTCAGTAATGATATCTTCAGTGTAAAACACTTTGGTTCTCCACAGTCTTCCAGACATTATCAATCTGTCTTATTAATGAGCACAAACTCTCCATTAAACATAAAAAACAAAAACAGTAAGCAAAGGAATTCAGAAGAGCGCAAGTGCTCCCAGATGAGAAATCTACTACATAATGGTGCCACCACACAGGTCAGTCAGATTAATAATTCAGAACCTGAAGAGCAGATCAGAGGGGAAACTTTATCGGAGACCATGACACAGAGTTTGGCAGAAATGCAGAGACTGTTGGATTCAAATGTAACTGAATCCAGTAATGTGGAAGAAATGCAGTTTACAAACTGTAAATGGTATCGGAAGAATGGCTTTTTGGATAAAGGTCTACTAGTACATGCTGAGACACAAAAAAGGGATTTATTGCATCAAGTTGTGCATGAGCCTTTGAAAGCAATTGTGAGCTGCACCCCCAGTAGTAAAGAAGAGGAGTTGGATGCTCACTTACTTCATTGTGTCAGTAAGCAACAAGTTGTGCTTACTCGAGCCAAAAGAGCTCAGAAACGTTTACAGATACTCCTGGCAAAGCATGTTGTCAAACACTGTGATCACCAACTGAAATGCTTTGTGAAACATCAGCTCCAAAGAATGAAAGTTTTTCATGATCCAACCAGATTTTTGGACAGTAGCTCCCTTGGATGCACTGAAATTAGGGCAGAAAACAGTATAACTAACTTGGAAAATAATTCAAATAAAGAAACACAGAATGGATTCGGCATTGAACCTGGTGAAATCTGGGGTTTTGCACACTCTGCTACAGGGCTGCTGTCTCGTGTGGAGAAAGATCTGGACTCTGATGCCACTTGCAGTAGCTCAGATGAAGATTGTGATGAACAGACTGTCAGAAAAACTGTGGAAGCGTAAGTGTTAAACTATTGCTAGACTTTTTATGTATTTATTTAACAGCTGTTACAAACCCAGAAATTGAAGAGCCTGGACCTACAAGCTCTTTCACATGTAAGAACGTAAGAATGGCCATATTGGGTCAGACCAAAGGTCCATCCAGCCCAGTAGCCTATCTACTGACAGAGGCCAATACCAGGTGCCCCAGAGGGAGTGAACCTAACTGGTAATGATCAAGTGATCTCTCTCCTGCCATCCATCTCCACCCTCTGACAAACAGAGGCTAGAGACACCATTCCTTACCCATCCTGGCTAATAGCCTCAGGCAAGGAGTAGCCTTACTTAGCAATTAGTCTTACTGAAGTTAATTCGACTGTTCATGCAAGCAAGGCTTGGCAGGATCCAGCCCTCAGTTTGCTGTTCTATAAATTGAATATTAAGGGAACAATTATTTTATTAGGTTGTATCATGCAGAGGGCAACACTTTGCATTGCTGTGATATCTATTTATGTGATAGGCACAGCATTGACGAGTGGTAATTAAGCACTGCACCAGAGTAACTTTAATGAATTCAGTGCTGTAAATGAGAGCAAATGTTGGCATATGTTTTGTAAAATCTAGCTATTTAATATTATTCTTAATAACACTGATAACTTTCACTACAGTTAATTAATGATTTGACAAGAATCATGTCAATTTCATGCTGCCTTGCCTTTGGAAATCTGTGAATACCTGCTTCTGTTTCTTAAAACTGTTCTCGGGAGGAGAGGTGGAAAAATGAGGGCTGGGTTTAAGATAGCATAGACATTTTGCCACCTTGCAGCATCCAGGGTTATGTCTACACAGCAGCTGGAAGTGTGATTCCCAGCATGGGTAGACATAAATGCATTAGTTCTGCTCCAACTAGCACCTAAAAATATCTGTGTTGCTCTCAGTGCCGCCACAACCACACTGCTATTTGTAGGCGCTAGCATGGTCTCGGGATAGCAACTTGGTAGGAATCCCATCACCCTCCCCATTTCCAGCATCTGAGATTTGGACTGGGCTTTTCATAGGATGTGCTGGTGGGGTCTCCAGTCCTTTGTAATGGTCTCTGATTAGGAAATGTTTACTGATTAGTAAATGTCTGATAACTCTTTTTCTAAGTCCTAAAGTTAACATATATTAAAATATTTGTCCCCTGTTCTGATTTTTTAAAACCACAATATTCAGTAAAAACTAGGAAAGTTTAATCTGAAATTGGACAGGATTTCAGCACCTGTTGAAAAGGACTTTGTCCTTTATTATACATTTCTTAGCTCCAGTTATGAAAGCCTTAAAATAGTACAGTAGTTACAGAATACTGTTTAATATGTATATCATGTTACTGTTGCCTTCTGTGAAACGGTTTGAGTCTGGAAAGGTGATGAGAGAGAAAAATATACAAAGTGTATTTGAATTTGTTTCTGTCTGTTTTGAAAATGGTATGTGCTGTATTAAATACCAAACCAAATGTAATGGATTGCCAACTAACTTTTCTGTTTGCACACTCTAATCTTTAAGATGATGACATTTTATTCTCCCTTTGAAATGTTTTTTAAATGGAAAAACAACATCAACTCCTCCCAGTGGAGAAGAATCAACATACGTGTTCTTAGCTGATCTTTTTGAACTTTTGGATAATGATGCTGCTCTGAGATTCTTATTTCATGATTACGTGAATTGAATAGGGAAAACTGATGACAAATTTACACTCTGATTTTCAAAGGGAAGGGAATAATCTAAGACTTGGAGTGAGATTCTGCTTGTTTTTTTTTTTGTTTGTTTGTTTTTTTTCTTGAAAAGAATGGGCCAGTTCCTAATCCTGACAGTCCTTCTTCATCTTTCTTATTTCCTCTTTTCTGTCTTCAGTTTGTTCTGCATTCACAGCTATCTGTTGGGCTCGTTTTCACTCGATTAACTCCTTTTGAGTTAGCTTAGCTCCAGTGAGAGCAGCACCTACAGCAAAATAACACTGAAGCAGCACAGAATGATTATATTAGCAGCGCAAAATAGCTTAACCCCACTTCATTATTAGCTCCAGCATCAGCAGCACTCAAGCTCCAACCCACACTCTGATGAGCCAGGTAGAGTTTAATAATAATGATGTTTCTCTCTCTTTTATGTAGCGCATTTCCTCAGTAGCTCTCAAAACATTTCACAATCTCTAATATATTTATCCTCACAACTTCCCAGTGAAGTAGGCGAGTGCTATAATCCACATTTTATAGGTGGGGGAGCTGAGGGGCAGGGAGGCTAAGTCGTTTGCACTGGGTCACACAGGAAGTCCAGGGCAGAGCAAGGAATTGAATATTCCTGGGGGGATTCTGTGCCAAAAAATCAAACATTATTCACATACTTTAAAATTTCAGCATATTTTATTTGTCAAAATAACACAATATAATCACACAGTTTCAATTATTTTGGTAATTTATTTCGAAATACCTGTCAGCAAGTATGTCTGTAACAATATGGATAATAAAAAAGATTCAGGAAATGTTTTTGACAGTTAGATTCCTTCTTAGGCATATTAATCCAGAACTCTGAGTAATTATTCATTTCAACTATAGTATAGAATGGTATTTCCCACACCCCTCAGAAGTTGTGCAAAAGCTTGGAGGAGTCTGGGGTAATGGAGGAGATCAGGGAGAGGGAAGTAATTGCTGGGAGGGAACGTGGCTATGAACTTTGAAAGGTTGTTGGCTATCCCTAGCCTCTCCCATTCAGTCAGGCACATCTACTCCTATCCCCGCATCCCTTGTCGACTTGTGTCCCTCCACCCTAATCAGACACTCACTCCCCTCTGTCCCCATGTGGCCTTGCACCCCCTCAGCCAGCCCCCTTCCCTCATCTACATGTGTCTGTGCCCCAGTCTGTCCTCCCCCACCTGCCCTTATAAGTCCCTGTCTGACCTCCCCTGTCCCAGCAGGCCCATACTGTCTGACTCTCCATATCTCCTGACCTGGCCCGACAGTTGCGGTGAAGAAGGCATGTTCTTTCTATTCCCTATCATAGTTGGGGTTGGCTAGGAGTGGCTGCTATGTTCTAGCACCACAGTGACCTCTGGTGGGCAAAAGGCAGAATTGTAGCAACTTTTCAGCAGAAGCTATTTTCTGCAACAACAAAAAAAATTAAAAATATACGCAGCACATGAAATGTGCGCATGCACAGTGGCACAGAATTTCCCAAGAATAATTGAACCTAGTTTAAACCAAAACTTAATTTGAGCTAGAGATCTTTGTGTGATGGGAGTCAGGTTGGGGTAATAGCTCAATTCATGTATCAGAGGGGTAGGCGTGTTAGTCTGGATCTGTAAAAGCAGCAAAGAGTCCTGTGGCACCTTATAGACTAACAGACGTATTGGAGCATGAGCTTTCATGGGTGAATGCCCACTTCGTCAGATGCATGTGGTGGAAATTTCCAGGGGCAGGTGTATATATGCAAGCAAGAAGCAGGCTAGAGATAACGAGGGAGGATGAGGCCTTCCAGGGCCCCTGGAAATTTCCACTACATGCATCTGATGAAGTGGGTATTCACCCACGAAAGCTCATGCTCCAAAACGTCTGTTAGTCTATAAGGTGCCACAGGATTCTTTGCTGCTTTAACATCAATTGAGTTCAGCAGGCACACTGCTTTAGGGTCTGGGATGATGGGTACATCTTTGCCTTGGAAAAGGCAGAAAGTCAATTTTTGCAGTTTAACAGGATCAAGGCCTAATTTTTGCAAAATGCAGTAATATACCACACATCTGTGATGAGAATTGGGCTTTACTGCAGAAAGTCTGCTAGGACTGAATGCTGCTCTTATTTGTTGGCAATTTTTCTTTTACTTAAGGGCAAAAATCAACTGTGGTTTTCAGTGTTCAGCATTTAATTCATCTTTACTATACAAGTCCAGGAAATTTCACCTTTGCATAAAAAAAACATATTTCTTGAGTACTCAAATCAATATAAATTCATAACTGCTAACATGTTGATTTTTAAAATGTTTATAAAGTCCATTCTCTCTCTCTTACTGGCTCCCCCTCCCTGAGGTATAGGAGAAGAATTATCATTAGCACGGAGGAAGAGAAAAGCCAGACTTCTATATGCTTGTATTCCAAATAGTAAAGTAGAATGTAGTATTCTAGAACAGAGGTCGGCAACCTTTCAGAAGTGGTGTGCTGAGTCTTCATTTATTCAATCTAATTTAAGGTTTTGCGTGCCAGTAATACATTTTAACGGTTTTAGAAGGTCTCTTTCTAAAAGTCTATAGTATATAACTAAACTATTGTTTATGTAAAGTAAATAAGGCTTTTAAAATGTTTAAGAAGCTTCATTTAAAATTTAAATTAAAATGCAGAGCCCCCTGGACTGGTTGCCAGGACCCAGGCACTGTGAGTGCCACTGAAAATCAGTTCGTGTGCCGCCTTTGGCACCTGTGCCATAGGTTGCCAACCCCTGTTCTAGAATATAGTCAACTTTAATTGGTTTGTTTTGTTTTCTGTAAGACAAGCATAAAAACTCTTTAAGGTTTTACACATGTTCATTTTCACTTCTTTGCAATTGACCTATTCCAATAATAACTTGTGCTTTGAGCAAGATTAATGTCTTATCGTATGAAAGCAGGGTACTTGCAAGTAAAGATACTGATTCCTAACCTATAATTATACTAATATTTGCACAGCTGCTGGAAGTAGACTGAAAGATTTTAATATAAGGGAGAAGGTTTGACGTGTTGTGGCATGTGAGGATCTCAAACCAAGAATGTCAAAACCTGTTAGATATTTTTTGAATGCACAATAAATAAAAACTTGGCATTATTGTTATGAAAATGATAAATTAATCAGTTAACATAGTGTGGCAGAACAGAAAATTTAATAATTGCACATGTGTTCATACATGATAACCTCACAAACCTGATTAAATGGAACATTGAAAACAGTTTTATTCCTGAAGTAAATTGCAGGTTTATCATTGGCTTTGTATTTTACTAAGTTTTGTAAATTAGCTTTTTTAATTGTAGGCTTTTTGTATGGTGCTCCTCCTAGTAATTGAGCACTTCACAAACAGTAATTAATTTATCTCTGAAACATTCCTGTGAGGTAGGAGAGAATTGTCTTGGTTTTATAGATGTTGTTGGTTTCAATGGAAGCTGCACATGCTCAGGACAGTCAGGCCCTTTTTCAGGAAAGCAATTAAGCATGTGCTTAACTTAAGTCATATGCTAAAATTAAAAATGTGTTACTCCCTTCATGAAACAGGGCCTTATTTAGGCAACTAAATATGGATTTAGGAGTCTAACTTTAGACACCCACATTTAAATACCTTGGTCTTGATATTTAAAATTATTTCAGTTTAAACAATTTAAAGGTGTTATTTAGGTAAGGGAAGTGTTATAAATAATAAAAGCAACTACATCTATGAGAAAAGTGAGTGAGTTTGCAGGGTTTTGTGGCTAATTCTCCCTTCATGCATTCCATAAAGACACAGATTTTACTTCATCTAAATGCTTTACCTAGTGTCTGAATTCCTTTTAAACCAGCCCACCAGTCTCCAAGTTGTCTTCTGGAACCTCATTCTTCCAAGGAAGTAAGTGTGCTTTATACTATAGGTATTTATTAAGGCTTTTAAGTTTTTATTTGGACAGAATAAAGGTATTTAGGAAGCCAGCAAAAGTTTCTATAACATTTGGGGATAAGGGTAACGGTAATGCTGTTTTCACTTAGTGCCTATTTTAAAATGTATTAGATTATGTAACATGTTATGCTTTAGCTAGTCTGTAGGTATCTAGGGTGACCAGATGAGACGAAGAAAATATCGGGACACATTGGGGTGCGGGGTGTCCACCAGCGGAGGCTGAGTGCTGCCGGCGGAACAGAAAAAAAATACAGCAAAAAACAGTGCTGCCAGCGGAGCAAAATATCGGGACAAATTGTGGGACAACCACCCAATTTTATCGGGACGTCTGGTCACCCTAGTCGATATCTGATGGTCTTAGGGTTTACTTTAGTAGGGCTAATGCAGCCTTCCTCTGTAATGTTTTCTGTTGTAGATATCTGTAGGGCTGCCATCTTGAGTTCTGTTCTGTCACAAATGTCTTGACTTTGCATCTAGACCTCATGCTTATTTTTCAGGGGCAGTTCTGCAATATTTGTGTAATTGGAACTTCTCAACCAACATTCCTGGGTGTTGTAGTCTAGTTAGACTATAGGCATATGAAGAGGGCATTTCAAAAGCAGACAGAGATGTTGCCAGTAAATATGGTTCGCTGAGGGTATTGCCTCTGCATATTCTCACTACCTGCTCACCTTCCCCTCTTCCTTGTAGTTCTAGTCTGAAAGATTCTAAGGTTTAGTGGAAGGCACTGGGTGGTTGAAGCTATAAAAGGCCATATGATGCCCAATATTGAACTTTTGGTGCTAAAGATCTAGAGTGAGAGAGATTCATTTTGCATTTCTTTCTAAAAGTGACGGTTAATGCTTAATTATATTTCCACGGGTTGTTAATTCCAGAGGAATTAATGTTCAGTCTGACCCCATGAATTGGCCTTTTACCATTCAGTGCTCTAATGTTATCAGAACAGTCTAAACAGATTCCTGGGTTAGAGATGGAAAGGACGTATTGGGTCACCTAACCAATTACCTTAACAGTTCTGGAGTGATCTAGACCGTCGATTTCTGCCCAACTGGCATTTTTTGTATTGAGCTCTAATTCAGATTATCAAGCATTCAAGACATCTCTAGCCAGGTGATTATGTGCATTCAGGAATTCCATAGATGCAAATACTGTCTTATCCCATACTGTAGATAGTATTTGCTGTTGCAGTTTGTTAGGTTGGAACATGCAACACCTCAGATGAGGAGTCGTGAAGCTGCTGTGCCATTCTCCTCCTTCTGTAGGTGAATAAAACTTTTGGTTGCCAGGTTCTCAGGGCAGTCATGCCTATCTAGAGATCTTCTATTTTTCTTCGGTTTTCACTCTCAGATCTCATCTGTAGCTTAGTTTGCTTTATTCGGGGGATTGCAGTTTACTCCTGTAACTTCTGAACTGATATGTGAAGGTACAGAAATAGAAATCATACTTGATTGTTCTTTTTCCCTCTGTATATCAATATGCCATCAGTTCCCTGAAAAGGAATTTGTATATCAGTTGGCATTTACCCTTCTTAGAACTTGTGGCTAAATTTAAACTTTCAGTTGATTGAAGTTATTCAAGTTGGAAAAGAAGTTGTGGAGTGTGTGTGTGTGTGTGTGTGTATGTATGTATGTTTGAACACATTATTGGATGGATGCAGTTCTGAAAGTACTAACTAGTAACAATACATCTGGGATGGAGGAATCAAGAATATGTGCCAGAAATTGTTGTGATAAGCAGTTACTGATGTCTGCAGATGATATGGAGAATGGTGACTCATCTGTTCTGAAGCAATGTACCATTATGCAGAAAAATCATCAGGTTAAAAAAGAAATCTATTAAATTCCAGAAAAGATAATATTGTTGGAGGCACCAGAAGAATTAAGCGATTACAGATTTTTGTAGAAATAACAGTGTATTTCTGAGTTCCATTGAGGTTTGATTGAATTGATATGTAGTGCATCGCTTTGTTTGGTAGTAGTAATCATAAAGCAACAGCATGTTATTCTGTTTTCTCTGTAGTCATTCTTCTGTGATGATCTGGGCAAAGACCTATATTGAGCTGTCAAAGTAAACAGTGTTTTGTTATGTGGTGGTGATTGCATATGATATCAGAGAGTGCTATTTGTTACAGTTCGTTTTCACATTTTTAAACAAATTTTGACTGCGTGGAATGTATGCAATACATTGAGCACATAAAACAGCACTCTTTTTTTTCCTTTTTTTCCCCAATTATGCAGTTATAGATTTAACAGTTAACTGGCCCAGGGGAATTAATGCTTCAGCAGTGACCAATGGAAGTTCATTTTGAAAACAAACATTAGGTAGGCGTGCTAGAAGACATAGTCCTTGAGAAAGCATTTACAGGTCATTTCATAAATTGGACGTTTGTTCAGCTGTGGCATGTGTTAGTTTTTGTTAGCAGTGAGCATTTTTATTTCATACAAAAAACTAGCTGCTAATTTCATTTAAAATACATTCATTATGCAACATAACTATGCTTTAGTGTACACTTTAATTTATGCTGTCTTCAGTTATCTTCATAAGTAATGTCTGATTTATTAAATATCAATTTTTGGAGGGAAATGAGATTTCACTGAGGTACTGTTGAAATATAGCAGGAACCCTGCTTTTACAACATAATGACCTGCAATGCAATGCTTATATTCAAGCTGATAATTTTTTGAGCTTAGCTGTGTGTTGGGGCCATAATGAAGCTGGCTGTAAAGCTGGTGTAAAATGCTGCAAGGGACGTTGGGGCCAGTTCAGACAGTTCTGTCAAACATGCCGTTTCAGTCATGGGGGCCTGCCAGTGCTAGTTCGGTGTTTACTGTTTGTGCTGCAGTGCTAGGTGGTATGAGCTGCTGTAATCTGTGTAGCTAATTAGTCAAGGCCCCTGAGGAATCAGGATGCTTGTCACTTTCCAGAGTTGCTGTCTCTCATGATTTTTATCAGTACTTGTGATATTTGGCTTATTTTTAAGGGTTCTCAAGAATTTCAGTTGTGTGGTTTTTGTTGTTGTGTTTTTTTTGTTTTTTTTTAATATCTTCAAATTTGCAAAGATGTGCTCTCATCCAAAATGGCCATGTTCCTTTATTTTCACTGAGTCTGAAGCCTAGCTGTTGCCAGGAAAGATGATGACCCTGTGGTCAGTATGTGAGGACCAAATGGGGGATAGGAGAACCATTGAGTTGCCAGAAATGAGAGTATGGAGGCAGTAGTGCAGGGGTCTCAAACTCAAATGACCATGAGGACTAGTGCATTGAACTGAGGGCCGCATCACGGACACCCCCTCTCGCCCAGCCCCCACTCCACCCCTTCCATTAGACCACGCCCCTGCCCCACCTCTTTCCACCCCTTCCCTGCCCCAATGTAACCCCTTCCCTGAAGTCCCCACCCCAACACTGCCCCCGGGGGTGTGCAGGATGTGGCAGGGGGCTCAGGACAGGGCATTGGTGGGTGAGGTGCAAGAGGGTGGGGGTGCAGCAGGTGGCTCAGGGCAGGGAGTACAGGAGGGGAGCGGCATGGGGCAGGGGGCTCAGGGCAGGGAGTTGAGGTGCAGGAGGGGTTCAGGGTGCGAGCTCCAGCCCGGCGCCGCTTACCTAGAGCAGCTCCGAGGTGGCAGCGGCGTGCACCGGGGCAAGGGCAGGCTGCCTGCCTGCCTTGGTCCCCGGCCCTGCACTGCTCCATTCCAGGAAGCAGCTGGAACCATGTCCCTCAGGCCCGAGGGGGAGGGGCTCAGGGTTCTGTGCATGCGCTGCTCTTGCCGCTCCTCTAGGTACCTCCCACGAAGCTCCCATTGGCTGCAGTTCCCTGTTCCCGGCCAATGGGAGCTGTAGGGAGCGGTGCCTGGAAGGAGGCAATGCAGGAGCCCTCTGCCTCCTTCCCCTTCCCCCCCCCCCCCCCAGCCCAAAGGGTCATGCTGCCAGCTGCTTCAGACAGTGGTGTGGGGCTTGCAGCGCCACGGGGCAATCCTGTGGGAAGGTAGAGGGGCGGAGGGGGTGCGGGGAGCTTGTTGGGCCACATGCAAGAGCCCCATGGGCTGCGTGTTTGAGACCCCTGCAGTAGGGGAAACATTATGAAACTGAAGTACCAGAGGGTGCTGTTTTAAAGGAATGTGAGGAGCTGGGGGGCAGACTGAAGCGGGGTGCAAGGGTATGTGAAATGGCAGAAAGAGAAAAAGTATGAGGAGTAGGAGACTGAAAGAAAAGGAAGAAATAAGAGTCAAGTGCACATAGAGATGTGGTAGGGGACCATGGAGGGATGCTTGAGGAAGTTGCCATTCTGTCCCTCTTGATCCACCTCTCTAATTAAAGGAGAGGAAGAGTGAGGATAGCACAGGACAGAATGGAAGCTACCCACATCGTAGAGTGGAGGAGAGGGTAAGCTGAGTCACCTCTGCGTACTGAACAAGTAGGCTACATTTTTGTATATATATTTAAGGTTTAATTTTTGAATCTGAGGTGATCTCATACAAACTAGAAGTGGATGATACTACCCTAAAGGTGAAAAAATTATGCAGGCAAAAAATTTGTGATATTTAAGCCAATTTTATGATTTTTGAAGTCTGATCTATGATTTTGTACAGTTGAGGTTGCTCTTACTGCTTTCTTGAACACTGGTGTGGGCACATTAAAGCTTGTGCCTCCTTCTGTTTTATAGGAAACTTCCATTCATTTTCCGTGAGCTCTCTCCCCACAAATGCATGTACCGGTCTGGGCACGCTGTTTATTATCCTCACCAGTACCTTCATCCCTGATGAGGCTCTGTTCTCCACAGTTTTCAGGGCATAGGTGTTTGGGGCAGGTGGATGTAGATCATCACATGCTGCCCCTTGAAGATGCATGGCCCAGTCTAATGACTGCTCAGCTGTCTCCAAATTTGGACCAGCCCTGAAAAACCTGGTCCTGTGTTTCTTCTGTATCCTAAGTTCTCCTTGATTTGCTTGTGCATTATATTACTTTCCTACTTAAGACCTGTTTTTCAAACTATATTTGCAGAAGCAGGAAACCTCTCACAATAAAATATATGTGCATAGCATGAGGCTGCTTTTTACTTCAGTTAGCTGTTCCCATCTCCATACAGTTTAGTTACCTATTTGGTTTCTTGGCACTGCTGAATTATAGATAATGCTGAAACATAATTCCCAGCTGACTGATGAATGGTAGTATTTGTAAAAGAATTTTTTTAAAGATTCTTACTGACTTCAACTCAATAGTTTAAAATATAATTGCAAATACTTTCCACATTCTCATTCAGTTTTTTGTTTTCTTTGTTGTTTCCCTTTATGGTGGCTGGGATGCAGAGGGTTTGGGGATGGGGAGGAAGAGGAAGGATAGCCTTACTGTTCATGCATTTTGTCCATCAGCAGCTTTTGGACTAAGGTCTGTCCTTCCAGTCAAGGAAGGCTGGGTGTGACTTGTAGTAGTAGTAATAGTAGTAGTAATAAATTTTATTTTGGTTTAATTTAGTGCCAGTCTAGGCTCAGGCTGCCTCCACTGTCCTCAGGAATGAATTTCTTCTTGGACTTGTAATGCACTGCCCCTACACCTCCAGCCTCAAGTTCCTTCTAATTATAGATTTGATTATACTCTGACTTATTTGCATATGTCTGAGCTTTTTTGTAGTTTGGTTTTTCTTCTGTATTTATTTGTTGTTTTCTTCCATGCAAGTCACCTAGGATTGACCTGCTGCAATTTAACCAGCACAGTAGGAATTCAAACCAGTATTTCACATGAAAAACAACTTCTTTGAAATAGTATCATCATGTCATGTGGGAAAAAATTAAATTTATTTATTTAAATGATTTAAATAAAATGAAGCCCTTAAACAAAATCAGTGTTTGTCATAAACAGATAGTTAAGAGTTAATAGAACAGAAGTACTTCATATCTCTTTTGCCTGTAAAGGGTTAACAAGATCAATGAGCCTGGCTGTCACCTGACCAGAGGACCAATCAGGGGACAGGATACTTTCAAATCTTGAGGGAGTGAAGTTTGTGTGTGTGCTGTTAGAATTTGGTGGTGGTTCTCTCTGGATTCTGAGAGTGACCAGACGTGCAACCAGGTTTCTCTCCAATTTCCCTGATACAGGTTCTTATCGATTCAAAATAGTAAGTACTAGGTGATAAGGCGAGTTAGGCTTATGTTTGTTTTCTTTATTTGCAAATGTGTATTTGGCTGGGAGGAGTTCAAATGTGTATTTTGCTGAAAGGGTTTTAATTTGTACTTGTATGCTTAGGCTGGGAGGGTATTCCCAGTGTCTATAGCTGAAAGACCCTGTAACATATTCCATTTTAAATTTACAAAGATAATTTTTACTGTTTTTTCTTTCTTTAATTAGAAGCTTTTCTTGTTTAAGAACCTGATTTTTTTTTTTCTGGTGTGATACCCTAGGGGACGGGGTCTGGATTCACCAGGGAATTGATGGGGAGAAAGGAGGGAAGGGGGAGAGAGAGGTTAATTTCTCTCTGTGTTAGGATTACTTTCTCTCTCAGGGAGAGTCTGGGAGGGGAAGAGAGAAGGAGGGGGGAAGGTGAATTTTCCTCTCTGTTTAAGATTCAAGGAGTTTGAATCACAGTGATCTTCCAGGGTAACCCAGGGAGGGGAAACCTGGGAGAGGCAATGAGGGGAAAGGGTTTACTTTCCTTGTGTTAAGATCCAGAGGGTCTGGGTCTTGGGGGTCCCCAGGCAAGGTGTTGGGGGGACCAGAGTGTACCAGGCACTGGAATTCCTGGTTGGTGGCAGCGCTACAAGTACTAAGCTGGTAATAAAGCTTAGAGGAATTCATGCTGGTACCCCATCTTTTGGACGCTAAGAGTGGGGAATTATACTGTGACAGTGTTGCTCTAAGGCTTGGTCTACAGTACGCGTTTAAACCTATTTTAGCAGCGTTAAACCAATTTAACGCTGTACCCGTCCACACTACGAGGCCCTTTATATCGATAAAGGGCTCTTTAAATCGGTTTCTGTACTCCTCCCTTACGAGAGGAGTACTGCTAAAATCGGTATTACCATATCGGATTAGGATTAGTGTGGCCGCAAATCGACGTTATTGGCCTTCGGGCGGTATCCCACAGTGCTCCACTGTGACTGCTCTGGACAGCAATCTCAACTCGGATACACTGGCCAGGTAAACAGGAAAAGCCCCGCGAAATTTTGATTTTCATTTCCTGTTTGCTCAGCGTGGAGCTCTGATCAGCACAGATAGCAATGCAGTCCCAAATCCGAAAAGAGCTACAGCATGGACCTGTATGGGAGATACTGAATCTGATCGCTGTAAGGGGAAACAAATCTGTTCTATCAAAGCTCCATTACAGAAGACGAAATGCCAAAGTGTTTGGAAAAAAATATCTCCAGGCTACACTGTGCTGCGTGACAAGCGTAACGGGAAGCCAGAGACTGAAACGGACGCTCATGGAGGGAGGGAGGGAGGGGGTACTGAGGACTCCAGCTATCCCACAGTCCCCAGCAGTCTCCAAAAAGTATTTGCATTCTTGGCTGAGCTCCCAATGCGTGTAGGTTCAAACACATTGTCCGGCGTGGTTCAAGGAATAGCTTGTCAATTTACTCTCCCCCGTCCCCCCATGTGAAAGAAAAAGGAAAGAAATCGTTTCTTGACTTCTTTCAATGTCACTCTATGTCTACTGAATGCTGCTGGTAGACGTGATGCTACAGCAGTGACGAGCAGTATCCGCTCCTCTCCCCTCCCCGGTGGCAGACGGTGCAGTAGGACTGGTAACCATCCTTTTATCAACCCGTGAATGTTCCTGGCTGGCTTCAGGTGAGGCTAGCCGGGGGTGCCTGGGTGAAAATAGGAATGATTCTCGGTCATTCCCAGTAGATGGTACAGAATGGCTGGTAACTGTCTTCATCATAGCAACTGGGGGCTGAGCCCCATCAGCCCCCTCCCTTTCCTGTGTAAAGAAAAGATACTGTCCTGCCTGGACTATCATAGCAGCAGCATGCTGGGCTCCTCTCTTCCCGCACCGCTTAATGTCCTGCCTGGACTGTCATAGCACCGGGAGGCTGCCTCCCCCTCATTTTATCTCACTAACAAGTCATTGTTTCTTATTCCTGCATTCTTTATAACTTCATGACACAAAGGGGGGGCACACTGCCATGGTAGCCCCGGAAGGTTGGGGGAGGAGGGAAATAACAGGTGGGGTTGTTGCAAAGGCACCCCCCGTGAATGGCATGTAGCTCATCATTTCTGCAGGAGCTGACACAAAGCAGCTCTGCTCTCTGATACACTGGTTCTCTAGTACACTTGCCCCATATTCTAGGCAGGACTGACTCTATTTTTAGAAACCATAAAGGAGGGATTGACTCGGGGAGTCATTCCCAGTTTTGCCTTTGCGCCCCCGGCCGATCTCAGCCAGGGGCACCCATGATAGCAGCAGCCAGTACAGAAGGACAGATAACCGTCATCTCATTGCCAATTTACACTGGCAGCAGACGGTACAGAACAACTGGTAACCGTCTCTGCTATCATGCAAAAGCAAATGAATGCTGCTGTGTTGCACTGGAGTATCGCCTCTGTCTGTGGCATCCAGTACACACACGGTGACTGGGGGGGAAAAAAAAAAAAAGGCTGAACGGTCTCCATGGTTGCCGTGCTATGGTATCTGCCATGGCAATCCAGGGAAAAAGGGCACGAAATGATTGTCTGCCATTGTTTTCCCGGAGGAAGGAATGACTGACAACATTTACCCAGAACCACCTGCGACAATGATTTTTGCCCCATCAGCCACTGGGGTCTCAGCCCAGAATTCTAAGGGGCGGGGGAGACTGCAGGAACTGTGGGATAGCTATGGAATAGCTACCCACAGTGGAACGCTCCAGAAATAGACGCTAGCCTCGGACCATGGACGCACCCCGCTGAATTAATGCGCTTAGTGTGGCCGCGTGCACGCGACTTTATACAATCTGTTTTATAAAACCAGTTTATGTAAAATTGGAATAATCCCGTAGTGTAGACGTACCTTAAGTTACAGTTCTCATACTCTAGGGTAAAAGAGCGATTCTGCCCTAAGTGGTGCATTGGGATAGATGAGAAGACAGAAAATATCATGTTGCCTCTACATAAATCCATGGTATGCCCACATCTTGAATACTGTGTGCAGATGTGGTTGCCCCATCTCAAAAAAGATATATTGGAAGTGGGAAAGGTTCAGAAAAGGGCAACAAAAATTATTAGGGGTATGGAACAGTTGCCATATGAGGAGAGATTAATAAGACTGGGACTTTTCAACTTGGAAAAGAGATGACTAAGAGGGGAATGACAGAGATCTATAAAATCATGACTGGTGTGGAGAAAGTAAATAAAGAAGTCTTATTACTCCTCATAACACAAGAACTAGGTGCCTCCAAATGAAATTAATAGGCAGCAGGTTTAAAACAAACAAACAGGAAATATTTTTTCACACAATGCAAGTAAACCTGTTGAACGCCTTGCCAGAGGATGTTGTGAAGGCCAAGACTATAAGAGGGTTCAAAAAAGAATTAGATATATTCATGGAGGCTATTAGCCAGGATGGGCAGCGATGATGTCCCTAGCCTCTGTTTGCCAGAAGCTGGGATGGATCACTTGATGATTACCTGTTCTGTTAATTCCTTCTAGGGCACCTGGCATTGGCTGCTGTTGGAAGACAGGTTGATGGGCTAGATGGACCTTTGCTCTGAGCTAGTATGGTTGTTCTTATGTTGGCTTAATCATTTTAACACATTTTAAAAATATAATTTACTCTGTGTTTCAGTCTTGGCAACAGTAATGTTTCACCTTTCTAGCACACTGACAAGTGGTGAATCCTGAAAATGTAGCATTGCTAATGGTCTGGGGTTGTACAGAGGAAAACACACTTGGTATTAGTATGTGAGTATAGGGCCAAATTCTCATTGCCAGCCCAGAAACTGAGTAAACAGGCTTTGTAGTGAGGACATATATAGAAAGCATCCGTGTCCTTTCTTGTCCCTTTCCCAGTGTAGAGCTAGAGTGTGGGGCTTCCACTCTGTAACGTCTACTATAATCTACTGGTTTATAGCAGCAGGTTCATACCCCTTCATAGAGCTTTGTTCTGTGGACCTGTATAGTTATTGGTCCCACTGGCCCTGCCTTGAGAGAGCTTCTCCCTGCTCATGCACATGTACAGTCACAGGGCAGAGTTCGGAGGTATGCATAGGAGTGCAGAGTCCCTCTGCATGGTCTTATTACAGCCTCCCTTCCCTGTAGTTTCACTGTAAGTATGATCCTCTAGTTGCCCTTTTATTGGGATGACTTAATTTATTAGCTGTATCCTATACAGAATGATCTAGTACTCTATCCTCACTATTATTTTATCCCATTCCCCTTTACACAAAAGGAATACCTGGATAAATTGTGTGTGTTCTACTCGTATCCATCATAAGTAGGCTTCACAGAATTCAATGTATATTTTTTTATCATTTCAGTGGATATCAGTGTTTATTTTTAAGCATTGTTTCTATTTTTATCAATTTCAGTTTTCACAGTTGGGCAAAATTATGTGTCTTAAGCTTTTTTTTCCCCCTCTTAAATTTTCATCGTTTTGGCAATCCTGATACCCAGGCCTGATCTACACTACGCGTTTAAACTGAATTTAGCAACGTTAAACCGATTTAACCCTGCACCCGTCCATACTACGAGGCCCTTTATATCGATATAAAGCGCTCTTTAAACTGGTTTCTATACTCCTCCCCGATGAGAGGAGTAGCGCTGAAATCGGTATTGCCATGTCGGATTAGGGTTAGTGTGGCCGCAAATCGACGGTATTGGCCTCCGGGCGGTATCCCACAGTGCACCATTGTGACCACTCTGGAAAGCAATCTGAATTCGTCTGCACTGGCCAGGTAGACAGGAAAAGCCCCGTGAACTTTTGAATTTCATTTCCTGTTTGCCCAGCGTGGAGCTCTGATCAGCATGGGTGGCGATGCAGTCCTAAATCCAAAGAGAGCTCCGTCATGGACCGCACGGGAGATACTGGATCTGATTGCTGTATGGGGAGACAAATCTGTTCTATCAGAGCTCCGTTACAGAAGACAAAATGACAAAGCATTTGAAAAAATCTCCAGGCTATGATACAGAGTCCACAGCACAGCGCTGTATGACAAGTGTAACGGAAAGCCAAAGAATCAAATGGACGCTCATGGACGGAGGGAGGGGGTACCGAGGACTCCAGCTATCCCACAGTCGCCGCAGTCTCAGAAAAGCATTTGCATTCTTGGCTGAGCTCCCAATGCATGAAGGGTCAAAAACATTTTCCCAGGTGTTTCAGGGTATATGTCGTCAATTTACACCTCGCCCCGCCCCCGAAAGAAACGGGGGGGGAGTTTCTCGCCTTTTTCAATGTCACCCTGTGTCTACTGCATGCTGCTAGTAGACAGGGTGCTGCAGCACTGAACTTCAGCATCCCCTTCCCAATGGCAGACGTACAATATGACTGATATCAGTCTTCATCATCAGCCTGTGAGTGCTCCTGGCTGGCCTCGGTGAGGTCTGCCGTGGGTGCCTGGGTAAAAATGGGAATGACTCCCGGTCATCCCCAGCAGATGGTACAGAACGGCTGGTAACCATCTTCATCATAGCAACTGGAGGCTGAGCTCTATCATTCCCCCCCCTTTCACATCTAAAGAAAAGATTCTGTACTGCCTGTACTATCATAGCAGCTGGAGACTTCCTCCCCCTCATCTTATCTCACCAAAAACTCAGTGTTTCTTATTCCTGCATTCTTTATTACTTCATTACACAAATTGGGGGACACTGCCACAGTAGCCCAGGAGGGTTGGGGGAGGAGGGAAGCAACGAGTGGGTTTGTTGCAGGGGCACCCCCTAGAATGGCATGGAACTCATCATTTCTGTGGGATCTCTGGGGCTCTGAAACGGAGCGACTGTGCTCTCTGGTTCTCTAGTACACTTGCCCCATATTCTAGACAGGACTGACTCTATATTTTTAGACAAAACATATAGAAGGGAATGACCAGGGGAGTCATTCCCTTTTTTGTCCATGTGTCCCTGGCCAACCTCAGCGAGGCCAGCCAGGAGGACCCATGACAGCAGCAGACGGTACAGAACGACTGATAACCGTCATCTCATCGCCAATTTACAATGGCATGGCAGACGGTGCAATAGGGATGGTAACCGTCTGCTACCTTGCGAAGGCAAATGAATGCTGCTGTGTAGCACTGCAGTACTGCCTCTGTCAGCAGCATCCAGTACACATACGGTGACAGTGATAAAAGGCAAAATGGGCTCCATGGTTGCCATGCTATGGCGTCTGCCAGGGCAATCCAGGGAAAAAGGGCGCGAAATGATTTCCTCCGTGAAAGCAACGGCAGACAGGATTGGGTGACGACGTTTATCCAGAATCACCCGCAACACTGTTTTTGCCTTGGGATCTCAACCCAGAATTCCAATGGGCGGGGGAGACTGCGGGAACTATGTCTGCTCTCAGATGTGGGCATGCACCTCACATTGACTTTAGAGGGAATGATAAATACATACTTGATAGCAGAAGTGGCTGCGAATACAGTTAGTCCAAGATCTGATACTGCAAATAATAACAATAACATGCTTTTTTTTTTTCTTGCATGTGAAGGATAAGGGTACAAATACTCCAATACTGATGATAACCTGTTTCTGTCAAATAATGTATTTCATAGTTTAACAAGCTCTTTCTTTATTCATTGTGGTTTGGTATCTGAGCATGGATATCTTTACTGGCACGCTGACTTCATACCATATAAGTGACATAAGACTAACTCTGGCTTATTCTTCCTCTTTTCAGCTATGTAGGCACTTTTTCTTGTGTTGTTGATCTTGGTGAAGAGGGTTTTTCCAAGTTCTGTAACCTAAACAGGATTTGAATCAAACAGTGTCTCACCTTGACAGTACAAACAGGTTACAGATCTTCAGTACACAGGCTGGAATTCTCCTCCAGCCCAGATCACCTCCCCAGTTCAAAGTCTTTGTCCTTGAAACATGTTTCCAGGTTTGAGTTTTGGGGGCAGTGAGGCCAAGTGATGATGTTTCTTCCTCTCTTTTATAGTTTCTTCCAGCTTCCTGGAAAGAACCTTTGCTGGGTCAAGCAGCCTCCATTGTCTATGTGCTATCACTGAGAAGTCTCCATATATAGTTCCTGGGATAGTCCTGGGGAGTGTGGATTCTCTTTAGTGGACTATCAGGATATCTTGCTCCTCCATTGTTATACCTAAAAGGCTGGTTGTGGGTGTTCACAACCTTCCAACATATTTACACACACACACACGTCATAACTTCACATACAATGATAGCATAGCACATACAATCCAATAGGATATTAATGTTCAGCAGATGTAAAATGATACATCACAAGGCATACTTTGTACAAAACATATAATTATATGACAGTGATGCATATGGGGATTCCAGGGTGTTGCTTTGAGGCACAGAGTGCCACAGAAGTTGTGTTGAAATACTGTTTTTTGTGACCCTGTGATTCAAATATATTTGAATGTTAAAATAACTCTTTGAGGGGTGAAGTACCATATGTGATCTATTTACTTAATAGGCACATTGACAAACATTCATTGACACCAGGGATGAACTTGGCTTAATAATATCAAGAGGTCTATTTAGAACTCTACTAGTCATTACATAAAATAAACAGATTCATATCACATTGTACAAGTAGGTAATTTAACAGTCCTGGAGAGGAATTTTTTTAAAACCTAACACTTGAATCTCACAAATCTGTAATTGTGCTCATAAAATTGGTTAAAAAAATAAAATAAACCTAACCTACTGTACAGTTACAGCTTTGAGTAGCATGACATATATAATTTCTAACTGTTGAGTCGTGCCTTATTAGAATAGAATTGTCAGTGAGATGACATCCATGGAGGCTTGTGGAAGTCATCAGTATGACTTGACAGAAATAGAAGTCTTTTGGATTTTGCTAGTAGATTTATTGGAATTCTTTTAAAATCTTTAACTGATCTAGTTTAGTAGATACTCTTGCTTTTGGCTTTGGAATATATGAGAAAAACAGCTTTTTATAGGAAAGTTGCAATATCTATTGCATGATGAATATAACATTGGTTGCAAGAAACTTGTACCAGTTCTTAATTAAGGAAATGAGATGTTGATGTTGTATTGCGTTAACCTAATTAGATGTCCTCTGAAGGCAAATGAGATGCTTGCAGCAGCTGAAAGTGCATTTGTTAAAATGTGCTTGTCTATATTCTTGGACTAACCAGTATTTCATCTTCTTCACAGCAACTATAGTTCTGAATGGAAGTGGCTTGTAGACCGAGCTAAAGTTGGCTGCCGTTGGACATGGCTTCAAGCCCAGATTTCGGAGCTAGAATATAAAATCCAACAATTAACTGATCTTCACAGGCAGATACGTGCCACCAAGGTATTGTCTCTATGCTCATGAGTGGGCTCTTCAAATAATCCGTGGACAGTGTCTCCAGTAATCTTTCTTTTTCTTTTTTTTAACAATTCTGGTATCCAAGCGAAGAATTACAAAGGTTAATGAGAGGATGTCAGAAACAAGAAGTATGGTGATCTAGAGGGCATGAGCACAGGGTTGGGAGTCAGGACTCCTGAGTTCCAATCTCTGCTCTGTCACTGATTCACTGTGGCTTTAGCAAAGTGACTTTAGTTTCCCTATCTAAAAAAGAAACAATAATTTTTTGTGCCTACTATATAAAAATATTTTGAGGACTAATAAGTTAGTTTGTACAGTACAGTGCTTTGAATATGTCAAATGCTAATTATAATTAAAATGACAGTATGATATCAACTGTTTTGTTTGCACAGGTTTAAAATAAAAAGTAAGGAAGTCAAGATTGCTAAACTCTGATAATATTTTAGGAATGTTATGCTAAATCACACTATTCTTAGCACTTCAGTTCTGTAGACCAGCCAACTCATTCCCTGCATAGGAAGCCAAAAACTCTGCAAGTTCCTGCTCACTAATTGTTCCTGTTGTAGTGGTGATAATAGAAATGGTTTCTAGGGCTTGCCTTGCCTCTCGCCCTCTGTGGAACTCTCAAGGAGGTCCACCCATGGAACTCTTGAAATCCATGTAGTGCCTATATGAATGTCCTCTGTCTCTGCACCCCTTCACACCCCACACGTGTCAGTATGACTGTGGGAGTTGGACAGAAATATGCAACGTGGCAGTGACTAAGAGCCAGTATTCTTAGTTATGTGTTTCCTTAGTGGTAGGAGGTATGTTGCCATGTGTCCCATCCCCATCCTTTCTGAGAGGATAATACTGCAGAAGTGATACTTCCTCCCACACATCTGGGTTGGTCTCCTCAGATTGGAATGTCTCTCTGCTTCTGCAAGTGGAGGAGATGACTTGGCTCTATATTTTTAATCACATACTTTTGCAGTTTTTCATCCCTTTATCAACGTTGTTCAGTCTTTGGCTTTGAATCACTTAGTGAATGTCAATATCTGTTTGCTTTTCCATTTAGATTGTTTATCCTGTTCAGATTTTTTAAATAATTTGGGATTTGATTTGTATAGTTTGAATATTGTACCAAGGCAGTAGCTATGAAAAGGCTTGAAAGCTGATTGACAAACTCTTTCTTTTCAGTCTCCTGGCTGACAGGTAGTACACGTAGCGCACAAATTCTAATGCTAAATTTTTAATTCTAAATTTTAAGATTTGGGATTTTTTAAAATATGAAACAAATGTGAGTTTACAGTGTTTTGGGTAGGTGAAACATCCTAGTTTGAACACTAAACTAGAGTGGGTATGGGGAAGATCCCACTTTGTTGGCATCCAGGGGTACCAGGCGAGAGCAAACCCTCTTCCCTACCCATAAGCATTCAGAGGAGGAAGAGCACAGCTCTAGGGAGCCGAGAGACTCTTCTCATTGGAAAACAGTCACCCAGAAAACATCAGTGGAAAACCAAAAACTGTTCTGTTGCCAAAAACTAAATGCTTTGGTTTTCATGTTCTTGGTTTTTTGGTTTTGGGGTTGGCTTTTTTTTGACCAACAAAATTTTTTTTTCCTTTTTATTGTATTTTTCTGTGGCAACTCTCTCACTTCCATTTTCCAGCCATTTCTGCTTATGGTTCCCCTGACTACAGGCCAGCCTCCTCTCCTTACCCTCCTGCCTTCTCTCTATTCCTCTTCCCCTTTCCTTGTTTCTCCTAACCCTCCCCCGTTAATGTCTCTTTTATCTCTTCCTTTTTTAGTCTCTTGTTCCTGTTAACTCCTTTCCTTTCTTCTTTCCCCTTCCCGCCTCCAGTTGTGCAGTATACTAATTTAAAAAAACTTCAATGAAAAACAGTTTTTAATAAGTGGACTTTTGCCTGCATCATGTGGCTTGTGTGTTCTTTCCCTTTCTTCTACTCTTTTTGAATGTCGTGTTTAGATTGTAAATTCTTCAGGGCAGGGACTGTGTATCTTCCTTTTTGTTTGTAGAGTATCTACTACAACTGAATCATGCTTTGTGCCTTTTTGAATACCACATAAAACAAGTAATAAATAAGCTACATACTAGAAAATCAAGGGAAGATTGCCATAGCAAATATCAAAGTAGGCTCGAACTACATATTTTTCTCTTGTTCTAAAAGTCTTTTGTTGATGTGAATGGCAAAGAGACATGATTACCTTACAAAATACAATGAAAAGGATTTGAATTTTCTTTTTCATCTACCCCGAACCAAGGTCTCTGACTGTCAGCTTGCATTAGAGAGATTCAAGGCTGGCAGATCCTTCCTTTTGACCTAAGAGAAGGATTAGAAGAAACTGGATTTCCCTGGTCACAAGGCCTAGTTTTCAGCTGCTCTGACTGTATGGACCTCAAATTGTCATATGATAATGGTCAAGTACACTTATATTTGGGATAAGTGTTAGTCACACCTGGACCATCTCCTGATAATTAGCACAGAGAAATGAGAGCCAGCTTGATGGAGGGTCTGTATGTCTGAAAACATTTCCATTGAGTGGACATGTAGGTCATGGGGTGAGGTATAGCTCAGTGGTTTGAGCATTGGCCTGCCAGGATTGTGAGTTCAGTCCTTGAGGGGGCCATTTAGGGATCTGGGGCAAAAATCTGTCAGGGACAGTACTTGGTCCTGCTGTGACGGCAGGGGACTGGACTCTGTGACCTTCAAGGTCCCTTCCAGTTCTATGAGATATATCTTCATATAATTACCACACCTAGGTTCACTGCAGCAGTTCTTCAGTTTTTTATTTTGCTCTTGGGTGCACAACTTGCTGTTTAGTTTGAACAATGGAGAGATTGAAGAAGACAAGGGCATCTCCATGTTGCTTATGTCCCTCCCAGTTTTCCATCTAAAAAATAATCCATATTCTAGATTCCAGGGCTAGTTGCCACTGAGGAATCACAAACATGGAAGCATCACAGGAGTTTCAGCAAAGGCAGAGACCATATTCCTATTGAGTATTAGAAGTTATAGAAGCTTCTTGACTGAGTTCCACACCATACCATTCCTCCTTCCTCCATAACTTTTTAAGTGAGTGCACTGATTAGAAACCAAAACATGAGAAGATGAAGTGGGAAGATCCCATTCTTTCATCACTGAATAGTAGCTCTGATTTATATTTGGATAACTCTAAGTACCAGATTTACGCTCCCAGCTAATGCCACCAAATTTCAAGTTTCTGTACACTTTGCTAAATGGAGAAAAAACACGTAAGTTCAGGCAAATGGCAGTTTAGCATGACCAGTTGAGGAAATAGGTTTGGTTGTCTCAAAGCTCTGTTTTGGTTTTTGTTTTATTTTACTATATCCTATAGTGTTTCTGACTTTGCGGTTTCTTATTTTAGGAAACTGATTTGAATGCTTTTGACACTTTATTTTTGTAATATTTCTTGTAGAGAACAAAGTAAAGTGTATTTTTTTTTAAAACATCTGGTGTTCATTACTATGAAAGGCGATATTTATCTTTTTAAACTATTTATACTCCAGATGAGATACTGCAAAAATACATTGAGGCTGATATCTTATTCCTGCAGATGGCCTTGAAGAACAATGGGATTCATAGAAAAATACTTTACATAGGGTTGTTGCCTCCATAAATACGAAACCAAGAAAATACATAACTCCAAAAAAACAATTTTATCTTGAATTATGATGAAAGGCTGTTTGTGGTGTTTCATGCTTTGATGAATTAGGGAGAGAAACCTTGACATTTTGCGTGGGTGGCAGTAGTGGCGAGGGTGGGAGGGAGGGAACATTTTAAGGACTTTCGGAATAAAGCTCTGAGCTGTAAAGATGTTAACTAACTTGGAAATCAAAGGCTGGATTTTTTTTTTTTTCTACAAAGAGGAAATCATCGTAAAACATCAGGCAAAGGATCACATACTTGATATAATCAAGTATGGATTTCTAATTTGAATTTTGGCACAGGCTCTGAAACGGTCCTATGACACTTTGTAGGTTTAGTGCTGCTAAGGAAAGAAATGAATGTTACAGCTTTACTATCGCTTAAATGCATTAAGTATTATTTACATATTGTGTGTACTAGGCATACTCAAAACTGTTCCAAAGAGTTGCTGTGGGCTTAAGAGGTATGTTCCAGGTTGACTGCCACTTGAAAATGATTTAGGATGGTTAATTTGTTGTCCACCAACTGTTTTCAATTGCTGTTGTCTAGGGGATGGTGATCTTAGAAGAATTCCCACTTCCCAAAGACGTTTTGAAGAAGCAAACACAATTGACAAACCCAGAAGCTTTATTAAACACCGCAGGGAATTCTCATGCTACCTTTGAGAGACAGGATTTTTTGCCGGAACACGATTTTGAAATGTCACCAAGCAGCCCTACTTTACTTCTACGAAACATAGAAAAACAGGTAAAGTAAAATAAGAACTGAGTTGTCAAATGGAGCCAAGTGACCTATTACAGAATTAGGGCAAGCTACACAGTATTTATTCACAGAACCGTAAAGATATTTCACATTCCTAACAGTGGTTGCTGATGAATTTAAGATCTTAAATAAATAAATTGTTCACTAGGTTTACGAATTAACTTTTCATTACTAAAATGTCTATAATTCTGTTTTGATTTAATCAAAGTGGCCATCTCTTGCTTCAGAGAAATAAACAGCTCTAACAGTTTCCCATATATCTTCTTGTCCTTTACAATTTAGTTTAGTGCATTTTTGCTACTGTTTTCTCATTTCACAAAATTGTAGTCCTGTAAATGAGTGCAACTTTTCTGTGAAAGTATGTTACATTTTTAAAATGTAAACACCTTTGTTCACCTTCTCTCCCTAAGAGCCAATTCTGTGAAAAGTTACATCTCTGTAACCCCACTAACTTCTGTGGCATAGGCATTGCTGAGAACACAATTTTGATGCATCGTGTCCCAAACATTAATTTCCAAGTTGGATTCTAGGAAATATGCTGTAAACGCTAGAAGGTTTTTCTTTCCCTACAAAGTATGCAATTAAAGATAAAGATATAAGGGGAACATGTTGGTGAACCAACTATAGGAAACTTGTTAGGATAATGTGGAGTAAAACTTGCCTTTTTATTGTATCAAACAAAGAAAATATAAGATTGATCATACATTTAGATACATCACTGGGAAATCTAGTAAACTTTTTAAAAGTCAGCTTAAACATAGTTTCAGGTACTATATCTCCTCCATACTGCCCCTGCCAAATGTTTGTGACTTTATGATAACATTTTCCTATTTTTAAAATGTTTCCTCTGAAAGATGTTTTACTGTGAAAGAGGAAACAATAAAACACAAAGTAAAGTGGAGGGTATTTTTTAGAATGTACCTTCTTAACCTGCTTACTTGGAGCATTCAACATGCAGTTCTTTGCAAAACACCTTTAAAGCAATTAAAGTTAAAGTAACACTTGAGGTTTTTTGAGGTGCCAAAAGACAGCTTTAAAAGTGTGCTGTCATCTGAAAAATGACTGAAATTATGGTCTTCCTTATTTATTGACTTGCAAATTCCGTGTTAGATTTGCTCACATAATAAATGAAAAGAGAGTTTATCTAACTGCCAGTCCTGTAAATCAACTTACATCCGGAGACAAGCTTGTGGGGGTTTTTTTCTTTCACATATCACCAACAATAAAGATGCTGTAGGTCAGGGGTGGGCAAACTTTTTGGCCCGAGGGCCACATTGGGGTTGCAAAATGGTGTTGAGGACTGGGTAGAGAAGGCTGTGCCTCCCCAAACAGCCTGCCCCTGCCCCCTATCCACCCCCTCTCACTTCCTGCCTCCTGACTGCCCCCCTCAGAACTCCCAACCCATCCAACACCCCCATACACAAATTCCTTGTTCCCTAACCGCCCCTCCCCCTCAACCCCATCCAACCATCCTGCTCCCAGTTTCCTTACTGCCCCCCTGACCCCACATCCCCACCCCCGACAGGCCCCCTGGGACTCTCACCCACTATCCAACTGCCCCCTTCTGTGACCTCCCCCATCTGCCTCCCGGGATCCTGCACCCTATCCAACCTCCCCTGTCCCTTGACTGCCCCCTCCAGGAACTCCCTGCCCCTAACCGCCCTGCTGGGACCCCACCCCCTATCCAACCCCCTCCACCCAGCCCCTTTCAGAATGTGGCCCTGTGAACATGGGCAGAGGACTCAGGAGGAGCAGGGACAGCTGCACAGCCAGAGAGAAGTGGCAGTTTCCTCTTTAAAGTGACACTTCTCTGGCCAGCTGCGCGGCCGCCCGGTGCTCCTCCTGAGTTCTTCTGCCTGTGTTTGCAGTGCTCCTGCCGCCCACACCTCCCGCCTGCTCCTCTGAGGCTGCGGGTGAGCCTCCCTCCCTCCCTGCTCTCCCCTGCAGGCTAAATTTAAAGTCAGAGTAACTATTAAGGTTTGACATTTAAAACACAAAAACATTGTGAAATGTTATCTGGACTCTGTCCACAATTCATCACTTTAAGACTAAGAATTCCTTCTTCTTGTAAAGAATTAACTGCATCTATGTGTCACACAAATCCTGAAGTCAAGATTTTTTATATGGGGTGTTGCAGTGTAGTTTTGAACATGCTGTTAAGTAAGAATAAAGGTATGGATTTATATCCGTTCTAGCATCCTTTTGTTTCCATTAGCTCTGACTGTACCTAAACTGGTCACTATTCTACTTCGTTTCAACCAAAGTGAGCAACTAAGAGGATTCTTTAAATGACCAAACAATTTTGTTTTATCAACCAACAGAACATACAATAAAAAGTAGGTAGCCAGTTTTTTGTTCTCTTCAGTCAATCTTGAAGCCCAGTTCAAAAGTCATGAACTGCAGCTGTATCATCCAGGGCTTTGGAGCGGAGCCCGGAGCTGAAGCGTGGAGCAGCTCTGGAGCTGCAGGTTTTTGCCTGGAGCTGGAGCAGAGCCGGAGCACAGCTTCATAGCCCTGGTACCATCAGCTGCAAAGTTTCTTCTGCCATTATTAATCATAATTATCATTATGTAAGTTAAAATGTGTTCTGCGAGTTACTTAAAAGTTCATGTTCAAGGGTTTTTTTCTTAAATAAATTGCTATAAAAATATCTAAACTCTGTCCTTGGCAGTGGTTCAACAAGAGTCTAACAAACATAATGTATTGTTTTTTAAAGTTCAAAATAGGACTTGTGAAGTAACAAACGTAGCATTTTTTATATGTACAGAGATCTTGTGTTGACTTGTTCATCATGGAGAAAACAAGATCAAGAATACTAAATGGGGATGCGGGGACACATTTTAGATTGATGCTTGGTGTGAATGAAAAGTTCGGCTACTGTGTTTTTCAGAGTGCTCAGCTGAGTGAAATCATCAGTAATCTAATTGCTCCGCTCAATCTGTCCCCCACATCCTCTCCTCTCTCTTCCAAGTCCTGTAAGCAGAAACAACTGATCAATGGCATATCTCTCAGGTAGGTGACAGTGTGGTGTAATTTTCGTTTCTTGAGGACAGGCTAGTACTGTCACCTCAGCAGGTTTTCTTTGTAATGTTAAGTCAGTCGAAACTAGTAATTTTACAGTAATAAATATGAAAAAGAGAAAGTTTGCTTCTAAACTTAATTTAAAGGTAGCAGCTTTGCATTTGACATTAAAATATTTTATCAGTTTTGTTCCTGAGGTTGCCATAAATTCCACAAGCTATTACACACATGTGAAATCTTCGTATGACAAACACAGCTGTGAAGTGGGGTAAAAAAAACACAGTAGGTAAGATCATTCATCATTGCAAACTTAAAATTGTATTTATTGTGCCAGAATGAATTCTTCTGATCTCAGTGATGTACCGTATATACTCTCATAAGCCAAATATTTTTTGGTAAAAAAGTGACGCATCAAAGAGCAGGGATTGGCTTATAAATGGATCTACCCCAAAATTTGATGATTTTAAACTCTATGGCAGGGATCGGTAACCTTTAGAACATGGCTTGCCAGGGTAAGCACCCTGGTGAGCCAGGCCGGCTTGTTTACCTGCCGCGTCTGCAGGTTTGGCCAATTGCAGCTCCCATGGGGCACAGTTCACGGCTTCAGGCCAATAGGGGTGGTGGGAAGCGGAGCGGGCCGAGGGATGTTTGGCCGCGGTTCGCCATTTCCAGCCACAGTGAGCATCACGCCTACAGATGCTCCAAGTAAACAAACGTCCCAACCCACCAATGGCTTACCCTAACAGGCTGGGAGCCAAAGTTTTCCAACCCCTGAAATATATGGTCGGCTTATGAAAGGGTCATATGGTTTTTGCTATTATTACTTATCCATCTTGGGGGGTCAGCTTATAAACAAATGGGCTAATAAACGAGTATATACGGTAATTGATTAGACTTTGGAGTATGTTGTCTGGAATAGTCCTGTTTTATGTGATGACTTTCTTTTTTTAACAATGAAAACACTTATTTAATAAGAAAACATTAAGGTATCATAATCGTATATTGCAAACATTCAGTGATTAATTTACTTTCCTGCACGATTATAGCATATTACTTTGTAAAATGAATAGCAGAAAAATGTTGGTCAATGATGTCATTTTGCACTTGTTTACAAGTTGCATCTTTCAAGATGCAAGATCTTGCAAGTTGCATCTAAAATACTATACTAATAAACATTAGCTTCAGAACAAAATTGAGGTAAGTACTATCTTTATTTTGCAAAAAATGTAAGCACAGAGGTTGTATGATCTTGAAAGATTAGTAGTCTGCTTTTGCTGAGCTGCTGAATACCCACAACTGCTGTTGAGATCAGTGGGAGAAGAGAATACTTGCCATCTGTGGAGAATCAGGCCCCTTGTGACTCCCCTAAAGTCACAGAGGGTGTTTATGGCAAAGTTTGGAGCAAAAGAGGTTTCCGGACTCCTTATCCTGTGCCTTAACTTCTGAAATCACAATATTATGGTTATCTTTGATTTGTTTAACCAAATTTATTTATAGAAATATTTTTGGAACTATCTTTTTAGAATGAGATGTGTCCAATTTTAAACTATACTTGTGGGGGGGAGGAGAAATTCCTTGCCTTCTGCTGTACGCTACTCTTTTAGTATAGTCTTGCTGTCATGTCTTAGCCCAAAAGATGTAAATTTGGGGCAGGGGGGCACTGTTGTGTACTTGCTATAGGGTTTCTAGGTTTTTGATGGTTTGCAAGTAATGTAAGAAACTTTCAACATGTTTAACTGAGGTTTGAAATAGAAAGTGGAAACAGGAAATATTGTGGAAAGTGATACATAGCAGAAGAGGGAATTTGGTTTATTTGTGCTGTCTGATTTTTAGTAGATCTGTGTTAAGGGGCTGGTTTTTCTTGTATTTGTCGGAGGCACATAGAGTGTTCATACAAGTGTCTCTTGTTTTATCAGTCTAAATAAATGAATCACTGACACAGAAGATTTGAGATATTTTTCAAAACAGTGAGTCCTTTTTTCACCGCCTTCCAACTGTGTGTAATAGCTGTCATCCGTGGGGCATGGAGGCAGGCATTGTGTTCTGGAGAAGCATTTACTACTTGTCAGAGGAAAAGGGTGGAATAAGAGAGCTGCAAAGCAGTGAAATACTGCTAGTATAAAGCAGTCCATACAAACTAAATTGAACACATTAAAAAGCAAACATTGGAGCTTCTGAATTCCTGGCTCCTACCCAAGCCACTTATGTTGGTCAGATTGACTTTTAATTCACTGGGGGCAAAATGTTCTGCCTTGATTCAAGGCTTTCGCCAGTGCACAGAGTGGTAACCCCTGTGAGCTCCCTTGACTGCAGGAGGGTTTGGTTGGTAGGTCCACCTAGGGTGTGTTTACATTGCAGCTGGGAGCGAGCTGCCCAGCCCAGGTAGACAGACTCACTCTTATAGTGTGGCCATTGTGGTCCAGGCTGGATCTCAAGTCTGTCTACCTGGGCTGGAAGGATCACTCCTCTAACGTTTTGATTCAGTGGCCCCATTCTCCCCATTATGGTGCATGGGCAGCATTTGCAGAATAGTGGTGGTTGCAAACCCTCTATATAGCTTCCCTGTATCCTTCCTTCCCATTAGAACAAAAACTTACTGTTCTTCTTCGAGTGATTGCTCATATCCATTCCAGTTAGGTGTACGCGCCGCGCGTGCACATTCGTCGGAAAACTTTTACCCTAGCAACTCAGTGGGCCGGCTGGTCGCCCCCTAGAGTGGCGCCACCATGGCGCTCCATATATACTCCTACCGGCCCACCCGCTCCTCAGTTCCTTCTTACCGCCCGTGTCGGTCGTTGGAACAGTGGAGCGCGGCTTAGCTGACCTCCACTTCCCTAGCTACTCGTTTTCTCGTATATAATTATGCAGTTATAACCCTTTTATATATATATTTGTATGGTTATACGGGTTTTCTTTGCTAACATGGTTAGTTTAGTTAGCGGGGTTCAGGAAGTAGCCCCTTCCATGAGCCCAGTGCCGGAGCCATGCATGGCTCACCGGGTTTTAAAAGGGGCCCGGCCTGCCAGAAGCCGCGGCCGAAGAGAGATCTACATGACTCCTGTTTGAAGTGCCTCAGGGCAGATAAGTGCCCCATTTGCAAGGTTTTTAAGCCGAGAACAAAAAGGTGCGGGACTTTCACTTACCCCTCCACCTTGGGCGCCGAGCGATATTCAAGCGGCGGGCAGAAGCGCCTCGGCACCGGACCCCGCCGGTACTACCAAGGCCTTTCGGCACCGACCGTCGCCGGCACCGATGTCGACTCGGCACCGCTCCCTTCCGAGGTCGAGAGAGTCTACGATTCCTGCTGGTGCCTGGCGGCTCCCCGGCACGCGCCGTGGTTGAGCCCCCTGCTCCCGCTGCTTCCGTGCCACCTGCATCGCAGCCAGAGAGCTCGCCTAAGTTGCGTTACCCGGCACCGGCACCTGCAGAGGCACCGATGACTTCGGCTCCGTCGATTCCAGTCCCCCAGGACCACGAAATCCGGTGCCTGGCAGCTCCCCGGCTCACGCCGTGGTAGAGCTTACTGCTCCTGCTGCTTCTGTGCCAACTGCACCGCAGCTAGAGAGGTCGTCTAGGATGGCTCGCCCGGCACCGGCGACGTCGCCACCGTCGATCCCGGTCCCACGAGGGCCGTAGAATCCGGTGCCTGACGGCTCCCCGGCACGCGCCGTGGTTGAGCGTATTGCTCCTGCTGCTTCCGTGCCAGCGGCACCGCAGCCAGAGAGCTCATCCAAGTCGGATCGCCCGGCGCCGACACCTGCTACGGCACCGATGACGTCGGCACCGTCGATCCCGGTCCCACGAGGGCCGTAGAATCCGGTGCCTGACGGCTCCCCGGCACGCGCCGTGGTTGAGCGTATTGCTCCTGCTGCTTCCGTGCCAGCGGCACCGCAGCCAGAGGGCTCGTCTACGTCGGATCGCCCGGCACCGACACCTGCTGCGGCACCGATGGCGTCGGCACCGTCGATCCCGGTCCCACAAGGGCCGTAGAATCCGGTGCCTGACGGCTCCCCGGCACGCGCCGTGGTTGAGCGTATTGCTCCTGCTGCTTCCGTGCCAGTGGCACCGCAGCCAGAGGGCTCGTCTATGTTGGATCGCCCGGCACCGACACCTGCTGCGGCACCGATGGCGTCGGCACCGTCGATCCCGGTCCCACAAGGGCCATAGAATCCGGTGCCTGACGGCTCCCCGGCACGCGCCGTGGTTGAGCGTATTGCTCCTGCTGCTTCCGTGCCAGCGGCACCGCAGCCAGAGGGCTCGTCTACGTCGGATCGCCCGGCACCGACACCTGCTGCGGCACCGATGGCGTCGGCACCGTCGATCCCGGTCCCACAAGGGCCGTAGAATCCGGTGCCTGACGGCTCCCCGGCACGCGCCGTGGTTGAGCGTATTGCTCCTGCTGCTTCGTGCCAACGGCACCGCAGCCAGAGAGCTCGTCTACGTCGGATCGCCCGACACCGACACCTGCTGCGGCACCGATGACGTCGGCACCGTCGATCCCGGTCCCGCAAGGGCCGTAGAATCCGGTGCCTGACGGCTCCCCGGCACGCGCCGTGGTTGAGCTCCTGCTCCGGCTGCTTCCATGCCAACGGCACCGCAGCCAGAGGGCTAGTCTAAGTCGGCTTGCCCGGCACCGACAACGTTGGCACCGTCGATTCCAGTCCCACAAGGGCTATCGAATCCGGTGCCCGACGGCTCCCCGGCACGCGCCGTGGTTGAGCGTATTACTCCCGCTGCTTCAGTGCGGACGGCACCGCAGCCAGACAGCTTATCTAACTCGGTTCGCCCGGCACCGGCACCTACCGGAGCTCTGATGACCTCGGTACCGTGGATCCCGGTCCCACGAGGGCCGTCGAATCCGGTGCCTGACAGCTCCCCAGTACGCACTGTGGTTGAGCCTGCTGTTCCCTTCACGCCGGAGATGTTACCAACGGCGAGGGCTCTCAGTGCCATGACAGAGTCAGTGCTGCCTGACCCGGGCACCGCCGGTACGGGTAATACAGTCTCTTCAGGGGACTGTCCCCTGTCAGCACAGCAGAGCGGCACCGTTCATGATCACGGTCCCGCAGACACTCCACGTCCTGTCGGCACGCCGGACGCCACTGGCAGTCCTGGTGCTGTTCTCCTCGGTACTGGTCACACTCGCTGCACCGGTCGGTATCCCGTTCGCCGACCCGCTATCGGCACCGTTCCGACCTCTGGCACCGGGGCAGGTACCTTGACTCCTGTAGCCCTTCTCCGAGTTGGGCAAGGTCCGAGTGAGTCAGAGACTCTGCCTGTGCCTTCTTTTAGTACCTCCATGGCTGTCCGGACGCGCATCCGTGTCATCCCATATGCGCAGATTTTATGCTCAGGACCACGATCCTGATATGATGGCCAGCGGGCGCCAGCCCCGAAGCAGAAAGAGGCTTGGCGAATGCACAGGCTTGGCCGCCAGGTGTACTCTGCAGGGGCCCTGCAGCTCTGGGTAGCAAAGCAACAAGCCTTGCTTAGCTGCGATAATTATAGCACCTGGGTGGAGTTTCTCCCTCAAAACTCCCACCTGGAGTTCGCTACCGTCTTGGAGGACGAGGGAAAGAAGGTTCCCAGAGCGTCCCTCCAGGCCTCGTTGGACGCAGCAGACTCTGCGGCCCGCACTCTGGCCTTGGGTGTCGCCATGAAGTGCATTTCATGGCTTCAGGTTTTAAAACCTCCGGCCGGAGCTGCAGTATGCCATTCAGGATTTACCCTTTGTTGGTAAAGGCATCTTCGCGGCAGAGACAGCCCCAGACTGCGAAGCCTGATGGACAATAGGGTCCTAATGCGTCTCAGCATGTATACGCCAGCGACCAAACGCAAGCCTTTATGGCCCCAGCCGCCATACTCTGTGCCTAGCCAGAGGCAGAACTCTGGCAAACGGCAAGGCCAAGGTGGTCGCAGACAAACGTCAGGACCCCTAAAGAGCCAAAGTCAAGGTCCTTCGCAATTACCACTGGGACCAAAGACGGACCTTCCAAGGTTCGCCTGAGGGCGGTGTACCAGTCGCAGGACGGGATCTCAATCCCGCTTTCTCCTGGCATGGCCCCAGTTACTTTCAGATCGCTGGGTCCTGCGCACGATGGAGCATAGGTACCACCTTTAATTTGCTCCAGCCCTGTCCCCCTTCAGCGGGCGAAAGGGGCAAGGGGTTTTCTCCCGTTATGCCCTAGTCCCCCACTCGAACACAGGTCTCAGACCTCCCTGGTCCTGCATGGACTCAACCGGTTTAGGATAAGGTTGAAGTTCTGCATGGTATCCCTGGGAACCATTATTCCATCCTTGCCTCCTGGGGGCTACTATACCGCCCTGGATATGAGGGACGCGTACTTTCGCAATGCCATCTTCCCTCCGCACGGGAGATGCCTCCGCTCTATAGCCGACTGTCAATACTCCCGGTTTCCAGCCATAGTCGCCGCCTACCGTCGCTGATGTCGGATATGCGTTTTTCCGTATCTGGACGATTCGCTTATCCGAGGAGACTCTGAGACACAAACCACTCAGCCCGTGGACATCGCCACGGTCTTATTCACAGGTCAAGGCCTGCGGTTTACTATAGAGCAATCCACTCTGGTTCCCACGCAGAGGTTGGGCTTCCTAGGGGCTATCCTGGTCTCCTACCTAGCTGGAGCCTGCTTATCACAACTGCGGTTTTAGGCTATGGCAACAATCATCTGAGGTCTGAAGGCTTTCCCAACGACCTCAGCTCGTTCTTGTCTCAGTCTCCTGGGTCCATGGTTGCCCGCAAGTTTGTAACCAAACACGCCAAGCTCCGCCTCCGTCCTCTCCAAGTCCGGCCCACCTCGGCGTACCGCTTGGACAGGGAGCCAATGGTCATGGTAGTTACCGTTCCCTCGGACGCCTTAGGCTCCCTAGAGTGGTGGCTAACTTCCTCCTTGGTGTGGACAGGGTTGCGGTTTCATCCGCCCCAGCCCTCACTGCCCCTGACGGCGGACGCATCATCTCTCTGCTCGAGTGCTCATGGTCACCTCCGAGCTTAAGGCCTTTGGTCTTCTAGGGAGTTGGCATTCCTCATTAATGCTCCAAAAATGAGAGTAGTCCGCCTGGCATGCCAGGGGTTCCAGCGGCAGCTGCGAGGCCGTTGTATCTCGGTGTTTACAGCCAACACAATGGCCAGGTGCTTCATAAGTATTCAGGGGGGACATAGTCCTCCCCCCATTTTTTGTCAGGAGGCCATCCATTTCCGGGTCTTTTGCATGGCCCACTCGATGGAGCTGGCGACGTCCTTTCTCCCAGGCGTTCGGAACGTCTTACCTCTTTGACTCAGCAGGTCTTTCCTGTGTTACGAGTGATCACTCTGCCCCATGTGAGGCGTCCCGCTTTTTGGAAGTGGAGATGTTTCCTCACACAGACCTGTTCGCTCACCGCGAGAGCAGGAAATGCCAGGTGTTCTGCTCCTTCCAAGGTCTCTCCTCGGAATCGCTCTTGGACGCATTCCTGATGTCGTGGAAAGGCCAACTGCATTATGCCTTCCCACTGTTCCCACTGGTTCATTAGGTCCTGCTCGAACTCCGCAGGGGCAGAGCGCGCATCATCATGATCACTCCAGAGTGGTCCAGGCAGCACTGGCATAC
Source organism: Gopherus evgoodei (assembly GCF_007399415.2). Lineage (NCBI taxonomy): Eukaryota > Metazoa > Chordata > Testudines > Testudinidae > Gopherus > Gopherus evgoodei. The sequence continues at coordinate 15,495,646 of NC_044332.1, forward strand.
CACGTTGCTCGGCCTGTCAGCCCAGACCTCATCACTCAGGGCAACGACAGGCTTCGTCACTCGGACCTGCAGCCTCTTCGCCTCACGGTGGCTGCTGCGTACCTGAGTCGGGGTGACAGGCAGCCTTCCACCTGGTCAACGTACCGGGCCAGGTGGAAGCGTTTCTTTTACAGCTGCAATACGCTCGATCTTGCTCCTGCTGAGGTCTCGATCCCCTCTATTTGGCCTGCCTCTGGCCTTCAGCGGCAGGACCTGGCGGTATCATCGCTGAGGATACTCTCGGCAGCCATCTCTACCTTCCAGCAGGCTAAGATGGACGTTCAGTGTCCCACGCTCTATGGGTTCGAGGCCCCTCAAGGGCTTGGAGCGCTTGCACCCTCGGGTGCACCGCCCAGCCCCGCCCTGGGACCTCAACCTAGTCTTGGCCAGACGGGTCTCTGAGATCAGAGCTCTTACGGGGGTTCCGCCGTACACTAGGTTCCACAAAGACAAGGTGCAGTTATGACCGCACCCGGCTTTCCTCCCTAAGGTGTTTTGGCCTTTCATGTTACCCACAGCTCAACGCAATGGGCATAACCGTTGCACTCCTTGGACATCTGTGGAGTGCTCGCATTATATTGACAGAATCATTTCCTCAGGTGCCCCCAGCTCTGCCCGGTAGCGGGCCAAAGGGAGGGCTTGCTTGTTTTCCTCTCGGAGGATCTCCTCTTGGGTGATGGCGGACATCCCCACTTGTTATGATTTGGCTCATATTTCCCTAAGCCACATCACTGTGCATTCTACCAGGGCTCAGGCTTCATCTGCCGCCTTGCTGGCTCGTGTTTCTACCCACGAGATCTGTCGCGAAGCTCCATTGGTCTTCGGTCCATACCTTTGCTTCGCAGTATGCCCTGGTTCAGCAGTCAAGAGAGGCTGTAGCCTCTGGCTCAGCAGTTTTATTCTGCCACATTTCACTCCGACCCCACCGCCTTTGTAAGGCTTGGGATTCACCTAACTGGAATGGATATGAGCAATCACTCGAAGAAGAAAAGACGGTTACTCACCTTTGTAACTGTTGTTCTTCGAGATGTGTTGCTCATATCCATTCCGCACCCGCCCTCCTTCCCCACTGTCGGAGTAGCCGGCAAGAAGGAACTGAGGAGCGGGTGGGCCGGCAGGAGTATATATGGAGCGCCATGGTGGCGCCACTCTAGGGGGCGACCTGCCGGCCCACTGAGTTGCTAGGGTAAAAGTTTTCCGACGAATGTGCACGCGCGGCGCGTACACCTAACTGGAATGGATATGAGCAACACATCTCGAAGAACAACAGTTACAAAGGTGAGTAACCGTCTTTTTAACTATGGACAAAGCCATCTGTGTCTGAAGAGAGGGTAAGATTTGCCCTGTGAGTTGTACCCAGCTCATTAACATTAAAGAGGTAACCTTGCTGAGGAAAACCTTGCATGAGAATGAGCCTTGCTTTTGGTGTATTCCAACTTTGCTTAATGCAGCTCCCGACATCACATCCTTTTGCCAGCAGGTGGAAAGAGTAAACAAAGAGAAATTCATTGTAACCTCCTCCTGTAAATGAAGTTGTGAGGACTGAGCGCACACACTCTTGACAGATCCCCACTGTTGGGAGCATGCATCTTAACTCCTTTTTGTCTAGCAAACAATGACAGTTGGGCTTGCACATGTGGCATGCACCCCTCTATGGATCCAAACTGGGAAAAGGTATATAAAGGATCTAGTCTCCAACTGCTCTCAATTCTTTTTTCTGGCAGTTAGCACAGGAGTCTCTGCATGGTTATTCATCTTGACTGCACTACAGACAACCCATTTTTCTAAATGCTTCTATTTATTTGATAGGTTATAGTTAAACAACATTTAAAATTGATTAGTAGGTTGGTGCTTGGCTTAAGACAGCTAGGTCTGTGTCAGTCATTGCACAATTCCAGATTGGTGTTTGTCCGTGTAATGCGCGGTTCTCATCTGGATATCATCCATTTCCTGTTCTAGAGTAGTCATTGTCCATTCTATTACTTCTTGTTTTGTGGTGTCCTACAATATTTTGATGCAGATGGTGTGCATCATGAGAAAATGTCTAGATCAGGGGTAGGCAACCTATGGCACGTGTGCCAAAGGCGGCACGCGAGCTGATTTTCAGTGGCACTCACACTGCCCGGGTCCTGGCCACCAGTCCAGGGAGCTCTGCATTTTAGTTTAATTTTAAATGAAGCTCCTTAAACATTTTAAAAACTTTATTTACTTTACATACAACAATTGTTTAGTTATATATTATAGACTTAGAGAAAGAGACCTTCTAAAAACATTAACATGTATTACCAGCATGTGAAACCTTACATTAGAGTGAGTAAATGAAGACTCGGCACACTACTTCTGAAAGGTTGCTGATCCCTGGTCTAGATGGACCAGCACACCAAATGCCTTCAGAGCCTGAGGGGGGGAAAAAATCTAAAGAACAGACACCATGATCTGATCCTTCATCAGATCTGAAGCATAGGAAGAAGTCAGATGACGTTTTATCTGCAAACAGACCCTCCTCAATCTTTCTCTCTTCCATCCTTAAGAAATGACAACATGGATCTGGGCAGTTGTCCAGTGCAAACTGATCCTTCACTTAGTCATTTCTCCAAGGCTTCTTGCCTTTGATTGATGACTCCAGAGAGTTTTCACTCTCATTATTTTCTAATCTCAAATTAAACTGAGTGAGTCCTCATTCTTTTTATTATAATGGAGAGCTCAGATCAAAATCATGTGGAAATTCAGGTTTTGTATGGTTAAGCTGGCCACTGTTACTCCTTCTATAAATTGTCAAGATTGATTCTAAACTCTTGACAGAAATATTTTCTGTCAGGGCTAAACGTAGGAAATACCTTGGATTCTGGGTAGACACACAATCCTTGTGCTTCAGTGTGGTCCTCAAGTCTTCATCAAATGCCTCATGGTGATTATGGCCCATCTAAGATACCTAGCGATACAGGTAACCACAAATCTCTTGTTTGTCAAGGCCCAGTCTCCTCAGTGAGTTTCTTCCTAAAAACATAAGAATAGCAATACTGGATCAGACCAATGGTGCTCCTAGCCCAATATCCTGTTTTCTGACAGTAGTCGATGCCAGATACTTCAGAGAGATTGAACAGAACGGAGACTTAGGACACCCAGAGCATGGGGTTGCATCCCTGACCATCTTGGCTATTCTCTATTAACTTTATCTAATTCTTTTTTTAACCTAGTTATACTTTTGGCCTTCACAGCGTCCCCTGGCAATGAGTTCCACAGGTTGACTTTGTGTTGTGGGAAGTAGTACTTCCTTTATGTTTTGTTTTAAACCTGCTGCCTGTTAATTTCATTGGGTGACCCCTGGTTCTTGTGTTATACGAAAGGGTAAGTAACACTTTCTCCACACAATTCATGATTTTATGGACTTCGGTCATATCTCCCCTCAGTCATCTCTTTTCCAAGCTGAATAGTCCTAGTCTTTTTTAATCTCTCTTCATGTGGAAGCTGTTCTATATCCCTAATCCATTTTTGTTCCCCTTCTCTGTATTTTTTCTAATTCTTTTTCAAGATGAGGTGACCAGAACTGCACACAGTATTCAAGGTGTTGGCGTACAGTGGGTTTATCTAGTGGCATTATGATATTGCTGTTTTATTATCTATCCCTTTCCTAATGGTGCCTAGCATAGGTTTTTTTGGCTGCTGCTACAAATTGAGCAGATGTTTTCATCTGCTATCCATAGTGACGCTGAGATCTCTTTCTTGAGTGGTAGTACGAGCAAAGGCACAAAGCATCGTTTTTAACCCCGGAACAAAGGGCATAGTCTCCCAATGAAGTTGGGGTGGGCCCCAAGTGGGCCGATGGGGAACTAACTACACTAACACTAATAACTAACTATACAAGAAAAACAAAGAGAAATAATGAACTGTACAGGAACGGATGAGAACACTCTTGTAGACAAACTATGAGCACGGAGGAACAAGGATTCTGACTCTAACAATGCAGTGGTAAGAGGGAACCAAAGGGCCGCAACCCTGCACGTTCTCATATAACCTTGCCTGGAGCATGAGGTGACGTACTACGCACATACAGGTCAATGGACACTGCTGCAGAAATCTTCCAGAGCATGGCGCAAATGCGCACCCATGATTGGAACACATATAGGGACCATCACTAAAAAAAGAATAGCTAATATAGACTCCTTTGTTTTGTATGTATAGTTGAGATTATGTTTTCCAACATGCATTACTTTACACTTATTAACATTGAATTTCATCTGCCATTTTGTTGCCCAGTCACTCAGTTCTGTGAGATCCCTTGTAACTCGTAGCAGTCTGCTTTGGACTTAACTATCTTGAGTAATTTTGTATCGTCGGCAAACTTTGCCACCACAATGTTTTTTTCCCCTTTTTCCAGATTATTTATTAAATATGCTGAACAGCATTGGCCCCAATACAGATTCTTGGGGGACCCGGGTATTTAACTCTCTCCATTGTGAAAACTGAGCATTTATTCCTACTGTTTTGTTTCCTCTCTTTTTAACCAGTTACTGATCCATGAGAGGACCTTCCCTCTTATCCCATGACTCCTTACTTTGCTTAAGAGCCTATAGTGAGGGACCTTGTCAAAGACTTTTTGAAAGTCCACATACATTATATCTACTGGAGCACCCTTATCCACGTTTGTCGATCCCCTTAAGGAATCATAATGGCACTGAAGTAATTGCCAGGATCACCTCTGGAGCCTTCTTTAAAAATTGGTGTCACATTAGGCATCTGTTTGTCTGGTACAGCAGCTGATTTAAGTGATAGGTACATATCAGTTCTAATCATTTCATATTTGAGTTCCTTGAGAACTTTTGGGTGAATACCATCTGGTCCTGGTGACTTACTACTGCTAAATTTAATTCCAAAACCTTCTCTATCTACACCTGAATCTGGGACAGTTCTCTGTATTTGTCACTTAAAAAAAATGGCTCCGGTGTGGGAATCTCCCTCAATCCTCTGCAGTGAAGACCAATGCACAAGAATTCATTTAGTTCCTCCACAGTGGCCTTTGCTTCCCTGAATGCTCCTTTAGCACCTTGACCATCCAGTGGCTGCACGGATTGTTTGGCATTCTTCCTGCTTCTGATCTTACGTTTGTTTTTGCTCTTTTAATTTTTTTTTTTTGTCTTTTGCTAGCTGCTCTTCTAATTCTTTTTTGGCCTTTTTATACATTTATACTTGACTTCCCAGAATTTATGCACTTTTCTATTTTTCTAAGTAGGATTTGACTTTCAATTTTAAAAAGATACCTTTTTGTCTCTTAAAAAAAATAAATAGTTAAACTCTGTTTAGCCATGGTGGCATTTGTTTTGGTCCTCTAGAGATTTGTTTACACACACTCACTCATTCACTCTCTTTTAGTTTGCAGTTTGCAGGCATTTCAGGCTTGTGATTGTTCCTTTTAATTTCAGTTTAACTAGCCTCCTGATTTTTTTTTTTTTGTAGTTCCCCTTTTTGAAGTTAAATGCTCTGTTTAGCCATGGTGGCTTTTGTTTGGCCGTCCTAGGGGTTTGTTTTGTGTGTGTGTGTAATATATATATAAAATAATATTAAAATATACACACACACTCTCCCGCAGTCTCCTGAGGATGTTAAATTTAATTACATTATGGTCGCTACAGTTGAGCAGTTCAGCTGTATTAACCTCTTGGACCAGATCCTGTAGTCCATTTAGGACTAACTCAAGAGTCGCTTCTCCTTGCTGGGAGAATTTCCAATTCATTTTGCATAGAACTTTTCCTTCACTAAGACACAGAGACTAACTTTCATAGGAGCAGCTGTCAACTTTAGCATGTTGGCTGCTTTCTTACCAGGAGAGAGACATTCAAAAATACATAGCTTCAAAAAAGGCATGAAAATAACCTTTTGAGTCTTCTGGGCTTATGGCCTCCTGCACATACGTGAGTCTGTTTCTCTTACTGAGAATGTGGGCTCTGCAGTCCTGGCTAAGCATCAGTTTCAGAACAGGAAAAGCCAATCTACTAGCACTGCTGAGAGTGCCACAGCAAATTCAAGAATTCCACATCTGGTGGTGGTTAACTTCCAATATCCTCTTGTAGCGTCTCATTTTGACAGCCATCTGAATTTCCATTTATGGGAATGGATACCTCAAACCTGGGTTGGGGAGTCCATCTGGGCGACTTTGTCAGGGAAACCAGACTGTGTATTGGAGCCCCGAACAGTGCTACTGGTGCTGAGACCTTTACTTTCTTGTACCAAGAATTTGTGAGAAAGCATAGCCACAGGTGTTACTTCAGTGTATATGGGGGAGGTGAGTTCTCACAACAAATATTTTGGTGGCTGCTCTGACAATTTTTCCTAAAATATTTAATTAACTTTAGAGGAAAAAAAAGAAATATTGCTGTAGACATGTCCAAATCGTTTTAATTTGTTTATAGAGATTTTTTGAAGACTCAATAAACATAATGTACAGTTGTCTCTGTTCTTTATTTAGAGTGACTATGTTTCCCTGTGCTGAATACAGGACACCTGGTAAAATTGCTAATATTAAGTGAGTGTAACGGCAATCAATCAGAACTATGCAGTGCAACCCTTCAAATTAACATCCAGTTGATTTTTTTTTTGTTTTGTTTTTTAAGATGTGCTAGCTAGTAAGTCTGCTGCTGTGAAAAGTGATATTTGTATGTTTAATATCATTTTTTCACAGCGGACTTACTCAGCTGGGGCAAACCTGGGGACAAATTAGGCCCTGGATGGGGAGGTGGGTAGGAGGCAGCAGAGGCAATGGGGGAAAGGGATGAGGGGCTGGGGGATTGTGTGTGTGGGGGGGAATGGGGTGTAAGACTGGGACCAGAGTCTCCTGCTTCCCCACTGTCTGCAATTTGGGGGGCGTGTCATAAACAGATAGCTAAGGGTTAATGTCTCTTTCACCTGAAGCACCTGACCAGAGGACCAATCAGAAAACCGGATTTTTTCAACTTTGGGTGGAGGGAAGTTTGTGTCTAAGTCTTTGTTTTCTGCCTGCCTGCTTTCTCTGAGCTTTGGAGAAGTAGTTTCTACTTTCTAGTCTTCTGTTTCTAAGTGTAAGGACAAAGAGATCAGATAGTAAGTTATATGGTTTCTTTTCTTTGGTATTTGCATAAATATAAGTGCTGGAGTGCTTTGATTTGTATTCTTTTTGAATAAGGCTGTTTATTCAATATTCTTTTAAGCAATCGACCCTGTGTTGTGTCACCTTAATACAGAGAGACCATTTGTATGTATTTTTTCTTTCTTTTTATATAAAGCTTTCTTTTAAGACCTGTTGGAGTTTTTCTTTACTTCAGGGAAATTGAGTCTGTACTCACCAGGGAATTGGTGGGAGGAAGAAATCAGGGGAAATCTGTGTGCGTTGGATTTGCTAGCTTGATTTTGCATTCCCTCTGGGTGAATAGGAAAGTACTTTTTGTTTCCAGGACTGGGAACAGAGAGGGGGAGTCACTCTGTGTAGTTTCACAGAGCTTGTGTCTGTGTATCTCTCCAGGAGCACCTGGAGGGGCAGGAGCACCTGGAGGGGGGAAGGGAAAAAGGATTATTTCCCTTTGTTGTGAGACTCAAGGGATTTGGGTCTTGGGGTCCCCAGGGAAGGGTTTTCAGGGGGACCAGAGTGCCCCAAAACACTCTAATTTTTTGGGTGGTGGCAGCAAGTACCAGGTCCAAGCTGGTAACTAAGCTTGGAGGTTTTCATGCTAACCCCCATATTTTGGACGCTAAGGTCCAAATCTGGGACTAAGGTTATGACACCAGGGCCCAAGCCTGCCGCTGGGGGATGGAGCCTGCTTCTGCATGGCCAAGGTCCAGGGCTGGAGGAGGCAGCGGCAGTCAGGAGCGATGCGGAGTGGGGGTGGTTAGTCTGGGGCTGGAGCCGAAACCCAGATCCAAAACCCTCATGGCCAGGAGATGGAACCTTCCGCCATATGGCCGAAGCCCAGGACCAGAGGCAGCAGCGGTGGCTGGGATTAGGGAGGCAGAATTTGAGAGGAGTTGGGCTTGGCAGCAGGGCTTCTTACTGAGTCATTGACTGTGCTGCCCACTTCCCAAGTCCCAGCCCATCTTCCCTGTTTCTTGGACCTCTCCTCCTACTGCTTACTCATTTCCACAATTAGTTCTGTTTTTATTAATGATACTATTAATAACAATAAAAGAGAGAAAAGAAACTGTTAAAAATAAAGTTCAATGTGTAGGACCTTCACTGTGGAGTGGAGTTTGGGACTTGGACAAATGGGAAGGAGTCCATAGAACGAGGCTGCTGCTTTAGGCTCTGGGACCAAACAACCAGGCTTAGCAGGGAGGCTCAGTACCATGGGCCTCTGCCACCCATCCCAGCTCCCCAGCTGTGTAGTATGACTCTGTAGCTCCTCCCATTGATACCCAGCTTGTCTGTCCATATACACTCCTATACGGCTCAACCTTTAAACTTTGATAATTATCAATGTTAGAGAATGTCACTCTTTTAAAATGGCATGGGGAATGGGAGTCAAGGAGCATCAAGAGGAGACATTAAGGGGAGGAATGGAAGAGAAGAGCTTGTGATCATGAACATGGAGAAGGAGCAAGAGTCCACAGGGCAAGGAGAATTCAAGGGTTGGTGAGGTATGGAAGTGAACATGGGACAGGTATAGTAGGGGATATAATAGTCTAGGAGGTAGAGATATGGGCTACAGGAGATAAGCAGAATCCCAGAAGGCAGCCACCTCTGTCCAGGAAACTGGATGTTCTTAGAGTGCTTGCTCATATCCATGCCAGTTAGGGGGGCACGCGCTGCGTGCACGTTCGTCGGAAGATTTTTACCCTAGCAACAGTCAGTGGGTCGGCTGGGCGCCCCCAGGAGTGGCGCCACTATGACACCAGATATATACCCCTGCCGACCCAACCACCCTTCAGTTCCTTCTTATTGCCCATGTCGGTCGTTGGAACAGTGGAGCGCGGCTTAGCTGACCTCCACTTCTAGTTTAGTAATAGTTAGCAGGGTTCGGGGAGTAGCCCCTTCCCCGCACCCGGTGCCAGAGCCGATGCCCAGCTCACTGAGTTGTAAACCGTGCTCGGCCTGCCACAAGCCAATGCCGACAGGAGATCCGCATGACTCCTGTTTGAAGTGCCTCGGGGAATCGCACTTCACAGCTAAGTGCCCCATTTGCAAGGCTTTTAAGCCGAGAACAAAATGGAGCGGGACTTTCACTTATCCCTCCACCTTCGGCACTGAGTGCTGGTCAATCGGTGGACAGAAGTGCCTCCCCGGCACCAGACCCCGCCTGCACTGCCAAGGCCTCTCGGCACTGGCCGTTGCCGGCACCAAAGTCGACTCAGCATCGCTCCCTCTCTCTGAGGTCGAGAGAGCCCACGACTCCTCCTGACAGCTCCCCAGCATGCGCCGTGGTTGAGCTCCTTGCTCCTGCTGCTTCCATGCCAACTGTACCGCAGCCAGAGAGCTCGTCCAAGTCGGATCGCCTGGCACCGATGACATCGGCACCGTCAATCCCGGTCCCGCAAGGGCCGTCGAACCCAGTGCCTGACAGCTCCCTGGTACACGCTGTGGTTGAGCTTACTGTTCCCTCCACACCGGAGACATTCCCAGTGGCGAGGGATCTCATTGCCATGACAGAGTAGATGCTGCCTGAACCCCCAGCACTGCCGGTGCGGGTAATACAGTCTCTTGGCAAGCCTCCCTTGATACGACCATCCTTTGTTGGCACAGCAGAGTGGCACCGTTCATGATCACGGTCCTGCAGACACTCCAGGTCCCGTCGGCACTCCCGCTTCCTATGCCCCTTGCAGTCCCAATGCTGTTCTCCTCCTCGGTACCGGTCGCACTCGCCACACCGGTTGGTGTCCCGTTCACTGACCTGCTACTCTCGGCACCGTTCCAGCTCCCGGCACCGCTACAGGCACCGTGACTCTCATAGCCGCTCCCGACATCGAGCCTCGAGATCTCGGTCGACCTTCCGGCACCACTCTGGTTGCAGGTCCAGATCTTGTTCCAGGTACCTGGTACGCCTCCCGGTACCGGTCCCCGGTGCCGAGTTGGGCAAGGTCCGGTAGAGTCAGAGACTCTGACCACGATTTTTCAGCACCTCCATGGCCATCCGGACACGCATCAGTGTCATCCCACGTGGATAGCTCTTATGCTCAGGACCGCGATTCTGATGTGCCCACCAACAACCTGAGAGCCCATCAGGACCTCCAAGGAGGGTAGCACTCTATATGGACCTCCAGGTGGAGGAGTTCCTAGAGGTAAGGGACCCGGTAGTGGACATTCTATCGGCAGTTGCCCCACTAGAGGGGCCCTACCTGTTTATTCGGACCATCCAGGCGAATGCCGATACTCTATGGGGGGTACGACTACTTATATGTCTGTCCTCCTCCCTGCTCACTAGTCGTTCAGTCTGTTAAGGAAAGGGAATGGCATGGCCAGCAGGCGCCAGCCCCAAAATCGAAGGAGGCTAGGCAAATGACCCTACTCAGCCGCAAAGTGTACTCTGCAGGGGCCTTATAGCTCTGCGTGGCAAATCAACAAGCCTTGCTTAGCCCATATCATTATAACACCTGGGTGACAGTGGATAAGTTTATGGAGCTTCTCCCTCAAGACTCCCGCCAAGAGTTCACTGCCCTCTTGGAGGAAGGAAAAAAGGTGGCCAGAGCTCCCTTCCAGGCCTCGTTGGATGCAGCAGGCTCAGCAGCCAGGGCTCTGACATTGGGTGTTACCATGAGGATAATCTCATGGCTTCAGGTTTCAAACCTCCGGCTGGAGCGGCAGTATACCATTCACGACTTACCATTTGATGGTAAAGGCCTCTTCGCAGCGAAGACAACCCCAGGCTGCAAAGCCTGAAGGACAACAGGGTCCTAATGCGCTCTCTCAGCGTGCATACGCCGACTACCTAATGCAGGTCTTTCCGTCCCCAGCCACACCACTGTACTCTGTGCCTAGCCACAGACAGGACTTTGGCAGACGGCACGGCCGAAGTGGTCGCAGACGACCGTAAGGACCCCTACAGGGCCAAGATCGAGGTCCCTCGCAATCACCACCGGGACCAAAGACGAACTTGCGAAGGTGCGCCCGAGAGCGGCGTACCATTTACAGGCGGGATCCCACTCCTACTTCCTCTTGGCGTGGTCCCAGTTAACTTCAGATCGCTGGCTCCTACACATGGTGGAGTATGGGTACCACCTTCAATTTGTTCCAGCCCTCTTCCTCTTCAGGGACCCCTCTCAAGAGCAATTCCTCTTACAAGAGTTGCAGACGCCGATGGACGAAAGGGGCAAGGGGTTTTACTCCCATTATTCCCTAATCCCCAACTCGTACGGAGGTCTCAGACCTATCCTAGACCTGCGAGGACTCAACCAGTTTATGATAAGGTTGAAGTTCCGCATGCTATCCCTGGGAACCATTATCCCATCCTTGGATCCTGGAGACTGGTATGCCGCCCTCGATATGAAGGACGCATACTTTCACATTGCCATCTTCCCTCCACACAGGAAATACCTCCGCTTCTAGCCAACCGTCAGTACTTCCAGTTTACGGTCTTGCTATTTTGGCCTTTCTGCAGCCCTACGGGTATTAACCAAGTGTATGGCCGTAGTCGCCACCCACCTCTGCCGACGTCGGATATGCGTTTTCCGTATCTGGACGATTGGCTTATCTGAGGAGACTCCGAGACACAAGTCACTCAGCATGTGGGCATCGTCAAGGACCTATTCACACGGCTAGGCCTGATGATCACTATAGAAACATCCACTCTGGTTCCCACGCAGAGGTTAGACTTCCTAGGAGCTATCCTGGACTCCGACCTAGCCGGAGCCTGCTTCCCACAGCCACGGTTTCAGGCGATGGCAACAATCATCCGAGGTCTGCAGACTTTCCCAACGACCTCGGCTCGCACTTGTCTCGGTCTCCTGAGTCCCATGGCTGCCTGCAAGTTTGTAACCAAACACGCCAAGCTCTGCCTCTGTCCTCTCCAAGTTTGGCTCAAATCGGTTTACCACCCGGACAGGGACCCAATGGTCACGATAGTCACCATTCCCTCGAGCACCCTAGGCTCCCTAGAATGGTGGCTAACTCCCTCCCTGGTGTGGGCAGGGATGCCGTTCCATCCGCCCCAGCCCTCACTGTCCCTGACGACGGATGCGTCATCTCTGGGCTGGGGTGCTCACCTCGGTCACCTTCAAGCTTAAGGCCTTTGGTCTTCTCAGGAGCTGGCGTTCCACATCAATGTCCAAAAATGAGAGCAGTCCGCCTGGCGTGCCAGGGGTTCCAGCAGCAGCTGCAAGGCCGTGGTGTCTCAGTGTTTACAGCCAACACAATGGCCATGTGCTACATAAACAAGCAGGGAGGGACATTGTCCTCCTCCTTTTGTCATGAGGCCATCCATCTCTGGGACTTTTGCATAGCCCACTCGATAAATCTGGTAGCGTCCTTTCTCCCAGGCGTTCGGAACGCCTTGGCGCTTCGACTCAGCAGGTCTTTCCTGTCTCACGAGTGGTCGCTCTGCCCCGATGTGATGCATTCTGTTGCCAGAAGTGGGGATTTTTCCCCACATAGACCTGTTCGCTTACCACGAGAACAGGAAATGTCCGAGGTTCTGCTTCTTCCAAGGTCTCTCCCTGGGATCGATCTCGGACGCTTTCCTCATGTCGTGGAAGGGCCAACTCCTTTATGCCTTCCCACCGTTCACCCTGGCTCATTGGGTCCTGCTCAAACTTTGCAGGGGCAGGGCACGCATCATCATGATCACTCCAGCATGGTCCAGGCAGCACTGATACACCACATTGCTCGACCTGTCAATAGCCAACCCAAATACCCTGCCACTCCACCCAGACCTCATAACTCAGGACCACGGCAGGCTTCGTCACCCGGACCTGCAGTCTCTTCACCTCACGGTGTGGCTGCTGCGTGACTAAACCGGAGTAACAGGAAGCCTTCCACCTGGTCAACGTACCTGGCCGAGTGGTAGCGTTTCTCCTACAGGTGCGAAACGCTTGATCTTATTCCTACTGAGGTCTCCATCCCCTCTATTTTGGACTGCCCTCTGGCCTACAACAGCAGGGCCTAGTGATGTCATTGCTGAGGGTACACTTGGCAGCCATCTCTACCTCTACCCAGGCTAAGGTGGTCGTTCCGTGTTCTCACACTCTATGGTTTCGAGGCTCCTCAAGGGCTTGGAGCGCTTACATTCTCAAGTACGCCGCCCAGCCCCAACCTGGGACCTCAACCTGGTTTTAACCAGACTTATGTCTCCCCCATTCGAGCCGTTAGCGACCTGCTCGCTGCTATACCTGTCTTGTAAGACAGCTTTCCTCATAGCCATTACATCAGCCAGACGAGTCTTCAAGCTCAGGGCTCTTACGGTGGTTCCGTCGTACACTATGTTCACAAAGACAAGGTGCAGTTACGACCACACCCGGCTTTCCTCCCTAAGGTGGTTTTGGCCTTTCACGTTAACCACATTCAACGCAATGGGGGCAACAGTTGCACTCCCTGGACGTCTGTAGAGCGCTCGCATTTATATTGAGCGGACAAAACCATTTCGTAAAACACCCCAACTCTCGGTCGCAGTAGCAGGCCGAAGGAAAGGCCTACCTGTTTCCTCTCAGAGGATCTCATCTTGGGTGATGATGTGCATCCTCACTTGTTATGATTTGGCTCACATTTCCCCAAGCCATATCACCGTGCATTCTACCAGGGCTCAGGCTTCATCTGCCGCCTTGCTGGCTCGTGTACCTACCCACGAGATCTGTCGCGCAGCTCCATGGTCCTCGGTCCATACTCTTGCTTAGCATTATGCTCTGGTTCAACAGTCAAGAGATGCTGCAGCCTCTGCTCAGCAGTTTACATTCTGCCACATTTCATTCCACCCCACCGCCTACATAAGGCTTGGGAATCACTTAACTGGAATGGATATGAGCAGGCACTCGAAGAAAAGACAGTTACTCACTTTTGTAACTGTTGTTCTTCAAGATCTGTTGCTCATATCCATTCCAAACCCACCCTCCTTCCCCTCTGTCAGAGTAGCCGGCAAGAAGGAACTGAAGGGTGGCTGGGTTGGCAGGGGTATATATCTGGCGCCATAGCGGCGCCACTCCATGGGGCGCCCAGCCAACCCACCAAGTGTTGCTAGAGTAAAAATCTTCCGACTAACGTGCACGCGGCTCGCGCACACATAACTGGAATGGATATGAGCAACACATCTCGAAGAACAACAGATACAAAGGTGAGTAAACGTCTTTTTTTCATGTCACGAGAGATCAGACTGTATAAAGTAGTGACATTTTTTATGTGTAGAAAAACTATTTTAAATAAATTTGTATAGGCTTTAAAAGAAGTGCTTGTCTTCACAAGTTTGTGTGTTGGGCTTGTGAAAATAATGTGACTGCAGATGGAGGAAACAGTCATTTTAAAAAAGAGAAATCAATGTTTAAAATAACTTTATAATTTTTTGTTAATATGTGGCACAGGGTGTACAGAATACATGATAGTGTTGGATGGTATAAAGATTTTATTAGCACTTGGTATCGTCTGCTTAACTCATTGACTTAATCACTGAGTAAAGTGGTCATTGTGACTCATGCCAAAAAATACTCTTCATACCATACCAAGTCATGTATGTGTAATATAGTATACATTTTTATATTGCAATCATTTTATAGATATAAAATGAAATGTCTTGTAGGCAGACAGTCCTATTTTGTAGGGCCCCGTTTTGCAGCTTAGAACTAGTTGTCAGAAAAGATTGATTGTTGATGTTGTAATGAGCTCATTTCCGTTGTTTTATTGCCTATTATCACTTAACAGTTGTATAAGCAATCTGTGTTTTGTGGATTTTATCAAACAAGATGATAAAATATAACAGGAGTTGGTGCAGAGAGATTACCTATTTTGAAATCAGGGTGTGAATATCTCATCTACTGACATTTCTCAGGCAATTCAGTATTTTGTTGTTTGTGGCCTTTGATGTTGTAAAAATAACATGCACTTGAATACTTTTTGTAGTGAGCTTTTAACTTTGCAGGCAGATGTTGCTACAGCAACAAAATAAAGCAAGATGCTATAAAAGTTAAATGCACTCTTATTGATTTATTCACACCCAAGTGGAGGGTATTTGGGATTCTTATACTGCATTTGAAATTGGTCTGATGAGGCAAACCAGCTCTAATTTAGTAACACAAATTTAGCTGCTTTCAGTCATATCTGCTATCGTATATGGGTGCTTGTACTATTTTTGGCTTTTTATTACTTTCTCACCGTATCCTTTTTGTTCCTTTTAAAAATACTGCATGCTAATGAGTGTTGGTTTATAAGCAGCGTGCATGTGATTCAAGTTTAGCGAGATGTTTACACTTGGAGAAATCCACATGTGATAGAGGTTAGGTGTTACAACCTGGCCCAGTACCTCTCTGAATTGATGCTATCCTGCTGTGAGGGGACTCAAGTGTTGGGTCCCGTGTGCTTCAAAACCATCTGAGTCTGGGCAGAGTCTAATAACGCTTTCTAGCTCTCTCAGTCTGTGAGGCACATTCCCAGACTTAGATCTTGTGCCTGGGCCTTTCCTTGGGAGATGGGACTCTGCAGTCCAGCTACCCCAGCCCCTGAAACCAGTGCTTCAGAGCCTCCTACTTACACATGCTGCTCCTAGGCTGAGGGCTCTCTGGGCTTCTATTTTAACCGAGGCAGTACCTGGTAACAAAGCAAGGAGTATAGGTTTAGCAGTGGAATTTCTTATCTAGAGTGACTATTATTCAAAGCTCTTAAGTAACAGATCTTTGAAAACAACCAAAAGCCTGGCAATGCACACCTTATCCTGGTCTGATCTGGCCTACTCAAGGACTTGGGAGTCCAGGGTTTGTCTGTGTTCAGACTGGGTGGAGTCCCACTTTGTGTGTGTGTGTGTCTGTGTCTGTGTCTCTCTCTCTCCTATAAATGCTC
The DNA here is from genome assembly GCF_007399415.2 of Gopherus evgoodei. Taxonomy (NCBI): domain Eukaryota; kingdom Metazoa; phylum Chordata; order Testudines; family Testudinidae; genus Gopherus; species Gopherus evgoodei. The sequence continues at coordinate 15,511,613 of NC_044332.1, forward strand.
CTCAGAATAGAATAGCTTTTCTGTCTCCTTACCATGTGCTCTACTACAGCAGTTCTCAAACTCTGGGTTGGGACCCCAAAATTGGGCACGACCTTGTTTTAGTGGGGTCACCAGGGGTGGCGTTAGACTTTCTAGGTCACAGGGCCAAAGCCCAAGCCCCACTGCCTGGGGCTGAACCAAAGCCCAAAGGCTTCAGCCCTGGGTGACGGGACTCAGGTTTGGCCCCCCTCACCTGGAGCGGCAGGGCTGAGACTTCGGTTCCTCCTCCTGGGTCATGTAATAATTTTCATTGTCAGAAGGGGGGTTGCAGTGCAGTGAACTCTGAGAACCCCTGGTTCTACTGGAAAACTGCAGCTTCCCTACCCTAGTCATGCTCATGCCACTATGTAGAAAAAACATTATTCATTTGAGGGTGGGAGGCAGCAGTTGAGACACAATCAAATCCAGTGGCTCCAGATTGCTGATAGCTTCTCAGCATAGTCCTTCAGTAAGATGTCAAATACCTTTCCTGGGCTGGGCTGCTGTGTAGAATGCAATTCCTTGGGCTTGTCTGAGGCAAGATTAGACATGTGTTGAACACACAATACAAAATAGAGTTTATAATTTTGATACAAATGTGTCACACTAGGCTGATATCTGAATGAACCTTGGTTTATAGTATTTTTTTTCTATTTAGTTACATTCGCCAAATAATTTAAATTAATTTAAGTAGCCATGCTACATTGAGACAAGATAATAGGCCTGGTCCTTCCGTTACTTATGCCAGTGTAATTCCATTTACTTCAATGGAATGTGGATAAATAGGGAAATGTCATGAATGGAGGTATAGAGTTCTTAGCTTTAAGGGCAAAATGCATAACTGAGTTGGTATAGTTACTCTAAAAGCAAGTATTATAATTCCAGGAACTTTATGTTGTCTCAACCTTAACTCAGTTTTAGCATAGGTTTTGTCTGGGAATAGAAAAGAAAATGTGAACAAAATAAATACAGAATTCTTTATAGTGTCACAAAAGGAATTCATAATATTAATAAACCAATGACAAACTTCTTATGCCACCAGTTGTGATTTCTTGAAATAGTGTGTTTCATAGACTCTAGGACTGGAAGGGACCTCGAGAGGTCATCGAGTCCAGTCCCCTGCCCTCATGGCAGGACCAAATACCGTCTAGACCATCTCTGATAGACATTTATCTAACCTACTCTTAAATATATCCAGAGATGGAGATTCCACAACCTCCCTAGGCAATTTATTCCAGTGTTCAACCACCCTGACAGTTAAGAACTTTTTCCTAATGTCCAGCCTAAATCTCCGTTGCTGCAGTTTAAGCCCATTGCCTCTTGTTCTATCATTAGAGGCTAAAGTGAACAAGTTTTCTCCCTCCTCCCTTTTAGATACCTGAAAACTGCTATCATGTCCCCTCTGTCTTCTCTTTTCCAAACTAAATAATCCCCCTTTCAGCCTTCCTTCGTAAGTCATGTTCTCAAGACCTTTAATCATTCTTGTTGCTCTTCTCTGGACCCTCTCCAATTTCTCCACATCTTTCTTGAAATGCGGTGCCCAGAACTGGACACAATACTCCAGTTGAGGCCTAACCAGCGCAGAGTAGAGCGGAAGAATGACTTCTCGTGTCTTGTTTACAACACACCTGTTAATGCATCCCAGAATCACGTTTGCTTTTTTTGCAACAGTATCACACTGTTGACTCATATTTAGCTTTGGCCCACTATGACTCCTAGATCTCTTTCTGCCATACTCCTTCCTAGACACTCTCTTCCCATTCTGTATGTGTAAATTGTGGGTGCCTCTAGAATTATGGAGCTAATACTCTTGAGTATGTAAATCTACTAGCTGTGAGAAATTGTCTTTATATACTGAGCGTTCTTGACCTTTTTGACTGATTTCAGTGTTTTCATGGCATTTCAGAGCTTCAGACAACAGAGAGGAAATGTCCCCTTCTAGTAGCCAGTTGCTTGATCATCAACACATCAAAAAAAGAAGAAAAGACAGGACAAGGCTGAGATCTCCATCTGTAACTATCATGAGCACATCTGCCCGAACAAGGCCACTTCAGAGTTTCCAGAAGAGGAAACTATACAGAATGAACAGCACATGTTGTTGGAATCAACAGGTAGAGCTGTCTCCTCTCCTTTAGAAGACAAAAGCAAAGATTCCAGCTGGCAGTGTCTGTATGTGTCAGTCTGCTATAACAGTATATTACATGCTGCTGTTTTGATTATTCAGTACATTCAGACAGCATGAAGTACATGTAACAGGAGTTTAGCTGTGTCAGCAGGAGTTCACAGTTAAGGAGTCAAATTTAAAAATTGCTCAGAATCCTGCTTTATCAAATTCATGCATTTGTTTTACAGTTACCCTTAAATTCATTTTACAGTCGAGGGTGGGGTGATTTAATGATTTTTTTAAAGGAGACTTTACTGCTGAGGAAACAAGCTACAACATAAATCTGCTCTCTGTTTGCTTTTAGAGCATTTGTTTAACTAAAGAAAGTTTACACAGCTGGTAGTGCATTATTGTGTGGGAAATTAAACTGCTATATCTTAATCTTGTTTCCGTTTTTGCCATTCCCAACCAGCTCTGCTCGCTTCTTCATAGCATTAGTAGTGCCTTAAAACTGTCTGTTCTAAAATAAGATTTTGTCCATTACAAAGAAACTGAATTGAATTAAATACTTAATGTGGAAAAATCTATTTTAGACTGCTACTTGTGTAAGACAAATGCTGTTTGTAGCCATTTCCACTATACCAGGAATACACCAAGATTCCAAATGTTATGAATACTGAGTGAGTTTGCCACTTGCTTCTAAAGGGCCGATTTACCTGCTGTTTTCCAAATTAGTTGTAAGGTTGTTATTAAAGCAGCATTAATCCCAAGGGATTTTGATGCTTTGCACGACCTTTCTGTGCCTTTTAGAAACTGTATTGTAGTGGTGCTTTTGCATCACAATAACACAGCCTGTTAGCGTTTCCATTCTAAAGTTGGATTGGCATTATAGGCGAGAAGGGCATTAGTGAACTAGGATTTTGGAAGGTACAATTTTTCTCTCCCACTAGTTTTTTGTGTGTACACATGTTTATACTAACTTGAAATTTGTTTTAATATTTAATTGCTTCCAGTAGCATGTCATCTTTAATTCCACAAATCAAATTTTATGAGAGCCTCTGAAAATAGGAAATACAATGGATATGTGAAAGTTATAACAGCAGTACTCTCAGCCCCTTAGGGGAAAGTATTATAAATGCTCTGGGTAAAATCTTGACCTCATTGAAGTTAATGTCAAAGTTCCCTTTATTTAATATCAGCGAGCCAGGATTTTGCCATATGAATAGATAAGCAAGACTTTTTTTGAATCTGAATATGATCAGATATTCACAGATAGTGTGGTTAAGCCATTGCCAATAAGAAGCAAGATTTCAAGTTTATTATACAGTATATTCTCCTTAGATTAAGAAAAAGATCTCCACCTCTCTGCAGCAAAAAGGGCCAGATTTACAAAGGTATTTAGTTTCAGAGTAGCAGCCTTGTTAGTCTGTATCCACAAAAAGAACAGGAGTACTTGTGGCTCCTTAGAGACTAACACATTTATTTGAGCATAAGCTTTCATGGGCTACAGCCCACTTCATCGGATGCATGCAGTAAAAAATACAGTAGGAAGATATATACACACAGAGAACATGAAACAATGGGTGCTACCATACACACTGTAACAAGAGTGATCAGTTAAGGTGAGCTATTACCAGCAGGAAAGAAAAAAAACTTTTTGTAATGGTAATCAAAATGGTCTATTTGCAGCAGTTGACAAGAAGTTGTGAGGAACGGTAGGGGGGGAAATAGTTTTACTTTGTGTAATGACCCATCCAATCCCACTCTTTATTCAAGCCTAATTTAATGGTGTCCATTTTGCAAATTTAATTCCAATTCAGCAGTCTCTTGTTGGAGTCTGTTTTTGAAATTCTGTTGTTGTAATACTGCAACTTTTAGGTCTGTAATCGAGTGACCAGGGAGATTGAAGTGTTCTCCGACTGGTTTTTGAATGTTATAATTCTTGACATCTGATTTGTGTCCATTTATTCTTTTATGTAGAGACTGTCCAGTTTGGCCAATGTACATGGCAGAGGGACATTGCTGGCACTTGATGGGATATATCACATTGGTAGATGTGCAGGTGAACAAGACTCTGATAGTGTGGCTGATGTAATTAGGTCCTATGATGGTGTCCCCTGAATAGTTATGTGGACAGAGTTGGCAACGGGCTTTGTTGCAAGGATAGGTTCCTGGGTTAGTGTTTTTGTTGTGTGGTCTATGGTTACTGGTGAGTATTTGCTTCAGGTTGTGGGGCTTTCTGTAAGCAAGGACTGGCCTGCCTCCCAAGATCTGTGAGAGTGATGGATCATCTTTCAGGATAGGTTGTAGATCCTTGAAGATGCGCTGGAGAGGTTTTAGTTGGGGGCTGAAGATGACGGCTAGTGGCGTTCTCTTCCTTTCTTTGTTGGGCCTATCCTGTAATAGGTGACTTCTGGTACTCTTCTGGCTCTGTCAGCAGGTGGATATTGTAGTTGTAAGAACACTTGATAGAAATCTTGTAGGTGTTTCTCTCTGTCTGAGGGGTTGGAGCAAATGCGATTGTATCATATGGCTTGGCTGTAAATACTAAAGGTATTTAGTAGAACTGGTGAGAGAATCTCTGACAGAATATTTTTCCATAGGGGAATGCTGATTCATTGAAATCAAAATGTTTCGCAGAGGTGGCTTGATTTTAACAAAAGTCTCAGATGGAAAGTAGGCAGGTTTCTTTCAGAAACCTTTCTGGTTTCCTACCAGCTTGCTCATTCAGCTTTTTTGCAGCCTGATTTTCCAGACTTCCTGCAGTTTGGCAGCCCACCTGGAGGATCGCTTGAACTAAGAGTCTAGAACCTCTGGGAGCTCTAGCTCGTAAGCTTCCATGCCTCTCAGCTTCTCTGTGGTTCAGCTGGCATGCTGCCATTGAGAAGGGTTTCCAAGTTCCCAGATTCTCTGCAGCTTGCTTGGCGGACTGCTGCAGAACTGCTTCCAGGCTCCTGTCTCCCCTTCAGCCCATTGGGCACTTTGAGCTTGGGAGCCAGCAGCCCAAGGCTCCTCGCTCAGCTGGGACTCACAGGATCTGCAGCTCTGGCGCAGTCAGTCAGGTGGACTGTCGTGAAGTCAGGGATCTGAGGGCTTTTCCAAATAGGAACAAAACTAAATTTTGAAATATCAAAATCCTCCATGAAACCAAATGACCTTCCTCTGCATATATCTAGAACAGCGGTAGGCAACCTATGGCACGCGAGCTGATTTTCAGTGGCACTCACACTGCCCGGGTCCTGGCCACCGATCTAGGGGGCTCTGCATTTTAATTTAATTTTAAATGAAACTTCTTAACATTTTGAAACCTTATTAACTTTACATAAAAAAATAGCTTAGTTATATATTATAGACTTCTAAACAGAGACCTTCTTAAAAGGTTAAAATGTATTACTGGCATGCGAAACCTTAAATTGGAGTGAATAAGTGAAGACTCGGCACACCACTTCTGAAAGGTTGCCGAACCCTGTTCTAGAGTTTAAGCCTAATGATCCCAAGATAGGTGCCTAGTGGGATTTACCTTTAGGTACCTAAATACCTTTGAAAATGTGGCCCAAAGTCACTACAGTTCTGACCAAAGAGGGGAAAAGCCCATAGAAAACAGTAATACAAGTAGGTGAGTGTGAACGGAGAAGTAGTGAACTCTAACCCTTCAGCTGTGCAGGACCAGAGCATGGGGTCACTAGGGGGTGGAAGACAACTGTGACTCTACCTCACTTTTTCTCTTTCTTGGATTGTGGGACTGGCTGGGGATGAAGATGGTCCTGATTGCATGTTAGTCTGTCAACTAGGATTGAAAGGTGTGGTGTTAGTAGTTAGCTACCATCTTCTACAGATCTAGCGTAGACTTCAACAGGTGCTACATGCTAAAACAGTTGAGTTAAAAAAGACCCTCTGCCACCCCCATCCCTGCCACCCTTGCTTGGCTTTAACTCAGCCGGTTCATTATGTGTTAAAGGCAGTATGCCTTGTTGTCATAAACAGATAGTTAAGGGGTAATGTCTCTTTTACCTGTAAAGGATTAACAAGCTCAGTGAACCTGGCTGATACCTGACCAAAGGACCAATCGGGGAACAAGATGCTTTCAAATCTTGGTGGAACGAAGTCTTTGTTTATGCTTTTTGGGTTGTTCCTTGTTCTCTCTTGGAGTTAAGAGGGGCCAGACATGCAACCAGGTTTCTCCAATCTTTTTGAAACAGTCTATCATGTTCCAAATAGTAAGTACTAGATAGAAGGCGGATTAGTCTTCATGTTTGTTTTCTTTAATTGCAAATGTGTATTTTGCTGGAAGGATATTTTTTCCTCTGTTTGCTGTACTTTTATCTTAGGCTAGGGGGCGAGGGATTCCCTCTAGTCTAGATAAGCTGAAGACCCTGTAAACATTTTCCATCTTGATTTTACAGAGAGAGTTTTTTACTTTTTCTTCCTTTAATTAAAAGCTTTCTTTTTAAGAACCTGATTGATTTTTTCCTTTGTACAACTCAAAGAGGATTGGGTCTGAACTCACCAGAGAGTGGGGGTGGGGGGAGAGAAGGGGGAAAAGGTTAATTCCTCTCTGTTTTAGGTTCCAAGGAGTTTGGATGAGTGTATCTCTCAGGGAAAGTCTAGGAGGGGGAATGGTTTATTTCTCTCTGTTTTAAGACCCAAGGGATTTGAGTCTTGGGTTCCCCAGGGAAGATTTTTGGGGGACAGAAAGTGTACCAAAACACTATATTTTTGGTTGGTGGCAGAGTTATCAGATTTAAGCTAGGAATTAAGCTTAGAAGGGTACATGCAGGTCCCCACTTTTTGGACACTAAAGTTCAAAGTGTGAATAATACCTTGACACTTGTCTACTGGGATTTTTCAAATATGTTATTTAGCACTGTCATGGTATAATTCCCCACTCTGAACCTTAGCATCCAAAAGATGGGGTACCAGCATGAATTCCTCTAAGCTCAATTACCAGCTTAGAACCTGTAGTGCTGCCACCAACTAGGAATTCCGGTGCCTGGTACACTCTGGTCCCCCCAAAACCTTGCCCGGGGACCCCCAAGACCCAGACCCTCTGGATCTTAACACAAGGAAAGTAAACCCTTTCCCTTACCGTTGCCTCTCCCAGGCTTCCCCTCCCTGGGTTACTCTGGAAGATCACTGTGATTCAAGCTCCTTGAATATTCCCCTCCCAGATTCTCCCTGAGAGAGACAGTAATCCTAACACAGAGAGAAATTAGCCTCTCTCTCCCCCTGCCCTCCTTTCTCCCCACCAATTCCCTGGTGGATCCAGACCCTGTCCCCTGGGGTCTCACACCAGAATAAAAAAACAATCAGGTTCTTAAACAAGAAACTTGTAATTAAAGAAAGAAAAAACAGTAAAAATTATCTTTGTAAATTTAAAATGGAATAGGGTACAGGGTCTTTCAGCTATAGACACTGGGAATACCTTCCCAGCCTAAGTATTCAAATACAAATTAAAATCCTTTCAGCAAAATACACATTTGAACTCCTCCCAGCCAAATACACATTTGTAAATAAAGAAAACAAACATAAGCTTAGCTCACCATATCTATCTAGTACTCACTATTCTGATCTTATAAGAGCCTGTATCGGAGAGATTGGAGAGAAACTTGGTTGCACATCCAGTCCCTCTGAGAACCCGGAGTGAACAACCACCAAATTCTAACAGCACATACAAAAACTTCCCTCCCTCAAGATTTGAAAGTATCCTGTCCCCTGATTTGGTCCTCTGGTCAGGTGACAGCCAGGCTCACTGATCTTGTTAACCCTTTACAGGCAAAAGAGGTATGAAGTACTTCTGTTCTATTAACTCTTCCTTATCTGTTTATGACAAGCACATTACCTAACACCTTAAATCTTAGTCTGGATAAGCCCAGATTGACTACTGTAGTCTGCACCTGATTGTAATGTCTCTCTAGGAACCATTCCGCTGGTGAGGATTGATGGAATGCAATGTGCTTTGGTATCCACCCACCCCGTATGCAAGAAACCACCTATATCTACCTATACATATATAAGGAGGGGCCAAGAGCAGGCTGTGCAGGCTTTACACCTCCTAGGAATCCTTATGTACTCATTTTAGGATGGCTTTAAGGTTCCTTTATGTCACTTCTGCAGCCCAAAGGAACCTTAACGTGGGCCAGAATCTGGCCATTTCTGCATCTCTGGATTCAGTTCCTAGTCACCTTTTCAAAGTTCAGTTTTTAGATTAATTTTAAATTTTAGCAGTGGGCTTTTATAGACGGAAAAATGATTTGTTCATTTCTGAATCTTTTGCTTGGATAGTGTTCTCTTAGTGTTTTGCAAAGGAGGTGCCTAGCGTCTGGGTAGCCCAAGGAGTTGATGATAGGATACAGAGATAGGATCCAGGTCCCAGGGGACAGGTGTCATTATCACTGTTGCACTAACTGGAAATCTTAGTAGAGGAACCAAGGATTACATGTGCCCAGAAGACTGCGCTGAACTTTTGCATCTGGAGCAGTTCTCTCTAACTTAGCATGGAGGCAAATTGAAGGAGCTGAGTGTGCTATGATAGTTGTGGAGAAGAAAAGATGTAGTGCTCCTGTGCTGTCAATCTAGGGCCTTTCACAAATGTCAAATTTATTTAAAATGTTAAAAATTAAGGAGGGAGAAAGAAAATGCTAGGCACATACATAATGCCTCTATTGGAAAGGAGGGGAAAGAAATCTTGCGAAGGAAGTAAGTGACAAAATCAGACTGGGCATTTTAAACATGTTCTGACAACCTAAATTAAATATATATCAAGTTCTTGAATTAAGAACTGTCATCAGTGTATCACTTCCTTCAAGGAATCTTATTCTTTCTGTGGCCTACGATCTTTAATGTATTCAGCCTGACAACATCCCTGTGAGGTAGGGAAGTACTACCTCTCTCATTTTACAGATGGGGGACTGAGGTACAGAGAGATTAAGTGATTTTGCCAGAGATCACAAAAGTCTGTGAAGGTGCAGGGAACTGAACCTGGGTCCCAAGCTAGCACCCTAACCACTGGCCTGTCTTCCTCCTGAGAAGTAAAAAAGCTTTTCCTCCCATTTTACCCTTCCAGTTTTTTACTCGCTAATTTTAATAACCTTCTCCAGGATGCCATTGCCCCAGAATGGTGGTGGATGAGGTAATGCAGTGGAGTAGTTTGACTGAGACAATTTAAAGGTAACTACATTGTCTGAAGTATCCTTCTAGCTAGACTTGAGATTGTCTTTTTAGATAACTAATTACAGTAGATTCCACTTGTTAGCAACCTCTTGGTTCCCAGCAAAAAAGTTACTATTATCTGAGAGCTGCCAATAAGCAAAAGGCATATTTGTGGGGCTGGAGCCAGGGAAGAAAGCACTGCGATTGGTGCTTGGCACATCCCAGTGTAAACCTTCCCATGGGGCCACAGTAGGGAAGGAAATGCTGGGATGCACCAAACCCAGGTCCCTGGTGTCAGGGCACGGCGTATCCTGAAGCACGTAGGGAGAAGCATTGTGCGGCTCTGTGAGCCAACAGTACCTCGCTCTTCGTGGGAAGCCCCCAGCATCCAGGCTGCAGCCCCCTCCTTGTTGCTGCTCTGCCCGTAGCCTCCCCTTCCAACCTCATCTTCCAGACCAGAGCACTGGGACTTGGGCAGGAGCTCCCCTGTTGAGCAGGGATGTGGGTGCCAGCTGTGTGGGCAGCAGGTCCCAGGCCACGTGCAGGTTTGCGGGGCGGTAGATAGAAGGAAGCACTGGGATATGCTGAGCACTGGCTGCAGGCAGGCTTGTGGGGCTGCGGCCAAGGCAGGCAGTGCTTCCTTCAGGGCTGCAACCCTGCAAACCTGCTTGTGGCTGGGGCCTATCTTCCAAAATGTCTTTTGCCAGTAGCTGAATCCAATTACATTAAAGTCAGTGGGACAGGATTGGTTCCTAGCAAAATGTTGCTGTGAAGCAAAGTTGTTAATAACAGGATTGTTGCTTAATAGCATCCACTATATCTGACTTCCTAAATTGAGGGGATCAAGTAACTCTGGTATAATAGTTTGAACTGGGTTGCTTTATTTTGTGGTCATAGGCAATTTTATGCATCACTTCATATTGCACCCCCTTTATGCACCCCTTCATCTCTTCATATGCTTGGAATAGCTTTGTTTCCCTTTTGTCAAATGCTGCCTCTTGCCCTTCACTTCCCTCCAGGTCTTTTGGGGAGCTATTTTTAGTTAATCTCTGCATTACTAAAGTTCATACCATCTTATTCCTGATCTCTTGTCCCATTTGTCAGTTGGATTGTAAAACCTTTGGGAGAAGGCTTATGTGTGTCGTGCACTGTAGATTTACAGAGCTATAGAATACTCATCATTCTCAGATTCTTGTATCCCAGAATCTCTTTAGGCTTATTCTAACTCAGTGTCTCTACACTGGCTTCTGTTTTGCCAATTTTGTTTTTGCAGAAAATAGCTCCTTTTGTATACACCGCCTCTGCTTGGCTCTGTTATCATTTGTTATTTAACATTTATATTGTGGTAGCACTATAAATGACACAGCTTGGTAGGGTCCCTTTGTGCTAGGTAGGTACTATGCAAACATAGGGTATGTCTACACTACGGGATTATTCCGATTTTACAGAAACCGGTTTTGTAAAGCAGATTGTATAAAGTCGAGTGCACGTGGCCATACTAAGCATATTAATTCGGTGGTGTGCGTCCATGTACCGAGGCTAGCGTCGATTTCCGGAGCGTTGCACTGTGGGTAGCTATCCCGTAGCTATCCCATAGTTCCCGCAGTCTCCCCCGCCCATTGGAGTTCTGGGTTGAGATCTCAATGCAAAAACAGTGTTGCGGGTGATTCTGGGTAAATGTCGTCACTCAGTCCTTCCTCTGTGAAAGCAACAGCAGACAATCATTTCGCGCCCTTTTTCCCTGGATTGCCCTGGCAGACGCCATAGCATGGCAACCGTGGAGTCTGTTTTGCCTTGTCACTGTCACCTTATGCGTACTGGATGCTGCTGACAGAGGCAGTACTGCAGTGCTACACAGCAGCATTCATTTTCTTTGCAAGGTAGCAGAGACGGTTACCATCCCTATTGCACCGTCTGCCATGCCATTGTAAATTGGCGATGAGATGACAGTTACCAGTTGTTCTGTGCCATCTGCTGCTATCATGGGTGCTCTTGGCTGGCCTCGCTGAGGTCGGCCGGGGCGCATGGACAAAAATGGGAATGACTTCCTGGGTCATTGCCTGCTTTATGTTTTGTCTAAAAATAGAGTCACTCCTGCCTAGAATATGGGGCAAGTATACTGGAGAACCAGAGAGCACAGCTGCTTCGGGTCAGAGCCCCAGAGATCCCGCAGAAATGATGAGCTGCATGCCATTCTAGGGGGTACCCCTGCAACAACCCCACCCGTTGCTTCCCTCCGTCCCCAACCCTCCTGGGCTATTGTGGCAGTGTCCCCCCATTTGTGTGATGAAGTAATAAAGAATGCAGGAATAAGAAACTGACTTTTTAGTGAGATAAAATGAGGGGGAGGCAGCCTCCAGCTGCTATGATAGTCCAGGCAGTACAGAATCTTTTCTTTAAACATGAAAGGGGGGAGCTGATGGAGCTCAGCCTCCAGTTGCTATGATGAGGACGGTTACCAGCCGTTCTGTACCATCTGCCGGGAATGACCCGGAGTCATTCCCATTTTTACCCAGGCGCCCCTGGCCGACCTCACTGAGGCCAGCCAGGAACATTCATGGGCTGATGATGACGATGGCAGACGGTACAATATGACTGCTATCCACCGGGAAGGGGATGCTAGTGTTCAGCGCTGCAGCACCCCGTCTACCAGCAGCATGCAGTAGACATACGGTGACATTGAAAAAAGACGAGAAACATTTTTTCCCCTTTTCTTCCGGGGGTGGGGGAGAAGAGTGTAAATTGACGACATATACCCTGAAACACTCAGGAAAATGTTTTTGACCCTTCAGGCATTGGGAGCTCAGCCAAGAATGCAAATACATTTCTGAGACTGCGGGGACTGTGGGATAGCTGGAGTCCTCAGTATCCCCTCCCTCCCTCCGTGAGCGTCCATTTGATTCTTTGGCTTTCCGTTACGCTTGTCACGCAGCACTGTGCTGAGTCCCTGCTGTGGCCTCTGTCTGTTGTATCCTGGAGATTTTTTTCAAATGCTTTGGCATTTCGTCTTCTGTAACGGAGCTCTGATAGAACAGATTTGTCTCCCCATACAGCGATCGGATCCAGTATCTCCCGTACAGTCCATGCTGGAGCTCTTTTTGGATTTGGGACTGCATCGCCACCCGTGCTGATCAGAGCTCCATGCTGGCCAAACAGAAAATGAAATTCAAAAGTTCACAGGGCTTTTCCTGTCCACCTGGCCAGTGCAGACGAGTTCAGATTGCTTTCCAGAGCGGTCACAATGGTGCACTGTGGGATACCGCCTGGAGGCAAATACCGTCGATTTGCAGCCACTCCAACCCTAATCTGACATGGCAATACTGATTTCAGCGCTACTCCTCTCGTCGGGGAGGAGTACAGAAACCGGTTTAAAGAGCCCTTTATATCGATATAAAGGGCCTCGTGTGGACGGGTGCAGGGTTAAATCGGTTTAACGCTGCTAAATTCGGTTTAAACGCGTAGTGTAATCCAGGCCATAGTAAATGACAGTCCCTGCCACAAACATCTGTACAATTTGAAAGATGATGCATAACAGATGGGTGAGGCTATTGGAGGTTGGGGGAGAAGGGATAACGAATATATCGTCTGGCTCTATTATAACCATTTGCTGACTACTAATATCCTCAGAAGCCTGTTCATCCCTTGGGGCCAGGCTTTGCCTGTTCAGCGTGACTGAGTACCACTACTGACCTGTAGGTGAGAAGAATGGTCTTTCTTCTCTGCAATACGTTTTTCTCTGAATTCCTAAAGGAACTCTCTTGAACACTCTTCTCTGATTCCAAACCTGAACAAATAACAGTTTTTTGAGCGTCTGTTAGACACTGAAGCAAGATAGGGTTTGTTTCTGGAAGAGTATTCATTCTATTTTTATTTCATTGTTCAAAAGACCTTACAGTATTAGAAAATTAGGCCATTTCTTGACCTCAAGAGTCAGTACATAAGCCACTTTTAACAAACCATCTTTCAGAATAGAAGCTATGATTGTAATGCATTTGTGCAGTTCATCAAGATGATTTTTGAATAATTATTCAACTGTAGGATCCAGGCTAGTATGTTTTAGTACATCAGAGACACAGGAAGTACAGTAGAACCTCAGAGTTATGAACTGACCGGTCAACCAGACACCTCATTTGGAACTGGAAGTACACAATCAGGCAGCGCAGGAACAGAAACAAAAAAAAAACACAAAACAAACAAACAACCCTGTATAGTATAGTACTTTGTTAAATGTAAACTAAGAAAAAAAGAGGAAAGTTTTTTAAAAAAATTGACAAGGGTAAGCAGACTGTTTCTGTGCTTGTTTCATTTAAATTAAGTTGGCTAAAACAGCATTTTTTTCCTGCATACTAAAGTTTCAACATTGTATTACGTCAGTGTTCAGGTGTAAACTTTTAAAAGAACAACCATAATGTTTTGTTCAGAGTTATGAACCACCTCCAATCCCGAGGTATTTGTAACTCTGAGGTTCTGCTGTTTGGTTTGTTAGTCTGGAAGCTCAAGAGCGCCTGAATTCTAACTGTGACTTTGCCCCTTGTTTGCTTTGACAAAATTGGCAAGTTATAAACTGTGTATGTATGTGTGTGTATTTATATATAAAACAGTTTTCAAGTACATAAAAGGTCGTTACAAGGAGGAGGGAGAAAAATTGTTGTTCTTAACCTCTGAGGATAGGACAAGAAGCAATGGGCTTGAATTGCAGCAAGGACGGTTTAGGTTGGACATTAGGAAAAGCTTCCCATCTGTCAGAGTGGTTAAGCACTGGAATAAATTGCCTTGGGAGGTTGTGGAATCTCAATTGGGATTTTTAAGAGTGGGTTGGACAAACACCTGTCAGGGATGGTCTAGATAATACTTAGTTCTGCCTTGAGTGCAGGGGACTGGACTAGATGACCTCTCGAGGTCCCTTCCAGTTCTATGATTCTACGTTTCTACATCCACTGAATGGTGATGATAACTTACTTTGCCCACAGTGGTATTGAGAGCTACAAAAATGTTTAACAATTATGAGGTGAATGGAGTTATGGAATTGTGTCGAGTGCACAAGAGAGAGGTTTCAACCAGGGAGCTGTTTGTATTGTTTGGTATTTTAAGTTTTTAAAATAATAAATATAATTCAAAAAGCCAGTCTGGTAATAGGAAAAGGTTTAAATGTAAATATGTTTCCAATTATATGCAAAAGCAGAATTAAAAATAACCCCTGGAAACTATGAGAAGAGGCTTGATTTTTTTTTTATTGATTTTTTTAAACTTGGCAGAGGTAGAAATTTTAATTAAACACAACACATAAATTTAAACTACATTGATATCAAATTGTGCACTAGCTAACCCATTCAGCCATAGGATCTTGTCACTATAACCATTGTTCTCCTTCCTCTCCTGCTGCTTATGTCACCCACTTGTTCTTGCATCTTGTTTTAAGCCATCCAGTGGTTGTTTCTTGTGGTCTGACCCCACTTCATGATTGTGATAACATGCAGTTACCTTACTTAAAAGTTCCTCAGAGCAGTGAGGTGAGAGGACTGCAATGTAACAAAACAAAACTTCTCCAAAGGAGTGTTTACTTTGTGGGCAAAAAAGCACAAGCTTTTAAATTCTAGTCTCAATTTGGCCAAATAATAAAATGTTTTCATTCACCTAGTAGCATTTTCAGTTGCTCCCCTTGTTGCCATTTTGTTACTGGTTTTGACTGATATATGTTCTAGTGTTTTTCTTAGAATTTTATCCTTGCTGTCTGCTGTAGTGTATGTGACTAATAGTGATGTGGAAACATAATTGTTCTTGCCTTGATATTTCATGTTGGTAGCTTTTCACATAATGTCCCAGGTAAACCCACAATTCTTGTTGTTTGGGTTTTTATGTTTAATCTCTTCACACTGTTAAATGTCTGTGCACCTAATTAGAGACACAGGGTGGGTGAGGTAATATCTTTTATTGGACCAGCTTCTGCTGGTGAGAGAGAGAAGCTTTCGAGCTTACACAGAGCTTTTCTTCTTATCTGGTGTTTTGCATCTTGTTTGGTTATTTACATCTGAATTGGTGGTGTTTTATAACTACTTCACACTCCCTTTACACTGTTATTAATCACTGTGCAAGGTAAACAGCAGCGAATATTCCCTACTAGGTTCTTTCCCTTTGAAACCATGCTTGGCTTTTCATTGTAAGGGTGAGAAGTACTAATTTCTCCTTGTTTTTAAATTTCTCTATGTTGTGCCTCCATCTACTGGTTAAACTTGACAAATTTGGTTGTCTGGGCTGAGTCAGAATTACAAATAATGTACTAAAGGTGAGTTACCTTTAGATGTCAGTAAGAGTATGAATATTTTTCTCCCACAGTGGGAATGGGCATATGGAGTAAAAATTACATCATAGCAGTGTTGTCAACTCCTGCCATTTGTATCTTGTGATATGCTGTGTCTAAAGCCCCAACAGCTGGAGTCAAGTGATTACATAAGAATCCCAGATTAAATTTTTAAAAAAGTTTCCAGATCTCCTGGTTGCCGGAAAAAAAAATCCAAAAGCATGAAGTGAGTATGTACCCTAAAGTCTCAGAAAACAGACGGCAAACAAAAAGAACTCAAATTTTATTTTATTTTTTTAAATATCTCAAGATTTTTTGGGTCTCAGCTCATGGTTTTTGAAAGCTTAGGGTTGGCAGTACTGTTATGGTTATTACAGTACTTTTTATTTTTAAGTGACATACACACGCTACCATCTTAAACAAGTAAAGATTGGACATCTGCTCTGGTTTTAATTTAGGTTTTAAGCTTTTTAGGGCAGAGAGTTTTATAATACTCCCTGATTCTAGCTGGTGGTGGTTGCGCTACTGTAATGCAAATTGTTGTTATTAATTATTATAATACATGGAGAGCTTTCTGTCAAAGTTCAGACAAAAACAGGAATTGACAGCAATGCAGGGAGGGGTTGGGAGGAAGGCAAGAGTTAATGCAGGATGAATATACAGTTATTTAGGCTAATGCATGCATCTTGAGGGTTCCACCCCATTTTGCTTGAAGGGAGTAGGTGAAGGAGGGGAAAAAGAGAGAGAAATTATATGTAAATATTTGTAAGGTGTTTTGAAGACTGTATTTGAATCTCTTCCAGGAAAATCTGTACCATATTAGCCATATTGCCACTCACTTACATGCGGTACAAGATACTCCTGTAGATTTCTTTGTGAATCATTATTGCAATTACCTGCTTTCTCTCATTAGTTTATTCAGCCTATACATGTTTAAAAATAATCTTTCTTTAGGGCAGTAAAACAGTCTGATGTTCTTCCAGAGCTGTCTTCCATATAATTAAGTAATTTTCCTCCTTTAATTGCACTGAAAGTATTCTGTTGATCTTTTGCCCTGGTATCCCCAGATGTTGACTGCACCAGTTGTCTGTGTATAGCTTCTTGGCACAGCCAGTCTATGAAAGGCTGTGAATATAAGGAATGCTGTTGTGTTGCCAACTCTCCTGCAGACTTGTTTCAAGTAGATCAGAGGTTCTCAAACTTCATTGGACTGCAACAAAATTTGCAGTCAAATTTTTGAATTGCAACAAAATTCATTGGACTGACAACAAAAATTACTGTACGACTCCAGGAGTGGGGACCAAAGCCTGAGCCTCTTCTCCCCAGATGTGGGGGCCAAAGCCTCAGCCCCATTGCCCCGGGCTGGGGGGGGAGCCGAAGCTCAAGGGCTTCAGCCCCAGGCAGGGGGCCTGTAACCTGAGCCGTGTTGCCCAGGGCTGAGGGCTTCAGCCCTGGATGACAACAGGGCTTGGGCTTGGGCTTCGGCCCTGGGCGGTGGAGCTCAAGCTTAAGCTTCAGCTTCAGCCCCAGGGCAGTGGGGCTTGGGCTTTGGCCCTGGGCCCCAGCAAGTTTAATGCCAGCCCTGGCAACCACATTAAAATGGGGCTGCGATCCACTTTGGGATCCCAACCCACATTTGAGAACCACTGAAATGGAGGATCAATTCTATTTCTACAAAAGTGCTTAGCACCTTTGTAGAAATGTAAAATCTTTCTTCTTGATTAGTCTGCTGGGGAGCAGTATATTCCCTGGAGAATACGATCACCATTCTGAAAATACAAGTAGTAGCTGACAAAGTTTGGAACAAAAAAAACAAGTCATTAGTTTTAACAATAAGAATTCTATTCAGAAAGAAGAAATCTATAATCCTGTAGCCCCAGTGGGTTCATGTGTTATCTAATGGGAAAATAGCGTTAGCGTTGGAACACTATGTGATTTTTCCGGATAGTAGTAAATCCATCTAAAGCAAACTTTTGTGGACATAGCTATGTTGGCCAGCCAGTCAATCCAGGAAAGATTTCTCAGCAATAAGGATCTGGCATGGTCCTTTTCAGATTCCTGCAGCAAAGAATTTATTGTGCTATTTCCTTCCAATATTTTCTTGACCAAAAATTCTCTCCTTTAATTTCTACCTGATAGAATTTTTTCAAAATGTGTCCGCACAGTTACAAAAGTCTTTCCTTTGTCTTATTTAACTGATTAATGATGAAGCACAAAACTTCCATTTTCAACTGGTTTGTTTTTTTAATTAAAAACAAAAGGTCAGTGTTTCAGGCAAAACGCACAACTCCCATTCAACAGTAGGACAGTCTCTCTAACTGTCAGTGTATTATTATTTGGCTGAGGTTATATCTGTAAGGGAATAGATGGCCCACGAAAATGGTAACAGTTATAGAACCTTTTATGACCTATAGACCAGAAATTTGAATTTGGACAGGTTGGTTTATAAGTGTAAGTGACTATCATCTGATAGATGTTTTGTGAAATAAGTTGATAGTCTCAGTCCAGGTCCTTGTCAAACTTGTCTGTATCCCAAAACCCACCATTCCAGTTGGTATCCTTGTTGGTAATCTCAGTAAAGAGGCCATAGACAGACTGATTCCCTCTCACTCTTTTAGGACAGCTTGCACTGCCATTGGCTGGAGTCTACCTGTGATGTGAATAAACAGAAGACCTCTGTTTCCAGCATTTACAACCTGTCTAAAATAGTTTGAGTTTATGGGTCCATACATTTCAGTGCTATTCAGAGATTGAGAATTGTTTTTAATTATTAATATCTTTACTGTAAAAGAACTAGCTACATGATTTTGTGTGGTCTTCCAGTGAGGCACAGAAGAAAGATACTGAAAATTACTCCAGTTGGGTGTTTGATAAAACTCCTCAGTTAGTAGCCTGAGTATACATAGTCTTGCAGGCAATGTTATAGGAAGGCTCTATGGATTTGACATTGTGGGACAACACAGGAAAATCCACTCCAGATTTTATTAGTAACTAATAATGTAGTGTCTATTATTGTCTCTTGGTATATTAATGGCATTCTAACACGTTGTATAGATAGTGGTATGCATACATGGCAAGCACTGAGCTAATATTCATATAAAGGAGTATTCCAAATACTTTTCTCCATGCCTGGCCAGTTACACTGGTTTTCCCCAGAGTCGTCTTTTGTAATAGCTGGAGGTAAAATCTTTTAGGTCTTCAGTTGACAAATGTGTCACCATACATGTAGTGCATAGTTTCAGAGAGCTAGAGTTGACTTAGATTCATAGATCATTAGGGTGAGAAGGGACCTCAGGAGATCATCTAGTCCAACCTCCTGTTCAAAGCATAAAATCAGAATACTTACAGTTTAGAAACAGCAGTGAGTTTAGTTTGTTAGATTAAACATTCAGTACCTCATACAAAATGAGAAGCTTGTGTATTTATCCTATGCGAACTTCTGTCATTCATGAAATAAAGAGGAACTCCGCTTGGAGGAGAGGCCAAGAGACAGACAAATGATCTGATTGTGATACTAGGCTCTATTATTAAAGCAAAACTGTATAATGACCAAATCAGTGATAATTCACCAAAAGTCCACTTAAACTCTGCCCATATGAATGCATAAATCACTCCTGACAAAAAAGAAAAACAATTTGCAATTTGTTTGGTGCTGAATTGGGGCTGCTAGCATCCCATTTTGAAATGTGACAACTTCACAACAGGATAATTTGTCAATTCCATATCAGAATTCTAGCTGGTTACTGATTGCTTAAATATAGGCTTTAATATGGATATCTGGAGGGAGTAGGCATCCTCTTCTTTCAGATTTTCAACTAGATTTTCATTTCGGAGTGCATTTATGAGGAAGCGTTTTCTTTTCAGCTCTGTCCAGGCTCCTCACAAGCATAATCTCAAGCAGACCTGCTATCTAGTATATGGAGTTTATTTGAGGTAACTCTATTGACTCATTGGATTTACTCCAGATTTACATTGGTGTAACTGAGAGCTGAATTTTGGCCAATTGGTTGTAACCACAGAGCTCAATGCTATTTTATTACATTTAGACTCACTTCCAAGATTGCTCGGAAACGTACAAGAGTCAACACGTTTCACTCTTCAATTTTTTTTGTTTTTGTTTCATACACTGATTCTGATTAGTATTCACTTCAGAATTAAAAACTTGAAATGCAAAAGATTGTGCACTAAATTTATGTCACTCTTCCTTGTAATAAGCTTTCTTCCCTTTCTTGATATAACTGGCATTCAAGCAACAGTGTTCAGTTAATAATCTTCCCAGAACAAAGGCAGTAATCGCTGAATGATTCATCATCGGTTTATCACACTAACAAGCTACAAATAATCTTTTTGGATCAGGATGTGTTTTGAATTTGGGAATAGTTTCTGCTTGCCCTTTCTGATTTCTTCTGCAGCAAAGTCAAACAGTGCTGAAGATAAATTGCTGGATGAGTAGATTAGAATTCCTGGGTAACATTTAGAGAATAAGCTTTTCCGTTGGGTGTATTTTCCCCTTGTAGTTTAAAATAACAAAATAAACTTCTGATACTTTTCATTGTCATTCCATAAGCATCATTTTTAGTTTTCATAGACTCCGAAGAACAGAAAAAATGTCTGTTCTTTCTAAATACACTGCATCTCCTTATAATTAACACAATCATGTACTCCTGTTGTTAAATTTATACTACGAATGATATTATACCTCAGATTTTATAGGCACTTTCAAGGGGAAAAAAAGGGTGGGGTGGAATAAGTTTAGAGAATGCAAGCTCTTTGGGGGAGAAGCTGGTAAAGGAATTGAGTTTCCACGGATGTTTTCTCTAGATTCAAAGATTGCCGTAGATATCTCTCTGCCAAGGCTGTTTAGATTCTGTATAGAGAACGTCTCAAGCTTTTATGAACCACTTAATTGTTGGCACGCTGTATTCAGTGGGGATAATGGATAGAGCTGGTCAATACTCAGAATTTTTATTGTGTGGGAAATTCAGACTTCTTTTTGTAATTTCCTTTTGTCCTGAATTGCAACAGAAAAGTCAAATTTCCCATTGAATGAAAATTCCCCCCAAAGTTATTTCAGAAATATTGAAACATTATCCAAAAGTTTCCTTTTGATAGTGTTGAAGTGCTTTTTTTCAACCTTATCATTGAAGCATTTTAACTGTATTGAAAGTTTGAAACAAACAACTTAGGTAATTTCTCATCAAAAATTTCAACAGAATCAATAAGTTGCTGCAATGCATTTTGGTTTTTGTTAAATCAGCCTTTCCCAACAGAAAACTGTTCTGTCAGAAATTTTTCAACCAGCTGTAATAACAGACATTCCTAACAGTGCAAGGTCAAATTCTTCTCAGCTCTACATTGTTTGTAGTAACCTTCTTAGGAGCTTGAAAATAAAATATCTTTTCCTAACAGTGTTCTTCTTTTGCATGTGTTAATCATTATTTTCTCTTGAATTACAAATTGGCTAATATAGGGTTGTGGGGTTTTTTTTAATGTCTTTGTGTACCATTATATTGAATGATCTGAACACTAATTTGGGAATAGAGTCTCTTTAGTTGACTTATTGCAGAGAACATGAGCAAAACCATAAAAATCATTTAGCCACTGCTTGTAAATTTAATTACTGTTTTTAACTAGTTTTAGAATTTGATGAATATTTCTGACTACACTGTAATGTACTTCAAAGCAGGTGAAAAAGCAAACTTAACCAACTTCACAATATGTCCTAAATAATGTTGGGGAACAAATTGATTTAAAAGCCAGATATTCAAAGTCAAGACTGAAACTCTCGATTTTAAAGATGTCAGCCTTACCTGTGTATTTTCTGAGGCTTGTTTCAGCCCCGTGATTAATGGTTAAAGAAAAATAGATTTCAAGTGAAAGGTTTGTACTTTACCAGAAAGATTTGATTTATTTCTCCTTGGAGTCCTTTAGGTTTCTCAAGTAAATAGGCTGATAAGGCAGTTTGAAAAATACATATCCAAGACATTGTGTTGACTCTTTAGAAAGGTACTAGCCTCTAAAGGAAATACAGACTTATAACTATGCTAGAGAGGCTATGTTAGCATAGCTATGTCGGCATAGCCCTCTAGAGTAGAGGTAACATACTTCAGTGGGAGTTTTTCTGCCAGTGTGGAAATACTACCTCCCCAAATGACATTAGCTATGCCTACAGAAGCACTTTTCTATCAGCACAGCTGCCTCTACACTGGGGGCTTTGTCAACATGGCTATGTCACTAGGAGGTGTGGTTTTTTTCACACTCAGACTGATATAGCTATGCTGGTATAAGCTGTAAGTATAGAGCAGGTCACTTCTTTTTGTTTTAAAAATCTGAGTCAGAGTGGCTTCCTGTGAGCCATTCAAGTTTGTTTATGGTGTTCAGAAATGTGTTAAACTTTTGTTGTTGCTTGGGGTTTTTTCTTTTTCTTTCTTCAAGGCCCACCTTTAGTAAGATTTGTGGAATATTCAAACAAAGACCCCAATTCTGCCAACGCTTAATATGCATGCTTAATTTTGAACATATGAATAGACCCACTGACTTCAATGGGACTGCTCAAGTTTAAAGTTGAACATGGATGCATGTGATTGGAGGATCCCGGCTATAATAATAAATTCTATTTTACTAGGAAAAATATTGCAGTGGCCTTCTTTGAACAAACCTGCAAAATGTAATCCCAAGCAATCAGGAGATCCCCTTCTGCTCTAAAACCCTGGCATGCACATGATTAGTGTAGAAGTCCCTATGATCAATACTGGAGTAGGGAATCTGTTTAGGGAGGGAAAAGGAAAAACATTTTTATTTAATACTGAGTGGTCTCCAAAAGTTTTATTTTACTCCTTAAATAAGAATATTGGAGTCACTTATAAGAACCATTGTTAGAGGTGGGAGCGAAGGGAATGGATTTATTTTAGGCCATAGATAGAATTAGTGCTCCACCACTGATGAATGAGAATGTTGATGCAGTCAGCAGAATGCATGTTGGAACAACTCATAAGGCAGGAAGTGGAGTTTTTACAGGGAGTGCTACTTTCTGACTCTAGGAAGAAAGGGAAGTTAAAATTACAAATGTATCCTTTTTGTTCATTTGGTTATCTGACATCTGTGTCAACCAAATCAGGCTATTTATTTGTCCTTCACATCACGAAGATACTTAAGAAAACAAAGAATTCATATATGCCCATTACTGCTATTGATTATTAAGGTGAAGTTATAATGCAGGAGAAAGGAAATAGTCCTATTTAAATAAGCTGCTGTTGCAGGAGGCTGTAAAGTGTCCATGAGGTCCCTGTTTCCCTCCCTTCCCTCTCACGCAAGGTTCTACTGAAGGACAGACTTTATTGTCTGGAATGTTAAAATTGCTGAGAGCCATTTTGGACAACTTGAAAATGAAAAGTGTGTGTGAAAGCTTTCAGCTAGTGAGGAGGAAGACAGAAACGTCAGCTTTAGTATCTGTTAATGCTGAAAATGACATGAACAGTACTGTTTTTACATGAAATGTTTTTATGAAGCCTTGACATCTCTTGTAGTTAAGTTGTCTTCCTCTGCCACTGCTCCCAGTCCTTCAGAGTGTTAGCCTGTGAGACATCCTATCAGATTCAAGATCTTCATCCTTCATCTTTCAAAGCTCAGTATAATTTTACCCCTTTTTGCTCTCATTTCTTCCTGCTTTCAGCACATAGTTTTTCACCATCCATCATCCAGTTCTCTACACTTGGATAAGTTATCTTTTTGTTTGTCAAAACCTCCGCTCCCTCACAGCTTATTTCAGATCACTCCTCCCAGAAATTCTTTCTACATTGTCCTCATTACTCCCCACTGCATCTCTTTCCTGAATTATTCCCATGTATTGTGTTGGGGTGTTTTTTCTTTGTGCTGTCTGTCTTAGATTGTAGTTTCTATGCGGCAAAGACTTTGCTTTCCTCTGTGAGACTTTATGTAAATGTATGGCATGTTCAAGTCAGTTTTCAATGTTGTTAACTTTATGTATAATTGGGTTTCTGTGTAAGAGTTCAATAATGTATGGAGATGTACAGGTACCAAGACATTCAGGTTGTTTAAGCTGAGTAAAAGATGTTTAGTTTGATATTATAATGGCAAAAATATTTTCTTTGTATGTACCAATCACGTTTGTTGTCCCTGACTAGAAAATTAACTGAAACTCTGGCTTTTTTGTTTCTTGTTCATAGGCAGTACCAAATTTTTCGTATTGGTTGGGAACAATTACCTTCTGATTTGGAAACTACTTTGGAAATAAAATGCTTCTACTCTATGTTCTTTACTAGCTCCAAATGAAGCAAATTAATTTTTCATTCAGATATGCTATACATAGTCCAAAATCACTTCTATGCTAATCGAAGTTTGTGTGAGAGCACTTCTGATTTACATAGCATTGAGTCGTTACTCTCATTACAATATCTATCTCTTTGGCCCAGTTTTAGAAAGTGAATAAAGGGAAAATGAAAATTTCAGATGACGTTTCTGTGAATATCCTTGCAGGCTTTGCTATCTAGAGATGCCTCGTTTCCATATAATACACAGATGCCTTGCATGGCTCCAGCCTCCATTTGGAGCAGTTCTGAGCATGGTACATCATCCAGAATAGTACAACAACATATACCAGAGGTGGATTCCTGTCTTCATCCTGTGTTATCATTCCCTTCAGGTAAGACATCCAATTCCATATTCCCAACAGAATAGCCAGTTGTATTATAAAAATCCTAAAATTTATGGTCTGACTTAGTTTTTATAAATGTTTAAAGCTTTGGCTATGAACAAACCTCTTAAAAGAAATACTTCTCACTTGCTTATTACTTGCCAAAAGGTGCTCTGACAAATGCCCTCAGTATAATTTAAATCGGTGGTTCACAAACTTTTGTACTGGTGACCCCTTTCAAATAGCAAGCCTCTGAGTGTGACCCCTCCCTCTATAAATTAACCCTCCAGTTTGAGAACCCCTGATTTAAAGGGACATGGTCAACATAAAATTTCATCCTGCTCTCTAAAATATTGCATCTACTATAGATGCATGTAGCAATTACGATAACTACAACTGAAAAACACTAGAAGGAAAATATTTTTCCTTTTTTTAGTTCATTTATTTTGTACACTTGATAGCATTTAGTGTTTGTTTCTCTTGCACAGCTGGCCAGTTCACCTTGTTGGTTGAGATGTGTTTCTTTTTAAAAATGTAAGACAGACTTGACTGTAAAAGAAAAAAAAAAAAAAAAAAAAACCACCTCATTGGGGGATCTTGGACATGTGTAGAGCTTAAAACTAACTTTTATTGTTTTTAATTGAGTATGTTTCAGGTGGTGATGTCCCTTTAAGATAAATGTATGAAATACTAATATTGTAAATTCAGCATTTTTAAGTTGGTGGTGAAAAAATCAAGAAATTCAAAACTGGTGTGCTCTGACAGGGACCCTAACTCAATTGCATTGCTCATTAAAATATATGTTTAACACTTAAACCAGGAGAATTGAAATAAAAAATACTATATCTGCATTGTGGCCAAGGTAATGTTGCTGTTAGAAACTTTTTGTTAGTTCAGAAATTGCCTCTGTATATTTCCATATGAAGAATATGCATTGTGGCACCAAAGAAATCCATGACCCTTCAAGAAAACAAAGCCTATTGAAACCACAAGCACCTTGTCTTGGCAGTGAATGTTTGGGGCTGAGGCTGTAAAAAGGGCCGTGCAGTCCCAGCCATCTCATTTCCTTTTGTTTACATGGCTAGCTTTGGTCACAGGCCTTACATTCCATGCCCAAAAAGCTTAACTTGTTTTGCTTTTTTCCCAAGTGTTTTTTTTTTCCCCCTGGTGGTTCTGTAGTTAAGTTTTTAATTTTTTTAATGTTTCTAGGAGTTCAGAGACTTTCTTTAAAATGAATGTTTTATTGGCCTTTCTGCAGCATTGGGCAGAAAAAGGTGTTTGACCCCGACTTAGCACTACAAGTGTCACGGCTGATTTGACTCTGGTTACACCCAATCTATCTGTGGGTCTTTGAGTGTGCACTTCCCCCTTCATGTTCCTGGAGATGGATTTATATACCCCCTGCTTTAATTTGGCCTGGAGACTTCTTCAGCTGACAGGAAAGCTGCTTTTAGACTGAAACTGGACAGTGCAGAAACTCCATTGGTGCTGAGGGCTCCCCAAGCACAGAAGCTTGAGCATGAGGCTGGGAGCTCCTTGGGTCTGTCCCTGAGCCCTCAGTCCAAGACTGTTCTTTCCAGAATTAGGCTCATTCTCTTCCATTTTAAGAATAAGATTGAATTAAATTAAAATGCTGAGGAATCTTATATTTTTGAGGACTCTGCACAACTCAATTAAAGATGAGAAGACACCATCATGGCCATGGGGAATGTGTTAGGAAGTCTTAGTTCTGTTGGTGTTTGGTTCTGAAAGTCTCTGGCCCTTCCTGTACTCCTGACCTCTAGAGTGGATGCTTCTAATGATAGACCAGCTCCCTAAGGAACATTTGTCTCAAACTGAAAAGCTTCCCTTTTTAAAGATGATGATCTGTTCAGCATAAAAATAGAGAAAATGAAGGACATTTGATTACTACAAGGTCACTGGGGCTTACTCAGCCTGAACAAAGAGGGATGTTGCATTGTACTCATTCTGATACCAAAGACAACACCTTTCTTCTGGGGACTTACTGCTCTCTTTCCCAGAAATTTCAGCCTCATCAGTCATGAGACAGAATAAAGAAAAGCACTTAAACAGAGGCTACGCTACAGTATCTGCTGTCTGTACACCCTCTGTATCTGGCAGGCCTCACATTTGAAATATTGCCAGGAGCTTATTTTGTCTACTTTCCTGTCCCTCCTTCTTGTGGGGACCATTTGATTTATGTCCTAGCAGTATATAGTGGAAATACAATGGAGCACTGCATGCTTGAGATTATACAGTTCGGCTATGTGGCCTAGTTCTCATCTGTGTTACCTCCCAAGTCCTTTTATGTATCCCTTTTCAGAGATCTCTCTCATAAGACACTGCTCAGAGCAGAGGTGGCTCCTTCTTAAGAATGGGAGCCATTAAACAAGTTGTTTAACAGAACAAAAGACAAGGAGAAGTTGGCGATTGTCATATTTTCCCATTTTGTAGGCAACCAAATAAGATAATGCAGTTGGACTGGCTTACCAAAATATATTTGCTTTTGGATAGGTAACGGTCGTTAGTAGTATGGAGTCTTGCCCTCCAGCATATTTACAGCAACATGTATATTTGCCAAGTATTTGACAGTGGCTGCAAGATACCTTAGACATACAGACATCCATGTATATTGGTACTAGACAACTGGCAGTTTCAGACTTGCATGGAACAAATCTTGAAGGAGAATCTGAATGTGGTATGTGCTGATTGTGCCCAGAGCCTGTGAATAAACTGGGGCAGATATCCTTGTCCTTTTAAGTATGGTGTGGGAGTACATATTCACAGTCTGTGAGACATCCAGGTGATCCTCTCAAGTTATCTCCCCTCATGCCCCCCCCAACAAAAAAAAAGCAAGCAGGAAAGATAGTCATAATATTTCTAAGATACAAAAAAAATCAGGTATATTTCTAAGGTAAAAAACAAACCTTTCTGGCATTTTTATACTTCATAAAGATTCAGAAAATGTACAGGCCCAATTTAAAAAAAAATCTTTTGCAGGTGTCAATTAATCCTGTGACAAAAAACTTACTTAGATCAGTACCAGTTACTGAAATAAGCTGTTCTTTTTGGTTATCAAAAATTGCTTGTAGAAAGATTTTTGTATGTGCAGATCTCCAAGACACGTGAGATTAAGATGGTATGTAAATGTTGGAAAATTATTGTCCACCCTTTGGGCCTTTAAATTAGTCTCATTTTTCTTCTTAATTTCCCAGCTGTCAAACTTCCCTCCCTTGACTCTTTACCTTCCTTTCTTCCAAGCATGAGAAGTCTTCATTCCTCTCTTTGCTCCCTTCTTGTAAATTTGTTTCCTGAAGGGCTTTTCAAACAGAGACATCTTTGTAAGTCCTTCTGCCTTTTTACAAGGGCTAAATTCCTAAGCACTTGAAATATTTTTGCAGACTAAGTCTCCCCCAGGAAGGAAGTTAGAGTTCCCTGTTGCCTTTGTTGGAGACAGAAATAGGGCACCTACCTTGAAATTACCCCAGAGCGTTCAGCAATAAGTTTTCAAAAATACCAAATAATTCTACCTGGATGGCTAGACTGAGGCTTTTGCAGATCACAAAATAAAAGTGCAACATGTGCTCTCCACAGCACTGACTTTTTGAGCACCAGTGGAGATCTTCTGGAGTAGCTATTCCCAAATAACTTCTTGTGTGGACACTCTTATTCTGGAATAAGAGTACCTACCCAGGGAGTTATTCAGGAATAGCAATTGTTTTTTAAATTCACACCCTAACTTAATCTGACATAACTTTCAAGACTGAACAAGCTGTCAGAGCGTTGGATCATGTTAGCCTACAATCCCCTCACCTTCTGGCTTGTTTCTTTATGGCTTTGTCTTCACTGCTAAAATCAGGTGGCGTGAGTTCTTTTTTGGATTTTTATTTTTTTATTTTTTTTTTTTACGGTGGGATAATCGATGTGCTTTAGCCATACCTCTGTAAAATTCTAATGCAGACCAAGCACCCGTAATTTTTACTGCAGGGTAGCTAGGTGAGGTCAGCCACACAGCAGGGAGCATAGTGTTGACATCACTTTTCTACCGCACAGTAAAAATTACAGGTGCCTCGTTTCCACTAGGATTTCACAGGGGTATAGCTAATGCATGTTAGTTATCCCGCTGTTTAAAAACAAACACACACTTTTTTGTCAGGAAAGACATATTCTGTGTGGACAGAGATGAGATTGTCAGAGTCCATGGCTGCATCTTTTGCTTCTTACTTTCTAAGTCTCTCTCCCGCCCCCGTCCAGCCAGTCATCCCCCACACTCATGACAGGGTGTGCCAGAGAGCTAATAGTTCTGTTCTCCAAAAATGTGTGTCTTGCTGCTGCTCATAGTCGAGCTTCACTTTTGTCCTTTTTAAAATACATCCCCCTGGCCCCCCCCTCCAGTTTTGCTTTCTGAAGACACTGTCCAGCACATGTAGCCAGTCAGTTGTCAGGGCTGCCCCACCATCACTCTTTGTGAGCTAGTGGACTTGAGACCGCAATGCTGTTTGTACAGAATATAACACAGACTGTACAAATAGATTTTTCAGAAATGTAATACCAGTGTAGAACTCTTGGGTCCATAGCTGGCTGACTATCTCAGATGTATATATCTCTTCCTTTGTTTTATAGATATTCCTCTTCATATATATTTTGAAACATTGTTGAAGGAGGACAAGATCAAAGGAGATCCTGTTGACACCTCAGCGCTAGGGGTAGAGTTTAAAATATCTCCATCCAATGGTATGTGATGCAAAATACTTTAATGCGTGCAAGATTTATCTTTTAGCTAGTTTCTCAACAATTTCTTTTTGTATTACAGCATGCTGCCTTAAATATGGTTTAGTGTTTTTAGATGGGCAGGGATCATGCTTTTACTCACTACATGGCTAGCGTGCACAACACAGCTTATAATCTGAACAGATCACTAGACTAGTTATTGGGGAGAATAACAGGCACAGGAGTTAGGAGGAGGCATGTAATAAGGAATCGAGGGAGAAACTCATCCCACTCACATAGATTCCAAATAGCTGGGTTTTGTGTGGGTGAAGTGTGAAGGGAATGGAGAAGGTAAAATCTTCTATCCTGCAACTGTTTGTAAATATACCTTGTATATTTCTGATTATAAGTACCTGTAGCTCTTTCATTATTGTCTGTAAGTTGCATCTAATGAAAACAAATCTGAAACTTTGCAAATGCTTATTCTGTTGCAGAATATAATCAACGTAGTGCTTCTCTCAAACAATGGAGCAGTGGCTATTTACTTAATTCCAAACCTCAGGCAGCATCAGGAGCATCTGAACAGTTGTCAGAGGAAAGAAAGAAAAGGCACTTAAGTGAGACAGCAATAGGTAAGGGAAAAATAAGAGTATATACACGACTGCCCTTTCTGAAAATACCCTTTTATCACTGGGCCCCACACATTATTCTAAAGTGTTTCCTGAAATAAATGAATGGATACCTTAATGCAATTGTATTTTACAAGGATGTGAGAAATAGGCTCATAATGCACTATAATAAATGCTTACCATTTAAAGCATGCCATTTTCTGCTAGTTTTTATTTCTTCCATACCCCCGACACTTCTCACCCCAATTCTACTTAGTGTGATTACAAAACTAGACATGCTTCTGTTTTTTATTGTTAGAATACTCCTTAAGGAAATTGCGTAGCCATACAGTTGCATTTGTGTAATTCTAGGTAGTTGGTTTTTATTACTATTTTTTTTTTTTGTAAATGATTCTCCATGAAACAGACGATGGATACATTTGTAAACCATACATCAACCAAACACTGACTATTTCTGAACTCAGTAAGCTAGGTTTCATTTATTGTATGCTATGGTTCCTGATTCTGGCTTTGTTTTAAATGTAAGAATTGTGGACAAGATTCTGAATAGGGATGATGGGTAACTGGTGTTTTTAAAAAGATGCTAGTGGTGATCATGATAGGTAGACTACACTGAGTAAATGAATTGAAACAGCAGTTAAAGATAGAATTCTATAAAGCACCTAGGTGAATATGACCATATAGGGATCCAGCACCGCCTCTGTAAAGGAAAATAGTGTCTCGCCAATCTCTTAAAATTCAACTGCACAGTGGAAAAAGGAGAATAGATGGATATAATGTATTTGGAATTTGAGAAAAACATTCACAAACGTAAACTAAGGAAACTAAGTCACGGGGTAATAGGAAAAGCAGTTAAGGAGTAAAATTTGGATTAGAGACAAATAAAATTTTCAGCGTGGAAGAATAGTAATAATGGAGGACTCAAAGTTCAAAACTAAGACCAGTATAGTATAATATATCCATTAATATGGAGGAGCAATGAAATGGCAACATTTGTGGATGACACCAAATTGTTTTGAGTAGTCGAGACTAGAAAGAATGATGAACTTCAGAAGGACCCAAGAAGGGTAGGTGGCTGAGCAACATGACTGTGAGACTCAGTGTAGACCAGGGCATTGTAATGCTCTCTGAAAACAACAATTTGAACTACTGACACCTAATTATGAACATGGCAATTCCTATGATTGTAGTAATAGCACTTGAAGAAAGGTACAGCTTGACAATATAAACCTTTTAGAGAGTAAATTCTCTGGGGTTCTGACTATTTCATTGAGATTTTTGTTTTAAAAAAAAAATATCAGGTTTGCAGTTTCCTGGTGCCAGCATGCTGCTATGCTATACATTTGTACATAGTAGCAGAAGCTCTAGCTCATTAGTGCTTTATATGTATTCCTAATTTGGGCTCTGTCTAGGAGAAATTATCCATGAGGAAGGTCAGCAGCCTGGTGAGCAAGGCCAAAAGTAAAATACTCTGCGCCAGAGAGTTGCAGAGTTGCTTAAGAGATGAGAGTTCATATGCTTGGCCCACACTGTGCATTACGATGCTTTATCTAGAGTCTGTTACCTCTTTCTCCCGCACTGGATCCACTGCTTTCGACAGACCCTCTTTATCTTTAGTTATTATTCTAAATATGTTTAGTTTAGTATGGGATTTTCTTTTCTTCCTTCACGTCAGGAGGAGAGAGAATTGGGAACAATGGTGGTTTGCTTTTAGAGTCCAAACAAAATTGCAGCAGGGGCTATATTCACTGGGATTGAATAAAAAATACCCATAGATGATTATTTGTCTAGAACATTGAATCTACCTTAGGGGAAATCAAACTTGCAGGTGAGAAAACTGACTTTGCCATTGTCATCTTTGCTGCCAATTCCCACGTACCCATCAGTCAGAAAAAAGCTGATTGGAGGCTCTAATGGCTATGTGATATATAACCCAGTCAGGGAAGGCTACTCTCTCTATTCAGGTGATGTCCAAGAATGATGAGGCTGCTTCCAAGAGGGAATTACTCCCTTGAACTAGAGAGACTGTTTTTTTGGGACAATAGTGATGAAGGTGAATTTGTGATGGATAGAGCTGTGTAAGTGATTATTTTTACAGCTGGTTGTTAGGTGTTCATGAAATCTCAGATGTTCAGCTGTGGGCTTTCAGAAAAGGCCTCGTTTGCTACTACATGGAGAATTTTTTTTTAGTCTATTATATTAAAAATATTCCATTTTTTTCCCCAAAATCTTTTTGTGGCAGGAGAAAGTAACAGTAGGTTTGAAGCTTTTTCCTTTCAACATGCAGGACCGGAATCCCAAAATGATTTTACTGCCATGACCCATGTCAATCTGATGTCTAGATCTACCCAAAACACATCATCACAGGTAAACGAAAAATGAATATATCGATGGATTAAGCAAAACATCATCAGAGAGTTGCAAAAATTAGTAAATTAAAAAATAAGAGCCTTTCACACTGTACTTTGCTTTATGCAGTTTTACACATGCCTAGTGAGAGTGAGATTACTAGTCTGTATTGGGAAGGGAATGTTCTAAAACCCAGAAATGCATTCTCAAAGACACGAATTTCATAGACCATGAATTAGTTTAGCAGTGAGAACTTTTTAAAAAACACTGCATTTAAAACTAATGAAATGACTTATGATTTAAGTCCCCTCATCCGAAACTATGACTGGAGGCTTTTATAATGCTGCCTCCTGATGGAGCTACACAGTACAGTTGTGGTACTTTATCCTGTTGCATCTTGATTTACCAAACCATGACTATCTCAAACTCCTATTTACTGAACTACTAGCAAAGCCTCTCGTAAAGTGGTGGTGATATCCGGGGCCCACTGAAATCAATGCCAAACTTCCTATTTATTAGAGTGACAGAATTTCACCCTAGACATCTTCAGGTTTCAACGCTTTGGAACTTTGGAATTCTGTAGGACAGAAATATGAAGACTTGCAGTTTACAAATACTGTACCTGATAATCGAAACCTAAGTGATGTTCCCTACACAGTTTGGGTAATGCAAATTCTATTGAATTTCTTTCCTTGACTGAGTCTTTTACACATCTGCATGTAGTGGGAATTTCTTTCCTTTACCAGACTGAATGAAAGTGATTTATTCTGAAACAGACTTTTTCAGCTGAAAACACAAAGCTCAATAATTTAAATTGAATCATGTTTTAAACCTAAACCACCTACTGTAATCTCGAAAAGTCAGTCTACACACTTGAGAGAATAGGTTGGATCACCCCAAAGAGGAAAGTTCTGAGAAGTTCAGCATCCTCTTATCCCTTCTAAGGGATTTCTGCAGATTTCCAGATGAATATTTGCCATCTAGATTGCTCTGCGTTGATACATTCATTTCATATACTGCATTTAGGCTCTGACCTTTCGGAATTCTTATTTTTATCAAGTACAAGAACATCTGTGGTAGTGGTCAGGTTATGGGTTAGTAGATTTGTTCTAGAATGCCTTCAGTGTAGCCTGAACATTATGAGAATATAGCTATTAAGAGTGAAATTGTCAACAGTGGTGCTGGGCATTAACTGTAATTGTGAAATCAGTGTTAAAACTTCCATTGAAGTCAATGGAAATACAGTAAGTCCAAAACTGAGTACTTTTGAAAACGTCATTCTAAAAAGTCACTCTGCGTTGGTCTATCTGTTAAATGTACAAAAAAAATTAGTTCTATTGTCTTGTAGTTAACATGCAGCTATTATCATAAAGCTAATGACTCTTCTGTATTATTAATTGTTATACAGCATAACTCTAGACGGAGACTGAGAAGTGAGAGCTCCTATGATATAGACAACATTGTTATTCCTATGTCACTGGTTGCTCCCTCTAAACTGGAGAAGCTGCAATACAAAGAAATCCTTACTCCAAGGTATGCTCATTTCCCCCTCTTTGCACCCCACTGATATTTTTTTCTGTTTTCATAAACGTTTCACCTTTTCCAACCTGATGCATGAAAGACCCCCCAGCAATGGGGAAGATTGACTGACAATCCAGGGGAAATGGTCACACTGCAAAAAGAATGTCGTCTGATGGACAGAGTAAGCAGACTAAAAATAAAGAGGAATGTTTTTCTCTCATCTTAATTTTAGTACCCATTGCAGACACAAATGTGTGTTTTAAGAAGATTCCCTCTCCCTCTCCCTCTCCCTCTAAGTAGTTAGTTGGAGATTCTTCTTTTTTTTTTTTTTTGTTTTAGTTCAGCCAAAAAAAGCAACCTCCCAATAACATGCTATAATGGTATAATTCCCCACTCTGAACCTTAGCGTCCAAAAGATGGGGTACCAGCATGAATTCCTCTAAGCTCAATTACCAGCTTAGTACTTGTAGCGCTGCCACCAACCAGGAATTCCAGTGCCTGGTACACTCTGGTCCCCCCAAAACCTTGCCTGGAGACCCCCAAGACCCAGACCCTTTGGATCTTAACACAAGGAAAGTAAACCCTTTCCCTCACCGTTGCCTCTTCCAGGCTTCTCCTCCCTGGGTTACCCTGGAAGATCACTGTGATTCAAACTCCTTGAATCTAAAAACAGAGGAAAATTCACCTTCCCCCCTCCTTCTCTCTTTCTCTCCCAGACTCTCCCTGAGAGAGAAAGTAATCCTAACACAGAGAGAAAATTAACCTTTCTCTCCCCCTTCCCTCCTTTCTCCCCACCAATTCCCTGGTGAATCCAGACCCCGTCCCCTGGGGTCTCACACCAGAATAAAAAAAAAAAAAATCAGGTTAAACAAGAAAATCTTTTAATTAAAGAAAGAAAAACAGTAAAAATTACCTTTGTAAATTTAAGATGGAATATGTTACAGGGTCTTTCAGCTATAGACACTGGGAATACCCTCCCAGCCTAAGTATACAAGTACAAATTAAAATCCTTTCAGCAAAATACAAATTTGAACTCCTTCCAGCCAAATACACATTTGCAAATAAAGAAAACAAACATAAGCCTAACTCGCTTTATCTACCTAGTACTCACTATTCTGAGCTATTAAGAGCCTGTATCGGAGAGATTGGAGAGAAACCTGGTTGCACGTCTGGTCCCTCTGAGACCCCAGAGTGAACAACAACCAAAAACTAACAGCACACACAAAACTTTCCTCCCTCAAGATTTGAAAGTATCCTGTCCCCTGATTGGTCCTCTGGTCAGGTGACAGCCAGGCTCACTGATTTTGTTAACCCTTTACAGGCAAAAGAGATATGAAGTACTTCTGTTCTATTAACTCTTACTTATCTGTTTATGACACATGCCTGTACATATTTTTTTTAAATTCTGATTTTATTAATTGAATTTTACTTTTTCATGTAGGATAACCCCATTATTTCTGATATCTGGTTCTCTAAACTTGTTTAGAAAACACAGATCCTTTTGATTCTTGGAACAGCTTAAACAAGTTTTTGTTAAATGACTTACTCATTATTTAGTTTAAACTAGCAAAGCCTAGTTCTTTTATCTGCAAATCTCTGACTTGTGTTTCAGGTTTTGGCTGGCTTTATTTAAAGGCTTAAAATAATATTAACAGGACAGTGTTGAGCTCAGATTCTGTATTTTTTTTAAAAGAAAGGTTTTCTAGAGCCTAATGTTAGAAGACACGTTTTCATGATTTGTATTTAAATTAAAATCATTTTACTTAAATATTGACATTCCCTACAAAAATTGCAGCATAAATACTGCAGTTTTGTGCTATTTAATGAGAACAGGATAATCTCATTCCACTGCTGAAGTGATAAAACATTCAATTTGGCTAATCCTGTATTATCTACCCTTCTCCGATTTGTAGCTGGAGAGTTGTTGAACTTCATCCTCTGGGGCGATCTCATGTAGAAGAAGAGGAGGTAAGCTACATTTTAATGAAACCAGGAGTTTAATACATGGTTTATCAATGTATGTTTTCGGTAGTCACTGGCTTCATGAAAACCCCTGGTAAGTTTGAAGTTGTAAAAATAAGATGATTGTACTAACTATGAATGTAAAAACATTGTGTGAACACATGTGTTTTATATACTTATTTTGTCAGATGTCTCTTCTCCCATCCTACCAACCTCTTAGGCCGGGGCTACACTAGCGGGGGGGTTTGAACTAACATATGCGTAGCTGCACTACCCTATTTGCGTAGCTGAAGTCGAAGTATTTTAGTTTGACGTACCTGGCCGTCCTCATGGCAGCAAGTCAACTGCCATGGCTCTCCTGTCGACTCCGCTTACTCCTCCTGCCGAGGTGGAGTATGGGCGTCGATTAGTGGATTGATTTATCGCATCCAGATGAGACACGATAAATTGATCCCTGATACATCGAACACGACCCGCTGATCCAGCAGGTAGTATAGACGAACCCTTAGTGGCAGCACTAATGGGCGATGGCAAGATGAATCGCCATTAGGAAGCAAGGAGATGAAAGAATTGGGAGTCAGTGCTAGTATATAAGCAGCAGCCTGCCCACATCCTAGAAGCAGGAAGCATGGGCCTCTAGCTGCTTGCACCCTGATTTTTTTTTCTTTTCCTTTTAGCCTTAAGATTAAAAGGAAAAGAAGAAGAATAGGTTATGAAAGAACACACAGAAAACCTTAGTTGCCTCAACTCTCTATCTCAGAACCTGCACCTTTTTAGGCAAGGCTCTAGCACCCTGGGGACCAGCCAGTGATTCAGCAGCAAGCCCCTTCTACCAAACTTCTTCCCCAGTCACTGCCATTCTCTGTCTGAGGACTGGGACACTGGAGATCCAGTGGGAAACCCTCTTCAGGGAGTGGGTAATCAGGGAGATCTCCAGGTTTGCTAGCAGCCCCTCTTCCTCTGCATTGTCTACGAGCAGCACCAGAAAGCCAACTCCTTGGGCTTGTAGCAGCTTAGCAGGTATTTTTGTCTTTTTTTTGTGGGGGCCACTAGGTTTTTTTTCAGCCCCATCTCTGTTCTCCTACTCCTCGCCTTGTAGTTTGCTTTTCCATTGGTGGGAGGGATCCACTTCTCCTTCCAACTTCCTGTCTGAAGCAGTGCAGCCTGCAGCACTCTCCTCGGCAAACCATGAACAATTTCTTCACCACCCGCTATTGTTCTTTCAGGAGCATGGGTCAGCCAGCCTTTTTCATGGCATCCCCCTGGGCTTATTGCTCTGGGGAGCTTTCTTTCCTTCGAGAAGGCATGCAGGGCATTTCCCAGATCCAGTGTGAACAGACCAGATCAGATCCATTCTCCAGTCTGTGGTTCCTCCTCCTCTCCATGTTTCTGTTACTGTTTCCCCTGACCTGGGTCAACTGCCTAGTAAGAAACCTGCCATTTTTGCTACCTTCCCAAAATCTTTAGCGGTATCTGATTTCTCTCTCTTATCGCTGACCTGTTCCACTTGCCTGACCCCTACTTGGACTAACAGTAAACACAGCAGTTCCAAGATCAGCATCCAGACCTTGATCCCAAACAAAGATATTGCTGCCCTCCTGGATGAGAATATCCTTCCTAGAGCCCCTTACTCTGAGGGGCCTTTCTGTGTGGGGGTTAGTGCTCCAATAAACTAGCCAAGGAGTAAACTTTTCAAAAAGGTTCTCTCTCCCCTTGACACTGAAGAAGTAATATGTTGCCATGCAGCAATCCTAGAGGTTATTCTGAGGAGTGGGATCAGGTAAACAAATGATCTCCTGGCTCCAGAAAACACTCCAGGTCACAAAGGATAAAAGATTTCTTCTTCCCAAGGTAGATGCCACCTCTTATCTGGTGAGATTCTTAGTTTTCTTACAGATTCTACCTAGGCTGCCTTCTTCCTGTTTAATGCTGCCTTTGACAGACTCATAGATTTAGAAGGTTGCATTGAGTACATCACAGACCTTTCCTACAAGGGTATTAAGCTGTTTAGGTACCCTTACCTGGCTGTTCTCCAAAGGAGCACTTCTTGCTTGTTTCCTTAATGTGGGGTTTTGAAATTAATGTTGTCTAAGTTGAAGGCTGTAGCCAAACATATTTGTAATCAATTCTAGCAGTTTATTTAGTAATTGTTGTTTGTTTCCGTAGAGACACATAACATTAATTAAAGTATCAGTGTGGTGGGGATGAGTTCATAAACAACTTTTTAAGGTTGGAAGATTCTTTTTAAAGTTTCTCAGGA
Source organism: Gopherus evgoodei (assembly GCF_007399415.2). NCBI lineage: Eukaryota > Metazoa > Chordata > Testudines > Testudinidae > Gopherus > Gopherus evgoodei. Next base: position 15,549,266 of record NC_044332.1, read on the forward strand.
AGTTCTTTTCATTCATATTCTCACATGGCATCTGGTTAAGCAGAGTGGAAGCTTGACCAGATGCTGTGGAAGGATCCAAACCTAGGTTTAGTTAAAACTTTTTCCTCAGACCAATCATTAGACATCCTTAATGGTGGACATACCTATTCATTTTATTTGTATGGGGGGTGCCGAGGGGGAATTGGGTTTTTCAAGCGCTTGTTCCTGTCCGTTCCAATTAGGATGTGTGCGTGCGCACAGCAGCCAGAAGTTTTTTTTCCCATAGCAGCATCCATCAGATCAGCCTGGGTGCACCCTGGAGTCGCACCTTCATGGCGCTCAATATAGAGCCCTGCCACCCACCACCACCCCCTCAGTTCCTTCTTACCACCAGTGATGGTGGCTGAAATGCCCATAGCCCCTGCTTTAGCAAGCGCCTATCTCTGTGTTACCTGTTATCTATAGTTAGTGGTATTTGTTATACTTAATCTGCTGGGGGTGTTCTCCCCCCCCACTTCCAATACCCAGAGCCATGGTATGCTGCAGTCCCCGGGGTTCAAAAAGTGTGAGGTCTGCGCTAAGCACATGCTGCATGTTTAGGGTGCCTAGGTGAGGATCACCAAAAGGACTGTGGCAGAATTTGCCATGAGTTTTGCTGTTCCCTCTCTTTCAAAGTTCTGCTCGTGGAGGCAGCTCTTTGCCCCTATTCAGCCCTGGGGACCCTGCGCCCAGCACCACCTTCTCAGTGCAGAGTGCTCTGGCACCATCATCCAGGGAACCGGTGCCAAAAAATGACACTTCCTGAGATTCTCTGCACCGGCATGACTCCTCCCGTGTCCATTGGGCAGGTAGGCATCAGTCTCAATTGCTGGTGCCTCAGAAGAAAAGGAAGCCAGAGAGGGATCATTCTCCCCTGGCCAAATCTAAGAAGCCAGTGACTGAGAGACCCCAGTTGGGCTATAGCTCCACATCGCCGATGAGGGCCGTGTCGACTCCTGCCCCGGAAGGGCAATTGAGTCCAGCCCCACCCCGCTCGCCAGACCTCAGGAGTCAGCAGCTGCAGCTCCCATCAACCCTGGAGGCGTTTAATGCAGATCAGGACTTGTTGCACCTCATGGTGCTGTTCTCACCTCTAGGGAGGGACTCATTGCCAGCGTTGACAGCACCAGTCCGCCATGCAGTACAGTTAGAGTGAAACTGGCTATGCTGTCCCGGCGCTTGCCTTCTCCACAATGCTCTGATACCAGTCATTCGGGAATGAGAGCCCAGTCGATCCCCTAGCTCCTGACGCTCAGTGCCACGCAGCGCGACTCCTCTGTGGTCTTCCTTTTCGGAGACCTCGGAGTCGGAGACCAACTCCTATCGCTCCAACACAAGTAGGAGCAGGAGGTCCAGGTCAAGGCAGGAGAGATGGACTCACCTGGCACCGTGGCCTCCGCAGTGGCAGAACTTGGAGGAGTGGCCCTTCCATCAGAGCCAGGGACGGAGCCAATGGTGACGCTCAGCAGCATCATCTGTAGCCTCGGCTACTTTTGTTCCAACCTCCCGCCCCTCAGGGACCTGCAATTTCCCAGGCACGGCAGCCAGCTATAGAGGTACCAGTGTACAGTGCACCAAGTACATCGACACGGTCAGCGGTGGCAGCGGCACCATCGGCAGCAACACCTGCAGTGCAGCCCCGGCATGGGTGTCCTCTGTCTCAGCACCTCAGGACACAGCACCATCCGGGTCGGCTTCAGCCTAGGAACCCCAGGTATCCTGGGGCCCCTTGGGCACCAAGGGGAAGGAACGGCCACCCTTTATGAAGGCTTCCTCCTCACCAGATGAGGCACTGGTTGGCACCGCTATAGCTTCAGCTCTGGAGGACCACAGGGTGTTGCAGCAGTTGCTGCGGCATTCAGGTGGAGCAGGTAATTGAGGACACGGATCTCATAGTGCACATCCTTGTGCCCTCCCAACCCACACTCATTGCCCTACCTCTTATCAAAATTATATCTGCGACAGCCAAAACTTTGGCAGACCCCAGCCTTGTTGGCCCCCCCACAACTAAGATGTTACTTTGTGCCATTTAAGGGTTGTGAGCATCTATACTTGCAGCCACTGAGCAGTAAGGTTACCAGGGACCCTCCTCTAAGAACAAGGAGGCGAAAAGAGTAGACTTTTTCGGTAGAAGGGTATAGGCTCTGGGCAGCTCCGCATTTCAAACCAGCAGGCCATTGTTAGCAGGTACTGCTATAATACATGTGAAGCAATGGCAAAATTTGCAGAGCTGCGGCCCCAAGACTCCCATGCCAAGTTCTTGGCCTTGGTCAAGGAGGGCAAGCTCATCTCCTGAGCTTCTTTTCAGGTGGCGCATGACAGAGCTGATGCAGCCTCCAGGGTGATGGCTACAGGGGTGGCCATGAGAAGGGGCTCTTGGCTGCAAGTTTCAGATCTGCCATACAAGGTCCAGCGGACCATTCGGGATCTCCTCTTTGAGGGTGTGACTCTTGTTTTCCAAAAAGACAGATAAAAGGCTTCATAGCCTAAAAGATTCAAGAGCCACCCTCAAATGGGCGGGCCTCCATGATCCCACAACCTCCTCTGCGGTTCTACCAACAACAGAACCAACAGCACAGTTCCTGAAGGAGGAATTGGAGCAGTAGGAAGAGGCTACACCTGTCTTCAGGCCAGAGCTCTGGCCAATCCAAGCCACCTCCCAGTTCCAAACCGGCCTTTTGAAGGTGCGGTCGAGAATGGCACACCAGAACAAGAACTGGATCTACTCCACCTTACCTTTTCGTCCCGACTATCCCCTTTCTACCGTGCATGATCCCGTATCACTTGGGACTGCTGGGTGCACTGTACGGTAGAGAGGGGATACTCCATCCAATTCTGTGCTCTCCTGCCCTTCTATCCCTCTTCAGGTACCCCTCTCATGGGCAACTCCTTATACTGGAGGTGCATTCACTCCTTTCGCTAGGGGCAGTGGAAGAGGTTCCTTAGGAGCAGAAGGGCAAGGGTTTCCTATTCCCACTATTTCCTAATACCGAAAGCCAAAGGCAGGCTCAGGCCCATCCTAGACCTGCAAGAACTCAACAAGTTCGTGAAGAAGCTCAAGTTCTGCATGGGTTTTTTGGGCCTTCATCATCCCTTCATTGGATCCAGGAGACTGGTATGCCGCCCTTGACTTGGATGCACATTTTCACATAGCAATAATTCCACACCACAAAAAATACCTCAGGTTTGTGGTGAAAAACAATCAATATCAGTTCAAAGTTCTCTGTTCAACGGCACCTCGCACGTTCACCAAGGGCATGGCAGTCGTGGCCATGTTCCTGCGCAGACGGCAGGTACAGGTGTTCCCGTGCCTCAACGACTGGCTCATCGGGGGCCGCTCCAGAGCTCAAGTGGAAGCACAGGTTGACTTCATAAGGGTGACATTTGATAACCTGGGCCTTCTTTTGAACCAGTGGAAATCAACGTTGTCTCCAGTTCAGTGGATAGAATTTACAGGGACAGTGCTGGACTCGACCCAGGCCAGGGCCTACCACTCAGAAGCGAGGTTCCAGGCCTCTGGCAATATCATTCGAGGTCTCAGGCAGTTCCCCACTAGCACAGCAAGGAATTGCCTGAAACCTCTAGGACACATGGCAGCCTGTACCTATGTGGTGCGCTTGGACTTCGGCATTTTCAGTCGTGGCTAGCATCAGGGTATCAGCCAGCCTGGGACAATTTGGACAAGGTTGTAACCCTGCCTCGCCAAGTTCTTGACTTCTTCCTGCGGTGGCTCAACCCACAGGTAGTATGTGCAGGGATTCCCTTCTCCAGCCCTCAGCCGTCTCTCTCCCTAATGACGGACGCATCAGCACTGGGCTGGGGAGCACATCCGGGAGACCCTAGAACTCAAGGCCTTTGGTCTCAGGCCAAGCTCGCTCTCCACATCAATGTCAGAGAGCTGAGAGTGGTGCGCTTGGCATGCCAGACTTTCCATATCCACTTATCAGCCAGCTTTGCAAGCATGTGCATTAGGGCCTGACCCAATGCCCAGTAAAGCTAATGGGAGTCTTTCCACTGAAGTCTGTGGACTTCGGATCAGGTTTTCGGTCCCCAGCAGCAGCACACAGTGAAGCTGTGGAGTGCTATGTTCAGATAGACTTATCACAGAATAATGCAGCTGCAATAGTTTGTGTTCACATCTAACAGTTACAAAGTCCCTCATCCATTTTGTAAAATCATGTATCTAACACTGTTGCAGCAGAAACCACATGGCTGTGTGCTGTCTGTTGTAGGGTATTACCATGGTCCAATGTGCTCTTTGGCAAAACTTAACCTAAAATCTGTGGTTAGTTCCCTCGGGCTTTGTCTACACTACACACCTTACAGCGGCACAGCTGTCCTGCTAAAGCTACACTGCTGTAAGGTCTCCCGTGTACCCGCTCTATGCCGGCAGGGAAGAGTTCTCCCGCCAGCATAATTAAACCACCCCTAACGAGTGTCTCCTGCCAACAGAATGCTGTTAACACTGGCTTGTCAGTGAAATTTTGTCAGGCAGGGAGGTTTTTTTTTCATACGCGACTGACAAACGTTTTACCGACAAAAGTGCTAGTGTCGACACAACCTCAGTTCCGTGGCATCTGACTGAAGGTTCTGCAGCACCTTCAGGCACACTTACAAAATGGAATATTGTATTGAATTAACAAGCAAAATGAATAGTGTCATTAATGTAACATCCATTGTTGTTTAAAAACAAGGTGTGGCCATAGCACCCTTCTGCTCTGACCATCCCGAGGTGCTCAAGTGAATTTTTGGGCCATTGGCAACAAAAGTACATTACAGCAGTCCTGAACCTGTTCTGAACTCTATGCCAGAGAGTGGGCCTTTGGAGAACTGGTCCTTGGGTGTCTTGAGGAGGGCAAAACACAGCTCCTTTGTGTGCATATCTTTGTTCTTCTCAGCTGTGACTGAGCAGCAACCTCAATTTTCAATGTTCTGTGGAAGAAGTAAGAGTCAGACTGTCTCAAAGTGCAGGGCAGATCTGGTGTCTGGATCTAGAGGGCTTCACTTAGCAGCCTGGGTCTTGTGCTTAACTGAGCAACCAGAATTCTCATGAGCTTGGATCTAAGTGTCTTACTGGAGTTCTGCAAATCATTCACTAAGAAATCTTTTGTGTTGAAATAGTGACTATTATCTGCTGGGTTTCTAGTAGGAATGTGGCATTTCACCTTTCCCCTGGGGCCTTTCATTTTAGAATGTTTTTTATTCTTAATGAGGTCATACTTACATTACTCCATGCTCAAAGCACATTGCTGCTTCCCACTCCTGCAGCATGAGTATTTTTTTTTTTCTTTCCATGCACCCTTCTGTGAAACATTAGCTTAGAGTTGTTGCATTCCTTTATAACCCTCTGGGCTTCTGGAACTTGCCAAGATATATTGGACCAGGGCCACCCAGAGCAGGGGGAGGCAAGTGGGGCAATTTGCCTCAGGCCTGGGCCCCACAGGGGCCCCCACGAGAATATAGTATTCTATAGTATTGCAACTCTTTTTTATGGAAGGAGCCTCCAAAGTTGCTTTGCCCCAGGCCCCCTGAATCCTCTGGGCGGCCCTATATTGGACTTCCTCTTCAAGCAATTTTAGTCTGTTCTAAACATCGTTTTTCTGGTTGCATATATGGTAACCATTGGTCTGAGCAAAATCTAAGCCCCTATGGCCCATCCTCCATTTAAACTATTTCACAAAGACAATGTTGTGTTGTATCTTCACCTCAACTTTTTGCTCCACTCCTCTACAAGCTTCATAGTATGCCTGCTTAGGTCAGACTTTAAAATTTGGATAGATCCAAGCCTTCTAGGAAATCATCTCAGCTGCTCATATTTGGTAAGACATCCAAGGCAGTCTCTGTTCAGAGACTGTTTAAATTGGATACATAGGATAGGCTAAACTTACAAGGCTATGAGTAAGCCGGAGTTCCAGTGCTGAGAGAATTAAGGGTTCTTTTGGTAGTGCTCTGTGTGCCTTTCCCTCTCCCCTTTGCCATGTCTCCCTAACAGATTTGTAAGTCTGCTGCACAAAGTTCAGCTTATCCAGCACTGTTCTTTCAAATGAGAAGCCCGACTGAAGGATGAAACGCTGTTTTCTCAGTCTTTTTTCAGCTAGGCACTTCCAAGCCCTTCTCCTGAACACTGCTGCTGTTCATTGTTCTCTGCCGAAGCAATTTTTGAAGAATGGAACTTGCTTATTAGTAACTAGAATTTTCCAAATGTATTGCCTCTGCATATCTACACATTGCACCTCATCCCCAGACTTCTGTTGAATCTTGGATGCTGAAGTAGAGAGGAACTCAGGCCAGCTGGAGACACCGGCTTTTTATAACCTTGAGTAGAATTCTTGGGGTCATGATTAATGCTCAACAGTTAACTTCATAAAATAGGCCGGGTACTTTTTTTAAGGATACTGTTACCTGAGGATCTACGTGCTTAACTCTTAAAACTTGATTCGCTTTGCTACTTTAGAACCAAAATGCAAAAGAATCTGACAGTTTACATCTCTGAAGGAAAATGTAGTTGCACTTAAGTGCTATAGTTTACTTCTGTGTCCTGTCCTGGAAGAGACAGAAGTGTGCATCCACAAATGTAGTACGTCTCCTGTTTGTTTGACTTACAAGTAAGTAACCTTCCTCCTACTTTTCAATCTAGTGTAGTCCTTGATTATTTCCGTGGGGTGAAAATAATTCTTACATCAACTTGAGATCCCCCCTTCCAAACATGTAAATTAGCAGGCTAAAAAGTTGTTGCATCATATAGCCGTACTTTTCTGTCATAGTTTAACATGAACACATACCGTTTACTATACCTTTGTACCCTCCAGTGCACATTCGATACTTTTTGTTGTGCATGTGACACAGACTCCCCACACGACTCTATATAAAACCATTGTTTTCATCTTTAGTGATGCTTGTAATCATGGCAGCAGCCATCTCTCATTTATAATTACAGATCGAAGATCTATCAGATGAAATTTTTTCTTCACGTCATGCAAAATATGAAGAGAGAGAGAAAGCAAGGTGGTCGTTGTGGGAACAGAGCCGATGGCCCAGGAGAAATAGCAGGCAGGTGTATTGTCATAAATGGAGGACTTTTACAGAATCGTTGGGATTTTCTGTTGGTAGCACAGCAACTTTTAGAAATCCTATCAATAGAGCGAAGCATCTTTGAAAATGAGGGTATTCTCCATCAAATAGTTTACCAGTATGGTATCATGCATATTTAATGTATTGTTCTGAAAGGAAAACTATATAGCTTTAAATCTTAGGAATTTAAAGAAAATCTAGGTTATGGGGTTTTGGTGAATAAAATCTTAACATTTTCTGAACCCATCCCACTTCTGCTGTTCGCTGCCGTGCTCAGTAATTATTGCCTTAGTCAAATGAATAGGGTGTCACTTCTCACTCAGTAATCTCTGATTTACGTGAAAGAATAAGGTGTCACTTCTCTGGATCTAAGAGAAAGTAATTGCATTCAGAGACCCACTTCAAGTAATGGATTCTGTTAAGTTTGTACTTTCAAAAAAAAGTCTAAATATTTTATACCAAGGTCAGCTTTGCTTTAGAGTTCAGTTTTCAGGTTTTCTTTACTACTAAGCATATAAATAAGAAGCCATTATTAAAAACTTAGAGTAGTGCCTTTTTCCTCTTTTAAAAAAAAATCTGAATTGTTTCCAGTCACTTGACAGGAGTTATTAAACAAAAGCTTATTTTTTAATTTTGTCTTGTACTAGATCTTATAGCAAAAATGCTGAAGGACAGCAGGGACAAGATCCAGTACTGAAAGAAAACCATCGTAACTCATGTGCCTCACTGCGTTGTGTTGCTGAAGCTGCTTCTGATCTTACTTCAGAAATCCACAGTTCTGTATGTTTAAGGGTCCCACAGTCTTCAAAGGAAAACCAAGAAGCAAAGGTATGATGTTTTTTAGTAAGTAAGGGTCTGATCCAGTGCCCAAAGTTTCCCTGACTTCAGTGGGTCTTGGATCAGGCTCTAAAATTGCAAATGTAAGTGCTCTCATCTCTAATTTTTGGATTGCATTTAGAGCTTCTGCAAATTACCAGATTGAGATCGCTTCCAAATGAAGTCCTCTATTTATCAACAGAATAGGGACAGCACAGGCAAAACTTTCACTACTGGGTCAAAATGTCTCAGCCTCAGAGATGAGAGAGTAGCAGGCTATTAATACATTCTGTAGCTTTTTTCAGAGGATGCCAACATGTGTTCCAAATAGTACGGATTGTGATGGTAATAGATGTTCTTAACAGTAGAAAATAGAGGATTCCTTTTTACATCCCTTGCCCCCTACATTGTAACTGCATTGTTTAACCTTGGAAACAATGTTGGGATATAACTTATTTAAAAGATCCTATACAAAATGAAGTTGTGTTGTATTAAGCCAAGCTACATTGAAAACTGGTACCCAGCAGAATGGTATTCTTCCCTGTAGCTGAAGAACCTTGCAAGCACTGTAAACAACAAGACTCATTTGTTACTTGATAACAGAATCTTTCTCCACATAGCTAAGCAGGACCTCTCTTTCCTCCCCTCCCCTCTTTGACTCCTTTCAGTCTGAGCTGTGGGAACTTCGGGTTTTTCCGTTAAAGGATGAAGACATAGAAACCTTACAGTGCCAAGACCAAATAACAAATCAGACTGAAAGTTCAAGTGCAGCTTTCCACAGTGACTCCCTCTGCACTTCATGTACTCCCATCACTTTGCCAAACAATGGCCATCAACCGAGAAAACAATCCACAGAGCTAGAAGACTGCAAAAGTGTTTTCCTGGGACTCTGCAGCACAAGAAAACACAGGTGACAGGGAATAATGTGGTTCATTAAGAAAGCTGATTAAGATGGAGAAAAGTATAAGGTAAAATCTCTGTTGTTCACACAAGAAATAACAGCACAATTCAAATACTGTACATTAGCAGCATATAATATATTTTCTTTCTTGCTTTGTAACAGGCAGGATAAAATCCCAAATGCAACACTTTCTTCTTCCAGAACCACAAGAGAAACTAATTATTTCAAGCTGGAAATCTAGTATTCCGTGTTGAAAGTGGGCACACCTAAATAGCTGGCACAGTTTACTGCTTTCTGTTGTCATATTGCCATGTTCTTTAATATTCTTCCTTTTTTTCTTTCAAATGTGTTTATGGTTCTGATGGATTCTGGGACAGCAGAACACACTTTACTCCTTTAAACAAACAACTTCAAAACACAGAAAAACTACTTGAAAAGACAGTGAGGAGAAGGGGGTAATTTCAAATGGTTTCCTTTGGTGGCATGAGCATGTGGCAAATACCTGCCTTGTCTGAAATCCCTTTAATATTTAAGTACTAGTCGTTTTTAAATGACTCTTTCAGAAGCCTTATATTTGGCTTAAAATGAGTCAGTCATTCAACTCTATTGTTAGTTTCATGCAGAAATCCTCAAACACTAACACACAAATATACCACTATATTTATTTCCATAGTTGATTTCTCTACTATACGAAAGGTAGACAGTTTTCTATTTCAGTCACATGAGGAGCAGAGAAGCCTAGGAGTGGTGAGGAAATGAAGATTGAATTAAATGAAGATGCAGCTCTGAATTCATTTTGGATCATCAGATACTTGGAGACCTGACTCCTAGACCTGCAGTAGCTAATGCTACTTAGAACTGTGTGCTGTAATATCTTACCAAGTGTAGTTGTTACGATTTCTAAGTGATACCTTGCAAGGTTCTGCCAAGTATGCAAAAGCAGAGTGATTAACCAGAAGGGAAAACATTGTTAATAAGGACATCAGAAGGGCTTTAAAAAACCTTTCATAATGTTTCTAAATACAGATTGACTTTTAAATTCCCAGCCATTATACTCTAAGAAAATAAAGGCAAATTGTTTGTTTAAACTCATACATTCTGAATTACAGTATTTAGAATTTGTCTGCATCCTCAAGTGATGCTAACAGAAGATGACGCATACAAGAATTAATGATCTAGCAGTACTCTTGTAGCAGAACAATAATTCGACACCAGTAGAACGTATGTTTAAACCACTGTCAGCAGGAAGTTTTTCTGTGTACAACAGTTGAAGGCATCTATATAGGAGTCTCTGTTCTTGTACAACATTTTTCCTCAGCTTGTAATATCCAATACTGACAGATGACCCGTTTGTAGTGTCACTTAATTTTTTTCCTGTCAGATTGACTGACTGGAAATATACGCTGGACCTCAGAAAAAAGTTCAGTCAAGTTTCAACACTACTGCCTATGCTACGTTGTAGTTTATTGCACATTCTGATTTATTTTAAATCTTTTTTTAACACTGATTTGTCCAGCAAATTAAACTCAAATTTTGCCTCTGTCTGATACAATAATCTTCAATGCAAGTTTTTTTAAATTAAAAGTTATTTCCATACAATGTGTATAGTCTGGATTTGATTAGCAATAGAAGTACTTAAATTCCTTTCACAGGTCTGTAACATCAAATCAGTGGTATGTACCTTTTAAGAGCTGAAGACCTGCATGGTCTTTTAATGGCTTTGTGGGAGCCACAAAGTAGTAATGGTACAAAGCCTTGCTGTTGCATTTGTTAATGTTGCATTAATACATGATGATGACGCACTGGATAAGTAACTGGCTGTGAGACTGTTGCTTCCCCCTCTATTATCCCTTCTTCCTAGTTTCTGAGTGGAATGGGGTATTTCTCATTTCTCTCTCCCTCGTCTTCTGGATGCTGCTGGGAATGTGAGCTGGAGAGCAGTGTGGAGTGAGGCTCTTTTCTTCTCCATTCCCCTGCTCCTTCAAAGTGAAGATAGGAGCAGCTCAGATCCTCATAGCTCCCATCATACAACTGTATAGATTGTTCAGTGCCTCCTGTTCTTGTCTGATCTATTTGGCAGTGTGAGGCGCAATCCTGGGATCTGGGCATCAGTCACATGAACTCCCTGCATGCAGGACTCAGGAGAACTACAGGTGAGGAACACTGACTTAGTAATGAAGTCTGAATCATCCAGGATCCTGAAGGAAAGAGAGAGTTCTCTGTTAACATAATATTTTAAAAATGAAGTAAACTTTAGAGTAGGACTACTAACCAAACTGGGCTAGCTTGGTGGATTGTCAGGCAGCTCGCTGCATTGCTTTTCAGAGGATCTGGATGCGCTGTAAAATCAGTAATGACAAATGCTATCATGTAGGATGGGGAAATCTTTGCATTGCCCCTGAGTAGTTCCTGGCAATTTCCTTTACTGAGCGAGCAGTATTAACGTCCTCTTCTAAAAATGTTATTTGTTAATCTTGCCAGTTACATGGCCGATACAAATGAAGATTGCACACACCTCTTTGTCCCTATTGAGATGACCTCTGCCCTACCCTAAACCTTCCAAGAATGTAATGAAACCAGCCTGGCAAAGATGAGATGGGCAAGAAAGAGACTGGAAAAACTGGATGCAAAATGGAGAACTTTACTTTACTTTTCTATTTTCTCTCTCTGCAAATATTTAAGGCATTTTTTCCCATCAGAAACTTTGCTCTTATAGTCCACATTTCATCTGATAAAAAAACAGATTTGGGACAGCAAAATAATTTGCCTGGTGGCAGATTCTGAGACCGCTTCCATCCATTGAACTCCAGATATAAGGCAAGAATAGAATATAGTTTATTGTTTCTCTTTACTTACCGCTCCCCCATACCAGCCCTGCACTCTGTAATCCTTCCAGTCCCTGTATGTCCTCCCGTAATTACCTGTGTGCTTTCTCCCAGTGCCCCAAGTGCCTGGAATGGCTGTCCTCTCCCCCACCCCCCCACAATCCCCCACCTACACACCACATAACCTCTCCTTCCAATCTCCCCCTACTACTTCCCAAGCTCTCCAGCAAACTCATCTTATTTGTATAAACCTCCCTGCTCCCTGGTGTCCTCTCTCTCTCTCTCTGGAAACTCTTGGGGCTAGGGATGCTACTATTTACTTGTATTACAGTAGCCCCTAGAAGCTCCCAGCTGAGATCGAGGCTCTATTATGCTAGGGTCTGTACAAACATTGGAAGAGACAGGCCATGCCCCAAACAGTTTATAGTCCAGAGCCAAGACAGTTTCTGTCTCTCTGTAAAATGGGGGTCATAATCCCCACTAAGTGACTTGCCCAACGCCACACAGGAAGTCTATGACAGTAAGAAATTGCACTCAGTCTGTCTAGCACCTGCTCAAGCCCCATCCCCACCCTCTTTGTTCAAATCTGCTGTACGGATCTGTTATGCTGTCTTCAATTCTTAATCATTAAAACTTATGGGGATAATAATTCTCTCTCATGGAAATGGCCTCCATCAATTTCCTTCCTTTCCCTCACCTATAGTTTGTGTATTGTGGCACATGAATTCTGAAACCATTAGCTGTCTAGGTCAGAGCATACTGAGAACTGCTTATACACTCAGCCCCAGGGTTGAGTTTATAAAAAGCCATGAAGCCCCCTACTCGTTTTTTTTCCCCCTCATACCTCCCTTAAATGTTCAAAAATTTCCTCAACTTTTTGTCTTTTAGCTGTTACATGAAGCTAAAACAGGTCATTCCTCCCCTCCCATCTCCCTGTGCAGCAGCCGTAAAGTACTGAGCATTATGCAGTCAGGCACTGTTGGACCTGTGACTTGTTTTAGTATATTTGTGCTTTGTTTACCATTTTGGATCAAAGGCATTTTTTCAGGTCTCCATATCTCCTTCCCTGGCCCTGTTGCAAGAGGTTTCACATCCTCCTTCAGATCCACGACGTTCATCAAAGCATGGAAAGGGCAGAAAGTCCTCAGATGTGGTGAGCAGAGCATATTTTCAGTATAGTTTCTCACCCTATTTGGGTGCATGCTAGCTTGCTTACAGAACTGTCCTTTGGAGGACCCCACATCCAAATAAGGATTGAATTGGACATCTGGAGTCATATATATTTTCCTCCATTGATGATAGTGGGCACCCTGGCCCCTTCCCTTGTTACAGAATATCAGTTACCTCTTCGACCTCCAGTAATGCACAAAAGTTTGCTTTGGCACTACAGTCTAGATGGCTTTGTTGGCTCTCCATTTGGAACTTTGCCTGTTTTGAGACAAATAATTCTCAACTGGCTTTCATTTTAGTCCCAGTGATATCCCTGCACTTACTGTTGAAAATGTATTTACATCATGAATTCATCCACTTAAAGAATCACAAGACAGAGGTTATAGAAAAGTACAACTAATTATGTTCCTCACTGGGGGTCTGGCAGATTGAATGGTACGAGACTGATGGGCAGAGTGTCTGGACATCTGATTTAGGCATGAAAGTTTGAGTCAAACTTCTCTATTCATTGACCCATGACTGAGTGATGTAGATCCTGTGTGGTTAGTTTTAATGTGGAAATACTTTTTCCATTTGGATGCCTGATCAAACTGAGTGTTTCCATGTTCAATATGTACTTTCATGGATGAGGTGTAGCTGCTGTTTTCTGTGCATAAGCATATATACATCACTTATTTTTAAGAGCAGGAAGACATGCTGGGACAAAAAATTGTCATTTTTATTTGTTTGCTAATAGTGAGCAAATGAGCAATTTTTAAGGTGTAACAGAAGAATCCTACTTCAGCATATGCTTAATTACAATCTCCATGGTGACTAATAGCATTTCCCTTAACCTTATCTGTAATAAGAGGCTGTGGAAGTGAAGAGGTCACACTTATAAAGGGGGGGTGCTACAGTAGGAACAATTAGCCAGCCACTTTGCTGGGGAGGTGAGGTAGTTTTCCTGCATGTATGTTTTCCCCCCTGAAGTGCAGCCCTAGACTGGCAGTTTACACCTGCTCAAGCCTGTTGACAAAAAATGGTGTGGACCCCAAACTGCTCTAATCTAGGACCTGACAAGGGATTCAATTACATATTTCTCCTTGGGACAAAGCATAGTATTTTTTTAACTGAAAGGGTGTTAAATGACAACACGGGACTGCCTGCAGTTATACATTCTCTCTGATAGTTTTGGGGGTACTGTGTGATGGCAGCTAGTTATACTCTATTTGGAAAAGTGCTGAACAGCAAGTTTGAGCAAATGATCCAATACTGACAGTTATCCCTGACTTGGTTCTGTTTAAACTCTAGCTGGCTTACTAACAGCATTGAGGATGCCTTGGCCCTGGCTTCACAAGCCTGTCTGAGCCCCTGGGTACTTTTGTGGCATCCTCACATCTGCTTTTACTGAGGGAGCTAGAGTGGCTATGTTTACACAAGCTGCCCCCACACCTGTAGTATCTCATTTGAATTGGGGTACTGGGAAGGATTGTGCAAAAATGTTCCCTCTAATAACTTTCTTTATGCAGCACTAAAGGGGGGCTTTGGCTTTTTTGTACATACATCTCCAACATGGTTTTTCAGAGAGACTAGCTAGAGGAATTCTTGAACCAGTCCTACCTCTCTCGACTATCGTTGCTTAGAAACTGAACAGCTGAAGCAGATTCACCCTGTGCATCTAAATTATCCTACTTCCTCTCTACTGGCCCTTCTGTAAGTCAAGGATGCTGGTTATTACATTTTATACACAGGCAACAGCTGAAGTAGCTGCTTGGTCTTCCAGACATAGGTAAATGTAGTATCCTTCAGGCAATCCATGATTAGTCATCTGAATAACTAGAATGCAAAAGACCTGGCTTAGGATCCCCATGTGGTTTTGTATAAATGAGAGACAATACCCTGCTGCTCACTGTGCAATAATTAAAATTTTGTTAACCCACAATAGCAGGCAAGTTATTATTCACTGCTGGTGACAAAATCCACTCTTCTACAATGAAGCTTGTTGTAAAAACTTCAGGAATCAATGTCTAATATAACAACTGTACCTTCAGATCATTTATCTTGGAAAGTTTTCACTAGCTAGTCATAAGGATACCGCCTGTGAAAACTAGGCCAAGAGACTTAATTTTTCAAACTTTTTATTTCCCACTGCTGTGAGACTGAAATATCGTTCCATAACTTTATTGGGGTGTACATACCTGTCTAAGTTAATGAACTTATTTCTGGAAAGATGTTCTTTCTTGGGGAAGACTGGTTCATCCTGGAGTGCACATAAACAGCTAACAGATGAGTTTTGCTAGTTGTAAGATGACTTATCACCAGTGTTTTATTTCAAACATTGACATAGTTTTGTAGGAATGCACAGAGCAGACTCTTAGTCTTCCACACCTTTCAAGCAAAAACTCACAATTTTGTTTCCATCCAATACCTGTTATCTGCTATAAAATAAGTCAATTTAAGGGATAGCACTGGCTGATTGTATTTCCAGCCCTGGCAAAACCACTGCTTGCAGTGAAGGAGCAATTCTTCAGTGCTGCAGTCCTGGTTCAGCAGCAATGTTTCCATACTGGAATAGAACCCGTTCACACCCAAGCTGCCTTGGAATGAGTAGACGCTCTCATCGGTCCAGGGAACGTTTCTGAGCAGCTTCTGAACACACATTCCTCAGGAGGTTGATGACAGATCTAGGATCTTCACTTTTCATAATAGCACTGCCAGACACAATCATGTTTGCTCCTGCCTGGAAGAAGGTTAACCAGCCAGCTGTGTAATATGGACTACCACCATATAATCCCCATACACTCTAACTAGTGAAAATTTGTATTAGAAAAGGTAGGTAACTATTGTCTACTTGGAACATGCATGGACTTCATCAGACTTCAAAAACATTACTCTAGCGAGAAAAGGGTGTTATTTCCCCAAACAGCTTTCCTGCAGCCTAGGTTAGTTCTGGTTCTATCCTGAGCAGAGGGTGACAAACCAAGTGCTGTAGGTTAGGTCATGGTATAGTAGCCTATCAAGGAAGGGATAGCTCATCAGTTTGAGCAGTAGCCTGCTAAACCCAGGGTTGTGAGCTCAATCCTTGAAGGGGATATAGGGCAAAATCTGTTGGATGATTTAATTGGAGGTTGGACTAGATGATCTCCTGCTGTCCCTTTATAATTCTAAAACAAAGCAAATGGCCAAAATGAAAGACCCAGCAGGGCAATTACAATTTCATGCACAGAATGACTGTCTTTAAAGGAGACAAGTCTGTGATGTTCAGTTTTTAAAGCTTACCTCTGCACATTTATGGATGGTATCTGGCCCCACACCACCATCTACTTCAATATCCAAGGAAGGAAATTGTGTCCTCAGCCACTGAATCTAAAGCACCCATACAAAATAACCCACAAAAGTTAAGCACTTGATTTTACACAGATACTCCCCAGGTCTATATAATTTCTAACATTTAAATGATTAAGGATTTTTTGTTAATGTCATCTCCCTTCCCAGTTGTCAAGGCATAGGGAGTAGAAACAGACTAGTTCCATTTAATAAAACACAATCAGTATCTACCTTTGGCATCATGTTTTCCATGAACTTCTGCCCTCCAAATCCAGGTTCTACTGTCATCACCAAAGCCATGTCTATCTGATTGGCCCATGGTGCTAAATATTCAACTACAGTTCCAGGTTTGATGGCCAAGCCAACCTGCAGAAGGAGGGAAAGATAAATGAAAATGCATCTGTAGGACAAAGGAGGCCTTGCACTTGTGTTAGCATTACTCTGATACTGGCTACTGCAAGCTTAAAAAAATTACCGGTTAAATATTGTGAACAGTATTTGGAATATTATGTAGGCTCAATTAAGGCAAAAACGTATTGATTGCATTAAAGCAATGGTCCACCACCCATAATGTAACCAGTCCATGGCCCCCAGGAGACGGAGCTGCAGCTGGGAGCAGGAGTGGAAGCAAGGGCTTGGCCTGGAGCAGAGCTGGGTGGCCCTCTGTCCGTGCACCTCACACTTTGGGGACCACTGCATTAAAGCAAGATTCCACTTTGTCTCCAGGACTTCTGTTCAGATATAAATTGCTTTCATTTCATTAGTCCTCAAGAACATTATTGCCCAGATCTTTCAATGCCAGAGGGAGGCAGCTACTGCAATGCAGCACATACTCTTGCCACACCAGCTCCTCACCTTCATCCCATTTTCCCGAATGTCTTTAATCAGTGCCCCTGGATTGTCTGTAGCCTCTAGGTGAAAAGTGTACTGGTTTGCACCTGCTACAGCCATTGGTTTCACCCACTGCTCCGGCTTGGCAACCATCATGTGCATATCTGAAAGGAATCAGGAAGAGCAGAAGCACGAGTAAGCAAGATACATTGGGCATGCATCATTCACCAAAATATACCAATATGTGGACTATCTGTAATTCATATGCCGTATCAACTGCTTTAATCATTACAGAAGATGCACATTCAAAGCATGCACTCAGAGCTCAAAAAGAGTAGCAACAGCACAAGCTGTTCAAATGAGTGCTTATTTATTTTTACAAAACAAATTCAGACAATAAATCTATGCTCAACATTGGTAGTATTGGATATGTTTAGTAATTACTACTCAAGCTTTTAATAGGACATTGATTACATTATAGTGACATGGGAGTGTGTTTCTTTAAAGTACTAAAAAGCAAATAAGCTGTAGCTTACATAATACATTCTCCCCTCCCTCTGACTTAGTTTAGCTAAAAAGGAAACCGTATTTTTACAGTGTTTTGCTTGGCTATAAATATTTCGTAATCACCAAACTTGAGGCCCAGGACATGGCTCCTTTGTGCTACTCAAGTTCTAGAAAGAGGTTGTAAACCTGGGAAAATCCTCATCTGACATAGCTGGCTCTACACCAGCCTTCCTTGACTTTCCCCACATGTACGGGGATGTGTTGTAACCAACTTCCAATGATTCCTACCACCATCATGGCCCCCGGGTAAGGCTATTCTAAACTAAGGCAACACAATCCTGGGACTGGTTTTAGGGAGCAGCAAAACAGTTTTGAGGTTACCACATTGAGTTGTGGCTGAGCTTACACGCCACAGGTGAGGATTCAAACCCACAATGTTTTGTGGTTTCTTCTGTCATTAAAACAACACATACTCAAGAATTTGAAAAATGAAGTCCTTACCAAAGAAAGGATCCTGACCCAGCTGCTTTCGAAGGCTCTCTACTACAGGGTGTCCAAATGTGATGTTCGGAACAAAGTGCCTACCAATTAGAAAAAAACACTTTATTAGGCTTGATATTGTTTTACTGTATGGTGACTAAAGTAAGGAATTTTATATTGACCTACATTTATAGGAAATATAAAAACAGATCTTTATAGACTATGTTCAAGAAGCAGTGTCGTTAATACAATTAACCTCTCCCAGCTGCAGGGAGCTCTGAAGGCAGTGCCATCACCATCAGCAGCGCAGAAATAAGGGTGTCAATGTTGCAACCCCCCATACAAAACCTTGGAACCCCCCCAACTCCCTTTTGGGTCAGGACCCCCTCACCCCCATTACAACACCATGAAATTTCAGATTTAAATATCTGAAACTGAAATTTCACATTTTAAAAATTCTGTTACTGAAATGTACCAAAATGGACTGTGAATTTGGTAGGGCTCTAATAATAGGGTTATAAGCACTAGCTAGCATAGACTTGTCCAGAACAAATCATGCCAAAGCAACTTAATTTCCTTCTTTGACAGGGTTACTAGCTTAGTAGATAGAGGGTACGCAAGACACGATGTGTCTTGATTTTAGTAAGTCTTTTGACACAATTCCATATAACATTCTCATAATCAAATTAGGGAAATACAATCTGGATAAAACTATTATCTATCTGACTGAAAGATCATACTCAAAGAGTAGTTACCAATGGTTTGCTGTCAATCTAGTGGGGTTCACACATCAGCCATGGGTCCGGTACTATTTAATATTTTGGATAACTTGGATAATGGAGTGGAGAATATGCAGATGACACCAAGAGGGGAGGGGTGCTAGCATCTTGGAGGACAGGATTAGATTTCAAACCAAGCTTGACAAATTAGAGAATTGATCTGAAATCAACAATATGAAATTCAAGAAAGGCAAATGCAAAGTAATACACTTAGGAAGGAAAAATCAAATGCACAGCTACACAACAGGAATAACTGGCTAGATCATAGCACTCCTGAAAAGGATCTGGGGGTTATAGTGGATCACAAATTGAATATGTCAATAATATGATGCACTTGCAGAAAAAGACCAGTATCTTTCAGGGGTGTATTGACAGGAGTGTCATATGTAAGAGGTGGGAGGTAACTGTCCTGCTCTACTTGGCATAAGTGAGGCCTCAGTTGAAGTTCTTGTCCAGTCTGGGCACCATACTTTAGGAAAGATGTGGACAAAATAGAGTCCAGAGGAGAGCGACAAACAAGATACAAGGTTTAGAAATCCTGATCTATGATGAAAGGTTGAAAAACTGGGCATGCTTGTTCTTGAGAAAAGAAAAAAGTGTGTCTGTGTTGGAGGGAAGGGAGGGGATTTGATAATAGTCTTCAAATATAGCTGAATCACTTGGTAATAGTGACCACAATATAATTAAATTGAACATCCCTGCAGCAGGAAAAACACTACAGTAGCACTTAATTTAAGAAAGTGGGACTACACAAAAATGAGGAAGTTAGTTAAACAAATTAAAAGGTACAGTGCCAAAAGTGAAATCCCTGCAAGCTTCATGCAGCCTTTAAAAAGTTTCCATAAGAGGCTCAACTTAAATATAAATCCCAAATTTAAAAACATAAGAGGATCAAAAAAGTGCCACCATGGCTAAACATCAAAGTAAAAGAAGCAGTGAGAAGCAAAAAGGCCCCCTAGTGAGGAAAACAGAAAGGAGTAATAAACTCTGGCAAATGAAGTATAAAAATGTAATTAGGAAGGCCAAAAAAGAATTTGAACTACAGCTAGCCAAAGTGTCAAAAAGTAATAGCAAAAAGAATGTTAAGTGAATCAGAAGCAGGGAGTCTGCTAAACAACTAGTAGGTCACTCGAGATTCTAAGGAGCCCTCCAGGATGATAAAGCCATTGCAGAGAAATGAAACACATTGTTGGCATCAGTCTTCACGGCTGAGGATGTGAGGGAGATTCCCAAACCTGAGCCATTCTTTTTAGGCGACAAATCTGAGGAACTGTTAAAGACTGAGGTGTCATTGGAGGAGGTTTGGGAACAAATTGATAAATAGTAATAAGTCACCAGGACCAGATGGTATTCGCCCAAGAGTTCTGAAGGAAGTAAAATGTGAAATTGCAGAACTACTAACTGTGGTATATAACCTATCATTTAAATCAGCTTCTGCATCAAATGACTGGAGGATAGCTAATCTGCCACCAATTTTTAAAAAGGGTTCTAAAGAGGATCCTAGCAATTACAGGCTGGTAAGCCTGATTTCAGTACCAGGCAAACTGGTTGAAATTATAGTAAAGAACAGACTTATCAAACACACGGATTAACATGATTTGTTGGGGAAGAGTCAATAGGGGTTTTGTAAAGGGAAATCATGCCTCATCAATCTACTAGAAGTCTTTGAAGGGATCAACAAGCATATGGACAAGGGGAATATAGTGTACATAAATTTTCAGAAAGCCTTTCACAAGGTCCCTCACCAAAGGCTCTTAAGCAAAGTAAGATGTCATGGGATAAGAGGAAAGGTCATCTTATGGACTGGTAACTGGTTAAAAGATAGGAAACAAAGGGTAGAAATAAATGGTCAGTTTTCAGAATGGAGAGGAATAATATTCCACGGTCTGTACTAGGACCAGTACTTTTAACATTTTTATAAATGATCTGGAAAAAATAGTCAAAATTTGCAGATGATACAAAACTACTCAAGATAGTTAAGTCCAAAGTAGACTGTGAAGAGTTAGAATGGGACCTCACAAAACCGGGTGACAATGGCAGATGAAATGCAAAGTAATTCACATTGGAAAATATAATCCCAACTATACATATAAAATGATGGGGTCTAAATTAGCTGTTACCACCCAAGAATGAGATCTCGCAGTCATTGTGGATACTTCTCTGAAAACATCCATTCAATGTGCCGCGGCAGTCAAAAAGCAAACAGAATATTGGGACTCATTAGGAAACGGATAGATAAGGCAGAAAATATCATATTGCCTCTATATAAATCCATGGTACGCCCACATCTTGAATAGTGTGTGCAGATGTGGTCGCCCCATCTCAAAAAAGATATATTGGAATTGGAAAAGGTTTAGAAAAGGGCAACAAAAATTATCAGGGGTATGGAATTGCTGGTGTATGAGGAGAAATTAATAAGATTGGGACTTTTCATCTTGGAAAAGAGACGATATAACGGGGGATATAACAGAGGTCTATAAAATCATGACTAGTGTGGAGAAAGTAAATAAGGAAGTGTTATTTACTCCTCATAACACAAGAACTAGGGTCACCAAATGAAATTCATAGGCAGCAGATTTAAAACAAAAAAAAGGAAGTATTTCTTCACACAATGCACAGTCAACCTGTGGAACTCTTTGTCAAAGGATGTTGTGAAGGCCACTCTATAACAAGGTTCAAAAAACCAGCTAGATAAATTCATGGAGGACAGGTCCATCACTAGCTATTAGTCAGGATAGGCAGGGATGGTGTCCCTAACCTCTGTTTGCTGGGAATGGGCGATGGGATGAATCACTTGATGACCTGGTGTGTTCATTCCTTCTGCAGCACCTGATATTAGCCACTATTGGAAGACAGGATACTGGCCTTTGGTCTGACCCAATATATGGCAGTTTTTATGATAAGAGCTGTTTTAAAAAGGACAGTGATGAAGTGTCCTTCACTGCTGTAGTACAAGTAGTAACTGACTTAATCTGCATTAAGAGGGATTTAGATTGGTATTAGGAAAAACTTTGTAAGGGTACCTAGACCCTGGACTAGGCTTCCGAGAGAGGTTGTGGGACCCCCAACACTGGGAATTTTTAAGACCTGGTTCGCTAAAGACCTGTCAGGGATGGTCTAAGTTTACTGGCGCTGCCTCAGCACAGGGGCTGGCCTGACACTTCCTGAGGTCCCTCCAGCCCTGCATTTCTATGGAAAGCTCACGCTTCCTGTTCGCTAACCATTGGGAAAGGACGCGCCCTCGCCACAGCTGATCTGACAGGCTCCTGCCCCTGGTTCCAGGCAGCCCGAGCCCTCAGGCGGGGGTGTCCACACCGCACTCAGGCGCCTGGCAGCTGACTCGGGCTAAGGGGGGGGGGGCACTAAGGGGCTGTTCAATTGCGATGCAGACTTCGGGGTTCAGGCCGCAGCTCTGAGACCCTCGCGCCCTCCCAGGGCTCTACGGCCGGAGCCCAAATGTCTCCACAGCAATCGCCCAGCCCCGCCCGGACGCGGGTTTCCCACTGTGGGTGCGCAGGGCGCTGCCCGGGCACGGCTGCGGTTCACCCGCCACGGCCACGGCCTCAGCGAGGCCCTGCGAAGGCTGCCTGGGAGCAGCGCCGGCCCCGGCCCCGGCGAGGCGCTGAGCAACCCCCCCCCCCAAGGGCGCGCGGCAAACGCCCCACGGAGCCTCCCCTCAGCAGCGAGCCCGCCACGCGCGCAGAGCAGCGCCAGGGCTGCAGCCGCCCCGGGCCGGGCACCGGGGGGGGCGGGGCGGGGCTCGGGCTCGAGGCGGAAGCGCGCGCCGCGCCGCGGCCGTTACCCGTCCATCACGTCCAGGTGCAGGTAGTCCGCCCCGGAGTCCAGCATGCGGCCGCACTCGGCGCCCAGCGCCGCCAGGTCGCTGTTGAGGATGGACGGGCCGATCCGGCATCCCGACGCCATGGCCGCCCCGCCACCGGGATCTGAGCGAGGCGCTGGCGCGACAGACCGAGGGACGCCACAACCCCCTCCCCGGGGATCCTGGGAGGTGTAGTTCTGCCGCGGCCTGCGGAGTGGCAGGGACTACTCGCCCCACAATGCAACACGGTGCCTGGGGAAAGGGTGGCGCAGGCGCGCTACCTCAGGCTTTGGCGTCCCTCCCGGCGCCAGGAGCGGGGTAGCAGTGCAGACCCGGCCCCTCGGGGGCGGTGCAGAGACCATGATGGGCGGGAGGGGGAGAGGCGAGCCGAGCCCCTCCCGCAGCGCCGGGCACACAGCTGGCCCAGGCTAGTGTCCCTGAGCCTGGCTGCCCTGCTGGTCGCTCCCTCTGCAGGCGGGACCCTTGGTCTGACCCAGCGTGGCCCTGCTGCTGGTCCTCCTCCGTCAGGTTCACACCCGCAGCTCGCAGGTAGCGGCTTCCATGGCATAACGCAGCCAGCGGGAGTCCCCAGGTTCCAGTGATACTGTCATCAGCTAAACTCACTCCTCCCTGAGCTCTGGCGCACCGTGCCGAGCCCGCTGCTTTCACCCAGCTTTGTGTCTCACGTAGGCCAAAGCAGAGGTAAATACCTACCTGAATGATGGGTTATCATCAGCTTAGGAAGAGACAGTCAAATAGTTAGGGAAAATAAAAGAAAGGGGGAGTATTAGCTTGATTTCCAAAGTAACCCATTCAGAAGCGTAATATGAGTGCAATAATGATGGCCAGGACTCCAAACGTGGCAAATACACCACATTGGTTGTTAGCTGTGGGGCATTTGGAGGGAATTGCAGTAAGAAAAGTTTTATTAGAGAATGTCAGCTCCAGCAAAGACAAAGTTTGGAAAGATGGAGCCATGGTAAGGCCTAACAAAAATCTCATACCACATTAAATATTTGTGATATATTTTATTATTTGTGCATATTCAAACATTAAACTCTTATAATCTCTTTCATAAACATAATTCAGACATTTCTATTATTTGTATTTTATCCCTGGTCTTTGGTCACTTGGTATACATCACAGACTTCACTATTAGGTACTTTTGGGAAGTACAGTAGATGGTTTTCTCATTTTAGATCTATAAGATTTTCGGTCTGTAATCCTTCGAATTATTTTTAAAGGGCTTTCATTTTTACTAATGGGAATTTTTGTTCTCCAGTTGCATTGATTCTGAAAAGGAATTACAGTTGTAATGTGGGGAAATTATATAAATTTGACATGTTTTTATCCAGTTCTCTGTAAGGAATTTGCCTTAAGCCCTCAAATCTCACTTGCTTCAAATAAACTCTGTTCTCTGTTTGGCACAGCAAGATTGCCTTCCCTTCAGTGCAAGACTTAACCACTTCCCAATACAACAGAAAATGCAAATGAGAAGGTAATATCCTACTTAACTGCCCTGAGATAATATTTTAAATCACATATCCACTTGGTTGTGAAGGTTGGTCTATTGTAATTGGTTTCATCTCTGATATTTTGTTTCTTTCCCTCTAAACATTTCTTTGGTAATGGGAAGTCAAAAAACACTTTGTTAAAGCTTAAGATTTGTTCAAATTTCAAAGAGAATGCCCTTATTTGGAGATTGGGAGGGAACTACACCATTTATAAACCTATACTTGGTTTTAGGGTTTTAACTCAACAAGAGTTTCTAGTTTTGATGTTTTTTGAGCTTCCAAACAAATTGATAAGATGAGTTTCAAACCTACATCATGTTTTCCTTCTGGAACACAATTATCTTTCCTTCAAAAATCTAGGCAATAGTATTATTTCAAATACATCCTGTGACATTCTTATGCACATACATGTACATATAAATACACCTAGACATTTAGCACAGTTAAGGTCATATTAAGAGGACACAAATGAACACAACAAGTGGATCACACCAAAAGTTCTCAGTACAATGATCCCCCCTTTCTAAAAGGCGGGGCTGGGGGGATGTATGGCAAGTTCTAGCGAGGCACATATTAAA
Source organism: Gopherus evgoodei (assembly GCF_007399415.2). Classification (NCBI taxonomy): domain Eukaryota; kingdom Metazoa; phylum Chordata; order Testudines; family Testudinidae; genus Gopherus; species Gopherus evgoodei. Next base: position 15,573,882 of record NC_044332.1, read on the forward strand.
AGATGACAGATAAACATATTAAATTATAACAAACTTTGTTGGCAACAGAGCAAAGTAATCTCATATAGCAGGATATAGTGCTTTTTAAAAAGGGAGACTTGTCTAATGTTGTACAATAGGATTAAACAGAGCCTTGTCTTTTAATTACTATTTGTTGAACATGATCAGTGTGAACAGACTTTTCTATCTTTAATCCTTTTGACAACTGCAAATTGGTTTAAAACTTTGAGGCAACACAACAGAACCAAACACTGACAGACATTTGTAAGGGCCAGACGTTTGACATGCACTTAAGGCCTCTAACACTAATTAAGCTGCATAATTTTCCTTCTCAGCAGAAATATACCAGTCACTTTATAGAGATACTGGAAAAATGCACAAACTCTGCTAAATTACATGTTTATGCACCTTATTAGTACAATATTAAGTGCAACCAATATGAAAGTAAAATTTATAAGTATACAGACTGATCAGCCTGTCTTAATAACTACCTAATGAAATTATAGCCCTTTCCTGGGCCACCTGAATAATGTAATCTTCATTTATACACTGCACTTGTTTGGTTGGAGGGTGGACTTCAAAAAGAGGCATTTTTAGTCCTTGCTATGGCTTCCTAAGATGGATTCAGCTTGTAACAGTGGGCAACCTTCATGGAAACATTTATCACAAATATTGAATTTATTGTAGTAAATCACAGTTATTTTTCTATAATTAAATTAGAATATGGAAGGCATCTCTCTCACATTAATGTAAATGCTTCCTTTTAAAGTATATTATTAGTGAAAAAGTGACTACAAAATTCAACATGGGGTTTCATGTTAATTTCCTCTCAGTCATTTCTATATCAAATTTACTTCGTTTATGAGTAAAATATTGCCCCCTCCAACTGCCAGTTAACCCAAACTGGGGTCTGAAAGCGAAGCGGTGTTCTTTCGGATTTGTGAGTCATCATTAATAATAGCAATTCCACATGCAGGATGTAATTAATTCTTTTGATGATGCCAACACTAGGAAAGAATCCAGTGCAGGGTCTGTAATGCTGAGAGATGTAAGTAGTAGTCAGATATATTTAAGTCAGTGATATAAGCAGCTATCATTCAGAATACCCATGATCTGTGCTGAGCAAGGTGCCATTTTTACATAAAGTGGTTTGTGGTCAAAGAAGTGTCTAAGATTGCCCACTGTACAGCAAGGGCTTAATCTTGCAAGGTGACTAGCGCTTGCTATGAGGTGCAAAGTGCCTTTAACTCTCAGTGAAGGCAACAGTAGTAGAGAGTGCTCAGCACCTCTGGACTGGGGCCTAAATAGACAAGCTTGAGAAAAGAATACATTTTGTTGTTGCTAAGGTGTCCGTTTTACGTGTGTGTGAGAGAGAGAGAGAGAGAGAGCGCGAATAATATATAAGACCCATTTCTGTACTCTGATGTACACACACAAGGCTCCTATTGACTCATCTGTATATGTAGAGGATACATGATGGTGAGGTATAAAGGTTTGATTGGTTGAAATTACCGAAGCCACCAGTCAGTACTGGAGTTGATCCTAAATTAATGCCAATAAAACTTGTAATACTGCACCAGACCAGCATATAGGCTGTGTATGCCAGTGTTTTACAGAAAAATGATTTTAGAAAAAAATCGTTATTTAAAAAAATATAGTGGTGTTCTTGGGTGTTGTTGCTTGGTGTGGGTTTTGTTTTGTTTTTGGTCATATCATTTTAACTTTACAATCATGTTGTCTTAATACCATGAGTCCAAATTGAAAGGTCAAAAATATCATAACTAATACATTTTAGAAAGCTTTTAAAGTAATCAAAAATAACTTTTCTATGCAAAATAATGCCACAATTATAAGGTCTAATATCTCATTCTACCAAGATTAGTTGAAAATGTCTTATGTGAACACACAAACACACGTAAATATGGACGTTGCTTGCAACTTCACAGTATGCCTCACAGCTATTCTGCAGCTTTCCCATACGTCAATGACTGAAGTCCTGTTTCAATTTAATCCCATGATCCTGAAGCACAGAACATAACTCACCCATGACTTCAGTCAGTTCCCAAAGGGGACATGATATACATATAAATATTATGCATTTATATCTACACATGCAGAGTCATAACTAGTGCATATTCATATACCCACATAGAATGGTGCCTTTTTAAATACAATCTCAGTGTGCAGAAAATATATTCTTTCATCAGGTCTATTCTCTGCAGTTTCCATTCCTAGTTTACAGGAATGTGAAAATATGGATTATATACGTTACTTAAAATATACATTTTCAAGTGCATACAGAGTAGATATTTGCATCAATTAAGTTGTTGCCCTGTACTAGAAAGTCCACACATTCTAGCTGTGTTTTTTACATAAATTGCTTAATATATTTAAGCAGGACAGATAGTACCATTTATGTCATCTACAGACCACTCCCCTTGAGCACAGCATGTGCATTCTTTTCTGTAGTATGTAGTGTATTCAGTTTTACACAGAGTGACTATTTTTCTATCACTAGGGTACTATCTTACAGAGTGCAATGAAACCAGCAGACAAAAGTAAACACTGCTAAAGTCTGCAGTGCCAAAAAATATCTTTCTAATCATTCAATGGTATGTGCCATTGCTATGAGGATTAGAAAACACAATCACAGGCCTGTTTATTTAAAACAATCTTTAGTTCGATATTCATTGTCAGCATTTTGACTGTCAATATTCAGTCATGCGAGTCTTGGATTCAGATACTACATAACCCTTCTGAAATTACAAAAATAAACTTTCAGGGGGAGCAGTGTTAAAGTGGCTAACCTCGAAAAGGTTGGGTTTTTTCAGTCTACTATGTTAAACTAATGCATTTTACTGGAGCAGCTACAGACTGCGGTAGATTCCTGGCAGATCAAGATTTTGGGAAACAGATATGTAGCTGCAGAATTTTTTAGAATTCTCTTCTTGTCTTTGCAGTCTGCCCTGAACCAAATTAGATTTGCCAAAAAGGCTTAGCTTGTTTTCTAAAACATATTTGGCAATCTATAGCAAATAGGTTGTTAGATATCTTCCCTTGCTGGCTATAAAGTGCTCTTTCTGATTAGTTCATCAGTAGTTATCAAGAAACTCTATAGAGAAGATACAGTTTCTCCACCAAGACTCTACATTCTCTCTCCTCCCATGCTAATGCAGTTCCCTGACATTTAAACATGGGACTCATCTAAATCAACATCAGTCTCACCAAGCTCAACATGCGTGAAGCTGAAGTGGCTGGTAAGGAGGGGATTCTCCATCCCATTGTCCTCGCTGATGTGAAGGACAGTGTCTCCATGTTGCAGTAAGCTGGTTGTCTCAAGCCCTGCAAAGTCCTCCGTATCAGAGAGCTGTGTGGGTGGGGTACTATGTGCTTGTGCTGGCCGAGGCTCCAAATCCTCCTCTGTTTCTTTTTCCTTCTCAGTGGGAAGCACCTCACTCTGAAATCAAGGAGAGTTTGCGGTCAGGCTCCAACTCATGGGAAGAGAAGGGGGTAGGGGGGAGAATAAAAACCAACGTGTGCAAAATATATTCAGATCTGTTAACTAATAAAGACTAAACCATAACTGCCCCTTGGTTTATTTGAAATGTTTAAATGGGTACAAAACCCTAAAATTTTATGCAAAAACAGTTAATTTTTTTTCTAGCTGGTGAATTTGTAGTAGAAACTACAAAGATAACATTGCTTAAAAGGACACTGCAATTTGAAATTCTTTTCATAACTTTTCCAAAATGGATTTTTCTATCTCTTCTGCTCATAGCCAAGGATGTGTCCCACTGGTGAACCAGATAAAAAGACATCAGAAAAGAGACCTGTGTCTTATTGGGCTGGCTCCAAATTCTGGGTTTAACACCTACTTTTTCCAGCAGTCAGTGCACAACAAGGAGCTTCTTTCTAAAGGTACTCTACTGCAATTAGATATATGATTTTCTCTAGCTAGTGTGAGTACCAATAGCAGTGAAAGTGTAGTGGCATGAGTCTCAGCTTGCACTGTACAACCCTGGGTACTTACTTAGGTGGCTAGTCTGTGCTGAAGCCCATGTGCCATGACTCCACTGCTACTGGCACTCATGCTAGCTAGATTAACATTAACTCAGATACGTCTACACATGCTGCAATCACACACCCTGATTACAGTGTTGACATACTCAAAAGTCTGGTACCTTTGCTACTGCAGCCATGTGTTTTTGGTAGGAATCCTTCCATACTGATGCATCAGTCTACCCTACCCCAACCCCCACCACAGATCATTCCTCAGAATCCAAAGTAACAGAGGAGAGAGCTGAATTAAAATTTTCACTGATGTAGAAAGATGTGAAAGAAAAGATCTATACAGACTGGAGGAGGAAGACACAGGATCAGTCAAGGTAAGGACATGCAGTAGTGAAGTGCTAACAGAAGTGCAAGGAAAGAGAATCAACACAAAAATCTGGAAGCTAGCAATTTAAACAAGAAGTGGCACTTTACCTCACTGTAAAGAAAACAGACTCTGCAGTCTTCACACACCAACCACTTCGTTTGACGGCCACAAGTGAGATTGTTAGCCATTTTCACTATTTTTTCAGCAGCTTAAATCACTAAGTAGAGAGGCACTGCATATGCATGTACTCACTAGAGACTGGAGCAGCTAACCTACTTTCTGACTTGTCAGATGAGTTACCTGGCTGGTGGTTTGGCTATGGAGATCAGCGACAACAGTGGCAGGTGAGGAGGTCAGCACAGGTTTAGTCACAGCTTCCGGCTTGCTGACTTCTGCAGGGCTGCTCCTGCTGCAGCTAGGTTGCTGGGCTGGGACCGGTGTGGCATCTGTTGCTAAAGATGTTGTTGCCTCTGGCTGAGTTTCCGTGAAAGTCACTGATCGCTTTTGATCCACTGCAGCACCAGAACGTGGGGAAAGATAAATACAAAATTACTCCAATTTAGAAAAAAATATCAGAATATAACAAATGCTTTTATGTTTATATGGTGTCTTTCAGCCCAAAGTGATTTACATATATTCATAACTGCCATGTGAGTTAGCTATTATGATCCTCATTTAGATGAGGAAACTGTGGCACAAATGGTTAAGTGACTTGCCAAAGGCTGGATAGGAAGTCTGTACTAGACCTGAGAACATAATCCAGGGCTTTTGACTCCTATTTCTGAGCCTTACCCTAGGCAGCCACCAAGCAGGAGTAAAGAGCAGGCAAAATATAGTTACCTACACTGAAATGTATCCATTAAAGTTAATATCCTTGCTCTTGTTTTTAATTATGGCCAAAGATTTAGCTTGTAGCACATCTCCTGCAGCACTGCTCCTCTTCGGACCATCCTCATTCACTAACTCAAGGAAAAGTGCTGCCTGCTAGATCAGTAACCAACGTGCTCCGCACAGGCTTCCCCTGAAAACCACATGGATGCTTCAGGAGGTGCAGAATTCAACAACTGTATGCCCTAATTAGCAATGTTAGGCACAAAAAGAACATAGCACCAGTATGCCAAAGACTGAATTGGCTCCCCTATTTGCTTCTACATTCAGTCTTTAAAGCCCTGTATAGTTTAGGTCCTCACTGTTGGAGAAACTTTCTCTTTCTATGTTCTGCTAGGACACCAGATGTTGGCAGAGGCATTCTCACTAGCAATCTCTAGAGTTGCACATCTCAGTGCTGTTGACAGGGCATTCTCAGTGGAAGACACCTGACTCTTTAATCCTCTATCTATGGGTGGGAAGATAATTCAATGTCTATGTCCATTCAGATGTAGGCCTTTGGAGAAACTGCCAATTTTGTGAAAGTATTTTTTTCTGATGTGGTGTCTCTCCTCCAGAAATTAGACTGAAACAACTAAAATTCACATCACATGGACTACTGAAAAGCAACTGGCTGATAATTGCCAATTGCTACCTACTGGGGCTAGACATGAACTGATAAAAGGCTATGCATCCCATTACCAATCCCCCCAAACTACCCAGAACTTCTCTTGAGAACAGTTTACAGAAAGCATACCTATGTACAATTCACACAGTAACCTGTCTTAGAAGGAAAAACAAAACGTAGTAGCTCGTACTTTAAAATATTAGATGCTAGCTGTGGAAAAGCAGAAGTTGCCTCACCACTTGGTTTTGGTTTTGGCTGTATACTTCGATGAGTAGTTGAAAGTCGAGCCCCGTGACAGCTACGAGGTTCAGTTTGGGTCTTCTGACGTGAGAGAAGAGGTCTTCGTAGCTAAGGCACACAAAGCAGAGTAAAGTTAGACCAAGGAGACACCAATGTACAACTGAAACATTCACCTTTATGTGACTAAGTCATATCATTTATGCCATTCTATGTATAGCCACCAATTTTTCTTTTTGGCATCTTTAATTTAGACATCAGTGTAGTATAAAAGCAGGTGATGAAATAATGCATTTGATACAATTCAATTTTAATGCAGTGACCTTTGCTCAAATAATATAGCTATTTGGGAAAGGATTTGGGGATTTGAAATGAAGCATAACTTCTGGCTTGGTGGTTTGGCAGACCTGAATGGTTCAGCTTGCCCAAGCACTTCCTGCTAATTCAGAGGATTGTGATGCTGTAATACATTCTGGGCAAGGGGAACAGAAGATAGAAGATCTCAGCAGTAAATGGACTGCAACAAATTGGAACTGTCATGTTCACTTCTTCCTGTGATCTTACCTGCCGGAGGCCTCTCTTCCTTCCTAATGGTTGCTGAAGAAGATGATTCTGTTGTCCAGGTTCACTCTGCACGCTCGCTACCCTGTTAAGTGTTGACACTATTAGCACAACCATAAAAGTACAGTGGCTGATTAGAATAATCCCTGGCAATCATGACTAAAAAACACTAATGGCACAGTCACTTCAAAGACAGAAGCATCATCTTTGAAGGATGGGTGACAGGATCTGTTGGGTTGCAGCTTCCACAGTTTGGGAAGGGAATGGGAGTAGGAATCATGGCATTCAGAATTAGGCCACGCACAGGTAGCACAGAGCTGTAAAAACTGAGATTTTCAGTTTTCAGTCATTGATTGATGCATCCCATTCTGCAATACCCACCTCTCTGCGTCCTTTGTCACATTGGCCTCCACAGACGAAAGGCAAGAACGCCATTTTATTATCTCCGTTTGTTTTTTGGTGAGGGTAATTACACAGGCCTATTTCTCCCAATTGTATTCCAAAGCCTCACCTCAGTTTTGTCTTTTGGTTTCAATGTCATTTAAATAAACAAAAATGAAAAACGAACACAACTGACAAAGGTTCCATTCACATAAAGGGTGCATGACTTATGCAAACAGGGTGCATTTGGGATGTTTGCAGCCTCAAGTCTCTTTGTGGCTAATGAGCAAAATAAATGCAATTAAATATAAAAACAAATCTACAGTATTCTTTTAGGACTTAATAGGTTGTCAACGAAATCTGAATAACTAAAAGTTAAAAGTAAAGGCACTGTAACAATAAAAGAAACTGCTAAATGCTGTAAAGTAGTCTGTTACTGTTCAACTAATTCCTCTGTTAACCTGATATATGTAGCAGATTGTTCTTCCCCTCAGTCCCTTTCACAATACTGTATTATTCCTCCCAGCTCAAGCACAAGTTGGGTTACTTATTAGCAGGCAATGATCACAAATGTTTTAGTTGAGTGAGCTGCATCTGAGACAGGTATGGTTGCCATGGTAAGTAACACTTAGATGAACTTCTTTCCAAAGGGACAGCTGCCTACTTGGGACAAATCCGAACCATTAAGGCATGCATCCCAATTAAGCAGCTTCTAAGATTATTTAGTATGCACTGCTAAATATTCAGTAGTGCAGTACGTTCTGGCATTGGCATGTCTTAATCTAAGAAAAAGAACATTCTCTTTCTTCTCAGTTTTCTGAGCCTTTCTTGGATCTTTCTTGGAAAGAGGTCAGAGCCTCTAGGGAGGTGTGATTTGACACAGAGCCTTACCAGGACTGGAGGAGAAAAAGACAAAGCTAATACTTCTGTGGGTTTATTACAACAGCATGGCCAGGAGACTGGTTTAGCTCAACACCAGAAAATAATGTATATTTGGGTCCTTTCTCTCTTGAACAACCCTTTCAAAAGAGATCACCATCCCCTAGAGCAAATACTCAGCACAGTGCAATCTCATTTACAATTAAACATTCTAAATGTCAAGAGGAGACTGTGCCCCTATGAACTGCGTGATCCCACAAGCTACTTCTAGCTGTCAGCATTACATTCTTGACCCAGACAATGGCCCTACAGCACATACAACTGCTTAGACTGCAGTAGACTCCAAAAGTGATACATCCTCAAGGGTATCAAGGCAAACAGGCTGAATTTACATTTTTCCTCACATAAGAAATCCAGACAGCATGACATTATATGTACACATTCTGTTAATTTTCTGTTTCTAGAATTACTTCGGTACTTGGGAAATATTTAGAGACACAGAGATAGATATTAACATGTAAATACTTTCTTTAAATAGAATACTGAACCTCAATTTGTTTCAGAATATATATTTAAAATGGTGCAATAAAAAGTTTCGATTCAACTCAGTGGCTAAATATCACTGAGTTATGGTAAGATTGTTGTTATAGTTTCTGAGGAAAGATGATGATGTTTAGTTCTATGAATGGGGAGACCGACCTCTGTCAGAAAGACTAAAATTATGTTCAATGTAATTAATCAATTACAGCAATGGAACAAGCATGTCAAAAAGCAAACATAAAGAAAACACCTTCAAACACTTATTAGGTAAACATAATTCATTATACTTGTGAGTGTGATGTTACCATACTGCATGTATGTTAGACATGAGGAAAAAATGATTTCCATGGACTAATCTGTGCATTAAAGACAAACAAAGAGATGAGTGACAGAAAGGTTGGATTCATTTGCTTTTCCTCTCTGTTGGCCTGGGGTTAAGCCTCACTTATATCAGATATGAAATGAGTTTAGTGAACGGCAGATTGGAGGTAAAAGATGGGGAAGTATGAACAATGGAATTTGGCAGAAAAACCTGCACAGGGCCCTGCCCCATCCTTTTTACTGTCCTATATACTCAGATTCACCCCACATTTTGAGAGAGAGAGAGAAAGAGTGTAAGTGTAAGATGAGTGACTGAATTTCCTGAAATAGTTATGATTCCATTATGGTTGTTTTTTCCTTCTCCAGAATAGCAACAACAACCTGGTTTCAGTGAAAATTAGTTCCAAAGGGTCTGTTGACTCTGGAAGTACCCTCCCCTTCTTTTCTGCCTCTCATTGTCTAGTAAACAGGACCAAGTGTGCACTGTTATTTTGTTCTTGGTTTGGAGCAATCATTATACTTGGGAGGTCAGTTTGTGGAGATGCTGCTGAACTGCTTTGAATCAAATCCAATGCCATTTTCACATGGCATAGTTTATTCTACTTCTCCTGGCATATACTAGAGGATTTTTGTTGGAGCACATAAACCTGATCTGTTGGAGCAGAACACACTTGTAAACTTGCCTGTCCATCAAGAGTGCTCCTCTGTCACCTACTGGATACCTATGACAAGGGGCCATGTCCCCGTAATCATGTTACATGGTTAGCACAGAGACAGACAAACAAACAAGCTGTTAATGAAAAATGATTGCCAACCATACAACAAATGTTAGGCCAGTGTAAAATTTCATACCACACAGGACATACTGGAGTAAGCATTGCCAGGTTGGCATTTATGATAAGTTATTTTAATGAATAACAAGAAATAATGCAACAAATAAAAGTGGGGGGGAGGGAGAACAAAAACCAGAAAAAGCAAGCAAATAGTTGTTAAACTGTACTAAATGGACTTTAGTGGCTGCCAGGCCTTCAGATAACATCCAGGTAGAATGCACCTGCTGAACTTCTCAAGACACCAGGCCTGGGATTTCAACAGATTGTCAAATTTCCTCCACGCTTGCCCTGTTGATATTATTTGCTCTACTTTTCCTTACAGATCATGATTAATTTAAAACAAGCATAATTAGAAATGTTGAAATGGAATTTTTTTGTGGATCAGCTTTCAATTATAGGAAGTTCTCATTCTCTTTTCCCTTGTGCTTTGGGAAAATCTTCCATCTTTTTTCAAGTTATAACTGCAACAAATCATGATGCTAAATAAAATTCCCTCTCCACCCTTTCTGCATAATCTCGGGAACCTGAATGTTACCTATCTAACTAACTGGTACAAGCACAAAAGAAAAAAGACTTTATTGTTGTCTTTATTATTGTTCTTTTCATTTATTTGAAATTCCTGGTTTCCATAATTTTCTATTCTTTGTTTGTTTCACTCCATCAATTGTGACTAAATATCAGCTTCTGAATTCAGTAAGCTACCCTAAGCAGTTTTTATGCCTGTGCTCTAGTGAAGATCAGCGCTAGCTAAAGAAAAATCTTGGCCTGTTTTATTTAAACTAGTGTTCCTGAATTGAAGAATGTATTTATCCTCTGCTACAACAATGATCTCAATAAGCTGCTATACTATCTCTCTGTTCTATTGCTTCTCTCCTTTACAGAAGGAATGCAATTTGCACATTTAAGAACACACAATACAGCTAAAATGTTGCTTTTTTTCATCTTTACAGAACTATAATTGTAGCCTTTTCACAGAGATCAAGTTAATTATCTTGAGTTTTTTTTAAGGTTCTGCGGAATAAAAGTGTCACTTTTTTAAAACAAAGAAGTCTATGACTGTGTTTTCCAAAAATAAGAAACCCCAATCAGAAATAGTCTCGCTGTAGAAATCTATCTCACCAAACATGCCAACTGATCTTCTCCTTTATGGAAACTCTGTAACACAGCGCAGTACAGGAGATACAAAGTCCTGTTCTGGGCAAAGTTTGATGCACTAGTAGCTAACGGAACTCACTGTGCATATGTTTAGACTTCAGAGATCAATATGAATTATTTTGACATTGATCTTGTCAGCTGGCTCAGCTGTCATAAAACTCCTGGACTTGTCACCAAGAGTTGCTGTGTAGCCTGACCCCCATTTATCAGAGTCAAGACATTTCCCAACCAACATTAGGATGTGACTCAATCTGCAGGTCATCTGCCAAAGGTAATCAGGTTTTCACATTAATAAAATGAATGCATTTAACTTCCCCTATAGAGAAATTTTTGTTTGTTTTTTTTCTAGGCTTCTGAACTATTGCTCAGTTGCCTCTCAAGAAGACTGGGTTCTTCATGATCTTTTTTGCACAGAATAATACATTTTGCTATACAGTAACATCCCTGCCACGGCCAAAGGACAATGTCTTTTCTTTACAACACCTTCCACATTACCACCAATCAGAGACTGATCAAGGCAGGGCACACAAACACAAGTGACACCATGAATCATGGGGTTGATCTAAATGACACATCCAACAACAGACTTCATTTCCCATTTTTCAATATTAAAATAAAACTGGAGAAATCTCAAACAAAACAAAATTAACTCACAAGAATACCTCTAAACACATCCTCATCTTTAAGCAAGAGTAATAAAACAACAGAGAGAGATGTGGTATACTTAAGGGAGCAGCCTGTATTCTCCCAGAATGTGGAAATGCTCTCCCAGAATGAAATAAGGAGTTTGTGATGAGTGAGAGCTTTCCCACCTCATGAGGATCAGTTGAGAGGTATTAGTACACCAGGAAGAATGATTAACATGGCTGAGCTGACTGTTAAAGGTGCAGTCCTCCTTTTAAAAATCTTACAACCAACGTATATTAAAGGCAGAGTAATAACACTGTTTGTTAAGCTCTCCTGTTCACAAGAAACGCTAGTTGCAAAGCTTGGACTGTCAGGGCAATTTTAAATAAGGATGAACAGCATTTGCCTGAAAACTCTAAGGCTAGTGTTTGTAGAATGCTAACACTTTGTAATAAGTGGGGATTCCCATAAAGGCATTCAGAGGGACCTGTATTTAACACAGCTTATCAGGATCTGTATTATTAATGAATACTGAAGAAAATAATAATGATTAAAGTGTTTCTTGACGGTGATATTGTGAGATTAATATAAGGACAGATTTTTTTTTAAAAAGGAGGTCCCCAAACTGGTGCTCATAAAAGGTTACATTTAATGCGATGGTGATAATAACGCTTCTTTCTTAGCTCTTCAGAGCAATAGCTAGCAATGGAAAAATCCACAACAGGCAGATAAATATTTTGGCTTGGCAAGATTTTTCTTTTTTTAATTCCCGCAGTTGTTAGGAATTAAAAACTGTTGGCAATCAACGCTGAAAACTGAAGTCGGGTTACTACACCTTTGACTTGCAGGCCTGAGTATCGATGAACAACAAGAGACAGACATGGAAAGAGAGACAAAGGGTGAGGAAGAGAGACAGAGGATATAGGGAACTGATTATTTCCCAGCACAGACACTGACAGACAGGTAGTGTTGACACTGTACCTAGAGAGGCTGCCCTCAGCGGCCAGGCCCTGGGAGTCATCGAGGACATTAGGTTCACTGCAGGAGGGGCAGGGAGATGAAGCATTTAGGGAAAGAAAATGCAAAAAGCATGCAATTGTCTCTGTTTTCAAGAAAAAAAATATCAACGGAATAAGAAAGGAAAAGGCGGACGGTAAAATCATTTGGTCTTGCACTGGCTCATCAGAACATATGACTCAAAGCATTGAAAGAGGAACATCTGATCAATCAAATTCTGGATAAAAGGAGCAATTTACAAATGGAGGCTATGATACATGGAGACCTCCAAATCTATACAATACATTGCATGAGCTAAGAACCTCACTGAGGTGTGATTCTAATGCAAATAAGGGGTGGGGAGGATGGGGCTTAGAAAGTTTTCAAACTATTTTGCTGCCTGTATTTCCTTTTATTGTATTCTATTTACTTCCAGTTTCATTTAAGATCTTCCCCCTACCACAACCCCATCAGTTCACTTATTCAGGCTAATCCACTTAACATGAGCTGTAGAACAACATTCTAGTTCTGATGCCATTAAAAGGCCAAACTGCTGGAAAGCATGATCTTGCATTGCAATGAAACTGTAAGTAAACAGCTGGAATGTATACTGGCAAATCTGTACCCAATCACACCGCCTCATCTGCTGCCTACTTCCCCCATCAAGCAGGAACAACTAGCAGTATTCCATTCTGTTCCCTTATATGTGAAATATGAAAGATAGAAAGAAGTCTGGTGGATTACCAGCGGGAAAGCAATAATATTACTATACATTTATTAGTTCATTTATTAGTTTACATGTGTAATACACTCAAAAAATCCCAGATACCATTGCTCATCCATGACGAAAATGGGTATGCGGTTGAGAACAAGGATTATGCTTGCTGGGCCAATGAAGTATCTACCCTACACAGTAGATTTCATGCTTAAAAAGGCTAAGAGTCCAAATCTATATTGCAATTAAACTTCATTATTGTTCTCAGCATCACTAATTAAAGAGCACCACAGCCCACAGGAAAAAAATTACAGTAAAATATACTTATTGTAAAGACATTAATGAATGAATTGAATGAAATGAATTTAAAGATGTCCTCACAAGTACCTTTTATGCAACTCTGGGATACAACTGGAGTGGCTTCTAGTTCAGCAATTACCTCCCCTATCATTGCCAGTATATACTATAGCTGTTGCTTTTAACTGTTACATGCCCCATACACTGAGGGATTTCTAACTGAATTACAAACAAGGCTGAGCAAAGGGATAATGGCCAGTCATAAGATAATGCAGATTTCACATTTTCAAGATTATAAAAAAATGACATAAATGAATCTATATATTGACCCTTTATCAGAGCTCTTTGCAAATCTATATGACATATAAATAAGAAATAAACATTGTTTACTGAAAAATAACAATTTAATTGGAAAAATCTCTTGTTCATTGGCTTCTATGTCACGCACCTGACTAATGAGTGCAATGTACAATAACCAAATCCTCTCTCTCTTTCTCTCTCACTCTAAAAAGAGGCATCCAAGATTAGCTCTAGCAGACAGAGAAGTTTCTGATTTAGAATAATCCCACTTCTCTTTCTGCCATTAACTAATGTCCAGAGGAAAACTAATTTTTGTTCTGACTTGGGGGTTGCGATTGTACTGAGTAAACTTTCCCCGCACGCTGGGATTTCTCCCTAGTCATTTTAAGTGCTGTATGCAGGACTCTGGCTCAGAATGAAACCTCTAAGTGTACTCTCCACCCTGAAATCATGCCTCTATCTTTGAAATCCACATCAACAGGCATGGCATTAGCAGAGAAACAATAAAGATGCTGTCAGTTTCTGACGGGAACTTTCCTAACAATGAAATGTGGCTCTCATGAAAGTCATGCATTACACATTGTATTGAAGAATTGTTATGTTCTAACCTGTGGCAAGTACTTGCACTGACATCAATGGGACTACTCAAATGAGCAAGCACTGCAGGTGGAGGATTAGCCTTTTAGTACTCGGGTGCTGAATTTACCACCCTCACCCTGCTACTGTGTCTGAGTTACACACACTATACCTTTGGAATGTCTGCTCTGGAGAACAGAGTGGGAAAGGTGAAAAGCACATGTTGTTACCTTTGGCTGGGTAACATGCCCACCTCAGCCTGAGGTGCAGACATGCTGGAGATATGGCTGGAGAACCGCCGCCTCCCAATGGCACCCATAAGGTAGGCTTCCTGTTCACTTACCACACTGGGCATGCTCACTGAGTCATCTAGAAAGGACATAGGAAAGAGACCAAAAAAGAAAAAAATTCATCCACAACCCCAATGACACATTTAAAACTTTCCACGTAATTCCAGATCCCATCCCATATTCATGCCTAGTGCACACAGAACTCTCTAATTCACTCAGGTCCAACACTGCAAATATGTGCATCTGCTTAACTTTTCTACCACACGTAGCCATAGTAAAGTAAAACATGTGCTTAAATGTTTGCAACTTCAGGGCTTTAGACTGCAGGCCCTTTGGAGAAGAGACCCTCACTCTGTTATATATTTGTACATTGTTTTGGACAATGAGTTCAGGGCGTTTAGGTGCTACTACAGTACAATTATTATTTTTAAGTTGTCCAACAAAATATGATGCCTCTTGAGAATGAAAACTATAACGGGACATTTTGCTCATAAAAAAATTAATACATTTCAAGATCCAGAAAAATCAATCTTATTACAAGATGAAAGGAAAGAGGAAGAGATGTACAGACTCAACAGTATCTAACTTGCAAAATGCAGTATTTTCTCAAAATGCTGATCTTATATTCATAAAAATATAGGTGAACTTACGCAAAATAAGTCTGTCACATATGCTTGATTTTGATTAGAGCTGGTTGAAATTTTCAACAAAATTTTGAAATTAAAAAAACCTGACCAACTCTATACCTAGTCTGAAAACAGAGGACAAATTCATTGAAATTTTTCTGTATTTAATTTTTTTTTTACATTTCAAAATAGAAACTGGAGAAATTTTCATGTAATATTTCTATCCTCCCTTTTTTAACCAGCTCTAATTTTGATATGTTGGGATAATCTGTGGGTGAATATATTCTGATACATTGCTGTTTCTAGGAAAAAAAGATTGCATATTTATATTGTAGTTGCATTTAAAGAGGACATGTATCATTCAAAAATAAACCCAGTACTACCTATATTTTCACTTACATCCCAAGAGAACCTGAAAGCTGTTTGAGTTTTAATTTCTTCTTATGAACACCAAGATGTGGAAGTTTTGCTGCATTTAATTATGTGAATTTGAATGCAATACCAATGCTGCCGCATTTATTTGATAAAAATGTGGATTTGTAACAAATACAATAACTTTCCTATAACATTGGAGGATTCTTTTAATCAAATGATCATTTATGACCTGCTAGTATTTTCAACCCAACAAGTAGTTTAAATACTGCTTATGGAAAGGTTCATGCTGCATGTTGTTCCTCCGACATGCCATTAACTAAACTGCCTTAATATCTTCTCTTTTAGAATTAATTTTCCCTGGAGAATTTAGGTTAATTTCTTTGGGTTATTTTGGTGGCTCTCTCATGCTTCTTTTGGCATGTTAGCCAGCTTTAAATCAGACTAGGGTGGAACAGTGCTGGCTCTAGAATCTTTACTGGGCTAGGCAAACAGGAAGATGTCTATTCCTCACAGCTTGCAGTCACTTGTAATGAATCCAAGACTGTCACCAGAAGATATCAGTCACCAACTACAGTGTGTAGAAACCAGGACACAAGCTGTGCAATGTTTTGTAATAAATTCATATACATCAAGTTTCAGGAGGAGCACTCTGTTAGGGACACCTTCTCCACATGACAAGCCATGCACTTTTTCATCTTCTAGGGCCATTGCCTCTCTCATGTCTGACATTTTCTGGGAATAGGCAGTTGTCCCCAAGCACCAAAAGTGAGTGGCAAGGGTTTCAAGACATTAGGACAACCTCTGTACCACCAGAAGACAATAAAAGCTACAGGAGTGGGAAGCCCAAGCCTCCTGGATAGAGATGAGAGGGGCTCCTGGCTGATGGTTTTGAAAGAAACCAGGCAAAACTTGGAAGTTTCTGATATCAAAACTTAATTCAGGCAAACTCAGTGGTTTCAATGAGCTTCCCTTCAAACTCAAAGTGAAATTTGGACTGTGCAAATCCACACAAGCCCTAAAATACTAAACCGTTTCTGCAAAGAGACACCAGGATGTTTCATACAACTCAGAACCTTTTCTGCCCTTATCACTGGGCATAAAGGGGTGGAATATTGGCTGACAGAAGTCTTAAGGCTTGATGTCCTCTGTTGATCAGCTAATGTATTACAAAATACTCACAAATGCTTGAGTAGGTCAGACATCCCAATCAGCACAGACACTAGCCGTGGCTTGAGCATACCTAGTGAAGGTACAGGTACACGTAGGAGCCTGTGGTTCAGAGGTGAGCAGGAAGTGCATAGCAAGCTGATACTGCTGCAATGCGATGCTTGCTACATAGCCACCAAATTGCTCCTGCCTAATAGCAGGATTAAGGCTAAAGAGGGGACCGTTTAGCTAAATGCCTTATCAGCATTGTGAGGACTGCCCGTGTCTCTTCTGCTTTACTTATGGTCTACACCTGCACCCTACCGTTCCTCAGTCCTGTGCTCAAGAGTATGGAAAGAGGCATGTGAGGACTTGACATTAAAAACTGCACAGTATGGCGACCACCCCTAACGCTGAACCATGTGCCCACATGTACCCTCTGTTCACACGTGTGCTGGAGAGCAACAGTCTTTTCCTCCCAGCCGTGCACAGAGCAAGGGCTTGTAGCATTAAGGACTCATCCAGTAAAGAGTCCCTGATCATTCTACTGTTCAAAACAACACCCCCTTCTGCCTGTACAGCAGAGCTGGGTCTAGGCAACAAGGGGCTGCTACTGTACTCTGATCCTGCCCCAGCAGCCACATACTTTCTTCATCCTCCTCATCCGTGCGGCTCAGAGTGTCCTGCGAAGCCTGATGGGAAGGCTCGCTGTCCTGCTCCCAGACGGTGCCGGTGCCTGTGTTGGAGCGGGACATGGTAGCAAGGCTGAGGCGGTAAGCAGAGGTGGAAGTGCCCACGGTGCTTATGGAGGTCTTCCCTTGGTAGGCTGCACAGAGTGGGAAAAACAAAGCCAAGTCAGTTCCGATGCTGAAAGAAATATTGTTCCCAGCAGGGCGAGGGTGTCTTCCTCAGCCTGGGTTTATGGGAAAGGCAAGAGAAGTGGGAAAGTCAGAGGGCCGAATGGCCTTCTGCAGCAGCTGTGAAAGAGAACTCTACCACTGCTTCTGCTTGACACCAGATCAATACAACTGCACTAGCTCAGCTAGCCTGTAAGAAACTTTTGTCACTGCAAGGATTTCTTATGTCCTCCGATTTTCCCCCTGAGCCATACTGCCATATTCACTGCCCCTCTGCAAGGTTTAGCAAGCAAGGCACATTATTATGGGGCAAAACAAGTGGAGCTACTTTCTAAGAACAAAGTACTCGATATAAAGTTTCCACAATCTGGAAGTAATGACTGCTCTCTAGTGGCAGCAAATGTACACAGCAAAGGAGAAAGTTTGCAGAAGTGGCCACCTTATGAACGGTCAGGAGTTTTCCTGTTGATTACAAGGGCATAGATTTGGGCCAAAAAATGCTCAGCTGTCCTTTCACAGGGAAGAAAAGAAAAGAAATATCTGCTGCTGATAAACAAGTAGCTAATCCTGAAAGAGGGGAGCTGAGACTATCTAGAGTTAAAAAACTAGTTTCACCTGTACAGCCTTGGTTAGAGTGCACTTTGGTCTGCTGTGACTGAAAGAGGTTACCATCAGACGGACGGCTGTGTGAAGGCATATGAGACGTGAGATGGTGTTCTTAGTTTAGTTACTGGAGAGGGGAATGTAACAAGGCTGCCATTATAAGGGGTAGTAATTTGCACTTTTGTTGTCTGTCTCAGCTGACAGGGCAGTGATTGACAGGGCATGAAAACCAACCCTGTTGCCCTCAGTGTGTTGTGGCACATTAACGAGGCAGTGCAGGGGAGCTCTGTATGATGTACCTCGTCTTTTCATAAAGAAGGGGCTTCAGTTTCCAGGGCTGCCAGGCCAGCACCTTTTGCAAGCAAAAAATGCACTTAAAAAAAATTACCATGTGTAAAGCACCTGCCGCTGTTGGTGTGCTGCGTACCCCAGTGCACCCCCGCAGAAAGGACGAAGCTGTCACAACAGTTCCAAGACATGCATTTCTGTTTTTTGAAAATTCCATGTATTTGTTGTAGAAGGAAGAACTGCGTATTTTTATGCATTTAAGCTTCCATATATTAAATCAAGTTTCACACACAGGGCTATACTATGGGCAAAATTATTGTTTCTTGCCATATGTATCCACACAAAGGGGTAAGAAATCCTCTCTCCTCTGCATGTGAGCATCCTCCTCCTCCCAGGACAGCCTTACCTGACCCACTGTGCACTGCCTCCTTCAGGATCTTGAGCTCACTGTTGAATTCTGTGATGAGGGAGCTCTTGCACAGAGGGCGTGGTATGAAGCGCCTCTCTAGCTGGTCAGCGATATGTTGTCGGGCAGTCATCTCCTCATGATTCTCTGCGGGTTGGGCCAGCAGCTGACAGAGAGACATAACAACCCGTTAGCACAAGACCACTCCAGTATCACTGAGAAACAACATTCTGTCCCTTTCCAACTAGCTTGTGAGTGCCCTGGCATCACAGTCCCCTGGCTGCTTGTACACCTACAGGCTGAGGCAACAAGCAGAGGGATGTTATCTAGCTCGGGGTGAGCTTTGTAGTTGCATATGAAAACACAACCAAACATGCAGATTCTCTCTCCACTTTTTGGAATACGCATATCTGACTCAATGTACATTGAAACCAGTCACTGTTGCTATTAATATATTAGCAGTCTATCAGGGCTTCCTTGTGCTAAGCAATACATTTACACACAATAAGAGACAGTCCCTGCCCCAAAGAGCTTACAATCACAGAAAGGTGGGGCTGGAAGGGACCTCGAGAGGTCATCGAGTCAAGACTCCTGCGCTGTGGCAGGACCAAGTAGACCAACCCTGACAGGTGTTTGTCCAACTCATTTTTAAAGGCTTCCAATGATGGGGACTCCAGCTACACGTCAGTGTAAGTAGTAGCAGCCTGGGCACACCAAGCGCTGTGTTGGCTTATGGCTCAAAGCCAATACAAAGTGGGAAGGTGCTTCCCATCAGATAAAATCAGTTCAAGGGTCTCCCCCCGACCCAACCAACAATGCTGTTTAAAAAAATCTTCTCTTGATACATCATGCTACCCATCCCGGATCCTGTTCATCAGATCCACCCAACCCCCTAGTGGCCTGGTTTCTCAGGGCTTGTGTTCGTTGCAGAGTTAGTCCGGGCTCTTATTTGGGCGTTGCTCCTAACCCAGCTCCCATCCACACACAAAAACCTTTGACCTGAGGTTGGTGCTTTCAACCTAGGTTAACTGGCCCATCCTGGGCTATAATGTTAAACCCTGGTTCTGCTTTCATGCAGGTGGGTAACCCACCCACTTTTTGCAGTGAGTATGCAGGCTAACCCACTTGAGTACCAACAGTCATCCAGCACCTTCCCATAATTTCTCCATCATGTGCCAAAACAAACAGACAAGTTCTCCCACAATCCACTGGGAGAGAATCATTGCAGCACAAAGAACCATGGGCTGTCCCCCAGAAATCCCAGCGATACACCAGGGTGAGTGCAGCACAAGTGACCACACAGTAATGTGGGTGGTGCCATGCAGCTTGGCTGCTTACATCCGGGCTAGGCTAAGTCAGGTGCTGATCATCCAGGCTAACTCTGCAGTGAAGACGTACTCTCATTGGTTGGGGCAGAGAACTAACCCTGTCACCAGGGTATCTGGGAATGGCAGCTCACTCCTTCCATCTCCAGTGTGTGCCCACCACGGCCCTTGACAGTTACTGCTAAGAACCAGGGGAAAGAGTGGGGCAAGTGTACGGCTTCTGGTCTGTCCCCCTGAACACTTTTAAAATGTTTCTCATTCTGCGACTGGGCCATCCAGGAAATAGACAGGCCTTTGAGTTGATGGCAGAAGGTCCCTCATGCAAGATTAATTCATGAGGGGATAGCTGGTTTATGAGATCTCTCTACCAATCCCAGGGTTCACCATATTATTTGGCAAGCCAGGGTTTATGGGGGACTAGCATTTAGATTTTTCCATACACACCTGCAACCACTAATCTGAAATTAATACAATCATTAGCCCCAAAGCTGAGCAAATTTATATAAAGTCACCTCAATAGTGGCCACTTGTGACCTCCTTTCTAAGGCTCTGATCCCACGAGTTGACCAAGCTCCTGCAATTACCTTTGAAGTCAGGGGATGCTCAGTGCCTTGTGGGATAAGACCCTGGCAATGCAAGGTAAAATGCCTGCCCAATGTGTAAGGATTCCCGTTAGCACCTTGAATGCTGGCCCATGAGAAATCTTCCTGACTTGTGGAATGCTGGAGGCTTCCTTTACTGTCTCATATGTCTGCCTGAGAGAGCCATCACCCAGCCGGATGGTGGAGGTTGAGCTGATGGATAATATCTACTCTAATATCCATTATTACATCATCAACATCATCAGCATCATTAACTATCCAAGTTCCAAGAGAATTTCAGGAGATGGTGATGAGTCTCATTCTGCACCAGTGTGGCATTGTGGATCCACTTCATTAGAATTCCCATCATTATAACTTACTCTTTGAGTTGCCCCTAAAAATTCACCATGATGGATGCTCCTTAGCTGCAAGAGGGTCCATACACAGGTCTACTAGCGAACCAAGATCTCGGAAATGCCTCCAGCCATCCTTCCGAGACAAAGCATAGGAGTCAGGGGTCATTTCCTATGCAAAAATACTCTTCTCCCCAAGAATGCAGCCGCCCTCAAAGCCCCTGTCACATCTCCTTGCAAGGCAGTGTGGGGTGTCTTGCCTAAAAATAGTAGCTAATGAAGCAGCTGACACTAGGGAGAAAGCCAGTGTTACCTTGCACTGAATGAAGGGCCGAAGAAGCACAAAGATAGGGATCCGGGTGCGAACAATAAAATCCAGGAAGTCCCAGAGGGCTAGCCCTCCCACCTTGCGCAGGGCCATCTCTTTGACTTGCAGGCTCAGCCAGTACCACTGGCTGCCAAGTTGGCGCTCAAAGCACACGAGGATCACCTTCAGGGCTGCAGGGGAACAAACGCCAGCACATGTAGAGCACTGCACAGCCAGAGCCATTAACAGCTGGAGTATTTGCAGTGCACACACTTCTAAGCCAGTTTCTTTGCCATCAGCTGCCAACTCCTGCTGGGGTGTAGGGCAGTCTTGGAGTGAGAGCACAGGACCTGGCAGCAGGAAGCATAAGTTCTGTTCCCAGCTCTGCCAGCAAGTTACTGGAAGATTTTCCTTCTGTACAGCTATGTTCCTTTAATTTCTCCATGAGATACCACCCAGCCCAAAGTTCCGGCACCGCACTAAAGAATTATTTCCCTTTCCTGGGGATTTACTTCTTTCAAAACCAGTCCAGTGTGGGGATAGGTTCCATTCTCTGATCAAGGACAATGGAGAGAAATCTAGGCTGTGCAACCCCACAGAGGGAATGGCCATGTAACTGCTGTTGGGAGGTCATTAATGAGGCTACGAAGAGAGACCTTGCAGTACTGCAGCGGCGAGAGCCATACACCAAAGGTTATTTTGGATCCAAGAAGCCAAGTATCAGAATTCATTAGCAAAACCCATTGAAAAGGTAATTTACGAATGAACAAGGTGTAGGCTGGAAAGAGGCTGCTTATTAAAGGCTTGATTGTACATAGGTGGTATATCCCCAAGTGGGGCACAAAGAACGGCCCTTACTCTCCCACTTGGGATACACAGACCTTGGGCCCAGGCACAGAAGAATAAGCAGGGCTATTTGTCTCCTTGTTCCTTCCCCAGTAAAAGACGGTTTGGGAAGTGGGTGCAGATTTGACTCCCCCTCTCCCTGCAAGTTTGCCCAGAGTAGCTGACCAGTGTGTGAGTGCTAGCATAGGTCGGCAGCCAATTATCCCTCCCAAGAGCAAACTGAGCAGGAGCAGATCTATCAATCAGTGAAGTATCGCTAAGACCATGCCTGCCAGAGCTATTCCTGGCTCCGTGCAGCATGTGCACCACTCAGCACTCATGGCTGTGGCTAAAGCAGCTGTAAGTGGCTCAGGGTCTGCCTTCACTGCAGCCGGGGGTATAATTTCCAGCTCGAGGAGCCATAACACACTAAAGATATCACACAACTGCAGTGGCCCAAGCGTGGGACAGGCCAGCGGCACCAAGTAAGGATCTTGGGTCTTGGACGGGATTGCTGCCCTCCTGCTGCATGCAGTGCCATGGCTACACTTCTGTTTTTGTGGTGGGTGTGTCAACTCCAGCTGGAAATGACACCTTCTGGCAGCAGGGCAGACATAACTGTTAGGATATAGATATTCAGGCCTGTCTGCAAAGGCCTATACTTTAAGAATTTAGGTGTATTCTTATCACTTAGCTAGTTATAGAGGTATAAAAGAAAGAATAAAAAATCACGGTCTGTGTAGTGGCCTTCTCTTATTGTGACAGTCTGAGGCCTGGTTCTTTAGCAGCCATAAACTGGGAAATGTATGGTCACGTCCTCACATTCCAAACTAGTCACATTGAAATAAGGCAATCTGGGACTGTTGGGGAGGTGATTTGATCCACCACCTCCAGGGAAAGAGAAGAGCCTAGAAATTTAGTTTGACAGTTTTCTGTCTGGTAAGAACTCACTTACCAATAGACACAGCTGGAGAACCCTTATGTCTGTATAGATGTAGTTGTAAAATCCTCACTTCTGTATTGTTCTGTATGTTTATTTGCATGGTCTCTGTCTAGTTCTGCGATTGTTTCTGTCTGCTGTATAATTAATTTTGCTAGGTGTAAACTAATTAAGGTGGTCGGATATAATTGGTTAGCTAATCATGTTACAATATGTTAGGATTGGTTAGGTAAATTTTAGTAAAATGATTAGTTAAGGTATAGCTGAAAATATTACTATATAAATTAGGGACTAACAGGAAGTAAGTTGGGATTCGAAAATAAGGAAAAGGAACTTGAATTTAAGCTTGCTGGAAGTTCATGCCAATAAACATCGAATTGTTTGCACCTTTGGCCTTCGGGTATTGTTGCTCTCTGTTCATGCAAGAAGGACCAGTGAAGGGTGAGAGTGAAGGAATAAGCTCTCTAACATCTTGGTGTCGTGACTCGGATACATCGCATCGGATAGGTGAGTGGTGCCTGTAAGTCCCCCTCCCCAACAGTCCGTGCAGCTGCTTGGAGGGGGTATGGCGAACTCTTGTGATGGTAGTTGTGGGTTCTGGCAAGCTGGGGTAATGGATTTTTTGAACAAATGGATAAGGAAGAATCAGGGCCCATACCAGGTGCAGGGATCCACCTGAGATGAGATTGAGAAGGAGATGGGGGAGGCTTTGGGAGACCCCAAGGGAAAGGAATGTAGGAAAAAGGGAATGGTATTACAAGGTTTGTGTGCTGGGATGGCATACTGGGTAAAAAGGGAAGCCGATCTCCTCCAACACATTAAGGATTTGGTGGGGATTGCAGATCAGCAGCGGATTTTTAACAGAAAAATCTGTGTTAGCAGTAGATGTGGCAGATTTGAAGGCACGGGACGCTGCATGGACAGAGGAGTCTTGTGAGGCAATCCGGAGAGAGAGGGATGAACTGCTGGGGAGAGTAGGAGACTTAGAGGAGGAATTGTATCAATGTAAACATGGGGGCAATGGACTTGGGGACCCCAGACCATCCGCCCCACTAATGGAGCTGAAGGAGACACCTCAATCACCCTATCCTGAAAAAACACTGTACCCACCACTACCAGTGGATGTTGTAAGCCGGCAATCCACTGTTACAGCCCCTGCGAGAGAGGCTACCCGGGAGGAACTACAGGAGGCAGGAATAGTGGCCTCAGTGCAGGGTGGGGGGATCATGCCCCACAAGTAGTAGAACAGGCAGAAATCTGCCCTTTGTCCCTGAAGGACCAGGAGGCAGTACTGGGCCGTTTGGGAAAGGTACCCTGGGAGGATTGGGATCAGTTTGTGCTGTAGCTAGTGGAGGTGGGCAGAGAGGGTCTAACTCGTGAGGACCAGGTGATCATATGGCTTAGTCTTTTGGGATGGGCACCTTAAGAATTGATGTAGCAGGAGTGGCACACCCATTTCTAATCCCTGGACAGGTAGCAAAACAGTTGTTTGGGGTGTACTCTTGTACTGCGGGGATGAATAAGATGAAGCGAATCCCTGGGGAAAGAGGGTGAGATGCACTTAATGGCATACAGGCATGGGCACGGTGCTGGGTGGATCCCCTAGATGGTCCATGGGTAATACCCCAGACAGGGGCACCAGGGCCTGGTGGGGGTGTGGAGCATGATAGGGGTGTGGAATTGCTGGAAAAATAGTTGGAGCTGAGTGATCCTCAGTTCGTGGGACATTTAAGGTTGCAGCATCCTGAACTTGCTCCCAATCAGCTACCCCAGTTTCTGGAACAGGCAGATGTGTGGAGGCAGATGCATTGTGGGGAGAGCCAGTCCATGTTATTACTGAAGGGGATCAGTACATGGTGGAAAGGAGTGGGTCAGCCCGGAGGGGAGGAGGTAGAGGGCGAGGTGGTGGCTTTGAGGGGGTAGTTAGGGACTAGTGGGCAGCTATAGAGCAACAGATCCAGAGACAGCAGGTTAGACTGATTACCCAGGATCTTACCAGATCAGGTGGAATGTGGCCCCGGAGGCCAGGGGACTGGGACTGCCTGAAATGCCAGACACACAATTTTGCTTGGAGACAGGAATGTCTTCTGTGCCACGACCCCTGCCCCCCCCCGTAAACCAGTGGGCAGGACAGAGGTGGGTGCTGCGATGTAGGGATGCCCTGGGAGGCATCCTGTCCATGTTCTCAGTTTAGGACGGGATGCATCTGGTCGCCCCATGCTCGAAGAGAGTCCCATGAGGGATTTTTTGATAGACACTGGAGCAGCCATCAGCTTAACCACATGGGGGCAGGGGAGGCCCTCAGAAGGAACTGTGACAATTGTAGGGGCAACAGGGGCGGGAGGGAGAGATACAGTTAATCCTGAGGCGGGGACAGATCAAAGAAGTCTGGGGGGGAAGGGGAGATTATGTGGGGTTGTAATGATGTGCTAAATCTGTTGGGGGCAGGAGATTTACACAAGCTGGGACTTGTACTGGACTTAGCCAATTGAGTGCGTTTACTGGGGCAGACGCAGGACTGTCAGGGCTATACCATTCCTATGGGATAGCCACTATGACCATTAAAGCAGCACATGCCCTCCCACCACCCCCGGCTGGGTGGGAACACATCCCTGTGTGGGCCACTGATAACCTGGATTGTGGTAGGGGCAGTATGGAGGTACTGCTAGAGGGAGGGGATCCTCCCCCACAGAAACAATATCCCATTCCTCGGGAGGCATTGGCAGAGGTGGGGGCAACTATTGGGGAACTGGAACAGAGGGGACTGATTAGAGCAGTTGCATCCCCTTGTAATGCTGCTGTGTGGCCAGTGAGAAAGCCAAACGGAACCTGGCACCTCACTGTGGATTACAGGGCACTAAATGCTCTGGCCAATTCACCAGCCTCAGTAGTGGCAGCGTACCCTGAAATGCTAGCCCACATTGGACCCCAATTCCGAATTTTCACTGTGTTGGACATAGAAAATGGGTTTTGGTCTCTGCCACTAGCTACCTCGTGTCAGTATAAAACTGCATTCACATGGGAGGGCAGACAATTCTGCTGGACAGTCCTACCCCAGGGATATCGGGACTCCCCTGCAATTTTTCACAGATACATGAGACAGGTTCTGGAGGGGGTCGATTCAGCAAGGTGCATACAATATGTAGACAACCTGTTGCTAATGTCAAAGACAGAGGAGGAAGACAGGGAACTAACCGAGCAGGTCCTGCAAGCTTTGGCAAGAGCAGGGTTAAAGGTCAACGGGAAAAAGGCTCAGATTGGACAGACAAGAGTGACCTACTTAGGAGTGGAAGTGTCCCAAATGGGAAGGGAAATCGATAAGGGACAGATGCAACTGATCCAGTCTCTACCACTGCCTACGGATGTTAAAAGCTTGCAAAGTTTTCTGGGTCTAACTGGATTTTGCAGGGATTTTGTGGCCAATTATGCTGAAATAGCCCAGCCTCTATTTGACCTAACCCAAGCCTCAACTTGGGAATTATCAGAAGAGTGTACTGAGGCACTGAGAGTACTAAAGGGAAACCTGGCTAGAGCTCCAGTGCTGGCCTCCCCAGATGGGAAGAAACTCTTTTATTTGTACCCTTTGGTATCTGACAATACCATTGGTTGTGCATTAACACAGGAGTATGGAGCAAAGGACCGACCTGTGGCCTTTGCCTCTCAACTTTTGAGTGCTGTGGAACTGAAATGCGGATGGTGTGAAAAGGCGCTGTTGTGCACCTACTGGGGGGTAGGGAAATTCAAATACATCACAGGGATGCAGAAACTAATAGTCTGATCTCATCATGACCCCCTGCGGCTGTTAAACACACACACTATCTTACAGGGACAAGTGAGTGGGCAGCGGATTGCCAGATGGTGGCTGGCTCTAAGGGCAGAAAACATTAAAGCAGAAGTGTTAAAGGAACCCATAGTCTGGGTGGCCGGATTCCATCTGGCTGGCACCCCCCACCAATGTGAAGCCAGCCCAGGTAAAACCAACACCAGGTGTTTCGGGCAGCTAACCCCAATCAGGTAAAGGAGGGGACACTGGTATGGTTTTTAGATGGAAGTTGTAGGTATCCGGGGAGACAGAAAACTGCAGGTTTAGCTGTTGTGGGAATCAGAGGAAATGAGACAGTCAGCACCATTGGTTTCTCACTGGAAGCAAGGTCAGCTCAGGAGGCAGAACTGGCAGCCTTGCTAACAGCTTTAAATGAAGTGGATCCCAAATTTGAGCCAGAATGTTGAGTGGTGGTAGATTATGTATTTCATGGGGCCACATTAAGGCTGAGATGGTGGGCAGATAATCATTTCAGGACAACAGATGGCTCCACAATCCAGCATGCTAACTGGTGGAAACGAGTGGAGGAGCTCAGTCACCATTTTACACGGATCAATGTGGTGAAGGTAAAGGCACACAAGAAAACAGAACCCCTAAGCAAAGGGAATAATCTGGCTGATGCACAGGCCAAGCGGGCTGCAACAGAGGCAACCCCATGGCCCTGGGAGCCAGAAGAGAGTGTGCCTGTAGCAGTGATAACAAGAAGTGAGGTGGATACAGATCGGGGAGAGCGAATTCGGGAGTTGCAAGAATCTGACCCAGGACTGGCAGGCATCATAAAACTTGGGGACAGACATATGTCAAAGGTGGAACTAATGGAAGGGATTTGGTGTGTCTTAACAGCTGAGGGACCAGTAATGCTGTGCCCCCAGGGAAGCCGGATGGCTTTCTTAAGCTGGGTGCATGGAAGCTTGGCAGGGGGACACCCTGGGTTTGAGGAGGCACTGGGAACTTTAAAAAGGTTGTGCTGGTGGCCAGGAATGGCAGCTGATTTAAAATCACATCTGTAACATTGTTTGGATTGTGCCAGGCACAACCCACCTCAGAAGGTGCTAAGGGAAGAATTAATGAGACAAGGATACAAATTGATTACACAGGATCCCTACCACCAAATCACAGGAAAAAACAGTTTATGTTGGTGGCAGTGGATGCTTTCAGCAGGTAGATGGAAGCTCTCCCCACAAAGAATCAAACTGCCCAGGTAACTGCTGCAATACTGGTAAATGAGGTATTCACTCGCTGGGGGGTCCCAAAGGTGATTGACTCAGACCAAGGAGCTGCTTTTCGGTCAGATCTGTTAGGGGAGCTCTCAGCCCTCACTGGAATCACACAATTGTTCCATATTGCTTATCACCCACAGGCTGCGGGGCAAGTGGAACACATGAATCGCACCATTAAAAGTGAGCTAAGAAAGGGAGTGGAAATGGGAGGAAAAAACTGGTCACAGTTATTGCCCTTTGTCTTAATGAGAATAAGGGCCCGAGAATCAAAGGGCACAGGATTTTCTCCATACGAGGCTCTCATGGGAAAGCCCATGGAACGGTGGGAAAATCTACTTACTCCAGGACCTGGGGAAGTCACTACACATGGCTTAACACAAGAATGGATTTTAACTCTAATCGACCTCGTAAAACAGGTACAGCAGGCAGTGGCCTGCCGAGACGAGCAAGGAGCAGTAAGCATGGTATGACCTGCCCGGGGAGCATAATTTACCCATGGTGGGAGACCTTGTGATGTACAAAATTCCAGGTCAACAACATCCATTCCCAGCTCCTAAATGGAAGGACCCCTATCTTGTCCTTGACCAACTAGGGCCCAGTCTGCTATTCTTGGGTACAGAGAATGGAGGATGGGAGTGGGTTCACTGCACACAAATAAAAAGGTATAAACAGGAGATTGGAAAAGGAGACGTTTAAGTTTTGTGTGTGTGTTACAGGTTAATTCAAAAAGGATGAAAATTCCCTGGTCCTGGATGGAACAATTACTAGTGCTAACCACAATTGTCACATTTACAAATTCTATTCAGAGCCCGCGATGTGAAGTGTCAAAAGGAGGAAACACATGGACGGTTACACATGCAACCTGTGGTAATAAAGCTAAAGAAGACTATGAGAATCTCCCCATAGAAAGATGTGCCACTAATACTCCAACAGGAATTTGGCAGTGTCGGTACATGGTTTATGGATTAGATGGGAGAATCCCAACCCAGTGGAGAATATCAAATTTATCAGGAAATATTGCATGGTACTCCCTGGGTGCTGCCATGATCAATGATAGTGGGAAACACAGTTACCCAGCTATGTGGTTTGTTACAGACGGTCCAAAGAATGTAACCCTCCCATCTCCTGGAGCAAGTGACCCCTCTGGGGAAAATAGGGCCCCACATTTAGGGTGTGATGTTACCATATGTAATCACAATGGTACTTCCATGGAAGATAATCCCGGAAGGTGTGATTGTCATGTACATATTACATTGGGCCTAAAATCTCCTTTGGGACTCTGGGTGTATGATGAGTTAACCATTTTACAGAATGTAACTCTACAGGTGATATGGATGCCAAGGTGGAAGAATCCAAATTTAAAGTGGCTACAGCCTGGAGCCGAAAATGTTCCCCGAAGAGCAAATGTATGGGAGCCATTGTGGGAGCAGGTGCAACAAGCACTTTTTAATGTGTCCTTTCACTCTATTACATGGGTGGTATGCCCCAAGGAATGGTGGGTGGACCAAATTCATCCTAACTGTAATATGTACATAAAAGGGTTGAAATAACAATTTAATTGGTGGGTGAGGAGACACACCTGGAATCGTCATCGGAAAAGGGGACTGTAGGCAGTGGGGAACACTATGCTGGGTACATGGAATCTGCGGGACGAGTGGGTAACCAAACAATTAGTAAGTGAAAATGTAAAATTTCAACAACAAATTAATGAATTAACGGCACAGCAACTATCGGCAGTTGCCACAGGATGGAGGACAGCAGTAGAGGTAAACTTGCAGTTAACTCATTGGGCAGGGGACCTGGTGACATGGGTTGGGGATGGCTTCAGAAGATTAACATGGGGAGAAGCATGTGTGGGTATTCAAAATGTTGAGCTGATAATGTTAATGGATATTATGAGAGATGCTTGGTCGGAACAGTGACTTTTAGTATTGAATCGTGAGGCTAGCCCATATTTATCCACAATTGCAAAAATATATCCATCTACCTGGAAAATAACATCCCCCACCTGTGGGGAGAGTTCTTGTGTAATTGTTACTATGATACCATGGGAAGGAAATGCAAATAAGGTGGTCCCCTTGAACCCTATGGGAGTAACTAGGGAAGGGGGAGCACATTGGGAGCCATTAGGAAATAGGTGGGGGAGGGGTGGAATGGGGTAAATTGGACTGTCATCACATTAAGCAGTTGTATATCCAGAGGAGGAATATGGATGTGCCCCTCTCCTATGACTATGGAGGAGCAGGATCAACGGCCTATTGCAAAGGGGGGGCATTTAGGGGTAATGTATATGGGGTATGGTGTATTCTGTTGGGAATGTATGCAATCCTGCAATATAACACTAGGAGGCAAAATCCTTCCAGTATATGACCAAATTATGAACTTCTATACACTGCCACCTGGACTATGCTGCACCAATGGATCAGTGGACATAATTGTTGTAAACAATCAAACCAGCACCTATTACCCCATGCCGTACCAAGTAGTTGAACTGGTTTGGACAATACCAAATTTCACTGTGGATATTCAATGGACACACAATATGGACAAAAGTACACAAAGATTACAAAAGCAACTTGCTGCAAGCGCCAACAGTTGGACACACTTACAATACACACTACAGGATGGTGCTGACAAAATTTTAACCCTATCAAAGGAGGAGAAGCAGTGTTTTTGGTGGTGGCCAGGATGTTGGACCATACTGCAGTAGTCAGAATTCTCAGTGTTGTTGTAGATTATTATAGCAGCTAGTGTATTAACGGTATTTGTGTTACATTGTATATGGAAACAATTAAGGGGGGCACAACCCCCTAGTGAACAGCTACTAATGATAACCTATACGTAATTAGTAAGCCCTCCCCCTCAGTGCACTAGACAACCCGGACCCAACCTTCTTGGGCCCACTCTAATGGGAAGTGTGGAACACTAATTGGAATAGGTGTAGTATGCCCGTACGAGAGAAGGTGCAGGACACTGTACTACACAAGGGGCAGTGGGACAAATGAACTATCGACACCTTCCACCTTGATGCCTGGCCCTATCAGGAAATGTGTTGCCATATGTCCTGTGCTTTTCCAGGGATACCTGGGCAGGAGGATCCCAAAAAAAAAGAAAAAAAAAAGGAGGTGGAGTGTTAGAATATAGATATTCAGGCCTGTCTGCAAAGGCCTATACTTTAAAAATTTAGGTGTATTCTTATCACTTAGCTAGTTATAGAGGTATAAAAGAAAGAATAAAGAATCACTGTCTGTGTAGTGGCCTTCTCTTACTGTGACAGTCTGAGGCCTGGTTCTTTAGCAGCCATAAACTGGGAAATGTATGGTCATGTCCTCACATTCCAAAATAGTCACATTGAAATAAGGTAATCTGGGGCTGTTAGGAAAATGATTCGATCTATCACCTCCAGAGAAAGGGAAGAGCCTAGAAATTTAGTTTGACAGTTTTCTGTCTGGTAAGAACTCACTTACCAATAGACACAGCTGGAGAACCCTTATGTCTGTATAGATATAGTTGTGAAATCCTCACTTCTGTATTGTTCTGTATGTTTATTTGTATGGTGTCTGTCTGGTTCTGTGATTGTTTCTGTCTGCTGTATAATTAATTTTGCTAATTAAGGTGGTGGGATATAATTAGTTAGCTAATCATGTTACAATACGTTAGGATTGGTTAGGTAAATTTTAGTAGAATGATTGGTTAAGGTATAGCTGAAAATATTACTATATAAATTAGGGGCAAACAGGAAGTAAGTTGGGATTCGAAAATAAGGAAAAGGAACTTGAATTTAAGCTTGCTGGAAGTTCACCTCAATAAACATCGAATTGTTTGCACCTTCGGACTTCGGGTATTGTTGCTCTCTGTTCATGCGAGAAGGACCAGGGAAGGGTGAGAGTGAAGGAATAAGCTGTCTAACATTAACTTCCAGTCAGCTTGTGACTGTGAGGATTTTCTCTGCCTTCCCAGGGGTTTCTTAAATGCTCCCTTTTATTTTTCTCTCTTGATGGGTGAGGGGAAGCTCTCACTCACCCAAGTAAGCCGCTTGGCTGGTGGACTCTGCGAGCCCTTCCCTGCGCAGGTCCTTCCCAGCATCCCCTGGGGTGGAGCAGTGCGCAGGGGAGCTCTCCATCATGAAGTTCTTGCTGCGGGAAGTGCTGATGATCCGAGGTGGCAGAAGGATGTTAATAACAGTCTGGAGCAGCAAAAGGACTTCAGGCTGCTCCAGCCAGGGACTGTCTGAGATCCATCAAAAGGGGTGGCAGGCATGAGAAAGAAAGAAAACAGATGAGGCCATGTCCTCTCAAAGCCTTGTAAAACTCTCTGCCTCATTTTCAGTTCCCAGCTGTGATGTAAACAGAACATCCCTCAAACTAAGCCAATCCCCAACCTTGTTATGTTGCTTCTCCTCCTGTGAGCAAAGGCAAAGTTATTCTATCCCCAAAATGCACACTTCTCTGGCATCACCAAACCCTATAAGCATAATGACTCAGCCTCTTCTCTTCCCCTCACTCTTTGCTTTCATGCCTGCATTTGAAGTAGGCACTTAAAAGTGACTGTAATCTACAGAAGAAGACAGAGTGAGAGCATGATTTGAACCAGACAACTGGCAAGGAACTGGGTGAACAGCAACCAACAGTGGCAAATTCCTGCCCCCGTAGCTCTGTATCTTATACTATGGTGAATTTTGTCTTGTTCAGAACTCTGTCACTGTTCTGATTTCACAAGGAGGGGCACATCTGTTAGAGTGAGTTTGAGAACCACTGATCTGTGACACAGCTGAAACAAAAAGGAGAAACAACAGCACCCATTGTAAATCATTTCCATCACCCCAATGAGCTCTACCAACACCGAGAGGAAACCAAATAAGCAGCAACAACACTAGGAAAAGCAAATATTTGTTGTCTGGGAGAGGGGCACTCTTTTTGTTAAATAATCATCAGACCTTTGCTTCCAGATCCTACTGTGAGCACAAATGGAATCAGTAGGTTTAAAAGCATTCCTTCTCTTCTCTCCTGATTGGTGAATGGGGAGATCACATGGCTTAAGGGAAAATCTTCTTTCAAAGCCTGCGCAGTAATAATAAGAAAGGATTAAATGATTTCATCAGAAGACTGGAAGTATAAACCACTGTGGAGAATGATGATTCCCATAGGCTTTGTTTACACAGCACAACACAGGTGATGGACTGATAAAATTACAAGCTCTGAGGAGGCCTGAATAGGAGTAGAGCATCTAAATGTCACCTGTTTTTAACATAATTAAGTGATAAAGGGCATTCTGATCTCAAGTACACCATTACAAATCCAGACCAATATAGTCGGAGTCCATTTGTTGTTATTCCAAATCGACAGTGGTACAAATGAGATCAGAATCCAGCCCAAATTACCTGGAAAAAAAAGAGCAGAGGGAGTTATACCAATGACAAAAACAGCATCTCCCCATTTGCTGAATGTGGAGGTTACTCCAGGATCCACCCTCACTTCCCAGCCTCTTCACTTTGCTTCACTGACCCATAAAACCTTGATGTTGTGGTGGCCTCCCTTCCTGAAAACAAGTACAACCCACACTTGGATCTTGATAGTTATTCAAGTCTGAATGAAAGGACCCCTCAGCCTGAACAGGTTCCTGTCCAAGGCAGAAGAAGTTTAGTGGTGGTAGAAGAAACTAATTTGGGTGAACCTCTGAAGGTTCAAAGCTTGGATAGAGCATCCAAACTTTTAGATACTTAAGTGTGAATTGAAACTGAACCTCACAACCGCCTGAGTCTGCAAAACTGGGGTGGAAATCCCAGAAGAAGAGGTTTTTCTTGTGGATTTCCAGGACTTCCACTTCAGATCCTGCTGGAAATACTGGTGGTATTATGGCATTTCTAGTTTTGATCCCTTCTGAAACCCAGGAAAAACGTGAAAATGGGGGGAAAAAAAACCACATATGCAAAGATCCCAGAATGATTAAAAAAAAGATTAATTTGGAGTTAGGTTCTAAACAGGAGTAAAGATGTGAGAGAAGGTACGGGTGGCTCTTAAATTTTTAAAAACCAATCAGCCAGCCCGGGAAGAAGCCTGCAATGTCTCTGCACCGATCCGTGACAATGTTCACCTTATGGATACCATCTCCAGTTCCACTGTAAACGGGACTGTGTTGTGCTTTGATGCCTGGGCTCTATACCCCTCTTTCCCATAACGCTCCCCATACTCTGAAAAACCTGTCCAAGCTCTCAACTGGATGATGGACATGCCACTCATTGGTTAATTATAAACAGAAATGCCTGTTCCGCAGGTGCACTAGTCCACGGGCAAAATAGTCCTGAATGAGGTCACTGTACCTTCTGACTGGCTGAAATACAGATTAAGGTCAGGAAACATGCACCTTCATTCTGTCCCTGTGTAGCTCTCTAGTCCCTTTGTTTCCATGCCAACACAGAGGTATAACACATATGGAAGCAGACAGAGTCCAAGTGCACATGGAATAGCTGCCTGCAAATGTATTTTAAAAACCTATTCGTGTCCAAAATAGTAAACAAATGGCACTGATCTGAAAAAAGGAATATACTGATGAAATTCCTCCCAACGAGATCACCGTGTGTTCACTATTCTGGACAATTAAGGATGATATTTGATAAGCAGTTTAAAAGCCAACCATCGGTGTGCATTTGGACTTTTTTCTCTTCTATGTATTGTTTGCACAAACAGCGCCAGTTTGGTACTAGCTCGTGGGGCCCAAATCCCACTCTTAGTTACACAAATGATGCCCCATTAAGTTTGGTGGGGCTGCGTGGGGGTGACCTAGGATAGGATTTTTCACAAAAGGTAATAGAAGACTTTCTGCCTGGTTCCTAGATCCTGAGAGGAATCATAAAGTACGGAGCTTGATTCTCAGCTGGTGTAATTCAGCATAGCTCTACTGACATCAATTTTGTTACGCCAGTTGACACCAGTTGAGGATCTGGCTGCTTATTAAGACCTGAACTCCGTTATGGTGCTCTAAACCTTGACCTACAGGGGAGAGCTGACATTTTGTTCCACAGTTTTTGCCCAGCTGTTGCAGAAAAAGAGCACCTATGAGTTGGTGTCTCAACCATAAGCTAAATGGGCCTGATACCAGGCAGGGCAGGCACACCTGTATCTGCAATGCTACAAGCCGGACAACAGCTGTGCTGAAGGGCAGAGGTGGTGAGAGATAAGGGCTGAGATGAAGAAGGGGTAATCCATCAGCAACACTGGAAGGTCCTACTACTCCCATCACCTGCAATACAAACAGAGCACATCACCAGCACTGATTACTGCAATTCCACCCATGCCATACCCTCCAACATTTGTGAAAGAGAAACAGGTACACTTCAGACGGTGCGAGGCTGGAGTGACCCCGAATGCCTCACAGCAGCTGGGGCCACAAAGGAGAAGGGATGGTTCTAGCAGGGAAAGGGTGGAGAGGATAGGGAACCTCTACAGGGGAAGCCAGAGGGGGCGGACAGAGTGCAGAGGGAAACTGGTACATTTCATGAATGTACCCAGTACCAGCCCTGAGTAACCAGCACTGGACTGGTAGAATAGGTAGAGTTGGAGGGTATGCCATGTAGCTACTGTATTCCATGGAAAAATGTAATACAAGCAGGAAGTTTGCAATTAACTTGTAATCCTTTTCCTTCACTTGCTGATCTCTTGGAAGAATAATGTCCTGAGGCTGATCCAGTATTTGCCAGATCTAGGCCAAGTTTTGTACAATGTTCAGACTCTCCATAAGCACAATGTATTATTGGGGACTCTGTTTTGTAAAATTAACTGAACTAACCTCTGAATCCAAATGACAAATTTAGGCTGAAATTCAGAGGTGAAACCCCCCAATTCTTTTCATTTAAAGATTTCCCCATGTTCCTGGATACTATTTTTGGGAGGGGGTGGAGGACTGTTTGCTGCTATGGTGCAACACTGAGTAGTGTAAAGGTTAAAATTTTCAAAGCTGGCCCCAGGCAAAAGGTCTCCAAATAGCCACTGAGCAGACACGGCTGCCACAACAACAAAGGAGCCACTAGAACTCCGGCCATTATTGGGGCTCCCCATCGCACACCTACCTCCCCCTTGCATTGTATGTAAACACTGTGTGGATCCTGAATGAAGATAAAGCTGAGGATGAATGCTAACATGGCCAAGTTAGAAATGTGTTTTTATTTTGTTTTTAAGCTCTTCGGCACAATCATCGAGTTCATCAGTTTTTCCAAAGAATCAAAAGAAAAAAAAAAGGCCACACATTTTCATTCTAGAACTCAAAGTCAAATATTTTTAACCCAAATGAAACTAAAAGTGCTACCACATCCACTTCCTCCAATATCCCCCACTGGCATAAACGGTCGTAGCTCCATTGACTTGATACTTCTTAGGTATCATGATCTAATCATGTAATTATTGCTTATCACTATCAAATGGTCAGACAGGCTCCAAGAGTTCTGTGCATACCATCTTTCTAGTCACGAAAACCACAAGAGTTGTCTGTGCTCAAGTATAAAACACACCAACATTATTGTGTATTGATTAAGGATGAGAACTGAACATTGTACGACAAAAGCCTGCACTAAATCAAACCAGGGACATTACAAATGGCAGAGTGAATCCACTCATGTAACTCTCTAACTAGCCACTCAATGCCCTTTTACAGAGCAGTGAAAAGTTTCCTTCCCAGTTATAAACTGAAACTGCCCTAGCCCCACCCTCCCATTGCTACCAGGTGTGTGCAGTCTCCACCACCCCACTCTCCAACTTGCAGCCCTCAACTCTCAGCGCAACATGCAGAGGTGGATTTTTAAAGTGGTGCGTGGGAAGTAACACAAATAAATAACTTGACCCTGGGGATTGATCCCTGTATCTTCCCAGGCACCACTTTAAAAATGCACCTCACTATCTCTAGCATCACCTGGGAAGTCTGCTTGCACAGGTGAATAGGTGACAGGAAAAGGGATCAACTTTAATCTTCAGTCCAGAAAAGTCAACAGCAGAATGAAGCTTAGCAAAGGTTTATAATATTGCCACTTGGATACTCACCAGATTGACACAGACATTGATCAGTGACCTAAGGTGAGGCAGGAAGGATATGATTGGTTGCCTCTGAAGTGTCAAACAAACCCCTTCAATCAAATTGCTGGCAGGCTCCCACTCAACCTGTCGCCTGGAATACAACAGTAGGTGCCGTTAGCTGGTTGGCTCCCCCACCAGACATTCCGAAACATGGTGACTGATACATGGTGACTCCAACAAGGAACGTTTAAGACAGCAATGACATCCATGATGGCAACAAGGTGCATTCCAGGGGTAAGAGTTTTACCCACATTGCTCAGAGAGCACAGAACACATTGGGAGTTAGAGATGAGACTGGGAAGGTAGAAGAAGCATTCCTGCCCCACTGGATTAGTGACACAAAAACCGTCACAACAAAAACAGAGAGAGAGGATGAATGGATTGGGATTCAATCCCTAACTTGTCCCCTTTGCAAGCGAGCCTGCAGGTGCAAACTGGGACATCCACGAGACAGCCAGCTCAGATGAACTTGTCTGATGACCACTGCTTGTTTTACATTTAGGAAAGCAGTGCTGCCATGGCTGAGGCAGTCCTAGTGACGGACATAGTCATTCCACTCGGGCTTGTGAAATCCCTGTTGATTTAATGTAGACTTCACCACAAAACCTTGAGTGTAACAAACTCCAGCACTTAGCAATATCTCCTCCTCCACTATCGCACAGCCTAGTCTGCTACATTGTGGGGACTCCCACTTCGTCTGAGCCCAGGGCACAGACAGATGCAGCACTACAGACTTCACCTTCTGCATTTCCCCCACAGCAGGACAGACAGGTTACTGCCTCCCAGAACCAATAACTTGCCCTAACTACACCCCCTAATGATTGCTTTTTCCTTTATAGTGATTTTAGAGTCTGTAAAAGGAGCCAGATTGAGAGCCCTGGAGACAGAAGATCTCTTTTACCAGTTACA
The DNA here is from genome assembly GCF_007399415.2 of Gopherus evgoodei. Lineage (NCBI taxonomy): Eukaryota > Metazoa > Chordata > Testudines > Testudinidae > Gopherus > Gopherus evgoodei. The sequence continues at coordinate 15,612,109 of NC_044332.1, forward strand.
ACACAGGCAGCATCAATGTGCTTCCCAGGCCCCCGATCCTCAGGGGCTGTCTCTTTGGATGGGAGTACACCTCCCAAATCTGTGCTGCACGGTGGGTAATCTGGATGCTGGGGGCAAGGATGAGGCAGATACTGCATTACTAGAGGATGTGGTACTGTATCAAATTTTCAGTCAAATTCCATGGTAGACTCCTTAAAAGGCTCCCGTGCTCAGGGAGTACCAGCTATGCAGTATGTGAGCTAGATACTGTAGCACAGATAGGTATCTGGGCACATGTAGGTCAACCCCTGTCAGGATTTCTCCAAGCAGAAAGGCCCACAAATAGCAAACCTATGCTCCGACACTTATACCATCCAGATCAGACTCCCATTTTTGAGCTGGACATCTATAGGAAGCTGTTCAAAACCTACAGATGGGTCCAGTGAGTTCCAGTAGGTCAAATGGCCTGCTTCTTTAAGCAGCAGCACTGAGCTGGACCGGTGCTTGCAGCCCCGCTCACCATTTAATAGGTTTATTGGCCAAACTATGTGAGAGCTGGTTGGTGCATTTGGGTCAGCTGGTAGAAGGAAGGCGAGTGACCCAGCAGATCCTCCTGTGCCCGTGCCTTTCAGAAGGAGTGATTCTAGTCAGGTGGCTTTCTGGAGGTGCAGGTGGAGTTACTGGGAAGCTATGACAGGGATTCCAGCTGTTCAGGTTACAAAGAGAGGGGGGCTTTTGGGAATTTGTTTTAAAAACTCTGGGCTGCTTTTTTGGACCCAAGATGAAGAAGGGATGGTAGAAAAGACAGCAAGATAATAGCAAAAAACAGCACTGGCAGATAAGATGGCATTAAAAGTGGGCCCCAACTCCCTACAAGGGGAAGTTTTTTTCTTTTAATGAAGGGGAATGCAGTAGGAAGACAGGAGAAAAGGGGCAGGGAGAAAGATCATATCTCCCTATCTCGCTTGGTGCCTACGGCACCCCTCATGATCAGAATTTCAGATGTTCTGTGGTGAGATCGATGGTATTTAAGAGAGAGTAGTTCAGTCTCCATACCTTTCCATCCTTGGCCTCTCAGCTAACATTACTAACAAGGTTACCAATTCAAGGAAACAGTCATGGTGGTTTTTGCAATGTGGGCATTTGTTCAGAAGGGACCGGACCGAGACCACCAACTCCTTTGACACAGGCCACCAAAAGGCAATCAGCTGGGGATTTTTATGCTACTAACCTGGACTGGAGTCACATCAGTGAGGTCGAAAGGCCCCATGTTCAATTATCATTCCCTGGAGCCTCCCACGTTGCTTGTTGTGATGCTGCTTTCACCATTCACCGGCTAGATGAGATTGCTACACTCATGTCTTCTATTGTCAGATGCATTTGAATGGTACTACAGTCCCAGCCTATTTTTATCATTTGTACAGAGCCTTACAGGATACAGTAATCACAGACTTCAAAAATACTCTTCCTATAATTTAACTTTTTGTCTTTTAAAACAGCAAACATAAAAGACAGAGAAATAATAAGAATCTTTACAGCCTGAAGCCTTATTTTGGGAGAGAGGGAAAGTGTTAGATTTCCATGATTTCTTATGGTCACCCTCAGTAAAATACACATTTCCTCTATTGCTGCCCGGAAGCCGGCACCAAGAAAAATGGCGACATACATATACACCAACAGGAGAAATGCGTCTTTGTTTTGTTTTGCTGTAAAAGTCAGTGCAGCATGACACTGTCAATAAAATGACATACCCTTACTTCAAGGCTTGCAACATCAGAAACGGACCCAAAGGTTTCCGTTACACCTGCTCACCTCAAAGTAGGCATCTTGTGAATTTTATTGAACATACGATCCAATCGCTTTAAGATGAGGATAAGGGCAGGTCTCACGGCCTCGGCTGTCCAGTCGGTGATGGGCAGCATCTCCATGATGTAGCGCCGGAGCCCACGGCTTTCCATCGTCTGGGTGTCATAAGGTGCCAGCTTCAGAAGGGAATGTGCAATTTCTGCCAACCTAAAATTATGGCTTGTTAAGAGGTAAATCTGATACTCCGCACGTGAGCTTCTCCACACTGAGCCATGCCAACTGCCTGGTGGAGGTATCACCAATCTCTTTTAACAGAAGGATTTTCGAGGTAAGAGCACTGCAGTTTAAACTCTTAGATCAAATGATCACACATTCCTGGCCCCTTAAGAAGCTTCTTCTGGAACCAATATTTATGCATGTTCTTGTATGGTATATGAGGAATACATCATCATGTGTATGTTTATGTGACTAGTGGATTGGTAAATTGCACCAAAAGGAACATAAAGAAAGGCTAGCTCATGTTATTAAAACAGTGGTATCATAGTATCTGTGTTCAGTTGATGATAATACATAATATGGGCAATCCTAGTGAAGGGTCTCTGCTAGCATGCTACAATCACCTGTAATGTGTCAGTGAAGCTGGAGTGGTTTGTCTTTTTGTAAGGTTACCAGATCAATATAGGGGGATGACTGGGTGTATTTTTGTGCAATTTAGATGCACTTAACTTTAAAAAATAATGTGGTTCACAGATCCATGTAATCTGCGTTGTTTAGGATTATTTCTCCCGGCATGTTTCATTTTGCTTCTCCCACTAGCTTCATTTATTACTTTTTTGGCTCTTTCTGACTCTCCCAGATAGCAATGCTTATGGGCTTTATAGCATCCCCCATCAGCACCCATGGCAGCATTCACCTCATGCTTGGAATATGAAAAGCAGTTAAACATACTTGAAGACTTGCTGTAATTTTTTTTGATGTGCTGAAATTGATACATTACCACAAAATTTTTCAATTTTGATAAAACTAAATTGTCCAAAAGAAAGCTGTTCTGTTGAAAACTGCTCATCTAGCTCTAGCAACAGCCTTGGAAAGGTGGGTCTTGGGGACCAGTACTGTGTATTGGAAGAGTATTTCCTCTTAGCTCCACTCAGCAGGCCACCAAGGGAAAGATGGAGGAAAGACTTAGGAAAAAGTCTGAAGAAAAAACAGCCATAAAACATGCACAAAATATTGTTTGAGGAGGAAGAAATTATATCCTGAGGCTTTGGGTGCTTTTCCACCTCTGTCTCAGGCTGAAATTAATGTGGTATGCAATCACTGAAGGATACTAAAGCAGAGATACAGCTCCTAGCAGGAAGCCATAACCCAGACAGTGCAGAGAATACACTGTTTGAAATCTTGTTGATATGTAGTGCTGCACAGCTCCTTAACTCTGTGAGATCCACCTTTAGGGAGCACTGTCATTCCTGAACGAATTTAACTTATAGTAACAGATAAACAGGTCAGCACTATTCTATATATTTTCTGTATAGGTTGGGATTATTTTATGGTCATTTATAATATTATTAACAATGTGGTAATAGGGATTTGAAAAAGCCACATGATCTTCTTTTACCTGCACATTAACAAAAATCTTTTTTTTCCCCCAGTAATATATTGTTTTGGCAAAGGTGATCAGGAGTTTAGATCCACAAAGAGAATCCTAATGATTATCAGCTTTTGTGGCTGAGTTTCTTACTTTGGATTCAACAATGGCACCTGAAAAAAATCCAGACACATTCCCTTTGCTGTTTAGACACTCTAAGCTTAGATCTGATTTTAATGCAAGTTGCTTAGGCAAAATAGTCACCTACTGTATCTTGTTATATGTGACTATGATCAATTTTATCTGACAGCTTTAAATTCCAAAGACAGTCTATAGCGTACAAGATAGTTTTAAAAAAACTCTTTGTAGCTGTGACTTGTTCTTTGAATCTGAGACTGGATTTTCCCATCCCTTCCGTCCTTAGCCATAGGCACAACTGGCAGCCACCTGGGGCACCACTAGGTCTGGGGGCACTGGTCTGCTGGGAGCCCGAACAGATGGGAAGCAGTGGAGCATGTAAGAGCAGGGCTGCTGGGTCCTAGAGAGAACCAAATGCAGCACAGTCTGAGGGAGGGGATTGGCTGTTGGGGTCTCTGGGAAGGGGTGGGGGAAGGAACTCACCCATAGGGTGACCAGATGTCCTGATTTTATAGGGACAGTCCTGATTTTTGGGCCTTTTTCTTATATAGGCTCCTATTCCCCCCCACCCGCCCCCGTCCTGATTTTTCACATTTGCTGTCTGGTCACCCTAGGTGGGGGTAATTGGTATCTATAGAAGACAAAGCCCCAAATATCGAGACTGGCCCTATAAAATCAGGACATCTGGATCTGGTCACCCTAGCTGAGGAGCACATCTCTCCCCCGGGCTGACAGCAATCCATCTCATCTGGGGGAGCTGCACAGGGCAGGATGAGCTGCTGTGGCTCCATGGGTGCTCCATCCCTGAGATCAGATGCTGTGCTAACTTCATCATGGTCCGTTGGGCTGGCGGTGGTGCCCACTGGCGTGTGATCGGACCTGAGGGTTTGCTGCTGCTGTTGTCACTCTGCACCCCAAGAGGTGGATTTTGGGGTCCTGCAGTTTTCTACCTATCTCCTTCTCTACTGCAACTGTTGGACCAGCAGGCTGGGGGGTGAGCCAAGCGTGAAAGCAGTGCTGTGTTACCATTTAGATTGTCATTTAACAAATTTGTTCACCAAAAATGCTTTCTAACAATCCTGAAATCAATTTTAATATATTTTTTAAAAAATCAATATCTTACCCAAAAACAGAAAATTAAGTTGTTGACAAATGTGACAAGTTTGGTATGGGGAAGGGAGTAGGCCAGTTTTCATCAGAGAAACAAAAAATGTTGACTGACTTTCCTATAGCCCTGTTACTGCTAAACAGAGCCCTTCAAAAACTGTAATATGCTCATCTCCTTACTAGTGTATACAGCAGGGGTCGGCAAAGGTAGGCACACATGCCAAAGGTAGCACGCAAGCTGATTTTTGATGGCATGCAGCGGTGGGCTGAGCCGCTCAGCCCACCACTGCTCTGGGGTTCCGGCTGCTGCCCCATTGCCACCCAGAGTCCTGGCCGCTGGCCCCACTCAGCACCCGCTGCTCGCCTGGGGACCCCCCAAGGAACCCAGGCTGGCAGCGGTCTGAGCAAGCTGGCGGCTGAGACTCCGGCTGAGACACTCAACCCGCTGTCGGCCTAAGGTTCCATTCACTCAGCTGGTAGGTGGGCTGAGCGGGACTAAATTCAACGAAATAGGAAAACAAGAGCAACTAATGACAGAGTGCAAGAACCTAGAGCAGTGGTCCCCAACCTTTTTCGTCTGGCAGGCGCCAGACGAAGGACCGTGGCAGTGGACGAGCATCCGCTGAAACACCGCTGAAATTTGGTGGCATTTCAGTGGCGATGCCTCTGAATGACACTGCTTATCAGCGGCAAGTGGTGTCGTCCAGAGTCGTCGCTGCCGAAATACCGCCGAATTTCGGTGGCATTTCGGCGGATGCTCGAGTAATCAGGTGCACTGAGTAAGCAGGTGCACTGAGAGGCCCCTGTGGGCATCATGACACCGGCCAGTAAGCAGGTGCACTGAGAGGCCCCTGTGGGCATCATGACACCCACAGGCACCACGTTGGGGACCCCTGACTTAGAGAGCCTCCTGAAGCACAGCGATCGTTTTGATTTAAATGGACTTGAACTGTATGAAGAATTGAGTACACTATCATCAGTGTTGCCACATACAAAATCGATGATGGACATTGTACACTTTACTCATACCAGCAAACTTGTTGACATATATCCTAATGTGTACACTGCCACTCGTATTCTACTGACAATTCCCGTAACAATAGCATCAGGAGAACGGAGTTTCTCAAAACTAAAACTCATTAAAAACTATCTCCGCTCTACAATGAGTCAGGAACACTTGATATTCTTGCTATTCTTGCAGTCAAACCAGATATCACTTTGTCTTTGTATACAATGACATTATTACTGATTTTGCAGCCCAAAAAGCCAGAAAGATTGCTTTTAATTAAAAACAAATCCTTGTTTCAATCTCTTCATATAAATTTCCAATAAAATGTTGACAAATTTAAAAAATTATATTATTTGCATCATTCTGTCAAATCAGAATTTTTTCTATAGTGCTACTTCTTTAGAGCTAGTCCAATCAGCATTACAGTGTGCTTCATTAAGTTAAACTGGTTTTAATAACATGCATGTGGCAAGTTTTCCAATACTGTAAGCTTATGTCTGTGTTGCTAAGAGCAAGACAGGCATGGGGCACCAGTTTAATAATCCCGCCTAGGGCACCATAAATCCTAAGGACGGCCTTCCTAAAGCTCCTGGGGCCCTCACAGCTCTCAAAGGGGAACCCTTAAAATTTCCACTATAAAATCTTTGAGAAAAAGATGACTCACCATTTGATTTCATGCTAACTATGGATGAGACCATATTTAAATAGAATATTAGGGTTGGAAGGGATCTCAGGAGGTCATCTAGTCCAACCCCCTGCTCAAAGCAGGACTAATCCCCAGACAGATTTTTTGCCCCAGTTCCCCAAATGGCCCCCTCAAGAATTGAACTCACAACCCTGAGTTTAGCAGGCCAATGCTCAAACCACTGAGCTATCCCTTCCCCCAAATCCCCAAGGATTTGTTTCAATCCTAGCAAGTCTGTCATTTCTAGCACTGAAACTGAACCAGCAATTTTCTGGAGCAGTACAGGAGTCACAGTATTCATAGCTAACTTACAGTGTGACTTCAGTGATTCAGACCCTCAGCTCCATTATGATAACTTCTCATCTCTTAAGGATTTACGCCTTGGAAAACAGTCAGAAATGTCCATGAGCAGCTTTACCACTTACTTCCCTACTTCCTGATTCATTATAATCTTTCAACAAAATTCACTGATGACACTATTAAGTCATCTTAATATACATAGACAGGCTTAGTTCAGTGACTCCAACACATACAAACCTATGAAAATAAAGTTTCCATATTAATATAAAACAGAAAATAGTTCCAGTCTGTGCAAATTGAGACCCCCTTATATTCTGTGCAATGACAAAACAAGGATCTCAATATAATATGGAAGATCCACAGCCCTCACTTAATGTTATGCTATGAGCTAAATCCTTGCATTGGATGTACATTCTGAGGCTCACTGAATTCAATAAGAAATATTTGGAGGATTTGTACTGCAACAAAATGAGGCAGTACAAATAATTATTCCTTCCTATTTTTGACATTCTCTAGCACTTACTTTCCAGAGGAAAATATATTACAGTGATCCACACACTGCCAGACCACACATGTCCACCTGTATTTAAATCAGTTTATGTTCCGGCCATGCACCACACAAGAATTTCATACATCTGCTATAAGAAGGAAGTCCTGTGTTGAAGAGTTAAGCACTAACCACTAAATACGACTCTCTTTACTGTACGTAAAAAGGCATTCTGTCTGGACCATATATGAAAAATGGAGGTGAAATTGCAGGAATTTGATAAACAAAATCTAAATTCATATTACACAAAAATACATTTCCTGTGGAGCTGATTTTCATCCAAAGACCTCTACCTAGAAAGAAGCTATCCGACAAATTCTTTGGGCGAGGTTCTGCACCCCACTACAGCTCCTTTGAATTTCTCCAGTGGTGCAAATCATCCATAAAAACCACAGATCAGCCTTCTGAGGATCCCCTTTGTGTAAGGGGAATTTCTGGGTGGTACAGGGCTGGCCTGCTGGGTCTACACCATCCCCTATACCCCAGCCTCCAGCGTAAGGGTGAAAGGGTATCTGATTGGGGCCTGGATATAACTGGCCGCCAGAATGCCCCTTTGGGGCTGTGGGCAGCCTGATATAACTCAGAGCTGTCCGAGGGATGCTCTACTTTACTTTGGAGATCAAGGCAGCCTCAGGAATGGGGGAGCAGAAGATTGATTTAAAACCATCTTTGCTCCTTCCCAGTGAATCTGGCCTATCAGTGTTTCCGACAAAGTGGGTATTCACCCATGAAAGCTCATGCTCCAATACATCTGTTAGTCTATAAGGTGCCACAGGACTCTTTGCTGCTTTTACAGAGCCTGACTAGTATGGCTACCCCTCTGATACTATCAGTGTTTAGTTACCTTTAGTTCAAGGAACAATCCTGAAGCTTCCAATGATATCCTCTGAAAGTATTCATATACCCACAAGTTATAGTGAGAGCTACATTAAAACTGCCCCATATTAGTCCTGGTTTTCATTGTATAACAGGATACAGTACACACAATTACATAAGAACACAAGAACGACCACACTGGGTCAGACCAAAGGTACATCTAGCCCAGTATCTTGTCTTCCGATAACAGCCAATGCCAGGTGCCCCAGACGGAATGAACCAGACAGGTAATCATCAAGTGATCCATCCCGTCGCCTGTTCCCAGCTTCTGGCAAACATAGGCTAGGGACACCATCCCTGCCAATAGCAATTGATGGACTTATCCTCCATGAACTTATCTAGTTCTTTTTGAACTCTGTTATAGACTGGTCTTCACAATATCCTCTGGCAAGGAGTTCCACAGGTTGACTGTGTATTGTGTGAAAAAATACTTCCTTTTGTTTGTTTTAAACCTGCTGCTTATTAATTTCATGACCCTTAGTTCTTGTGTTATGAGAAGCAGTAACACTTCCTTATTTACTTTCTCCACACCAGTCATGATTTTATAGACCTCGATCATATCCCCCTTAGTCATCTATTTTCCAAGCTGAAAAGTCCCAGTCTTATTAATCTCTCCTCATATGGCAGCCGTTCCATACCCTTAATCATTTTTGTTGCCCTTTCCTGAACCTTTTCCAATTCAAATATATCTTTTTTTGAGATGGGGCAACCAAATCTGCATGCAGTATTCAAGATATGGGTGCACCATGGATTTATATAGAGGCAATATGATATTTTATTACCAGGATCACTCAGAAAACACTTATGCCATCAGAACACACCTGCAGAACAGGTAGACCCAACAATACCCAATAGGATGTCATTTCACCTGCAGATTATTTTTTGTTTTTATATCTAATATTATACATGCCCCACCCATGTGGAAAAATAATGATCAAGCCAGCACATGCATGTTTTAGTGACTCTCGGGACAACTGCCAACTTCAGCAAAATACTTGATAGTGTGAATTGTTGCCACTGGTTGTGAGTGTATGAAATCTCCAGGAAATGCAAAGGGAATCAGACACAATCTAGGGAACACCAAATACAGTTTCTGCAAGACTGCCAGCGTGACAAGAGTAATTGTTAAACAAGGAAGGAGATTGGCCTTCTTAGAACAAAACAAAAGTGGTTACTTTTGGTTTTATGCAAAATTAGAGTCAGGGAATGAAAATGGCAAATCCCTGAGATGAGCCCACCTCCCTATATGTCTGTGTTCAGAATGCTCCTCCCTCTGCATTCATAACTCTAGCACACACTTTCCACTCCTTAGATACTAAGACTTGCCTTCTTTCCCCATCCCCTCCTCCTCATGTTTCATCTCCCTTTTCGTGGAACTGAAGTAAGTTGACAGATACCCTGATTGGAAGCCTACTGAAACAGCCGGTTCCCAAGGCTGAGCGATGTCAGACTTGCCCTTGGAATTGAATACAGCATCCTGTATGCAGAGCGTGCATTTCTTCACTGTTATACAGACAAGCACACACAGATTTGTACAGCGAGTGGAGTACCTCATGTGAGACTTAACATCCAGCAGCTCCAGGGAAGTCACCCTGGGCTCTCCAGCCAGGTTCTGCAATATCTTCAGCCTAGGACCACAGTGCTTATAGAACTCAGTGCAGATATTCAGCAGGGATTCCCTGGGCCTCCTGAACTCCTCCCTAGCAATTCGCTCGTCCAGCTCCTCCCGGGGGAGACCCTGGCCTTCCTCCAGCAAGTGAAGATTTTCCCTGGGGATTAAAAAAGTGAGGGTGTATGATATATAGCTGGAAGGTGACAAACAGCTTGATAAATGAGGAGATTGTAATGAACCCCTCCTCCATAACAGGTAGGGCTGTACTTCGGTAGGTAATCACTGCTCTGCAAAAGCCACTTCCCCTGCGATGGAAAAGGAAGACAAAGCAGCTGGCATTTGTAGGAAGGAGAGAGAGAGAGAGGGGGAGAGACAGAGAGCGTTTGTTACCTCCAGGACCCTCCTGAGAATTAGCTTTGTTTAAATGAAATACCTTTTGCTGGTTTCCTCTGAAACAGCATCCCTTGTCTCAATTACTACAAGTGGAACCCGATGAACTAGGAATCCATCTCGGAGGAGTTCATCACAAGATGCCAGGGAAAGGGGGTGTAGGTCTTACTGTACCTGATAAAGTGCAGTTTGGCTCCTTGATCCGGGTACCTGGGAAATTGAAAATACAGACACTGTGGTTCCAGATAGGAATTCAGGAACATCAAAATTGCCATATTGGTTCAGATCCTCTGTCTCAGTCACAGTGTCCAGTATCAGATACTTCAGAGGAAGGTGCAAGAAACCCCACTGTATGCAGATGAGAGCTAGGCTGCTCCCCAGAAAAATCTCATCTTAACCCATAATAATTAGAGATTGGTTTAAACCCTCTTCTTCATCTCCTTTGGAGGGTAAATTATCCCAATCTTTTCAATCTATCTTCATACGAGGGCTGTTCCATCCCCCTAATCATTCTCATTGCCTGCCTCTGACCCCCTCTGGTTCTGTCATAGCCTTTTGACATATGGTGACCAGAACTACAAACCGTATTCCAGGTGAGGCATATCCTTGTTCTATATAATGGCATTATCATATTTCCCATATTTGTCTACCTCTGAACATTTTATTTTATGAGAACAGATCTGAACTAATGGAGAAACTCTTCAAATGTGAGTTGGGTTTTTTTTTTGCTTTTGACTCCCAGGGGTTTTTTTTTTTGCTTTTGACTCCCAGGAAGAATAGCTTGGAAGCTGGAGCAGTGATCAAGTCTTGTATCACTAGACTCCTGCTGTCACTATTGAGTTTCTGTTATGAGGAGAACACCACAGAGAAAACAAATTTGAAACATGGAGCTTTAGAAATAAATATTTTGAATTGCTTTTAGAATACGGAAAATTCTCTATCAGAAAAGTCTGGAGATTTGAGCCCAGAAGATTTTCCAACCACACAATATCAGAGTCTCTAGACGGGAAATTTAACAACCAATCAGGACACAGTTTTACTACAATTGTAATCCAATTTTCGTAGACCAATAAAATGAGCACTGGCTAAGATTTTTACTACCTATGTATCCTACTTTCAGACTGCAATCAGTGGATGGGTGCCCCAATCCCACGAATTAATGCATTGATTTCAGTGACTGGAATAGATTTGTGCCCTAAACATATGCATGTTGTCACACTGAGGTATGGTGGAGTAGCGTGGAGAATTGGTTGTAGACTAGCTAGTTCAATGTGGGGAGAAGAGATAGGGACCTATCTAGATGGTCTTCAGAAAATGGTTCTCTTTATTTATATGCAGTCCATGGGGCTAGTCTGGATCATCCATTGCACATACAGTACATACAAACACAACATTTGCCATCTAAACCACACAGATACCACAAGGGAAATAGAATTCAGAACAGAACCTTTTGCTACAAAAATACTGGCTTCTACAGTTTGCACTAAAGGAGCATTTTCCTTAGCTGTTGGTAATACCCGGACTTGTAACCTCTTTGTAGGCTAGCAACATGACAACATAGAATCTGATCACAGAAACATGTAACCTATCCAACAGAGGGCAGCACTGCCTATGTTAGCCAGCCCCATACTCCACACAGATTCATAAAATCCAATTATCTGTAACATGCTTTTGTGCTTCCTACTGGCATCTTCTGTACAATGTAATATCTGGAGGTTTTGTGCTCACAGCCACCTAATGTGAACTGCCTTGCCACGAGTGATAGAGCAGTGTAATGGATTTCTGGCAATACCTCCACTAGGTTTTAGTTAAACAACCCTTCAGACTTTCCTTTCCTTATTTCCTTCCTGTTGTTTTCAAACAAAAGTAGAGAAAAAAGAACATCAATATCTGCTCTCTCCTGCATTCTGTGCCACTCTCTCCCTTGCTGTCTCTGCCTAGTGGCAAAGGGAACCAGATAACGACAACTGCAAGAAGATGATCACAAAGGAAAAGCAGAAAGCAAACTAGTGAAAAGGCAAATCCTCATTCATTGCAAATGGGAATGCAGTACTGGGCTTTACCATGCGGTGACACTGTTTGCAGTAATGAGGCAGGAAGGAATGCACGCATTTGTGGCTGTTATTGAAATGGGAGCTGTCCAACTGTAAGTTTGGCACTGGACTCGGAAGCAAAAAAAGGGACATTTTTAATCTGGTTAATAAAATCTCTGGTCAGGCTAAGGGGAACAAAGGAGAATGAATCTAGAATAAGCATCTCCCTGTTTGGTATTCTCTCCTGAGAATCCAGCATTGCGGTGTTGCTTACTTTGTGGTTCATTCTGGGGTTTTGTTTTCTCTTCAGGCCTTGTTACCGTTAGTCACTGATTGCTCTCTCCCACACATAGTGCCTTCAGAACTGTCCCCAGAACACAGGACGGACTCTGCACTTCAAAACTCCAACAGAGGCTAGTGGGAGCAATGGATTGAAAAGAAAACCAATGGAATTACCTAGTATTCACCCCAGCTGACATGGTATGGTTGGCTGTTGTGGCTCCTTTATGGCCTTGGTCACACCTGCTCATTTGAGGGGCAGTCATGGGCCTGTACAGAAAAAAATCAATAGCATATTGAAGACAATCTCTCAGAACCAGAATGCCTCTTCAGCCATGACCTGGTAAAACACAGTGCTAATTTTACCATGGGTGAGCATGGTCATTATACACTAGCATGCTATGTATGCATCACAGCTTCACCATACATAGCTCCCTGGACTCATGTTATCCAGCGAGTTACAAAGTACAGTCTTTAGTCTGACTGCCATGGGAGTTACCTGGTGAGAACTTCCACACTATACAAGAGGGCCTGCAGGGAAGTGGCAAGAGCAGCAGTAGCAGCAATCTCCTCACGAGCAGCTGGCACCGTCTCCACTTGTGAGGTCTGCCTCTTCAGTTTCTGCAGGTAACAGGGAACCAGGGCTTCCAGGACCATCAGCATCTGGAGGCTGGGACAACAGAAACCACACAACCTAGCTAGAGAGGAGTGTGCTGCAGAGTGAAATTCACTTCAGGCAGAGGTTTGAGAGTCCAAAGGCAACCCAAGCGCCACTGGATCTCACCTCAGGCTGTGATTTCATGATATCTCACCAGCTAAACAGGGTTGGGCCTGAGAGGTACCTGAATGGGAGACCCTGCTGAAGGAAATCCAGGTGGTGCAGGAAATGAATATAATACAATTACTTTGTATCAAGACAGCGCCTTTAGTCTGAGGATCTCATAGTCACTTACAAAGGTGGTTGAGTTATATCTGTTCAAATATAGGTCCAAAGATGCCATGCAATTGCGTAATGCCCTAATTTGCATATCAGGTTCATATGCATTCCAACACATTCATTTTCCTTCCCAAAGATTCCTTTTCTCTCAGGTTCCCCTCCATACCTGCCTACCTCTGTTTCCACAATTCTCTCCCCTCTGTGTTTGTCTGCCTCTTTTCTCTGGCTCTCTGCTCCTTCCCTCACGTTCCCCCTCCATGTGCTCCATGACCACAGAGATCCTAAACCAGACAGTGGTCCCCAACTTTCCCATGACTATAGACAGATGGTTAGAGTGACTGCCTTTCTAGTGCTGCTGTGTCCATCACGCTGCCTGGGGCTCTAGTCATATGGCTGTTGGCAGCTTGGGAGCTGTGCTCTACGAAAGGTGCCTATGGATTGAGAAGTCATCGGGGTCTCTATGATTTAGACTCCCAAAACAGACATCCAGGACCCTAACCACAAAGCATCTTTCCCATACAGATGCCCTCTTTAACCAATGAAAGTGGTTTGAGAGCAGCAGATGCTCGAGGGCTTGGGTGTGTTCCAGGTGCACAGAATGACTGAACACAGCTGAGTTTCCTATCATCATGCCTATGTTACTGATGGTAAAGGGAGGCACAGAAGGGCTAGGTGACCTGCCCAAGGTCACACATCCTGTCTGTGGCAGTCAGGGACAACCCAGGTCTCCTGACTCCCACTCCCAAATCATTTCTGTACCAGGGCCCCAGCAAGGTGTTAGGGGAGGGACAGTGCTTGCTGCTGGAGGTGGTTTCTTTCAAATGAAATAGGAAAACAAGGTCTTGCCTGCTTGTATTTATTAAAGCTTTCTTGCAAGAATAGGGCTATAATGATTGAACAGTCAGTTTTAATCTGGATAATTGCCAGAGCTGTGCAATTTAATTTTATTTAAATTCCAAAACTTTTCACTAGAGAACATTACAAATACAGCACCTTTCACCATTCTAACGTCAACTGTATTTTTTTTAAAGTGGAAGAAGATTGTGAATAGACAACACCTTCTAAAAGCCCCAAAACAGCCATGCTTGGAATCCTCTTGCATAATCTTTACCTCCCCCACTTCTACTGCACTGTGTTTTATTCCTCACGCACCAAGCTATTCTTTTCCCTTTCCAAGCACGAATGAACTAAGACAGAAATCAAAGAGATGTTACCTTCTAAATGATTCAGGAGCATATGCCACCACAGTTACACACAGCTTGATGGCTTCACTGATAGAAAAGGTCAGATCCTCATTCCCATAGCAGAAATCTGAGGGGATGAGAATAACATAGGAAGTACTTATGAAAATTGTATAAATGGAAATGGAGGCAGGTAGAATTCACTCAAAGGGCGAGCATAAGGCCTACACACCACTTAGGTCCTATTTTGAATTTCACCCACTATCAACATACTCTGAATTGCACCATGACAATAAAGGTTTTAATGACAGGTTTTGTTTTTCAGCTAACTGCTATTTTACTAAAAACTGACATCAAATGTGACACTGACTGCGTGGGACTTGTTTCACCCCCTGAAAATCAGGTCACTTTTATTTAGGTGCCTACATATGGATTTGTGGCCAACATTTTCAAAAGCAGCTAGCAATTTTAGATAATTCTTTTCAAAAGCACTTAAGTCACATTTTTAAAAGTGACTCAAGCACTTAGGAGCCTGAATCTCATTGAAAGCCAATGACTTAGACTCCTAAGTGTTCAGGTCACTTTTGAAAATGGGACTTAGGTGCTTTTGAAAATGTTATCGTTCAGTGCCTCAATTTTTAGGTTCCCAACTCGAGACTGCAAAGAGTCCAGATTTTCAGAATGTGGATGCTCAGCACTTTCTGAAATTATCTTAGAATGTCCCAAGCTGGACACCCAAAAATAGAGGCAACCAAAATTACTGGTCACTATTGAATATTTGGGCCTTATGGGTTAGCATTTTCAAGAATTCAACTTTCATGAAGGCACCTATTTGAAGGCCAGATTTTCACAAGTGCTCAAGTACCCTGGGGCTCCCTTTATTAAACTTATGGGCAGATTTTCAAACAAGTTCAGCACACAATGCCCCCTTCTGAAAATCTGACCACTCATTTAGGTTTCTCAGCTCTTTTGAAAAATCAAATTCCAATTGTGAGTGTTGAGCAACTGAAAATCTGGTCAGAGGTGTCTGAATTGGGCAACTAAGTTTCAATTTTTTGCCTTATATTCTCACTTTAAACAATAAATCTGATTTTCAAAGGTTCCTAAGGGAACAAGGTGCCAAAATCCAGCCAAGGAGAATTAAAGAGCTTTTCTGGTTTAAAACTTAACAAGTTGAGAGACGCTGTATTGTGCAATTTGCTCCTGAAAAAGCAAGACAATATCAGCACCCCTTAATTATTTCATATGATAGTTAGTGGTACTGCTGTACAATACTGCAAAATCCCAGAACATAACCAACCTTTCCTGTAAATCCGAGAGGGCTTCATGGTTCCTTGAACCCCACATTACTGGGATACCAGTAATGAACAGCTTGTGTATAAGGTGAATCTAACGACCTGGAAACAGCTGAAAGGTCCATACAGTAGCAGCAAACATTATTTCCCCACAAACAGCAAAGCAGCTGAATTGCTAAATGTAGCATCCCATTGCTTCTACTGCTGAAGGAAGGGAGGATCCTTCATGTTTCTGAATAGCCCCAAGTATTGTCTTTAGAGATAGGCCAGAACCAAAAACCCAGAGCTGAACACCAGATAATCGCTGATTGGTGTCCATCACTTGCCAGTCATAGTCCATCCTGGGGATCTGATGCCTTTGTTTCTTGCCAGCATGGAGCAGAGTAACTGCATTGATTTTGTCTGCATGATGCAGCCTGTTTGGGATCTTTGTTCTTTACTCCCCATTGAAAAAATTCAAAATGCCAGTGGCTGGTCTCAAACTTGCTTTCTCAGCACAACAGAAAATGTTTTTCAATTAAATAAATAACCCTTTATGGAAATACCTAATGGACGACTGGGACAAACCTAACCCTCACAGCTGGGTAAAATGTAAGAAGCTGGTACTCCTGCACTCAAAAACAAAAAGCCTAAATATCAGAGGGGTAGCCGTGTTAGTCTGGATCTGTAAAAGCAGCAAAGAATCCTGTGGCACCTTATAGACTAACGGACGTATTGGAGCATGAGCTTTCGTGGGTGAATACCCACTTCGTTGGATGAATCACCCACGAAAGCATGCTCCAAAGCGTCTGTTAGTCTATAAGGTGCCACAGGATTCTTTGCTGCTTTTAAAAAAGCCTAAAGCAAATGTTACTGGGTCAACATATTAGATACTAAATAAATAATCATGTCTCTTGAATACAGGGGATAACAAAAGTAAGATTTGCTATTACCTAATGATTTGAGAGGCTTTTCTGCTTTCACCAGCTCTAGGATGTCCAAAATGTCAGGTGTATCTCCCTCTAGGGACTGCAGCAGGTCAAACAGGCACTGAGCTGACACTCCTTTGCTGGGTCCATTGTTTGTAGCATCCTGTTTAAATGACACCCACTTATTATTGATTTTTTTATTATTTTATTTGCATTCCACATGTCTTCATTTGCAGATAGAAACAGTTCAGTTTTAATCACGAGTTCATAGAGTTTACAAGTTCAGTTCAAGAGTGTAATCATATAAAACAATATGTGTGCTGTTTGACTCTGCAAAGAAAGGCCAGAGCAATGACATGGTCTGGAAATTGTATAGGTTTACTTCCAAAGGGTTCATTCAAGTGCTGTCCTCTGAAGTAATGGTGCTGCATCACAGATAATCAAGGTCTCTAACTTCCTCTGGGCCTTTATACTCACAATCAATTATAGAACCATAGGATTGGAAGGAACCTTGATAAGTTATCTAGTCCACTCCCATACACTGAGGCAGGACTAAGTATTATCTAGACCATTTCTGACAGGTGTTTGTCTAATCTGTTATTAAAAAACCTCCAGTGACAGAGATTCCACAACAGCCATAGGTGACTTGTTCTAGTACTTAACTGCCCTTAACAGTTAGGAAGTTTTTCATAATGTCTAACCTAAATCTCCCTTGCTGTAATTTAAGCTTATTGTTTCTTTTTCAACATAAGATTATAGAACTGATGGTCACACTTTATATTAAGGTTCTATTTATAAATAGCTTATAAAAGGTTAATCAATGGTTAATCAATTGCTAGAGTCCAACTGGTGAATAGGTTGCTTATAACCATATATCATGTCTGTACCATGCTCACTACAGCTATTAATCATTTATTAACACTACATAAACCATTTAAACTAGGAATTTAATATAAAGCATGACTGAATTTACCATACTGGATCAGATCATTGGCCCTGCTGTCAGCAATGCCCAAGGTCAGATGCTTCAGAAGGTGAAATAAAAAATAATGCACCTAGCCAATGAACAAAACTGTTGGTGGGGCAGAATAAGGGGAGCAGGATAATTTATTATAATAACTACATAAGAACGGCCATACTGTGTCAGACCAATGATCCATCTAGCCCAGTATCCTGTCTTCTGACAGTGGCCAATGCCAGCCTCTCCAGTCTCCCTAAGCATTTCACAATCACCATCACCATACCTGGTCAAGAGGTGGTAGTATATTCCTACTGCTTTATTCTAGCATGGAATTTCTATCCACAGAGATTCTGTGGTACAATTTGATTCATTTAAGATTTTGACTATATTTGACTCTATGCTTCCTATCACATATAGTGCCACCCCTACAACAGCATGACCTATTTTGTCATTCCTATATATTTTATACCCTAGTGTTACAGTGTCCCATTGATTGTCATTATTCCACAAAGTTTCTGTGATGCCTGTTATATCATTATCCTCAGTTAATACCGGGCACTCAAGTTCATTCATCTTAGTATTTAGACTTCTAGCATTTATACACAAGCACTTTTAAAATGTGTTACTTTTTAGTTGTCTGCCTTCAAGTGATGTAATTGAATGGGACTCTTTCATTTCACTGTTTCTCTTCAGTTCCTATCTGGGCTTTATCAACATCTATCCTCTCCTCTTTACTAGGATATAGAGCAGGGGTCAGCAACCTTTCAGAAGTGGTGTGCTGAGTCTTCATTTATTCACTCTAATTTAAGGTTTCGCGTGCCAGTAATACATTTTAATGTTTTTAGAAGGTCTCTTTCTATAAGTCTATAATATAGAACTAAACTATTGTTGTATGTAAAGTAAATAAGGGTTTTAACATGTTTAAGAAGCTTCATTTAAAATTAAATTAAAACGCAGAGCCCCACAGACTGGTGGCCAGGACCCGGGCAGTGAGTGCCACTGAAAATCAGCTCGCATGCCACCTTTGGCACGCGTACCATAGGTTGCCTACCCCGATACAGAGAATCCCTGCTAACAAAGCCTTCCCTATGGGATATCTCTGAACAAACCGTGTGTTCCTCCACACTTGTTAGCTTTCCCCCAGCCCTTAGTTTAAAAACTCCTCTATGCCCTTCTAATTTTACATGCCAGCAGTCTGGTTCTCTTTTGGTTTAGGTGGAGCCCATCTTTCTTGTATAGGCTCCTCCTTTCCCAAAAGGTTCCTCAGTTCCTAATAAACCAAAAGCTTTCCTGCCTACACCATCCTCTCATCCATACATTGAGGCCCTGGAGTTCTGCCTGACTAACTGACCCTGTGTATGGAAGTGGAAGCTCTTCAGAGAATGCTATCATGGAGGTTCTGGACTTTAATCTCTTACGTAGCCGCCTAAATTTGGCTTCCAGAACTTCTCTCCTACCTTTCCCTGCAGTTAATTCACTATGCAGTTCTCCCAGGCATTGCAAACCCAACTATATATATTTCTAATGATTGAATCCTCCATTACTATTACGCGTCTCTTTCTAGTGACTGGGATTTTCTCCCTTAAAGGTATTTTCAGTGCAAGAGGACACCATGACATCATCTGGAAGGAGGGTTCCAACTATGGGATCATTTTCCTCTGCTCCAGTTGGATGTTTTCCTTCCCTGAGACTTCCATCCTCCTCAGTAGCACAGAGTTTGTCAGACTGGGGGTAAGATTGTTCTACTGTGTGCTGGAAAGTCTCATCTATGTACCTCTCTGTCTCCCTTAGCTCCTACAGTTCAGCCACTCTGGTCTCCAGAGCAGTACTCAGTCTCTGAGGGCCATGAGCTCTTTGCACCAAATGTACACATACGTCAAGTAATCCTAAATGTTGCATTCAGTGACATGAACTGGATAGCCCCCACTCCGCTTCTGGGCTTGTGCATGTCTTGTTTTTACGCCTGCAGCTTTTTCTGTTTTGTTTTGGAGGGGTTTTTTTCGTTAGGAGGGCAGGTGTTTATTGGCATAAATTTAAAGTATGTTAGGTATGTCTGGATTTCACATTCCCTCACTAAACTCCTGTTTGCTAGCTCCTCTGGTCATTGAGAAGCTGGTTTTATAAGCCCCTGTTCTCCCTGAGTAGCCCTCCCTTTGGTTAACAGTTAATAGATCCTAAAGGGATTAGTGTAACAAGTACATTGCTCTTGATTTCCATGAGAATTCCAAGCATGCAGCTCCTCCTTTGTCCCAGCTGCTTTCCCCTTGCTTTCTCCAGTGTGGAAGCCTGTCTGCATATCCATGCTCCCCAGTGTGAATAGAAGGATCAGGTTCTACTCACAGGGAACTCGAGCAGAGGAGCCACGCTGGCAAACAGTTGCAGAACAAAGGGCTTGCGATGCAGAATGTAGAACTGGCGGCAGGCAAACTCAATCGCTTGGCGTAACTGTGGGTTGCTTTCATAGTCAGCATACACCTGGGGGGAAAGGGGAGAGGAAGCGTACAGAAGTGACAATCCAATTAAAACAGCAAAACAGCAAATTCTGCAAGGTATTGTGGGCCTTGAAAACAGTGTTTTCACATTTCCTCCATAACTGGCCCCCAGAATCCTGCCCTGCAGGTGTTTGATTAGATGTGGGATTCAGCAATCGTTAATTTCTCTGAGCTTTGTAAACAATATAACTAAGTTGCCTCCCTGCTCTATTTCCCTACTGATATAATGAGTTACCTTGAAAAACAGCTGCTGATATTGCTTTTGCTGCACTCCGGCAACAAACCCCACTAAATTCCTGCATTTGGAGTGGATTTCACCCCATTACAGACAGCCCACATAAGACTTTCTATGCCACAGAGGTCCAGTGGGTAGCCTTGGGCAGGGGGTGCAGGCAAAGTAGCTGAGCTGCACACCAAGGAAATGAGCTCAGACTCTGGGGGCAGAAAATGAACTTTTTGTGGAAGACAAAAAGACGTCCCTTTGTCCTGCCCCTGAGGAAGTAAATGTACAAAGTATTTATATTCATGGAAATGGGATCTCAACCAGGCTTGGTTGAAATGCTGCAAAAAGGGGTGAGAGAAACATATTGAGACAGAAGGTTAGACTGCTAAATTAAGTTTAAAAATAATGTTATAGAACAAAAATCACATGTAACCCTTCTGTTTCCATTATCCTTATTCACTCTCTCTTAAACCTTGATCTTTGATTATTGTTTTCACTGTAGGTATATCTCAGCGCTGTCATATTGTACAAAGAACTGATTATTCAAGCTGGTGTGTACATTGCATTCCTGGTATTACTGTGAGTGCTCAGTGGATAAGGGGCTGAACACTATGAGGGAAGACTTCAAAGGGGATCTGGGACTGGGGTTCACCTCTTGTTAACCTGCAAGGCAAATTAAGGGCTAGCATAGCCTAGAGGAGGTTGTTTGGGTGGCTAACAGGTTGGTGGGGTCCACACAGCCAGTTAGTGTGTGACATGCAAGTGCACTGTAGATTCACAGTTAGTGACATCAAGGTCTTAGATTGTAAGCCCTCTGGGGCAGGGACTGTGTTTTCCTGTGTGCTTAGACAGCACCTTGCATGGTGTGGGCAGATCCCCAATACAAATGGTGAAACTTATTCTGTGACTGACCCTGGGCAAAAAGCCCTTAACCTTCCACCTTCGTCTCCCAACCTGTAAAATGGGAGATGCTAATTACCTATCTCACAGCAGTACACTGAGTACGTACTGCTGGTAAAGCACTCTTAACAATGGAAAGAACTGAGTACTCAGGGCGTTTATTATTGTTGCTTTACCAGAATGCTTGTGTCGCTCGCTGATTTGCTAGGTATGATGACTGACAGCAGCTCTTTAGTCTTTGGTGTTAACCAGTGGGAGGAAAACACTCACCTGCAGCATGGTGGGGAGGATCCACTGGTACCCACTGAGAGAGAAGAGATGGTTGAAGTGCACAGCAGTGTTGATGACAGTGGCAGCGTACTGCCTCAGCAAGGCGCTGTCCTCTGGGTGCAGGATCAGGGCTCCATTGAAGACATTTAGGAACAGCATGATCTCATCCCCCCAGGGAAATTCACTGGGCATGCCCAGGAACATCTCCTCCAGGAGCTTAATCCACAGGCTTTTCTGAAGGGTATCAAGGCCAAAGAGTTCCTTCCCAGCTGCAAGAACAATGCAGGCAGCATCGAAGCTAATTAATCGCCTTAGCCCAGCAAGGCATTTCCAGCTGGGTAACATTCCCAAAGACCAATGGAAGGGATCTGCTGAGCAATGACCTCTTACAGGGCTTAGAGGTTTCCTCCAGCAAAACTCATCACTATTTTGGCTACAGGTGCTTTTTAAAGGAAGATTGAACCAAATTAATCGGTGGTGCAACTTCACTGATGACAACAGATTTTGGCCAATCGCGTTTAAGCAACAGAAAAGAGAAGTATAAAAGGGGCACTGGAGGAATGTGATGAATTATCACAGGGCTTTATTAATCTTTTTTCTATACGTTTAAAATTCATTCCATTTTTCATTGTCTTTTAAGTTAAAGCAGACCAAATCTTGCATATACCACTGGCAGCTTGTTGACTTTGTGGATAAATACAATTTTTTACCCTTTGGGTTATCCCAGAAGGAAACACACAGCTGGATGCTGATGTGCAATTACAACGCTGATTTTGAAACTGAATGCCTCCAGTGTCAGCACACATGACCTGCCAATGCTTACCCCACAGTGAAAAGGGCCCTCCAGGGCAGGGGACTGTCTAATCCACCCCAGAGTTTGATTAGAAAACTTACTTGATTAATAGGATTAACCTCTGAAAGGGGGCAGTTCCTCAATTCCTCTTGCAAAATTTTGCACCTGTGCCCATCATGGCTGGAGACCTCACATTTGCACATGCAAGTTGTGTAACTACACAGATAAATTCCCCTGTGGACATGCAGTTACCTAATTTCCAAGTGCAATGTTGCATGCACAGATGCAGAGCTTGCATACTCCATACAAAGTTTGTGAGCACAGCTGCAGGTGCCTTAGCAGTGATTGTCAGTAATCAGAGTGTATAGAGTGCCTGTAACTGAGGCACTAATCCAAAGCCCACTAATGTCAATGGAAAGAAGCCTTTCTTGCGGGCTCATAATAAATGAAAAGTTTTATACTGCAGCACCTTTACTGCAGTCACATTTACGTACTAACATCTGGACATCATATTCCTGGGCAGGGTATTTTAATTTGAGATGAGATAAACCACTATGCTGTTCAGTCTTTCTGAGCAAGTAATAAGATTGCCTGAATGAAGTTGCTGGTGCCAAGTTCAATATGCAAATGGAGCCAGTGAGATCTTTGCCAAGTACTTTCTCAGTACCTTGAGGATCACTGAAGAGGGAGAATTCAGCATCAATGGCACTCCGAGGGAAGGAAGGCAGGCGGAGAAGGTCCTCTTGGAGCATAGACACATGGGATTGTTTGTGGGCCACAGGGATTTTCTGGGTCAGTGATATGAGGAACAGCACCCGTCCTACCTCTTCCAGCTTGCGGGTGAACACCTAGCAAAGAGAGAGAGACACACACACACACAGCAGCATAGCGCCAATTAGAAGGGGTTTTTAAAGAGTGTGGCATTTTTAAAGATCAATCTCGCCACCTAAGTGCAAAGACAAAGTGGAAAGAGTGGAAGGCAAGTGCCCTGGGGTAACTCTCCCCAAGTGCTACTGAGACATC
Source organism: Gopherus evgoodei (assembly GCF_007399415.2). Lineage (NCBI taxonomy): Eukaryota > Metazoa > Chordata > Testudines > Testudinidae > Gopherus > Gopherus evgoodei. Next base: position 15,635,438 of record NC_044332.1, read on the forward strand.
CTGGCTTATCAGAAGAGCAGGGACTCTGAGGATGGATTGGAGGCCACTCTAGTAGGTGGGGCAAGTGGGCCCAGTGACAGAGCCTTCACCTTTCCTCTCGGGGCTGGGTGATGATACCTGATTCTTCCTGGAACTGATACTTCCACTGGTACATGATGGGATGGTCACTGTCCCAGTACGTGGGATCAAGACCCAATGGGAGAGCCTCTGGAGGCTGTGGTGAGAGCTAATGGAGCAGATGGGATACTGTAAGGCAAGGCAATCAATGCCAATTGCTACAGGTGTGCCGCAGGTGATGGGGAGCAGCGATTCCTGTCCCAAGAAGGAATATCTGAGAGGCGGAGCAAGGAAAGGGCAGAGGAGACGCTCTCATGAGGGAGAAGAAACCACAAGTGGTAGCATTTATTGCAGAGACAGGCAGACTTGCGGGGGAAAGTCATCGAGCAGGCTCCCAAAGGGCCGGGGGCTGGTGCTTGGAAAGAAGTAATGTGGATATCCCTGCCTTTGAAGCTGAAGTATGTGGAGTTACCCAGCTACACATATGAGAACATTTGCAGAACAATACAGCTAAAAGGATCCAGTTGGAGGGATTTTACACTGCCTTCTTCAGTGCCTTGATTTTCTCTAAATACGCAGCATGCCTAGTGAAATGATGCCCAGGAGGCATTCATGCCATAAACTGCTCTTTTGGAAAAGTGTGCCCCTCACAGCATGAGGGGAGCCCTTTGAAAGGACAATGGAGATGCCGTGGTGGTGGTGAGATACCTGTTTCTGAATGAGTTCCTGACCCTTTTCTGGATGCATATGTACCAGATTGAGCTGTGGAGACACTGACCTCCGGAAAGGATAAATATCCCGGACGTAGGTCTGCAATGGAAGAGAATAACAAATCAAGTTTTTTTAAAAAATACAGCTGTAACTGTAGCCAGAAGCTGGGACTGGATAACAGGGCATGGGTCACTTCAATCTCTCTCCAGGGACACTAAGACCCGTAATTTCCACAGGCCACAGCTCTGTATCAATGATGATAGAATTCTGGCTACATATGGCCCTCTGGTTATATTCTGGCCTCTCCCAATATTCAGGAAGGGATGAAGAAAGAATAAAATCAGCTGGACCAGGCCTTTGTCTCACCTTGTTGTAATGAATAAGGTTCCATCGTTTATCCATTAAAAAATAATGAGCAGACTGGGTTTCAGGTATGTTAAAAAACTCCAAGCACTCCTAAGGGGGAAGAAACAAAAACCAGCTTGTTATTCATGAAGTAGGTTGTACAGAGACAGAGAGTTTTATAACCAGTTATACAGGGACCATTCCTAAATGCCTTGCTGATGTTGGCACATTGTTCTTGCATTTAACAAGTTTCTTTCTTTGTTTAAAACTTATGTATCTATATCTACACACACCCATTTCAGTGTTCCTAAAATCTGCTGGATTGATAGTCTGATGTTACCTGCATTTATCCACAGAACAATTATTTCTGCCTCCAGACCTGTTCTGTCTCTATAGCTACATCATCATATGGGTATCATTGCCTCCATTACTACAAGACCTGAATATCTCACAGACTTATGTATTTACCCTCACAACACCCCTACGAGGTAAGGAAGTGCTGTGTTACAAAAAGTGGAACTAAGGCAGAGAGACACAAAGGTTATATCTACACTTATGGCAGCGTGTAGACAACAGACACTTCACGACCACCTAGCATGGATACAAATAGCTGCATAGATGGTGAGGCACTGTTTAGGTGGGCAGAGCAGAGTGCTCGACACGCCTGACCCCCCCAGTGCCCCACACACCCAATCAATGCCTCCCACGTCTACATCGCTATTTTCAGCAGTGTAGTTCGCTGCTGCAGGGAAAGTCTGGGTTACTACAGAGAATTCTTCCCCAGATGTCTGGCTGATGGGTCTCCCCCACATGCTCAAGATCTAACTGATCGCCATATTTGGGGTTGGGAGGGAATTTTGCCCCAGGTCAGATTGGCAGAGACCCTGGGTTTTTTTTGCCTTCCTCTTCAGCCTGGGGCATGAGTCGCTTACTGGTATGAACTAGAGTAAATAGCGGATTCTTTGTAAAATGCAAATCTTTAAATCATGATTTGAGGACTTCAGTCACTCAGCCAGAAGTTAGGGACCTATTGCAGGAGTGGGCGGGTGAGGTTCTGTGGCCTGCAACGTGCAGGCGAGCAGACTAAATGATCACGATGGTCCTTTCTGTCCTTAAAGTCTATGAAAGGCTTTGACAGCAGGGAAAGGCAAAGCTGCCTTTCCCCACTGCTGGAGCAGCTTGCCTTTCATTGCAGTATGCAGCTACATGTACAGTACTAGTCCCTGTACTCTACACATTGCAGCAAGTGTAGACATAGCCTCAGGCTATGCCTGCACTAGCACTTATGTCGGCAAAACTTTTGTCGTTCAGGAGGGTGAAAAACTCCCCCCCCCCATAGTGATATAAGTATTGCCAACATAAGCACTCAACACAGCTACACGAGCAATCTTACAGCAGCACAGCTGTACTGGTACAGCTGTGCGCTGTAAGCTTGTAAGTGTAGACATAGCCTGAGTCAGTGGCTCTCAACCTTTCCAGACTACTGTACCCCTTTCAGGAGTCCGATTTGTCTTGCATACCCCAAGTTTCACCACACTTAAAAACTACTTGCTGACAAAATCAGACATACAAATACAAAAGCGTCACAGCACGCTATCACTGAAAACCTGCTTACTTCCTCATTTTTACCATATAATTATAAAATAAATCAACTGGAATATAAATATTGGACTTACATTTCAGTGTACAGAACAGTATAAACAAGTCACTGTCTGTAAAAAATTTTACTTCACACTGACTTGGCTAGTGCTTTTTATGTAGCCTGTTGTAAAACGAGGCAAATAACTAGATGAGTTGACGTACCACCTAGAAAACCTCTGCATACCCCCCAGGGTATGTCTAGCCCTGGTTGAGAACCACTGGCCTAAGTGACTTGCCCAAGGTCATATTTGAAATCTTTAGCAAAGCAAGGAACTGAACCCTATCTGCCAAGTCCCAAGGCTAGCACCTGAACCACTGGATCATCCTCTTTCTTCTTGAAATGCTGATTTTGCCACTGAGGCAAAAACAAATTTGCTGGTTATCATGTGGTGGAATCAGGACTACCTGGGCTACCAAAGAGTTCTTAGTGGGAACAGCTGTTTGGTTCATTTCTTAGGTAGGTAATAGAGCTGGTCAAACACCAGAACAAAAGGAACGGATGAGTATGTCAGTGAATTGTTAACTAATTTATTTAGGAAATTGTATCTGATCTGCAGCAGTCTGTTGGCCCCAGAGTTACACTTCTGGGGCATTGGCTGGCAATGGGAACTCCTGAGTACCCCACATTAGACATCAGTTCACTCCCTGGTTTATATAGTAGTGGTCATCCATCTTGAGATGGAAGTGGATATCAGAGCAGCATTCCTCCACCATGCTGAAATCAGGATGTTTGAAAGACTGTATTTCTAAAACTTAGATGTGGCCGGCACAGGCAGCTAAATGTATCAATAAACAGCTCTACCAAAAACCTCATTCCCACCTTCAAAAGAGCTTCAAATTGTGTGTCCTCATGCACTGGTAACTGGGTTGGGATGTCACACTCGTTCTGTCCATGCACTACCAGGGTCTTTGTGCCTATAGTAAAGAAGAGCTGTCATTCTCTCTCTCCTCCTTTCTCACATAATTCATATGCTATTTCAATGGGACTATTCACAGAGTAAGGCCAATGGGTGAAATTTGTCTTGTGAGGAGTCAACACAAAAGTTCTAGGTATTTGGAATCCATCATGCAATACTTATACTCTCATTTAATGAGACCTTATATTTTCTAGGGGGTTACAACTGGTTTTAACTGTAACAGCTACACTAAAGAAGAAATACATATAAAATGACAACTCCGTTTTTCACAGAGCAATCTCTTGTCTGGCTCATGAAGATGTAGGGTTACCACTGTACACTCTTGGTTATTAACTCCAGGCATTACCATGATTTACACTGGTGGGTTTCAAGTTGACCTATCCCTGAGTAGCAGACTCTTCAAATGATCAGACTTGGCAGTCCTTCAGGGACTGATTGGCACATGGCTCCACGCTGAACAGACTGTTCTGATGTCACTTTTTGTTTATTTGCCTCCAGAGTTCTGGAGGGGCTATGAACTGTTCAAGAATTATTTTACATAGCCCAAATTCAAGGAGGACTGGCTTAAAAATATCTGATGATATTAAGAGGGAGCTTCCACTGACCTTCTTCCAATGGATTTCAAACCAGTAATTCTATATTTCAGGGGCGTAGAAGCAGTAAGCAAAATAGCAAATATAGAAGCTAGGTAAAGGAACCCAGGTAGGTCTTAAAGATTGTACATGTTCCTACCTGGCATTGAGGCAGTCACCAGCAGTTTTACTTCACACTGCTCCTTTTTCATAGTCTGTTTGAGATCCTTGAAGAAAAGGCCCTCTACGTAACCCACCACTTCCCACAGGAAGGTCAGTGTAGCTGAAATGGCATCCATGCCCCATTCACATGGAGTACGCACAAAGTACATAATCAATCCCACCTGCAAGGCACAAACAAAAGAGTGGCACTCAAGCTGCTTTTGTATACACATCACATTGTTTTACTGGCATTAGTTCTGCTTCAGCCAACTCCATGTCCCAGAGTTATCATTAATACAGTCCTCCATTATTCCGAGGAGCAGTTAGTCTGTGATCAACCCAAGTCAACTATGTCAGACAGAGGAATTTGTGATGAACATTTATTGTTTGTACTGTCAAAACACGTAGGAGCTCCAGTAATGGACCAGGACCCCGCTGTGCAAGGCACTATACAGACACAGAACAAAAAGATGGTTCCTGTAGCGTTACTCGTCGTTGGGAGAAGACTCAACCTGTCAAACCTAATACCTGAAAGTTCATGTCGCTTTGTCTGACTATGCCCAATGTCAACTTTTTACCTCCTTCTGTTCTGGGTGAGTTTGGGATGCCTCTGCTGTGTGCTGAGGGGCTGATCCAGAACAGCCGTAATAGCTGGGATGGGCACTGGGCAGACAGATGGGTAGAGAAGAAGCCACCATGGTCCTTTATACCCTATCTCTATAGAGTGGAGGAAAGGGAGGATCTGTGCAGCAGTGTATGAGGACCAGGGCATGGGCAGTCGTGCCTAGTGGTTGGAGTCAGAAGACAGAAACTGGAGCTGGAGACAGAATCAGGAGTCAAGCAAAGCCAAAGTCACAGTCAGGGGCAGGGTGGAAGAGCAGGGAACTGGACCAAATCAGGAAAGCAGGAATTGGGAGTGGAGGAGGATCTGGGATAAGGAGGGCAGGAACAGGCCTGCAATCCCTCACACAGACTCTCCTAGAGCGCAGCTTAGGGGGTACACACGTTGCATGGTCTCCCCCAGCAGAACTCTAATGATTGCTCAACAAAAGGGTTGTGCACAGCTGTGGGTTTGGGATGACAGGATAACAGTTTATTTCACTCTTTAATAAATGGGGGGAGGGGCGAATGACAGCCTGTCTGAGCCAGGTGATCTACATTGACAGCTGAAGGTTTGATGTGCATAAACGGTGTGGACAAAACTACAGGGCACTCTCTCCTCCTAGACTGTAATATATGTGCTTTAGGAAATGGGCAATCAAAGGTTAGGTTTATGGGCTGTAGGCTGGTACTGGGAGCTACTCACCAAGTAGTTAAACAGGATGTGAGACGTCTGGGCAGGGAAGTCTCCGATGTTCAGTAGGAGCTTCCTCAGCATGTACATCAACTCATCCTGGAAGAAAAGCAAGAGTTTTTAATTTCCATCACAAAATGGCCTACAGTTTCCTTCCGTCCTTTCTCGTTCTCATTCTCTCTCTCTCTCTCTCTCTCGCTGCATGAAATGGAACCATTTGCTTAGGAGAGGACTTAGAATTCTAAGTGCAAGTCCAAGGCCATAGTGAATGTATTCTCCAGGTCAGTGGCTATCACCGTTTCATGTTTTGGATCACTTTCTTACCTAGAGATATCACCATGGGCATTTGCTCTGGCAGCCTCCCAATCCTGTCACTGCACCTTCCCTGCAGCAATTCAAGTTCTTATTTACAATGAAAAAATGCTACTAGGACAGTATTGGAGAGAGTATATAAAAATTAATTCACTTTACTGTGATCGTTGTCACTGCTTGGTTACAGTCCCCATTTTGGGCAAGATTCTCTGTTGTTTTCTCCTTTGGGCAGCTCTAACATGTGTAGGCTGGCATAGGGATCATCCACCAGTTGAGGATTGACAGAGCACATCGCAGTCTGGGCACTCCTTTTCTATTCTCTCTAACTCCAGCATAGTTCCTGTGCCAGGGCTGTTGGCTAGGCATAGGGACAGGCCATGCCAGCTCTACACCTGGCAGAGGTGCCAGAGAAGTTACAGACGGTCTCTTTGTGATGCTTAGGTGGCGCAAAGACAGCAGAGTGGGCCAGAAAATCAAGCTCTTTAGACTTAACTATTTCTTTCCTCTCTTTGTCCCTTTATGATTTTACATTGTTTAACTTGCTAATTTTACAATTCATTAATGCAATAAGCTATAATATTCCTTAATTTTAAAATGTTATGTTTCATAAAAGCTTTTTAAAGTTATGGGACTGATTCTAACCTCACTTATACCAGCTTTACTCTAGTTTAGGCAGCTCCATTAATTTTATTGGAGACACTTCTGTATTTTAATGGTGTGAGAGATCAGAAGAGACTGAAAAGGTTCCACAGCAATTCCTACATAAAATACTTTGGAGAAGAAGGAAAACTGAGAACGGAGGGGTACATGTTGTGAAAGCCTGGGCTCAATTCTCAGCGGGTGTGCATTGCCATAGTTGATTCACTGGCTGATTTACACCAGCTGAAAATCTGGTCCCTTATCTCTTCTGTTTTGGAGAGTTTAATTATTAAATAGTCTCTCTCTTTAGGCAGTCTAAACTGCAATCCCAAGTGTCAATGCAGCATGCGCAGTCACAATCTAACTAACTCAGGTAACAACAGCAGTGAAGCCACAGCAGGATGGGTAGCAGCAAAGGATGTACAAGCCTGCCTGGGACCCTGGGTATATACTCAAGTGGCTAGCCTGTGCTGTCACCCATTTTGCTGCAGCTTCACTGTTACTGTTATCTGAGCTAGCTAGATCAGAGCTGGCTCGGGTATGTCTACATATGCTGCAGTTGCACCTCTGACTGCAGTGTAGACATCACCTGTATTTTTAAAGGTTCTCCTGCCCCTCACCTAGAATTCACCTTTCAACAGCCATTGGTGGCCACACAGCAGATTCCAACTTTCTACTGGTGATCCGGGTTGTAGGGGAAAGAGCTACTCTTTCAAGTTTGGATGCTGAATTCAAAGGAAACTTCCAGGTCTCCCCTCTAGCCTAAGTGAGAAGCTGTAAAGGTGGCTAGGCCTCTGTGCACAGTCATTAAAACAGAGGCAAAAAGGACTTGACTAGCTTTTCTCCCTGTTTTCTTTTTATTTACTGTCTCATTAATGCAGCAAGTGCGAGCAGTCAACTTTGATATACATGTGATGGTCAGGTGATAAGGATGGTGATATCACTATCTACAGTGATATCATCATTACTATCATTATTAGTTCTCTGATGATATCTGCTCAGGGTGCAGCAGCTGTCCAAAAAGCTAACAGAACGTTAGGAACCGTTAGGAAAGGGATAGATAATGAGACAAAAAAATATCATAATGCCACCATATAAATCCATGATACCCCCACACCTTGAATACTGTGTGCAGTTCTCATCACCCCATCCCACAAAAAAGAGACATTAGAATTGGCAAAAATACAGAGAAGGGCAATAAAAATGTTTAGGGGCATGGAACAGCTTTCATATGGGGAGTCTCTGTTCTGTTTAGAAAAGAGATGACGAAGGGGGATATGATAAGAGCTCTATAAAATCATGAATGGTATAGAGAAAGTGAACATGGAAGTCTTATGTACCCTTGATATAACACAAGAACCAAGGGTCACTCAATGAAATTAATAGGCAGCAGGTGTAAAACAAATATAAGGAAGTACTTCTTCACATAATGCACAATCAAGCTGTGGAACTTGTTGCCATGGGAGGTTGTGAAGGACAAAGTATAACTGGGTTAGAAAAGAATGAGATAAGTTCATGGAAGATAGGTCCATCAATGGCTATTAGCCAAGATGATCAGGAATGCAACCCCATATGTTCTGGGTGTTCCCAAACTTCTGACTGCCAGATGCTGGGATTGGATGATAGGGGGATGGATCACTTGATACATTTCCTTGTTCTGTTCATTCCTTCTGAAGCACCTAGCATAACCACTGTTGGAAGAGAGGCTACTGGGCTAGATGGACCATTGGTCAGACCCCATATGGACGTTCTTATGTTCTTATTTATATGGCGTCACTAGTGTGCACGGTGTTGTCCATGTTATTATTTATAAAGTGCTACAGGGGTGCATAGTGCTCTTCATATCAACAAAAGCAACAGATCCCTGCCCCATAAAGTTTACAATCTAAATCAGACATAGCACAGAAAAGGACTACGATGATATGTACTAACTACTTATGTTAAACGATCTGTTCCACCTTGTATTTGCTGTGACACTCTGATTAGTACAGTTCCCAGACCTGAAGAAGAGCTCTGTGTAAGCTTGAAAGTTTGTCTCACCAACAGAAGCTGGTTCAATAAAAGGTATGACCGTGCCTCTTTAAAATCCTGGGACCCACATAGCTACAGCACTGCAAAAAGGGTGCTGAATGTCAGGTCTGTACTTCAGGGAGGGTTAAACAGAATGGCTCCAAGAAAGCTAGGTTCATTTGCACAAGCTGAGGATACTTAGCTCAGTAGGATTCATGACTAAGAGACCAAAACAGAGTCAGAACAGGGCCTTGGACAATCAGGGCCAGATACTCAGGCGATGTAAATCAGCATAGCCCTATTGAATTGATAGGGCCTACAATGATCTACACCAGCCGAGGATCTGGTTGTCAGTATTCTAAGCCATCTTATAGTAAAGATTGTTTACCCTTTAAGTGATTTTACTTGCTCCTGTATTTTCGTGCATTAAGTGATGGCTAAGCTCTCCTTTAATGTCTATACTGGGAAAAGGAGAACCTACCTGTCGATTGCTTATTGTGAGTTTCTCCAGGAAATGCCGAAGAACTGTAGAGGGATCTTCAATCAAACAGTTCCATAAGACCTGCTGGGCCACAGCACTCACTGTACAGGAGGAAGAAAAAGAACCAGTGAGAACCTCATCTTCAGGAGAAGTCTTAAAGGGGTATATTTATATTAAAAAGTTTGATGTCTACCAGCAAACCAGAGAACCATGTGCATCTGCAAAAGTGAAACTCAGATGCATGATTACATATGGTCAGTTAATTAAAAACTGCAAATATTTTTGTGAATTTTTGTTATTCACTAAATCGTATTATTTGTGGCTAGTATTTTGACAGACGTGTGTTTGTGAAAGGGTTACTAAATCCCTCAAATGTCACCAATTTTAGCATAAATGATTATTCATCTGCAAATTTCCATTAGTAGCACAGCTGAACCAGGGCTGCTCACTCAGCTACAATGAATCATGCCTCCAGCAAAGCCTGCACTGACTCACCCCTCAGGCATGCTGCAGCAGCCTATCCCTGGGCAGGGCCTGGGTCAATGACTCCCATGTACAAGTATTTCACCCTCACTGCCAGATCAACAAGTCAGTCTGTGCAATAGCACCACTCGACTAGGAACTCTCCTGCTGCCTCACAGTGTTACAGAGTCCCTAGACTTCCAGCCTGCCTTGATCCTGTCCCTGTCTCTGCCCCAGCCTTGCCCAAACCTTGTTCCAGCTGGCTTCAGCCTTGTCTGTACGTTATTCTGACCCTGCCCCAGCCTTGCCCAAACCTTGTTCCAGTCGGCTTCAGCCTTGTCTGTACGTTATTCTGACCCTGCTCCAGCCTTGCCCAAACCTTGTTCCAGCCGGCTTCAGCCTTGTCTGTACATTATTCTGTCCCTGCCCCGGCCTTGCCCAAACCTTCTTCCAGCCAGCTTCAGCCTTGTCTGTACGTTATTCTGTCCCTGCCCCAGCCTTGCCCAAACCTTGTTCCAGCCGGCTTCAGCCTTGTCTGTACGTTATTCTGTCCCTGCCCCAGCCTTGCCCAAACCTTGGTCCATCTGCCTCCTGACCACCAGAACCTTGGACTAACTTCAACGCAGCTTCAACCTTTGGCCTACTTCCAGACTCCGACTGCAATCCTGATTTGGCTTGTTTACGGACCCAGACCTTGGTTCTGACCCACGGCCCGTCCCCAGACGCTGGTTTAAGTGCTGCTCTCAGCCCAGTCCTGACTCTGTGGCCAGCTTTGACCCTTGGTATCTGTTCTCGACCACTACTTCAACCACCAGACCTGATCATCCAGAACCCAGAGCCTGACAATAGCAGTTTATAAAAATTTCTACAGACGTGCTTATAACCATCGATGACACACACTATTCATGTCTGTAACATGATTATAAGGTCTAATCATTTAAAAACTCTTCATACACTATTTATAGGTAGAATTAGAGACAACACAGCTAGTGATGCCTATAGTTAAAGTGCCCGACACTTCCCATTGTAAGATCCTCTTTTCAGTTCACAACTTTGCCAAACTTTAACTGTCTGGGTTGACATTTTCCATGCTGGGTGTCAGCCTCAGGCTGAATATTTTTGGTACACTTAAGCAAAAATGATTGTCACTTTTGAGAATGAACTGTTCCACTGAGAAGCTCTGACACGTCCATGCTTTAGAGCAGGGATTTAAAATTTGGCAGGTGCCTCACTCTGGTGCCAGAAATGTGTCTTCTGCCATTCTCATAATTTTTTTTTCAGATTTGGCCAAATTATGAGCCTCTGAAAAGCTCAGTTTGCACAAGCTCAGTAGACGCAAAAAGAGTTTAGCAGCTAGATTTTCCAAAGGTTTTGTCTGCATGTAGCATGCTCCATCCCAGGGCTGCAGGGGCTGAGCAGGACTTTCCCTGTAATTGCTCCTCTTGGCAGCCAGGGGCTAGTGTGGCACCGGGCCCTGGAACTGAGAACAGGGGAACTGCATCTCCTGTGCTCTCAATGATCCTCCTGCAAGCACCCAGGCAATGAGAAGGAAAAGGAGGAAGTAGCCTGATTCAAGTGCACGGGGGTGAGGAGCCAGGTGGGGTGGGGGACTAAAGGGAGGAGCCAGGGAGGGTTAGGGGACTGGGATTCTGTCTATATGTGAGCTAAGGAGGCAAGTGTGGGGGTGAGACTGGACCTGGAACAAGGAGTTGTAGATGGGTATGGGGGATTGAGACGCGAAGATAAATTCAGTAATGTTTGTCAAGCACACATACTGTAGTGATGAGCGCCACAGAAAAGCCCATGAGAAAATTAACAATTCTGTCTTCAGAGCATGGTTGACTAGTGTGCAGTAAATAAGGCCTGGGTCCACACACTGAACAATAAAGATAAAATAAAATACTGAATAGCTGCTCATTAAGTGTGCAGCATCCATTCTGTGCACTGAATGAGGCAGAGGTCCTGTGGAAAATATAGGATGTGCTCAGGTAATTACAGACTGTATCATAATGCATTCACATAAGAGAATCACAGTAAGGTTGCACAGACAACCCTGATTGTGGTATTTCCTAAATTCTGAGGGCTTGACTTTGCAACCTTAAAACTGTTCTTCTAACGTGTTTTTTTCATGAGCAATATCCTAGCTTTTTAAAAAGCCTGGGCACCACTAATAACTGGATTCTGATGCTACCAGCCTACCTGCTCTTACTAATCTGAGCCATTGTTCAAACTGCTAGAGATTTTTGTAACCTCTGACTAAGAGTCCATGAATGTTTAATCTAGGTCAGCACCTGCTACTCCATCCTCTCGGACTTCTCCATCTTCCATCAAGTGAACAATGGGGAGCACAGCTGCACAGATGCATGCTGGGAACACTGCCTGCGGGGGCTGTGGCACATGATGATTTGGAGTGTGCTCCGTAGTGTGCTCCTCATCTAGAGCAGAGAGGAGTAAAAGGCATGCGTTAGCCAATGTGCTGTTGGTAAAATCCCTTTCAATTACAGTTCTCCACCCGGCGTGCTTCACATGACAACTCCGTGGGAACTCACAATGAAACACTGGAACAGAAGAGAAGCTACATGGGAATGAACAGCAGCACCACAATGAATGGGGCTGACTAGTTCAGAACTTCCTGAGCTTTCAAGCAGGCCTGACAAAAGGCAGGTATAGCTTTGGTTAAGACCAAGGAAGACATGAGACCTGTGAGTCAACAGAATGAATATATATACTGTAAGGAGAATTAAAAACAAATGCAAAGTCGACACCCACCTTCTGCACTGACGGCTGAACGCACTGACCAGACAGAGCCACGACGGAAGGAATAGTTCCTGTGAGAAGTACTGGAGGTGCAGGAGGGACTCACAGAGAGGCGGCGGGATGCCAAGTTGGTGACTTCTTCTACTGACAAAGAAAACAGGAGATGTGAATTTTGGTTTATGAATTTGACTGACACAATTCAAGGCACTTCCCAGAGAGAAGCATCATGCTGCCAGATTGGAAGAGACAGAAAAAAGTCAGGCTTCTTGTGAAATGCACAATTTAGAAACTAAAAAGATGATCCAGGTTATTTCGTCCATCCCCTGGCAGCTAGAGCAGGCCTGTTCCTTAACATACATTACCTGGTGCTTTGCTGAGTCAAGTTTCAGTTGACTCAGGTGATGCAGCTCCACAGCTTCTATTAGACGATTATTCTACATCCTAACAAACCACATTGCTAGATAATTTGTTGTCCTTCCTCTAGATACTGTCTGGGTGAACTTGCAATGCCACTACTCTGTTTGCAGATTTTCCACCGCATACACAGCTCAGGACACATCAGCCTATCTGTGCAGCTCCAATGTGCAAAAAGAGGACATTTAACTAATTCTCTCTATTGCATTACCTTAATCCAATGAAAATCCTCAACCCAAAGGCTAAGTTTTCAGTTTCCTTTATTCTCATATTCTAAGGATCTGATTAGGCAAGGTGCTAAGTGCTTCCTGTGAGGTACAGAGAGTCCCCAACTCCCATTGGTCAGTGGGAGCTGAGGACATCCAGTTTCTTGTGGGCAGCACTCAACATTTCACAGGTTTGGGCCCTTATTACACTAATTATTGGCTACACCTTTTTTCATTCATTTTGAATCTTTTATTTTTTGATATGGATGCCTTATACCTGTATGGTGCTGTTACGTTCTTAAAGTGATTAAAAACCAGTTCCTTTGAATGATCCAAAATGATGAGGATGTAAAAGTGGAGTCTTCCCTATCAGTAATGATCACTTTCCATCCTCACTGCATCCCTAAGATCTGTTCCATGCTGGAGGCATGTGCTTATTAGTCCCCGGCAAGCAGTTCATGGCTCTGGAGCGCACCTTCCTCTTCTTGCTCTGAGTTTGGGGTGCAGGTGGGCTCATAGCAGGCCTCCTGGGTGATGGGAATGGCTGTGATAAGACTGGCTTCCCGGCCTAGGCGCTTCTTTTCTTCCTCCTGCTGCAGGTTCTTCAGGATGTGCTCTGCTCGCTGATGGGAACGTGACACTGCCCGGGCTGAAAATGACTTCTGCCAGAAAAGCAAGAAGAAAGAAACCAACTTGAAGCAATTGGTTTGGTTTTCATGCAGCATGTGTTTTAGGCCACTTTTATGAGTCACCTCTAACATTTAACCACTAAAGATCAAATCCTTCCATCTATCTATACACATACACACCCACAACAAATAAGTGTTAACTGAATAGAGATTCACAAGGAAGCTCTTGGTTGGATTTCTTGTCTTAAGTCTCTTGCTGAAAAATAGGAAAAATATTAACATTGTATATGTGGTGCCTAGGCACTATACTGACAATGTACTCAAAAATCTCTTGTAAACTGACACAAGTAAGGAAATTCAGAGTTTAGACTACTTGGTCTTCTTTAACTCCCTCCCTCCACCCCCACCCACAACACTGGGATATAATTTGTCACTAAGTAATAACAATATCCCCTCTAGGGAGCTCTTTAACTTACAGACTGGTCCTCATTAATTGGGTCCTGCACGCTCCCACTGCACTGAGGAACCCACGGGGGGTCAAACATTGGCACAGAGGGCATTCCCAGTACTGGAGAGGGCAGAGTGAAGTTTATACTTGGAGGAGGAATCTGAAAGAAAACATAAGGAGAGAAAATCAGGTAGAGAGAAAGAAAATTTTAGGTGGTGGATTTAAATCCTGATTGATTGCTTCCCTTGGGATTCCAGCCTCTTTCTGCAACCTGGGACAGAAGGAAGGGGAACTGTGCTCAGTATCAATAATATTTTTTAAAAAGAATAAAGCATTTTGCACTGTCCATTATAAAAACAGAATCCCAAACTAAAAACAAGGAACCAGGAACTGTAATCCCACAGAATTACAGAATATGGATTCTTTTGCATAACATGATGCCAACCATCCAGACTATGGGACCACTTTTTACAGCTGGCCTTTCTTTTCACACATCTGTGCTCTTGTTACATCACCAATTACAATAACTTCTCAAAAGATAAAGGGAAGTCCCTTCAACCACAGTGAGAAACAGATACAGGAAGGAGGAGGGATAGCTCAGTGGTTTGAGCATTGGCCTGCTAAACCCAGGGTTGTGAGCTCACTCCTTGAGGGGGCCACTTAGGGAGCTGGGGCAAAATCAGTACTTGGTCCTGCTAGTGACAACAGGGGGCTGGACTTGATGACCTTTCAAGGTCCCTTTCAGTTCTAGGAGATAGGTATATCTCTAATTATATAAAATCTTCCAAATTAATCACTTTTACTCCTCAAAGTCCACATAACAAATATCTCTGGTATACCAAAGGGTCAATATATGAACCCTTACAGTGGTTTTCAAGAGAAAAAGCTGCTATAGGGGCAACTCTGAGTCCACCTCGGAGGATTCTGTTCGTGAGTCACCTAGAATAGAATTGACATGAGCAAGCACTTGAAGAAAAAACGGTTACCTACCTTTTCATAACTTGTTCTTTGAGATGTGTTGCTCATGTCGATTCCATTCTAGGTGTGTGCGTGCCCACAAGCACAGTCGTCGGAGATTTTTGCCTAAGTGGGTATCCATAGGGTCGGCTGTGGCACCCCCTTGAGCGCCACACTCATGTGTTGGTATACCAGGCGCTGCAGGAGGGCCTCCTTGAATTGGTTAAGGGAGTCCCACAGGTTAAAATTGTACCTATCTAACAGAACCTGGTGTTTAGACACCCGAAATTGCTGGCTTACCATCGAATAAATCTTTCTGCCAAATAAGTCCAGTCTCTTGGCATCTTTGTTTTTCAGCATGCCACTGACTTGGCCCTGCCTGTCCCTTTCATTAACAGCAGACACGACCAGTGACACCGCTGAAGGATGTGTATTCAGATATTCGAACCCTTTTGCAGGGACATAATACAGGCAGGTGAGGATCAGTGCCTGCTCAATGAGCAGTACCAGGGGAATGTAGACCGGTGTTGCGACAGGGAGCGATTCCGCCCCCGTGGGGACTGACATCTGGGAGACCATCTGGGCGAGGGTGACCTGCACTGTGGCAATCTTTGATGGTACGGGGACCGGTGTCTCAACTCCGGTGTCCTATGTCTCTTTGGGGACCTGGGTCTTCTGACTGGAGACCGGGGATGCAGTACTGGGGTCCTAGGCCATGCAGATGGGGATCTACGCCTGCAATCCGGGGACCGAGGGTGCTCCACTGCCCTATGGGGCGGTCCCATGATTGGCTTGTCCTTAGGTGTTGAGCCCTTAGTCAAGTCTGGTGCCTGGCACGGTGTCTGTGGTGCCAGTCGGCCAGCTTGTTCTTTAGCTGCCAGGGCTGCTTCAGGCAACGAGGGCTCAAGAAGAAGCCAGATTCCCCTGCTGAGGTGGATCCCTGGCTGGGCTAGGAGGTCTGACCTCAGTGGTACCCCCCATGAAGCCCCAGGGCGGGCACATGGCATGAAATAGGTCCTTGGACCAAGGCCCCTTTCCCTTCTGGTGTCAGGGGGCTCTTCTTTTGCTGCTTCTTAGGCACTGGTGAGGGAGAACAGTGCCAGGCAGAGCCAAGTGCCAGCAGCACACTTCTCACCGATGCCAAGGTGCTTGGAGTGGGGTCCGAGCGGGAGGACTCAAGACAGGATGAAGTGCACCTCCCTGAGGAGGGCCCTCAAGCTGATATCTCGCTCCTTCTGGGTTCTAGGGTAAAAGTTCTTACAGATTCTGCACTTGTCCTTCCTCCCTATGCAGTTCAAACAGCTGGCATGGGGGGTCACTAATTGGCATCAGCCTGCTGCAGGATGAGCGTGGCTAAAAGCTTGGGGAACGAGGCGTGCCCCGCTCCAGGACAAAGTCCCAGCCGGGACTCTAATTACCAGACTAACCTAACACTTCACTTAATGGCTAACTAAGTACCTACAAACTATACATGAAGAAGGCAGACAATGGGCTGTGAAGAACCGCTAACGCTCTTGCAGTGCAAGAGGAGGCGCTCTGACCAATCATCATAGGTAGTAAGAAGGAACTGAGAGAGTGTAGAGTCGGCAGCGCCTGGTATACCAACGCATGGAGTCGCTACAGCCAAACTGATGGATACCGCTAAGGCAAAAATCTCCAACGACTGTGCACGTGGGTGCACTCACACACCTAGAACGGAATCAACATGAGCAAGCACTCAAAGAAGAACATCTGTTCCTTTAAACTAGACACCAGGTATCTGGTATATCAATCTGCAGTGAAGTAGCCCATTTCCCAGATACGTCCATTATATAATTAAAAATTAAAGTGGTTAGGAGAACAATGTATGATCTTCTGGGATGTATAGAATCTTTATAAAAGGTTAAAAGTGAGCAAACAACTCAACTGGCCCGTCCCATTAATCAAAGAAAACCATGATTAATATTGCCGGAATGGATTCTGCCATCCTTGCTTAGGTTGAGAAGTACCCAACTCCACAAGTAATGGGCAAATTAGGTCCTATATATTTAGCTCAATGCATTTAGTTATAACGGGCACAAGATAGTCCTGTTAATAACTATTGAAATGTTGTATCATCTTCTAATTTAATATTGGTGGAAAAGTCAGAGATACTAATTAGTTCCATTCATTTCCCCCTCGCAGAACTCCATCTTACTATACAGTGCCAATTGTCTATGGCAGCAGTAGGCAACCTATGGCACATGTGCCAAAGGCAGCACGTTAGCTGATTTTCAGTGGCACTCACACTGCCCGGGTCCTGGCCACCAGTCCGTGGAACCTGCATTTTAATTTAATTTTTAATAAAGCTTTTTAAACATTTTAAAAACCGTATTTACTTTACATACAACAATTGTTTAGTTATATACTATAGACTTATAGAATGAGACGTTCTAAAAAAGTTAATATGTATTACTGGCATGCGAAACCTTAAATTAGAGTGAATAAATGAAGACTTGGCACACTACTTCTGAAAGGTTGCCAACCCCTGGTCTATGGCAATATGTTTCTTTCCTACTAAGTATTTTTCTCTAATCTACATCCAGAATTCTGTGGGACTGTTTCTTTTTTATACAGTTCTGCACCCTACAAACCTGGCATACAGAATTATTTTTTTCCTCTCCTGAAATGACTTAAAGCCAATTCCTTGTCATCATGTCACAATACATCTGTTCTACAAGCCAAACCCGCAAAAGACAACAGTGTGTTTGTTCTCCTCATCTACCTTAAAGATCTGCTGAGCGCCCTCCTCCATCCGAGGCCACACTTGATACCGAAATCTCCAGAGGGTATGGAACTTGAGAACAGCATTCAGTCTTTGCACTGTCTCAGGATGATGAAATTCGGACATCAGCATATCAGAAACAGCCTCGGGCACTTTCACAGCACACAGCAGGAACATGGCAGCTGCAGGGAGTGAACATTTGATCAGCTGAGTTTTTGCAGAGTATTTGTTTTGTAGATAAAATTTCAGTCACATAAAAAAAAAACTGAAAAAAAAGCGCTCCACAGAAAATGAGATCAGCAATATACTGGCACCAGCAAAAAGTGCTTTGCTTCATTAAATGGAATCAGTGTCACTCCACCTCTCATAGCCACCACAACTGCTCATAAAAAGATTTTAGCAAAGCTGTTTTTTTTAAAAAAAGAGAATGCTTTTGATCTCATGAAAATCTCAGTAATGATTAGTTTAGAATAAAAAGTAAGTCCAGGCTTCATTCATCAATAATAATCAATACGAAGCAGCAGCACTTTTACAGACTTTCCAACTCAAAGCTGTTTACAAAGCACAGAGGGGGAAACTGAGGCACAATGTTTTAGTGACTTTCTGAAGTTCACAGAGCCAAATCAGTGGCAATGCAGGGAAGAGAAACCAGGTTTTCTGACTTCTAGTCCAGAATCTTATTATACTACTGTATAGATCTGCATAGAGGGATATTCCAATTGTAGACAGACAGTGACTAAATTATTGGGAATGTCACAGTGCATTGAAAAAGATTATTTTTTTTATCTGATAAATTATCCCATGCTCAAAGACAGAAAATAAGATAAAAAAATCTATGAACGAATACTTCATAACTCCCCAAAAGAACAGGCAGGTTCAGAATCCAAATATTTACAATGGAATTGCATTACATTTTGGATTAAATAAAGATTTTACAGTGAGATTTAGATCTTAGTCCTACAAGGTGTTGAGCAATTCTGTGAGGTGCTGAGCACCCTCCCCTCCAAGTGAAGTTAGGGGGAGTGAAGGGTGCTGAGCATCTCACAGAAGAGCTCAGCACACAAGCCCTAAAGCACTACTGATCTGAAAGAAAGTGGATTTTGCACAAACAATACAAGCATTAATTAAGAAATAGTTGTTAGTGTTTTCTTTCCTTTAGTCCTGTCACAATGCAGTTATAACGCTGTATTAAAATGCCAAGGATTTTTAAATTACGGTGTCTAAATTAACCCCTACAGTCAGCCTCCTGGGCATATGAGAACATAAATTAGAAGGCATTGGGTACCTTACTTTATGTGTCTAAGTGATCGCATGAGGACCCACACGGGTCCATGTTAGCGGATCCCAGTGCAAGGTTGGGCCCTTTGTCCTTAATTACATTGCAGCCATTAAGCCAGAAGTAATTCTGGTGTATTCTAAACATGATTTTTCAAATGTTATAAAATGTATATCATCATTTGCATTGCAGTCATGCCCTGGAGCACCAGTTACAGACCAGGAGCTAGGTGCTGTACAAACGCATAGGACAAAAGCTGGCCCCTGTCCCAAAGAGCTTACAAACTAAATATAAGACAAGAGAGAATGGAGGCCTCTGCAAACTAGAGGCATTAAAATTAAATGGGCCAACATTTGTTGGAGGTATGATAAGTTTGATCTTAAGTGGCTTCCTCTCTCACAAAGGCACCCATCACAGAGATTTGAGGGGAATAGAGCTGAATGCAAAAGTTCATGTTTTGCTGTTGGAGCTGCTGGGTAAGAAAACAGAAAATTAGAAACCTGTTTACCCACAAGCAAATATCAATGCCAACAGCATTAATTTCCACAGATATCAGTCTTGAAAGTGTGGCTGGCTGTCTGGAGGTGGTTCACCCCAGGAGCCCTGGAGGTATTGAAGAAACAATGTATTGTTGTTAAGTTTTGTGATGCAGTTTCTTTTTGGGGGAAGGGTTATGGCACACAGCAGGAGAGTGTGCTCTCTCCTTTAATATCTCTAACTAGAGTCAATTCGTGAAGCAGAGCCCTTTCTTTCTAATCAGGCATTGGCGTCTCATCTGGAATGCCCAAAAGAGGAGACTGCCTGCCTGCTGTTTGTGACTGGTGTGTATAGTGTAAAATAATCAAGTTGCTCTAAAAACACACCCAGATGTAAGGTCACTGATTCCTTCTCCAAGAGGAAGCTGACCTGCAAGGCCCCAACATCTGCTATGAATGGCCAGCAGTGCAACAATACCACTCTCTGATTCAGGTTCTCTTACCTGCTGCTCCAGCCATGTGCTCATCCACGCTGAGCAGCAGCTCCCATGCTGCAGGCTGAATGTCCCCATACATCTCCTCTGTGAGGATAGGAGCTGCCTTGATTAACAGTGACAAAGGCGCTGGGGACAGGCTCATTACCTACAGAAAATGAAAGTGTACTTCATAGCAGAGTTGAGTAAACTATTGTTAGCAAATGATTTTACCCTTTTATCTGATCATGAATTATCCACAGTCTCTGCTTTTAGCTAATTAAATTAACCTGATATGAACATATCATACTCATATGTGAGCATATTTCAGCCTACATGCTGCTTGCTACCTATTCATCTTGACTATTTGTTGTTTGTTAATTGTGGTATGCAACTGGTTCCCTAAGCCCTGTGCCATTGCTGCTCCTCCCTGACTCAGTGACTGAAACTTTGATAAACTAGAAGGGAAAGCAAAGCTTTTTCAAGATGGCAGCACACATGCTGCTATAAATATTCACACAAGTTTTCACATACTGCTACTGCAGCAAATTCACAGCTGGTATCTAAACACTTGCTTTTTTTTACTGCTACTATGTGAGGTGTTAAAATACCCAGACACTTAAAGGCAGGGACGGATTAACTCCCTTTAGGCCTGGGGCCCCTGTATATCAGTCTTTTTCCTAATTTAAAACAAAATGCTCACAATTATGGCATCGAAGCTATTAACGCTATACTAAACTTGCCTTTTAATTAACATAAAGCCCTTCTGTGGTTACATTTCAGTCTTAAAACATGTAGAATATAGTTAAGGTGACCAGATAGCAAGTGTGAAAAATCAGGACAGGGGTTGGGGGTAATAGGATTCTATATAAGAAAAAGACCCAAAAATCAGGACTGTCCCTATAAAATCAGGCGATCTGGTCACCCTAAATATAGTTAAGTTAATTCAAAAGAGCCTACTTACCTTAGAACATCTGTTATATTAGTTTCTTTCTGGGAGGGAGTTTGGGTCCAGGAGGGGGCTCCAGGCTGGGGCAGAGTGTTGGGGTGCAGGAGAGGGTGAGGGATCTGGGAGGGAGTTTGGTGCAGGAAGGGATTTTGACCTGGGGCAGAGGATTGGGGAGCAGGAGGGGGTTCGAGGTGGAGGCACTTACCACAGGTGGCTCCTGGCCGGCGGTGCAGTTGGCTGCTGGCACATTTCTGCGGGCCCCTCGGGGAAGGTGGACAGCATGTCTCTGAACACTGCCTGCACGCAAGTGGTGCCCCTGCAGCCCCCATAGGCCGGTCCCTAGCCCATGGGAGCTGCAGGGACGGTGCTGGGGGCGGGGCAGCGTGCAGAGCCACCTCCCCCGTCCTGCCATGAGCCACAGAGACCTGCCAGCAGCTGGCCACTTCCGGGAGCAACATGGGGCCATGGAATGCAGGCAGCCTGCCTGAGCTCTGCTGCGCCAGGGCCCTGGGCTACAGCCCCTAAAGCTCTTGAGCTAATTTGGCCCTGTTTAAAGGCACCAACTCTAACTTCCTTTCCTTTTCCACTGTTCCTTCAGTTTGTTAATGGGATTAGAATTTGCATGTATTTAATGAAATCTTTGCGTGGGGTTCTTTTAACTGCTGCTCCAGCTCACTCTTTGGCACATCCTACCCATTGTGGGGATGCCATTTACTTCCACGGGTATTATTCAGGAGCAGTCATGCACTCCAATTCTTCCCACTCTGTGCACAGGCTCAAGGTTCCACAATTCCTTCTCCTCTCCCTGCAAACCCTCCTAAAGGGCAAAGCAGAACCTACTCTTATCAGCACGTCACTGTGGTAGGTGATATAGCCAGTACCTGTTGTCTGATGTATTTCAACATTCCAGAGTCCTTCTTTCCTTCCAAGTTGATATCCATTACTCTCTTCTTTAGAGATGGAGTTCTCAGGCATGATTTGTCCGAGCACTGAAAAAGAAATGGAGTTCAGTTATCTGTCAATCTCTGAGACACCTAGTTTGTAAAGCCAGGGAATCTAATTCAGGTGGATTCTGAAGCCATGGTTCTGAAGCAGTCCATATAAGTCCTTTTGTTCTGGCAGTGCTCAGCAGCCAGCGAGATGGCATAAGTACCCTAATTCTAAAGGTTTTTGTAAAAAAATCTATTTTTAATGTTAATTTCCTTAACAAGAACAAGGCAATAGCCAATAAGTCAAGTCAAAAATTTGAATGTGTTCCCTGAAAATGCCCCAGAATACTCTAATCAAAAGGTTACAAGGTGTGCATTTTAGAACACAAGTGTTTTAAGAAGGTTAAAAATCCAGAGTCCACAAATTCCAGTCTAAAACCTCCTAGCCAAGGAGTTTGCAACCCACTGCACCAATCCATCAACTGTTCTATTCCTATCAGGGAAATGTAAGCAATAGGTACCTGGACACAAATTTAAGGCTGCCTGAAAGTCAAACCAAGCTGATTATCATGTAGCCCAGTGACGAGAAACGGGATTTACCAGCAAACCTACTGTTGCCAGCCATGATATGTTCAATATCCAGAGCACCAGAGTTTCTCCAGCATATTGTGTGACTTTAGACTTTCCTTCTAATAGTGGTAACCTATCAATTAACACAGAGGTTCTCAACCTGGGGGGTCGTGACCCCCAAGGAGGTTGCAAACAAGTGTCAAGCATTGCAACCATCCTGAGCTTCTCTTATTGCTAAATGAGAGTGTAGTTTCAGCTAGATCCTGGCTAGATGATGGGGAGTTGCCAGAGTGGTCATAGTATGAAAAAGACTGAGAACCACTGAGCTAACACATAAAAAGAAATGGATTATATAGAAATAAATGGCATTACTTTTTTTCCTATGTAAAGATCCCCATCTCTGTGTGCATAAGCACAGATGCCTTATTGCCCAGTGACCATTTCTTTATCCTTATTGTTTGATAGCCTTTACTCTTAAGGCATGGGCTATGAAATCGTATATCTTACCATTTTGCACTGAAATTCAGTGTTTGAGCTGAAATAACACCCAGGAGTGCAGAATAAGCTCTTTTGCTAATGCTTCTTTACTCTGCCAGGTGCTCGTCTCAGGCGATTCAGCTGGCAGAGGTGACAATTCTAGAGATTGCTTCTTTTCCTTGGCACTTAACTGCAGCATTGCAGTTTGCGTCAGGTGATGTAAACATATGAACACAGTTTAGTGTTCTGAAGAGCAGAGTTTCTGCATTCTTTAATTTGTTTCCTCTCTGCTTTGTTCCGTATCAATATATCCATTGCTCCAAGTGGACAGGCAACTAATCACCTATTCTGTGATAGGGAAATATTATGAACTTGCAGAGCAAAAATTTCCACACACAGGGGTGCTGAAATCTTGACCCTGATGAGATTATGAAGTGAATTTAACAGTGTCAAGGACACAAATACTTCTGCTACCAATTAAGGGGATATTATTACTACTTGAATATTTGAATGACTCATACAAGACTCCCATATTACATGTATTCAGAAAAATCGGCATCCTGTCTGTTTCAGCTCAGGAATATATAAATATCAGCCAGTTATGGGCCCTGAATGACCCATGTACTGCAGCATGTGCCACAGTTCAAGCACAAAAGTAGTTCAATTGAAGCCAATGAGATGATCAACGGTTTAAAATTTGTCACAAGCTTAGGTACCCTGCTGAACTGGCGCTATAGTTTGGACAGTATTTACTGGCCTTCTCACCTCCTTCTGCTTTTTGCCTCTTGCCACATTGTTCAGCACATTGTTTTCTCGGAGTGAGTCCACGGTGTCACCGTACAGCAGTTTGATGGCTCGGACCAGGCGAGCACACGAGCGGCTGTGGTGGAGGTAGCAGTGCGGGTGGCAGTAATCAATGTGGGTACATATGAAACTCTGCTGGTTGCACAGCAGGATCATGACCTGGAACCCAAAGAGGGGAGGGGTGAGTTACTCAAAGAAGAGGAGTGCTAGTTTGGCGGTGAGAGAATGCCCAAGACAACCAGCGTTCCCCTCATTTCATGTCAAGACTGTTTTGTCACTGACACTGGTGAAATAAAAGGGGAAGGTCAGAGTTAGAAACTGTCAAATATTTGACCATCATTAAACACCGGCAGCCCCACCACAGTTTTGAGTCGGTTCCTTTCAGGGAAGGGAACATTAGGGCATCCCCTATTCCCAAAATAGGGATAAACCCAGCTCCCTAGGTTGACATCTGAGATGTCATCTGAAATGGAACCTCCTAGGGGCTCCCTGCAGCTGCTTCCTCTGAAGGGTGGGAACAGCTCCTGCAGCACATGGGCACTGGAGGGCACCTTCAGATCCTGCATTGTGGGTCAAGACAGGCACTATTGAAACTCTTCTTTACCCCAAGTACTTAGCAGTGAAATACCCAAAGCCAATGGAGGGGGGAGGCAAAGGGACCCCCAACCACCACACATTTGCCTGCTGTAGAGGAGGTGCTGTGCATTAACAAACCCCTGCCCAAAATAAGACAGACCCAGCTGCCAACCCCAAACATTCAGGCCCCCAGAAATTGTGAGATGGACTCAAAAATCATGGGTTTTTAAATTATATATATTCTAGTTTGCTTTTCAGCTTTTTACCTCACTTATGTTGATGTCAATAAGGAGCAACCCCATTAAAGTCAGTATATTTACACTAGTATAAAACTGGAGTGAGATCAGAAGCTCATTGCTTGCTGCGGGTCAAAGTCTGTTCCCTTATTCGTGTTGAGCAGTAACTTACTCCACCAGTTGTGGCAGTAAGAATACCAGAATTTGACCTTACACGAGTTCTAGGGCGAAATGAATACCAATGTGGTCGTGTACAGAAAAGGGCTTGAACCTGATGTTCCCTTTGAAAAAATTGTTAATGATTGTTAAATAAAGCAGGTTTACTCAGATAGTCTGTTTTTTTTTTACCTTGGTTTTATTCCATAGAGCAACAATATCTCCTGCTTACTAGAGATGTTGATCATTGCGTGAAATTAATTGCAGTACACGCTCCTTAAAATTCTCCAGGCTTTCATCTATGTATACTAAATACCAGACAGGCAGTCACAGAAATATTCTTAGCTCCCTCCAATCTATACCCTACATTGATGAGTGTGTCTACCCTCTCATAATGGGAAAATGTGCTACTGCCCTCTACTCCTTGCTGGCCAGATGCACATGATCAAGTCGTCCACCAATGACTGTACCTTCTAGTGTCTCATAATATTAGGAGTCAAACAAATGTGCTGACCCTTCTAAGGTGGGTGTGATCATAACTGGTACTATAGCAGTGCTTGGTAGCAAGGGTTGACTAGTAGTTAGGGTACCAGCCTAGAACTGGGGATGCCTGGGTTCAATTTCCTGAGAGATTTTGAGCAAGTCACTTGGGTCTGTCCGAGTCTCAGCTCCATACCTACAACATGGGGATAATAGCATGGTTCTATTGTGAGGATAAATGCATTGAAGATGGTGAGAAGCTCAGCTGCTACGGCCATGGGGGCTATACAACTCAGGTGAATCCTGTCTTCTTTTTAAGTGAATTTACAATTTGCAAAGGTACTCAGATTGGGAACTCTTGAAGTAGAGAGATAGGGCTCAACTGAGATTGCAGCTCCTTTGTGTTAAGTGCTGTTAACACACATATCAAGGGGTAATCCCAGGCCAAAAAGCTTATCATCTAAATAAAGGAGACAGACAAATGGTGGGAGAAAAGAAGTATTATCTCCATTTTACAGATGGGGAGCAGTCACTCTAACAGCTGCAGCCTACAGACACTTTAAAGCCCTAATGCTATGCTAACTAAGCATGAATCATGAACAGTTTACCACTAGTGTACCATAATCATTCATTTTCAAAACTGAAAGTGCTAGGTCTGACAGGATCACGAGGGATCAGTACTTACATGAAGCCAGGACATGTTCCGATGGTAATTCTCCTCCGTGCCTGTGTTACTCAGCACTTCAGGCTCAATGCTGGGCTCACTTGCACTCCAAGGGCTCCCTTCTTCAAAAGAAAAATACTCTAAAATGTGGTGTTTTTTACTGCTACCCATGTGTTTAAAAGCTAGGGGAAGTGCTTGTAAGCCAGGCCAGCCTTGCTGAGAATAGGGTGACCAGATGTCCCAATTTTATAGGGACAGTCCCAATTTTTGGGTCTTTTTCTTATATAGGCTCCTATTACCCCCCCCATCCCGATTTTTCACATTTACTGTCTAATCACCCTACCAAGACCAATCACAGTATACAGAACTTGCTGTATCACAGAGTGCCTTTGGAACCCTCCTCCCCCTTGCCATCAGCTGGACTGGCAATTACAAGCACCATTCACAGTCACTGTTAATTTGCCAACTAGTCCGTGGTGAGCATTGTTCCCTTTTAGAGGAGAGGGGAGGGAGCAAAAACAATAGAAACAAATTCCTTGCATTTGTTGCAGATGCTGCAAATTGTTGGTTCAACGATCTGCATTGACTGGGCTCTGTGGTTAAAACCATCAACAAAAATCCAACCTGAAGTGGAATCAGCCTGCTGCTGTTGCCACCACCAGGCAATGTTACGGTTATGTGCCCAGGAGAAGACACTAATATAAATGGGGATGAAAGAGGAAAATAATCCACACTCTAGAGAACTAAGGCAAGGGAGAGAGCTCTGACTCGTCACTGAACTGATCCCAGTGTTTCTGGCAGCCACTCATTGCTTAGGGGTCTTCCATAGTGCCCTTGTTTTAGAACAGAAGTTGCTTTTGGAAACATTTACCATAAATATCATTAAGGGGTAGCTCTGGCTTAACTCAGGTTAGTCCTGTCTTCTTTTTCAAGTGAATTTATGATTTGCAAAGGTATCCAGATTAGGAACTAGCTCTCCTATTTATCCAAAAGAGAGGTACAACGTGGGGAAAGCAGACAGGGTCAGAAAGGCCTCTGAGGTTGGGAGATTAGTTCAGCCCCAGTCTTTATCCAATCCTTGACACCTTTGCTGATGTCCCTACCACTTTGTGCCAATTGCGATGGGGATTTCTTGTATGTGGAGTCCATTTTGTTTCCATCAAATAAATGTATAAGGACTAATTTTTTGAAGACCAAGGCCATTATATATAAAATAATTTTACATTCTACATATATGAGTAGATATCTATCACATTCTCAAATGACATATATGTCTGGAATATTATATGATATAATATAGACTATAAAATGTACTCACATATAATATCATACAATACAAAATGTGCATGTATACATATACAATATCTACTATCATGGAAAACAAAATATCATATATAACAATGATATTTTATATATATATTACATATAATGGCATATATATAATATATATGATTTTTGTGTGTGTGTACCTCCTCCTAAGCACAGCATGAATTTGGCTGGAAGTCTGGTAAATGCCAGTATTTTAAGAGTTCATACGCTAACACTGAAATTTAAATTGACCACCTTTGTGTGGAATAGAATTTACATTCCAGTGTGCACCTGTGGCAAGATTTGAACTCTGGCCTTCTGGGTGTTAGCTTATGCAATCCATGAAGAGGAAAAGACAGCTGCTTAACTCAGAGAGATGGAGATTTCTCCTACCCTAGTGAATCTTTATATTTATTTATTGTTCTGGACCTGCTTTAATCATTTCAGAATTTGGATGCTGCCAAGCAGCCCCGCTCCCTTTTTAGCCCATCTCATCTATGTTACCTATGTCAGTGACAGTGTCCCTGCTGTGGGACAGCTGCAGCTCCTCATTCTCAGACTCTGAGTCCTGCCGTGATAACTTGGTGCTCTTTAGGCTGCCGGCCCGGCGAATGCTGGACAGGGAACCCCCCTTCTTCACCCGGAAACTGCGGGTTCCTTTAATCTGGAGCAAGCGGGAGCCTCCTATCCTGATCTTCCTGCTGGGAACTGTATTAAAAGAATAAAAGAGGACTTTTTTCCCCTTAATTTTCCTCAATTTAAAAAAAATCCTAGCCCACCCTTCTCCCCCGACTCCTTATTGTCAGCCTATACTGCAGCACCTTTATTTCTGTCAAGGAAGATGGGCAAGAGGCTCCCTCCAAAGCCAGCGCCAATGCAGCTCTATCAATCACTTAATATGGGATGCTTTACAGAAATGTGCTCTTCTTTCCTAGAGACATATTACATCAGATCTGGGCTTGTTTATAGTTGGGATTAACTCTGCTTTGACCACTGATGTCCAGCAAATGGGTAAACTGCACTTGCAGAAACTCCAAGCAAAGACAAGGAACACCACAACTGGCACTGATAGAGTTAATTCCTGCTTGAAACTCGAGTAGACTCAACTGGTATCAACTGTGGCTTTCTTTGCTCACCACTGGAATTTGCACTGGTGCACATACAACAGCTGCTGTCCACCAGTGGTTGAATGCCAAGTGCAGACATAGCTTCTCTGACAAACCTATCCTCCTGCTGACTCAAGGTCTGCAAACCCAAATCTGCCTCTGTAGCAAGATCACCTAGTTCATTCACACAGCCTTTATGACTGCAGATAGCTAGCCTGATTTGCCAGATTAGTAGTAGACTAGGTGTTACTTCTTTGAAGTTATATTTGCATAAATCCCTCTCTTTGCATGATTCTCTTCACCATTAGAATGCTTTAAGGAAAAAACAGCTTGTAGTTCCTCTCCTTCAGACAAAGCAGCAGCTTTCAGGCACTAAAAATACATCTATTGACACTT
Organism: Gopherus evgoodei; assembly: GCF_007399415.2. NCBI lineage: Eukaryota > Metazoa > Chordata > Testudines > Testudinidae > Gopherus > Gopherus evgoodei. The sequence continues at coordinate 15,664,071 of NC_044332.1, forward strand.
TGTGTTTCTGATGAGCACAAACATGAAATGGTTCAATGTTCAAAGCACCGATCATTTGCATTTTATTCTCCTCTTATTTCAAAGGCAAAACAATGGCAGCACATGAGTCCAAATGTTGCAACACTCAGTCATTAAACTGTTGATCTATTCAGAGAAGAACATACAACATCACCTTTTGGTGCACTGTAGAGACTGGACTGGTGTACACCTTTTGGTATAAAATAGGTAAGAAAAATATATAAATGTAATTATATTTGGACTTGAAAAATCAGTCTTCTGAGCCTTGAAAATCCCTCTTATTTTCCCAGCTTTATATCCTCCTACCCTCACCCACAAACCCATTTTGGTGGCTAACATCCTATTGATGGAAAAGGACTGGATGGGTCTCCTTTTTGGAGCTAATCAGTGCTGCTCATTAGTCAGCAGGACAGATCACTGTTGAGTGATTTGAGAATCTCCATCCCAGTATCTGAACTGAAACTTAACTCACAGCTGGCTAGATTCTGTTCAACCTCAGCACAGCTGGCTAGACTGCCCTGAAACGCACAGCTGTTTTGGCACACCTAGCCACATTTCATAAAGTCTGTAGAAACTTCTTAGCACACAATGAGTACCTAAAACTTTCTGGGGGCTACTTGTTAATCTAAATTAGTATATCTATGCTTTGGACCTACCTGTAGGAGGTTAGACACAGTAAAATTGTAGTTTTTGCATAGCTGTTAAGACAAACCTGCTGTTGACCATCAAGCAAAGTAATTACCACTCAAGAGGAGATGAAAGGAAATAAACGGATTAGTACTGGTCAAAGAGATTGGGGTAAAGAGGCCTGTCCTTTTGTCACTGCAGTGAGAAAAATTTAGTTACAGTCAGACAACAACAATTTTCAGCCAGACAATTATAGATTCAGAAAGATGCCTTTGCATCTGCTAAGTTTTAGCCGAGGTAAATTCCCAGTAGACTAGGCTGTAGTCAGAGCAAAGAACACTTAAAAAAAATATCTTGTATTCGTTTAGCCTATTTCAGAACAAAATATTGCAAAGCATTTTGCTAATGTATAAATGGAAACACAGCCTCTATATAGGGATCACTTTTCCCACCACTGAAATGCAGCTGCCTCTGGGTGCAATGTAGCAGCTTTGTAAAACATGCACAGCAATACTACACCAAACCTTAGGGCAAGAAGTGAAGAAGGCCCCCATGCTTTACTGAAACTGCAGGGAGAATTTAGTTAAGCAGAAAGAGTTGGAACTGTTCTTGAGGGGAAAAAAAAGATTTTACATTGTATCCAAAAGTGTGCTGCACAGTAACCAGGCAGGGGCAAACCTAATTTCCATGTTATCACCACCACCATTTCTTGCAGCACCTAATGTTTTGAGGAGGCCTCCTGTTCATGTACTTTGCCAGCCCAACCTTGCTTTCCTCAGAAGATCTGATGGCATCACAGCACAAGGTGGTTGCAGGCAGTTGCTAGTGAAGCCTTTTTTAAAATTTAAAGTTGTAGCCACCTAATTCATAAGAGACTTCTCATCCTGATTTATTTGGCAATATGAAATTCTGGAGATTTGTGCATTCTGTGGCTGCTAACAATAGTCAAGAAGAAAAGGAAGTGGGTTATGTAAGAATTCTTCAAGATGACTCTTTGCAGCTTGATGGGAAGCTGCCTTCGCTATCAGGAGCTCTCCCATTCCATGTGTTTTTGGAGGCAGTTTTACACGTGATTCTTGGAAATGTTTCATGTATGAATGTATCTACTTGTGAATGCAATCACAGCTCAACCATGAGCATGAATGCAATGCGGGCCTGACCCAAAGCCCTTCATAATCAAGGGAAATCTCATGGTTGACTTCAAAGGCAAGCTACAACCATTGGATGGTTTGCATTGTTTAGCACACAAGTATAATTCTTCACAAGATCACAAACCATAAATCCCATCCATTTAAAAAAAACATTGTTACAGAATGTTTATGTCTTTACATATCCGTTATGAAAGAGATTTTAAACAGTTTGTTCTAAATGTTCTAAAACACACAAACTGGACTGTCATTTACAGGTAACTGTCCAGAACTTTCAGTCTCTAATAGCAAATGTCAAGTAACTACTGACTGCATATTGTATTGCAACACTTGTACCATCATATAGTATGGGGATTTTGCATGAGATGGTTTTAAAATGGAAAACGTTCTGCTGCCCTGAGCAAACACAGTGAGCTTGAGCTTTGCTTGTACAGTACGTAATACGCTGGTAATATTAACCTGCTAGCCATCAAGAGCCACATAGGTAGGTGTTTTTCAAGTGGTAGTAAAGAACCAAAAGAGGTCAGGGGTTAAACCACTCATTCTGTTAAATGCCACGACCTCTGAACACGTGGGGATTTTCACAGAAGGGTCCAATCTTTCGGCCCATGTGTGGTTTTTATCCCACATTGAAGAACGGTATCAGAAAATACAAAAATCAATTCAAATACTGATACTTCTAACTGAGGAGTGCACCAAACGATATTTCTGAATTTACACCATTTGCTTTTTAGAATACTTGTTTGGTTCTGCTAATATCGTTATCCTGATGACTTAAAAATGTTTGTTTTCCACACATAACATATGCAACGTTGCAGCTCAAAAATTATTCAAGCCATGTGGCTCTATGGCTTCCTGCTTTTTAACACAGTCTATGGAAATGGAGAGACATAAAATACAGCATCACATAACAAGCCCTGAGAAAGTGAAAGCGTCACTCTGCTGACAAACCTTTCTTCTCTTCGCAGCCAGTATCAGATTTGAGCGTGTGGCTGCTGCTGTGCAGGGAGTCTTTTGAATCTTCATTTTCATCCAGAATCCCAGCAAAGCTGATCTTCCTCTCATACCTGTGCCTGTCCAGCTCAGGGTCCAGACGCAACCTGCAGCTCTCCAGGTCCTGTAGCACCATGTGGACCATAGAAACATGTGAATAGCGTGAGCTCTTATACTTCTCTCCAGCAACAAAAGATCATCATTATAGCAATAACTGCCCTCAAATGGAAATCCTACTTCTATCATCTGGAACTAAATTCCCAGTTAACCTAATCCCTTCATAGCTAACCTACACTGACTCATTTTCAAATCGCAATTGAATTTGGATCTCAACTCCTGCATGCCTAATGCAAGGGGATATTGTTCTGCTGGAAGGTATTAATAGCTGCCATCAACTGGGCCTCTGATCTACAGATGATCACAGATCTGATTAAAGACAATGGGTATGCTAGTCACCCTTCTTTCAGGCTAAATCGATAGAGCAATATAATGCCCCTTTACATACTGATAGTTGGAGGATAGGCTGCATGAACAATGTGGTCCGGGGGATTTTCCTGGGACTGGTGGCAAACACAGGGAGATTAGGGGATTGGTTGCAGCTTGTGTGCATGTGTATGTGCACATGCAAGCGCCAGAGGCAGAAAAACAAATAAAACACAAGCAGACAGCAAGAGAAGCAGTTGTGAGCATGGGCCTCAAAGAGAGTACAGAGACAGAGCTCCTTGGGCACAGAACTGACTAGAGAGGCAAACTTGTAAATAGTGAACAAGGAAACTGCCTGCTGTTTGTTTCTGCTGCTTTCAAGAAAACAGGACTGTGTGTTCTTTCTTAGTAAACAAACAGGACAGCACCCGACTCGGATCATCCATTTCTCTTCCTGGCAGAAACAACCCTGCAATGCTCCGAACACTGACTAACCATTCAATCCAAAGGGGCAACATTACAATTATAGCACGATTCAGATATACACATTCATTTCCCTTAGCAGAGACTGTAAAAAAGGCTGGTTAAACACATAGGATTGTTTTCAAAATGGCTGGTGAGAAGCACATACAGTGAGTGCAGTTAAAAAGCCCCACTAGTTTATAATTTTATTCACAACATCCACTTGGTGACACTGATACCTTGGAGACTGTTTAGCATGAAAACCACTAGGGTATAGAAATGTAAAATGGCAGAGCTACTTGTCAGGCTAAACAGGGGAAGAGGTGTTACAGTAAACGGGGTAATCAATTATTTTTTGTCAAGGTCCAAATTTCTTGGCCAAAGTATAATCAAGGTCCAGACTCCAGAAAAAATAATACAAAACCAATAACAATAATGATAATAAGGAAATAAAAAGATTTTTGGGTCTGTTCAAAAGCATCTAGTGGTCCGGATTTGGCACATGGTCTGCCTATAGACTAAGCCTGTAGTAAACTGTCTTAAAACAATCCAAAAAGTTAATCATGAGGAAATATAAGTGTCTTATCTCACACTCAGGAGATTTTGCCCACAGGTGCTCAGCTGTAACTCCAACTGAAGTTACTAGGAGTTAACAGGGATGTGTGAAGTTCTGTTACATTAAATGCTACTTTGAAATAAGTGAATTTTCCCAACACAAAAACACACACAAAAACATACAAAAAAAGAGCAGAAACATTACAGACTTAGTGGTGCTGAAGATGTGTAATTGCCTTGCATGAGAGAAATTAGACCAAATACAGCCCTTAGAACGCTTGTAGAACACTTTGCAGTCCCTCAGAAAACCTCCTGAATGGTCCAACAGATGATATAATAAGTGATAAGAACAATGACTTTTTCACTTGCTTAACAATCAGTTTTCAAATTTTCAAAGGAGCATCTGGGGAGTTGGGCACCTTGGTTCACTGGGAATTGGGCACCCCAACTCCATTAGGCAGCGCTGAAAATCCCAGTTTAACTGGTTTAATCTGAACAAATGTGGATGCAGGCTAGCTGAAAGGGTTCAATTAATCTTTCACTGCCCCCGCCCCGCCCCCAGTGTACCCCTGGCTTTATGAAAACATCCACAACATACTGCTTCTGGTAGATGGAACTGTGATAGAGGCATTCAGATCACATTGCAACTGAAATGATTTTGGACACAAGGCAAGACTTAATGCAATTCAGCCCGACTAGTTTGGATGGAGTGAACTGTTTGTGGGTAAACTGGCTCACCATTATCGGTTCAGGTTTAGTTCTCTAGTCTAGACAAGGCCCTGCTGACATGCGTAGAATCTACAAATGCTTAAGACATCTTAGAATCAACCACTCATTTAGGGTACGTTTTCACTGCAGACTTAACTCTGGCTCTTATCCAGGTTTATGTCTGCAAAAAAATGCTCTGCTAGCAACTTAGCTTTATCAGCAACAACAACAAAAAGAAACCAAATCTTCATACACTCAATTCTCTTTAAAAGTACAAGCAAGCCAGAAAGTTTTCTGTGTGCAAAGAAACCCCCATTAACCCATTTCTAACTCAAAACATAATACACAGCTTACTTGAGTGTTATGGGACCATAATTGTTCGGTACCTTGTATAAGATTCAAAAAATCAGGCTAATATTATTTCTGATAGACTCTTACACAGTGAGACTAAGTTTTCTTCCACTTTCACACTATAAATCAAGTCCTCCTCTTCTTCTCCCACAGCAGAGTTTGAAAAATTATTAATCGGCAGCATTTTGTCTGGCTCAAAGACACAGATCCCTACAGATCCTAATTACCCAGGATGTTTTTACTTTCAACATATCTGTTTTAGTAAGATGCATTTCCACCTCTAAGACCCTGTGGTTTTGTAACACAGTTTTGTAACGCTGCCATTTATTACATAGTGAAAATGTCAACCAAGTGCCATGTTGATTTCTTCCTTTTGTCTGATTCACTGGAAGTCTGTAAAAGATTTTAGCAATCAACTTCAAACTCTCACGGCCGTCATGCCACATCACATGACAGTTTACCTAACAGGCCTATTAGTGATGTACTGAGATTCGCGTCAAAGGCTATGTCTACACTACTGCGGTAAGTTGACCTACGCTATGCAACTCCAGCTACGTGAATAACATAGCTGGAGTTGACGTACCTTAGGTCGAGTTACCAGGAGGTCTACAGGAGAAAATCTCCCGTCGACTTACCTTACTCTTCTCGTTGGATATAGTACAGGGATCGACTGGAGAGTGATCTGCAGTTGATTTGGCAGGTCTTTACTAGATCTGCTAAATCGACTGCCAGTGGATTGATCTCAGAGCATCGATCCCTGCTGCAGTGTGGACCTGCCCTGTGACTCTCATTAACATTAATAGGAATGGTGTGTCTTAACCGTTCAGCCTTCTGTGGAAACTTCAGCGCAATTAAATCCCTGCCACCAATCTAACTTTTTCATCAGGTGTATGACGAAAATAACCTCATGGTAACTTCTTCATCTCTAATTCCTATGGCTCACTTACCACGAGAGGCTCAGTACGAGGCCTGGGCATGTAGGGAAAGGTCTCTCGAAGGAAGGTGGTGATCTCCAAGAGAAGTTGGCATGCTGCCATCTTCAAAGCAAAAGGGCAACAACATTTGGTAGGGTTCACAGTGCCTGGGAAATGAAATTTGCTTGGTAAGAGAAAACACGATACAAAATTTGGAACCAAGAATTGACGGACACACATAGTGCACAATGCAAGGTGCATATGAAAAATGTTATGATTAAATTCTAGACTCCTATATTACTTTTCTAATATTAAAAGGACAGATCCATGCACGTATCTATCTGTCAGCACAAATCCCATATACTGTGTGGTATGTTGTTATCAAAATATCTGCTAACTCAAAGTGGTCTCAAAATATAAACTCTACATACAATACTATATATTAGCATAACACAGATTTAGAAACAGATACTCTCATGCCCTTTACACCTTTGCATTCAGCCAAATAGACTGCAATTATAGCTAAGCTTGTGTCCTCAATGAAGATGAACTCAAACCAATAACAAATCAGCAGCCATCTTAAGTGAGATTATCATGGCAATAATCTTGGGAAAGGGTAGCATCATTGTCACGCTTTTTCTTTTTAAAAACCATGCACATAACTGTGAACAGTCAACAAACAAGTACTGTGCCTACTGTTCATAACTGTCCAGAAGACTAAATAAGGCAGCAGCCCTGCAACTTTGTTCTACATAATGAATACAAATGTCATTTAGAGATGGCGCAAAATCATGCAGTTATTGCACCATCAAGTGTAATTAGTAAGGTACAAATTTCCATTAAAGAGGGATTCAGCAAAGCAAAGTATTTACAGGCATGCTTGACTTTACAGAAACGGGACTACTCACATGCTTAAAGTTAAGCACGTGTTAGTGGCTTTGCTGAAATGGAGTCTATATGCTCAGCTTCAAAATCTATGTTCATGATATTAACCGGTCCAACACCCATCCAAACCTTGAAGACAATGAAGTGTTCTTGTGGCCTTGACCAATTTGCAAACAATTTTTTGGGCTAATATATAGAAGGAAAAAAGCTGGTAGTTGTTTTGGGGTCTCTTGAAACTACTAATGATGCTGATTTTTTTGGAATGTTTTGGGCTTGTCACTTAATGAACCATCCAAATGTCTTTTGGAGATAAAGTATGTTCCCATTGTTTTTTCTCACATCTGATCCTGTTGTGTTGCACAAAGAAACATACAGAAACTGAACAAACAAGGGAATGTTTCAGGAATGGAGATGAGGCCTGATTACATTTGCCTCGCTTGCAGGCGCCTCGTTTATTTCACCTGGCACAAGTGATGGAGTTCACAGGAATTAAAATGATCTGAACAGGCAGATACACTGGAGCACGCATAGGTTCTCAGGGGAAGCTCTAGGAGGTACTCTGTCCTAGGACTTGTTTACACTGCAGAGCCTTGGCTGGCAGAGCTATGCCAGCAGAGCCTCCTAGTGGGGACGCAGTGTAAGCCAACAGAAGGAGTTTTGCCAACATAACTGCCTCTGCCCCAAATGACATTAGCTAAGTGGACAGAAGCACTTTTCTGTCAGCATAGTTGCTTCTGCATTGGGGGTTTGGCTGACATTCGGCTAAAGGGTGTGATTTGTTTTCACACCGCTGGCCGTCATAGTTATGCCAGCAGAACACCCAGTGCAGACTAAGCCATAGTGCGGAGGCTAAGTGGCATTCTGAACTCCCTAGCATGTAGAGGGAGCACTCCTGCTTCTACACTCTTTCATGGGGTGCTGTCTGCCAGCTTCCCCCATCGACCTAACCAATACAGTGGCCCTGCCTCCTACCCACCTGTCCTTTTGGAGTACCTGGCACCCCTGGTGGAGTAGGAATGGAACAGTCCAGGCTCTCTCAAATACAGGGACTGCAGTTCCGCCTAGGCTCATGGGTCATTCAAGGTATGTAGGGGAAGGCTCCACCCCTTGTGCATTCCACCCCGTCATGTGTACCAGCATAAGGCAGAATTTGGCCCAGTACAGCCACCCATGGCCACTCAGGAGCAAATGGCATATTGCAAAGCGCTGGGAAGGAAATTCAGATACTTAGGGCCTGATTCTCCGCTCTCTCAGTGATTTACACGAGTACAATTCCATTGCCTCTAGCAGAATGGCTGTTATGCAGTGAAAAGAGCAGCTCCTTAACCACAAAAAGGAAGCCAATAGATACATAAACAGCACCAATATATTACATTCAGTGGAAAAACAGTAGTACACATACATGCAAGCCAGTACATTACAGAGCACACATATACAAATGGTGTTTGGAGAGGATATAATGTTCATTGCTATCTTCACCTGTAGCCTATGTCTGTATGTGATGTGATTTTATTTATTCTGATTACAGATCACGTCACGATTTCAGAATGTGTCAATGTCCTTAAAATGTGTTTATTTCAGCGATTCAGTATATTGTATGTTTTTTAATGATACTTTCTGTACCGTCTCACTACATTTTTGTATTAGAATCAATACATGGAAATTAAACTACTTAAATCCCAAGTATTTGGTACAACTATGCCAAATTACACCATCTGTGGATCTGGTCCGTCAATATTAAGAACATTCAGATGTAGCTGATTTTGCAAAAAATGTGATTTGTTGTTTTTGGCAAGGATGTCTTTGAAGAAGGGGAGTCAGAATGGTGTACAAGCACTTGAGCCTAGATATGAAAGATTGATCAGATTTATTTATAATCACAATCTACAGTAATTGCAACTCACTTGCCTCTGTTTTAGATGCTATTCTTTTCATTGTCTCTTATTGCTCCTACTCATATGCAGGGCTGGCGCTACCATTTAGGCAGCCTAGGCAATCGCCTAGGGCACCAGAATAAATGGTGGGCGCCGTTTTGCCAGAGGGGGTGGCAGGTGGCTCCAGTGGAGCTGTTGCAGTCGTGCTTGCGGACGGTGGGCTGCTCGCACGGCTCCGGTGGACCTCCCACACGCACGACTGTGGCAGCTCCACTGGAGCCACGGAGCACCGGACCCTCCGCAGGCACCACTGCGGCAGCTCCAGCGGAGTCGCAGGAACAGCGTGCGGGGCGGCGAAATTGCTGTCCACCTAGGGTGCTCAAACCCCTAGCGCCGGTCCTGCTCATATGGTATATTTTACATCAGGCACAGAAAGAAGGGGAAGGGAATTGGTGGGGAATACAGTTGGGTGGCAGGAATATGAAAGAGAAGAAGAAAAATTAAGTGCTCCTAAAGCAGAGGTTCTTACAAGCGGGGGTTCTTGTAGTAAAGGGAGTCTCCTTACTGTCATCTAAAAAGTCTTCCTCCTCATCCTCCTTTCTCAGTCTCCGCTTGGCCTCCTCATCATAAATGAGGCCCAGCAGGTTGGCCGGACTTTCACTTTCACTGTGGCACAGCTCGTTGAGTCGGATGCCAATTGCCTGCCGGCAAAAAGGAAGGAAAAGAAAGCACAAGGGAATGAGGACCGGAGGGGATTCACTTGGATCTTGCCCATTCTGAGGCAGCTGGAAATTTCATGTTAAAAACAAAACATTTTAGCATTTTTTTTAAATCACTAGAGCAATTGAGAAAACTGTGGGGTTGGGAGGGAGGGATGGAATCACCACTGAACAAATTGCAAATATTTTCTTCCATTTTTGGTCAAAATTTTGAAACTTTATCAAATTTTGGAAAAAGAGTTTTATATTTGGTTGAAACCACAGGCACTAACTTTTCAAACTGCTGGGGGGTGCTCAACCCCCGACCCTGCTCCAGGCTCCGGCCCCACTCCACTCCTTCCCCCAGCCCCGCTCTTCCCACCTCTCCTCCTTCCCCTGCCTCTTTTTCCATCAAAATTATGCACTGACATGTGCCATTCTTCTGCTGAAGAAGGATGGTCTGGTGGTTAGGATACCCTGGAATTTGGGAGACGGGGCTGAATTTTCTGCTCCTGGGTGACCTTGGGCAAATCACTTAGGCCCAGATTCTGAAAGATATTTAGGCAGCTAACTCCCATGGATTTCAATGGGAGTTTGGCATCTTATTACCTTTAAAAATTTGGCCCTTAACCTTTCTATGTCTCAGTTCCTATCTATAAAATGGGGATAACAGCACTGCCCTACTTCACAGGCTGTTGTGAGGATAAATACATTACAGATTGTGAGGTGCTCAGATAGTGAGGGGGGCATTTAAGCAGCTAGTAGAGAGCGCTTCCCATTGAAAGAAAAAAAATAAACCAGAAAAAAAAAATTTCTCCAGTCAAACAAACAAAACCAGTCTAACGGCCTCATTACCAAATGTTACGGTAGTGGAGGTTCTGTGGCAAAGCCACAGCTGAGTCCATTAGCAAGCAGAATGCTTAACATTAGGACCATTTCAGAACTCCCAAGGTTTTTTTCCAAAGTGATGCTGTATGTAAGCAGTGTAATCTAAGAGAACATGGAAAATCACACAGAACATTTTACCTTGCTATAGCATCATTTTGTAAGATAGCAAATGGGAGTAATTTCTTTGTTTTAATAACAACTTGGAACTGAGGCCCTCCTGGATTTAGAGGGAGTTCCTGAGAGACAGACTAAAGCCAATTTTCTGATCCTTTGAATCTCAGAACTGACACACCAGCAGCATATAATTTATCTGCCTAAACTAAAGTGAAGCAGAGAAAGAAAAGCAGTCACAAATAGGTATGATTAAGGCTCATTCCCATTGCTACGAAGCAGTAAATGGAGATGATACACTCTGTTATGGGATAGGAGAATTCGACTGTGTGGTTTGCAAACTGATCTGGATGGTTGTCAATCTCAGTTATCTGTGAGGTTACACATTGCTGAGTAAACTCTCAATCCTTCATATCATTTTCTCTCTCCTCACTTCAGTTATTTAAGGAAGAATTGTCTTGCTTGGTTTTCAAAGATTTACCACTCATTACTACTGCTCTGCTGTCTACCCTGACTGATGATATAACAATCAGCTATAATTACACAGCAACCTAACTAATAATGCTAATTTGTACTGAATTCCTAATAGGAACTGATTGCTGGAGTTATCCTGGGCTAGCCTAGATAATGGTGTGATGTTGCCGTCTATATGGTTTTATAAAAATATGCTAATGAGTGAAAACAATGTAATTGGAATATGCTTCATGCAAAAGGTCTCTTGCAAGGTATCATTACAAAGTTTATAATCTACTGGGTGTGACCATCCTATTTGTATAAATGTACCACTCTTGTATCTGAAACTAGAAATATGAAATATAACTCTGAGGGCCTATTGTAATTATGCAAAGTGTGGACCATTAATGGTGATTTGGAATCTTGATGACTCCTATTAACCAGGACAATTGTCTGCAGATGGGTGTGTTTTACCTGTAAGTCTTCCTGTATATGCGTGTGCTGGCAAGCGGGCAATGAAGTCTTGCGGTGACATGTGATCATGTCACCTGAACTGGAATCCATCTTTAACCTGGTTCTTTCCATTGAGAAGGAGGGGGTGGGAACCCAGAGAGGAACAAAGGATTCCTGCCTTATGCAAAAGATATATTAAGGAGTGGAAAAGAACAAAGAGGAGAGAGGAGCCATCAAGAAGAATCCCCTAGCTACCACCTGAGCTGGACCAAGAGCTGTACTAGGGGAAAGGATTGTGCCTACGCCTGGAAGGTGTCCAGTCCGAGGAAAAAACTTACTGAAGCATCTCTGAGGGTGAGATTATCCGTATCTAGTTTCATTAGACATAGATTTGTTCATTTTATTTTATTTTGCTTGGTGACTTACTTTGTTCTGTCTGTTACTACTTGGAACCACTTAAATCCTACTTTCTGTATTTAATAAAATCACTTTTTACTTATTAACTCAGAGTATGTGTTAATACCTGGGGGAGCAAACAACTGTGCATATCTGTCTATCAGTGTTATAGAGGGTGAACAATTTATGAGTTTACCCTGTATAAGCTTTATACAGGGTAAAACGGATTTATTTAGGTTTAGACCCCATTGGGAGTTGGGCATCTGAGAGTTAAAGATAAGCACAGTTCTGTTAGCTGCTTTCAGGTTAACCTGCAGCTTTTGGGGCAAGTAATTCAGACCCTTGATCTTTGTTGGAGCAGACGGGAGTGTCTGGCTCAGCAAGACAGGGTGCTGGAGTCCTGAGCTGGCAGGGAAAGCAGGGGCAGAAGTAGTCTTAGCACATCAGGTGGCAGCTCCCAGGGGATTTTCTGTGATCCAACCCCTCACAATGGATGGAGCAATATATTTCCAAGTAGAAGAAGGCAGCTTAACAAAAGAAGCCATAGGCAATGAGATACTAGACTGACCAGAACAGACTGAAAAGTCTGTCTTTTAAAGAGACAATGTCACTGGTGCGATTGGATTAGGAAATTCAGGGGGATCAGTAATCGGCTCATCACTTTTAGTGGCATTCTGAATCTTGCCCAGGTCAGTGGAGACTTAAAGTCATTATTATGGGACGGCTATTTGGTAGGTTAGGTCTAGTGGCCTGAGAATAATTCTTTACCTAACCAGGGTTTTACAATGGCATCCCCCACCGCAGTATCTGAATGACTCTCAGTGATCATGTGAACCTCCCAGAAAAACCATCCCCACAATTAGCACAACTAAGCAACCTTGCTGGCGGTCTGAAGGAAGAGACCACAGACTAAATGGGCTTGGAGAGTGACCTGCCCTCTCAATCTTATTGACTTTGGCCCAGAATCTCCCTTGTGGTACAGAAGCGTCATGTCCCACTGCTAAGTGGCTCTTGAGCCAGCGCTGCACCTCTGGTGGCACAGAGCTGTATGTAGTGGCTTTTATGTGCCCTCGTTGGGATGGTCAGGTGAAGGGATGTGACCTGAGCTTCCTTATACCTAGGCAACCCCCAGCTTGCAAGAGTGGCCTCTTGAGGCCATTAGTAGCCAGAATAATTTAAAACAGCTTCTAAACTGCTGCCACAGGTTACACCAGAGGACCAGACTTGCATACAGTTAGCTCAGGATTGAGACAGCACAAAAGCTGCCTTTGGAGCCTTTTCCTGAAATGGGTTGTGTTCTCCTCAGCCATCCCCAAGAAAACGGTCCTAGGTCAAAGTGAGGTGCTGACTATGCTGCCCCGGCTCTGTAGATAAACAGAAGACTTAAGTCTCCAGGGATGCATGTCAACATGGCACCTTTCAAGAGCAGCAGATAGGTGTTAAATATGGGGAAAATGTTGCACTGTCAAGAGTTGGCTCTGAATTTTCCCCTACTTTAAAATAAAGTAAAAAACAGAGGGAGAGGTGCAAATAATAATAATTATTATTAAGAAGAAGAAGAAGAAGAAGAAGAATGTGCTCCCTCTGCATGACTGCTGTTAAGCAATTAGCTCAAAAATTCCATTCCAAGAGCTGAGCACATTTCCACAAACATGTTGTATGGTGCTGGGAGAGGTAAACATAAGAGAGCTATGTTGGCTCCTGCTGTATTTGAAACCCATAAGATAAAAAAAAATCAATATTTGCTGCAGGGAAAGACATTTTATGTAAAAGCTTCCAAAAGGGAATTAGAAATAAAACAGAAGCTAAAAAATAATAAACTGAAAGCTATAAAAACCCCCAAGCCCCTAACATTGACATTGTCCTTATAACCTGGAGTGACGACAGAATGTGTCTGAAGGCTAATGAGAACCACAGCCTTTTACCATTGCAAAGCTGCTCTCTAGAGTAATTGCTGCCTTTATACACCATGCCCTTCACAGACATCACCCATACCAGTGGGGACATGGGGGAGGTTTCACTTTTGGTGACTGTAACCCATATCTGTTATTAATATTACAGGGTGAAGAGAAAGGAGGCACTACAGACATCTCCTAGCTTTCAAGAAAGGGGGTAAATCACAGGCCCCTCCCTCCTCAGTGTTTCACAGCTCTCCTTTGTGAGTGAGCCCGAGTTGGGAGAAGGGGGATGGAGGAGTAACCCTGAAATGTCTCCAGTTTGAGTTGAAGGGTGTTCTCCCTGAACTCTCTCTTGCAGAGTGCCATTGATTTCTGTTGCTGCAGGTTTTTCTACCTTTCTTCAGCAGGATAGCTTGTCCTGACCCACACAACTACTTGCTTAAATAAAAGTATTGACACAGATGCAAATTCTGTGTATTTACTTATCTGCTAAATCAGCAGGGATGCAGCAAGGGCCAATGGAAGCTAGAGCCATCAGAATTTCATGGCCCCTTCCTGGTTACCTTGGGGAAGGAGAAAGCCCAGCATCTCAAAATGCTGAAGGGCCTTTGTATTGAGTTAATGAATTATTTGTTTTCAGTGTCTGCTCATTGGCAATAGCACCAACTAGTTCCCTTGGCATGAAATGTTGCTCTCACATCATGTACACTGGGTCTTTGGAATCTAGTTCTCCAGAGTCACAGATTTGGAGGCTCCCTTCAGTCTGTCACTGTGAAACCAGAAAAGTCCACCTTGAGATGGATGAAAATGCCTAGGGAAAAAAAATGCAAGTACCAAATCTCTGTGACAGTATGCACAGGCCTTTTGAGGTTTGGGAGGGGATCCATCCTGGACCATGCAATATTTCATTCCAGCATAGCTTTTAACAAATCCTGTGGACAGCAGATTCCCTGACTGTGGGGAGGAAACAGTTTGAAATTCATATTGCTGCTGACCCTGGCTCAATAGGGAGGGATCAAACTAGCTCCTGGTGATTAACCTCCCCCTCAGAATCTGGAGAAAAGAGCAAGCCGGGAGACGCAGTCCACCAAGGCAGCCATGGACACAGTCCTCTCCTGGAATAAGGCATGATGGGAAATAAAAGGAATATATAATCCCCGTCCTTTCCACAAATAGGGTAGATTAGACATAGAGGGAGCAAGGCTGTACTGATGATCTCTCCTGGAAGGCGCAGAGCAATTACATCAAGGGCCTGTATTTTTTAAGCCCTTGATTTGTTTTTAACGATTTTTGAAGCAGATGCCCCTGAACAGTATCTGAATTAACCTAGAGGACTATGGATCTGTTTGGCTGTTCATGTAGAGAGGCTCACATAAAGACCCCAGGCTGGGGAACATTTTATTTACAAACTCCAATTTATGTATTTATTTTTTGTTTGGCTTGATACTCATTATACTGTATCTTTGCATTTATTAAAACAGGAAGGTAACACAACTCACTTAAAGCCATACACGCAGGTTTCAAAATGCTGGAACCTCTGCAGTGCAACAAATGAGAAGAGTAAAAATGAGTTTTCCCCCTGCATTTCCAACTAACAGCTGCATGATGCAGCTTCCAATAAGGGCCAGGCACTCAGCAGGTATATCCCGGCATAGCGTCTATGGAACCAGGTTGATTTACACCTGCTGAGGATCTGGACCTACGTGTCTAAAATGGATGCTAGGAGGAAGGACATTATATTTTGCACCCCGTATTCCAATTGATTTGATTGCCATTTGATTATTTTAGCTTAAAGGAAAAAAAAGGTGAAAACTTACATCTCCCCACTGGTAGAAGAGTTTGGCTGCACTCCATTGCAACTTCTGGTTCCGTTTGTTCCCCACTATCGGAGAACGTCCACGGGATAGGCCTTTCTTAGTGATGTTCACATGGTGCCCCTTCATCCACTCTGGCCAGTTGCTGCGATTGCAGCGGTGAACGAAGCGAGCACATTCGAGAAACAGGGCTGCTCTCGCCACTACGGGAGCTTCCTGAAATGTTTGCAAAATTACATTAAAAACTATGAACCAACCAATCTAACTTAAGAGCTGGCATTATCTGGACTGGTTTGCAAATGGAAGGCAGCTATCTCTGGAGGATCATAGTTAGTGTGATGATCCTCTAGACAGGTTCTCTGCTAGTATGAAACTCATGACCTCTGCATCTATTACTTAGGGTACAAGACTAGATATCAATTTCTATACCTGGTTCAGCCACTAGAGGAAGGCAAAGATCCACACTGGTATTAATGTGGTTACAATAACAGGTGTTTATTGCCTTCAAATCATCTTTAATGACACCCCTGTTTTCTGTAACTGGTGGTATACCTCACTCATAATGGAGACAGACAAGATGGGCTGGCTAAGAGTGTGAAATAAATAGGGATGTGCCTGAATCAAACTCCTAGATTTGAACACCCCTGAATCTTGGGAAAGTTCAGATCCAGATGTGAATGGCATGTCTGGCCCCTACATCTACAACACACCAATATAAATGCTTAAGATGTTTTGGGTTGGCTAGAAGGGAGAGAATAGCAGTAATATACGTAAATACATCAATTTTCACTTGTGTGAACACAGATATAATATAACCTACTTCCATTTTCTGTCCAGTTCCTCTTGTTCACTAATTATCACTTCTTTTGAAACAATTTTATGGGTTTTTGCAAATAATGTGACAATATAGACAAATATACACATACGTATGCAAATCAAGGCAGGCATATAGTGTCTTCTGGACACTATGCTTTTCTTTACCTATTATGGCGGTATTTAACAGCACACTTCGCTATGCTACAATTAACTGTTTCTCTGCTTCATCAGAAACCCTTTTATCCAGAAATTTGTATAACTGCCAAAAAATAAAACTGATTCCAGCTGAAACTTTCCCCGTAGTAGTGAGCCAAATTTTCAACCTGCTTTCATCAGCTTGCCTGAAAATACTGCAGACAAAAATGCCAGTTTGGGCACATAGATGCCAGCACTTGCATGCACCGTCCTTTGTTCCACCTAGGTGACACGGGTGTGGATGCCTTCATGGAGGCTTGCTGAAATGGTGGCCAGCACAATCTGTGCTGACAGCAATTAGATATCGATGGACCAAATTCTCTGCTGGTATAAATCGGTGTAACTCCACTGACTTCAGCAGAGCTATGCCAATTAATGCCAGCAGAGAATTTGACCTGAAGCCCTAACATTAGGTATCCAAGTTTGAAAAATTTTGCCTTAATTTTTTCAAGCAAAATTTGTTCATATGTGTCCCAACATACTGAAAATTTGTTTTTCATAACAGGGAGAAATATCTATTTTAGCTGAATTTGATTTAAAGTGCCCCATTTTAAGCAACACTATGCTTTCCCTCATGAATATGTTGAGGGTTTATTTGGCAATAACACAGTCTTTTCAGTGTTATTTTATGTATTTTCCCAATTTAATATAATAATTGGAGATATACCTATCTCCTAGAACTGGAAGGGACCTTAAAAGGTCATTGAGTCCAGCTCCCTACCTTCACCAGCAGGATGAAGTACTTTTTTTTGCCCCAGATCCCTAAGTGGCCCCCTCAAGGATTGAACTCACAGCCCTGGGTTTAACAGGCCCATGCTCAAACCACTGAGCTATCCCAGCCCCCTATTTTTGGGCTTGCTTTATGCTTAGTTCTGAATATTAGTATAGAAAGTGAATAACTGGTATTGAAGTGTAAACAGTACAAATAAGGTGAACAACCAAACACCAAAAATTTCCAGTGAATTGTGAATAAATTACACAAGGTGGCCTCAAAACAGATAGGACTTCTGGCAAGATTGGGCATTGCTAAGTGATTTTTTTACACTGCCTGTCTGTTTTTTGTTTAACAATTAATCCTTCTTTTTTTCTGTGTGCATATTTAAGAGGTAGGATTTCAAAAGCACTCAGCATTGGCCTAACTCTTCTCCCATTAGATTCAATGGGACTTTTATGATTGGTTAGAGAGTTAGACCAATTTTGGGCTTCTGAAAATTCTAGCCACAGCGTTTAAAAACAAACTGTAATTTGTAATTTTGAAATTAGAAGTCTCCTTCCCCACCCAGTTTACATCACTGTCAAAATAAATACTGTTCTTACCGCTTGGGATAGAGAGACAAGGTGGGTGAGGTAATATCTTTTATTGGACCAGCTTCTGTCAGTGAAAGAGACAAGTTTTCAAGCTAAACAGAGCTCTTCTTCAGGCCTGGGAAAAGCACTCATAGTGCCACAGCTAAATATAAGGTGGAACAGAATATTTAAGGTGAAGTGGCCCATTAACACCCCTAGAGTCATAGGCCAAAAAAGGGGGAGGGGTTAGTGGGTTACAAGTTGTTGTAATATGTGACAAATCCAGTGTCTTTATTATGACCATGAATTTTAGAGTCTATCAAAGTTATGAATTCAAGCTCCCAGACTCATCTTTTGAAGGTATTGTGCAGGTTTCCTTTGAGGGCGAAGACTGAGAGGTCAGATATGGAGTGCTCATTTTGTGAAGTGTTCACACATGGGCGATAAGGTGTTTTTGTCTTTTATTATTTTTCTGAGAGAGTTCATTCAAGAGCATAGTGATTATCTGGTTTAACTCACGTAGCTGTTAGTGTGGCATTTAGTGCACTGGCTGAAGCACACCACATTTTGTGATAGGCATGTGAAGGACCAAGGGAGCTTGAAAGGTATGTTGTGGGGGAGGAGTATTGGTCATTGCAACAGTGGAGATATGTCTGCAGATTTTGCATTTGATGTTCTGGGAGGGTCTGGTACCATTTTAAGTTGGGGTGTCCTGGTCTATGGGGAGCTTGCTTCTGATGAGGAGCATGGTGAGATTGGGGGGTTGTTTGAAGGCCAGAAGAAGGGGTTTGGGAAAGATTTATTTCAGGATGTGGTCCCTATAGAGTATGATTGTAATTGTTTAATGATACCATGTATGGATGGGTTCCAGTGTGAGAATGATTACTCTGACCTCTCAGTAATCATCCTCAAAGGCAACTTGCACAACATCTTCAAGAGATGAGGCTGGGAGCCTAAATCCACAACTTTTCTAGATACTGAAATCACAGTGTTAATAAAGACACTGAATTTATGGCTTATTACAACAATCTGAAAACCACTAACCCCCCGCTTTTACCCAAGGACTACAGGAATGTTAATGGGCCACTTCCCCTTGAATGGTCCCTTAGAATACATGCTAACTACTTATGCTAAACAATCTGTTCCACCTTGTATTTAGCTGGGAGACTCTGGGCTGGTTTCACTAGGGGAGGGGATCGATCTAAGATATGCAACTTCAGCTACATGAATAGCGTAGCTGAAGTCGAAGTGTCTTAGATCGAGTTACCTACCGTCCTCATGGCACGGGATCGACGTCCGCGGCTCCCCCTGTCGACTCCACTACCGCTGTTCACGTTGGTGGAGTTCTGGAGTCGACAGGAGCGCGTTCGGGGATCGATATATCGCGTCTAGATGAGACGCAATATATCGATCCCTGAGAAATCAATTGCTACCCGCCGATATGGCCGATAGCGAAGACGTACCCTCTGAGTACCTTTCCCAGACCTGAAGAAGAGCTTTGTGTAGCTTGAAAGCTTGCCTCTTTCACCAACAGAAGTTGTTCCAATAAAAGATATTACCTCACTCATCTTGTCTCTCTAATATCCTGGGATTCACACCGCTTCAACAACACTGCAAATAATAAAATAAAATTGTTTTTCTCATTTTTACTTTATTTTCCCACCCCCCTATTTCCTGCAATTTGTACAGGCAAAAAGCAATTTAGCAAACGCTCCACATCTTTTTAAATGTCCACAGCTCATGAGTAGGTGCTAGTGAATAGGTGATGGTTAAAGAATTGAGATGATAATTCTGTCTGTATCCATAATATATTGTTTTCATGGTGCACAAATGTGTGTGTAAAATGTATATAGGTATTAAGACAACAGCACTTAAGAGATCCTTAAGCAGGTGAAGATCTGCATCTAAAGAACCATACATCACTGATTCAATTACAGTCACAAAAGGTTATGAATAAAATTGAAAAATGTGGGACCTCTTGGAAGACTGGCAAAAAGACAAAAAAAGAGACATCTTCTGGCTAGATTAAAGAAGAGAAACATTTCGGGGAGAGAGAGGGGTAAATGCCTCTTGGTGTGACATTTTGTTGTAGTTTGCCTTTCATTTTAACTCAAATAAGGGCAGAAAATATTTATCTGTTAGGATTCCTGTGAAATAATGGGAATATGCATCATATTAAAGGTTCTGAAATGATGCATGACTATTTGGGTTAGCAGCTGAAAGTCAGGGATTCAGTGACACCAAAGAGGTGGGATTATATCCAAGTCTTGTACGGACTGTTAGCTGCCTAGGACACCCAGCATACATTATGGTGTCCTAGGTATGTATCCAAGATACATGGAACAAGGAGTAGGTGAGGATCAACGTATCCCAAAAGGGCGTAACATTAACTTTGTCTGCAGACTTATCAGCACCAGGAAGATTGCACCCATGATGTCGTTCTCAGGTACATGGCGCTGCAATTATGGTGTTTCACCTAGGTTTATATATCCACTAGGGTACAAGGAAATGAATCAAAATGATGGTCCCAAGCAGAGAATTAATCTTTTATTATCTAGGGGCTTGTTTTCACATACAGCGCTATGGAGGTGCAGCTGTGCTGCTGTAGCACCTTAATGAAGATGCCCCTATGCCCATGGGACAGCTTCTCCTGTTGGCATAGTTAATCCACCTCCCTGAGAGGCAGTAGCTATGTCGAAGGCAAAAGCTCTCCCATCTACATAGTGCTGTCTCCATGGGGGTTAGGTTGGTATAACAATGTTGCTCAGGGGTGTGGATTTTTCACACCCCTGAGCGACGCTGTTATACTAACATAGCTCTGTAGTGTAGATCTGGCCTAGGTCTTTCAAGGGAAAATGAGACTGAGGCAATTAAAGATGGTGGGTGTGGGAATAACAAGGGATGAAAGAGGAAGAATGGTCCAGTAGCTGAAGTGCTGGAACTAGGGATCCTGGGTTCAACTCCCTGCTCTACCAGAGACTTCCTGTGTGACCTTGGGCAAATAATGCGCAGAACTGAGGGACACAGAGAATATCAGTAACATGAGGATAATAGCACTTCCTCTTCTCACAGGAGTGGTGCAAGAATAAATTAATTAAAGGTTGTGAGGTGCTCAGATACGGCAGTGATGGGGTTCACAAAAGAACCATGGACGGACAGATGAGCTGCCCGCATACCCGGGGAGCTCCTCCCAGTCCTGTGTGGCTCTGCACCCCCTACTGGTAAGGTTCTGCATAGTAGGCACAATAAAGCTCTTAAACTGATTTACTGGATAGTGCTCTGTGGTCACTGCTCTCAAAGACAGTAACTTTCTGATAATCACAAACACCCAAGTGACAGGGATCTCCTGGGCCTAATTCAGCAAACCCTTCTTCACTTGTGAAATCCTTACTCATGCAAACAGTCTCAGTGGCCATGCATGTTTGGGGAAGGATTTCCCTCCCAAGTAAGGCCTGGGGATTGAGCCCCTTGTTTTGCAGAGTCCTGCTCAGATGTTCCAAATTTAAAACATGAAGTGGGTCACTCACAGAGAGAACAACCCTTCTAAACGTGGCACTGCACAGACTCCCTGCGATAGCTTACCTGGAGCCCAGAGCAATCGGAAGCAGCAGCAAAAGAAAGATGAAGATGTGACAGAATGGACAGGGATGGATTCACATCACAGAGAAACACATCACAAATGGAGAGAAATGAATCGGGCAGGCGATGTGTAGCTGAAAAGAACCACAAGTTACCATGGTTACCGTCAAAACTCAACACGGCAGCAAAATCCCAAGCAGCATTGCCACTTCCTATGGAATTTTGTTTACAAGTCATCAAAGTAAAATCTCCACCTTTTTACATTAGAATTTCCATAACTCCTTTTTTGTACTGTATAAATCAACCTGAATAAGAACACACATTTTTCTTAATTCATATTTTACAGATTCCCATAGGTACTCCTCAGAAGTCTGTTCAACACATGCTATAAAATGCAAGGCTGATCTGGATGAGCAGGTGGCTTAAGATGGAATCAAAATGAGATAATATCATGCTACTGCCGGTGTTCAGCTGATCCTGTAGAGGTTTGTGACCAGAGAGTCTCCAATTCCACTCTTGTGTCTTTCAATTGTCAAGCAATTTTGTAAGACTAATATTACCTACTGATGGTAACTTTCTTGTGGCCACCCCTTTCCTCACCACGGCAGTTCAAATGAATTTATTCCCTATTCCCCTATTCTCTCTTCTGAGGAAAAAAACAGCCATTTTTAAAATAAACTGTTAGTTGCTTGTGAAAGATGTCAGACTGACAGCTCGTCTCTCTCTAGCCATAAGGCAAGTACATTGTGGGTGGCAGCTGAGCAAATGTATGCATTCCAACTCATCACTGGGCATGGAACCCTGAATTGGGAGCAATTGCTCCAGGAATAAATGGTTAATTCAGTCTCTCTGCCCTTTAAGCACCTGGGCTTTCTGTCAGTACTTGGTGTCAAGTATTGCCATTTGCATCAGTCAGGTCTGGTCTCGACTAGGATAAAAATATGGTATTAGAACATAGTAAGCTAATACATGCTGATTAATACTTTCTAGAAGTCCAGTGTGGACAAAGCCATATTGACTTTAACATGCACTACGCAGGTCATCGTAAAGAGTATTGTGCCCCTAAGCCTTAACTCAATCAATTTAGCATGTTAAAGACAGTGGCCCCTCTCTACACTAGACTTTTTAAACATACTCATTAGAATGCGCTGGCTAAAATATTCTAACAACACACCTTTGATCCTAGTCCTCTGATATGGGAATGTATCCACAAGAGACCAGAGTGGCATACCAAACCCATTCCACTTAGACCTTGAAATTATCTTCAGTAGGTAACAGATTTAATTTACTACCAATCCAGACTGAATTTCAGCTGGAGACAAAGGGGTAAAATGGCCTGTAACCAATTATTAATTCTCATTAAACACTTGGTAAACCGAACCCGGGATGGATGTCACTTCTTGGATAATATGTTACTAAGTAGCTAGTTTTCAAGGCAGCCCTGTGGTGCAATGTATATAATAAATCACTACCTTTTAAAACCTTTGGCTTTTGTTCCACTGCTCTACTTTCTCTAAGTTGCAGTGGCAAATATGTTTAAACTATCTGTGCTAATCAAAGATCCTCTGATCACTTTAAGAATGGAATTACCTGTGAAAGTCTGCATGAAAAACATGCTGATGAAGGTTGAACTAGACTGAAATTGGAGCCGATTGCCCCTAATTTTTAACAGTTGTCATAGCAACATGGCTAGGGGAAATCATTTAAAATAAGGAGCCTTTAATTTGCATCAAATCTAAAATCACACAAATGTTTGAAAAGCTTGGAAACATCGTTTTAAAAATACACTTTGTATTAAACTGTGTTTTTCTTTGCTTTAAAGAAGTTGAAAGCATTTTTTCATAATATTGTCATTTGCCTATGGTCAATACAGTAAAATAATATACTGATAGCTTTTCAAATGCACAGTGAATATGACATCTTAAAGTTAAAACATGTCACTGACTCTGTAGAATTGATACAAAGCAAATGGAATACAGTAAGGATTACTCCATTCTTGCAGATTAAACAATTTAGAAATCTTGGTCTTGGAGACATATTTGAGTCAAACTGGACACAGCTCATGCCTACAGCTTCTCAAAAGATAAACATCTGCTTATGGCAGGCTACACAGATCAGAAACGAACTGCCAAAATGTTAGTAGAGAGAGCCCAATGCAATAACTCAGGACTGACTGACTGCCATTGCTAGTGTCCTAAGAAAAAGCTAGGGCAGATATAAATCTGAAGGGAAAATAAAAGAGGGTGAAGTGAAAACAATATTAATTTTGACATGTGTTGTGAATTTTCTTTCTGCAGCACTAGATTCCTGCCCCAACTTCCCCAAAATGGGGCAAGTTACTCATCCCAGCGCATACTGTGCATATCTGGCTCCCATCTGTTGGATTACAAGGACTTCAAGCTCAGTGACCAGATCATAAATATAATTCTGTGCTCTGTGCCAAAAGTAGCCATCCTCTTTGAGACTACAGAAAAGATAGACACAACAGGAATGTCTAGAAAACAAAGAAAAGAAAATACCTCAGGAAGCTTTAATATTTTTTCTCCTCTGCCTCCTGTTTCCAGACTCTCAGCTAGCTAGAAAGACACTGAAAGAGCTAATTCACTATAATTCCCTTATTAGTTCAACGTTCTTGTAATAATAATGACTTCATAGCCATACACAGTTCTCAGTAATAGCTAAGGATTCCCATCACTTTTAGTTCTGATATCCCTCCCACCTTCCTGCAGACACACTCTGTCATGAACAATCTGTTGACTCACATTGGAACCCTTTAATAGAGCTCTTTGATCAATTTAGGGGGTACTTTACTTTTGGCCATCAGCTCAAGGGCTTCCAACCCTTCAGTGCCCCACAGGGCACCAGAAACCTCACATAAAACTCTTTGATTGATTTCCTCCTCCCTTCGCTCAATGTTCTCCTTCTCAAAACCAGAGAGAAACAGTAGTGCTGTCAGGATCCTAGGTGCAATGTAGCTTCTCAAACAAGAGGATCAGTGGCTGCTAAACTAAGTGCAGCACTGGAAATTATTCAGAGCTACCTTTTCCTCAGATTTCCTTCACTGCCAGTCCTTATGACCAGGAAATTTGATCTTTCTAGGCTTGTGAACTACAGCTTAACATCTTCATTTTTAAAACCAATCCTCAGACCTTTTCCAGATGTCCAACACAGAAGGAGAAATAACAAAAGTTCTATGCTCCAATCAAATACTCAAAACCTAGACTGAAAAACTGTATTGTACTGTCTTATTTCTGAGAGATTAAATTTGCTGAAAAACAGTTTTCATTCCAAGTGTTTGTCTGTTTTCTTTTCATTTGAAATGACTGAACAAATCCTGTGAGTTGCTGAGTTTCTGCTTAAATCAGTGAGAGTTGTAGTTGCTTAGCAGCTGCTGAATGTCTCTTTCTACATATGTATTACACACACACAAACTATGCAAAAAGAACATTATTAAGGTTGCAAAGTCAAGCATTCAAAAGTTAGAAAATGCCAGAATTAAGGTTGCTTATGCCCAATTTGAGATACCCAGGGCCTGATTCTCCAGATCACTTAGTATTATATAACACTTTATATGTGCAAAAAAGAGCTCTCACTGGCTTCAGTCGCAGCAGTGAGGGCTCAGCACTTCTGTTAATCAGGATCCAGGGTCTCAAGTTAGGCACCTAGAAAATGGGGAACAGATAACTAGTGACCACGTGTGAAAAGTTTAAGTGACTTGCCCAGCATCACATAGGAACTTTGTGGCTGAGACAGGGATAAAATCCAATTCTACTGTGTCTGTTAGTCTATAAGGTGCCACAGGACTCTTTGCTGCTTTTACAGATCCAGACTAACACGGCTACCCTTCTGATACAATTCTCCTGTGTGACATTCAATTGTCTTACTCACAAGACCAACCTTTTGCTTCCTGCAATCCCCTGCCTCATTCACTAGACACCTGCCAACTTCTGCAACAAATCCAGCAGGGGACCTATAGCAACAGTCTTCTTTACTACACAAATCTGATTCATCCTCAGAGTAGGTCCATCCTGGGCAATGAATGAGGCAGGGCTTTCGTGGAAAAAATAGTATGTGATTACACAATACAAAATGTACTAAATCCAGCATACCCTTTTGTGGAGATTACAGCAAAATCAATACTATTTTTAACATTGTAATCTCAGTTACACTCTGGATTTACAAGCACTGCAACTGAGTTCAGATTCCAGCACAGAGAATTTATCAGGATATTCTTATATCATTCTTTCTCGTCAGGCAACCCCATTCCAGACTCGAACCAAAGGCTTCTACCCATCTAATGGGAAAGGACTGAGAGTAAAACTCAGCTTGGCAAGCCAGCTCCTAGCATTCCCCAAGTCATACGTAGTATAAACACATCATTGTCCTGTACTGTTGGTACATTTGCACTTATCTTAATAAGTGAGAATGCAGAGAGTGGTCCTGTGGTTTAAGAATAAGGAAGGACATTGTCACTTGCCAGATTGATGCCACATTGCATGTTTCTCTCTTCCAAAGCTCCTGGAGGCAGTATAATTTGTTACAGTACATGCCACACAGATTTCAAGAAAAGTCTTAACGAGACACAGTGCAGCGTCTATGGGGCTGCAGTGAAAGGTTTTTTTTACATTTTGTGTTTGTTAATCTAGTGCTTGTGATGGATAGAAGCTTGACAGTCTTGGAGAAAGAAGTCCTCTTGCTATAGCACAGGCACTTGGAGTGAGTGCCTTCCATCCAGCCCTGCAAGCCTGCCTCAACCCTGACTGGCATGGACCCCATGACTGAGGGCAAAAAGGTAGTTCAACCTCCTGGATGATTCAGCATTCCCCATCCTTGCTAGCACTGCAGCCAGCCCAGCTGCCAATTAGTGCCAGCCAGGATGGTGGATTTTAGTGAAGCACACACCTGTCCACTGGGAAATGGACAGAGACCCACCTCTCTAACTGCATGCAGAAAACTGAACAGCCATCAGATGGCAACAGCAACTTTTGGCCAATACTGGTCTAGATTGGATTTGAACCTGCAGCATAGCGGGTGGTAGACTGTGGTTTACAGTGTTAAAAACAATACAACCTATGTAAAAAAAAAGTGTGTTGTGATTCACTGGTGTGATATCCAACCCATGAATTATGAGATTTAACCAACCAACACTGCTGGGACAGAAAGCTAGCCTGGGTGGACAAGCCACTTCTTAGCACAGTTGGCAGCCTGTCAGTCTCATAATTTGAAGGGCTTGAGTTCAAGCCTCAGAGAAGGCCATGGGTTTTGCTCCCTACTTCAGATTTTGGGGGAGGAATAGCTCAGTGGCTTGAGCATTGGTCTGTTAAATACAGGATTGTGAATTCAATCCCTGAGGGGGCCATTTGGGGATTGGTCCTGCTTTGAGCAGTGGGTTGGACTAGATGATCTCTTTAGGTCCCTTCCAACCCCTAATGATCTAAATCTGGAGAGTAGCCAAGAGGAAGGTGTGAAGGCTGCAAATGAACACAGATCCAGCAACAGTCCCAGAGAAAAGAAGGGTGTGGGTAGTCAGCAGCTGAATATGTCCTCAGAGACTGGTGTGGGAAAAGAGAGAGCAGCACAAAAGGAAGAAAGGGGACAAGGACAGCAACAGAGGGAGGGAGTTGAGGAGCTGACAGTACAAGCAGGAGCAAGGATGAAACAGTGGACTTGGATTGTCTGGGACTTGGACCCCTGAGTTATTAGTATATAATTTAAAAACAGCCAAGTGTTGAGCCTTGAAGTTTTTTCCACTGAGTGTCTCTGATGACTAACAGCCATGCCTCACTTTACTTATGAGACCACCAGAAACCCTCAGTGGAATTACAGCCCCAGCTCTGGCAGTTACCCATCCTTTACTCTATATCCTGTATCCTGGTATTGTTATAAGCAGTTTGCAAAGGGACAGCTTCTGGCTGTTCGTGCAATTTGCAGCATGAATATAAAAACTTCATGTTGGCAATAATCTTATTAAGAGGATTGGTATAATAATGGAGACCCATTTTCTGTGCATATTTACATAGTCACACACATTAAAACGTCAGCTAATATTAAAAACACTTCATATTTATATACTGCTTTACCTATTCAAAGTGCTTTATAAACATTAACTAATGACAGCAGCATCTCAATACATTATGTACATTGTGTTCAGCAGGTAAGAACTATGTTAATGAATGCTTGCGCAATGACTTACAAGATCGAGGGCAGCTGCCAGGATGGAGGCATCGGGGATAGTGCCTGGCTCACAGCAGTTTAAGAGAAACTGAAAGCGTTTCATGCCTTGTCTGATTGCTCCCAGGTTCACTACATTCTTGGATTTCCCACCTTCCTGGTTGGAGGTCAAGTGATCATCAAAACTGTGGCAACCTGAGAAGGGAGAGAATACAAAGGGGGTCCAGAGTAGGGGGCGGGAGATGAGAAGCAGGAAAGAGAAGGGGGACACAATACCTCACAGATAAAAAAATGAGTTGTACAGGAATCCTGGTGTGCATGATCCTGACCCAGTTCCCTTCCTTCAACTTGATACATGATCTGAGCAGATTTGTGACAATTTCCATGGCAACAAGTGACTGAAAACTGTGAGCCTGATTCTGAACATGGCTATGCTGATGTAAGCCCAAAGTGGTTCCCTGGACTTGGATAGAGGTGCTCTAGATTTAATCCAGTGTAAATTAGATTAGAATATGGTTGGTCTATGGCTGTTTTTCAAATATGTAAATACAGTATCAAGTCTCCTGCCTGTTTGGGTTCTTAGGCTCTCTCTCTCTGCACTGTCTGGTCAGTCTATTTAGATTATTTTCATTTATCGGTCTCTATCTTAGCTTATCATCTTCCCTAAGAAAGAATACACATTTATCCTTATCTATTAATTTAACAAATGTTATATTATATTTTGAGCAGGACACACGAGTAATAATTCTTCCAAAAGAACAAGTCAAGGATCAGCTGTTATTTATGTACGCTTAAATCTTCAGAAGTGACTAGTTATTTTGGGGAGCCCACCTTGAGACACCTTTTGTCAAGGCCTGATCTTCAGAAAGTGCTCAGCACTCACCTTCTATAAATCCTTTAAGATGTCTGATATGCAGTGTACCTAAAAATGGAGGCACCCAGAATGACTAGCCACTTTTGAAAATGAAGCCCATAAAGCAGGTCTGCACAACTTGTA
Organism: Gopherus evgoodei; assembly: GCF_007399415.2. Classification (NCBI taxonomy): domain Eukaryota; kingdom Metazoa; phylum Chordata; order Testudines; family Testudinidae; genus Gopherus; species Gopherus evgoodei. The sequence goes on from NC_044332.1 coordinate 15,692,785, forward strand.
AAGCGGCGAGGGCCACATTACTCCAAAGAAAACAGCTGAAGGCCGGCCCCGCGGAAACACCCCGCCCCCCGGCCCAGCGGAAACACTCCGCCCCAGCACCGCCCAGCCCTGCAGAAACAAACCCTCCTTTCCCAGTGCCACAGGCCTTTTAAATTGCCCCCTGGGGAAGCTGGGCCACCCCACTACAGCGCACTGGCTTTTGCTGGTACACCGTACTGGGGCTTGGGCATGTGGCCCTCTTAAGGGCGGGCTGATTCAGGGGAATTGGTTGAATTGGCCTAAAGCCAGCCCTGGCAGCTGAGATTTAAAGGGCTCTGGGCTCTCTGCGGCAGCAGGCAGCCCAGAGCCCTTTGAATCCCGGCTGAGATTTAAAGAGCTCTGAGCTCGTGGCTGCCTGCAGCTCAGAGCCTTTTGAATCGTGGCCACGGCTAGGATTTAAAGGGCTCTGGATTCCCCGTGGCTGCGGGTAGCTCAGAGACTTTTGAATCCTGGCCGCAGCTGAGATTTAAAGGGCTCTAGGCTGCCCACCGCTGCGGGCAGCTCAGAGCCTTTTGAATCCTGGCCGTGGTTGAGATTTAAAGGGCTCTGGGCTCCCCGCCGCTGCGGGCAGCCTAGAGCCCTATGAATCCCAGCCGCGGCTGAGATTTAAATGGCTCTGGGCTCCCCGCCGCTGCGGGCAGCCCAGACCCTTTTGAATCCTGGCCGCGGCTGGGATTTAAAGAGCTCTGGGCTCCCTGCTGCTGCGGGCAGCTCAGAGCCTTTTGAATCCCGGCCACGGCTGAGATTTAAAGGGCTTTGGGCTCCCAGCCACTGCGGGCAGCCCAGAGCCCTATGAATCCCGGCACGGCTGAGATTTAAACGGCTCTGGGCTCCCCGCCGCTGCGGGCAGCCCAGGGCCCTATGAATCCCGGCTGCGGCTGAGATTTAAATGGCTCTGGGCTCCTCACCGCTGCGGGCAGCCCAGAGCCTTTTGAATCCAGCCGCAGGCCGCACAGTGAGCCTCTGTGGGCCGCATGCGGTTGTGCAGGCCTGCCATAAAGCCTCCTTTGAACACAACAACATGTTACTTGTATGGGACAGGTCAACTAGTCCCACAATGCAGACTGGAACCAAGGTTCCCCTGAGGAAGGTAAGTAGGTAGGCAAAGCCTAACAAGTGACAGAGTTGGTGTGGCTTGTGGAAGGTACATGAAATAAATATTAATTAATTGGGAAAACATAATGAAATTAAAAATATTCTAACTAAAGCACAACTGGGGAGTATCCAAGAGCTTTTGTTTCAGCCGAACACCCTCCCAAAGGCAAAAACAAGGGAGATCAATTGGATTTCTTCACTCACATGACCTCAACATTGCACATGGCTCAGCTGCCATTTTTGCCTTCTCAAAGGAAAGCTCTTCTGAAAGCTCTGACAGAATATCTACATAATAAATGATATGAACACTTCTATCACCTCTAAGGAAACAAAGCTAGAAAACCTGAGTACCTCACTAGAGCTGATGGAGGACCAGACAGGACTCAGAGGATGGATCTGAAAAGTAGTTTCAAGTCTAAGATGATTATCATTCACCACAATCAAAAGTATAAACGCTCCACCTCCCTCTGCAGAAGCAAATGCAGAATCAAGACAAAGTCAAGAATCTCCAGATCATGGGCTTTCCTGCTTTGTCCACAAAAACTATCCCAACTTCCTTGGTTTACGGGCATAAGGAAGAACCTCTCATCATTGAGGAATCTTACAGAATGCTCAATAATAAAGCAACTAAGAACTTTGGGCTAGGGACTCTAGTTGTTTCTAACATGGATGTAACAGACAAAGACAGGGCACCACTTTTGAAGGACTTTCTTTACCTAGGGAGAGGAGAAAAGCAGAAAACTCCAAGTCCACTAAGGGACCTTACCATGAAGATTTACCTGGGAAGCACTTACATAGTACAATGACAACCCCAGAACAGATAGATGGAAAATCTTTTCCAAACTATTAATCCTAATCATGCAAACAATGATGAATTAAGTTTAAAAAATCTTCTTGTAAGAATAAAAGTACGTCTGTCCTATATCCAGTTAAGCTACGTAGTGCCCAAAAGCAAAACATTTCTATCTCAGGACAGATTTAGTCCAAATGAAAAAAGGAACAAGGACACTTGTGTTAGCTGAATAGACATTACTGCCTTTTCTTCCGGTGCCTTTGTTTCCTAACTACCTGGTATATTTCACCTGATACAATTAATGGCCACTTTGTCACAATATCTTGTTTGGACTATAAATAGGGTGACCAGATAGCAACTGTGAAAAAAGGGGACAGATGGTGGAGGGTAATAGGCACCTATATAAGAAAAAGCGCCAAAAAAATACGACTGTCCCTTTAAAAAAGGACATCTGGTCATCCCAGCTATAGACAAATACTGTTTTCCCTTAAACAGGTCTAACCAATCTCTCGGTGTCAGAATCTGTGCTGCACCTATAAGATGCACAGCACAGAAACTCACTGCCCTGGTGGAGGGCACAGCCAAGGATGCTTTAAGCCACATCTGTGCCCTCCTACTTTGGGGCTAGGCCACAGTCACCAGCATAATTTAGATACCTCTGGGGTCCTGTCTCAATTGTTGTGTCCACCCTGGTTTTATGTATGGATGGCAATGATGAACGGAATCTACAACGTTCTGCATATTGTGGTCCCGTCCCTGTCTTGTGCCTTCCATCCCCAGCCCTGCCCCTTTTCTGAGGTTTGTGAGGAGGTCCTGGAGAGATAACCTTATGACTAGCTCATGGCCTGCACAAGGAGAAATCTCCCTCCCTCCCCCGACACAAACAGGGCTTTGAGGGTCCTTCTTTATGTCCTTCTGGCATAAAGGGGCCAGGGTGTGGTGAGGATCCCGTCCTTGACTTTTGGGCCTGCAGTCTTAACTATGGGCTGCATTCTGATATATCATAGGAAGGAAAAAAGAAAGAAAGAAAAGGAGGGAGGCACGAGCCATGGTTCTGTTTTTGGTTCTTTATATATTCCTGATCACGTAACATACTGTTCTGGGACTGGATCCTCTCCCACTGAAGTACTGAAGTGAACGGGAATTTTATCATTCACTTCAATGAGAGCATGACCAGTACTTGTTGTTAATAATACAGAAACTGGTTCCTCTCCACTATCAATGGAGGACAAGATAGCAATAGCCAATGGGGCAGGTGTTGTAAATGGGCTTTTCTCCGTTGGCTTCAATGGAGTTACTTTGATTTACACTAGCTGAGGATCTGGCTCAGTTAATGGAAATCATTGCCTATCCTAATGAGAGAGCTTCATCTGTTTAGGGAGTTCTATATTTTTCATTCCCATTTGCTGGATGTATGCAAGATCTCTTCTCTGTGCAGGCCTGGTAGGTGCTATGCACATCATTTTTTGTTGTTGTTGTTCTATGTTTTATAAATTGAAGAATATTGTAAACTTTGCATTGAATGAAAGATATTCAAAGACTCTAAGGCTAGAATGGACCACTGTGATCATCTAATTTGACACAGGCCATAGAACTTCCCCAAAATAATTCCTAGAGCACATTTTAGAAAAACATCCAATCTTAATTTAAAAAACCATCAGTGATGGAGAACCTACCACAACACTTGATAAGTTGTTTCAATAGTTAATTACTCTCACCATTAAAAATTTACATCTTATTTCCAGTCTGAATTTGTTTAGCTTCAACTTCCAGTCATTGGATCATGTTATACTTTCTCTGTTAGACTGAAGAATCCATTATTAAATATTTGTTCCCCATGCAGGTACTTATAGACTATAATCAAGTCACCCCTTAACCTTCTCTTTGTTAAACTAAATAGACAGAGCTCCTTGAATCTGTCATCACAATGCATGTTTTCTAATCCTTTAATCATTCTCATGGCTCTTCTCTGAGCTCTCTCCAATTTATTAACAACCTTCTTGAATTGCTGCTTGCCTGGTTAGCTGTATTCTGATAATAGGTAAAAGCCCTTTTAAATAAATGATGAACTGTATAATGCATACATGTATTTGAAATACATAGAACTCCCAATGACCTAGATGACAAATGATGAAGAAAGCAACAGCTTGTAAACAACTTGACAGAATGACTCCCGGTTTAAGAGATTTTTTGTTTCTGTTCACTGTAACGCGTGTTTGTTTTCCTGTCCTGGTTTTACTCAGTTGTCATATTTTTAAAACAAAGACAGAAGGAGGCACTACATGGAGAAAGTGTGAGCAGAATGATGTCACAGCACAGCATCAAGAATGTTGAAAAGGAGAAAGGACAGCAACATTGACCAAAAACACGGTCCCAGATTCATCCAGCCATCAGGTTCTTCATGATTTAATAGCACCTATCCAGTCTAACAAGCCTTTTGTTCTCCCCTCTTAAAAATATAACTTCTATTGATCTCAATGGAAATTATGAATGCAAAGGAAAGTTTTCATCCCTATATATATTTTGATCTTTCTATTACTTTTGTATGTTTATTAACACTCATGCCCCAAAAGGCCTTGCATAGAATATGATTAACTCAGACCTGATAAATGTCATGATAATTCAACCTCATGTTCAAATGAAATCATGAATTCAGAAATTGACATCTGAAGCACAAAATATACTATAAGGCGTGTGTGCACTATACAGTATTATTATATATGTGTCTACACGCATATTATATACACTCACAAAGGCCTTGATGCTGTAAGGTATTGCATATGGTTGCAGGAGGTCTGCCCATGCACAGTAACTTGCAAGACGGGGGTAATTTTATATCACACACACACACATATGTACAAATTATATATATATTTACACACACACACACACACACACACACACACACACACACACACACACACACACACCATTTTGCTAAGCTACATCTCGTGTATAAAAATTTCTTTCTGATATGATTACATGCTCCCTTGACTTTCACAATTTACCTTTCAAGAGATTTTTTAAAAAGTATTTAAGCTCCCTTGATTTTCAGAAACTCACAGGTGATGAACTACACTCATGAACATCACTGGTTGATTTATCTGTTTGGTTTTTTTTCATAAGGACCTTTTCTTAACTCTCATGCCCTTTCAGTTATTATGCATTTCTAATGTAGACGTGTTTAAAAGCCAGGCACGGCCCACTTAACTCCACTTACATACAGACAAATAAATATGAACATACTTTGCTCTTGGGCAGGTGAAATAGATGTCCTGATTTTTCAAAATAAAAGTAGTTACATAACATAACGTAACGTATTAATCACAAAGTGCTGAAATACTTTAGATAGTTCAAAGTTCACATAGGTAATAACCAGTGTGACATCCTAGCAGAACAAATGCATAAGATATGTTACACGTAGCATACACTATTATATAACGTAACATAAAAATAAAGTTTGTTTATTCTGACTTGCATCCATACTTAACATTGTGTGCATGAAATGTTGGAGACTTAAATTCAATGGGAATTTTGGAAGTGCAAGATCAGGCTTAGAATTCCAGTCTGGACATTTGTGAGAAGCATTAGATGTTGAATAGTTAATTGCATTCATATCTCTAGCTCCTAGCCTTATGCCCTTACTTTGCAGTATCAAATCAATAGCATGAAAGAGTAACACGGGAGCTCTCTGGCTGTCACTCCAAGCTGAGAATAAAGAAAAGTTCTTTGCATTTTATGATAAATGTGGAGATCATCAGGCTGGCTTAGCCTCTTCCTGGAAATTTTTTGGCCAGATTTTGCTCAGACAAGCCTATCTGAGGTTAATAGCTGGGAAGAGGTAGGTGTTGAAAAGCTGCAAGTATAGATAAAAGCAAACAAGACAAAGATATGCTAGTGAAATGTAAGCGATGGGTGGTATGTTATTTTGCAGATGGGTACAGCTGCATCTGAGCTTTGGGCAAAGGACTGGTCCTGAGGCTCTTAGGGCCAGATTTTACAGGGACGACTTTTTTAGTGACAGTGCAGTTTGTGATTAAGTGGGTACAAAGACAGCTGTGAACCACCTTTACATGCCCCCTCCCAATCCTAGGGCTGTGGGTGCTGGGTCAGTCCCAAAGTACAATTCAGTGTCGTCTCAGGGCTGCTCCATGTTGTGCCATCATGGCAGCCAGAGATGAGCTGAATGAAGCAGCTCTTCATCCAGGCTCTTTTCTTTGGTCATGCCCCCAACCCTGGGGGCCAAGGTGAGGGTGACAGAGAAGCCACCACACCAGCCTGAGCATGCCAGAGTATTTCCCATGAGGGTGCAATGCTGAGGTTACAAACTGGGCTGGCACTGAAGCCTTTGTGTACTGGAGAACTGGGCAGGGCAGCTGCATCAGGGGCCTTTGTCTGGCCTAGAATGTATATATACCCAGTTAATGTAACTGCACATGCACTACAAAAACAACCCCATTTATACACCCCCATAATACATAGGAACATGGCAGGCAGGATTATGATCTGATAACTCATATGAGGGTGCATCTATCAGTTCTGAAAAGAAAAGCCATGACAATACTGAGGCATGTGGTATGTTGATAAAAGTCATGCTGTATGAGAAATCAGTCAACATGTACTAGAAACAGTTGATCAAAAGGGACTCCACTCTACCACTGACAGCCCACATTTTGAAATGTATGTAAAAACAGGCTATTTACACCTCTTCTGCTGGTTGTGTGACACCCATTGGTGTAACTGGGAACTGTGCCCTCACATGATCTGAATCTTTAGCTAGGGGAATGCCAGTTCAAGGGAGCTACATCAGTTTACATCAGCTGAAGTTCTGGCCCATGGCTGATCATCCTTAGAATGTGGCCTGTTTGAACATCGATACTTTCTTAACAACTTATCTTTTCAGTGGAGATGCATAGATATTATTCATATCAAGTGTGACATCTTTGATGACAAGACTATGGGCCTGATTCTGATCTTATTTACACTAGTATAAATTAGGAGCATGGTAGCTCCCTGTAAATCAGGGACACTTCAGTTGTGTCAGTGAGATCTAAAATCAGGCCTTATCACTTTCTGTATGAAGCTAACATTTTGAAGCACACTAGTACTTGGCTGCTATTGCTGTCCCCGACCATGTGATTCCTGTGCAAGCATGTGTCATATGATGGCAAAATGAGCATATACAGCCATGGTGTAATGTCAGATCATGTAAAATGTAATGTCAGGGAATGTAATATACTATAAAAATAGCAGAAACAATGGGGGGATAGGATAAAACTGTGTGTTTTTTTAAAACAAAAATAATAGAATGTCAAGATCCAATGTCTCCTTGGTAACAAGTATCAGGTTTCTGAGCTGAGTCTGGATCGCTGTATGATACTTGAAAATATAATATCCTCTTAATACAGGCACTTTTCAAACAAACATCACTGCTTTTAAAAATATGGCATTACAATCAAATATTATTATAATTATGTCTTTTGTTGAGAAAAAGGACAGCTTCTCTTTAACAAATGGTATGCAGACATTAGACATGCAAACACAGAAGAAAAGAGATAATTAAAACAAGGTTTGTACAGGGTTTTCCATTTCATCGGTGCTGAATTTTTGTAGAAAACTGTCATATGGTCACTAATTGGAAAAATAACTGATGGAGCATCTTTTAGACTGAATCATTGTTTTGAAGTAAATATAAATTTTTCAAGTGTGCGGATTTGTTTTAATTTGATGTTGTTTTTGAAAGTCCAAATGTTACATTAGCTTAATTTATTTCGACAAATTTGGTTGTTTTTTTTATTTCCACATTTACTAGAGGTTTTTTTTTTAAATCAAAATGAAAGAAAGAAGGAAGAGAAAGAAAATGGTTAAAAAGAATGAAAAGTTGGAGAAGAACAGAATGGATACAAAAACCCTGGAGAAAGTATGGAGTGGGGAACGGATAAGAGAAAGAAAGAAAGAAAAAGAAAACCCTGATTTCTAACCATCTTTTTCTTCTGTGTGATGAAGCTTGGATGGGTATCTTCGGCAGATGCGCCATTTACCAAGACGCTTGAAGAAATTCTCCTCTTCATCTCGCCCATTCTCCAGGCCACCTCCTGGTCCACCTTCGGACAGCTTCACAGCACTAGTGAATTTGACCTGAACAAATGAGGAGACAAGACTCATGTTCTGATGTGTTATGATTTCTCTACCAACTTTGCCACAGCAATGCAGCACTTAAGAACAGGCAGTAGTGTGGTACCTTACTATAGCAACAGAACAGGAACTGTGCCCATATGCACCAGGTGAGGATATTAAGTATTCTGTAATTTGGCAAGGTAGCCATTCCCCTTCTTTCACAGGGGTTCATACTGATAGAAGTAAGGGAAAAGCAGCATGATCAACTAGTAAAGTACATTAAGTATATTCAGAGGACCCAGATAACTCCCTGAGTGAAAAGAATGAGCAGGAGAAATGAAATGTTAATTACACTGACACTTCATTCCTGTGACATTGTTCATATGGAGGATCAAAAGCGGCACAATGACAAATCTCTAGACAGCGTATAACAAGAATGAAACATGGAGCATATTTAACCCCATTTTCTTCACTTCCCCAGAAGGAAGTCTTGAGATGCTGCTAGAAACCAGTTATTACACTCTTCTTTTTCTGTTCTGTTGCCTAGACGCACATCCACTCTCCTCATTGCTATGATAACATCATTTTATTGCCATCCTTATTGTATTACCTCATCACTGCCTCATCATTCATTGTTTACCTCTCAAATCACATGCATCCTCACAAAACTGTGTCTTTCAGCTGTTCCCTAATCTTTCCAAAGACTGACTGCTTCCAAAGCTCCTCTCCAGTGTATTTCTAGTGTGTCCCATACTACAGCACTGGGTGCTGCTCAGAAAAATACAGAAGGAGAATCATTTCTGTCCATTTATGGACCATCTCCACTCTGCTCCTCCCTCCTCTCAAGGGAAGGGAAAAAGTCACCTGCCATTTTCAACCTCTTTCCTTGAGGGAGGACCTGTCTTACACTATGCTCAAGGGACAAATCCTGCTGCCTCCCTCATGGTGTGTTTATGCTGGACTTTGGGGAGTAGCAGGATTTGAGAGGTCTGCACAGGGGTGTGCAAGTGCAGTTCCACTGGATCTCTTTGCATGAAAGCACGCAGGGCAGGGAGAAGCGTGGGTAACAGACCCACCACTGAACGGACTCTCTGGCCTTTCACTTCTGTGAGGGCTGGAGTGGGGGAATGCTAGGACCAAAGAAACTACTCCTGACTTTTGCCTGGAACAGCTTCCAAGGAACAGCTGTGCTACAATTTCATGGGCAAGAGGAAGGATTTCTCTTTCCCCCATTCCCCATCCGCACCTTCCTGCAGACCTCCTCCAGTCAAGGTGTTATGCTGGATGCTGGGAAGTATATGCTCCCAAATATGGAAAGACAGACTCCTCCTAACCTTTGCAGGTGAGGAGTTGTACCACTGTGGGCACTCTACCGAAATCCCCAGCTCCTGAGGGTTTTGTCCCTGGGTCCCATAAGCTGCAATATCCTTGCTGATCATAGTATTTTCTCTGGGAGCTAGAAGTTATCTATGAAGTAGCCAGACCCTATCCCTTTATCCTCCCTACTAATCTGAAATGACACATTTACCTTGGAACTTTGCCTGATGAAAGATAGACGATCTACAGAGCTGATATCCAGAAGGTCTTCCACCCCATCGGCCAGCCCAGAGAGGGAAGAGCGTTTCAGCCAGTTCCCTGATGCAGATAAAGCCAGTCAGGACAATTCTGCAATTGCTCCAAGCTGAATACATCAGCAATACAGGCATATTTCTCTATAGCACTGAAACAGTCATACCATGACATGAGAAGAGGGTGAAGGATGAGGCGTGTTCATGCTACATGCATCAAAGATCATAGATGAATTAATAACATGTGAGGCTGAGTTTTAGGATTGTAAAAGCTGAAAACCAACATGGGTCGGTGAGAAAGGATAAATAATAGTTATTCTTCCTTTCTTATTGAAGTCTGCTTGGAAAGCTTCTCAGAGAGAAAGGAAGGATGGTCCAATGATGAGGGCTCCAGTCTAGGACTTGGGAACCCCAGGTTAAAGTCCCTGCTCTGCAATAGACTTTCTGTGTGAACTTGGGCAAATCACTTAGTCTCTCTCTCTGTCTCACTTCCCCATCTGTAAAATGGAGAAAATAGCACTTCCCTACCTCACAAGGGGTGTTGTGAGAATAAATATATTAAAGATTGTAAGGCACTCAGACACTACGTGTCTTTGCTATACAGTATCCAACACATGCACAGAACAGATCTATTCTATCTGCACATGTAGTACGTATATATAATATAAAGGGACATACATTTACCTATGGGGAGTTTGAGTTTCTTTCGGAGCGAGATCCGTCGGGAGCGGGAGCGAGAGCGCCTATCAGTGGTCGTTCCAGAGTGAGCAGTGGTGCACTCTGATGTGTCCTGCTCTGACTGGCTGCTGGTATCACTTGCTGCACTCTGCGACTTGAACATCTTTCGCCAGAAGTCTTTGCGTCCCAGAACCGCCCCTTGCATTTGCTCATCGCTGCGAGAGAACACAACACAGGGTTAATAATATCTCACTGTGGTTTGTATGCTGCTAAGTACATTTGAACAAGTTTCCCCTCTTCTAACCTCTCTTTTTTTCCTTGGCATATGTTACTCTAAGAATGTAAACTTATTCTTTTTGATGTAATTTGTTAAGCTAGACAGCGTTCTCAATATTGCACAATGAAGACAAATGTTACTCTGGAGAGTTTACAGTCTAAAAAGTCATTCTGTTTTTCTGTCATTATGCTAAAGCAGTGTTTCTCACACTAGGGTCTGTGGATCTGGTACTCCAGGGAGTCCGCGAGTCATGCCCAGGGCCACTGGCCCCGCTGATCAACTCCCCTCCCTCCCTCCCAGTGCCTCTGGCATGCCGGGGAACAGCTGTTCAGCAGCATGCAGGAGGCACTGGGAAGGAGGGGGATGAGCGGGGATGGGGTGCTCTCAGGGGAGGGACGGAAAGATGTGGGGAAGAGGAGGGGCAGGGGTAGAGCGGGGGCAGGGCCTTGGGGGAAGGGATGGAGTAGGCGCAGGGTCTGGGGCTGAGCTGGGGGTCAGTGTAAAATTTTAAATCATAATGGGGTCTTTGGGTTGCTAAAGTTTGAGAACCGCTGTGCTAAAGAATCATTCTCTATCTGGTCAAAGTGACCACTAATGTACCGGACCAATGCTTTTCAAGGCTGTGTCCTTTACAAAGTGTTTGTATATCAAAAGAATCATTTCAATTCTGTGTGTCGCTATATGAAATCACAATTCTTAGTGATCTTTTAGAATAGCAACACCATATTCTGCTGCATACCTGAGACCTCAAAGTTCTGCAGCAAGACTGTGAGCAGAATGGCTAATTCTAATTTTTCTCAGGAGATTCCAATTTTCTGTTCTCTTTACAATCGCATCATCCGAGGAAAGTTTCAGAAAGTTTCATATTCAGTTCAGCATAAAACAAGCCTTTCTGGACTTTCCTCTTTTCCATATTCTGGATTTTAAAGGGCAAATCTATCTCCACTTGAAGAGATACAGATTTGAGAGACATAAAAAGGCTGAGCAAAAGAGCTAACTACAACATTCAGATTTCAAAGCCAACCTCTTTTTCATAAGTTTAGGGTTTAGCCTTTATCTCAACAAATCTTCTTTTGCTACAGAAAGTATGAGTAACTTCTGGACTAAAGGATGACCCTGGAACATTTAACAGAGCAGCACACATATAATAATCATCCTTAAACACAGTTATTTTAAGTCAAAAATAGACAAGATTGTTCCCTTATTTGCAGTATTCCCTACACTTCCCTACACTTGTTATAGGGAATACTGCAAATATTGAAGAAAAATTATACAGCTTTCTAAAGGCTTGTCTAAACTGGAACTTCCAGGAAAGTTAATCCGCATCACTGCCAAAGTGAATTTAGCTAAATCAAATGAAAGTAATTTTAATTCTGAACAGCAGCATCCACACAGGGATTTAATGCAATCCACTTCAAATTCACTCTTTTAGTTAATTCAGATTAATTTTCCTGGACGTCTCTGTGTAGGCAAGCCTTAAGGCAACTGAAATGTTTCTAAGGGTGACCTTCTGTATAGCTGCAAGTATCTTTCCATTATCTGAGAGCATGAGTAATATTGAAATAATGACCTCCGCACATATAACCAAAGTTGCAAATCTATTGCACAAAAAATACAGAAGCTTCCTTGTGCACCTCTGATCAAGTCAGAAATTCAGTGAGTGTTTAGAAATGGGCCCAAGGCATAATCCTTGTTCCAAAATCTAGATTCAGTATACCGTTCTTAACCCACCTCGGCTTACAGTACTGAAGGACTCATCTATTGTTGAATCCTATATTCTAGCTGTACTTATATCAATGATATTAAAGACCTTATGGATGTAGGAGAGTTATCTCCTTTTGTTCTTGCCCACCAGCATAAACCAGGCCACCGGGCCCCTCAGGGTGGAATGTTCAGCAGTGAGAAAGCTGCCGTGGCATAAAATGACAAAAAAAACCCATCTGTAGGAAGATCCATTTGAGCCCAGAATGTACCAAAAACTGGGCAGTGTTAGCCTGGGAAAGGATGTGGCTAAGTTTATCAGGGTAAGTTGATTCACTGCATCTACTGGCACAGCTTCTATGGACTAAAGCTACGCTGCACCTGACATAAACCTGGGGTAAATCCACCCCCAGAGTACAGCATTGCATCCCGGTGCAAGGCAACATCATTTGCACCGCCTTGCACCATCTGTGGTGTCTCTTGGCCCACAGTCTTTAACCTTTCCCAATCCACTATTTTGAATGTTAGAAACAGGCTTTATTTCATTACTGGCACATCATTTAAAGGCATGGGTTACCACTCTCCTAGGACATGATGATTTAACCATGAATGGGAAAGCAATGCCTAAAGAAAACCCTCTCTGAGCCACATATTAGTCTTGTATTATAGGTTTATAAGAGTAAAGAGCAAAACAAGAACTGAAGAAAGATTTAATCAGTTGGGACACTGGTCTAATCAACGTGAGATTTTCAAGAGCCCTGATTTTGCTTACCATATACAGATCTTTGGATTGGGCAAAACCTCCAAATATATCAGACCAAAATATAAATCAATTCACCATTCATTTGCTTTGCTTAACTACTCTGACCATGTTTGCTAATTAGAACATGTAATTTCCCCTTAAATCAGGGCTGGGCTCCTTCACAATCCATCTTCTCCCACTTGATCTTGCAATGAAGTCATAATGTTGCATTTGTGATTATACAATTATTTCCATGGCAAAAGAGATTATTTTCTGCAGATTCAAGTAGATCAGGATGAGGAGGAAAGATTGAGAGAGAGAGAGAGAGAATGAGAGAGAAATACCCCAGCTGGGGCCTACTGTCCCACCACAGGATATGAACAGCTTCCACTGAGATCAGAAGATCTGTTAGGTCTTCAAAGAAGAACAGATACAGGGAACTACTGCTGTCTTCTCTAAAGACACCCATCTTCACTACTGATGACTAAAAGAGCCAAGGAAGTTTCCACCAAAAAAAGAAAACTGGAAAAATATGACAGATAATGCAAGAGGCAGCAGTAAATAACTAAATTTAATTTAATTACAGAATTAGTAACAACAGTCTTCGAATATGTTAAGGCTGTTATAAAGAGAACTGTGACCAATTCATCTCTACGTCCATTTAAGGTTAGAGAAGATCTGTAGCAAGGGAGATTTAGGTTAAATACAAGGAAAAACTTTCTAATTGTAAGGATAGCTAAGTAGTGACACAGCCTTCCAAGCGAGATTGTGGCATGCCTGTCACTGGAGGTTTTTAAGAACAAGTTAGACAAACACCTGTCAGGGATGGCCTAGGTTACTTGGCAGGGGAATGTACTATATGTCCCTTCCAGCCCTCCATTTCTATGAATATTCAGTTCACTTAGGGGGACAAAAGAAAAAAATCAGTCTGACTCAAAAAAGGGAAAAACAAAGCAGAGGAAGATGCTAAAGCTGGAGGGTTTTTTTTTGAGAATTGTTACTTATTGTTAGTCTGTAAGTTCCTTGGGCAGAGATCATCTTTCCATTCTGTATGCATACAGCACCTAACACAATGGGTCCCCAGTCTAGAACTGGGGCCTCTAGGCATTGTCCCAATACAAATACAAAAATAATAATCAGAAAGCTGGAGGTGCAGCTCTGCTCATAAGGCAAGTGCAACAACCCCAGGGTCCCGTGGGTGAGAAATGAACCAACCATTGGATGAATTAAGGGGCATGTAGTTAGCCCACCAGTGTAGTTTTCACATTTCCTGTGGGAGCAACAGCGTAGAATGTTGAGAGCTACCTGGCCTCATGTTTGGAGCATGGACGCACGAACAGGGAATTGCTCTGATGATGAGAATAAATGTTCTATTTATTGCTCTGTCATTGTTAAAAATGCATTGGCAAATTTTGTTGCAATTTCATTTTGTGCTGCCCCATTTTGTGGTGGGCTGTGGTGCCAGCTTTAATTTATCTTCCTCTGAAATCAAGTTTATGCCCTGTTATCCTTTTGGTGGTACAGAAGGTGGGCATTTGTTGGACATAACCTGTAAGTTCAGCAGCAGCTAAACAAATGCTCAGTACATTTCTTGTATTGCCGGCAGAGAAGAACCCGAAACGAACAGCTAATTGCTACTACCACAGTGGGGAATTCTCTGGTACAACACATTCAAACTACTAAATATTTACTTACTGCTCTGGGGTCTGCTGAGGACGGCTGGAGATGTAACTACGACATTCATCAGGGGCAGATGATGCCTGGCCTTTATCAATAACAACACTTCCCACCTCGGATCTATGCAGACAATACAGACAGTCAAATAAAGTTAACAGATGGCATATCTTGCTTCTCATATAATCAGCATTGTTCCCTGATCACTGAATCCAGCACTTCTGAAAAACAAATTTAAATTTGTGCCCCCATTACAGCAACTGGCCTGCCTATGCACATATCATCATCAAAAATGTATTGGGATGGGGAACTAAGGCCAAGATTAGAGACTTGCACAGGACTTTTTAAAACCCCCCACTCCTGCTGTTATGGCAGTGGGTTCAGCAGAACCTGCGGGATTCCAGTTCCGCTGCAGGGCTCTATGCTAGTCACACACAGGGCTCTAGCCAACATTTTCAAAAGCTACTAGCAATGTTGGGAGCCTCATTTTGTGGGTGCTCAATCTGAGGTGCCTTAAAGAAGGCAGATTATCAGAAAGTATTGATCACATACTTTTGGCAATCTTGGCCAGTGTCGTCTGCGTGTCTCTGAGGCCAAGAAAATCATGCAACAAATCTGATGCTGCCAGTTTACATGAGACTAATTCATTTAGTTCCGTTTGAAGCTCCATTTTTGATCCATACTTATTCTTTTGTCTCACACTTAAATGCAACACATCCCAAGACAGCATATTAAATTAATAAAGCAACCTAGGTTTCTTTAGTATCATGCTCCCCACATCTGAGTATAGGCATTCAGACCAATAGCTCTCAGCACCTCAAGGTACTGATGCTAATACTAAGCCATGTCCACATGATGTTGGGGGTGGAGGTTGCAATTATCCCTTCACACTCAACCTCCATCCCTCCTCTTTCTTTCTCCTGTTTCTCTACTCTTCCTTCCCCCTGAATTTCCGCTGCTTTGCTATTTTATTTCCTTTGTTCCAGTTATTTCTGATCCACTTTTTTCATGGCTACTTCCATAGCTGCCTCACTTTATTAAATTTTAAGTGTGGCTTCTGTCACTGCCACACTCAAGTCCTATACATCAGGAGCGGACATGTGCTAACAAGATGAAAACAAACAACTCCTTGTACTTTCCTACATCTGTGTTTGTCGTCAGATGTTTGCTGCGTGTGTGTGTTCTCCATGTGTGCTGTCCCAACTCTGCGCAGACAGCTGGCACAGTAGAACTCGAGCAAACCGCCCACTGACCACAAAATTCATTAAGGTGCAAAGGCACTTGGTCAGGTTTATTGCCAACAAAGCACGGTGCTAATGCCCCGGCTCAATGGTTACAGATACACTAACATTTGTATGCTCGTGACAATGGACCGTCTCAGTTAGTGTTGAGACTTTCCACTATACCCTAGGCCAGACAAAGATATTGCCTCTGAGATACATCTTTATACACCAAAACACAACAAGTTACGTATCACTCTTGACTTACCAGGGTGCCACCCTCTGACATACTGGCCTTGTAGGTTCCATCAAAACATCTCGATTCATCATGCTATCATCCTGACCTAATCCTTAAAATGAGTCAACATGTTCCTGTTATCTTTGGGGAATTTGTTTATCAGGATGTTCTGGTACCTCCCTTTTGGAATGTGCTTGCGTGAGTGCTTTTTGCCCAGCACCTCTTAGGAATGTGTGTTTTTACAATATCAACACTATGCTTGCCAAATTCTGTGAGCAGGGCCTGCCTCTTGCTCACAACTTAACTTGGTAATATAAAGCAAAGTTCTGACCATTACTTTAACCCAGGCCTCAGGCCTCTGATACAAGGCCCTATGTTTCAGGCCCTCTTATTACAGTGTTCAGCATAATAAATTATACAACAGTATATAAATCATTCAGACACAAATCTCTCCCAGACACAAACTTTTTGCTCCCCAGGGGCTTCAGATCCTGCTCAGTTGTTTCATCTGTTTTCTTCCCCGGAATTAACTTTTCAGCACTGTCCAAAAGGGCGCTCAGTGCCACCCTTCTAAAAACATTCCCATGAGCCTCCTTGATAAATTGGACCAATTGCCGGATGTCACAGTACAATCCCTGAATAACAAAGGAGAGAGAGAGAGCTGTGTTACTCAGTTTGCATACAAGCAGGGAGGGAAAGATATATTCCTTTTGTATACAACCAGGGTGATGCACTAGATCATGAAGAACTGCATACCTCAATAATTGTGCCAGCTGTTGTCTGAGCGGCTCTTTACTTACAGGTTTATGTTTTCTCATTAAGGTCAAATGTTTCTCTTTGTAAGAGGAAAGTCAATCCAGGAGCCAGCTAAGAGACTCTGTAACCATCTGTGGCAAACTCTTTTGATAATGTAATCTATGAGTTACTGATCTGCTTGATGGTGCATATGACTAGTTTTTAAATTAACATCATTATTAAAGGTGGAGCAGGGAGCTGTGAAGAAATAATTTAACTAAGGCAAGTTTGCAGCTGACCCTCACATCGATGCATATACTGTACTGGACAAAGGCTGTTTTAAATTATGCCAGGGCTTCTGGATCAGAGGATCTGGGAGCTGTGAAGATGATTTGAAGCCTTTTTTACCCATTCATCTAACTCATAATCTTAAAAGGCATGAAAAATCCTATTGAAAAAATGCAGCATCTCAGATTTTTTCTTAATTATTTGAAAGGATTACATCACGACAATGGAGAGGAATGACTCATACATTCACCATTCTAACTCCCATAATTAGATTTTGTTTTTTACTTCAGTACATTTGCGTGCATAACTGTAGCCCCTGGGAGGAGTTGGTATGGAAAGGGCAGCCCTAGTTCTGAGGGAGAGAACCTTCCAAAGGACCCAACATCTGTTTCAGGAGCTTTCTTGAGAGCCCTCAGTCTATTCTGAAAATCCCAGCTGTGGAACTATGGCCAGTACTCTACAAACACCAGATTAGTTGACAGACTAGCTGGTACTCTGACTGAGGTCCTGATTCCACAAGATACTGACGCACATACCCATCTTTACGCATGCAAGTCGTCCCATAATAGGAAAATCCCAGACGTAGCCTTGTCACATCAGCCCACCATCTTTACAGAGTGTGTAGTGGGCACTATGCAGTCTACTCACAGGTTTGAAGTTAGGCATGTGCTTATGTACCTTCCTGAATTGGGATCTCAACTACCTACCTCTTCACCTTTGGAAAGGCATACATCTTCTCAAGCAAAAGTATAGCCGTTGGTCCTAAATGAGCCCCTAGAAGATGTCTGCCCTCTTCCCAAAACTAAACATTAGTTCAGTACGATTGGCAGCTTTTGTTAAGAGAGTTCCAAGAGAGAAATACAGAGGTACTGCAGGTTAGGCTTGAGTTACCTTAGTAGGACTGTACTCAGGAAGCTTGCACAGCACCTACCAGAACGGGGTCACATCCAGCTCATGTAAACCGGCATATCTCCACTGAAGGCAATGGAACTACTCTGCTTTACCCCAGGTGGGAATCTAGCCCATTATTCCTAGCTCCAGTTTAGTGCTACTAGTCTTTCCTTTTCATTAATGTCAAATTCACAATTAAACAAATGGAGTCCCCATTTGAAAACACAGGGAGTCAAAGACCAAACACAGTGTATGACTCTATGCTGGCTGGGTCAGATTTGCCCCTGACGAACACCTGAAGGATAAGTCTTTTTCTTAAACTTGTCTAGCTAGCTATGCCAATAAAGTCTCATTGAATCGAGCCCTGATTTTCAAGCCCAGCTGCGTTAGGAGGGAGAGAAAATTCAACTCGTAAAACCTGCACCTAAATCCTCACCAGGTTTTCAGGGCTATGCAGTTCATGCGTGGTGGAAGCGCAGCGAGTGATCAGTGACTTGAACATGGCGCCAACAATAATACCTTCCACACTTTGCGCTGTGGACTTGTTGTCCACTGTAGTGAAGTTATTTCCAAATCCAGCCTTGTCTGCAAAATGCAAGCACAATAAACCACACAGCTCGGCTGAGATGTGTTAACAAATTACAGATTAAATACATAATTACTTTTTAAATGTATTAAAAGACATAAATCACCCAAAATCATATGTTCAATTTTTGTGACCCTACCTCATAAACAACACAGCAGATATAAGTGGCACAAATAAGAAGAGGGATAGAAAAATCTGCCATTTGAAGAGAGATTGAAATGATCAAAACTGTTTATCCTCTCCCTAAAACAGGGGGATACAAAATAACAAATGGAACAGGAAAGGCAATTCAGGCATCCCTGTCTCCCCACTCAGATAACACAGAACAAGGGGTCCTTCAACTAAATTGAAAAGCAATTTAAAACTAATGAAAGGAAATTCTTTTTAACCAATGAAACTGCTCTCACAAGGTACAATGGAGGCCAAGATCTCAGAACAATTCAAACAACAGATTAAACATTTATATAGATAACGAACACATCCACAGTTCTTTAGACAGGGCAACAACATTCACAAGAGAGGGCCTATCCCTTGAAGGGATAAGCCAATGTGTATCTGATGGGTGTTAAGAAGAAACGTGCCCTGTGGGCCGGTTATTTCACAGTTGCCCACTATGGTGTTTCTTGCACCTTTCTCTGAAGTGACTGGAATCATAGACAAAGAGATAAACTACTTGTGTGTTTTGATATGGCAATTCCTATATTCCAAATGCCCACAATTAGCTACTTATGCATGCAGTGACCAATGTATACGTACCATCATCATAATAGTACATAGAACTGTTTGCCTAACTTAAAAAAATGGACTTATGCTGTATGCACATAAATCTGAATGCTCCTATACTTGTTTACATGATCTGTTTAGCTATTTGCTGCCTCACTTTAGGCTCTGCAGAGAGATTTAATGCTCAATTATATCTCCATTCAGAATAAACATAGAATGCACAGTCCACTCCAGCTGGCATTTGGTCATGTTTTTAAGCAGAAAGCCTCATGCCTGAGGCATAGCTGAGAGAAAATTTTCTTTCATGAAGCCATAAACAAACAGGTAGGATGCATTAAAAGAGAGAGCACATATGCTTCTCTAATTCCAATTGTACTGGAAATAAAAGAATTTACAGGGCTACATTTTGCCTTTAGAAATTCACTACGACTTTTTGAAAATGGCAGCCAGCATCCCCTATGGTAGTGTCATCGATGAAAATGTGACTGGGGTTGTGATGCCAGCTGTACTTACTGTCAGTGACTGGCTCCATGCAGAATCCTAGCAAAGCGTGAAGGAAATCCACAACATTATTGAGGGAATCCCTGTTCACATAGTCCCTCATGGTCTGCCGGAACTGCATTTTATCCAGTTTGTAGAGCTTTGTAAGGCAATTCTGAGCCTGTGAAGATATTACAAAAATGAGAAGTATCTGCTTGAATTTTGGTGACAGTTGTTGGGTCCTTCGGTGCATTTCTGCCCTTGTTTCACCAGTGCTGCGTTGTTATAAGTAATCTCAGCTACTAATCAAAAGGTTCAAATACCATAACAAGATATGGGCTCTCAGCTAATGCCAACCATGCAATTCAGTAATAGGAGCCATTACACTACATTATCTTTTGGAGAAGATGTTAAATCAAGGTCACTTCTGCCCTCCTCTTGCAGTCCTCCAAATGGAAGTTAAAATTTCATCGCTGGTGAAATGAGTAGGAGCCCAACTACCCTGGCCAACACTTACAGTATAAACGTTGATAAAACAGACTGTGGTGTAAGGATGTCAGATTTTGAACCTATATCCCAGATCCAACCCTGTTCATGTGTTTATCTGACTCCAGTAACCAGTTCAGATGGTGCAAATGCAAACTTTTATTTACAAAAATAATTCAGTGTTGACTCTTTATTGCAAAGTTAACTATTTAGGTGTGACCCAACGCAGTGAGGTATTAAAAAGCCTGAAGTATCAGCTCCAAGAGATGGGTGAATTGTCTGTTTCCTCACAGGGTGGTGTTGGTTCTGAAGCCCAATGGTAATACTGTGATTTTCTAATAACTTAGATGTACAATTGTGCATGCAGTTACCACAGTGGTGCATTCAAAATAGCCTGGCCAAATAAACAAACAGCGGAAATAGCAGTCATCTCCAAAATGCACTACAAATCTCTTTCCATAAAGACCCCAGATCAGCAAGGCACTTAGGCACACGCTTAACATTAAGCATGTCCCACTGAGGCTAACGGGACTCTTCACATGCTTAAATTCAAGCATGTTCCTAAGCGTTTTGCTGGATCAGGGCCTAAACGATGCAAAACTTAATGGTAATTTTACTAAGTAATAGCTTGGTTGCTACATACCAGGCCATTCTGGACCCTTGCTCTTTGTGCAAACCTCCCGTTACCATCACTGGGTTCTCTGCCACCCAGTGATGGCTGCACATGACACTAGCATCGTAGTCCTGTCTCTCTGGTACCATAATGGCAAACAGAATTTGGCCCTCTCCAAAAAGTGAGTTTGACAGCCCTAAGGCCTGATCCAATTCCCCCTGAAACAAACTGATCAGCCCAAGGGAAAGGCTCCCATTAACGTTAATAGTCTTTAGATCAGGCCTCTAATGCTCTAGAGTATACTGTGAAGTATTGCTGACTGCATCATGGATGTTATGTTTGCCTACACAGTCATGACTAGTATCTTCCTCGCTGCTTTAGAAAGGATTTTGAGGAAGCTTGTGCAGAAAGGCACTATATGAAAATAAATTATTTTCTACTTTTTTCTTAGTTTCACATCCCTGACTCTGGATGTTTATATAGACAGGAAAACGGTGGTGCAAATTACAGTGAAACAGGAGAACTGGTGAAATTAGGATTTAAAAAGGGGAAGAAAAAAAAAACCCTCAGCACACAGACATTTGGAATTGCCTGATGACTATTTTGTGCTTTCAGTTTAAAACAAAATTAATTATAATTTTTATCTCCAGGAAAACAACTAGCTGGATCCTCTAATGTGGTGCAGCTGCTTTGCATTGCACTGTCAGCATAATTTGAATTTAAAGCTGTAGAAGCCAGTCTGAGGATCACACTACTGCAAAGCAGTGCAGATCTGTTTTAGGGACTCTGATGTAACGCCTCGTTCCTGCTGCTAGTATAGTTTGGACAAGGAAGCACTGCTAAGATGTCCCTATGCCCAGGGGCAGCTCCAGGCACCAGCACAGCAAAGGTGTGCCTGGGGCCAGCGGCGGCTCCAGGCACCAGCACTCCAAGCATGTGCCTGGGGCAGCAAGCTGCGGGGGGCACTGCCGGACCCTGTGAGGGCGGCAGTCAGGCAGCCTTCGGCGACTTGCCTGCAGGAAGTCCCCGGTCCTGTGGATTCGGCAGCAATTCGGCAGTGGGTACACTGAAGCCGCAGGACCGGCAGACCTCCCGCAGGCGCACTGCCGAATCCGCGGGACCGGGGACCTCTCGCAGGCAAGCTTCCAAAGGCTGCCTGACTGCCAAGCTTGGGGCGGCAAAAAAGCTAGAGCCAACCCTGCCTGGGGCGGCGGTGTGCCGGTTGCCGTGAGGGCGGCAGTCAGGCAGACTTCGGCGGCATGCCTGTGGGAGGTCCGCCGGTCTCGCAGCTTTGGCAGATCACCTTCAGACCAGCAGATCACCTGCAGAAATGCCGCCAAAGGCCACCTGACTGCCATGCTTGCGGCGGCAAAAAACATTGAGCCACCCCTGCCTATGCCACATCAATCCTCACTTGTGTCTTTGGCCTCTTGTGGCCATTACAGCCCAGCATAAATTAAAGCAATTTTTTAAGTGCCCAAACCAGAGCAGTGAGACCAGCCTGCACAGAGCAGCTTTGGAATCAGGGGAATGCAAAGGAGAATTTTAAACACATGAACTGCTACTTAGGCGCTCTGTGTTCCATCCCTGGCTCAGCCACAGACTTCCCATGTAAAACTGGGCATCAGGTAGGCCTCAATTTTTAAAATGTCTTTAGGCATTGCTTTGCTCAGTGTTGCAATGCTTAACTTATTTAGGAGACTAAAGCTTATTTTCCAAAGGGATTTAGGTTCTTAAGTGCCTAAATCGCTTTTGAAAAGGAGACTTAAGCATTGCAACCCTGAGCGCAGCAATGCCTAAATACCTTTAAAAATCTGGACCTTAGTCTTTGTGTGTTTGTTAAATAGGGGCAATACTTCCCTGCCTCATGGGAGTCGCGAGGACTATGAAGTGCACAGCTTCTATGGTGATGAGGTCAGACAGGTACTTAGATAGGAAGGTCTCATCCAACACGCTGACAAAAGCCAGGATAAGAATCAGCAACCAGTACCTTCAGGAGTCCTCTCTTTTAAAGTTCTAACCCTTATTCTCGAGTTTTACAGTGTGGATCAGTCTCTCAGAACTGGTAAAAATGCTTAGTGAACGTCAAGGAAACATTCATCAGAACCAAAAGCATGTAAACAATCTGCAAAGTAAACTGAAGGAAAAAGAAACATCTGCATTTTATTATGTAACACTGGTCTACAATTTTTGAGAAAGTCGTCTGCTGCAGAGATAAAATGTGATATTTATTATGTATTTTGATGTGCTGAATTCAAATATGACAATTAAAACAACTGATTGGCTACTGTTTCTAAGATATTTAAGTTTTTACATTTTATGTCTATGTATATTGCGTAGATAGTAGAGTTTTAATCATAAATTGTAAACCTAGGTCTTTTCATGTGTTTATGGTTGCTTTACATGATAATATTTCACCTGTCCTGTTTATGTAACACTTTAAAAATGAGCAAAAGGATTATATAAATAAAATTTATTATGAAACAAAAGGCAAAAAACTATTATCCACATAGTTTAGTCCTATTCAGTGTCTACTCAGCGCTTCTTGGCTTCTCTCTTGTATTCATTAAATGGAGCGTCTCTTGTCACTGTTCAGCAATAGTCTGCAAGTACTGACGGGCTCCCTTTGCCCTGATAGCCTGCCAGGAGATTCCACTGCTGTAGTCTGGAGCCCAACAGCTCTGCCTTACTCTTGGGTAGTTCCAAATCCCTGACAAGGTCATTCAGTTCACCTTGTATTATGAGGTGTGGTTCAGAGGAGGAGGATGGGAGAAAATGTGGGTCCTGTGACATTGATGGTTCAGGACCACAAGTTTCATCCTCTTCCTCTTCCTCGTCTGACTCAAGTGAGAATGATTCTGGTGCATCAGGAACTGGCAGTCCTTCTCCGTGGGGTACTGGGTGTATAGCTGATGGAATGTTTGGATAATGCGCAGTCCACTTTTTCCTCTTTGACACACCTTTCCCAAGTGGAGGCACTATGCAGAAGTAACAACTGCTGGTATGATCTGTTGGTTCTCTCCAAATCATTGGCACTGCAAAAGGCATAGATTTCCTTTTCCTGTTCAATCACTGGCGAAGATTTGTTGCACAAGTGTTGCAGCATATGTGTGGGACCCACATGTCCTGATCTCCAATTTTGCAGCCAAAAGAAAGGTGATAGGCTTTCTTAACCACAGTGGTTATACTGTGCTTTTGTGATGCAAAAGTCACTTCACCACAAACACAGCAGAAGTTACCTGCACTGTTCACACAAGTACGAGGCATCTCTGCTCACTTTGGCTAAACAGAAATGCGTCCCTTTGCAAAATCAAACACTGACAAATAAGAGAGCACGACACTGTATGATTTCTAGAGCTCATATAGGGCAATTTGTTCAGCAGAGTGATGTAAGCTTCATTATGATTGCATCATCCATGACTTCTAGGAATAACATGATGCAATTCATATCATGTATGATGCAATACCAGATTCAGATTGCATCATTCATTGTTTTGCCTAAAAAGCAAGTACTGTCCAAACCCAGTCATAGATTTATTCATACATCCAGTCAAAGATGTATTTTAGTCATTTCTGGTTTAAATTGAGATCCATTCCCTTTATAACTCACTTATTCTCCGCCACTCCCAAGTCAAGGGTCGTATATACTGACCCAATAGCATATCTTGAAAATCAACAATTTTAAGCATCATTTTCGTTCTCAGTGACCCAGAATTAGTAAAGTTGGACTACATTTATTTCAGAAGCATTCTGGCTGTAGAGCAGTGTAATCAAACACTTTGAGAAGTTTAACTGATCCTGATCTTGACTAGAGCTGGGCAATTTTTTAATTTTTTTATTTTTATTTTTTGCAGCAAATATAAAATTTACTGGAAAATGCATTTTGGGAGGTCTAAAACTATTCACGAATTTGGAAAACTGTTTCAGCTGACAAAATTATTTTGGAAATGTTGAAACAATTTTGAAAATGTCATTTTGATTTGATATTTGAAATGTTTCATTCAACCCAAATAAACATTTACAGCTTTTCATTTTGGCAAGAAAAAAAAATCAATTTTGGTTCGAAACAAACAGATTTTTTTTCACTCTTTTCGGTTTGGCCATCAATCCAAAAAATCAATTATTCGCTCAGCTCTAGCCTTGAGCTCATATCACTCTGAGGTTCAGGATCTACAGCTAAACGCTTTGAATTCAAGGCTCAGTATCAAAATACAACATGCTGCATGCATGCCTACTGTCAATTTTTTAACTAACTGAGACAGTAAGGGGGGGAAGAGGGTGATCATATAAAATCCACCACTCTAGGCGTTATTTTTAGCCAGGTCTCAATCCCACATCCACCTCCATTTTCGCAGGCACAGTCTACACTTGCTAACGAAGCCAATGGGAATGCTCATTGTAGCATGCATGATGGCCAGTAAAAAGTGTTTGCGGGACTGGGCCTTCAAAATGCACCTGTTTGGCAGGACACTGGGCACTGTGTTCCCATTGAAACCCCCTGTACCTGGGTTTTAATTTTCTGGGATGCAATTACAGCAGTAACTGAGCAATTCTGGGCTCTTTATGCTGCTTGAATGGTAACAAAGGGCCAGAAAACTAGGTAAAACTACCTCACGATAGAGGAGGGGGGTCTTTTGCTGCCCTCCTGCACAGACTGCAGCATGACAGCATGCTTGGAGCACAGTGCACCCTGGCTATTCAGGTTTGCTGGAGCAGCCCATAAGCAGACATTCAAGGCCACTAGAAGGTAATGCAGGGCTTGTCTACACTTACGGATTTTTGTATCCATGGGACCAAACTGATTTAGTCACCACTGTAAACCTCCCCAGTGTAGCTATGCTGCACCAGTGTACAAAAGTGACTCTTGCTAGTAAAGTATGCATGGCAGAGAAGCCTCTGGGGCTGCTCTAAATTGTCTTGTTGGGCCCGAGACACGCCCCTAGCAGGGCCAGGAATTTAAAAGGGATAAAGGTGGCTTAAACGGCCATTGTCTCCCTTTGGTTCAGCTGCAGCACTCAGCAGGTGCATCTGAGACGGGGGCCAGCATTTAATGACGAATATAAAGGAAGCTGTGTGGAGGGGGAGAGTGGGGGCTTCTCAACATCAGCAGACTCATTTCAGAAAGAAGGGGCTGGGGAGAACTGGAATCTGCTTTAGTTCTCTTACATTCTCCTGGAATACCTGGTGTCTCAGACGATCTCCAGAGAGCCCTCGGTGTCCTTCTCCGCAGCCATAAGCACAGCCCAGGGATTTCACTATTTTGATCAGCATCGTCAGTGCCAGCCTGTGGGTGCTTATGGGAGTACTTTCATCCTAAGAGCCGCAGAGGGGAAACAACACCACGTGACACTGAGGTCAGGTAACTGGCATACCTTTAACATTTGCTCAGAACATACTGCTGCACATTCTTGATTGCAAACAGTCCAATATTAGTCTGAAGAGTTAAGTAACTCTTGAAAAACCTACTGACTTATCTATTCTAGCTCAGGGCCTAATCCTTCAAAAACTTGCTATCAGGTGCAATTCTGACTACAATGAGCACTGATGTCAATTCAGGTACTCCTAGTATCAGCTATCTGCCAGGCAGCAAGGGTCAGATTGTGCTACCTGGACTGATACTGAGTACTACTTTACTGAAAGTAGTCCCATTGAAATCCATGGGACCACTCATAAAGGACTACCGACATGAGTAAGTGGGGCAGGACCAAGTCCTAAGGAACTCAGGGATCAGAACCCTTTGCATCAAGTCAAGTAACAAAATGAAGTCTGTGTTGTCATCTAGTGGATAAGGCCTGGGATGTGGAGTCATGAGATCTGGGTTCTATTCCTAGCTCTGCCATGGATCTGCTGTATGACTCTGTCTTGTCTCATTAGATTGTAGTCTCCTTAGGTTACTGTCCATCTCTTGATATTTGTTTGCACAGTGCCTTGAATGTGGGAGCATCTATGTGCTACTGTAAAATAAATAATAAAAAGTAGAAAAAATCAGCAATAATTTTTCCTGTTTTAAAACAGCAGTTGTGCAGTATGTAAAACAGCACCTATTCAGGGCATCAGGAATACTTGTTTTATATAAAAAATGCAGCCACGCTAGGCCAATTAGGGCTGCTTAGCAGAGTTGCTTTGCTTGAGTAGGCACAGCAAAGGGCGCTGAATTCTCCATGGTGATGCATGCACTGGGTTTGAAGTGGGTACTACAGTGACACAAATGAATATGTCTGAGTGGTGCTTAAAGAAAAGAAAACCTAGCAGTTTCCCAAAAACAGAGAGGAAAAAAGAAATGATAATTACTCACCCACATATACATACAAATACACACACACACACACACACTTGACATAACTAATGTCACATGCATGTGTTCTCTATATTACATTGTACCCAAACATACCTTTTCTTGATTTTTATCATTCTTTTCATAAGGTCCTCCACCTCCTCCGCCGCCACCTCCATCAGCTCCGCCACCTCCTCCTCCACCACTTCCTCCCCCTCCCCCTTCTTCGCCTCCTCCATCTCCAGTTCCACTGACTGGGGGGGCCCCGAATCCACAGGCTGGGCCGCCCGAAGTAGCCCCCTTGAGCTGGAAGGATCCCTCACTCGGTCTCTTTTCTGCTGATTCATTTTCCTTGTTCTCGCTCTTCCTTCTGACTTTCTCCACGCACGGCACCACGCCAAGCTGCAGCAGGCACTCGACGATGTTCAACGCGACATCACAGATCCGGGAGCTGATGTCATGGTTCAGGACCAAGTAAACGGCCTTCAGAACCACCTAGAGAAAGAGGAAACAACGTGTTTTGGTCAGACTTGTTTTCTGTATTATCATCATTTCATATTTGTATTACCATGGCGCATAGGAGCCTTAGTCATGGACAGCTTACAATCTAAATGTAAGTCAAGAGACAAGAGGTTGATACTGACACACAATTGGGGAGCACAAGGAAACAATGAGACAATATTGGTCATATGGTAGGCAGTGGTTTCAGCACACCAACGGCCTAACCGTCATCAAGTTTTTGGTAGGCATCCCAGCAAAAGGGAGTTTTGAAGGAGATTAATGCATTTGTTTTGCGGGTGTTTATGAAGAGTTCCTCCCAAATGCAATAGGCAGCATGGGAAAAAGCAGGAATTTAACAAGTGGTTGATGGAGGATGGTGTTACAGGCCAACTGGAGGCTGAAATCAACAAACACCTCGATGGTGAATGAGAAAGGATAGAGAGGGTAGGAATAGGCTATGAAGGGCCTTGAAAGTGAAGACAAGCAGCTTTATGTTCAATGTGATAGAGGAGGAGGAGCCAGTGGAGGGATGCAAAGAGAGGGGAGACACGGTCAAAGCAATGGGCTTGGAAAACAATATTTGCAGAAGGATTCTGAATGGATATGAGCAGGGCAAGATTGCATTTACCAAGGGCTGAGAGATGGACATTGCAGTCACTGAAATGCCGGACTCTGACAGCCTGGACAAGAATTTCAGCTGTGTGATGGAAAGTAAAGGCCATATCACAGAGATGTCATTCAGAAAGAATTCACGAGGTTTAGATATGCCTGGATGTGAAGACCCTCAGAGAGATCTGAGTCAAAGATGACACCCAGGTTATGGGCATGAGCAACAGGCAGGATGTTGGGGTTGTTCACAGTGGTTGAGAAGGCAGAGGGGGAAGTTCTTGTGGGGGTGGAAAGATTAAAAGCTCAGTTTTAGCCATGTTGTGCTTGAGCTAATGCCTAGACATCCACAAGGCCACATCTGTGAGACAGGCTGAAATTTTAGTTTGGGCAGAAGGAGAGGAGGTCTGGAGTGGAAAGGTAGATCTGTGAGTCATCAGCATAGAGAAGGCAGTTGAATTTGTGTTTGCAAATGAGATTGCCCAGAGGCAAGATATGGAGGTAGAAGAGAAGGGGACCCAGGACAGAGCCCTGTGGAACCTCCCCAGAAAGCTGGTGGGGAGGATGAGGAGGATCGTCCTAAGGACATGCTGAAGGAGCAATTAGAGAGGAGGGAATGAAAACCAGGAGAGGTCAGTCACAGAGGCCAAAGGAGGACAACATTCCAAGAAACAGTGAATATTTTAAATGCAAGGGTTTGATTCTAAATATCTTCTTCTCCCTTGGATAATGTGAGAGTTTGGATTCACTAACTCATTCCACAGAAGAAGAAGGTAATGATCTGCCAGAGCCAGGATGGTGGTGAGCTTTACTGAAATTTTGACATGGATGAATTTCTCTCCCTTCAAGGGAGTCTACCTCCCTCATGAAGATCTTATTTGCTGGTCCAATGTCAGAAACCTCTGTGTTAGCACTAGGAAATGACTCATGGTCTGCTGGGTAGGGCACAGGAATGCAGGTCAGGAGACTTGGGTTCTAATCCTGTTCTACCACTGACTTCCTGTGTAAACCTGGGCAAGTCACTTCCCCTCCCAACTGACAGGGACCATCTCTTACTATGTGTTTGTATCACTGAGTATGTTAGGATCTGCAAGGCAGATGCCTATGTGCTTGACTACTTCTGTTAATTTTAATTCTTACTAAATCCTGCTAAATGTGAAGGATTCATTTCAGCAAGTACACTGAAATGATCTCTCTTTTCATTAGAGCCAACTGCAAGGATCTGTAAGGCAGATGCAGTGAGAGGAGAGATGGTTACTTGAGGAATTCTCTGCTTCCGAACAATTGACAAGCCTTTTAGCATGCCAGAGGAAGGATCATAAATGAGAAGAAAGAGAAGGAAACATTCTGTTATAATTTTTTTGCTTTTCTAGTTTTCAGTCAGAACTTTATGGGTGTATTCTCCCTTGGTGCACATGTATTACTCTCGTTAAGAAAAACAGAAGTTGCATTACCTGAAAGACTACACCCTTGAGTATTTTTCAAATGTACCCTACTGGTCTTGAAAGACCTTTCTGCAGTGCCTGAATGGATAAGTATATAAAGAGACTATGGAAAAAAACCCTCAGGTTAGCTCAATGGCACAGCCGCATTGACAGAAGACGGCTGAGGCTTTTCTTGTTCCTTTGCCAATTACCGAAAGATCCAGCATGCCGTTCTTGTGGACAAAGTTGTTGGTGCCATCAATGTGATCCGTGTCCTCCAGGCAGCTGTAATTGATGCAGGAGTCAGTCAAACTCCGTGGGAGATTGGCGCAGGCCAGCGGCTCATGGGGCATCTCTGGAATGGGCACCTGGTTGCACAGCTTCCGCATGTGCTCACTGAAGAAGTCCGCGTAGCCCACGTTGAATGAGGCCAGTGTGGTGTTGAAGGTGGCCACAGTGATGGTAGAAATCTGGGATCGCACTGTAAGACAGAAAACAGGTATCTTGGCTTTTCCGTTTTAGTGACAAAATTACCCATTCAGGCTTGCTGATTACTGTAATTAGTGCCACAGGCAGGGCTGATGCTACCATTTAGGCGACCTAGGCAATGGCCTAAGGGGCCAGAATTTTTAGGGGGTGCTATTTTGCCGGGGGGGGCGGCACACGGGTCCGGTGGACCTACCGCAGTCATGCCGGCAGACAGTCTGCTGCTGGAAAGGCTCCAGTCGAGCTGCCGCAGACATTTTGGTGGACGGTGCGCTGGTGTAAAGGCTCCATTGGACTTACCGCAGTCATGCCTGCGGCAGGTCCACCGGAGCCTTTAGACCAGCGGACCGTCCGCCGGCATGACTGTGGTAGGTCCACCGGACCAGCGGGGGGCGGCGAAATGGCCGTTCGCTTAGGGAGTCAGAAACCCTGGCGCCACTCCTGGCCACAGGCAATAGTGTAATTTGTTTTTTTATTTCTAAATATGTCAGCACATAAGTATCTTAGGGATCAATTAGAAACGTGAGCATCACAGCTCTCCAGCTCTCCAACTTTTAGTAAGCCATTCAGATACGGAGCTGACCTAGTGCATGGCAAAACGCTCCCAGAATGAATGCAGCTCAGACATGAGGAATCTGCAGAGCAGCCTGGAGAGGAGAGCTTTGACTGAGATGTGTAAGCACCAGAGATGAGGGAGACATGCCTACACTGGATTTGAAATGACACAAATCCAGCCTTTCTGAGGCTATTCAGAATTGTTCAGAGAGTGACTTCGGAGAATGAATCCCAAATGCTCACTTCACGCCATCCAAATACATCTTCCTCTACTAGCTGTGGGGCCTGGTAGCTCATTCATCGATAGATAGTGCCCTATTCAGCATGGGGGTGTAAGGTAAAAGACGGTGCTTCTGTGCAGGGAGCAGCAGGCAGGCGCAACACCACAAGCACTAAGAAGCATAAGAGCCTCTCAAAGGAGACAGGGGGAGCGAGGCTCTGCCCTCTCAACCCACCCCCGCAGTAGCCAGCAGAGCTGGATCCAATAACTGCATACTTCATCTTTCCAAAGGGTGCAGCAGCAGCTGTGCTCCCAGCCTGGTCCTGGAGGCACTTCAATCCGCTCCCCAAGAAGGGCTATGGCTCCAAGCTACTAGCTAGCCTGCCATGTTTAAAACTAATACCAAACCATTTTGTGCCAGGCCTCCAGTTGGAATCTGGGGGCTCAAATGAACTAAATGAAGAAAAGAATTCCACTGGGTCTACCCTAGAGGCTTAGTGGGTACTGCAGGGCCCCCTCCGGTTCAGTGGCATATCAAGCCATTAGGAGGCTCAGCATATGGTGCCTTCAGGATGTTGGTGACAACCTACTCTACACCTAGCTCTGTTTCTCTCCTTGCTAAAAATCTTCAAAGCTCACTAGTACCTTGGACTGTGGCTGCACCAAAATAAAAATATTATCTAATCAAGTCAGAACAAATAAAACACAGAGCTTCAGTAACTGGACAAATTTCTACGCAGAGGTGGACAATGCACCACCAATATTAGTGACAGTGGATTGCCACTGAGTTAATTATCTGTATGGGAACAGAGCCCCTTTCCTTTCCAGGATTAATGGATTTTATATTTTACGTTTTATAGGAAGAAGATGTTCAAATGCCAATGGAAGAGGAAGGATGACCCAGTAGTTAGGGCATTAGCCTAGAATTTGGGCAACCTGGATTCATTTTTCAGTGCTGCTACTGACTTCCTGTGTGACCTTGGACAAGTCACATAGCCTCTCTTTGCTCAAGTCTTCATCAATAAAGATAACAGCACTTTCTGCCTCACAGAGGTGTTCTGTGGATAAAAATGGAGAGGTTCTCAGATATTGCAGTGATGGGGGCCATCTGAGTACAGCAGAACCTCAGCGTTAAAAACACCTCAGGAATGGAGGTTGTTCATAACTCAGAACAAAACAGTATGGTTGTTCTTTCAAAGGTTTACAACTGAACATTGACTTAATACAGCTTTGAAACTTTACTATGCAGAAGAAAATACTGCTCTCCCTTTATTTTTTTTAGTTGTTGACATTTAACACAGTACTGTACTGTATTTACTTTTTTTGTTTTTGTCTCTGCTGCTCCCCGATTGCGTATTTCCAGTTCTAAATTAGGTGTTTGGGTGACTGGCCAGTTCATAACTCTGGGGTTCTACTGTACCAATGACCGATGGAAGGCTTAAATGTTTTCTGCATCTAGCTAAAAGGGAGGCAGCAGCTGTCTATGCCTGATTCCTGCCCTCCCCACCCTAAGGCAGGAAAGCTTCTCATTAGTAAGAGTGCCAGCCAGTTAAGACTGAGGTGCCTTGTATAATTTTAGCAGCCCTGCTATAAGGAAATGCTCTTGTTCTATTGGTAGCTAGTTCTGTTATTGTAAGAGTAGGGGATCTTAGCTCTGATGGGGTGGCCATATGCTGATAGGAGCAATTACAATCTTCCTATCTTTATGGTTTTTGCCATTTTAAATGGATACAGCCCTTTTATCAACTTTCCAGAACTGCCAACCCCAAGTGCTCAAAAATCATCAGTCAAGTCCAAAAACAATCATGAGATTATTGTTAAAAAACCTTCATGATTTTTAAGCCAAATTCTGCATTCTTTTTCCTTGCCTTCTATTTCTTGGGCCTTTAGAGTTTCACTTGCTTCATTCTTTTCAAGCCTTTCCCTGAAATCATGTGGGTTAGAAATGAACTTTTTAAAAATAAGGTGAAAGCTGAGATTTTCATGCAATCTTTTGATTCCAGCAGCTGGGTCTTTCAGAAAGCCACCAAATATTGCAAGACACACAATGAAACCACAAGAGTTAGTAAGATTGACTTCCTGCCCTAAACTTCTGTGCAGTGTTCCTGTACACTGTTAAAAAGGTGCTGTGTCCCACCCTAGAAGTGGAGGCATGTCCTTTGTAAGAGATTATATTAATAATCCTAAACAGGACAAAAAGAAGAAACAATGAGATATACAGAAAAAACCAGAAAGGGAAAGAGGGGATTAATCAGATATTAATAAATTTAAAAAATAAAACTATCTCAGCCTCCTGATGTTCACAATCCAATGCGGTATTTGCTCATCACTATATTTGACATACCTTCTTTGACCGTATTCTCTGCGTGGCTGTTTGAATGGTCAGGCAAGTCAGTGACCAGGGTGTGATGAGAGTGAGAATGTCTAGCACTCAGGCTCTCCATCTCCGTAGCGGTGTCAGAGCTCCCCCGTCTGGTGAACTTCCCTACGATGAACACACAAAATAGAAATTTAGTTTGCAAGTCTAAGGAACGTGTGAGGGTTAGAAGTTGAGGTGTGGGAATGGGGATCATTGAGATTAGCAGAAGTCCAGATCTCACTTGAGCCAAAGTGGAAAATCCTTATTTAGGCTTTGTCTACTCTCGCACTTTAATCGGTCAAGGATGTGAACCCTGCCTCTCCGCAGCCCCCGATCGACATAAGTTTCCCTGACAAAAGTACTGGTGTGGACAGCGCTATGTCAACAGGAGACGCTCTCCTGCTGACAAAGCTAGTGCTGCTCATTGGGGGTGGTTTAATTATGCTGATGATGGGAAAGCTCTCTCCTGTGGTGGTACAGCTGTGAAGCTGTAAGGTCCATAGCGTAGACATAGCCTGAGTGTACATCAAGCAAAACTCTCACTAATGCCAGGAGTAAGGTGGGAAAGGAGAGGGTCAGTCTCCTGGGACTGACTGGAAATATGTTTTGCCCAAGTCCTATTTAATTATTAGAAACAAACTGATCTAAACATAGTCATGCAAGATCAGTCGTCAGTACAACCATGAGATTCACCTTAGAAGCTAGCAGAAAGACTACGCCATTTCTACAACAGCTGTGGCAATCCACACATCAGGGCAAAGGATATAACCAGCCATCAAGAGGAAGGGCTGTTTTCCAGTGCCAGAGTGATAATAAAAAGCCTTCATTTCCACTCTGCTATTCTTGGAACATTTTGGAGCAGAACAATTAATCAGAATACAGGGTTGCAATATTAATCCTTTCCCATCAGTCACCTAGTATGGCAGTTTGCCATCCTCCTCTCTCAATGCTGCGCCGGTCCTCTCCAATTCCAGAAAAGCTGCCAAAGGAGAATGTGCTGCGAGTGGGTGACACATCCAAATGATCCTCATGGAGCAGAAAGGGCACCCCCATCCTTCGCTGCCGTTTTTTTCCAGTGTGGTGGAAAGGAATAGAACCCTTGCGCTCACGCTCTCGATCCTCTTTGCGACTCTTAAACTGCAGAAAGAACAGGAGGAGGGTTAGAGCCAGGCAGAGGCTACAGGGATTTCGCTACAGTTAGAGGGGAAGGACACAAACAGATGAAGGACAAGCATGCAGAGCCCAATTCTACATTCCCCCACTCTAGCCCTTTGTTCATGATAGGTATCTACACTTCAGCACCACCCACATTTAAGACCGCACCAGTGCACCACATGTTGGGAGGGCAGGACTGGCACATGCTAAGGGATGGCAGCATCCAGGTGGCTTTTTCTTTCCTGCTTTGACAGTTCGGGCGGCGGCAGTCCAATCGGTTTTTTTGTTTGTTTTTTTCCTGCTTCAGCAGTTCGGGCGCGGCAGTCTAGCAGCCTTTTTTTTTTTTTTTTGCTTGGGGCAGCAAAAAAGCTAGAGCCGGCCCTGTGGGAGGGCAACCACATTTTGCTATGGGAAATGCTACAGTGGTGACTTATTTCCCTTGACATCTGTCTCAACCCATCTCTCCAGTTTTATAATGTCAAAGATTTCATTATTACTGTTGTTGGACCTTTTTTTTTCTTTTTCTTTTCCCATTTCTCTCCATTTTTTTTTTGCACTGGATCCCCTTGTTTGATTAATCTGTTTAATTTTTTATATTATGAATCTTAATTTGTTTGTATAACCTTCAACACCATGGCAAGGGCCTTCCTGGGAGAGTGCTTTACAGATTTAGACTCAGATCCAGCACAGATCTATTGAAACTGATGGAGCTCCTCTGATTAATGTAATTTGAGGATCTGGTTGCAAACTACCACCACTTAGGGAAAACTCCCATTGATTTCAATAATGCTTGATTTGAGTACAGATTACAGCACGGGACCCATAGAGTAAATATTAATACATACATGTATCTACTATACATGGATACATAACATGTCTATCAGAAAAAAAAACAAACGTGCGCCTCAGGTTCAACCTAAATATAGACTCAGTGTAAGCTTTTAACAGTTGTATACATGGTATGCGTTTTGGCATTGGATTGTAGGTAAAGCAAAAACACATTACTGTGCTACTCACCTTCTTAAAAATGTTCATTCCCAGGTCTGTGGAGAGATCTGGCACGGCTAGCCTGCGCAGGTTGGTGAGTGACACCTTAGCAAAGGCCTCAGTGCTTAGTGATTTTTCCTCCTCATTGCACTTCATTGTGAGATCCTTCACTCCCCAAAAGAAGAAAAACATGCACAAATAGAAATAGCAAGTAAGCAACTAAATCAGGGGTGGCAACCTGAGCCTGAGAAGGAGCCAGGGGCAGCTCTAGGCATTTTGCAGCCCCAAGCATGGCAGGCAGACTGCCTTCAGCAGCTTGCCTGCGGAGGATCCTGTGCAGGACCAGTGGACCCTCCTGTGCAGGACCAGTGGACCCTCAGCAGGCAAGCCGCCAAAGGCAGCCTTCCTGCCACCCTCACGGCGACCAGCAGAGAGCCCCCCGTGGCTTGCCACCCCAAGCACGCGCTTGGCGTGCTGGTGCCTGGAGCCGCCCCTGGAAGGAGCCAGAATTTACCAATGTACATTGCCAAAGAGCCACAGTAATACATCAGCAGCCCCCCCATCAGCTCCCCCCCACTCCTAGCACCTCCCACCCACCAGCAACTCTGCCAATCAGCGCCTTCCCCTCCCTCCCCACACCTCCCAATCAGCTGTTGTGTGGCATGCAGGAGGCTCTGGGGGACAGGGGGAGGAGTGAGGGCATGGTAGGCTCAGGGGAGGGGGCGGGAAGGGGTAGAGTGGGAGCAGGACCTATGGCAGAGCCAGGGATTGAGCAGTGAGCACCTTCCAGCACATTGGAAAGTTGACACATGTAGCTCCAGCCCTGGAGTTGGTGCCTATACAAGGAGCCGTATATTAACTTCTGAAGAGCCACATGTGGCTCCAGAGCCACAGGTTGGCCACCCCTGAACTAAATCATCTACTTCAATCCCATCCAAGGACAGCTCCAAAGGAGAAGAATCTCAGGGCATGGCTACACTGGAGAGTTGCAGCGCTGGTGAGGGGGTTACAGCGCTGCAACTCACTCTGTGTCCACACTTGCAAAGCACGGCCAGCGCTGCAACTCCCTGGTTGCAGCGCTGGCTGTACACCTGGTCTGCCTGGGGTGTAGCGATTCCAGCACTAGTGATGCAGTGCTGGTCATCAAGTGTGAACACCAAAAGCGCTTTTATTGGCCTCCAGGGTATTAGGAGGTATCCCAGCATACCTTTTCAGCCACTCTGCTCATCGTTTCACACTCCACTGCCCTGGGCTCAGGTGACTCGCCCTTTAAATGCCCCAGGAATTTTAAAAATCCCCTTCCTGTTTGCTCAGCCAGGTGTGGAGTGCAATCAATCAGTTACCATGCCTCCATGCCCCAAACGAGCCCCAGCATGGAACACTTCCGAACTGCAGGACCTCATCAGTGTTTGGGGTGAGGAAGCTGTGCAATCACAGCTGCGCTCCAGCCATAGAAATTATGATACCTATGGGCAGATATCAAAGTCCTTGCCGCTAAGGGGCCATGAACGGGACGCGTTGCAGTGCAGGGTAAAAGTAAAGGAGCTGCGCAGTGCCTATTGCAAAGCCCGTGAGGGAAACCGCTGCTCAGGAGCTGCCCCCATGACCTGCCGTTTTTACAAGGAGCTGGATGCCATACTTGGGTGTGACCCCACTGCCAATCCGAGGAGCATGATGGAGAGTTCAGAGCAGGGAGAAGTGGGGGAGGGTGTAGAGGAAGCCGAGAGTGAGGCTACTGGGGTGGAGGGAGACACCCTGGAGTCCCAGGAGGCATGCAGCCAGGAGCTCTTCTCAAGCCAGGAGGAGGCTAGCCAGTCGCAGCAGCTGGAACTTGTTGGTGAAGAAGAAGCAGAGGAGCGTGTTTCCGGTAAGCAGATTTTATTTTTAGGATGGAAATGTTTTGGGAGAGGAGGGTGGGGGTTATGGCTGCCTGCATGCATGCCTAAATGTGGAATAGCCCATTGATTTGGTCTATCACGTCTCTGTAATCGGCCTCGATAATCTCTTCAAAAGTTGCAGCCAGAGCGTGGGCAATGTGCTTGCGCAAGTTTATAGGGAGAGCCACCGTGGTCCTTGTCCCGGTCAGGTTAACTCGTCCGCACCACTGTGCCGCGAGGGGTGGGGGGACCATGCTGCACACAGGCAAGCTGCATAGGGTCCAGGGCAGAATCCACATTGCTGTAGAAGACCCTCCCTCTCTTCCCAGGTAACACGCAGCAGTGATATATCTGGCAGTAGAAAATCCTGTTGAAAATGTAGGGATAGTGTTCAGTGCAGGTCCCCAAGTAGCTGCTCTCTGCTTTCCCCAATGCACAGAAACCCCAGTGAGCCCTCAGGCAGTTCCCCTTCCCAGAGGAGTAACTGCTGTGGCAACTGGGGGGGGGTGTTCAGTGCAGGCCCCCAAGTAGCTGCTCTCTGCTTTCCCCAGTGCAGGTCCCCAAGTAGCTGCTCTCTGCTTTCCCCAATGCACAGAAACCCCAGTGAGCCCTCAGGCAGTTCTCCTTCCCAGAGGAGTAACTGCTGTGGCAATTGGGGGGGTGATGTTCAGTGCAGGTCCTCAAGTAGCTGCTCTCTGCTTTCCCCAGTGCAGGTCCCCAAGTAGCTGCTCTCTGCTTTCCCCAATGCACAGAAACCCCAGTGAGCCCTCAGGCAGTTCCCCTTCCCAGAGGAGTAACTGCTGTGGCAATTGGGGGGGTGATGTTCAGTGCAGGTCCTCAAGTAGCTGCTCTCTGCTTTCCCCAGTGCAGGTCCCCAAGTAGCTGCTCTCTGCTTTCCCCAGTGCAGGTCCCCAAGTAGCTGCTCTCTGCTTTCCCCAATGCACAGAAACCCCAGGTAGCCCTCAGGCAGTTCCCCTTCCCAGAGGAGTAACTGCTGTGGCAATTGGGGGGGTGGTGTTCAGTGCAGGTCCCCAAGTAGCTGCTCTCTGCTTTCCCCAATGCACAGAAACCCTAGTGAGCCCTCAGGCAGCTCCCCTTCCCAGGTGAAGTCACGGCAGAAACACTCACCCCATTGCTCGCCATGCCTTCGCTGCCGTGGCCTCTCTGTGCTATGTTTGGTATGTGTAAATGATGCTACAAATAGTCTACAAACTCCTTCACTGTGATAATAAACAATGTAGCCTCTGTATTAAATGTTTCTATTTCTGTTATTTTAAGTGTCCTTGAATATTCCAGCCCTATCACCACCTGCGCGAAGACTACAGAACTTGAGGAAAAATCCTAGAAAATCAAAAGAAGATTTGATCAAAGCAGTTATGTATCAGTACGCCAGACACAGTAAGAGGCTGCAGGACTGGAGAGAGAAAATGCATGAGTGGAGGCAAACACGAAGCAGGAGAAAGGAATTGGCTACCAAGAAAAGCACAAAGCAGCTGATAAGCCTCTTGGCTCACCAAACGGACTGTATGCAGTCTCTCGTAGCCTTGCAGGCAGATCAGTACCGTGGTAACCTCCCGCTCTCTCCCTTGTTCCCCAGTGTTTGCACAAAACACCTTTCTCCAGCAGCCTGGTTCTTACCACCACCAGCTGCCCCCAACACCTGTACGTTCACCTACCAGCTCTTAGAACTACAACCCTTACCCTATGCACTCAACCCCCATCACGATGCAGCATATTAATCCTGAAGTGCAGCAGGCATTGAACAGCAATCCAAGCAGGACATATTCAAACCTCTGAATGTACAGTCCACCACCCTACCCCCCTGCCCTTTTATGTACTGTATTTTGAATAAATGATTTATTGGCTTTTAAAACATTTTTTATTATTGCAGAAAGTGAGAAATACAGTACCCCAAGGGAAAAACGGGCACAGCAAAGGCACCAAACATTACTGTTGGTTTTCAGCCTCAAATTGCTCCCTTAAGGCATCCCTAATCCTTGAAGCCCTTTGCTGGGCCTCTCTAGTAGCCCTGCTCTCTGGCTGTGCAAATTCAGCCTCTAGACGTCGAACCTCGGAGGTCCATTCCTCACTGAATGTTTCACCCTTCCCTTCACAAATATTATGGAGGGTACAGC
Organism: Gopherus evgoodei; assembly: GCF_007399415.2. Taxonomy (NCBI): domain Eukaryota; kingdom Metazoa; phylum Chordata; order Testudines; family Testudinidae; genus Gopherus; species Gopherus evgoodei. The sequence continues at coordinate 15,732,308 of NC_044332.1, forward strand.
ACGCGGATATAACAGCGGAGATGCTGCTTTCCCCCAAATCTAGCTTCCCGTAGAGACACCTCCAGCGACCCTTTAAACGGCCAAAAGCTCACTCCACAGTCATTCTGCACCGGCTCAGCCTGTAGTTGAACCGGTCCTTGTTCCTGTCAAGTTTCCCTGTATACGGTTTCATGAGCTATGGCATTAAGGGGTAAGCGGGGTCTCCAAGAATCACAATGGGCATTTCGACGTCCCCTACTGTGATCCTGCGGTCTGGGAAAAAAGTCCCTGCCAGCAGCTTCCTGAACAGGGCACTGTTCCGAAAGATGCGTGCATCATGCACCTTTCCAGGCCATCCTGAGTAAATGTCAGTGAAACGCCCACGGTGATCCACAAGCGCTTGGAGAACCACAGAGAAATACCCCTTGCGATTAATGTACTCGGATGCCAGGTGGGGTGGTGCCAGAACAGGAACATGCGTCCCATCTATTGCCCCTCCACAGTTAGGGAAACCCATTTGTGCAAAGCCATCCACAATGTCCTGCACGTTCCCCAGAGTCACGGTTCTTCTTAGCAGGGTGCGATTAATGGCTGTGCAAACTTGCATCAACACTATTCCAACAGTCGACTTTCCCACTCCAAACTGGTTCGCCACCGATCGGTAGCTGTCTGGAGTTGCCAGCTTCCAGATTGCAATAGCCACCCGCTTCTCCACTGGCAGGGCAGCTCTCAATCTCGTGTCCCCGTGCCGCAGGGTAGGGGTGAGCTCAGCACACAGTCCCATGAAAGTGGCTTTTCTCATCCGAAAGTTCTGCAGCCACTTCTCGTCATCCCAGGCTTGCAGGACGATGTGATCCCATCACTCAGTGCTCGTTTCCCGAGCCCAAAGGCAGCGTTTCACGGTGCTGAGCACGTCCGTTACTGCCACAAGCAATTTAGTGTCTTGTGCATCAGGCGAATCAATATCATCGTCTGACTCCTCACTGTCACTTTGGAGCTGAAGGAATAGCTCCACTGCCAAACGTGATGTGCTGGCAACATTCATCAGCAGCAAGGTCCTCAGCAGCTCGGGCTCCATTTGTAACAGAATTCGCTCTGCAGACTCACAATGGCGCCAAACTGCTTGGAATGTGTAGCAAAGCACCACGGGGTGTTGGAACAGGAAGCGGAAAGACCCGCACCCTTCCGTCCCCTTCCCACAACCCACAGCGTCAAAATGGGAGGAGGTGCTCTGTGGGATAGCTGCCCACAATGCACCACTCCCAACAGCGCTGCAAATGCTGCAAATGTGGCCACACTGCAGCGCTGGTAGCTGTCAGTGTGGCCACACTGCAGCGCTGGCTCTACACAGCTGTATGAACACAGCTGTAACTGCCAGCACTGCACAAATGTAAGTGTAGCCATACCCTTAATTCCATCAGAAAAAACTCCACTCTCACATTTTAGGGTTAAATATATTTAGATATTCAGAGATGGATTATTAGTTCAAATAGTTTATCATTTAAAATGAAAACATTTTGCCACCACAGAAAACATCAATGGCAGGAAGCAGTGCACTGGACTGGGAGTCAGGAGACATGCAGTCTACTCCTAGCTAGGACACTAGCATAGTGTATGAGCTTGGGCAGGTTGTTTCATCAGTATACAGCTGTGGATAATTATAATTATCTTCTCTTATAAAGTGCTTTGAAATCTATGACTAAAAAACGCTGTATAAGAAGCGAGTGTTAATTTCATGAAATATACCAATAACATCCAAAATACATTAATGCAAGGGTTCTCAAACTGGGGGACAGGACACTTTCAGCGGGTCATAAGGTTATTATATGGGGGGTAATTATATGGGCCTCTACCCCAAACCCCACTTTGCATCTAACATTTATAATGGTGTCAAATATATAAAAAAGTGTTTTTAATTTATAAGAGGGGGTCGCACTCAGAAGCTTTCTATGTGAAAGGAGTCACCAGTACAAAAGTTTGAGAACCACGGCATTAATGTTTCCAAGTTAGTATGTCGATTGTGATGAGCAGCATTGTCACCATCCTCTCCTTCTAAATAACGTTAAGAATTACTTGGTTTGTACAAATACATACATTTTTATCATTTTATTAAATGTTTTTTGTAGGCTCAGGCTTCTTTAAATGAATAAAAAACAAATCTGATGTTTGCCATGAGCATCCTTAATTCCAGCAATGGTGCTCTGGGATATCTTTACTTGCATATCTTTACTTACTGCTACCCCCTTTATTTTTTTAAAAGCCTCAGGCCTCAAAACGTCCTAGGCATCCACTTATCTCTAGGTATCCAAACCCCTTGGTGGACTGGAAACTCAGCAGGTTTCTCCCTTGAGCCTGAGCTGCTATAGCTATATGATGGTAAAGAAGGAGGTGCAGGAGGTGGCATCCTTCAAGGGAAACATAAAGCCTGGTCCTGTCCACTTGCGGTCAATAAAGATTGTTTGGCACTTGTCACAGGAGCAGGGCTGTTAGCTCCTGTGACATAATCAAAGCCCATGCGGGTAATTCCATTCTGCCTGCCTATATATCACCCTATTGTTTCAACTGGAGAGGCTACTCTTTTCGTTCCCCCACCAGAACGAGTGTGTAATGCTGCTGTATGATGTTAAAAGAAATCCTGCTGGTCACTCCAGAGGTGGCTGCACTTCAGTCAGGGGTGAAGTGATTTCTATACAGGAACAGGTTCAGGTCCTGGCTACTTTAGGCCCAGTCCTACACACACATAAGCATGTGTGTAACTTTACTCATGTGATTGATCCCACTGAATTCAGTGGAACTACTCACATTAGTAGAGTCACGCGTGTGTTTAAGTGTTTGCAGGACTGGGCCCTTGAGATCCTTTTCTCTTCATACTGTTTTCCACCTTTAAAGATCCCTGTAACCCCTGCAGTTTTATGCCCAGAGTAGGGCATTCTCACTTGCCAGCCTTCCACTGAGTAACTCACTCCCCACACCCCCATGTGATAAAAACCAGGGTACTTTGTAGCAGGGCTTTGCAGCGAAGCCTGGAGCTGGAGCACAGAGCAGCTCCGGAGCAGTGGAGCTGCAAGTTTTTGCCTGGAGCTGGAGCGGAGCCGGAGCACAGCTCCAAAGCCTTGCTCTGTAGAGCTCATGTGTTAATGCAGGTTCGAGGGAGTCGCCTAAGGAGAGAGCTCTTTTTCAGGGAGAGAGTACTACTGACATTTGGCCAAATTGGACACGTGGAGTTTTGCATGTGCTCTTAAAACCATCTGCAAAATTGACTGCAGACTACAAGTGGCACATGACAGATCCAATAAAAAGGTAATCAGGGCTTGGTTCTGGTGCTGGGCACTCAACTCCTATTAACATCAGTAACAGCTCAGGGCAATCAGCAGTTCCCAGGATCAGGCTCTTGAATTACAAAGTGCTTGGGGATCCTTGTGGATGGAAGGCACTACACAAATTTAACTCAGGGTTATCATCACTGTGCGTTAGTGATGAAATCACTGTATTATTTGTATTGCGGTAGCAAAAAGGACCCATCAAAAATCAGGTCCCTACTGTGCTAGGCACTGTACAAACACACAGTCATGGCCGCTGCGCTGAAGAGCTCACAAACACCTATTCAAACAAACCACTCTATGTGAATTGAGTTACACAGTCAGCTTTACTATATAGTATGGGATATGGCCTATTTTAAGAAATTAGTCTAATGTTCTGGTTGAAGACTAGTTACAAATGTGGTTACCATCATAGCAGATCATTCGATCAAGATGTGGCTAATAAGAAAACCAATAAAATTGTTTAGAGGCTGTTCCTATATATCTTTTCTCCTATTGTCCTGCATCGGCCAGGTATTAAGCTACCAATTCATTAGTATTTCTATCAGCTTCTGAGTATTACACTTGAAACTCTTGGGTTTAAATTACCATTACATCTGGTCATTGCAGTTTTGCTGTTTTTAGGTTTAAGTTTTTGCTCTTAGCTCCTGTAGCGTTATTGCAAAGCTGTACAGTTTTGAAAGCCCTCAAGGTTTTCATTTCCTAATTCCATCCCTATGCTAGATTCACTGCATACAGGTGCACTGCAGATTTTTCCTTACATTGAAATACATGTTGATTACACCACCTACTAGAGTAGGGAGAAGGTATTTGTTTTATTCATACGCCTTCATTCATTTGGCATTCTGCTTTGCAACAGGGAACAGGGTATGTCATTCACTGCTTGCTACATGGAATATTAAATATATCCTTCAGTTCGCTGAAGTCTGAACTGAGATTCTCTCTCTAGATAAACAACAACATAACCATTTGATCAGAACTAGTTTGCTGTGATATGCACCAGAATTATATTTTAAATAGTATTTCACACGCAAATGGTCTGTGTGACAGATATGCTAAGACTTAGGAAGGTGGAAGAGGTTACATGGCAACTCCACATCTTTTCTATACAATCTGCACTTCATCACTAAACCTACTTATTTGTCTGTTCCTGAGCTGATTTCTGTGCAGTTCTTTCTTTTGCCATGTCTAACATCAGTTAATGATAACAAAAAGGCCAGATGATAGAGAAGAAGAACAACGTACCATAAAACCCAGTGCTCTCACTTTAAAAGTGTGGGTCTCCCCTATATTGCAGCAAGAAGCCCTAATGAGAGGCCATGAACTCAGAACCAATTTAGGGGAGACATTGTGAATTTGCACTGTCTGAGCACGGATGCCCAACACTTTATTCTGAAATCCTGATTTTCTATTGGAAAAGAATAACTTGAGTTAAGTAAAAGCAGAGGAAGAATGTAACTTGATAGGGCTCCCGCTATAAACGTAAGAAATATACTTGCTGGCCTGCTTTTTCAGCTTAGCACCATGACTCACTCACTAGTTAATGATTTCTTAGCCCACAGACCCTTCCTGAGAGAGAAAGAAATGTCAAGTAGGCAGAAAAACAGAGAAGAACATAACTTCTTCCATCTCTGTGCTTCAAAAGCCTAAACCCATCACTACTGCCTCAATTACTAACATACTCATGCATAATATGTTTACTTGGGGAATATTAATCAGCCACTAGATGTCGCTATGTGCTGTATAGTAGTGGTTTTCAACCTCCAGTCCGCAGACCCTGGGGGTCCGCAGACTATGTCTAAGATTTCCAAAGGGTCTGCACCTCCATTTGAAATGTTTTAGGGGTCCACAAATGAAAAAAAGGTTGAAAACCACTGCTGTATAGAGCTCCAGATAGGGCGTGGTCCCTGGTGAATAAGGGAGACAAAGCTGAAACTTCAGCTGTGTGGAAGTTGTAGCTGCTTTGTTTATTAAACACTTTCATTTTAAGAGGGACTCCGATTCCATGTAGCATGACAAAATGTATGAAACTCTGATGAGAAAGTCACCTTTAGCAATCTAGTCTAATCTTGAAAAAAAACTGCTGTTCTGGATGGAACCCTCACATCAATGACCAAAAGACACTCCCTCCGACATACTCCCACCCCTAAAAAACAACCAACCAGCAAAGTAAAATACATTTACATTTAACTGTGAATAACCATATGGATTTAACAAAGATGGTAATAAAGAACAACAGAGTAAAGGGCTCTCCTGAAGGAGAAAAAGTACTTAAAAACCAGGTAGGACCTGAGAATGTGAAGCTGGGAGAGGTGTATCTTGCTACATTGCCAGGGGATCTCCCGTCACGTACAGAAATACTGATTCCAGACCTCCAGTGTGATGTCTAGCTGATGCAAATAACACATCCATCCACACTGCTGCTGTGCTGAGAACCTTTGAACAACAACTTTATTATTGCACTAGCATTCGGAAAATTACAAGCACAATAGCAAGTGGTTATTTTAAGCAGCTACAAGGGGGGCAGTGTAAATATGAAAGCACAGCACTACAGAAACAGTAACAGGTCCCAATCTATTATGATGTTTGATGGACACTCTGAAAAGTCTGTACGTTGCTGTGCTCCAACTGCACTGTGTGCTGTTTGCTGCAATGTTTTAAAGAAGGTGGTCTTGTGTCTTGAGTCTTGTTTTTTGTTTCAAGGAGAGTACTGTACTGAGACTGTGATATGTATTCTTTTGGTTTCTCTTGGGATAACAATATGGTATATAGTATCAGAGGGGTAGCCGTGTTAGTCTGGATTTGTATGGTATATAGTTAAATCAGGCCTGAACGCTGAATTCCAGTGCAATAAGACTGTCTATGCAATCCACATATGGACATTTCCGAAGTTACAAGTTACTTCCCCACAGTTCATGACATAATTAAAATCAAAAGTGCTTAATCACTACTAATCCTGCCATGACTGTAAAGAGTTACCAAGCTTACTTTTAAATGATGGTCTCTTACCTGAGTTTTGTGGGTGTTCACCAGAGAGGGTGCTGCTGCTACCATGGAACTGCTGCGGGGCCTGGGCAGGTGCATGGTCTCCGGCTCAGGTGGTTTCTCTGGCTTCTCCTCCAGCATATGTCTCAGTCTTTGTAGATAATACATCAGAGACCACTGTGTACCCTCCTCAGACCAGTGTGTCTGCAGCAGGCAGCGCAGTACTGCTACATCAAAATAGGTGGCATAGCGAGACTTTTGGCAAGGTGGGATCACCAATGATACCCTGTTCCAAATAATAAAAGGAGAAGCATTAGAAATCAGCTAGGGCTAATACTTCCCCTGGAGGTGCAGAGCTCTGCCTAAAGGTTCCTTCCAGAAAGACACTTATGGCAGGTCTATGCTGCAATAAAAAACCCATGGAACAGAGTCTCAGAGCCCAGGTCAGCTGACTTGGGCTCACAGGACTAAAAATTGCAGGGCAGATGTTCAGGCTCAGGCTGGAGCATCCCACACTTGCCAGGTTACAGGGCCCAGGCTCCAGCCCAAGCCCAAATGTCAACACTTCAGTTGAATTTTATAGTCCCACAGCCCGAGCCCTGCCAGACTGAGTCAGCTGACCCACGAAAGCTGTGGCCCTTTTATTGCTGTGTAGACCTACCCTGGATGTTTGCTTTTTCATCATCCACTCTAGGGCACCACTTAATTAGTCTTCCTCTTGTAGACGGAAACTATTGCTGTGCTACCCTCTAGTTTGGTGAACAGAAGTCACCCCAGAGACCAACACTAATGATGCTCCATTAATGGCCACTAAGAAATGGTTATAGACTGAGAAAGTGACAGAAGTTGTCACTCTCCACAGAGACTCAATTGCACTAACAACAACTGACAGGCTTAAAATCCACCAGCTCATTAAAGACAGATTCTTAAGGCCTCTTCCACTCTCCTCACATCTGCAGAACTCAAAGCTACTTTCCAGTTACCAGGATGCTTAAGTAACTGATTCTGTTTGGGCTGACAGAGAAGTTTGAATCCAGGGATAAAGCATTGGTTCAGGAAAGCATCCTTGCTCAAGAAAGCACTTAAGCATGTGCTTAACTTTAAGTCCCCAGTGAGACTCAAGCACATGTTTAGTTAAGCATGTGCTTAGATGTCTTCTTGAATAGAGATTTGTTCCTAAATCAGGGCCTAAAAGCACAGGTCTCTACCACTTGTGATCAATGACTAAATCCTCGAGCAGGAATCAGTAGCAGACTCAAACCCCTGCTGGTCAGGCTCTAGTGGGAGGACATGTAAAATGTGAAGGAGCAGGTTACACAGTCAGGTGTTACTAAAAGAAATGGCACCGTGCTGGGGATACCCAGTAAAATAATCACTTAAACTAATTGAAATGGATCTGGTGGCTCCCATGTGAGTAAGTGCTACTGCTATATAAGATGACCTTTCTTTTTGCCCCTGGGTACTAGAAAATATAGTATTTCACCTTCCCCTACAAGTTTCCTGGCTGCTTTTGGTGGTGTCACTTCCTGAAGGTTCTTTTGATATAGTTTTTAGTGTGAAACATCCTTGGCATTTTTGTTTCCAGACTTGAATGTACTGGACAGAGAGAAAAGAATGAACTATTGAGTCTCAAAGGACAAGCCCTGGTTCTTCCACTAAGTTGCTGTTATCCATGAATTCTCACTCACACACATGCAAGGTTCTTTTTTCAGTAAAACCATCAGAAAGTATTAAATTATATTGTTGTTATCTTCTCAACATCTAGCCTAATATTGAGCAGCCACAATTCACTGACTTCAGTGGGACTGTGCTAGTGCTTAAAGTTACATACACACTTCAGTGCTTTGCTGGATTATAGCCTAATTGGATATGACACGTGACAGAGTTAGGTTGCTGGTGTGTTGGTCAGCCTATCAGGCTGACCAATATTGTCTCATTGTTTCCTTGTACTCCCTATGCAGTCTGTCTGTATCCATCCGTTGTCTCTTGTCTTATAGCAGAGTTTGTCTAAATTAACAGTTAGTTCACTGCAAGATGGGGTGTGAATCTATCCCACAGTAGCCTGCTGCAGGCTAGCTGCCCATGAAGGCTCTGCTGATGCGTATTAACAGTTTGTTAATGCACTTTGATCTAGTCCAGGACTAGAACTATTAATGTGCATCAGCAGGATCCACAGAGACGGTCTGTCTGTGGCAGGCTAGTGCTGGATAGATTCAAAGCCAACCTTGCTGCAAACTAAATATTCATGTAGACAAGCCCTTAGATTGTAAGCTGTTTGGGACAGGCAGTGTCTTTTTGTTCTGTTTGTACAGCACCTAGCACAACAGGGTCCTAGTCCATGACTAGGGTGCCAAGGCTCTATCATAATACAAATAATAATAAAAATAATATAAGCCAATTTGAGCATTCAACTGCAGGTTTTTGGATATCTAGTTAAGTAGGGTTGGGCAAAAGGTTTGCAATGCTGACGCCTCCTACAATCAGGGTAGGTTGGCAGTTTCTTTCTGGGACACATTTACAGATGGGGTGGCTGGGAAGGATTCATCTCAGAGAAATGTGTTCATTCAGAACTCAAAATGTCCAAGCAAATCTGCAAGAGATGGTTTGCTGCCAGCCTCTGTCAATGGAGGACACCATAGACTTCCTCTAGGCCTTTTTTCAAGGCACTGACTTTTGAAAACTAGACCTTAAGTATTGGCATATATTGCTATATTCAGTCTACAGTTCAAATGTTTCCACTAATGCAGCAAAGAATCCTGTGGCACCTTATAGACTAACAGACGTTTTGGAGCATGAGCTTTCATGGGTGAATACCCACTTCCTCAGATGCATGTAATGGAAATATCCAGGGGCAGGTATATATATGTGTGCTAGCAAGCAAGCTAGAGATACCGAGGTCAGTTCAATCAGGGAGGATGAGGCCCTGTTCTAGCAGTTGAGGTGTGAAAACCAAGAGAGGAGAAACTGGTTCTGTAATTGGCAAGCCATTCACAGTCTTTGTTCAATCCTGAGCTGATGGTGTCAAATTTGCAGATGAACTGGAGCTCAGCAGTTTCTCTTTGAAGTCTGGTCCTGAAGTTTTTTTGCTGCAGGATGGCCACCTTAAGGTCTGCTATAGTGTGGCCAGGGAGGTTGAAGTGCTCTCCTACAGGTTTTTGTATATTGCCATTCCTAATGTCTGATTTGTGTCCATTTATCCTTTTCCGTAGAGACTGTCCAGTTTGGCCGATGTACATAGCAGAGGGGCATTGCTGGCATATGATGGCAAGAAAGTGGACCTCCCGTGTAGATTGGTCCAGGCTGAGGTTGATGGTGGGGTGGAAGCTGTTGCCAGAGTCTCCTTCCCATGGGTCCAGATGATGAAGATGTCATCAATGTAGCGTAGATAGAGAAGGGGTGTGAGTGGACGAGAGCTGAGGAAGCGTTGTTCCAGGTCGGCCATGAAGATATTGGCATATTGTGGGGCCATGCGGGTGCCCATAGCAGTGCCACTGATCTGGAGATATATATTGTCATCAAATTTGAAATAGTTGTGTGTAAGTATAAAGGCACAGAGCTCAGCAGCCAGTTGTGCTGTGGCATCATCAGGGATAGTGTTCCTGACAGCTTGTATTCCATCTGTGTGTGGGATGTTTGTGTAGAGAGCCTCTACATCCATGGTGGCTAGGATGGTGTTTTCTGGGAGGTCACCAATGCATTGTAGTTTCCTCAGGAAATCAGTGGTGTCGCGGAGATAGCTGGGAGTGCTGGTGGCATAGGGTCTGAGTAGAGAGTCCATATATCCAGACAGTCCTTCAGTGAGAGTGCCAATGCCCGAGATGATGGGGCGTCCAGGATTTCCGGGTTTGTGGATCTTGGGTAGTAGATAGAATAACCCTGGTCGGGGCTCTAGGAGTATGTTGATTTCTTCTGGTGTTAGTGTAGGGAGTGTCCTGAGTAGATGCTGTAGTTTCTTAGTGTATTCCTCAGTGGGATCTGAGGGAAGTGGCCTGTAGAATTTGGTATTGGAGAGTTGTCTGGCTGCCTCCTTTTGATAGTCAGACCTGTTCATGATGACAACGGCACCTCCTTTATCAGCCTCTTTGATGATAATGTCAGGGTGGTTTCTGAGGCTGTGGATGGCATTGCGTTCTGCACGACTTAGGTTGTGAGGCAAGCGATGTTGTTGTTCCACGATTTCTGCCTGTGCACGCCGGCGGAAGCATTCAATGTATAGGTCCAGGCTGTCATTTCGACCCTCAGGAGGAGTCCATTTGGAGTTCTTTTTCTTGTGCTGTTGGTGGGAGGGCACCCGTGTATCAGTGCACTGTTCGGTGTTGTCCTGGAAGTATTCTTTGAGTCGGAGACGGCGAAAGTAGGCTTCCAGATCGCCACAGAACTGTATCATGTTGGTGGGGGTGGCAGGGCAGAAAGAGAGTCCCCGAGATAGGACAGACTTTTCTTCTGGGCTGAGTGTGTAGTTGGATAGATTGATGATATTGCTGGGTGGGTTAGGGGTACCACTGTTGTGGCCCCATGTGGCAGGTAGGAGTTTAGACAGCTTACAGTCCTTTTTCCTTTTCCTTTTTCTATCAAAAAAACTGAGGAACCACCTGATCAGCATCCTATACAGCAAACAGGAAAACATCAAAAAAGAGCTCTCCAACCTGGAGACTCTCATTAATAACCAAACTTCTATACAAATGGACTTCACTAGAATAAGACAGGAGATCTACATTACTCACTTCACCTCTCTTCAAAGGAAAAAGGACTGTAAGCTGTCTAAACTCCTACCTGCCACATGGGGCCACAACAGTGGTACCCCTAACCCACCCAGCAATATCATCAATCTATCCAACTACACACTCAGCCCAGAAGAAAAGTCTGTCCTATCTCGGGGACTCTCTTTCTGCCCTGCCACCCCCACCAACATGATACAGTTCTGTGGCGATCTGGAAGCCTACTTTTGCCGTCTCCGACTCAAAGAATACTTCCAGGACAACACCGAACAGTGCACTGATACACGGGTGCCCTCCCACCAACAGCACAAGAAAAAGAACTCCAAATGGACTCCTCCTGAGGGTCGAAATGACAGCCTGGACCTATACATTGAATGCTTCCGCCGGCGTGCACAGGCAGAAATCGTGGAACAACAACATCGCTTGCCTCACAACCTAAGTCGTGCAGAACGCAATGCCATCCACAGCCTCAGAAACCACCCTGACATTATCATCAAAGAGGCTGATAAAGGAGGTGCCGTTGTCATCATGAACAGGTCTGACTATCAAAAGGAGGCAGCCAGACAACTCTCCAATACCAAATTCTACAGGCCACTTCCCTCAGATCCCACTGAGGAATACACTAAGAAACTACAGCATCTACTCAGGACACTCCCTACACTAACACCAGAAGAAATCAACATACCCCTAGAGCCCCGACCAGGGTTATTCTATCTACTACCCAAGATCCACAAACCCGGAAATCCTGGACGCCCCATCATCTCGGGCATTGGCACTCTCACTGAAGGACTGTCTGGATATATGGACTCTCTACTCAGACCCTATGCCACCAGCACTCCCAGCTATCTCCGCGACACCACTGATTTCCTGAGGAAACTACAATGCATTGGTGACCTCCCAGAAAACACCATCCTAGCCACCATGGATGTAGAGGCTCTCTACACAAACATCCCACACACAGATGGAATACAAGCTGTCAGGAACACTATCCCTGATGATGCCACAGCACAACTGGCTGCTGAGCTCTGTGCCTTTATACTTACACACAACTATTTCAAATTTGATGACAATATATATCTCCAGATCAGTGGCACTGCTATGGGCACCCGCATGGCCCCACAATATGCCAATATCTTCATGGCCGACCTGGAACAACGCTTCCTCAGCTCTCGTCCACTCACACCCCTTCTCTATCTACGCTACATTGATGACATCTTCATCATCTGGACCCATGGGAAGGAGACTCTGGCAACAGCTTCCACCCCACCATCAACCTCAGCCTGGACCAATCTACACGGGAGGTCCACTTTCTTGCCATCATATGCCAGCAATGCCCCTCTGCTATGTACATCGGCCAAACTGGACAGTCTCTACGGAAAAGGATAAATGGACACAAATCAGACATTAGGAATGGCAATATACAAAAACCTGTAGGAGAGCACTTCAACCTCCCTGGCCACACTATAGCAGACCTTAAGGTGGCCATCCTGCAGCAAAAAAACTTCAGGACCAGACTTCAAAGAGAAACTGCTGAGCTCCAGTTCATCTGCAAATTTGACACCATCAGCTCAGGATTGAACAAAGACTGTGAATGGCTTGCCAATTACAGAACCAGTTTCTCCTCTCTTGGTTTTCACACCTCAACTGCTAGAACAGGGCCTCATCCTCCCTGATTGAACTGACCTCGGTATCTCTAGCTTGCTTGCTAGCACACATATATATACCTGCCCCTGGATATTTCCATTACATGCATCTGAGGAAGTGGGTATTCACCCATGAAAGCTCATGCTCCAAAACGTCTGTTAGTCTATAAGGTGCCACAGGATTCTTTGCTGCTTTTACAGATCCAGACTAACACGGCTACCCTCTGATACTTGACTCCACTAATGCAGTAGTCAAGATAAAATGTGGGGTGATTTTAAAAAGACCTTAAATAAAAGAACAAAAAGAAAACCATGATAATTTAAAAACACCTTTCCCACATACTGGCATCAGGGCTCCCATCATACATCCTTCTCCAAAGATTACAAAGAGAGAAAGGAGTGAAATGCGTATGCGGAGAAAACAAAAGGACCAAGGCTGAATCAGAAGGACAGCCTGGCCAAAGGGTTGCTGCACCACTCCAGCAGCATGCCAGAAAAAGAATTATCCCAAAGAAAAATAAAATCTGCCTGCCAATATCTCACAGACCAGCTCAGCTGCACTGACCAGCAAGCACAGAGGATTAAGCCAGGACTCTGCCTATACCCACCCCCTTGTAGAAAGCAATAAGGTTATGCATCTTTCTCTGCTTATTCCTCCGCAATCAGACCCCAGGTCTGGGGAGCCCCTACTGGAATGTAAGGGGGATCTGTATTCTCTCATATTCCCTTATATGAGCATGAACTCCAGTTCACAATCTAGCCCAAAAGAAGGTTTGTTCTTCTGAAATATTTACCATTCAAGCCCTGCTTGCAAAGTCTATTTCCAAGGCAGAGATAAATGGCTGGGGTTTTACTACTGCAACAGTTCCACTGAAATGAAGAACTTCACCGAATGGAGCGGGGATATTTATCCAGGACTGAGGCTTGCTGAATGAGTTACCAAGAAAACAGAATTTAAAATCGTTTTCTTTGCTTTGAATTAAACCCTGTGGCCATTTAATCAGGTACTTCTTGACTGATACAGTAATTGCAGGGTGAGTGGGTGGCATATTTTGTCCAGCCATGGACCCAAGGACAAAGGAATACTGTGGCTGTTGATAACAGGAGTAAATAACATTTGTTTCTGAATTGTCTGTTGCTTGGCAACCAAAACTCCCTGTTCAGTTTTAATTGATCAATGAGTTCTTCAAATGAGGAGACATTAGTGACGCTCTCTACAAAGCCTGTCGAAAGCTTCATCTCCACAGCAACCACCAGACTGAGCTGGATGAACTGATCACCTGATTCAGTCTTCTAAAAGGTTGCCTGCTCCCTTACTTTTTATGGCTGCATATATGCACACTGAACAATGGCGTACACGAGGAACAGTTTACATTAGTACGACAATACTCCGAGTAACAGGTGACTTAGTTTTCCCAGGTAACATTAATACAATGAAATAAAACCCCAGAATTTATACAGGACCTGACACAAAACCCACTGATGTTAACAGAAAGACTCCCAACTAGATCAGGTCCATAAAGAATGTTTTTACCCATTGAAGCAGGTGACAAGATATATCAATAACACGTATTTTGAGAAAATAGTCGGTAGTTGTTTTTGGAATCAGAGAAATTTTGGAACAGAGATAAAACGTTACAGTAGTGAAGCAAATTCTGAAACGAGTGTTTTTGTTTGAAATTTTCCAATGCAACTGAACATGAGGGCAACATTTTTAAAAATAGGAGCCTAAGAAAAATATAATCAGATTTTCAAAAGTGCTGAGTATTCACAAACCCTAATGGGAGCTGATGTGTGCTCAGCCCTTCTGAAAATCTGGCTGTACCTTTGTCTCCCCCAGATACGAATTAAGGAGGTTAAATTTAGCTCCTGCATTTTAAAATCTTTGCCTAAGCCCTTCAAGGCTGGCTGAGAAGAGATTTGAGTAATTGTTCTTTTGCCTCCCTGCCAGCCAGCCTGCAGTAAGTGAACCGAACAGCTGTATGTGAAGAAGGGCAAATGGAGGTAGTGGCCAAGCAGCACTAAAAGAGAGAAGAGGTACAGAAATACTCTGCCACACAGGGAAAGAGAATTGCCCAAAGGGCAGCCAAGACAGATCAAGCCCCAGAGGACATGCCCAACCAAGGAGCAATGAACCTAAAGATTTGTGTTTTTTTTTAAATCATTAAACTCCAACATACAAAAGGGCCTTGTCCTCTGCTCTGTCCCCATTGCTCTATAGTTGCTATCCTAACAGGCCAGCTGGGCAGTCCTGTAAATTAGATGGAATAAAGTCAGGGTGACAACCACCATCTCAGATGACACAACAGCAACTGAACGGAGGACTTCTGGAGCAAAAAGCATGAGCTGTTAGCGTTTGAGCTGAAGAGACAAGGCTCTTTAGTTGGGACTGTAAGACTTATATCCTTTGGGGAGGGGAGGGGACCTGTAACACACATTCCCCAGAAAGTTATACCAACATAGCTTTTCACAGGCTTCTGTACCTGGAAAGCGGAGGTCCTCTGTCTTGGGATGTTTGGGATGACACGCTTCCATCAAAGGAGTTTCCCCGATGACAGCCTGAAACAGTGGCCCTGGGAGGCACAGCATCTGACTGGGTTGTTTCACACACCACCTGAAGTCCCTTAGGATATTTTCAGTATAGAGAAATAAGTTTAAAAAAGGATTTGGATCTTCCACATTAGCCTTCTTACTATAATCAGTACTTATATAATAGTATTATTTATACTAAGATAGCATTGAGGGGACTCGATTAGGATTGGGGCTCCAATGTCCTAGACACTGTGAAAACACATGGTTTTCATTCCAGACAGTGTATAAGCTAAAGCCCCAGTCCTATAAACTATTCCACCTGGGCAGACCCTTAAACCTGCATGGAGTTCCATTGACTTCAATGGAAAGTTATTTGTTGCTTTCAAGAGCCTAATGCAAGATAACATATCACAAGTGATGATATGTTGTTGTTAATTATTATTAATAATATTAATAATATGGGGGAAGAGAGGGCAGAGGATAACAGCAATTTGAACATGCAGTAATTTAGGCTGGATAGTGCACACCTTGATGGCTCCAAATCATCCAAAAAGGTGCGTTTATTTAAATGAAAATGGAGGACACTGGCCCTCTCTTCTTAATTCTGCCTTGTGTCTTTACAATATTGATGATGGCTTGTTTTCTCCTTATATATAGGTTCTGTAAGCTTTATATTGTCCTTTGCCCTGGGCCCCAACCTCGTTCTTTGCACGGGGTAGGCCTTGGAAATGATAAAACCAATTATAAAACACACAATTCAATAAAAGCATTAAGAGGCTTTGGAGACCTGCATAGTAATTGCAACTGTCATTCCAAAATTCCCTTCAAAAGACCCCTTCTCCACCCCATCAATATAAAAAAAAAAAATATCTCCCCACACCTCCCCACTCTTGCTTGTCTAGCCACAGGCCCACCTCTGTGTGTCCAGTGTCCAGATTAGGGGATTCACAAGCCAGGCTCTGATTGCTAGTAGGAGAACTTCTCTTGGCTGGGATAAAAATAAAGAGAGAAATTTAAAAAATGTAATGCTCATGTTGTATTAATAAAACAAATTTAAGCTATTTGCTATTATAAAAAATGGCATCCCCCTCACTGTAACATTACTAGACATTAGCTACATCTGCTGGAAATTACAGCTGGTTGGCAATTTTCTGTTTTCTTTGGGGGGGGAGGGGGCGTGGCACAAGAAGCGCAGTTACCACACAATCAAAATCTCCTGGGGGAACTGCTGTCTCTTGCAAAATAATTTTGGTTTGTGGAGCTGAACTGAAACATATCATTCCAAGATAGTTTGACATTAAATTGCATCTGTCTAATGTGCCACAGTGACTCAAGGGCAGTGTAGTTCAGGTACTCTCCTGGGTTGGGCTCGTTGGCCAGATTACTACTACCAGGATGCACTTCGGTCTCCTCTCTGATGGAGCCACATGATGCATGAGAGTTTATGTTGTATCTTGAGAGAGGCAGTCGTGCCAGGGAGTGCAGCCCATAGATAAGAATGGGGGCATGAAGCCTCTTAACTACCGCTCCCATAAGGAACCATGGCAGATACAACTTAATGTCAGACTGACTCAATATGAAATGTTTTGACATTTCCAAATTAGAATTTTTGACTTCATGAAAAATTTCAGTATTTTTACTGTTCATCCCAATTCAGGATGAAAACAACTGTCAACATGTTGCAATTTTCCATGGGATTAAAAAAATAAATCCAGCGTTTGCTCAACTCCATGGGGAATGTTTTCAAAATGTAACATTTTATATGTCAGAATTAACCAATGAAGTCATGTTAGGGCCTGAACCAAAGCCCACTGAAATCAGTGGAAACCGACTCTCATTAATCTCAGTGGACTTTGGATCAGACTCTTTGAGGAAGATACTGAGCTGAGATTTTGTGTTGCACCTCCAGGATGAAAAAAAACTTAACAGGATATAAGTGAGGACAAAGGCCCAGATCTTATAAGGTATTTAGGCTCTTAACTTCAATTTATTTCAATACCTGCATATACCCTACATATACCCTGAAATCAGTTGGAGTTACAAGCTTACGTACTTCTGAGGATCTGGGCTCAAAAGACATGCAAGGACTTGGGGAACCATAAGGAGTTGATTCGTATCTCATTTATGCAGATGTAAATAAGGAGCAACTTCACTGAAGCATGCAAGATCCGATCAAGATCCTACATCATCATCTTGGCCAGGCCTTTTGAAACAATCCCATGTTATTATAATACTACAAAATCAGGATTTGGGTTAGGAAGAGCATCTGTATCATTGACTATCCCTTTGCTACCAATAGTATGTGGCTGCTAGCCTCTGTATTTTCCTCATCAGCATCAAGCTGTTGCCAAACACTGTCTCTGCTTCTTCTTAGAAATGTGTACGTGGAAACAGACATGTGAAATTGACAGGAAATGATCTAGCTTCCTTCTAAATGTATGCAAATATTGATGGCATTGAGAGAAAGAGTCTTAAAATATTGTCCACGGGTTCAAATTATTCCTGTAATTTTAGCATATTCCACAGAGATAAAATCTACAGGAAATATTAAAGGATTTATTTTACTCTAAGGGCAATTTAAAATGTATGGTTCAATTCCTCAGCTGGTGTAGCTCCGCTAAAGTAAACAGAAATACAATTTACACCAGTTTAGGATCTAATATGAGACTTTTTTTCTTTTTCTCTCATATATAGGAAGCCTGTATGATTAGGCATCTGAGATTAAGTCAGCTGGCATTACAGTAGATATATAGCAGTACATGAGAAGTAGTATCAATACAGGTTTGGCACTTCTATCATACACATTTACTTCCAAAGGCTTGTCTACACACAGAAATTGTACCAGTTTAAATAAAGGTGTGATGTTAAACTGATTTAGTTAAACAAATACAGGTTAAATGTATATAAAACAAATTTAAACCAATGTTAGAGTGTCCACACACAAAGCTGCATTGATTTAATCAAGATGGATTAAAATTGCACCTTTAGTTAAACTGGTGCAACTTGTATGGGTAGACCAGGACTAAGAGTAGAGAGATTAAAAATTGGGTAACCATAGCAATAAATCTGATTGAATTGATTTTGATCCTGGTGTAAATGGTGCAGCTCCCATTGAAGTTAATGGGAGACTCATCTTATTATGTCAGGATGATTTTGGCCCATTAGTTTTAATGAGAATTGTACTGAGGGTTTCTCTACATTCAGCAGTTGTACCAGTTTAACTAAACAGGTTAAATTTAGTTAAAATCGGTGCCATTTCTGCACGTAGACTTGGCCATGAAGAGGGGTTTATTTTGGTAAGGCACAAAAATAAAAACAAAAACACAGGACTATACACAGATCCTGCACGCATGGCAAATGGGGCTCAGATAACCGTACCGCAAAGAAGAGACTTTCCGATGCTTAACATCTGTGACTACACAGCAAAGTCACGCACCTGTAATAATGTTCCTGATTGGCTTTACCAGAGCAGTGAAAGCAGAAACCTCAGGCTGCCTGTGCTCCCACATGGGCTGCCAAATAACAAGGCCACTGGCCAGCCGAAAAGTCAGGTCAGACTCCTAGAAAGACACAATGGGATCATCATACCATACATGGATTAGTCAGGCTGACACAGAAGAGCATCGTTTTCGGTGTGTGCTGACTGTCCCTTCTACTGCAACACGGACCTTGAAAGCAACAACAATGATCACATGCTGCTTCTGTGAAATAAGTCAAAAGATCAATACCTACTCAAGTAATAAAGCAACAAGGAATTCTCAGTACAAAGCTAAGTAAAGGGCCTTTGTGCCCAAACCATAGTTACACTGATCAAAACCTGTTTTTCCAGGATCTCTGCTACTACTGAAAAACCTACGCACCATTGCAGCAAAATCCTTTGTACTCATAATTCTGCTTATTGCTTTAGATCATTTAGTATGTAAATCTTTCCTTTAGGCTCCCTTTTCCTACAACGCATGCCTGCACAAAATGAGCTCAAAATAATAATAATTATAAAAATATTTATTTAGGAAATATGAACATTTTTACAAATTATTACATGTGCCAACATATAATAGTCCTATTACTACTATTCATTTTTAATTTAAACACCAAAATAGTTATGCTGCAAAGATTTATGCATGTGTGTAATTTTACTCATGTGAATAGCCCTATTGATGTCAATGGAACTATCAACATGAGTAAAGTTACACATGCAGGTAAATCTTTGCAGGACCAGGGCCCAAGCATGCATGTACATAAACTAAGTGGCCCCATGATTAGACTGCTGGAAATATTGTCCTTCCTCACCTTTTTCCTTCCCTACTTTTTGTTATTCCCTCCCATCACATCTAAAATGAGTTTGTGACCTCTTTGGGGGCAGCTATCATGCCTTTTGTATTTGTATGACAGAGCACCCAGCAACGCTGTAAGGTGTTGTAGAAATAAGCATAAGAAAGACATTGCTTTTCCCTGTGCTCTGTTAAGTTTTTGGTGCTGCACTGGTCCCACTACACTGTAGTTATATAATTATGAATACAAAGTTAATGATGTTGTACCGGGATTACATTTTGTCTTTGCAGTTCACTCTGAGACAGAGGTGAAATGTCGCTGTATCAGCCCTGGAAGAGCTTTGGGAAAAACTGGGACTCAAAGATTAGCAGCCAGAAGAAATTTGTGCCACCCCTTTACCAGGTACCAGTAACTTTAGACTCAGGCGCTGGCTCAGTTCTGCTGACTGGTGCATGTATGTGTTTATAAGTAGCTGATGCTCCATCCACTCCCCACCTGCTTGGTAAGGGAGTGGTGAGTACCAGGCACACATCTTCACAATGCCTGAGTCAGAATTCAGAAAGGCCATGCCAGAGGGCTGGCCAAATCTTACTCCTCTGTGCAGGCACTTTAGGGTCAGGATAATTAGTTACAACATGTGCTGAGAGAGTTCAGATTCAGGTAGGGGATGAGAAATGGGTGGTGAGCTTTATTTAGCAGCTATATGGTTAAACATAGCCATTTTCTAATAACTTACTTTCTAGGAATGACTGATTGAGAAAAGCCAATTTCACTTAAGAGGCTAGCCTTAAAACATTAAGGTGGAAAGGTAGACCTCCAGTGAAGCTAAGGACAAGTGGCAGAAATCACAATGTGCAGTGAGATAACTTGTGATTACATAGTTCTGCAAAGCTGGCTTATACATCATAAAATAAAGAGAAAGACTTCAGCTGACAAGAAGCCTGCAGCTTACTTCTAGCATCAGAACAAAGAAGTCCTTAATTTGCGCATGCCACTAAAACTATCACAGATCCTATTAATTAATTAGTATCAAAGCTATTAGTAATAACAATAACAAATCAGTGACAACCCTGCTTCTGGAATTACTGAGCAGACAGAAAGGCATTTCTTAACCATGAATGAGAGCCAACCAGACTGAGCTAAATTCCACAATCCTTGCTCCAGCTCTGAACCAGTGAGGGGCTCATGTCCTCAGGACTCACTGATTTCAATGAGAGTTGCAGATACGCAACACCTCTGATAATCAGGCCACTTATGTAGGTGCTAAATATAGATGCAGGTGCTTCACTTTGGATATTCTTGTCTTAGTGTCTGCCCAGTGCTACAACCCTTAC
Source organism: Gopherus evgoodei (assembly GCF_007399415.2). Classification (NCBI taxonomy): domain Eukaryota; kingdom Metazoa; phylum Chordata; order Testudines; family Testudinidae; genus Gopherus; species Gopherus evgoodei. The sequence continues at coordinate 15,753,091 of NC_044332.1, forward strand.
TCATATAATTAGAGTAAAAGTATCAAAAGTAATTCCAAAGTACTATAGTTTTAGTAAAAGATGGGTGCACAACTGGTTGAAACACTGTACTCAAATAGTAGTAATCAACAGCTCACTGTCAATCTGGGGTGATGATTCTAGTGGGATCCTGCAGAGGTCTGTCCTGGATCCAGTACTATTCAAAATTTCCAATAATGACTTGGTTAATGAAGTGGCAAGTATGCTCATAAAATTTGTAGATAACACCAATCTGGAAAGGGTTGTAAACGCTTTGGAGGACAGGATTAGAATACAAAATGCATTTGACAAATTGGAGAATTTGAAATCAACAAGATGCAATTCAATAAAGATAAATGCAAAGTACTACATACAGGAAGGAAAAAATCAAACACATAAATGCAAAATGAGGACTAACTGGCTAGGTAGTAGTATTGCTGAAAATGATCTGGGGGTTACAGAGGATCACAAATGCATAATCAACAACATGATGCAATTGTGAAAAAGACTAATATTCTGAGGTGTATTAACAGGAGTGTCCTCTGCAAGAGCTGGGAGGTAACCGTCCCTCTCTACTTGGCACTAATGAGGACTCAATGGGAATACTGTGCCCAGCTTGGGCACTACAATTTTAAAAAGACGTGGATGAAGAAGAGGCAGTCCAGCAGAGAGCAACAAAAATGATAAAAATATTAGAAAACTTGACTATGAAGAAAGGTTAAAAAAACTGTGCATGTTTAGTCTTGAGAAAAGAAGACTGAAGGAGAACCCAATAACCATCTTTAAATGTGTTAAGGGCTGTTACAAAGAGGGTGGTAATCAATTGTTCTCCATGCCTACTGACAGTAGGCCAAGAAGAAATCGGCTTAATCGGAAGCAAGGGAGATTCAGGTTAGATATTAGGAAAACTTTCTAACTATAAAGTACTGAAACAGGCTTCCATCAAAGGTTGTGGAATCCCAATCATTGGAGGCTTTTAAGAACAAACACAGCCTAGACAAACCCGTCAGGAACAGTCTAGGTTTACTTGTTCCCGTCTCAGCGCAGCAAGTTGGACTAGATGACCTCTCGAGGTCCATTTCAGCCCTACAGTTCTATGATTCTATTATGTCCACGGTACTGCTCTCCTGTGTAAGGGCAACAGGGCTGGGCCTTTATTCTGCACTGCGTGATAAATTAAATTAGCCACTATTATGACTATTTGCAACCACAGCAGAATTGCAGTCTGCTCACAGTGGCATCACTACATTACCACTCCTGAGTGTTCTTCCACTTACTTTAATCCTGTGGACCAGAGGAGCAAACAGGAACACAAAGAGCTCCACTGTTGCCATGGAATTCTGAAAGAACTTCCTTCGGTTATTCTCTTCCTCTTCATTAGTGCTGCCACGCCGAGGGTGTCCTGGAGATCCCTGGTTTTCAACCTGATGAATAAAGGCGCTACTGCTCCCTCCCCAGCTGGAGCCTCTCTCTCCTCCAAACTGGTCATTGCTGCAGTCTTGAGGAGCCTCCAATAGCATCCAATGGAGGGTGTGTAGAAGCTTAGTCTCTGCTACTCCAAGCTTGTCCTGATGTCCTGAAAGGAAAAATTCAGCATAATGGGTGTCTCTGTTCACACAGGATCAGTACAGCAGAGATTTTCAAAGCTGCATAGGGAATTGGGCACCCAAATTCTCTATGTAGCTTTGAAAAACTCACCCCTGCAATTAGAAGTATCTAGTTGTTCCTAGTATGTCTTGGTTAAAATCACTTGATTCAGAATGTTACATTCCCCTGCACAGTCCCCTTGCCTGCTCCCTGAAGTGCCACTCAGTGTGTGTCCGCATGTCTGAAAATACAAGTACTCATAAAAGGTGCTAACTTGACAGCCCTGGATCTTAAAACACTTCTATGGATCCCCAAGCTGCAGTACTGCAAGCTTTCCTAGACTGTGCTCTGCTACCCATCCCCACCGGTATGCTTCAGCTCTGGAGGAACTAGGCCAGATGAGAAAGTAGTTTGATCTTGGGGAGCATAGTGCAAAGCCGACTGACATCAGTGGAAAGACTCTTTTTGACGGTAGTGGGCTTTGGATCAGGTCCTATGCTCATGAATTAATTGGCTGGTTTATTTTTAGTTAAGACTGTCAATCTGTGAACTACTTAGTGTCAGTTGCGGTGGCAGATTTTGTAATGTGGCTACTTACCCATCCGGGATTGGACCAAGGCCAACAATTACTTACATGTGAAATACAGAACTTTCAGACATAAACTGAATATCCAACCAGACCACCCTAAGGACCAGCCAAAATCAACCTGAGCGAAGCCTGATCTGCAAGGAGGCCACATCTTTTTGAGATTGGCCATGATGATGACGACAGCAACGACAACAACAAATGACACCACTTTCAGTGCCTTCAAAATCTGACTACTATTGAATATGTCTTGCAGAAAATAAATATCCCTTGAAGAAGCTTATTACAGTTAGGTAGCAAGGCTACCACTGAAATCCATTCCAGTTCCTCTTGGAAAACTGTATTGAACTAATTTAACTCTCAAGATTGTGACTCCCTCTTGACAACAATTTCCAAGAAGTCTCTCATTTGTTCAGATGGCACCCTGCAATCCTAGGACAGATTTGATCCTTTCATGCTTAAAGAAGGATTTCATCATGTATGACCTTTCTTTTCACTTTTCATTATCCAGCTGTGAAGTCAGAACGATGTATCTGTGACATCACCAAACTGTGGGACCAAGATTTAACTGCAGCATGAAACAGAGGGGGACTCATGCAGTTTTATTTGGGTAAGTGTGTCATAAACAGATAGCTAAGGGTTAATGTCTCTTTCACCTGGAAAGGAGTAACCTGAAACACCTGACCAGAGGACCAATCAGGAAACAAGACTTTTTCAAATCTGGGTGGAGGGAAGTTTGTGTGAGAGTCCTTTGTTCTTGGTCTTGTGTCTGTCCCTCTCAGCTATGAGAAGTGATTTTTCTGTCTCCTGCCTTTCTAATCTTCTGTTTCCCAGTTGTAAGTACAAAAGATCAGATAGTGATTTATATGGTTTTTTTTTTGTATTTACATGTGTGTAGTTGCTGGGGTGTTTTGAATTGTATTCTTTTTGAATAAGGCTGTTTATTCATATTTCTTTTAAGCAATTGACCCTGTATTTGTCACCTTAATACAGAGAGACCATTTTTATGTATTTTTTCTTTCTTTTTATATAAAAGCTTTCTTTTTAAGACCTTTTGGCGTTTTTCTTTGGTGGGGAACTCCAGGGAATTGAGTCTGTAGCTCACCAGGGAATTGGTGGGAGGAAGAAGTCAGGGGGAAATCTGTGTGCCACCATCCAAAAAATTAGAGTGTTTGGGGGCACTCTGGTCCCCCCAGAAACCTTCCCTGGGGACCCCAAGACCCAAATTCCTTGAGTCTCACAACAAAGGGAAATAAACCATTTCCCTTCCCTTCTCCCTTCCAGGTGTTCCCTCCCTGGGTTCCTGGAGAGATACACCGAAGCAAGCTCCGTGAATCTAAACAGAGGGATTCCACCCTCTCTATTTCCAGTCCTGGAAACAGAAGTACTTCCCTCTTCACCCAGAGGGTATGCAAAGTCAGGCTAGTAAATCTAACACACACAGATTTCCCCCTGACTTCTTCCTCCCACCAATTCCCTGGTGAGCTACAGACTCAATTCCCTGGAGTTCCCCACCAAAGAAAAACTCCAACAGGTCTTAAAAAGAAAGCTTTATATAAAAAGAAAGAAAAAATACATAAACATGGTCTCTCTGTATTACGGTGACAAATACAGGGTCAATTGCTTAAAAGAAATATGAATAAACAGCCTTATTCAAAAAGAATACAATTCAAAACACTCCAGCAACTACACACATGTAAATACAAAAAAAACCAACATATAAATCACTATCTGATCTTTTGTACTTACAACTGGGAAACAGAAGATTAGAAAGGCAGGAGATAGAAAAATCACTTCTCATAGCCGAGAGGGACAGACACAAGACCAAGAACAAAGGACTCACACACAAACTTCCCTCCATCCAGATGTGAAAAAGTCTTGTTTCCTGATTGGTCCTCTGGTCAGGTGTTTCAGGTTACTCCTTTCCAGGTGAATGAGACATTAACCCTTAGCTATCTGTTTATGACAAAGTGCTTATAGAAAATACAAATCTCTTAAGTGACAAAGAAAACGTAGAAAAAAAAATGAGCTAATATTTTATGAGGAATATATTTTTGTAGCGCTAGTCTTCTGCTTGGGTTCCCCACCCCCAATTTTGATCTAGTGTTAAAATTTCCTTTAAAAACAGAGAAAGGTTTGGTGTTATATCAAGCTTTTATGGCACAACTCCAAATTGGAGAAAATATTTATTTTAATTTATTTTGCATCTACCTCACTAAAATCTAATATCCAGTTCTACAGGGTTGGGTTTTTTTTTGCAAGAGGTTGATAATTCTTTGCATTATTTTAGCTGCTGAATTTTACATATAGCATAGTCTTATTACTACATCTGCCTGCATAGTAACCAAGAGCAAGATTACACAAACCCTTACATACAGGAGCAATGCTATTATAATTAATGTGACTAATCACGTGAGTGAATTCTATCCACAAGAATAAAGCCATCAAGGATTGGGTTCCCATCATATTTTTGAGGTTGAAATACAATAAACAGGAGGAATAAGAGAACCTATCTTGCTAAGTTTATGTATGTGAATAATCCTTACTAACACTAGTAGGCCCACAGACTTAAATGGAAACTATTTGCTTGAGTAAGGACTGCTGTGTGAACATGGATTTGCAGGACTTGGTCCTATACCTTGGAGAAAATGGGTATGTCTACACTACAATATAACACCCACGGCTGGCCCGTGTCAGCTGACTGAGGCTCACTGGGCTCAGGCTGCAGGGCTATAAAATTGCAGTGTAGACATTTGGGCTCAGGCTGGAGCCTGGGCTTTCGGAGAGTATGGTGTATGTCATGTTGAGCAAAACTTCATGATATGTTAATGGAAGACTAGGTAACAGTAAAAAGCAAACTAATGCAAGTACCAACCTAGCTTGTTTCGGTTAGAAAGCAAAGTCGCTGTGCAATGGAGTACATGTGGTAGGGCAGCTTGAACCAGTTCCCAACGAGAAATGCTCTGGATGGCTTCAGAGAGGGCTGGAGAAAGACCATGCAGCTTGTTCTCTACTAAAACTCGTTCAAAAGACTAAGAAAAAAAAGGAGAAAAAATATTATCTTAGCACATGCTTTGCAAGACTGTGTATTCTCTTCTAAAGCTCCTGCTGTCACATATTATTTTTCACAAAATATAACTTACAGTTCCTTTCAGTAAAATTATTCCTTAAAATATTTTCCTGAAAAAGAAAGACTATTGCCAAAGCTCACTAGATGGACAGTTAATCAGGAGACAGCACTCAGAAGAATTCAGAAATAGCATGGTTCATTTAATATACCTTCCTTAGTCAAAAGAATTAAAGAAATGAGTATCAAACGCCATATAAACATAAGTACTCTTGGCGAAACTTGGCATACAGTTATGCTGGTGTAAATCTGGAGTAATTCTGTTGAAGTCAACGGGGCTGCTCCAGATTTACACCAGTGTGATTGAGAGCAGGATTTGACACTCTCTTTGAAGGTTTTATGTAGCATAAAGAGCAGCCTGCTAAAAGCACATAGGCCTTAGGAAATATTTTCACACCCTGTCACAAAAGTTAATCAGTTTGTACAATCCTTTGTCAGGATATTATATAGTATTTTTGCAAACAGTTCGGGTTGTTGGCTTGACCGTGTTGATTATGGTTGCCTCAAGTAGCACAAGATTTGGGGGCCAGCGCATCTGTTTATAGAGGGGGAAAAAACCCTTATGGAAGCTTATTATTAGACAGTCAAGCTATTTCTACAGTCCATTCTTTCACATATTGCCAAAGACCTCCTTATATGGTCACTGAAGCAATTATGTTCCTCTGAAGTTACTGTAGTCAAGGACTGTATTAGTGATATCACAGGCCCTTGCCACAAACCAATGTAGCCTTCTGGCAATCCACTCATTCACAAGTTGTTTAGCCAATTTTACTATGCTCATAGAGATAAGTAACAGTGAATGTACATGACCTAAAGGATGCTTCAAATGCCATCACATCAGAGTCATAAAATTCATCCCTCAACAAGAGGCACAAAAATCCCTCCTTGGTAAAAAAGCTATATTTATCAGGAATAAGCTTAATCACAAAGGAGTAAAGCGAAAGAAATGTGACTTGAAATCTGGCATCAAAACTCAGCCACCATTTAAAGTGTGCAGTACCAACCGGACCTGTCAAACAGGCTGTGTAATATTCCTTTACATACACCCAGGGCAGGAAAGTAGTCTTTGCATATGTTTGTTCTATAAGACAGAAATATCCTAACAGTGCTGACTATAGGCAGAGTTCAGGGCAGTGAAAATGGACCGTGAGACTATTATACAGAGTCAGCTCATGGACAGACATACTGGTGGATATGCAGGACTTAATATGACGATAATGAATCAGGTGCTAGAAATAATAGTCAAACGTTGGCAAGAAATGTACTGTTATGCTAAAGGATGTTTATAGCTGTCAGCAAGCATATCTGATCTAGGGGCAGTCAAAAATCTCCCTGATGCTGATGGAGTGCTAGCTGCCCCTCATTCTGGCTAAACTGAGAAGCAATGAAGCTCCTTTATGGAATAAGATGGCAGAAACAACAGAAGCCACCATCCAAAACACTAGCCACATGGAAGAGCAGAGCAAGAACTAACTCAGACAGAATAAAAGTTGTTTGTTTCTGCATGCCTTAAGGGAAGTAAGCAAATAGAAAGTCAGGGAGGCACTGGTAGCATGATGCTGAGAGGTAGCCAAAAGAGAAAGCATCTTTTGGGCACAGAACTGAGTAGAGGCAGGCTTGGATTCCTGAACAAGAAAATTGCTTCCTGTTATTCATTCCTATTGTATTCAGGGAAACAGGACTTGCATCAAAGATATATCTGACTCATATAACTAATCTCACCTTCTAATGTAAACAATCCACAAGGCCCCTGAATATTAGCTAACTGCTTGGGCCAGAAGAGGCAACACTATGTTTTTCCATCTAGAAAAAGTGGTTGTAATGGATATGGTGCAGAATAGGAAGATAGGATTTTAATCACCATTTGTCAAACCCCCTTATCTGTCAACATGACTGTTCTCTTCGCAGAGACTTCATCAGGCAACAGAACAGCAGCTACACATAACAGACCAGATTCTGCTTCCCTCATTCAGAGTGAGTAGTAACTAACTCAGCCACTAACCCCATTCACATTAGTGGGCCTATTTAAGAAATAAGAGACTGCTAACTGCGAGTAAGGCCAATACAATTTGTCCCACACAGAAGTATGAAAGGGACTGCTCATATATACACCTTTCTGTGCACAATCTAGAATAAACAAGGCATTTATCTACCATTATTTAACATTAAGTTTGATTTGTTAATGGATCGTCCTAACAAAGGAACAAAATAACAGAGGCCCACATTCTTGCGTAAATTGCCAGAGCATATCAAATTTATAAGGGAAGGGAGAAAAAAATCACAAAGCAGCCATTCTATGCTGATGTCTATGTGCGTGGGAGGCAGATGTGGGGCCATTCTGTTGCTCTGCATAATATACTGGCTTCTCATCCAGCACTGGATCCAATTCAAGTTCCTGTCCTCATCTTCAAAAGATCCCAAGGGCATAGGGCCCTAGAGGCTACGGAACAGCCTATTTCAAAAAAACACAGCCCAGATTCTGAGCACTCAGTACAATTCAGGAGTGTGCAAAGGTGGCTTTAAACCACTTTCACGTTCCTCCAATCTTTAGGGTATCTGGGTCTGGGAAGGTTGTCAGATTGGAGCCTCTTTCAGACTGCTCTAACCTACGCCAGCTGCCCACAGGTTGCAGGGGCTTTTGCAACGGCTAGGAATAAATTGAGCTAAGAGGACTTATGCCAGTGGGTTGAAGGGAGATGGCCAATGAGCTATGATGCTAATGTAGGTTTGCCAGAGGATTCATTTGTGTATGAGGGATTTTCCAATGGCCCGTTAAGCAAACTTTAGAGCAAGCTAATGATTATTGATTGGGAAAACCAGGCCTTATGGTTACAGCGTCAGTCCCTGATCTGGCTTACACTAGCACAAGTGACAGCAAAATTTGGATCCTTCCCTCAACTTCCTCACGGCCTTGCCCTACTTTGTTTATTCAAGCACAGCTCCCTGCAAGTTCAGCTGATGTTTTCCCTGCACACTAAGTGCAAAATATGGCGCTCTGGGTCAGACTCTGCTCTCATCTGCAGCAACGCAGGTGTGCAGTGACTCCATTTACTTTATTCTTGCCTGAAAATGATGCAAAATCAAGATGAACAGCCCACTTTTTACCCTCCATTCACTAGAAGTTACATATACCCTTGGCAGGAGAACAGCGCTGAAATGTGTAAAATAGAAGAGGGATCCTGGGGACCTATAAATGTAGCTGAAATCAAAGGGTTTGGCTGTATTAGGCTAAAAAAACCAAAACGCCAGCCTGACAGAGGCATGGCTAAGCTAGCAAACATAGTGGTGACCTAATCCAGATCTCATCAATACAGGGAATAAATTAAAGCAATATAAGAAGATAAAAAGAACCAGGCCAACCTGAATCCACAGATTTGTGCCCTAAAAATGAATAGCCAACCATGGAGCCAGATTTGGGGGGGTAGGGAAGGGGAAGGGGGGAAGGCTAAAGAGAGCTGGCAGATGCCAGTAACAGAGAGCTGCCTCGGGGGGAGGAAATCCAGCCACAGAATCCAGTGCCATCAGCTTAAAGAATATATTAAAATTGACTTGGAAAGCTCAAAGATGTTGAACTGGAACCTCCTTATCCTGTAAGGCAGGGGCCACCAACCTGAGCCTCAGAAGGAGCCAGAATTTACCAATGTACATTGCCAAAGAGCCACACTAATATATCAGCAGCTCCCCCCACTCCAACCTGCAGTGCCTCCTGCCCACCGGCAGCCCCAGCAATCAGTGCCTCCCGCTCCCTCCCCATGCCTCCCATTCACCATGATCAGCTGTTACGCAGTGCACAGGAGGCTCCAGTGGGGAGGGGGGGGAGAGCGAAGGCATGGCAGGCTCGGGGGAAGGGATGGAGTGGGGGCAGAGCCTGGGGCAGAGCAGGAGGTTGAGAATTCCGCACTCCCTGTCACACTGGAAAGTTGGCATCAATAGCTCCAGCCCTGGAGTCAGTGCCTATGCAAGGAGCCATGTATTAACCTACGAAGAGCCACATGCAGCTCCGGCATCACAGGTTGGCCACCCCTGCTGTAAGGAGTTAGTGAGTGCAATGAGATAAAAAAAAAAATAAAGTTGAACTGTTGTGGCTGGGGGAGGAAATGTGGCAGTGGCGATTCTGGAAAGGACAAACCAAAGGGGGAGTGTGGTGGCAATGGCCATCTAGAAAGAGGCACATCAAGCCAGGAGGAAAAACCAGAAGATCTAGATGTGTAGGAAAGGAAAGAAATCCTTCACGACAAAGATCTGTCCATCCCTCCTTCCCCCAAAAACAAAATCTCCCCCTCCACCAAACAAACCATGGAAGCAGTTAGACAAGAACAGGATTATTACATAGGATAAGTGAGTGTAATAAATAATGGATATTGTATCCATGTGGTTATAATGACAAAGGGATATAATTAAATGGTAGCTGGGGTATATAGCACCTTGGATAGTTTACTCTATGTGGATATAGCACACAATGTGTATAATATTAAAGGTAATATAAATCACATTATAAACTAAGTTATTAATGCAGATCTCCCCTAATGAGGTAAGTTTGACTTGAGTTATCACAAACATCCCAAACTGTATATTAATTGGAGAAGGGTCACCTATGGTGGAAAATGTCAGAATAAGTTAAGTCAAAGATGGTATAATAATCTCATAGTGCCCAATGTTATAAAGATGTTTGATAAGATAAGACTTAGTTCTTAAGAATATATAAAAATAGTTCCATGTTGCAGGGAATTTACACACCGACAGAGAAAGTAAGGGTAGCCTGGGCTCTCACAACTAGAGAAGACCAGGCAACCGTTGGAAAATACATAGGGAGGGAGGTGGGAGAGAAAAAGGGAATAAGAGAATATAAACAAGTTAAATATTGTTATATGTTTTAATAGAAAAAAATATAACAACAGAGTTTTAGGGCTCAGAATTCAAACAAATTATGGTAAATCAGCCTCAGGATCTGGGTACACCAATATTGGTGTTAAAAAAGGAGAGAAATAAACAAAAAAGTAATGTATGTTGGAGTTTTAAAATTATTGTGCATGAGGAGAACTTTAAAATGTCATATTTAAAGAAGAGATATAAATGTAATGGAGACCTGGCACCTGGCTGGCGAGTCTCACTGCTTTTAACAAAGGGTGATATACTGAGCAACAGCAGAGTTGGTGCTCATGGATGAATTTATTAGTGTTATAACTGTTAATGTGAAAGGGATGAACAATGCCACAAAAAGTAAAAGGGTATTCTGCTCCCTGAAAAAGGATTTTCCAAGTATAATCAATTTACAGGAAACACATACCTGAAGAAAAAATGATAAATACTTGAATACTTCTTGGATACAGCTACCATTTGTCTCTCCAGATCAATCTAATAGAAGAATGTTGACAATACTGTTTGGTAAACACTTCCCTTTTATTATTTCAGCACAACTCACAGATACAGAGGGCAGATTTTAAATAATGGGTCTTTGAAAGGTAGACTTATCACACAGCCAATATATATGCTCCCAATCAAAAACAAGATTTTATTTTTTTTTGCAAAAAGATCGCTTTTTTTTAGGAATATATGGCACCTTAAAGACTAATAGATCCAGACTAACACAACTACCCCTCTGATACTTGACATCATGCAACACATTGAATTTAGCTGTATGGAATGGAAATCTATCCTCTGGAATTTTCCATTACATGTGTCTGACGAAGTGTGTATTCACGCACGAAAGCTCATGCTCCAATACATCTGTTAGTCTTTAAGATGCCACAGGACTCATTGTTGCTTTTTACAGATCCAGACTAACACGGCTACTCTTCTGATACTTCATACAGACAAGTTTCTTTAATTAATGTAGATGCTAAAATTTATGCTAAGCTGCTAGCAAACAGATTGAGTGTCACCTGGCCCAAATGTGTTCACCCACACCAATCTGGATTGTTTGACAACAGACATCTATCTGATATCAGAAGTACTCCAAATCTGATCTAAAAATATTAATTTCCTGTGTGCTGCTTTCATTAGATGCTGAGATATTCTTTGACCAGCAGTAGTGGGACTACTTTAGACAGATTTTGATAAGGTTTGGTTTTGGAAATCAGTTTAAAAAGTGTATATAAGCCCTATATATTCCTTCTGGAGCCATTTGCAATAAATGTGAGAAACAGCCCTTTGATAAAGGGCATCAAAATGCTTTCTGGATTAGAACACAAACTAGCTTTGGATGCTGACAATGTCTCATTACATTTGCACGATCCCGAAGCCTTGTTAAAAATTATAAAACAATTGACTTTGGAATTTGGGCATGTAGCAGGCTTCAAAATAAACCACTATAAATCTGAAATTTTAGAAATTAATATTCCAGAAAAGGCCAAATCAAACTGTCAGCTGCATCAATTTAAATGGATAAAGAAGACTTTACAATATTTAGGAATAAATATTGTGGAGAAAATCTTTTTAAGGTAAATTACCTTCCAATGTGGAATAAAATAATAAAAGATTTGAAGGAATGGAACAAATATGAAGTTTTTTGGCTAGGTAGGGTAGCCTCAGTAAAGATGAATGTCTTTCCAAAAATACTACTTTTGTTTCAGCACATCCCTGATAAGACATTAAAAATATAGCAGGATGCATTATTAAAATTCATGATAAAAACATAAAAAGAGAAAGGGTGTGTTCGAACATTCGAAGGTGGGGTAGACTAACTTTCCCTAATTTGCCTTATTATTATTATTATCCATCACAATTAAAATGTGATTAATTAGGTTAACTGACCATACACACACTAGGTAAAACTCAATCAAGACTGGAGCCCAAATATTCAGAGTAATTGTTGGGCTAAAAAGAAATCCAGGTTATTAAATATAGAAAAAAAATAACCCATTCATTCAGACCACCTCAGCAGCTTTGCACTATTTTTCTAAAAAACTGCTGTCAGAGAGGCCCTCTCCCTTAGCTACTTTCATTAATAATCAGGAATTTATCTCTAGAAAATATCAAAGCTTCTAGTTGTGGGTAAAAGCCAAGATTGCTCCAATCAAACAGTTGTTCCTGGGTCCTGATTTGAAATCATACCAAAAGATATGTAATAATGACATACTAAAATTATATAAAGATCTTGTATTTAACAAGGCAAACATTTTATTGTGAAATCTGGATACAAGGCAGCTCTCTCTAGACATTTAACCTCATTAAAGGAGTTCAATCAACCAGGAGCAAGCTAAAAAAAAGGCTTGATTTTTAAGATACATACCAATTTTGACTGAAAAAGATGTTGATAAAAAGACAACCCAGATGAAAAGATGAGCCAGGGAATTGGAAAAAAAAAAACCTGATATAGAGGAGTGGGTCTCTATATGGGAAACAGGATATACATCTTCAATATGTGTAGGTCATAAAGGAAATATTTATAAATTGCTGTATAGATAGCATTTGAGTCTAGTTAAGATCTGGCACATTTTTGCTACCAGGGAGTCGCTCAGTTGGAGGCACTGCAAGGAAAATGGTACATACTTGCACACATAGTGGTTAAGTCCAGGAATTAGATGGTTTGGGGAAAAAGTTATTAAAAAGAGATTCATTTTATGACAAAATGCCAGTATCCTAGAGCCCCCTTGACTTCCTTACTTAATGCTCCAGGAGAGAATCTACATATTAAACAGAACCAATTAATTTCTTCTTTATTGTTAGTAGCTTGACTTTGTATTTTATATTACTGGAAAAATGTAACTCTTCCTCCTATGGAACTGTGATGTATTAAAATATGGACTGTCTTTGTAATAAAATATTTTCATACCAATTATGTACACAAGAGAAGTGCCAACAAGAAGACAGGTATTTAGAAATGTTATCACCCTTATCAATAAACACACAGGAGGGTGGCTCACCTGTCAGATTCTGTAGTCAGGTTCTTTGAATATTAACCCGACCCAGAAAAAGTTATAAAACTGATGTATGATGTAGTTAGTATGTGAATATTTTATTGTAACTTTGCCTTAGTAAGAAATTTCAAAAGACAGCCTGACCAACTATTCTCAGCAGACTGACACATTTTAAGGGCTGCAGTGTCACCTGAATTACAGAAAGGAAAGGAACATTCGCAGAGTTGGCAATCTGGAAAACTGTATTGAAAGCTTATATCATGAACTGATTATAGTGACTGCAGACTCGAAGGCAATATTGAGTCTGTTCCTGGTGAGTGCTCTGCTCCCTCATGGTCACTTACATTATGACTTTCCTTTTGAGGCCATCTATTATGTGCCAACAACCTGTTCTGAGTTTGTTCATACCATCACTGGTCTATCTTCACCCTGTTCCCTAGTGACCCTCTGGTCTGGTGGTTATTTCCCTCTGCAGTATTTTGCATCTCCTTAGGCACTTCCTTATAGGGACCAGCTAGCTCCTTACACCTGAAGTTTACATACATTCTGTCAGAGCAAGGCTAATCACAGGGCTACAATACCAGACAGGATGATACAGGTGCTTTTGGGACTGGCTTTGCCACAGGCTTCCTGTATAACATTACTCAAGTCACATGACCTTTCATGTCTGAGTGAAAGAGAGATAATTACCTGCTGCCAATAGCACAAGCAGGCATAGTGCTGGCTAAGCCCCAACCTCAACTACTGCACAGCCAGGACTTTGGGGGCATGTGACCCCCAGCAATCCTACCTCTCTGGATTACCAAGTGTGCAGGGGTCCTCCAACGGAAGGGTTCTTTAGGAAGGCCCCAGCACCCTTCTGGAGGAAGAGACTCAGCTGCCACCAGTAACAAGGGGTAGGGGTAGCTGAGCAATGACCTCAGGGGCAGTGTGGACTGAAAGAAACATTTGTTAAACAGGTTTGTTTATTTAAAAAATAAACCTAATTACATTTGAAACTGACGATCTTTGATGAGGCCTGATTTATTATATTCTAAAGTCATTTAAGATAAATACAAACAAAAATTAATGGTACATGTTTGTAGCCAAGTTTTCAAGAAAGCCAAGCCACTGAACAGCTGGAGGTCATTGGCTAGGCACCTGGAACCAGAGTTTGGTGAAGTACTGAACTAGCTTTTGACAGCAGTAGCCTCTTCTGCAATTTCAGAGAGAACATTTTCTTTATGTCAGTTTATTCAGCTAGTTCATTGGAATGACTACTTCCCTCAAAAGTTAAAGAATCAAATTGAACAAGCTGCAATGTTTGGTGTCCCTCTTCCAATCTATCACTAAAAACTACATGTGAGAGGATATCTACTAGTTCTAAAATCCTGAAGAACATAATGAATTGAACTAACTACAGATACTAAACTGTTTAATTAAACAAGGAAGTAGTTATCAGAAACTGTTAGTTTTAAATGCAAAACTAAATGTAAATTAAGCTATATAATTGCTTAAACAAATGTATATCAATAGAGTGTTCTCCTGGTCAGCAAAAAAGACTATATTTAGTTGCCAATCACCATTAAAATGTTGATCAGCCAGTGAGAATCAGCCTTTCTTTGGGAAGAGAACTAAGAAACTACAAATGCAGAGACATGATTAAAATTGATTAAAAAATAAATCAAGATTTCCTGCTTGCTGATGTAAACAGAGATTAAAATTGGTGATTTAAATCAATCCACCCTGCTCAGGTCCCTGAAGCCCCTCCTTCACCCCATCCAAAGAGGCACTAAGTACAAAATGTGTTTTGCTTAAGACAGTTTTTCAGCATGACATCTCTTTAGGGCCTTATGCCCTCTACTTACAGCCTGCTCACATATAACGCTGTATTTGCCCCATTTACACTAGCCTGAGATACTCTATCTCATCTAACTGTGCTTCTCAGGTGCTTAAAACACTGTTTACAGCCCCCTACTCAAATCACATGCAAGAATGTTGTGATCTCATACCCATCTTCGGCAGCACGTTCATGCTATTCCACAAGATGTGAGGTTCCTGGTACTTGGGAGTATTTAAAAAAAAAACAAAAAACAACCTCTGTTTAACGCTGTGGAGATGGAGCATGGCCTAGTGGTTTGAAGTACAGGATTAGAGATCAGGAGATCTGCATTCTACTTTACCTCTGCTACTGATTTACTAAGGTAAGAGACCACAGACAAGACACTCCACTCTCCACGATTCCATTACACCACCACCATCTCCACCACCTCAAAAAAGGATTATAGTTCTACAGAAAAGTATTGTGACATTTAAAAACAAAAAACCACACTCTCAAGCAGGAAGGTACCATAAAAGCTTAAAGTATTATTTAGTGCTCAGTCTTCATTATATTCAATAGCAGAGAAAGCTTTGGTGAGTTTGTTCAGAGGTTGTTTTGGGAAAAACTTAAGTTTCCTGTTTACAAATCAAGGGTACGTCTACACAGCAATTAGACTGCAGCTGACATAGGCTCATGGGGCTCAGGATAAGGGGCTGTTTAACTGTGGTGTAGAAATTCAGGCTCAGGCTTCAGCCCAAGTTCTGGGACCCTCCCACCTTGCAAGGTCCTAGAGCCTGGGCTCTAGCCCAAGCCCAAATGTCTACATTGCAGATAGACAGCCCTTTAGTCTGAGCTTTAGTCAGCTGACATGGGCCAGCTGCGGGTTTTTAATTGCAGTGTAGACATACCCTCAGAGTTAGAGGGTGCTGATGTTCCTCAGACTGATGCGAAAAAAGGCAGGGGGCACTAGAGGAGGATCATGTTATGTAGCCTGTTGATTTGGAGGAAGAAGGTAACAGTGAATGGACCATATTTGTCAATGTCAGCAGAATTGTTTCACTTATCAGAATGTATGGAGGACCATAGAAAAAGGCAGATCCAGTTAGAACAGTACACAGTTTGGCAGCATGATAGAAAATGAAATTTAGCATGTATAGTTTAAAAGCGTACGTTTACAGAAAATACGACACTAGCCTTCTTCTGCATCCTAGTAAGCTCTGAATTTGCATGATCCTTTGCAGAAAGAGATGGAGTTTCCAGTGGATAATTCACTGAAGCTGTCTGCCTAATGGTCTTTACTATGATCTTTGAACATGACAGATTTCTCAACTGATATGCTTTTAATTGCATTTTGAGCTACATGTCTGGTTTGACTTTTTTTGCATAGGTATTTGAAACATTTTTCCATCTCTGGGGTAACAACTGATGTAGGTGGATTTACACCAGAGATTATTTGGCCCTTTGAGTTCAAGCCTTTATCACGTTTCCATATTTAGCCAATGCTGCATAAAACCAGTAAACTACGATGAGTTTAAGAAAAAAAAAGCCACATACCACGCAGGAAGCTTCATACTGTTTTCCAAGTTTGGGCCTCAAAAATGCACTAAAAATCCAACAAACAAAAACAAGAGTTAGTTTTCATAACAGTAGTTATAGCTATGCATATTAAGCATGTTTTTATTGAGTCATTTTAATTAAATTATTTTGTCAGTGTGACAATGTTACTTAAGTGGCTAGATAAGCCCATGTAACAAACAGTAATGAAGCCATGAGAAACTCAGATACCTGTTGAAAGCAGTGTACAGAATGTTATTACCTTTTCCATAAACAGAAGGTTTTCACAAATACCATGCAAATACCAATATGAAAGCAAGACATTTTTAAAATAGTATTTTCTTCCCTTAAAGGTAAAAAGAATTCAGCCATTTTAACTCATCCAAATGATGTATTTTTTAGTAGTCACATTTACCGTTTATCAAAGTATTTAGGAGAGTAAGAATATATTAAGTATTACAGGCATTATGAGTTGAATAGCTGCGGTTTGCTAGTAGATTGTGTTGATGATTCTTTTCCTCTAATACACAACTATCTGAATTGCTTGGGGGCTTCTATTTCCTCACAAGCTTTAACCAGAAAACCCACCCACCCCACAATAAGTAATTAGACATGAGAACTTCAGTAACTCAGCCAGAGGTTATAGGTCTATTACAGGAGTGGGTGGGTGAGGTTGTGGCCGTGCAGGAGGTCAGATTAGATTATCATGATGGTCCCTTCTGACCTTGATGTCTATGAGGCCATTTAGGACCCTCATCCTACAGTATTTGCTCAAACTTAGGCCTCAGTTGGAATCTTGTCTTAGCAGTCTACCACTGGGCTAAACAACACACACACACACACACACACACACACACACACACACACACACACACACCCTACAAAAACAAACATCTCACTAACAGGTTGACAACCGGAGGTTTTTTGGTTTTGTTTGTTTGTTTGTTTGTTTGGTGGGGGGGAGGGTGTAAAAATACTATTCGCCTACACTTCCCCCCCCCCCCTTATTCATCCAGCCTCCCACTCCTCCAGCAGACCCCTGCAGCCCCGCGCTGACCCGGGAGCCAGTGCAACTAGGGGCGCTCCGACTTGGGCAGAGCGCCAGGCAGGACCAGCCCTGCCGGCGGGAGCAGCGCTGAGGGGCCCCCCGAGGCCTGCCTGCCTGCCTGCCAAGCTGGACAGGGGTCCGCGCCGGTGACCCCCGCAGCCCCGGCCCAGCTCGCACCTGGTTTGCCGCCACAGGAAGGTCTGGATGGCCAGAGGGACGCCGCGGCCGCCTTCCTGCTCCGGGCCCTGGGAGCTTTTCCTCTTCACCATGGCGGCGGCGGCGGCCCGGCCCGCGCCAGCCCGCGGCGGCCGCCCCGCTTCCCCCGCCGCGCAAGATGGCTGCAGCAGGCAGGGACGCGGGGGCGGGAGCGAGCGACGGTGTCCGCCTCCTCCCGGCCTTCAGCACCTCCCTCGGCGGACAGCGCCCAGCGGCAGCCCGCGGCGGGGAGCCGGGCGCCACCCACCCAGCGGGGCCCCAGGGAAGGCAGCGCTCGCCTACAGCGCCAGGGCTGCTGCCGCCAGCCGCCCCCGGGCCCTCACCCGCGGCTGGGCTGAGCACCACCTGTGGCGGGCGCAACCGTCCCCAGCCCGCCCAGGGCGGGAGCGCGGCTGAGCCGTCCAGTCCAGTCTCTCCCAAAGAGCGTCCCGCTCCGCCCCCATCCCTGCAGGTCTCTGCCCCTGCGAGGAGTAAGCGTGTGCAGCCCCCTCCGAGGCGCCCGCTGGGTAACTGCCAAAAAAGAGGTGCCGGAGAGGGGTCCGCACCCTGCGGGACATCAGTAGGTGGCAAGAGCAGACGGGGTGGGGGCTCAAGTTTGTGGTGCAGCAGGGCCTGAAAAAAGGCGAGCCTTGTTCTATAGGCCTTTGGTTGTTTATAGGGCAGGAGGAGGAGGGAATGAGTCACTTACCTGTTCCTTTATGATGGTGCTTTAAGGCAGAGAGTCTCACAAGAAGTTTTTTGGTGGTCTCTGATTGCGGCCACCAGCTTCTGCTGGCGGCGGGTCTGACAGTTTTTTCTAAAATACTCAGTTAACTGAAATATGCCTATCCCCATGTCCAAATCATTGTAATTTATTTAGGTACAGTTTTAAAAAATAATAGAAGTGAAAAGTGATATTCACAAACAACACTTTTCACAACAGCCTGACTTGGCTCTGGCAAACCAGCGGACAAATTAAGTGTTGGATGGGGACATAGGTAGGGAAACAGCAGGGGCTGGTGTTGGGGAAGGGGCAGGAGAGGCAGCCGAGGCCTGGATGGGATAGTGAGCTTTGGATCGCAGGCCAAAACATGACAGCTAGGGGATAGAGCCTGCTGCTGCATGGCTTAAGTCTGCTACCCACCACCCCAGGGCTGAAGCCTGAGCCCCACCATTCCTGGCAGGGTGGGAAACTATGGTTGCTATTTGTACTTGATATGAAGGAGATATACATGTGTGTGCCAGCTGTGTAACGCTGGCACTTCAGCCTGTTCTGCCTCACTAACTGCCACACTTGTTCTATGTATATGCTGAATGTGGTAAAGGAGAAGATTTAGCCTTGTGGGACTTTGCAGGCAAGGACATCGAAGGTGGAGAATAGTTGCCTGTAACGTATCGTGGTTTGGACCCAAACCATTCATTCATGCATTTTCTTGGAGATAGGACTGCAGAAATTTGGTGACCAACAT
Organism: Gopherus evgoodei; assembly: GCF_007399415.2. NCBI lineage: Eukaryota > Metazoa > Chordata > Testudines > Testudinidae > Gopherus > Gopherus evgoodei. Next base: position 15,772,314 of record NC_044332.1, read on the forward strand.
TACCAAATGCCAGACATCCAGCAGGATGTATATGACTTTATGCCCTTGTCTTTGGACAGGAGGGTGTCATGCACCATGCCACAACCCTTTTCTAACAGAGGGAGCCAGGAGACTGGCTGCTAAAGAGTGTTCTGGGAGCTTCTAAGTTTAGTTTGCTTGGGGGAGGAAGATTACAGTGGGCGGCTGCTTGCAAGGACTCCAGCAAAGAATGATTGTTTCTTTACTTTTGGTAAGGCTAGTCCATATTTTAATGGCGATGGTAGATTCCCCTCAGAAGAAGATAGTCTCTGAGTCAGGGATCAAGTACTCTCTAGCGACTCAGGCAAGATGGGGGCAGAGAAACTAGTAGCAGCCCTGTTTGCTATGAGAGTTTCCATACTCCAGCTTGTACAAGGGGGTCAGATACATGAAATCCAAACTACCTCTGTTGTCCGTAGCTTTTTATTTTCTGATGTGCTGAGAGGCCTCAGGAAAGATTCCTACTTACTGTAAGAGATGCTGGGTTCTACAGCTGCATGGGATGCTGTCATGAAATGATGTGTGTTCTGCAATATTTCTGTGCAGTGTCTTTTTGCTGGCTCTGCTGCAGCGGCTAACGAGGCACCCTGCCTCCTTCATTGCAATGGCACTAGTTTTGTAAAAACTTTCCTTTGGCCAAGCCTATCCATATCTGCTACTTCATAGAGCATTTGGGAGGCTAAATGTATAAAGAGATTCAAAGCCAACAGTTGAAAGGTGCTCTAGAAGTGCAAGGTAATATAGACTACAGTTCTCAAAGCTGGGGGACTGAAATAAAAATGGCCTGATTTTCAGAGAAGCCTAGAGCTCACAACTCCCAGGAAGGGTACACCAAGAAAAGAGGCCACAAGCTACCTGCAGGATCATGATAAGTTCAGGCTTGTGATAAACAATACAAGTAGCTTATGCTCTATGACCTACATAAGGTGCCCTGCCCCCTAGGTGTCAGAGGTTGCCAATAGTTTTGATGAGATTTAAGCCTGGTGTAGTCCTTGCATTGGCTGACCTTACCAAGGAGCCCAGTTGATCTGTGACCAAGAAGGAGTTTTTAAAAATATACTTTTATGAATCCTAGTCATGCCTCAGTTTTCCTCTGTACATTGCATTGCTACCATGTAGGTGCAAAAGGATTAATGTTGTTCTTGGAACAGTGCAGGAGGGGTGTGTGTCTGTCTGTCTGTCTGTAAGGAATTAACAGGTTCTTTAAAGAACTGTCTCGATCCAACAGAGGGTCCAGATGACAAAGACATCCCAGTGACTGAGCAATGAACAGCAGGAAACCCCAGTAGGGTAGGACTCGGGAACTGAGCAGAAGAACAAGGTGTCAGTCAGGTAACCAGAAGAAGGGTGGCCTCTTTTGAGGGACTCAGAAGCCTGGACCTGGGGGTAGACAAAAAGGAGAAATAGGTAGGGAGAGTCAGAAATGGAGTTCATCACAGTTTGGCTAGTTCCTAGTGGCACTGGTTTGACGAGAGTGAACTATAGCTTAACAACTTCTGCGCTAACCTAGAGACTCAGATGCCAGGTGACTAATAAATGGTTACCTTGTTTTGTAAAGGCTGCCTATGTTGCTGTAAAAAAAGAGGGGCACAGTAAACACCTCCAACAGAAGGATTTGGATTTGTTGCAGGGAGCCATGGGGAGAGACAGGGGAAGGCCCAGGCTTGGAGTCTTAGAGTCCCGTGGCCTCTGTGGGTGCTGGCACACTAAAGGGGTCACTCCCAAGAGACTAGTGACAGCATGGGGCATAGACTAGACCGTATGATGGGATCAACCACATTCTTAGAGGCTCAGGATGATATAAGCATATGTGGATGCCATTTTGAGTGGCTAGCCAGTCTCACCATTGAGATTAGGACAAAAATAGCCACTAGTGCCAATATACAAGGGGGAATCAGGTTTGAGACCTGTGTATTCTCTGATAATTAAATGAACCAACCCATCCTGCCCCTGTCTTCTGTGACTACTTTACCAGTCTTTTCCTTTCTAAAGAAGTCACTGACAATAAGACCCTGAATTCATAACTTGATGGATATGGTACCATTTTGAGTATATTACTTCCAGTCCCCACAAGAGCATAGACTAGGGAAAAGAGAAGCACAGAATGCTCAGAGAATGTTACAACAGAAAGATCCCACATTAGCTCTGGTAACAGTCTGCATCCCAGCAGCCATAGACAATGCAACCAGCCTTATACAAATCTTTGTCATAAGTGGCCCTCCTTAAAGGATGCATGGCTGAAAGCTGGCAAATCAAGTTCACCATCTTTGGCTGTTAGAATGAAATCTGAGTCTTACTCAAACTTAAACTAGGATAACTAGCCCTGCAAAAAGTGGAAGACAATCCCTGGTTTAGTGAGAGTTCAATTCCTATTTCAGGTCTGCTCTGGCTACCAAGAAAGAGTCTTTTACACCAGCTATTGTCACTATGCATAGCTTTTCCATGAGATTCTATACCATAACAAATGATAAAGGTTCTAAGAACAGACAAAAAAAGTGGGATGTTGAGCATGTGACTTTGCTGCCTTAGGGAATGGAGATGGTCTTGTCGAGAAGGGTTCAAAAGCAGGAGTCTATCAGATACTAGAGGTATAGTCCAGTTGAAATGGACAGAACTCTTTAGGATCTGAAGATGAATAGACCTGGATGAATGATGTGGCCAGTGGAGAATCTGGAACTGTAATTTGCTACAAATGTTAGTTCTCATTTAAAAAGAGATAGAGGATGACAATAAGTCTCCTGTTTCTTTAAAAGTGTGACAGCACACCAGGAAGGAGAGGGCTGTGGAAGTTTATAGGAAAAGGCAGAGAAGTTTTAGGGGCAATATTAAGTTCCTGGTTCAATGATGTCAATGCTTTGCATTGTCACATAACAGCACTCAAGAAGACAATATAGAAGAATTGTAATGGACATCCTCAAGGAGGTAGTGATGCAGACAAGCCTATCACCAACAAGTCTTTACCCTGCCCAAGCCAGATTCAACAGTGGGATAAAAAACTGGGACAACCTAGCTGATCTCAACTGTCTTATGCCCTGCCAAGACAAGATATGCTCTTGCCAGTGGGAAAGATGTCTTTTAAAGTATATAAACCCAATATCAGGTATGCTAATTGATGTAAGAGACTGGATGAATTCCCCAAACAAGCTACAGTATTTAAAGAGACTAGGGTTTCTTTTTAAAAACAAACAAACCACACCACTAGACATAAAAGCAAGTAGAACAGCTTGAAAAGGTTAATTTTACAGTTTATGCTCCAAATATGCCACAAATGTGTTCACACAACTTTGAGCCAAATACTCGGCTGGTGTAAACCGTGCAGTTTTTGTCTTCAGTGGACCTGTGCCAATTATACCAGATGAGTATCTGGCTCTTTACCTGTGCAAACTTGTAAAGTTTCTACTACCTGTTCTACCATACTTGCCATTTTAAGTACTGGGAATCTCAAACCAGTGGAAGAAATCTGAAATGTCAGCATAAATAGAGGATTTTAAAACACAGAGATTCCTATCTGCTGGGCACAAGACTAAGGAAGAGAGGGCAAGGCTGGCTTTATGCTTTTTATGTCATTCCCCAATTCTGGAGTAGCTGCAGGCCAATTTGGTCCCTGTTGCAATTTACAGCAGCCTCTGCTCTGCAGGGGTTCCCTGGCTGGGGAAATGGCAACTAACAGGAGAGAATCAGACTGCAAGTTAGGAACACATTTTCTATTAACCTTTATCCTACTTGTATAGGATAATCAAATCCATCGATTATCTTCTCACGGCTGGGGCTCTCTTGCACAGTAACAGCCACCATTTGGGTGTACTTACATACTAACAAGATGGTGCCCCAGTAAAAAATGCCTCATCAGACTCACCCTGGCTTTCCTTAACAGCCAGTCTTCCTCTTGGCTTTTAAAAAAGAGAAGTGACTCAGCTCGATAGATGTCAGTGATTAAATATCTAGAAAGATCTCTGTATTAAGGGGAAAGGTTGTTTCCACAGATGCCTTTATATCCCAGGAAGTATCTCGCTCTCTCTGGTGCTGTTTTGCAGCTTAGACATACAGGAAACAAATCAGAACAAAGTGGCATGCAGTTGCTATGATACCTACTTGTGTTTTTTGGCAGTCAGAGGAAATAGGATCAACCTGAATAATTTGTTTGAGCACAAGATAGACGGAGATATTCAGTAGGCCTATAGAACAGGAGACGAGTAAATGAGTTACATGGGGTGTCACAGCATAATACACTGAGGAGTCTAATAGCATCACAAGCCAACAGGTCACTAGTCTCTTTTTAATACACTGCAGAGGTTGCACTTAAATATCTTGTGAGTTTTGGTTGGTATAACTGAATAGTATGGTTCTCAGGACATGCAGAAACCCCCCACACTTTGGCTCATATTTTCAAGAGGCCTCAGTGCTACATTTTCAAGTGCTCAGAACCCACCATTAGGGCCAGATTTTCAAAAAGTGCTGAGCTCTTTTGAAAGTCTAACCATTTGTTTTGGGCCCTAACTGAGAAGCTCTTCTGGAGATTGGTCACTTTGCGTAGGGAACACCTATGTAATGTCAGATACTGAGGTAATTCCCCACATAGGGCCAAAAAAAACAATTCTGGTTTCTTATCGTAATTCAAGATAGCCAGAAGAGGCTGGGGTAACAGCAAGAGAACACAGCTGGAACCTCATTCAACTAGATTGTGAAGGGCATGTTAAGCCACCTCCTGCCACTACACAGCTGATGTAACAGGATTGGCTTAGGGACTCTAAGGAATGCTTTGGGGTAGGGAAAAATGCCTTTTTCCAATCTGGTGGCTTAAGACAGAACAGAATCCCACCTACTCCACTGCATTTACTACATATCATGGGCTGTGTTAATCTGTTATTTATAGCCTAGTAGCTCCTTCCCCAAAAGTAAGGCCTGCATTGCAATTTGCACTGTTCAGATACATAGAAGCACTGCCAGACAGATAAAGGATGGGAAGGAAAATGAGGCAATGCAACATCCTTAAGATCACACAGTGGGATAGGAGGACAGCCAAGACCTCCAGAGTCCCAGTCCAGTGCCCTAACCACTAGACCACACTTCCTCTTGTAGTGTTGTACAGTAGCAACTGGGACTCTGCATGTCCACCATAACTTCCTTCCAGACACAAGGGACTACACCTGTATTGCTATACAATATAAAATGCATTATCTATTCCCTTGAGTCTTCCTCAAGGCCACCAGATTTCCCATCCCACACTGCTGCTGCAAGCAGCACCATACAGCGAAGCTCTGCCGTGGGCAGGAGAGACACTTTCTCTGTGCAGCTGCTCAGTTGTCTGCCCCCCTGGCATAGCAGCGGTTTCACTCCATTTAGGGCCTTCTGTGCAAGTGTGTCCTGGTTAAGGTGATCAGACAGCAAATGTGAAAAATCAGGATGAGGGTAGGGGGTAATAAGAGCCTATATAAGAAAAAGACCCCAAAATTGGGACTGTCCCTATAAAATCAGGACATCTGGTCACTCTAGCTGGGCCAAAAAGGGTCGAGAACCATTTGCTTAAGGTATAATCACATACCATGTACTATTAAAAATAAGGTATTAGGCCAGCAAGAGAAGAAGGGATTGCTAATTGAAGTGCCTAGCTAATCACTGCTCCTCACCTGACAGTGCCAAGAGAAATCTCTTCAGCTGCACTCAGGGATTGCTTTAGTTCTACCTGCTTAAAGCAGGATTCTTTAGCCTCATCCACAGTCTTTGTTCTCAGCGCTGATTCCTTCATTGAGGATGTTTCCCACAGCTGAAGCATGCTGCTAACGTTAGCTCCTCTTTTCAGTAGATGATTAATGGCTTCTACTTCCTTGTGCAGAGCAGCTTCGTTATGTTTATTTCTGAACCTTGCAGTATTGTGCCATGTGGGCTGTAACCCAGTCCTGTCCAGGGGCTCTGAAATTCTAGTACATGAGTGTTTGACTGCCCGCTTTAATTCCTTCATGTTTACCATGCAGAAGCATAGCTTCAGGCATCCACAAGTATATCTACACTGGGATGTTTCTGATAGAATTTTACTGTTGCTACCCCCCAGTTGTAGCACTGTCAGAGCATTAGTGTAGACAGGGCTCCAAGCAGCAACAGAGGTCATAAGCACCATTTCATCTAATCCTGCTCTGAGCAGGCCTACATGGCACAGATGAGCAGTTTAACCACCATCAGAGGAGTTTAGAAGACAATGTAGAATAGAACTTTCTTGAAAAACCAGCCTTGTAGAATTTGCCATCTTTACTATGGTGAGAATATGCTTAGCTTGGAGGGCAAACTTGAAGTTGTTGCTGCATCAGGCTGATTCTTCCCTCCCTTCCTCCCACTTAAGTTTCCTTAAGATCACCAAGCAACTCAGGCAAGCATTGGTCTCTGAACATCTATTGGTTAAATAATCTCTAAGCCTAAAAACAAAGGGAGTTTGAACTTCAGTGATGTAGCTCACTCAGTGTAGTAAAAAGAGGATTTAGGAATTATGGTGACCCCCCACCATCTGTCCATTGCAGTCAAAAGGCAAATAAGAGACTGCTTTACAGTCTGAGGCATTCCAAAGTGTTATTTTAAGCTTTATAGGGCACCATATAATGAGGGACTAGAATACTCTATCCAGTCTGGGTCTCTATTTTAATGCAGAGACTAGGAGTGCTTTGGAGCCACAATAAGGTAGGATCAGCATGGTGATCCCATGTTAAAGGATATTAGTTATAAAGCAAAGCTAAAGCAGCTGTGGACTTCAGGGTACAGCTAAGATGTTTAATAAAGTGCTGCAAAATAAACTTTAATACAAATCTAAGAAGCAGACTCGCTACCTTTCTCCCTTAGGAAGTTAGAGCTGAACAGGAATAATAGCACACTTATTTCATAGCAAATCTAATAACCATATGGCTCGCCCGAGGCCTAGATCCTGCATCCCTCTTCCATGCCTCATGGAGGTGAAACTCTCACTATTATCAGTTTAAGCCCTGCAGGATATGGCCTCACATTAGGCCATCCAGTCAAATGGCTGAAATGGAACAAGGAGGTCCCTTTTTAGGATGACCAGAGCAGCTACTGGAGATAGTAATGCAGCAGGGAAGTGGGCATGGGCCATGCCATGCCATGCCTAGAAGGTCAGTGAGCTCCAGTAGCCTGCATGTGTCTAGTAATTCCTAATGCAGGTCCAGGCTTCCTGGTTAAACATGTTCACACCCAGCAGTGGAAGTGAGCAAAATAGATCACCAGCATCTGGGGCCAGTCTCTGTTCGCCTGCCCTCATCCATAGCAAGCACAGAGACGAAGGGGTTCACAGAGCAAGTGAGGCTCTCCTCTACATAGCTGCTTCAGTCAATGGAGGGGAAAGAGGGTACAGGCCAGAAAGGAGTGTGGCTTCCCCCTCCCCCAGCTGCAGCTGAGTAGTTGTTGAACAGGTCTCTGCCCCCCTCCCCAAACACCCACCCAGTGGTGGTTTCTTTTAACAGGCCAAAGCGGTGTTGTTCAGGTCCCCCCCAGTTCTTCCTCTCAAACTAGGGATTCTCCCACACCAGGTCACACCACTGGGGCAAGGTAATTTCCTCAGGAGCTGTGCTACTCTCCAGGCCACCCTCTTCCCTTCATGCTCCCTTTGCCTCAGCCACTGACCCATCAACAGGGTGCCTTATTCTGCTCCCCTGAGCACAGAGTCACAAAGACCAGGCACGGGCCCGAGCAGCAGAACACAGAAACTCAGGGAGAATCACTGGGCTTTCCTGTCCTGCCTGCCAGCTTTTATACTTCTCCCAAAAGGCCCCCTAGTGACCTGTCTAAGCAGTCGCTTTACAGGGTCTCAGCATCTCAGTGTCATCCGCACTCAGGCCCTCAGGTGCCCCAGTGAGAGGATAGGGAAGGGAAGGAGGGCAAAAGCTGCAGAAGGCAGGACAGTTCATGCCGGTGCATCCCATTGGCATTCTGGTGCATCTGGGCCTTAGATTTACTCCTGGTGCTGTGTCCTGATGGGTTATAATTCCAGCTTTGCTTTTAACATAAAACCATCCTACTTCCTTTGGGCCTGATTCTCCTTTCTCTGACACTGATGTAAATCAACTGACTGCAATGGAGTTATTTCTGATTTGCACTGATGTGAGTGGAGAATCAAGTCATGTCTTCACTCCTGAACTTCTCGGCTTGACTCTTCCTTGAGACTAGGGGTTGAGATCCATGGCAGGTTGCAGACTGTCCATCCATAGCATTTTATTAGCTAATGGGCACTAAAAGGAGACAGTGGCTCCTTCATTTATTGTGTTAGTAAAGTTTGTGCAGTGTTTCCCCCCTCAAAAGCCATGAGCTTCCATACTCTTTGTTTTTCTATTTAAAAAATACCCTCCATGCTAGCTGCTCTGTGCCCAGAGCATCCCAACAAACTAGGGAGTATGCTCAAGGAAGACACAAATAATTTGACAGCAGATCATGCCCTCATGATCTGATGGTGGAGGGGATCCCTTCACTCATGGACCATATCCCTTCAACATAGAAGGTTGGCTCACTGTCTTCCCCTTCCTCCAAGCTGCACCAAGGGATTGGTGGCTCTGTGAGAGGAGTAGGGAGGACAGAGACTCAGCTAGGACAGAGTGCCTGTTATCCCAGCACTAATGATGCAAATATTCCTTTAGAAAGGTAATACAGCCCAGCTTCCTGCAGTCCCGCCTTCTGAGGGAGATCTGCCTTTATAGGTGTTCTAGGGCAAGTGCCAGCTGATGACGCTCAAATGGGGTAATTCTGTTGTATCTGTGCTGGCAGACAAAGGGTGCAATGGCTGGTGGCACAGAGGCAGCCAGACATGAGTTCTCTGTTGGGATGATCCTTGCTTCCCAGTGTTCCAAGATTTTGAAGGTAGGGCATGTGATTTATTCTGGGGAGTGCTATCCCTGCCCCTCCCCCAGTAGAGAAATCAGTACCAATTGGAGTCAGGAGAACCTTATGGAGATTTTCATCCCTTCAGCCCTGTGCCATGTTGTTTTTTTTCCCGCAGGAGGGAGCAGTTGTTATCTTGGTAAGGAAATAGATTTCAGTGGTATGATTCTGAAGAGTTTTATTTCAAATAATAGTGATGGGGGAAAAGATGTTTTAAATGAGAAACATCTTGGCAAAAATTATTGTTTGTAATAAATGTCAATACTAATAATGTGTGATTGGATGGGCTATCTCAGTCTTTCTGCAATGTAAGGGCCTGACCCTACTACCCTTACTCATATAAGAAGTTCCACAGAATATAAAGCAACGATATGTGAGTCAGCTTTGCAGAATCAAGTGTAAAACTTGAGTTAAGATAGGAGTAATAACAGCTACAAATTTCATGTTAGGACAGTGAAGTAAAGAGACAAATCCATCTGCTGCAGGATGGACATTTTCCTTATACAAGTCAAAAGCTCAGGAAGGTGGATGACCTGGTTCTTAGCCCAAAGAGTATGTAATGTAGGGAAGAATACTGAAGATAGCTTCCTCCTTTCATTACGTAGAACTCACCTCTCTCCATATCTTCTTCCTCAGAACAAATTCCATTTGCAGGATTGGGTAAGTAAACCTGCAGGACTTCTTGATGCCCAACTGGCTATGAGAGTCCCGTTCATGGTGTGGAAACAAAACATATTTAAACTGTGGAGGGTTCTCTTTCTTCTTCCCTCCAACCCAAGATGTGTATTCTGTAAGCATTTGCAAAAGAAAACAAGGTGATGATTTATGGTGGCATGTAGCAACTTCGGCCTTTTGATAAAGATGAGTGAGCTTTGGCATGGAGATTGAATAAGGCTGATATCTAAATAAACAAACAACTAGGAATATATGAAGGGCTGAGGGTTCCACTAAGGGCAAATTCATTATTGGACTTTTCTTCTCATCTGAGGGCCCCCATGTCATTGTTTACTTCGTAAAGAAACATGGCTCATAGAACATGTTGACAGTTCTCACTCCAGTTCCCAGGGGGCAAGTGTGCATAGTATAACTGAGTAAGTTAATGAAGGATAGGTCCATCAATGGCTATTAGCCAAGAAAGTCAGGGATGCAACCCCATGCTTGAGGTGATCCTAAAACTCTGACTACTAGAAGTCGGGAGCAGAAGACAGGGATGGATCACTTCATAATTGACTTGTTCTATATAGTCTCCCTGAAGGTCTGGTATGGGCCACTGTCAAAGACAGGATACTGGGCAAAATGGACCGTGGTCTGACCCAGTATGGAAGCTCTTACATTCTTATAGAATAAAAATACCATCATGCTTGGCACTAATATATACCCTTGGCAGACACACCGTGGATTAAGAGAGTTAGAGATGGAACCTATCCATTCTCTCCTACAGGTATTCTTTCCAAATCAGGAGTGAGGTACACAAGAGGGGCAGTACAGGGACATTTGTAAAGCCACTGTCTGTGCTGTACCTGTTCTGGGGTGCAGTAGATGACTTCAGCCTCCAGAGACATCTTCAAAAGTACTAAAGTCAGTCTAAAAATTTTGAAGAACAGAGGAAAGTTGATTTACTCATGAGGTCAGTTATTTATCTCGGGAACCTAACTGTTCAATCCACAGTCACGCTAAACTTCATATTTGGGCTAGAAATCCAGGATAAACAAGAAAATAACTCATTCATATGAAGCAGAGAAATATTTCCCTAAAGACTGATGTGCTGGCTGTAAAGCTGGGTACTTTGGCAAGAAATATTGGAGAATAAGTGAGAGTCATCTTTCATCTGCTCTGACTCGGCTTAAGACTGACTGTATGCATTGCTAGTAGGTATATGCTATTTTATATTTTCTTAAAAGCAGTACAATGATATGCAGTGAATGGATGGGGATATAATGTGCATCACAAATAAAAGATACAAGTGGTTAGATGACAAGCAATTTTATTTTGCAAAACAATCACTATACAGCGACAAATACAATTGCAAATTGGATTGAAAAACATGAACTAACTACCACCAGCCATTCAAGAAATGTCTCTTTATGGTAACAGGCTCTAGAATTATCAGAAAAAACACAGGTTTGTAACAGCAGACTGTATTCCTCCAAATCCCAGCATACAGAATATGGTTGGTTTTTTTTTTTGTTTCTTTTTTCTCTTTGCTAAAGTTGAAGTGGCTTTTTTGCCTGACCTTTCCAAGTCTTAAAGTAAATTATTTTCCTGCAGAGGGCATTGCTTGAGTGAGATTACTAAGAGCGAGTGAGCTCTACACACACCTAGGCTAAAATTCTGTCTGCTTCATTTTATATAACAAAAGTGATCTACACTCAAAGACATCTGTCTTTGAAGGGATGTTCATACTTGATTTTCAGAAAATATTTTGGTCCAGCCCAGCAAAAACTTTTCTCATATACAGTAGTCCACATAGACAGCCTTTCAACTCCCTTTGGGTTGTGTAGATAGGCCAGTTTATATATATTTGCAAGCAGTCATAATGAGGAAAGAAATGTTGCTACTGTACATTAACATAGTGTTAGCTGGCTAATACCATTTACTGCTGTACAGTGAAAATGTGTTGTCTAGTGGACACAGGAGTATCCTCATCATTGTTAGTTTCTCCTTCATTGTAGCTGGACCAAGATCTGCTCAACTTTTACTGGATTTCTTCTTGCCTAGGATTACATAGAAACAGATATTTTGCAGATGCAGAGACACCCAGAGTGCCTTTTCCATTGTCCTACCACTCAACAAATATACTCAGTTTGACTCTCCCATGACTATCCGATTTGGCTTAATTTAAATTTTCTGTTTATTCACTATTACAAATAGAGAGAAGTTGGCTCTTAGATGTTACTGACTGGCTAAACTTGCCAATAGAATAGAACTGTTAAAGACGTGGGTTCCAGAAAACTGGAAAATGGCCACCCAGTGCTTGCAAAGTTTTTAAACTGACACTCTTCTTGAGAAGTTAAGATTCTTATGAGCTTTTTCAGTGAATATCTAGAGTTGTGTAACGTAACTCGCATTTTATTTAACTTAAACTCTTGGTTTCTTTTATCTTCATCTAGCTCCTCACAAAAGTTCTAGAACTCTTTCTATGGAAGGACATTTATTGATTAGAAGGACTTTGCTTGAATTAAGACAAGAAAGCTCATTTCAAAGCATGAAGTAAATGACTTGGTGTGTTACATCAGTTTGACTTTGGACATGTATGTGCCATAACTAAACTTCACCATCTACAGAATGTGGGGTTTTTTTTTTTGTTATTTAAAAGCAGGATAAAAAGTATTTGAGTCACAGTTTAAATACTGTTCTGACCAGCTTGTTCAACTTCAGTGAAGTTGAGGCTCAGGAGTACCTTAGGCTCTTCCTAACATTGGCAAAAGGCATAATAAAAACACTGCAAGGTGCATTTGCGTTAATTGATGGAGAGCAACATGATCAAAAATACTGTTCTTCTTCCTCCTCCTTTTGTTTTTCTTAAACAATGGCAAAACATTTTTATGGATCACACCAAACATTATTTCCAAGTAAATTCCCATTGGTTATTCTAAGCAACAGTACAGCAATTACAAGGCAGAAATCAGAATCTTCTTGATGCACTTAACATGGTTGCTAAACTCCCTGTCTTTTGTATAAAATAACTGACTTACAAACAGCATTCCGTGCTTTAGAGTGTGAAAAAGCTTTTTGCGGAATTGATGTGTGGGGCTATTTAGGAGTTCATCTTCAGTAAGGTGCATGGAATTTGAGCCATATAATTCATCTTAATGCCACCGGGAACAACTGCTTGGCCAAAATCTCCATTCACCACACTGAAGATTTACTCTTTAGTATTTGTGCAGTTTAATACTATCAATTTAATTCTGTGGAAACCCTTGCTATTAATTATAAGAATCTTCTGAACAGATACAAACATCATCTCTATATTCTTTTCAGATCAATCCCCAACACACACACACGCACACAATAAAAAGAACAGAGTACTCAAAAGCTTCCAATACACAATTCATGTCTAGCTCAGTTGACAGCGTAAAGATTAGCTAGAGATTTCAAAAGGAAGAGAGCCAACAATCTGCAAGTGTGTAAATTTGTCATTTTATAATATCTACTGTACATAACATCAGCAGATTTGTTATCCACTGATGAGTAATACCACCGTATTACCTTCAGCAGTGTTTTCTTAGTGTCCATAATGTTGTTGGAGTTCTCACAAGTAACTCCATTAGATCTGATGTTTATGTGTCTCTCTGCAAGTTTATGCACACTTTTCTTATACTTTTTATAGTCAACATACACTTGCTGCTTCTTTGTTGAGATTGAAAGATGCCCTATTTATCTATCCAGTCACCTTGGTGATCCAGGCTAGGGAGTTCATTTTATCTATCTATTTAATTTATTAATTATAATTTATTGGCATCTCTACAGTGTTTGCTGCTATACTACCAGAGTGCCTGAGTGTACACATAAGACACTACTGAAGGTACGGAATGACATCCAAATACTTTTTTCAACTTTAGCAAAAGAAAAAAAAATCAGTAAAATAAATCCAACATTCATTGTTGCTACAGAAGTTTAAAAAAAAAAAAAAAGCTAAAACCAAACTGTTTTTTATTTAAAAAAATCCAGAATCCAAACCCACCTATTTGGAAACCCTCTTTCTAAAATCTATAACTCACAAAATCAGTCTTGGTGAAAAAAGGAGGGTGGGGAAAAGGAGTAATTTTTCTAGCATCACAGAAGAGACTTGCATCTGACACTAAAACAGGGTCACGGCTTTTAGTTGTTACAGAAAGCAATTTCATGCTAAATGTTTTTGTCTTTTTATGTATTTTTTTCTGAATAGGGAAAAAAAACCCTGCTAACATCTACTTTTACATACCTAAAATTGCAACACCAAAGGGTGCAAGAGACACAGATACTGTGAATAAAGAAGTATAATATTCAAGTATATGAGGGTGTATCACAAATGGCCACAGAGAAATATATATATCTATAATACTGTATCAAACAGATGGAAAGGATGTGAAACCGGTAGTGTGTACACAAATCTAGCCGCTTAACCGACATTCTAATCAGACACAAGCCCATTGAAATGGAAGTGCTTCCTTTCAACAGCGTTTTTGTTTTAAAAATGCCACTTCCTCAAGCACAATTCAAATGTTTTTCAGCTACTATTTTTAGTTTTCAGTTAAATAATTTATTGGAATCAGCTATACACTGACATAATTATCCAGGCCCCAAAACGTTAATAACTTAATCCAGTCTTTCTCCTTCTACCCATTTATACAAAATAACACTTTTTAAAATTAAACTTGATTTCCTTTATATGCCCTTCCCATGCGGTAACTAGGCTCTTCAGTTTAATTTAACCTGTAATAAGTTACAATGGGCGACTTTTTTTTTCCTCCCACCCATCAATGGAACTGTGAAACGAGCAACTTGGGATAGGAACAAGTCAGAAAGAGGTGGATTGCCCTCAGGCACATGGAAAGGTAAAAATGCATTTTATCATAGTATGGTACTCCATGCAAGACAGAGCAGAGCAACAATAATTGTCCAATGTCATACACTGCAATTGCATACCCATGTAAAGCCAGTGTCTTCCTGCTGTAAATGGAGATCAGGCCAATTTCTGCATCTATTTAATTATTTTGGGTTTTTTTTTTTATTGTATGGTTGCTACAGTCTTGGGATGTGACTTAATTTTAGACATGGTAAAGAATGAATGTAACACCTGCTCTGAGCCCATTCCTGCCAAGAGCTCATGTCTAAATATTATTACTTCATACACTGCTAAATGGAGCAAATTCATAAGCCCTGCTTAGCAAGGGCGGCCGTGACATCTTCAGCGAGGGTAGCAAGCTGAGGGGATTCCAGAAGGTTGATGCTTCCAGAGGATGAGACATTGCTGAGTCTGCGTGGTGAAGGCACGCTGGACCTGCCTGGTGACTGCGTAATGATCTCAGCCCCGTGATCGACACGGGCTTTAGCATGCTCTCTGAAGTTTAGCTTCTGGCTGTCAATCTGTTCAAGAAAGACAAAATGCATTTAAACCTTTGCTTTTAAGTAATGACCTTCTATTGCTGCTTTGATTTGAAACTCCTGTCTTCTGTGGTGACATCCTTTCCTATTCACACACCATCCCACCTTTTCAGTGTGCAGCCAACTCTCTCCTTCCGACACAGGGCCTGTTGCTGTGTGGTGCTGGTCACATTCAGTTCTTGAAGTCAGCGGGAGTTGAGAGAGCTCAGCCCTTGCCAGGAGGTGATCAACAGCCTTCCAGCACTGGACTCAGGAGTCACTCACCACCTTTGCCTGGGCCACCACTGCTGGAGCATGTCCTCTAGCACAGTGGTTCTCAAAGCCGGGCTGCCGCTTGTTCAGGGAAAGCTCCTGGCAGGCAGGGTCGGTTTGTTTATCTGCCGCGTCTGCAGGTTTGGCCAATTGTGGCTCCCACTGGCTGCGGTTCACCGCTCCAAGCCAATGGGGGCTGCGGGAAGGGCGGCCAGCACATCCCTCAGCCCGCCCTGCTTCCTGCAGCCCCCATTGGCCTGGAGCAGCGAACTGCAGCCAGTGGGAGCCGCGACTGGCCAAACCTGTGGATGCAGCAGGTAAACAAACCGGCCGGCCCGCCAGGGGCTTTCCGTGAACAAGCAGCAGCCCGGCTTTGAGAACCACTGCTCTAGCAGACGGGCCCTGTCCTATGAACCTGCCAATGATTCCGACCAAGGTGACAGCCGCGTGAATAATTCACAACAAAAATTTATCTAATAAATCTAGGCTGGGATTCCAAAGGTGCCTAAGGGGATTAGGCACTCAATGTCCATTGGCTTTCAGTGGGTGTAGTGAGGCGGCCTAGTTCCCAGGCGCCCCGGAGGACGAACAGCCCAGCTGGAGGCCGGACTGGGCAGAGCTACAGAGCTCTGAGCCTGCCCCGCAAAGGGTCAAGTGCCGACCCCGAAATATAAAGGCAGGCCCTCTGAGCTCTGTAAGGGGCCAGCCATCAGAAAGGCTGGACATCTGCAACCGAGCTCCCGCTGGGGAGGCAGCAGAAGGCAGCGGCCGGCCTAGCCTACCCCTTGCTCACTATCCCGGGGAGGCCTGGCCAAGCCTACCCTGCGCTCGCTACCCAGAGGAGGACTGGTCGAGCCTGCACCACTCCAGCTACCCGGAGGAGGAACCGAACCTGCCCCGCGCTCGCTACCTTCAGGAGGACAGGCTGGGACCGCCCCGCTCCGGCTACCCCAAGGAGGAGCCAAGCCTACCTTTTGCCACCTATCCCGAGGACCCGCTGAGCCCACCCGTGGACACTCACCCTGAGGAACCGATGGTGGTTGAACCCTCTGCTGACACCACGACGACTCAGGTACTCGATGAGGGGGAGAGTGGAAGTGGCCCGGGGTAGCCGACCCCAGTCTGGCTGCAACACTGCCAGAGCCAATGCCAGTGTGTTGCGGGCAGGATCCCCACTGACACAGCAGCAGACTGCCTGCCGCTGTTAGGGCCCCGGGCTGGGACGCAGTGGAGTGGGAGAGCCAGCGTCCCCCCCGCCACCCAACATCTGGGTGGCAGACTCCCCCTCTCCCTGGGCCTGAGGAGGCCACAGCCTAGAACTGTTACTGCTTGGCCCTGCCGAAAGGCCTGAGCCTATTTGACTTGCACGAGTGTTTGTTGCCCTGCCCTGATCCCAGGGCCTGGGCTTTATAGACTGAACCGCTGCTCGGTGTAGTGAGGCAGCCTGGTTCCCAGGTGCCCCGGAGGACGAAGCGCGCCCCCCCCCCCACCCGACAGCGGACCCCTTACAGTGAGATTTGAGTACCTAACTCCCATTAGGCAGGACTGAAAAATCCCATCGTTTGCCTCTATTTCTGAATATCCATGTGCATATCATGTCTTCATTGAATTAATATATTATTCTACATTTTACTGGTCTGAAATGTCCTTTCTTTTTTAAAAAAAGCCTTGTAAGGATTGAACATGTGTGTACCTCTGTGAGTATTCAATATCTGTAATGGGTGAAATCCACCCTTGTGCACAGCATCATCCCAAGGTTTAAAGTGGAACTTGAGCGGTGCAAAGGCCTTGAGCTGGCCCTCTGCACAGGCGTGAATTTCACCCTATTTGAGTTGCACTGGTTTGCTGTGGTTGGTTACAACAGTCATGATATTATTTCAGTTCTCTGACTGGATGATCACACAAGCAATGCCAGTGTAAGTACTTGCTTGTGGAAAGTGAATATGCACATGTGTTTATGTGATTCTGATATTTGCATTGTTTGAATGTCGTTCAAATGTTCACAGGAAGTATACACAAAAGGCCAGTGAGCATGGCTGAAAGGAATATACCTAGAGCATTTTTGTAATAGTCACCCAGTGCTATTCAATAGACTGGCTAAGATTTTCAAAGGTCTCTAAAGTGATTAGCATCCGGTTTCAATTGGAGTTGAGGCAACATTTTCAAGAGTGCCTAAGCCCTATTTTCAAAAGTGACGTAGGCACTTAGGAGCCTGATATTCACTGAAAGGCCTTCTCTCTGTTTTTATGCCAATACGATGGCCCTCTGTGATTCAATGACATTAGGTGGAAGAGTCAGTTTTGCACAACTAACTGTGTTTCTTAAAGGAGTGACCTTTAGAATAAATACCTGGACTGAATTTCAGCCCAAACTTAAAATCAAACTCCAAATTTCTAAAAATTTGGTTCAGTTTCCTGGCATCTTAAAAAATACATGGTAAAATATAAACAGATCCTGCTGGTCTGCCTTCTGTTTTCAAATTTCATGTACTTTACAAATTCTCTGGGGTCAGAGGCATGTAATGTGATTCTACACTACTACTTACCCAGAGAGCCCTGAAACAAGGGAGGTTTGAAGACAGCCATTGGGTCAGGATTACTAGACTGACTAAAACCCCAGTGTGGATTTCGAATAGGGCAAAGGTAGAGGTCTGGAGGCAAAACAGAAGTTCAACTGGGGAAAGGGAAAAGCACTGAGCATCAGGAGGAGCAGACTGGGAGTCACTGGCTCCAGGTTGAGAGGATCAACCTGTTCTACCTTCTATTCTCCTGTTAGTTGCTTTTCCTGCTCTCACCTCTATAGTCCTGTATATAAGTGACACTCGTTTTTCTGACCCATGTATACCTGCTGTGTAATTTACACCACGATTCATGTCACTGCTAACTTTGGGTTGAAGTGCATTCTCAAAGGGAGAAGCTCAGTTCATCAGGCTTATTTCTTACCTTGATATTGCCACCTCCAGGTGTATGGTGGGCATTTTCAAGGGAACCAACTTTAGCGTGAGCTTTTTCTTTGAAATCCAGTTTCACACTCTCAATTTTCACACGTCCTCCACCTATTCAAGCAAAATAAAATAAAAATTAAGAAAATAAAGTAGTCCTAAATTTCAAATACACTTTGTTTTGTTTCCTGGAAATGTAGCTTGAAGGCCAACGAGGCAAATCAACGGACAGAATTAGCTATTAGTGCCTTATTTTTTCCATCCTCCCAATTCTGTCTGGGCACAGACATTTATTACTTCTCTGTCAAATATGGATCTAATAATTCATAAAGGGCTAGATTTTGAGAGGTGAAGAGCACTGTGCCATCTATTCAGCAAAGCATTTCAATACAGTAGAACCTCAAAGATATGAGCACCAGAGTTACTGACTGACTGGCCAACCGAACAGCATGTGAAGAAACCAATCCGGCAGCAGCGGAGACAAAAAAAAAAAGCAAATACTGCACCATGCCTGTATTGTATCTTAAAGGTCGGCACATGTGGGTTACCTCTCCCCACCCCTACACCATGTGTGGGGCAGCCACTTACATCTAGTAGTGAAGACGCTAGAGCTGCCAGCCAAAGGCAGCCAGCAGAGCAGGAGCAGCACTGGGGTCTGCGCTGCTTGCCCCTTCCCCCAGTTAGGGGTGGGGGCGCTGTTTTCACACACATACCTGGCTGGGAGGGGAAAGCACTGTTCTAAGCCCCCCTCCTCTGGCTGGGAGAGGGACAAGCTGTTTTCACCCTACCCTCCTGGCTGGAAGGGGGACGTGGCTGCAGTCTGATCTAGGGAAAGAAACTGCCTGCAAGGAAGCTGCTGGCACGGAGGAGGGAGTTCAGCTGCTGCTGGAACTAGAGCCTGAACTGCACTTTGTTCAGAGTTATGAACATTTCAGAGTTACGGACAACCTCCATTCCCAAGGTGTCTGTTACTCTGAGGTTCTACTATACTATACTATAATCAGAACTTCAGTGGGATTTAAACACTTGCTCAAGTTCTTTGCTGAATAGGGATGGACTCAATATCTTCATCAATGATTTAGATCAGGGGTAGGCAACCTATGGCACGGAAGCCAAAGGCAGCACGCGAGCTGATTTTCAATGGCAGTCACACTGCCTGGGTCCTGGCCACCAGTCCAGAGGGCTGTGAATTTTAATTTAATTTTAAATGAAGCTTCTTAAACTTTTTAAAAAATTTATTTATATACAACAGTAATTTAGTTATATATTATAGACTTATAGAAAGAGATCTTCAAAAATGTTAAAATGTATTACTGGCACATGAAACCTTAAATTAGAGTGAATAAATGAAGACTCGGCACACCACTTCTGAAAGGTTGCCAACCCCTAATTTAGATAATGGCATAGAGAATACACTTATAAAGTTTGCGGATGATACCAAACTGGGAGGCTTTGCAAGTGCTTTGGAGGATAGGATTAAAATTCAAAATGATCTGGACAAACTGGAGACATGGTCTGAAATAAATAGGATGAAATTCAATAAGGACAAATGCGAAGTATTCCACTTAGAAAGGAACAATCAGATGCACACAAACAAAATGGGAAACAATGGCCTAGGAAGGAGTACTACAGAAAGGGATCTGGAGGTCAAAGGGGATCACAAGCTAAATATGAGTCAACAGTGTAACACTGTTGCAAAAAAAGCAAACGTCATTCTGGGATGATCATTAGTAGGAGTGTTGGAAACAAGACACAAGAAGTCATTCTTTCGCTCGATTTTGGACTGATTAGGCCTCAACTGGAGTATTGTGTCCAGTTCCGGATGCTACATTTCAGAAAAATGTGGACAAAGTGGAGAAAGTCCAGAGGAGAGCCACAAAAGTTATTAAACTAGAAAACATCACCAATGAGGGAAGATTGAAAGAAATTGGGTTTGTTTAGTCTGGAGAAGAAAAGACTGAGCAGGGACAGTAACAGTCTTTCAAGTACACAAAAGGTTGTTACAAGGTGGAGGGAGAAAAATTGTTCTCTTTAACCTCTGAGGATAGGACAAGAAGCAATGGGCTTAAACGAAAAGAAGGGCAGTTGAGATTGGACATCAGGAAAAACTTCCTAACTGTCAGGGTAGTTAAGCACTGGAATAAATTGCCTAGGGAGGTTGTAGAATCTCCATCACTGGGAATTTTTAAGAGCAGGTTAGACAAACACCTGTCAGGGATGGTCTAGATAATATTTAGTCCTGCTACGAGTGCAGGGGATGGACTAGGTGACCTCTCGAGGTCCTTCCCAATCCAATGATTCTATGTGTTTAAGTACTTTGCTGAAGTGAGGCTCAGTGGAGAACCTGCAACTCCCACTTGAATCAATGGTATCTTGTGGCAGTAGGTTCCACAGATTAAATTTGAGGTATGTACAGAGAATTATCATCTTTTAGTTTGAATGGAGCATTTCCCTTGTATTTGTATTATGAGAACAGGTAAATGGTTGCACTTCTATCATTAGTGTGTATATCTCTATCATATCTCCTCTTATTAATCTTACCTCTAAACCAGGAATCGGCAACCTTTGGCACACAGCCTATCAGGGAAATCCACTGGTGGGCTGGGCTGGTTTGTTTACCTGCAGCATCAGCAGGTTCGGCCGATCGCAGCTCCCACTGGCTGCGGTTTGCCACTCCAGGCCAATGGGGGCTGCAGGAATCGGCGGCCAGCACATCCCTTGGCCCACACAGCTTCCCGCAGCCCCCAGTGGCCTGGAACAGTGAACCGCGGCCATTGGGAGCTGCGATCAGCCAAACCTGTGGATATTGCAAGTAAACAAACCAGCCCGGCCTGCCAGCGGATTTCCCCGATGGGCTATGTGCCAAAGGTTGCCAATCCCTGCTCTAAACTAAGCAGTCCCAAACTTTTTCAATCTCTCTTATATGAAAATGTCTCAATAAAATAAAGAATATTATATTATTATTATTATTATTTATTATTATTTCCATTAGTAACTTGTGGTGATTTGTACTTGGATTATCAATGAAGTGAAGATTAGTAACCACTATCTTTCTTTCGTAGATGAACAAACCCAACATGTGGAGGCCTGTAACACGTTCATTGCTATATGGACTCCAAGTCCTAAGGATCACATGGGATTTGCATCTGAATACATTTGTTAGCTTATATATGTGAAATCATACACACATATATATATGATCATTTAGTTCTTTATTGATTGCATATACAGTATGAAGCTTGTGTACACTATATATTCCAGTATACTGAGCATCTGAAATATTTCACAATCTGGTTTCATAGACTCATAAACTTAAGGTCAGAAGGGACCATTATGATCATCTAGTCTGACCTCCTGCACAATGCAGGCCACAGAATCTCACCCATCCACTTCTATAACAAACCCCTAACCTATGTCAGAGTTACTGAAGTCCTCAAATTGTGGTTTGAAGAGCTCAAGTTGCAGAGAATCCTCCAGAGTATGAAGTTCCCAATGATTCAGTACAGTATGGGGATTTCTGCCTCTTCTTAGAGGGTTTGAAGTTGGAAACTTCCCTCTTGTCCTTGTGGGAACACTTATCTCCCTTTTCCCATCTGTCCTGGCTTTACTTTCTGAAGTCTCTTGGCACTGAAGATCATAGAACCACCTCGGACAGGAGCATGTAACTAGCCTGGTCCAAATTCAGATCTGCTGTAAGCAAGTGTAAATCCACTGACCTCAACAGTCTACTTATATCCCTGAATTTAGTCTCCACTTATGTGAGGGTAAAAACATCCCATTTGGGGGTTGAATCATGCACCATTTTTATCACTTTGAGCACAGGCATATTAGATGTGTGTTTATTAGATTTGGGTAATGCGCTTTCTAGAGGAGAAAAGTTTTGTAGGGAGGATGCTGGGTGATCAAATTCTCTTTCTGGGATTATGTATATGTGAATCTGAAATTGGAATAGAGCTCTTAAGGTTTCAGAATGCTATCACTTAATAATCACCTCATGATGGACTGCAAGCAGTATCTTTATCATTACTTCAGGCACCTACAAGTTAGCATCTTGAGCTGTGGGTTTGAGCATGCATTCTAGTCTTGAACCGGCAATGCATGTAAACACATGCTGAACTTAAGGAATGTGAAAGTTTTGCTAGATTAGGCCAGAGTGCTTAGCATCTTGCAGGATCCAGCCCCTAAGAAGCAGGTACGTTAGAGAACCTCCACTTATCCTGTTCACATTACTTGCATGAGTAGTAAGTTGCTTCAGTGGGTTCATTTACATGAGATAGGCAAGCAGGATTTTCCCCCGATATGCCATATTAGTTCAAATAATTCCTACATTACCTGGTCTGTGACGGATGTTCTTCAGGGAGCCACATTTGGAAGTGACATGGCTCAGATCTATTTTCTTGGTTACAATTTGTATCTGTTGAAAGTGCACAAAACACGTTTTAGGAAGGAAAAAGGCAAAGAGGAAGAGCACTAGCTTTGAAAAACACTGGAAAAGAAGAAATAGTTAGCAGAGAACAGATCATGCCAGAAAGGTGAGAAACATCTGGATTAATACAGCAAGCTTCCATTCCACCAAGGAACCTGACAGTGGTATGTTAAGTCTTTTCATTAGTAAAACAAAGATGTGAATCAAGAAGATAAACAAGGGTTATTTCCTAAGAAGCTTCTGAGCTTTCCTCTTGTGGTGAAAGGCAGTGTCTCTAAGTGCTGTGTGCAGCATGATACAAATGGTTGTTCTAGTCTGCTTTCTTTGTTCCTTTCTTGAATACTTATTTCCTGGGAATCTGGGCTTTTAATACTATCCCTTTCACATGGCTTATCCTGGTTTTCAGATTCAAATCTCTTCCTATGTCCCTCTGTTCCCATAAGTACAGTGTAAACACTGTGATTTCACTACTGAGTTACTCCAGTTTTACATCAGATTAAATCCATAATGGGGTTACTCTGGCATAAAACAGGAGTAACACAATGGCTAGTCAGACCTTTTGTCAAACCCTGTTTATCCTGATTTTTTATTTCTTTTATCATCTGTCATCTAACTCTATTAATTTTATATAGTCTTCTGAGAGAGAGAGAGAGAGAGAGAGAGAGACTCTGGGACAGAAGCGCACACCCAACCTTAAATTACAGATGGACTATGCTTTCAGTCTTTCTGTTACTTTGTCTGGGATGACCTAAAGAAGGCAAATATACAGATCTGCTGTACAGCCAGGAAGGGCTTCCCCTGGTACTTCCAGGAGCTTGAATGACTGATTTCTGTGGAACTGTGAGCAAATGTGAATGAAGCCACATTGCAGCAGTGAGCATCCAGGCACTCTGGCCTTTTCACCGGGGACAGAGGGAAATAGAAAGTTGCAGTTTAAGAAAAATGTAATAAGTGAAAAGTGTGTTTGTCACTTCCTTGAAATTAGTCACCTTGGATCAGATCACGTAAGAGCAGAGCAACCTCAGCTCTCATTGGACTCCTATTTTGGGGTTCAGTGGAAGCTGTAGCTGCTTAACACCTCTAAGGACACTCAGCTCCTTGCAGGACTAAACCTGTGGCTGCAAAGACGCACTCATCCTCTGCCTCCTAATCAATTTCCTGGCTGAATCCTAAACATTTGCTGTGGTTTGTGGGGAAGGATCAGAAGCCCACCACGGAACACACAGGGTTGACAGACTATCAGACCAAGTCAACATGTGAAACATAAGCAAGAAGGGAAATAGTGCTTGGAAGGAGGGGAGACAGAGGGCTGGCTGTGCAAGGTGGGCCATCACAGTTAGGATGCCTTCTGAGGTAGCGTCACTACTTACATTTCCTCCCCCTGCAGAATGTTTGATGTTATCCTTGGAACCACATCTGGACTGAATATCGCTAAAATCGATCTTCTTGTTTAAAATTCTAACCTAAAAGGAATTGGAGGTAACTTACTATGCTGTACACATGTTCTTTCAGTCTGCAGGTTAGAGGACCCAAGATAGTTGTGACTGCTACTGCTGGTGTGGGCGCTTAGGTTTAAACGTTGGCCAAAGGGATATAGCCAGCTATGGAAAGCAGCCTCAGTGTTAAAATAAATCTATTGCTCTTTTCACCTCCTTCCAAACTGGTTGCCAGTAAAATGAAATATAATTGGTGATGGTTATATTCTGGGAGTTCTCCCTGTTAGTCCTAAGGATCCCAGTTTGTCTCCGATTTATATAGTCATTAACCTCCTGGCCAAGAAAGACTGGAGTGGATGCTCTTGGGAGGTTGCCAGCACCTCTCTTAAGTTGGTCAGAGGGAGTCCATGCAGAGAGACCTGGGACAGAGGACTGTGCCTCCTGTACAACCATACCAGATCCAGCCAGCCCAGAGAGCATGGAGTCAGGAGTTAGACTCTGGTCTCCTGCTTAGCACTTACTCCTAAAGAGCCTTCAGATTGCCTACGAAGATAACCAGTGATATTTATTACCATTTTACAGATGGGAAAACAGAGCCATGGGGAGGCTGTGGGCTCACTTATACCTCTCATCAGATTAAGTTGTGACGGGGAGAAGACAAGGCTTTTTGCCTTTGTCACAGTTTCCTGGTCACTGGGAGAATGACAGCCAGTGAGATTTGCTACATCTGTGTAAAGTGTAACCAGTGCTGCTCCACCATATGGCCAGTACAACCCTTTGGGACCACCAGTACTGCTCCTCTGTGCTCCCCATCCCTGGCAGCCATATCCCCAGGGGAAAAGGGATCCCTGTACCTATCCCCTCACACACTCAAGTGGTCATCATTTATCTCTATGTGAGCCAGCGACAGAGCTGGGACTAGAATCCAGATCTCCAAACATCCAGTGCTACACTCAACCCACTGGACCACAGCTGCTCCATTCAGATCCCCCCCTACAGCAGCATCTCCACCTGGCAAAAGGAGGAGCTTACTGGAACACCAATAATTTTGCTTTGGTAATGGTGCTTCTGTTTTTCCAATAAACAATGCATGGCAAAACTGTGGGTGCCCCCACCCAGGGGCAAGGGGGTGCAGGATCCATCTCACCAGAGGTTCACATCTGCACCAACCAGCCCTGTGCTCCTCTGTATGAGCCCTGAGCACACGGGGATCGGGGACTAGTGTTGCCAGTACTCAGCTCCCCAGAGGGGACATGAGCAGACATTTCTGGAGTGTGCACATGGCTCCACAGGCCTCTGTCAGTGCCCGGAGCCCTCACCGCGCCTTTTTAAAAGGGTAGCAAATGCAACTTCTGAACATGTTTTCCGCTTGCTTCGCTGGCGGCATTATGCCTGACTGTCCTGCACCATCATTATGTCTCCAGCCACAATCACCCAGGTACAGCATTGCAGCCTCTGCAGCGCATCTCTGATCACAAGCCGCACATACCCCAGTATGCCTGAAACAAAGTCCTAAGAGTAAGACAGTGACAAGCAATCTTGTCACACACAGGTCTTTGATATTATAGTGAATTATAGCCTCAGACAGAGACAGATTAGATAAGATAGATAGTGTCCACCAAAGAAAGTCTGGCTGGTGCAGTGGAACAGAAAACCCAGAGTCTATGAAATCATGAATGAGGACAAGATGGCTGACTTCCTGTAGATAAGAGAAAGATAATGTTGCTGGATGGGGAGTGGAACCATTTGAAGAACAGGCAACAAGCACACCTGAGGCTGAGGGAGCGCATCTGCCATCTGTGACTCAGATTTGCAATCAAGGAGTTTTACTACCTCCAGGGCTGCTTCTGGAACATCAAATAACAGCTGTAGACAAAAAGGGAAGGAAGTTTCCACCTGCACCTGGGTAGGATAAAGCACCTTTCCTTCCAAATGGCCCCTGAGAGCCTCATCCACACTGGTCACTTCAAGAGGTGGTGACTGCAATGGGCTTTACTTGGGGCCACACACTGGGACCAAGGCTTAGAAGGTTATGCAGAATGCAGCCGATCACAGGCTGAGCAATTCATCATCACGCAGGGAGTGTATTACATTAATGCTCCACAGAGCTGCACTGCATGCCGCTTTGTTTCCAGGGAGAGATCAAGGCGCCAATTTAATATATAAAGGCCTACCTGATCTGGGATCTGGTTATGTGAGGAAGCTCCTTTCTACTTGGGTCAAGCTGCCACAGTGGCATAGCTTGTTGGTGTATCACACAAAATCATGTCCCTTTGGGGAATGTGGAAATGGGAAAAAGCATGTGTTTGACAGTGCTCCTTCCTGACTCATGCTAGATCAAACCATGAAACTGCAGGCACATAAACTAGCTTGCCACATGGTTCTTCCACCTGACCACCAAATGTCTGGATTTCATCCTTGCATCCAAATGGTGGCTTGAGTCCTGTGCTAGAGTCTCAGTGGTGGAGTAGTGTCATATTCTTTGTTATGTTTTTCTCTATGGGCCAGATCCTCAGCTGGGATAAATCAGTGTCGCTCCATTGACTTCAATGCCAATATGAACCAACTGAGCATCCCCAGTGAGGGATTTCTGCTTAAAAATTGAATGCACAGTGTGACCCAATGTAATTCCTTGGGGGCCACATCCTAAGGACTTTACTCAAATATTGCATGATTTTTATTCAACTATGCCTGACTAAAATAAAGACCCCAGGATTTGGTTTATAATACTAATGTACTTTGAATTTACAGCGTCTTTCCATGCAAGGTTTATATTTTTGTAAGGC
Source organism: Gopherus evgoodei (assembly GCF_007399415.2). Classification (NCBI taxonomy): domain Eukaryota; kingdom Metazoa; phylum Chordata; order Testudines; family Testudinidae; genus Gopherus; species Gopherus evgoodei. The sequence continues at coordinate 15,799,128 of NC_044332.1, forward strand.
TTGCTGATAGGCATTTCTAAATCACTCTTCAAGACAGCATTCATCACAGTCATATCTGTAACGTAGCTGACAGGCAGAATAGGAAAAGCTAAGTTGACTGACTGATATTTAGCTGATACATAGATTGATAGAGACAGATTCATTGGTACCCTCTAGCTGCTTACTGTCGATCTAGTAACACAAAGCAGACACAAACCCCGCTTAACTATCCAGTGGGAGGAAGGCAGTCTTGTGGCTAAGACACTACACTGAGACATATGTAATCTGGATTCAATTCTCAGCTCTGCCACACCCTTCCTTTGTGACCTTGGGCAAATCACTTAATCTTCCTGTGCCTCAGTTCCCCATCTATAAAACTAGGGACAATAATATTTTCTTGCTTTACAGGTATGTTGCCAGGATTAATGCTTGTGAGGCTCTCAATTACTAGAATCATGATGGCCATGTCAGTACAATACCTTAGTAGATAGCTAAGCTGGAGTGCATCGTTGAATCAGGTCTTTTGTCTGTGCTCCTGTACCTGAGTACAACATCTGTCCTATTTCTTTTCTTTCCCCATGTGATGCTGGCAGACCTGGTGCCAGCTCATGTCAAGGCAATTGGGCCTCACTAAACACTGACAAATGCGTAGCTGGAAACCAGTCTGCCTCACCTATGTGTTACTATTATTAAAACAGATATTAGAGTTATAAGAATGTCTTTAGTGTTTAGACTTTATGGGATGCTTGTAGGAGGCTGCACATATTAATCCTACTTATAACATCTGTATCCCATGTTATAAGATAATGTTCAAATGCTTGCTCTGTAACTATAAAAATGTTTGCTAAGACTGTGAACCCCACCATCAGAGGAGAAGCATCATCAAGTGTGAAATATTAGTTTACCACAAGAGGTGTCATCTCCTCCTCACAAAAGAAGGTCTACAGACATCAGACAAGCCACTGTGCAACATCAGTGGACAAAACACTTTGCTGATTGTTCCCCCAACACCCATGGAGAGGAGACGTGCACCAAATGCCCAGCGCATCAGTTTGATTGCTGGGGGAAATCCCTGTGTGACGCCTGACCAGAAAGGATTGTGTGTGAATAATTACCGGTGATGCTTAGGAAATAGACCTACTTCAAAGTCACCCTGATTGCCTATTATTTACCCAGGACTGTATGGTCAAGCGGATGCTAGAACATTGTATAAAAGACCCTTGGGTCCTGATCCTGTCATCTCAGATCTGCTTAAGCTTCATCAGGGGAAGTTTGAGTCACAAGATTGAGATCCTGGGTAATCTGGACCACCCTGAATATGATATTGGACATTGGACTATAACCTATGGATTAAATTCTAAAAGAATTCTTTGCAACTACAAAGCTCACCATCTCTGCTATGAATCTGAACCTCAGGAACAGAACTCATGTCTGTATGTATATTGATCTTTTAACCAATCCTCACACTCTTTACTTTTTCAATACATCTTAGTTTAGTCAATAAGAATTGGCTGTAGCATTTATTTGGGTAAGATCTGGAATATTCATTAACCTGGGAGGTAATGTGTCTGATCCTTTGGGATTGGTAGAACTTTCTTATATGATGAATTAGATTTTCATTAATCCTCATCATATCTGACTTGGGTGTCTAGGTGGAGGCCTGAGGCTGAGTTACTTTAAAGGAACTGTGTTGTTGACTAGTGTGTAACCAGTGAGGTAATAAAGAAGCTGTTTTGTGCTGGGTTGGTAAATCTAAGCATTGGAATATCCACTAGCTTTGGGGATCTATGCCCCATTCTTTTCAGTTCACCCTAATTGAGTGACCTCAGCTGGCTCCCCAAGGGACTCCTGTTAAGGAGAAATTGATTCCCTGTGTTGCTTGAACTCTGAGGGGCAAAGATTTCTAAGCGTAAGCAAGGGGTCCTCAACTGTTTAGCTTGGGTTAGCCCTAAAGGATGTACAAAGTTTGTATATTATAGCAGTTACTATCATCTTTTGGAACCTAAGACTGTATCTCATCTGTGTGTGTAAGTTTACCTGCTTTAATCTCGTAAATAACTTTCTTGTTTCCTTTTCCTAGATAATAAACCTTTAGTTAGTTTATTATAGGACTGGCTATAAGCATTGTTTTTGGTGAGCAGTCTAAGGTGCACTTGACCTGGGGTAAGTGACTGGTCCTTTGGGACTGGGAGTAACCTGAATATTGATGTGATTTTTGGTGTAAGGGACCATCTATCACAAAGGCAGGCTTGCCTGGGTGGCAAGATAGACCGGAATACCCAAGGTCACTGTCTGTGATTCCATGTTAAGGCTGCTCTAGTACCCGAGGAGTTCACTCTTGTTACGTGATTGATAAAATCTAAGTACAGAACTCACAACCAGTTTGGGGTTTGTGCCCTGTTTCTTGACAATCTGCCCTGAGGTTGCCACTCTAGACAGCCTGACACCTGGCTAATGTTATTTTTCACTGGGTCGTATTTTGGCAGCTAAGTGGAAGCTGTTCAGCATGAAGAGCTTGTTGCATGGATTTTTCTTCCTCTATACAGATATTATGCTAATCCAGAACATCAGGACACTGAGTGCCCACTGCACTGACTGAAGAAAGATCTGTGTCAATGGGTGCCATGGTGAGAGGACTGATACTAGTAAGCATCTCTATAGCTTCAGAAACCCCTGCAATCATTTGTCATGTTTAGCTTCATGAAAGTATGTCTGTGGCTAGTGAAATGATTTCTACATTTCCCCCTCTCCTTTCTTTTCAGCAGATCAAACTAAATAGATGTTTACTGAAACATGAAAGCCAACTGTCATAGGAGTTTTATGTTTCTGGGGTTTTTTTTTCAACACACTATTTTTTTTTTAAAAACTCCTCTAATATATAAGACAGGTGCCACATCAGTTAGAGGAATGTGTGTCAGATGAGCAGTCTAGGCCTGTCTCCTGGCTCCTAAGCCAGATAGCGCTGGGAAAAACACAAAGCTCTCTTAGTATTTTCTGGCCACGCCCCCCCCCGCCCCCCAGTAAAGAATCAGCAAGGCCTCTTAGCAGTGACCGGCAGGAAGAATTAGCTCTGAAAATGCTGATTCAGGGTGCGGACTAGGCAGTGTTGGGCATGTGTGTTGGCGCAGGCACTTATGAAATCCAGGTTAAATAAAACCAAGCCAAGGTGATAAAGATGAGAAGCCATCTGAAAGCAAATGGCAAAAGCGTCTCTTCTAGGTTGACACCCCATCATGAGTTAGACTGAAACTAGGGATCCCACTGCCTGAGGCCTTGCTAGCAGAGATGTAAAGAAACAATCACTATAATTATCTTCTCACTAGGTAAAATTCACCCTGGTGCAGAGGGATAGCATAAGGCCTATGCACCATTATGTCCTATACTGAGGACTGAAGTGAGATTTAAGTGGTGTGCATGCCTTCTGCTGGCTCTCTGCACAAGGCTGAATTTCATTGGCTGTCTGTGAGTGTCGGTCTCCTCTAAAATAGACTGATATATTTGTCACATACTTCAATTGTTTCACACAGAAGAAGATTAAAGCTTTCATCTGCAGTGCGCTCTCTTAGCCTGCTCCTGCTCCCATAGAGGTCAATTGGCATCACGCTCTGCAACAGAAACAGGATCACACCCCACAGCACCATCATCAAAAATCTCCCAAGATTATGAGATTTTGTAGCATGAAAAATAGAAATGAACACAAAATGAAACACACAATAAATACAAATATACAATATGAATATTAGGGCTGGGATTGCCAAAGGAGTGTAAGGGAGTTATTATTCAGGTCAGGAGCAACAACCTAAGTACCGAGAAGGCAGAAAAGAAAAAGCAGGACGTTAAGATTCATCTACAGAAACTCCTTCTACAGCTTTTTGATTATGTACAATATCATACAAGCATTTAAGAGCCTCTGATATTAGCAGCCTCAACTTTGGCATACTCCTGTCTGCTAATCTTATCTCCATCTCTGTTTTCTCCCTGATAGCTAAAATTATGTCACAGCAATATGTGATTGGTTACCTGAGATCTGGTGTGATGCTGACATTAGCCACTGGCCAAACTGGATGTGAACCAGAGAACAGCACCATTCGTATAATGTACTAGCTTCCTGCTGCACAGATTTGGCAGCATACTTTTTCATAACCTTTACAGTACCCCCACTCGATTGAAACTGCTGGGTTCCCTCTTATTCTTTTGACACTAAATTACCATGGTATCTAGGAATGCATGGAGGAGTAAATATTTCATACAGTATGGAGGAGAGATTCCTTCAGCACTCTCCTTAATAGTAACATCCAAATGAAGGGTATTGACAAAGTTACATTTTTCTGACAATGGCCCCCTGTGTTTGTGTGGCTGGAAAGCGTTTCATTGCATTATGCTTAAGCTACTCGCAGCCCAATGAGTTGCCATAGAATTACATTGTTCCCTGTCCCTGCTCTTGCACTTCGGAGTTCCACAAGTCCTGGCATTGCACAGAGAGGGCACAGCCCATGGCAGAACAGGTTTCTGAATGAAAACCTCCCTGGCTGATTGGATTCGCTAGGTTCTGCATTAAATATTATTCCAGAAAAGGGCACTGGGTCAAATTCTGCTCTGACTTAAACTCTCACGGCAGCTCCACTCATGGCACCTCCCTTGACTTCTGTAGCACTGCATCGTAGGTAGATCAGGGCAGACATTTGCCAGTAAGTTCTAGCTGCTTCTGCTGAGTTTGAATTCCACTTGTCTGAACATCTGAGGATGTGTTTCACCTCTGGAAAGCTTCATGACGGGGAAAATGCCTAAAGTACTTTTACAACTGCTAGTTCACTCAGTACATTTTGAGACCGGCACTTTAGGAGGTAAAACGTAAGCCTCCTCCATAGACACAGAGGGCCTGAATGGCAAATGTAATAGCAAGGAGCTGGGCACTGAGGGGGCACCATCTCTATTGCGGGAGAAGAGGGGTATGTGTGTGTGTTTTGAGTTTTCTGAGCAGGAGTAGGGGGAGAAGGGGAGACTGGAGAAGACCAAGAGAGAGGTAGGGAGGACCACTGGTGCTGCAGATTCCACCTGCGTAAGAGTTAGTCCTGCTCCCACAGAGGGGTATGCTCATGTCACAGAATCTGACTCTGGATTTCACACATCCCAATGTGCAAGGGTGTTTGGACCTGGCATTTTCATTCATGCCCATCTCTGCCAGCAAGAGAGAGTTACGTTCACAATGGGCATGTGTATGTAGAAGTACAGCGTGGAAGACCAAGAATTGGAAGACAGACTTGAGCTCAGTTTTGCTCCACAGCCAAAGGCAGTGTCTATGCCTGCACGCAGCTGGTGAAAAGAAGAACCGCATTTCATTCTCGCCAATGTTAATTTTCTTCAGATGCCATTCACAGCAAAAACAAGACTGCTGAGAACCCTTCTGCCTAACGTTCAAATTATTTTCCAACCGCTGGGCAGACTATTCATAACTGACTTCTCTGGCCTACCCTACCACCCAGATGCCCACTGAAACAAAGAAGAAAAAGTGAGATACAGAAGAAATTACAGGCTGTGAATACATTTTCCATCAAACTGATCATTTATGTTCTCCCCAAATTCCATACCTTGTAATTATGGCTGTGCATGGTCTCTCATAAGCTTCCCCACAGGCACTAAAGCTAGGTCATTTAAAAATATTCCAGCTTGGCTTCATTTCATTAATGTTCTCTTCAGTGAAAAGAGAAAATGTTAATGTATTTTGAGCCACTGTTCATGATTTTCTCCTTAGGATGTTTACATCCTAGTCCTACTACCTCTTAACATGTTTTTGTGAGATTTGTTTGGGATCTATTATTCTTTGTGCCATATTTCCTGCTCAGGTTTTTTGTACTTCAGACTTGGGCTCCTTTGAGGTCAACAAGACTTCTTATATACTTAAAACTATAACCATGTCCCTGTACCTTGCAGAATTGGGGTCTTGGAAAGTGCTTTAAGAGCAATCACACCACTTAGGCACCCCACAGGGTTAATCAAAATAGGGGGCCTGATTCTCTCCTTACCTACATCAGTTACTCACCAGTGTAACTATACTTACTTCAGTGGAGTGATTCCTGATGTACATTGGTGTTAAGTGAGATCAGAATCAGGCTCATTTGAGGAAAAAAGGGTGAATGAAAACTTGATCAGCACCAAGCAAGAGTCCAAATATGTGTGCTGGAAATGACCATTGATCTCATAGTTTTCAGGGCTTTTAGCAGAGGTTATGGAAAGGGGTTTGGTTGTTTTGCATTGGCAAGAACCTGAAGAGAATTACTGTGACCAGCACTTTTCAGAGACATACACACTGAACTTTGGACTATACCGTGCTCTTGCCTCACGGAGGCTAGTGGAGTGATTGGTGTAAAACCAATGGGTGAATTCACCCTGAGTAGAGGGACAACACAAGGCTTCTGCATAAGTTAAATCTCACTATGGAGCCCCCAAGAAAGGGAGGGGTTAACTAGTGCAAACGCCAAACGTGGCCCTCTGCATTGGGTGAACTTCATCCACTCTGAGAAGAGAATCAGGCCTCCTGCAACAAATTTTCCAAGTTAAAAAATATCTTTGCAAAGATCAGTGGCCCAATCCTGTAGCCTTTATTCAGGCAAAACTCCCAGTGACTTCATTTCAATGGGATGTGTTTTCTCCGAGTGATATTGATATCACTGGGGATAAGAATGGCAGAGCTATGCCTTATGAGGAGGGCATCTAGGTTCACCAGTTCATACAAACCCATGTTTCTTTGTCTCTTTAGCAGAAATACCCATCTGAACATTGATATATGGAGAGGCACCAGCTTCATAATTGTGGGGAGTGGTATGAACATGATTGCATGGAAGGGGAAAGAAGGCCACATGATTCTGCTATGGACATCCAACGCCTGATCCATAGACCACTCAAGGCAATGGAAATGTTCCCATTGATTCCAATGGGCTTTGGATCAACCCTGAGGTAGCAGCTCTGGTTAAGGATCCATTCTTCATCTTCAGCTGCCTAAGAGATTGTGTCCAACCAAGCCAGACAGGGACCTAGCTACAGTGATCTCCATGTCTGTCGCCTGTAGTGATGATCCTGATGATGCCCTGATAATATGTTCATCTTCATTTTAGCAACCAGGGCCACTTGGGAGATTTCAGCTGGTGCAGAATGAGGCTGCCTATTTTCCAAGTGGGTCAGACCCTTGAAAACATGGAAAACCTGTACTCTGCACAGCGGGCCCAATCATGCTGCCATTCAGATAAATGGCAAAACTCTTCACAGCTTCAGTGGCAGCAGGACTGGGCCTGTCTCAGGAGAAATTCAAGGTGCTGGCTACTATCTACAAAATAAAAAATGTTCTGGGATCCAGTGTGAAACTGGCACCCTTCTCAGGATACTCAAAACACATCACTTCGTTTGGGATAGCTAAATAAAAAGACTAGAATATCCCAGGGCACACCAACTCTTGAAGAATGAGCATCATCTATCTGCCTTTTGCTCAACAAGAAAGTTCCCTGTTCTTTGTCGAATAAGAAAGTCTGATACTGTGGTATGTTAAAGTGAGTGCTCAGCACTTTCTGCAAATCAGGACTTTAAGGTGACTCAGATGAGGTGCCTAAAAATGGAGGCACCCAAAATCTTTAGTCACTTTGGAAATGGCCCTAAATTTGCCCTGCCAATTGACATCCCACTCCCAGCTCCCTGGCTGAGTCTCTTTGCTTACTAGTCCCAGTCCCGCGGCTCCCAGTCTCATTGCTCAGCTAATCCCAATATTCTTCCGCACCTCATTCTCAGTCCAAGTTTCTCTATTCCCCACCATCAGCCTTCAGTCTTCCCATACCCAGTGGATCAGGTATCTATTTGCATCTGGGTGGACTGAAGGCAGCCTTTCTATGTGAGATCAAGCATGACTCTGACTCCTCACTTTGGGGATCGTAGCCAAGTGCCTGGAGCACTCAGCCACCATGCCTCATAGTAGAGTGACCAGATGTCCTGATTTTGTAGGGACAGTCCCGATTTTTGGGTCTTTTTCTTATATAGGGTCCTAGTACCCGCCCCCCCGGTCCCGATTTTTCACACTTGCTGCCTGGTCACCCTACCTCATAAAAGCTTATACTTAGGCCAAATTTGAGCAGACACATCCCTGACACCGAGGCCAGTACCTCCCAAATTTCAAGTCCCTCCTCCAAAGCATGGGAGTGTGAGAGCTGTTTAAAAAAAAGAATTTTTTACTGTGGAAAAACCAATGTGTTATTCTCCTAGTCTCATCCTTGGAAACAGCTGAACTGTTTTGGCTGAAATTAAACAAAAGAAAAGAAAAGAAAAGAAAAGAAAAAGAAATCAGCTTGAGACAGACACTTGGCATGGAGAATTTTAGCCCCAGCAATTAAAGTTTGGCAAAGTTATGAGCAATGGAAAGGAGTCTTATAATGGGTTGTGCCAGTCAACCTTAGTAACAGGCAGTACTACCAGCCCTGCCTACAATCAATTTTTAAGCATAATGATCGCTGATTTACATCTTTGAAGGATTCCTTTTATTGCTTATTGCAAAGCTTCATTATAGCTAAAACCAAATCATGGCATTTATCTAGTTAATCATATAGTCACATCACTGAAGCACCTATTCCCTTAACAGCAAAAAACAGCCCATGTTAGCAGAATACAACTGGGAAAGTAATAATTGCTGGGAGTATAAATCTTTTAAGTACTAATACTCTTTAAGCAGCAAAGAAAATCAAATGCTTAAATTGTGACATTGAGTAAACATAACAAACCCATGAAATTCCTAAATGCTCGGATCACACAGAAGAGAGTTAAAAGATGGTGTTCTCATGTGTATCATATGGAAAAGCTCTCCCCCGAAAATTAACAAGTGCGTGTGGGAATTGTAAAATATTTCCTAATGCTGGGAACAAAAATCTGTTATCTGTTATCTTTAAACCCAACCTCTAGAATGGTTATTTTGATTGTTTATAATGTATATTGCAGCAGCACCTAGAGGCCTTATCCCCACTGTGCTAGGTGCTGTACAAAACATAGAGCAAAATGATGGTCTCTGCACCCAAGAGCTTGCAATCTAAGTATAAATAAAGAGACAGCAGGTGGATTTAACAAACAGACCAGGGGAGCACAAAGTCACAATGTGATAGCTGTGTTCGTTATTCTCTACTCATTTTATCAGTAACTCAGGGTGTCTGATAGGTATAAAATAAATAGTAAAAAAAAAAAAAAAAAAATCTTAAAGAACATTCCCCTCCACACACAAAAAAGATCTGAATTAAACCAACCGAAAATAAAAGCCATGATTCAGCACATCTTGTTTCTGGTACTGGACTTCAAAAAATAGATTCAAAGTTTGCATAAATAAAGGGCTTGACCCTATAAACTTTACCAATAATCCTCATGCAAACAGTACCATTGACTTCAAGATCTTAAATATCCACATTTGGATGGATTTAGGCATACAGATTAGGCCCAGTGTGTTTAAGGGGAGCGAAATTCAATCTTTAGGGCTTGTGTAACTGAGGTGAGGGAATGGAGAATCAGGCTCTGAGGATACACCGCCAAAAAATCTCCACGGCAGCAAGCCTCAGAGCCTGGATTAAGTGACTTGGGCTCACAGTGTTCAATAGCAGTGTACATCTTCCCACTTGGGCTGCAGCCTGAGCTGTGTAACCTGGCTATCAGAGAGGGTCTCAGAGCCCAAGCCCCAGTCCGTGCAGTAACATCTACACTGCTATTTTTAGCCCTGGAGCTCAAGCCCCGTGAGCCCAAATCAGTTGACCCGGGCTCTGAGACTTGCTGCATTGGTTTCTATTTTTCAATCTAGATGTACTCTGGGCGTCTATCATTCTCTTTCAAATCTGCAATTTTAAAATGAAAACAGCGCCCAACAGCATATTCTCTTTCCACTTTAGCAACATAAATGTACTTCATCTCCATTGACTCAGAGTGGAGCATGGTATTTAACATTTAACTATACAAATCTGATCCCGTTTGTGCCTGCATGTTTTTGTTTGGCAGAAACACGTTCTGTGAACCACTGTTTTTGTTTCAAATTGACACAAGCCAGGTTATCCAGAGCAAGGCTGAACATGCATCCTCAGCTCATCCTGCTGCCTGTCTGAGTCAGGGCCGGCTCTACCTTTTTTGCCACCCCAAGCTGCGAAGCAAAGAAAAGAAAAAAACCTGACCGCAGCAGTGCTGCGGAAGAAGAAAAAATGGAAAAGCTGCCACCAAACTGCCACCCCTTCAGGTTTGCCACCGCAGGCACCTGCTTCCTTAGCTGGTGCCTACAGCAGAACCTGGTCTGAGTTACATTTTCAAGGGGAGACACATCAGTGTGGCTATTGCATATGCTCACTAATGGGCATAGCTGCTCCCCTTGAATTAGTGAAATGATATACACAGTAACATACGTAGTATGCATGGAGCATTTCTCATGTTCAAACACATAGCAACTCATTTGTACTCACTATGCCTCTGTGCAATCCAAAACCTATTGAAGTTAACAGGAATCTTTCCATTGACTTCAATGAGCTGTGGATTGGGCCCTACCCCATCTCACACTGTGTAGCAGCTACTCACATGAATAGTTCCAGTGATGTCAATGGAGCTAGATAATGTGAGTAAAGTGGTTCACAATCTGACTCTTAAGTCTTATCCATGTAGTGACTGACCCAACGTCACAAAGCAAGTGAGTGGCAGATCAGGATACCGATTCCCAACCCTATGCTCATTCCTATCAACCTACCCACCCACCGTCCCACAAACAGAAGAGACTCCTCTGCTTGCCTGCTAGAGTGTCTTTCTAAAAAATAAAATAAAAATACACATACAAGTAGCGGTAACTGTCTTCATGTCCAAAATAATTAAAATCATCCAGGACCTAACTCTTCAGTCATTATTCAAACAAGCCTTCCCTTAAATCAATGGCAGCTTTGTAAAAAAAAGACTACACAATGTCAGCAGCACCAGCAGCTCCCCATCCCATTACACTTGGAGAGCCCCAGCTGCAGGATTGCTTCCTGCATGGGAGCACTGGGGTGAGGAAGGAAGGGGTTCTCTGCACGTCTCACCTGCTAGCATATAAATACTGAGCAGCATGTAATTTGGCCCTAAGTGTTTATTTTTTTCCTGTCATTAGTGCATGTAAATTTTTTTCAGAGCAAGTTTCAAGACAATTGAGTCAGAAAGCCCTAGTCACAGAATACTAGCTCTAAAAGGAGCTTGCTGAACACCTCTGCACTCAGGCAACTCCTTCAAATACCTGCTCTGCTTTCTATTGTGCAATCAGCTCCTTGTCCACTCACTGTGCTGTCTTTGCACCCCTGGATTTTGTCGCCAAAGCTGGATCTTGAGATACACAACCCATTGAAGGCTTTTTGAAAATTCAAACTCACTTCAGGGGCTATTCTCCTTTGCATTCATGTGCATACATGTCAATGATAATATAGCCCCTGGTGGACAGATTCTGACCACACAACTCCTCTTGAAGTAAGAACATTGGACACAATCAATAGGGCCTTAATGGGAATTTTATGTTGCAGGATAGAACCCTTAGTCTACACAGCCTCCGCACTCTGAGATGCTTAGTTAAATCAGACTTCCTCCTTCTCTGCAGTTGTCACTGTATCACTTATTAGCAGATCGCTATTCATTTTCACAAAATTCAGGTGGTTTCTGGCAGGTTTTACCCTCTGTTTGAATGTTGGTATGTCACAGGGGTGGCCACCTCACACATATCCCCTCATCCGGACAGAAGCCACCCTGCCTCCCGACCGTTTTCCCTCTCAATTCCTCAATAAGCCCCAAAGAGGCTTTCACAAGTCCAGTAACAGCGTTTCTTGGAGTCTGGCTTTATTAACACAAAGTTCCAAAATAAGCACAAAAAGATCTTCCATCCCAGGCTTACCCTGGGCACAGCCCCACCTCCTGGAGGGACTCTCTTCCTCTGTTCTCTAAGTCTCTAGCCAAGACCCAAGGCCTGGCCTGCCTTCTTCGCCTTCTCCCCAGAAGGAAACCAAAACATCCAGCTGGGCCTTTCTTCCCAGCCCCACTTCCTTCCTCAGGGACCGTTGCAGGAGACTGACTGTCAGTCCGTCTCAGTCTCTCTCGTACACTCTGCATGTTCACTCCGCAGTCCCCCTTTGGCTATCCACTGAACACTGTTCTCTACCCCGATAGAGGCCTGGTTCAATCTGTCATGTGACTAAATTCCTTTTCTGCACTTGGGGAGGCATATCGGCTGCAGGACAGGTGCGCTGAGACCACTAGCTCCCTTTAAAAAGGGCTGGTCACCATATAACACGGTACCGTATTTATGCTCTTCAGATTTTTTTAAACGTAGCTGAATGGAATTTGTTCTCCATGGCTTTGGGCAGACAATGAATTTCTGTCTTGATCTCCGAAAAAGCTTCTGGAGAGACTCCATTTCACAACTGGGTTTGGATACACACTTTTTCTATTTGCCACAGTACTCATTACTAATTGCTTGGTTATTCCTGAAGTTAGTCATGCTAATAAATACTTAGGACCAAGTTCTCAGCTTGGGTAGATCTGTGTAACCCTATTGACTTCACTGAAATCATGCTGATTTACACCACTAAGGATCTGGCCCATGTCTCAGATTTGATTTTAGCATTTTTTTTGGATTTATCATTGATTGCTGGCATGTGGCACTTAATATATATTCCATGTCAGTGATTAAATCAATGTTCTTTGGTACAATTAGTACCTTTACAAACATCTTCTCACTTCCAGGGGTATAATTCCAAGAAGAAACCATCAAAATAGTAAAAACACACTTGATATCTGTAACAGATTTTTTTCACTCATTCTTCCCAAAGGCCATCTTAGAAAGAATATATGCAAATTGGATCCTTCTGAAAGCACAGTATTTCCTTCATGGCTGAAGCAGTGCTAAAATCCATCTGAAGTTGGGTTGCCAATTTTGTTTGGAAGTATTCCTGGAGGTTTCATCACATGACATAATCTTTAATTCCTGGAAACTCCAGGACAATCCTGGAGGATTGGCAACCCTAATCTGATGCCCAACAGATGTACCCATAAGCAAGTCATGTCTGAGCTTTGCCAAGAATCATACATTTCATCAGACTTTTCTATAAGGAGAAAACCAGACAACTGCCAAGTGGCTAACATCACAGAGCACAGAACCCCCTCAGTTCACGTTACTGCAGAACACCCATTAAATACTTCTAATACTGCATGCTACTAGTAAGGACCTATTATGATGCAACATGAACTTGTTTTTCCCCCAGAAGTACGTTTTTTTCTGTCCTGTAAAGCCGCTTTCCTTTTTAAACTTTTGTAAATGGTGAGACAGAGCTGAATTTAAATTAATTTGCTGGCTGATGAGCTTCTGAAGAGATTCAAGGCTCAAACCCTGTATTTCTTTCTTGATTTATTTAACATTCAAACACCTCCTGCTTCTTCAACCATCCACATCAAACTCTGGCACTGTTGCGATGCAACTGCTTTCCCCAGGACCACAGTAAGCCAAGCATGGACATTGTGTTAGGTTAACACATGCCTCTGGTGAAACAAAAGATTGTGTCTCCAAATTACACTTTAGGGTTGCGTAGCAATACTCTTGATATAATTTCCCTGTCATGTTTGCTTAAATGCCCAGATGTTTTTTTCCTATGATTATTACTATCAGTACTGCAACTTCAGCTCAGGTTATAAAGCTCAGGCTGCCTTCTATTTGTTTCATACATCGTCAGTAAAAGCAGAGAACAGATAGCAGCTCATTTCAGCCGCTGGAATATATACACTGCCAGGCAACAACAACAAAAACAACAAAGAAAATAAATTTAGTTTCATGTTTTAACATGATAGGCTGATGCTGTAAAACTGAACAGAAAAGAAAAAAACAACAACCCCGAACTCTTGTTTAGACCGAGGAAGGGTGAATTAGAGAAGCACAAAGAAGTACTCAGTGAGTTATTCTCTTTGCCCAAGCCATATATAATGATCGCAAACCACTGAGGAATAAAGTATCAAAATCCTTTAGTTTAAATCCTATTTTTTATATTCACCCATCAAATTTCCCCTGTGATCCCCAGAAGAAAGAACTGCCAGCTGCTATATATCATTGAAGGAAAAAAAATACTTATTACTTTGAGAAAAAAAAAATCTCAGCATATGAGTACCACAATATTTGGCAGAAAAACAAGGCAAAATTGTAAGTAAGAGCTTGTACAATAACTGATCGGAAATACTCGTATACATACATACAATACTGTAAAGCTTGGTAATCCTCACTGCAATAATCCACTTGATAATTCTTTATAAAACAAACAGAAAAACAACTATTCTCAGGTCCCTTCTTACAACTTAGCAAAGATTTTATGCAGCGTGAAATTTACTAGGAGTAAAAGTTTGTCAGGGTGCTGCAAAGAGGTCTTATGTAGCTTTTACAACATGTACTACAGAACACATAAAGGTCGAGATGAAGTAATATCAGAAATAATCAAAAAGACGTCAAAATAAATGAAAAAAATACACTTGGTGATGCACTATCCTTATTGGGCTTATTTGACTACTTGGCTACTGATTCTGCAAGGGGCTGATCACTCTAAAGCACCTGGCAGGATCAGAATCTACATACTGAGAGTTGCATTGGGATCAAATATATCATTAAGCATTTTTTCACTCCCAAATACCTGCAATGAATGGATATGATAAGTTACAATGTTAAGATCCAACTTTTCTTTAAAATGAATGAAGGGTGAACCTCAGTGTTTTGGAGGTCTGGATAAATATCCAAAAGCTTGGATATTTATCTGAATCTCAGGCTTGGAAACCTGGTGAGAACTAGCTTTCATGCAAGATTGTCCAGCAGGTTCTGGTACAAGTATGAATATTTAGCATTTTGATATCTGCCCTTCTTCTGACAAACAAATGTTCTGATCCTGCACACAATTAGAGGCTGCAGAACTGGACCCAGAAACTGCTGGAGTGGCGGACACTCAGTATGCTATTCTTGTGAGGTGCTGAGTACTCTCAACTTCTATTGAAGCCAATGGGAGCTAAGGATGCAGAGTGCTTTGTAAAGGGCACTCAAACCCTTGCAAATTTGGATCATGAGTCAACATGAAGGGCAGACGAACATTTTATGATAAATAAAGTAACCAAAATTTTTATAACCTCAAAAGGAGGTTGAATTTGGTCCAGGTTTAGGCATATGTCTGGTTGGTTTTAGTTTTACTTATCCAGCTTGTCCAGTCCTATATGAAATTGGTTTCCTTTCTTGAAACAATATAACTAATAAAACTGATTGCCACTGCCTCTAAGTTACAAGATACAGCAATAGCCTTTTATGAGCAGAAAGCTTCCTTGGTTGCAAATAATTCTGGCCTCTATCGATATACGTACAGACATTTCCCCTTTCCCCTAAAGGAGATAAGGAACAGGAGTAGCTGTTGCTATGGAAACAAAGAGCTACACAGACCAATATGTGATCCAAAGGTGATAGCCACTGAAAGCAAAGTGTGAGCTAACAAAGCGTGCAGTAGTATAATGTAATTATTTTAGACAATACACTCTGTCTAGGAACATAAGAACTGCCAGGCTGAACCAGGCCTGAGGTCCACCTAATCCTGGACAGTGGCCAGTACCAGATGCTTTAAGAGGAAGATATAAGAACTCCAGTGTAGGCAGATGTATTAGATCCCATCTTGGTCTCTAATAGTTAGAGATTGGCTTAAGGCCAAAAGCATGAGGTTTAATATTCCAAAATTGTTGTAAGCATTCACTACTAGAAATCTAGATATTCTGGTTACCAATATAAATGTCCAATCCCTTTTTGAATTGCACTAAAGTCTTGGCCTCAACAATTTCCTGTAGCGATGAGTTCCACAATATAATAATGCAACGTGCCAAATAGTATTTAATTTAATAACTTTTGAATTTGTCTCATTTTAATTTTATTCTCTGATCCCTTGTTCTGCTCTGAGATTGGGAGAACAGAAACTCCCCATCTATCTTCTCTATGCCATTCATTATTTTACACACTTCTATTTCCTCATATTCATCTCCTGCATTTTACAGTTGTTTAAATATAATAAAACACTTTGCCTCTAATTAAGGCTCCTACTTATCTGTCTGTTAAGCTTATTAATTCATTGCTGTTTAAACAGTGGACTGAATAAGGAGTAGCTTCTGGTTTTTAGGCTAAAACACACCTCTGATTTTGAAAATACGCCAGAACTCTCATCTGATCTCAGTGAGGCATGAAAAAAAATCTTTCCCAGAGTTAATTTTCAGTTTACAAGACAATTTTCTGAAGATAAGCCAGGCTCTCACAAATTAATATCATTTACATAACAAGCATCTAACTGTGACAATAGATGCAATGCTCTGTCTGTTATTTATGGGGCATCTCAAAATTGCAAACTTCCCAGCACATTAATACCGTCACTGTGCATTTAAAGTAAATTCTTACCTGTCCCCCTTTCGGCTGGTACCGGATGTTGTCTGTCGATCCAATTTTGGACCTGACATTCTTGAGGTCTGGCAGAGGCTGGTTAATAAGTCGTAGTTGCTTAGGTGTGGCTGGAGATTTTGGAGGAGTGCGTATGATGGCAACTTTCTTCTCAGTGGGCACCAATATAGCAGACTTGGGAGTGCCTGGCGTATGAGGGGTTCTGGAATAGCTTGGGGTCCCAGGAGTGCCTGGGGTACGGGAGGAGTAGCTGGGTGGAGTACCAGGAGTGATGGCAGTGGATCCAGGGGTAGTGGGTGTAGAAGTGCCACTCTTTCCTGTCCTGCTGCGAATTGGCTCCGATCCTATATTGAAGACATAACAGTGTTAAAATCACATGGATAAATCGCTCTTTTCTTCATATTGTGTCTCCACAGACTATGACACGTACAATGATAAGTATCCTGAAGCAAAGCCCACCAACTCAATGGACAGATGCACACTGACTTCAGTGGGCATTTAGATTAGGCATTAATGTAGTCTATGTAGTGGAGATGGTTTCGATCATAATCTTTTGAACAGCAGATTTCAAATACATGGCTGCTTTTGGTCATGTACCATAGCTAGTAGCTTTGTATCTACAGTAGAATCCAGAGAGTAGATCCTCAGCTTGTATAAACAGTCATAGTTACATTGACTTCAAAAGAGCAATGATCATTTACTCCACCTATGGATCTGCCCCTAGGTAATTTCCTTGCTGTATGGATGCACGTCTTTGGCTTCCACTGAGTTTGCTGAGGAGTCCTCCTAGTGCATCAAAGGGACTGATCTAACGGCCAGTAAAGTCAATCAGAATCATTCTATTTATTTCACTGGGGATGGATGAGACCCAAGGTACCGGTGCTCCGGGGCTAAGGAGAAAGCCTCTCTGTTGAACATGACACATTAAATGGTTTAATCACTCTTTACTCTCACCTCCACTGTTCCCAGATTGGGCTCTTTTTTTCCCAACCAACTGTCAATCAGGGTTCTCTCACTGCACTGACTGTGCAGGAGAGAGAATGGGATTTTTCTGCCTCTCTGCAGCCTCTCTTTTTTTTCCCTCAGGCTTCCACCCCTTTTGGCAAACGCACTCTGGTATATATCTGCCCCAGCCAGGAGGATGGGCAAGTTGTTCATTTGCTGCTATGCCACCCAGGGGTCACTATGCACTGAGAGGGGCTGCACTTTACCCCTGATACTCAAGCTGGGATTTTCAAAGGATTTTCAGTGGGATTTGGGTATCTAACTCCCTTTACATAACACAAGAACTAAGGGTCACCCAATGAAATTAAAAGGCAGCTGGTTTAAAAGTAACATAAGGAAGTACTTCACACAACGCACAGTCAACCTGTGGAACTTTTTGCCAGAGGATGTTGTGGAGGCCAAACACATAACTGGATTAAAAAAAGAATTAGTTCATGGAGGATAGGTCCATCTGTGGCAATTAATCAAGATGGTCAGGTATGCAACCCCATGCTCTGGGTATCCCTAAACCGCTGACTGCCAGATGCTGGGACTGGAGGGCTGGGGCTCGATCACTCAAAATTGCCCTGTTCTGTTCATTCCTTCTGAAGCATCCAGCAGCGGCCACTGTCAGATATAGGACACAGGGCTAGAAAGACCCTTGGCCTCACCCAGTATGGCCGTTCTTATGTTCTTAGGCTTCTTTGAAAAAGGTTGTAAGAATGGTTTCTGAAGAGGCAGAGACAGAAGAATTCCTGCGGGAAAGGAGAGTACCAAGCCAGGTTCTGAGGCCTGAGCTGAATGCTAGACTGGCATAGGGGGATGCCTGGAAAGAGGGGTGGTTACATTTCCTTGGTCTTAGGGTAACTTGTTTCTCCCTTATGCCCGGCCCCTGGGTACAACACAGACATGGCAGCAGCTAGAAGAAGCCCCCTTTCCTGATTACTGGCCCACTTGCTGGCTCAGCCTTTTATACTGCTTGCTTTCTTCTCCCTGCTATCCAACTGGCGAGCTAATGACGCCATTAGGTTTTCTACAGATACAAGTGCTCCCTTCTAACCTTCCAAACCTCCTCTTAACCACACCCAGTACGCCGGGTGCTAAGTGCTGCCCTATTTACAGCTGCTAACAGAACTCTCACATTGTGATAAGAAAACCTTGCTGGTTAACTGCTTTGTCTTTCTTCTGATGAGTCACCCCAATAACTACAAACAATATTTTTAGGCAAAGCTTCTTTCTGGCTTGGCATTAACTAAACACCGAGAGACCATTAAACCAAACCAACAAATTAACAAATCTTAGTATTTATTAAATAACCCTTCCATTTTCATGAGATCATCAGAATTATTATTATTTTAAAATTATACTGCTCACACTGAGTTTCTTTTTTCTGTTTGTTTATAAATGGTCTATATTAAATGTGTCACATCACTGGGAAACCCACGTGAAGGGATTTTTTTTTTATACAAGAGAAGGCCCTCAACTGCAGCCCTAGGTCTGAGCAAGTCAGACTTTGGGAAAGATTGGTCCCACATCTGGACTCAAACCTTTGCCGCTGTATTGGGTCACAACGGCACCCCATATCTGAACATGGCCAAATTCGGGGTTCCAATCTCTGGTCCCAGAAGTACAACTCAGGCCTACTTCTTAAAAGCAAAGGAAAGGTAAAGATGGATTTAGCAAGTGTGTGAAATATATCGCAAGGGCAGGTGAAGGCACCAGGAGACTTAGGTTTGCAGAGAAACATACGGGTAGTCCGTCGTACTGAAGAGGAGATGGAGCTATTGAGGGAGAAAGAATTCTCATCTCTGTCTCGGTCTCCTGATACACCTCTCCGAGTGGGGAGGATGGAAGAAGGTCTTGGTAGAGAGGAACGCTTTTCTGGACTCTTGGTTATTCCATCCTGATAGGAGCAAAAAGGAAAATAATGGCTTTACAGTAAACATAATTATCCAGATTGTGATCTCTCACTAGTTTAACACAAGTGCGATTTCATGGTAGCCTCTGACTCAGACCAGTGCAAGTGAGATCAAATGATGCCCAGTTCCTTTACATTTCATGCAGAAAGCTCTGATGATTACCCAGGTCTAATGTGTCACTTAACTCCCTTGGGATTTACTGACTTTGGACATCTAGCTTTTAGATTGGCTGCCCCTTAGGGGATGAAATTCCAAAAGTGCTCAGCATTGGCTGAATTCTACTCTCACTGAAGTGAATGGCAAAGCTCTCCCTGACTTCAATGAGAGCTGAATTCGGTCAATATTGAATCCTTTTGAAAAGCCCACTCTAGATTTTCAGTTTGCCTAAGACAACGCTGAACTCATTTTTACAAGGCTCCTTAAATGTCTGGTTGCCTATTTCAGGGGAAATTCCCCTCTGTTTATTTCCTAGCTTCCCTAAATAGACCCTGAATATATATGCTGTTTCTCTGATCTGACCAAAATGTATCAACGCCTGATTTTGCTCCCACTGAAGTCAATGTCAAAACCTGATGTGAGTTCAATGGGGCAAAAATGGACCCTAGGAGCTTGATCCAAATCCTAAAGAAGCCATATCTGGGAGTCTTTCTATCAGTTTCAGTGGGCTTTGTCTCTTAGTGAAAGAGTCGTTCTGGTTAGGAAGTCATGAAACAAGAAATCCTGAAAGATCATTTAGTCTAATGGGCTTTCTTATACAAGTGGAAACAAAGATCCAGGGCCCAGTCCTGAAGTCCCATGGGATTCCACCTGTAGTGGGATTGCAGGATCGGGCCCCCAGGATGTTTCAGACTCTACATTATTAGGTAAAATGAGTGCTGAAATGCTGCCTTTTGAAGCTCTAAAAGAGTGTTATATTTTCCCCCAAAATGAGATTTTGAAGAATTTAGGCTGCTGATTAAATTTTCAAAGCAGGGACATTAGCTACTGGAACCTTAGCCTGTTTTCTTCTTTATTGATCTTTTCCATGTTTAGATCAGTGTGTGTCTGCTTCTTTACTTCGCTTAGATCAGTGTACATCTGAGTATGTTCAGGTATTTGTGCACTTGTGAGATGGGTAGCCAAATACAGCCTGGCATAAGCAGGTGTCTCCCATTGCAATCCCAGGGCCAAATACAAAAATTATCCAAACTGGTGCAAGAAACATCTTTGTGGGTTGGTGGGAATATGGTGGCAAGTGGGGCAAAGTGGCTAAGCAGTGTCGTGTTCACCAACTTGGCTTTCAGTGGGTGTGTAAAACAGGTGAAATATACGCATGGGGGGCTGGAAGAGAAAGACATCATTAGGAAAGTGTAAGACAAACCAGACTTCTCTTCCTGCAGCATCCTTAACACTTGTAGGGCTAAATTTTGCCCCAACATAACTGGTCTCAGCTTTCACTGCAAGTTGTGCCCTCTTATGCTAGGGATTGCATTTGGTCCCACAGAATACTACATGAGTGTAAATTACAAACTTACTGAAAGGCTTTTTGGTTCTGCTGTCGTTAGCCACTTACTTTTCTTTTTTTGACCAACTTACACCAGGACTAGCTACTCTACTTTTGTAAATAGGCACAACTCCACTGAAGTCAAGGGAACTCTGTCCATGTCACCAAGGGTGGGTCTGGCCCTTATGGTTTTTGTAGCCACGTTGATCCCAGCATATTAGAGAGACAAGGTGGATGAAGCAATATCTTTTATTGGACCAACTTCTGCTGGTGAAAGAGACGAGTTTTTGAGCTTACACAGAGCTCTTCTTCAGGTCTGGGAAAGGTACTTGGAGTGTCACAGCTAAATATATGGTGGAAAAGATAAGGAGTTAACACATATTGCAGGAGACCATTCCAGGGCAGTTAACACCTCTACAGTCATAGGACAAAGGAGAGTTAGTGGTATAATTTATGTCATTTATGATACAGATGAATTTATCCTGAAGGATCTATAATAATCTCCTTTGTTTCTATACAGGTTGTGTCTCAAGCTCTGTTGCCTGGACCTCAAGTCTCCTGCCACTGGATCTGAGTAACTCTACAAGTAACTTCACTGAGGCTTTGTCTACACTAGCACTTTTGTTGGTAAAGCTTTTGTCGGTCAAGGGTGTGAGAAAAACACCCCTCCTGACCTACAAAACTTTCACCGACAAAAGTGCTGATGCAGATGGCACTATGTTGATAGGAGAGGCTCTCCTACTTAATGCCACTCGTTGGGGGTGGGTTAATTCCCGCCGGCAAAGAAAGGATACATGGCAGATCTTACAATGGTACAGTTGTGGCAGTACAGCTGTGCTGCTGTAAGGTTCAGTCTACACTATAGATCTATCTCAGTATAACTATGTCACTGAGGAGTGTGAAAAATCCCCCCCCCCCGAGGAATGCAATGATACCAGCCTAACCCCTGATGTAGACAGCACTAGGTCTAAGGGCAAGCCTCTCCTGTCGACACAGCTACTGCCTCTTGTCAGAGGCAGATTAACTATGCCAACGGGAGAAGCTCTCCTGTTGGTGTAGGAGCATCTTCACTTAAGTGCTACAGCGGTGCAGCTGTATGTGATGACAAACCCAGGTAATTTCACTGAGACTTACTTAGATTCAGCAGGGAGAGAATAAGATCCATGAAATGACCCTCTCTGAGCTACCTCTCTCTGACTTTGCTCCCTTACCTTAGCATCTGATTTTGAGTATGGAAAGCAGTCTCTTGGGCCCGCCGAGGAGGGCCGTACAAAGTAACTGTCTGTATCGAGAAAAGTAGCCCTTTTAGTAGTTAGTGAGCAAGCTGAGCTGGGTCTTGGAGGAAGCAATGACTTCACTCTAGACTTTGAGGCAGGAATCTTTGACAAAGAGGAAGTCTAGTCATGAGAAAACAAACAAAAGAAACACAACATGAAGCTGAGCAATGAGACGAAAGGAAAACACATGCAAAACGGATAAATGAAAAAATGGCAAGCTATGAATTACAATTACTTTTTCCAATCAGCACATGTAAAATTCTGAGACACACATGCAAGTAGGTATTGTGAAATGCAGCATTTGGCTCTGAGATAGAATTGACTCTACAGGTACATCCAGACAGCAGCTGAGAAATAATTCCCAGCTCAGGTACATATACACATGCCAGTTCTGTTCAAGCTAGTGCTTAAAAAATAGCAGCGTGCGCACAGTGGCTCAGGCTAGCTGCCTCACTATGCATCCCAGAGGTGGAGTGGGATTGTCCTCAGGTGGCTAGCCTGAGCTGCCGCCTGTGCCACCACATCCACGCTGCTATTTTCAGACACTAGCCACAGCAGAGCTAGTAACTGTATGTCTACCCAAGCTGGGAATC
Source organism: Gopherus evgoodei (assembly GCF_007399415.2). Classification (NCBI taxonomy): domain Eukaryota; kingdom Metazoa; phylum Chordata; order Testudines; family Testudinidae; genus Gopherus; species Gopherus evgoodei. The sequence goes on from NC_044332.1 coordinate 15,821,813, forward strand.
ACGTCCCAGATGCTGTGTAGACAGACCCTCTGAAGGGCCTCAATACAGTCCTCCTTTTTTGCAGATGCCAGTTTGCCCCCTCTATTAAGTGCAGACGCAAAGGCTAGTTCGTAAGCATTTACTACAGGTGGGAATTTGCAGGACCAAAGATGGAGCCTGCTTTTTTAAAACCAAGTCCTGTATATGAAGTATCTCCCTCTCTGGGAATGTTCCACAGTAAAATGTTAGTAGGAGATTTAAAAAAACATTTAACGGTACTACTCAAAATGGGGAAATGACTTGATACTAACATCTCTTCTACCGTATTAACCCTTAAAATCCAGGGTAATATGCAATATTCTATACTCATTACACTCTATTAGAAAGATGGGCAGATTGTGAGTCCCTCACTGAACATTGGCAAGCAGTGTCACACCTAGTTCCACTGAAGTCACTAGGACTGCTTGGCTTAGTAATGCCTCACCAATTAAGGGGTTTGCAATCTGGCTCTATTTTTTTTCCCTTAAAGGGTATAAGGTAAAATGAAAAAGAATAATTGGAAGCTATTATTGTGGCAACGAAGGCCTGATTCTGTAACACTTTACTCACTCAGAGGTGAAATTACTCATGTGAGTAGTCCCAATGGGACTACATATGTGTAAGAACTACTCAGCACGAGCAAGAGCTGCAGAATTGGGCTCTTAACAATGCATAGTAGGACTGAAAAAATCAGCTTCACCAGTAGACACCATAAGAAATCAGGGCACTGTAAGTTATATCACTTATGAAACACTGGGCCTGAATCTCTTCTCCCTACTCTTGTTTTATACTGGTGTAGCTCCACCGACTATAGTGGAGTTATTCCTAATTTACACCAGTTTAAAAGAGATCAGAATCAGGCACATTAACACTGCTTAAAACTATTTTTAAATTGCAAAATGAAATAAAGGAATTCCTGTACTGCTTGGGAATGCTCAAAATTCTAATGCCTTCTCAAGGCAAAAGCTGCCATTTCAGTCCTGCTGCATTATCAGACTGGGCCTCTGCAGAAAGTATTAATTTGGCAGTCTCTGTTGTAGGAGACAAGCTCAGTTCAATTACTGGAGACACTCTAATACTGCGAGCGTATTTCTAAAAACGCCGCTTTTATGGACACACATTATTCATTGTTAAATATTTACTATTTTGCTATCTAAAGTACAGGGAGACATATAATTGATCAATGGCATGTCTGCTTTAAATAGAAAATAAATAATTTTCATAAAACTGTTCCATCATAGTAATGTTCACCTAGTTAGACATGCCTCCATTTCTGGGTGCCCAACTTGAGATACTTTGGGCCAGATTTACAAAGGGTATTTAGGTGACTCAAGATGCAGAAAGCCTGTGGGAGTTAGGCACCTAACTCACTTAGGCATTTTTGTAAAGCCACTAAACATCTACTCACATCTATAGGTAGCTAATGTTTTTGCAAATCTGGCCCCTGTGCCTGATTTTGAGAGGGCTGAAGACCAGCAGTTTGGGGCCTACAATCTAATCTGGTACTTTTATACCCTCTATCACTGTAGTATTTGAGCACCTTAATAAATTTATCCTCACAACACCCTTTGTAGGGAAGATATTACAGCTGGACAAGGAAGGCACAAAGAGGCAGATGCTGCCCCTCTTACTCATACTGAATAGTATCTCACTCCAAGTAGCTGCATTGTATAAAAGCACAGCTAATTTGGATCCTAAACACAGCCAGGATAGGGTATTGTAAAATATCTTCCTGTTTCTAAAAGGCTACGGCAGTTAAGGAGAAAGGATGGTCTTGTGAACCACTCTGGGACTCAGAAGGTCTACTCCTCGCTCTACTACAAACTTCCTTTGGCACAGTGGCGTGAGGTACTACTTAGCATGAAGAAGGGCGGCAAAATGTGACCCAAAGAGATTAACTGATTTGCACAGGAAATATGCGACGGTGCCCAACCCAGTGCTCTATCTGCAATATCTTCCGTCCTTGACTGTCCATGATGGGAAGATATTTTGCAAAATCCTGTCCTATCTGTGTTTGAGGGCCAAACTGATAGTTCTTTTGCTTTCAAACAAATGCCAATTTAGTGCCATATGCTACCTTCAGTCTCTTTCAGACCTCCTACTGCTGCAAGGGTAGGCTGCTTATGTGGGACTGAGCAGTACGTGGCCCTTAAAATAAGAATGAGCACTTGCAATGGTTAAGAGACTGCTCAAGATGAAACGCGGGAACATCATTTGATATCATAAGCCAGCTAGGGAGGGGGCAGGCAGTCACAATGCATACTTCCTGATATGAATTAGCCAATGTTCTTAACACACAGCTGGGATGGGGACATGATCCTCCCCAGCAGGGTAGAACTGCTTAGCTTTTCTTGAGCATTGTTCAGAAGTATAACATGTACATTGCAGTCAGGTATTAAGGCTCTGCAAATGGATGGCGAGCTTACTCAGCTGCAATGCTACCTGACACGACAGCTGGAAAGGAGCTGGGGAACTGTTATGAGAAGGCCACTTTGGGAGGGTTGCGCAACACAATACACGGTGAAGCAGGAGGGAATGCAACAGTAATAGGGGACAAGTACTTGGAAGGTCAGGATGTGGACTGCCCCAGGGAATTATGAGAAAAGGCAGAAGGTGGAGGGGTGGTTCTGGAAGAGAATGGACGGTGGACTGAGAAGAAAGACAACAGTGGAAGCAAGAAGAGGATAGATTTCAGCTCTTTGCCCTAAAACAACTGACAGGAAGAATAAAGAAGATACAAAGACAGGAGACGGACCCAGAGGAAGAATGCACGCTGCTTGTTTGTGCCAGTAGTTTTCCAAGGGCATCGAAGACTTTGGCAACAAGCAGATACTGACTTCTGCTAAGGTGACTATAGACATTTACCTCAGAGGAAAGTGAACCTCACAGTTGACCCAAACAGGAAGTCAGTATATGCACTGTCACCTACGTTTCTCGAAGTTTTATTGAGAAATATCTACAGATCTCTCAGATGTGGCTCGAGATGGGCCAAAATTGTAGCACTGGATCAAATACTCATTTGGAGAGAGTTCAGATCTGGATTTGGATCTAAACTAGCACATTACTCATGATGGTCACAAATTACATAAGCTGTTGCCATCATCTTCAACATTATTGATTACAGTATCACCTAATATTATGGGATAAGCACTGACAGTGTGGTTAGCACGTTGAATGGTCCCTGCCCCAAAGGAGCTTATAATCTATTTAGACAAACAAAACAAATCAGGCACAAAACACACTGGGAGATCCAGGGGTACGGTTCAATCTTGGAGGACTTTGTTGTGGTCGTTGTTCAATAAGGGGTAAGTCCCCAGAGTGCTACAGTTGTGAGCTAGCATGTGTGGACTTCTTGGAAAAACAGTTACACAGTGGGGATTTGAAAGAAAATAAGTCGGGCACCTGGAGTGCTGGGGTGGGAAGGGTACATGGGCAACATGTGAGAAGGGAGGGAGAGTGAGAATGACTAAAGGGGAGGTGAGGCAATACTCACGGACGGGCTGGAGGGAGTCAGAGGTGTGGCGTGGATGACAGCAGAGATGTAAGTGGTGGTGTAGGCTGTGCTGAGCCTTGAAGGTGAGGACGGGAAGTTTGACAATTTTGTTTAAACCTAACATTCTAAGGTGGAGAGTGGTCCAGGACATGACCTCAGCTAAGCCAATCAGGAGGCATATTTGCATATGAGATGTCATTGGTTAACATTTTCCAGAAATCTGTGACCTCTGAGGAGAAAAGCAATAGAAATGTAATGACTCATCACAAGACTCTTTTCAGCCAATCATGAGGCAGAATTTTCTTCTTGTATGTAACAATCCAGCAAGATGACAACAACAGCCAGAAAATCAGATCAGGTAAACCAGTGCAGCTCCAGTGCACTCCAATGGAGCTATGCTGATTTATACCAGCTGAGGGCCTGGCCCTGGATGCTTCACAATATTAAACTTTATTGTAACTCAGTGGCTGTGTGTCAACGGTGGATTGAGGGACTGTCTTTTGTTGTGTGTTTGTACAGCATCTAGCATAATGAGGTCCTTGTCCGTGACCCCAGATGATACAATAATACAAACAATACATAATAATAATTAAAAAAATTATCAAAAACTGTATAATTATCTATAGGGGAGAATGGCTGTAATTAAAAAAAAATACGACAAATGAATTCTAAAGGGAAGGCACATTTATTTACTGAAATTAAAAGAAAACCATCCGAGACAGGACAAAAAGGAGTTTTTAGAAAGATGAATGACGAGGATTATTTTACTCACTGAAAGTTTTTCCTTTGCTTGTTTAAATACACCTGGAGCCTGGTTTGTTTCACCACCTGCAGCTGTTAGACCCAAAAAAACAAAAAACAAAAAAAAACCCTTGATGGTTAAAAATAATCATTTTGAATTACTGGACAAGTTTAGTATAATCAATTGTCTTGTAAGCACCATGCAAAGCAATGATCTGGTGAATTATTATATGCAGTATACGCAGTTGCCTTAAGAAATAAAAGAATACGTTAGCATATTTGTGATAGTTCCAGTTAATGTATTAATTCTAGCCAGCAAATCAGAATTATGTCCTCCTCTTCCTAGTGATCTAAGATTGAGAGCCAAGATTTTTGAGGAGTGACTTGTGATTTTGGGAACTCAAAATGAGACACCTTAAAGGGGTCTAATTTTCAGAAAATACTGAACAATAGCCCTCTGAATATCAGGCTCTTTTAAGGAATCTCAAGCAATCTCACTAGCTACCTTTCAAACTCTTGGCCAAGAACCCTAAACGAAAAGAAACTGATTCACTGCTGTGTATTCACTCCAATATATACTGCTATAACTCCATGGATGTCAATACAGTCACACTGGTATAAAAGCAGAGTAATGCAGAGGTCAATCAGACCCTGAGACTTTAGTTTAGTATCTTATTATTGAAGCACTGGCACCTATCTTCTTTCAGTGTTATCCTGTGGTTCTTGTCTGATGAAACATGATTTGAGTTACATTTGAGGTGAGGATGATATCGTTTGACTTGGACTCCATCTTAGGGGAAAGCCTAGAAGTTGAGGCACTTTTCAGCAACTTGAGTACCAAGTGTTCACCATGCTGTTATTCAGGAAGCTATGTGTTATGTGAACTCTAACTACTAGTGAAATCCTTTGCAATAGCACAGTACTGGACTCTGAGTGGGCATAGGAGGAAGGTTGGGTGGTCACAGCCGAGGTCTCTTAGCTATAATCCCGATTTTGTTCCACCTGTGAAACCAATCCCAAAACTTTGTCCAGGGTAGCAAAGATGGGTTTCCCCTTGGCCATGGCAGTTGTCCCACCACATCCTCTTGCCTGGAATAGTTGGGTAGGATGAAATCCTGGTATTCTGCAACCAATCTCCATTGTGAAAAAGGTTGCCTTTCCCAATCAATAATTTTGCCCTCTTAAATAATGTTCTTGTCTTGTTTTTTTTCTTTGATTTTAAATTGAGGGAGTGGGGGGGGGGAGAGAGAGAGAGGGGGTGGGGGGGGGGGAAAGAGAACTGACAGTTTAGTTCTGCATTTATAGCTGAACATGCTCAATAAAACCCTCCTGCATTACCTTTTCCCATATCTGTTACTGCTGTTTTTTGGTTTTTAAATGTTTCTCCTTTTTCCTTTGGTATTTAACTCCAACTGCCTGCAGCTATGAAGTAAAGAGCACAGTTTTGTGCTTCTGTAACTGACTTACCTGAAAGCATAACAACTCCTCCATCTGAGCAAAATACCTGGATCATGACGTCACACTGTCCTTTCGTGCTCTGCTCCAGTTTAATCACACAATAAACATATTTAAGACAAGCCTAATGCATGTTTGCCCCAGTTCAAAGGCTAAGCAACTGTGCTGGCCAACCTATGACATCCATGATGTGATGTCACAAAGGCAGCAGCGTCGTCTAACTTCAGCCAATCAAACAACACGATGAAAATTAGGATAAAGTTTAGATGATCAAATAAAACTGTCTTTTCCTTCTGCCTTCTTTCTCTTTTCATGTTCCAAGGAAGGAGCATCTTTTAATAACCATAATTAGTGAGAATCCCCTCTTGAGGAGACTGTGGTTGCCATTAAAATAGTCAGCTTCTGCCCATAGTTACTACACAGTGACATGAGTTATTTTCTGTCCCTTGAGATTATAGGGAAATACTGTGATATCTCATTTACTGTCTCACTGAATGGTAAATGTGGACAAAATTTTGACTTTTTAATGGAGATGCCTGTGTCCCCCACGGTTGCTCTTTGGACAAGTTTCATTTTTAAAGTACAGAAAAGGCTAACATGGACTTTTTTGCTGCTTGGAATGTGCTCAGTTATACAGAATACACTCTGGGGGCATTTGTGGCTAGGTATCCAATTCGGCTCTCACTGAAACCAAAAAGAAAGCTCACATTGATTTCAACGGGAGTGGACACTGCCTCAAACAAATGGTTTTACATTCATCAAAAAGGAAGAATGGAAAACAGGCTTCTTGGATTACACCAGTCAGCTAGGAAAATATACCTTCCCCTCCAGCTCTCAGATCCTGAAGATGCCTGGGGACAGGTCCAGTCCCTGTGTTGGTTATGTCCACCTGAGGGGTGGGCATATTTAATCCTGGATGCCTACACCCCAGCGTGCAATTCTATGAAATATCCTTCTATGCCTCCTAACCCTCCGTGGCAGCAATCACTGGAGTGACTGCGCTGATACAGAAAAGGGGAGGAAGAAGAAAATCAGGCTTTCTGTGTGCTACCTTGTGACTTTTCAGCTGTCTTGAGGATACGCCAATGTTAGTTGTGGGGACTTTCTGTTCATTCAGTGATTTGGTTCATGTTAGTCTGCTTTACAGATGAGCCCAAACCTCAAAGTTCAGTTCCAGACCAAAATTATCCCAAATTTCAGATCCAGGATTTTGGTTCCACACATTATAAAGGCCACGAAATTTAATCTGATTCAGAACTCTCTCAAAGTTGGCTGATGTTTTGGATGAGGGGTTTTTATTTGATCTCAACTCTTACTGCTTGAATAAATTTGGAGTTTGTCCTTAAATTATATTTTACACTTTGGCAACCTTTTGGGTTTGTTTTTAATTTGAGTGAATTCCTTTATACATTACAATGAGGGACAGATAGCACTACCTAGAGCCAGGATGAGTGTGTCTAAGTGATGGGCAGGCTTCCCTACGTTTTTCTACTGGCACACCTCAATTCTGACTAGAAGGCTATAGGAAGCAAAAAAATGTAGAGGTTTAGTGGTAGCCCATGGGAGGAAACAATAGCAGTATACATAAGAAAGAGGTGTGGATATTAGCAAGACTGTAAATCTGTAAAGCCAATAATTTAACCCATGAAGAAACATCTCATTGTTTTAGCCTTAAGCCTCTCACAGTTGCAATCAGATCATGCCAAATAGTTTAAAAATTCCTTTATGACCAATGCAGGATATGAAACCTAGTCTGCAAAGGTGAAGGACTAAAGCATTAAACCAACTTGTGACACCTAGTCCCTAATCCCACAACATACTTTGGGTTCTTTGAAGAATCTTTGAATTATGGTCTTCTGGTCTCATTAAGCTGTGCTTTGTGAAAGAGCACAGGAGGTAGGGGGCAGAAGCGGGTTTAAGACACCTTTTCTCTCCCAGTTGTCGTCTGGAGCTATCTGGAGCACAATGGAGACTACTCTAATTTATATCTTGCTAACCAACGTAATAAACATAGTTTTTAACTTCTGAGCCAAGAAACATAAAAACATTGCCATTTTAGAATATTATATATACCCTGAATGTAAACTAGTAGGGCACGGTTCTCTTCTCATTTACTCCGGTGTAAATAAGGAGCAACTGCATTGCAGTACATGGAGGTGTCAAACTGTGTTACAGGAAAATCATGTCCCATCTCTTAAAAAAAAAAAATTAACAGACAAGTCCAATACTTCTCTTTCCACCCTGATCTGACAGTGCCATCAAGAATAATATTGAGACTGGAGTGAAGATGTTCTAATTCTGGTCTTCTGAATAATGATATATCTATTTAGATACTGTGAGAACCACTGGTTGCCTCTCTCTCATCTTCCCCTACCAAATACTAAGATTTTGAAAACCATTTTTGCTTGAAATGCATTCATCATTTGACCCCAGATTTCTTCTCTCTCAGCGTCGTACTCTGCATTCCAGATTCTCCCTGTGGGTTTTGGTTTGAAGTCATAAACATCAGTAACAGATTTGGAAGTGCCAATGCAGACATGTATAAATGAACAATATACAAGTCTTCTTATTATGCATGAGAGAAAAAAGCAAAATAATGGATATGTATACCATGGTTTAAGCTGTCAACACTTTCCCACCATATAAATTCATCACAAAATAAACAAAATACAAATAATGAAAATAGAGCTTCCTACAACACCACATTCAAGCACAATGCCAAGATACAATCACGGCACTTGGAAGGCCGAGCAATGACAAGCATACATGATCATGGCCTCTGTCAAACAAATAGAGAAATAAAGAAATACTGAAAAAGAAGAATGATACAAAACACCAAAAAGCAGTAATATTCATGAAGGTTGATATTCTCGGAGGAAAAATAAAAATAAAAAAATAGAGAAGCTGCTATAGCAATGAGATTTAAAAAAAAAAAGTGTCTATGTTTGCCAGCCACATTGCATAATTGAACACAGCACAGTCACCTGTCTGCTTCCGTTTAACACAGGAGAGATGAGTTGGTCTAGTATATTTGATAGCAGGTTTTAAAATGATTTTCCTGGAGGGAGAGTGGGCCTGAACTTCAGATTTTTTAGCAAGTTCAGCTTTCTTATACACTGCTATGGACAAGAAAACACAAAAGCACACAATCAGGAAAAACACTCAAACAGTTTTACATGATAACAAATCAACCATTGGCCAAACACTGCTCTGTTATTCCAGTTTGATGCTTTAGGTTGTACTGGACTGAACTGAGGAATTAATTAGTTTGCTGAGGCGAAGGAGTAGTGCATTAACCCCAGATGTGTTGCCTTGTCCGCCATATGGGCATAAAGCTGGAGTAACAGAGGGGTGAGCCTAGCACCTTGTTTTGATGTAATTGTACAATGTCTGATTAAATAGTATTAGTATTATCACAACATTCAACTTCTACAACAGAGTAACCTGGCAGTACTGTACAACAGCAAAAATATGGTAATAGTGAGTGTTAAATGAACCTTTTTTCCTTCTCACTTCATCTCTGGAGAGTGTGCTAGGTTCCTTTTTAGCTATTTTTCTTTCAGGAGTAGAAATCCTGCCTCTCCCAGTTTTAAAAGGTTTCTCTTTTTTATGCTTATCGAGAGATGATCTTCGCAATTCTCTCTCTGTTTTCTCCTCTTTAGGAACAGTCTCTAACTGCTCTGTCATGATGCTCCTATCATCATCTGTAGGGTCAGAGCAAATTATAACAACAAACAGAAAATTAGCAACAAATGTTAACAACGCTTTGGTGGAGGGGAAAGAAATTTGAAAATACAGCAGATTATTTAAAATAAATGGCAGATTATTTTATAACATTTCTGAAATGTGCTGAAATTATTATTACTATTATATTATTATTATGCTTTTTAATCATTATGGTTTGTTGGGAAGCAAAAATATTTTTTTAAAAAAAGGATAATGCACACCTTGAGTATCCGCCCACAGGCTGTCTGTGTCCATGACAGAGTCATCGATAGTTGTTTCATCTTTGAAATCATCATATATCTCTGTCTTGTAATCGGTTAGCAGGATCTCTTCCTTCTCGGGTGAAGCGGGAGCTTCTAGCGAGCCCTCTTTGGGCTCTGCCTGGATGTCAGCGGGTTCCTCCATCTCCATCTCCACTTCCTCTTCAGGCAGGAAGTCCCTTCTTTCCATTTCTTCCTGCTGTGCAGCAGCAAAGCGCACGCTGTGAGAGGCAGATTCACTCTCTTCCACAGTCATCTGCACCACCGTGATAAAGTCGTCCTCAATTGTCACAACAGACTCAATAACTCCTTTCAGTTCCGGCATTTCCTCTGGGCCAGCCTCAGTCAGTGCCTCTTCTCCAGCAGGAGCCTCCAACTCTATTTCTTGGTGCACGTCTGACATGAGTTGATGCTTATCATCATCTTCTTCTTCTTTATGCTCTTTGCCTTCTACAGACTCAGGAGTTAAATCAGACAGTAGCTGCTCCGTGGTTTCTGCAGGTCTCACAGCTATGTCTGGAGTTGTCTCTTTGATTTCTTCTTTAGGCTGTGGTATGCTCTCCATTTGGATGTCGGCAGTCTCTTCTTGTACAGAATCAGCTTTTGAAATGGCAAGCTTGATGGAAGGTTCTTCCACTGGCAATTTTGATGTAATCTCTTCTTCTGATACAGGTGGTTTCTGAGGTTTTATTTTGCCGTCATCAGGTTTCAAAGATTCTCCATTTAAGTCTTCTTGGATTTGATCATGTTCTCCGCTAGACTCGTAAGATTCTTCTTTATCTACTGCTTCCTGATGCACCAGATCAGGCTTAGGCACTTTCTCTTTAATTTCAGACTCAGATAGTTTGGTGCTGTCCTTCATTTGACTAGGCTCAGTTCTTGAAAGAACATCTGCCTCCTTTGGTTCTTTGGGCAAAGAGGCCAGGTCCTTTTGCTGCTGCTGAGCTTCTTGGGCTTCAGGCTCTGCTTTTTTTACAGAATCTGTGTCCTGCTTTGAACCAGCTGCAGCAAACTCATTGATCTCAGTATGTAGCTGAGTCTGGTATTCTTGGTCAGCTTTCCTGGCAGCAACATCCATATCGTGTTTTATAGCATCGTAGTCTGGCCTGTGTGGTGTTTCTATCTCAGCTACCTTTGGTATAATGTTAAGAGACTTTTCCTCCTTCTGAGTCAGTAAAGAAACAAGATCTTTTTCTTTTGTTACCTCTTTTTCTAATGCTTTGTCATTTGCAATATCACTCTCTGGCCCGGCTATATGAAGTTTATCAACTGTACCTTCTTCTTTCATTTCTAAAATTGCATCAGGCCTTTTTTTCTCATGTTTTGTATCTTCAAGGGAATGGATTTCTTTGGAATCAACTTGTTCCTCACTTTTTTCTAGCACGGTAGCTAGCTTATCAGAGCCTTTTTTCTCCTGCTCAATCTCCCTTCCCAGAACTGTTGTGTCACTGGAGATGTTTGGACTCAAGTCTTTTTCACTGCTGAATTCTTCTTTAGACTTTTCAGCTGCTGCCAACTTCATTTCTATCAAAGAGAGGTCAGCTGCCAGTCCTCTTCTCATTTTTTCATCCCTGCCTTCATAAAAGGGGCAGATTTCACCTGTTAAGCTCTCGCTGTCCTGGACTGGAGAAGGTAGTGGGACTGTGTACTTATTGAAAACACAGTAGCCTAAGTCTTCTAGCTGACTTTCAGCTTTTAGAGTTATGTGGTTTTCATCAGTCACAGGAGGCAGGGACGCACCACTGTCTTCTACAGCAGCATCGGAAGGAACCGATTTTCTTCGTGACACCTCTGTATCAGCACTCACAGAAGCTAATCTAGACCTTGTGCCTGCTAGGTCTAACATTTCAGGCAAATCAGGGGCCATTACAGCCCCATTTTTGTAATAATCCTTAGCCAGGAAGGGCGACTCACACAAGGATTCAACCTGAATATTTTCTTCTTCCATTGCTTTTTCCTCCTCAACGTTTTCATCTTCCTCTGTGCTATCTATAGGGAAACAGGGGGCTCTCTCTAATGCTGGCGTGGTTGCTGGCAAGTAATCGTCACCTTCATCCATGCTCCCACTAGTGTTTGTTAGAATATCTGAAGCGAGGGGAGAGAGATCCTGAGCACGGCCAAAGCTGAATCCTAGTGCTATAGAATCTAGACAGGACATTGGCAGGTTAATTGACATACTCCGCTGTTCTATTGCAGATCTTCCCCCAAGTCCTAAGCTCCTGCTTAGAGTCAAATCATCTTTATTTTTACTATGGATCTGTCTCTTATCCCCATACACTTTGGGATCAATAGTGAACATCCTTTCCTGTGGAGAGCTAGGTTCCTCAGACTTATCTGAGGGAAAACTCTGAGCAAGAGTACTATATCCTATTTCATGAGCAGGGACAGTGGATGGTTGATCTGTTTCTAGCTGTAATTTCTTGTCTTCCTTTTTAGATAGTAGAGGATCTGCATGATAAAGTTCATATGCACTTTCCTTAGTGTCACTTAGTTCATAGTAATCACTGCCTTGCTGCTGTGTGTCACTTTTCGTTGCTTCCTCTTTCAAAGCAGACGTTTCAAAATACTTTGACATTCCTGATCTATCCTCCTCTACCTGTATTTCATGACTGGCTGAATCTGAGATATGGAATCTATCCTCCTTAGCATCCTTTTCAATAGTTCTGTCTAGATGAAGTTCATGAGTTGGGCCCTTTTCACTTGTTAACCTTGGTGCATCAGGAGCTTTTTCTGTTGGTTTAGATAAGTGATCTGTATCTATAGGTTCTTTTGCTTTTTCAGGAACTGATTCATGGCTTAACTTGCCAGTGTGGGTCTCTGTGCTCTGCTGCTCTTCCTTTTTGGCATCTACTACTGTTGAGACTCCAGTTCGATCAGTCTCTTCTTCTGCTTTGAGACCATCAGATGATTTTTTAGCTTCACTAACTGCTTTGTCTGGAAGAACTATTTTATCTTCCTGCTCTGCATAAAGTTTAGTATCATCTAATACTTTGGAGGGCTGCCAATCCAGGAAGCCATATCTTTCCTCCTCATCACTCTCGTCCCTTGTCATGTCCTTTTCTTCCCCCCAGGTAGAAACTTTCTGGATGAGTCTTTCTTCTGTAGTTGGTTTGGGGGCATCTGCAGCCATTGATGAGACTTGTCCTGCCTCTGGCTTTTCTGTTTGGTCTTTGTGGATCTTTTCATCTTTCAAAAGATCTTTGGCAATCTCTTTGTCAGAGAACTCTTGTTTTGTTTTGCAACTGTCTTCAAGTTGTGATTTCTGTGAGACAGTCATTGGAGTTTCTGAAAGAGGTTCACTTCTGGCAGCACTAGACAGGTCAATTCTAGATTCTGAAGGCAAAAGAGCAAGATTACTCTTCTGGGTTTCTGTAAAGTCATCTTTATATTTCAGGGGTATAGCCTGGTTAGATGGTATCTGGGTATCTGTACTTCTTTCATCTGTTTTACTCTTCTTCAGCAGGTCAGCTGACAAGTCCATGTGTTCTTGAGATACAAGAGGCTCTGCAGTTGAATCAGCAACTGGGTCTGCAAAACTTACTTCCCCTTTCTTTTGCAGATCTGCATTCAAAGTCTGTCCCGACACAGTTGGATGCATTTTCTCTTCTTTGCCCCATGACTCCTTTTTATCTAGAGTCTCAGTTTTTGCTGGCTGTGGAACTAAGGCATCATGTTTAGATTGCTCATCAGTCTTACTGTCTTTCTCTGACTCACGTTCCTTTGTGTCTAATGGCTCAGCTGTGAAAGGGCCTGTGCCCTCCTGGTCACGGATTTCCATCTTCGAGGCTGTAAGTAAATCTGAAGTAGTTTGGTTGGGTTTTATGACAAATTATTTAAAGTACTTATAGACAGTCATTTAGCTTACAACAATATCTTGGAATATCTTAATGGAAGGGAGAGGGGAAAATATGCAACCATGCAGCAAGGCTAGTCAGTTAGAAATTTGTTTTAAAGTGTTGCACTCTCCTCTCATCTTGATGCACAAACCTTTACAAGTGCATTAATGATAATATGAGTTACACATGTAAATCTGTCTCCACTGAAATGAGAAATATACTCTTTTGTTTCATGTGATTTCTTCATACTCATTACTTGTAACAGTAAAATCATAAATATCCCTCAATTAATATTTGAATGCTTTGCTAGACTCTGAAGTCAATACAAATTTTGCTTTGATAAATGTCTGCAAAATTTGGCCAAGTAACAGTATTCTTGTATATGTGCTTGAAATACACAGTGTATGCAGTTACATAATGCTACATCTCTTTTTAAATCACAAGCTTTTGTGTGTGTAGCTTAATCAAAGGAAATATTAAAATACACAGTACATGGGCTAAGTGTAGACTGAGGGAGCTCATTGACTAATATTACTGATCTTTTACATTTGCTTTTTAGCAAAAAAGAAGAAAGCAGGTTATTTTCATGAAACTGACCTCACACAACATGCACGGGATATGGACCTGTTTGTATTTCCAAAGTTGAGAGGCCTAGCTTTCAGAAATGTAGAGCACTAACAGCTCCAAATGAAGTCAGTGGAAACCATGGGTGTTCAGCATCACTTAATAATGAGGCTCTGGATTATTTTAAAATTAATCAAAATGTTACTCTGACACCTGTTATTGCTATATTCTTAGCATAGTTAATATTCTTTGGTAACATTTTAATATATAATTTATAGATGATTTATTAGTAGTTAATAGACTGATCTTCCCCTTGTGCATTATAAGACAAGAATAATGAAATCTATGCCAGAATGTGTTATAACATTGTTTAGTCAGTTTTTCTTTAAAAAAATAAATTATGCATGTTTCCAAAACATGCTGCAACAAATCTCAGGCAAACAAATTTGGATCTCCGTATTCACAGAAGTTCTCCAGTTGAAGCCAATTAAACCGTTTGTGTGAGTATGGCACACAGGTCTGGGATCATTATCATCTTTAGAGCAATTTGAATTAATCTGTTCATCATTATTTAAAATATTTAAATAGGCTATCTTCAGCTTAAAATATTAACCACCCTTCTAAACATTGTAAGTAGTAAATAAAAACATCGACAACTGTTATACTTCTTCCTCATCTCTATTTTTAAAGTTTTTGTGGTGTTTTGGTGATGGTGGTGATTAGTTGCAACTTATATAATATGCAAAAGCAATACCCATTAGCTTAATTCACTGTGGCATCACTGAGACAAATTAGTTACATGCTATCTTTCTTCACCTATAGTACTGTACCTCTGCTGGTAATGCTGATGCACATACCACATGATATTAGCAGACACAATACCAAAGGAATTTCATCTTGCTCAGCTGGGCCAAATAAAATGACTAGGACAGGCTTTTTTGTAAACACAAGCCTCCAACACCCAAACTCTCTTAATTAGGAAGAGTATGGCTCATCATTACCTCTATGTTTCCCTCTGAAACAACTGATGAGAAATACTGTCAAAAGGACAAACCCTGAAGACTTACTTAATTTTTACTCAAGCAAAACTACTCATTTCAATTTGATCAAAACTATAAAAACTATTGATAGTTTTTCCTAAGTGAGCACCTTAGGATTTTACCCTAAGTGCCCAATTCCACACTTCATTATGAAGGCAAAAATCCCATTGGGATCGATGGGAATTGTGCCTGAGCAGGGACTTCAGGTTGGGCCATAAACTTGTAATAAGCTAAAATAAATGAAAATTCAAAGTTTTGGCAATGGTCAAGGAGGGAAGGGAAGGCGGGGAGCTGATTGCAATGAATGGTGAGGATATGACATAAGAAGCAATAGCCTTACAGAAACAAAACCAGAATGCACTGAAGCATAAACAAATAATAACACTGCACATAGCAAGCAAAAATATTTCTATAGTTTAAGCCTCTTTATGTCATAGTCTAAGTCAATAAATCTCCTTTTTTTTAAAAAAAGAAAAGCAGATGAATCTCTGCACCAAAAAGAAAAAAAGTATATATATAGATTAGCAATGTGACTGGCAAACACATCTGAGATGGGGGGGAAAAAAAGGCTGATGTGGCAGTATCAGCTTAGCTGCAAAGCACATTGTATCACAGCAAAGTAAAAAAAATCAGGAATCAGCTGCAGTGGTGGGAAATCATTTGTTATACAGCATCTATGCAAATTGGGTTACCCGATACATACTCGTCAAGCATAATAACAAGAACAATAATAATAATAAATGAGAGGAGGAGGAGGAAATGGAGCAGCCTTGGAAAGCACTGGAGAAAGCAGGAGAAGAACTCCATTTGCAGCAAACACATGCAATCCTAAGGAGCACACACCTTCCTCAGCCAAGGAAGGTATATTTGCTTTCAGGGGCACCTCCTCAACAACTGTTATGCTTTTCCTGCTGGGTGCCACACTTAGCACACTGTCTGCATGATACACTTTGGCCTCCGAACCAGAATCCAGCTGGCCCTCTGCCCGCTCTGAAGGCTCAGCAGAACCACTGTCTTTCCCCAGCTCCTTTCCAGGAAGAGCTGATGGTTTCGCTTCCTCGGCATTTGGACTTTCTACTGTTTCTTCTTCTTGGGGGATGGAAAAGGAGGTGACATCAGCAGACAACACAAAGTACAAAGTTCAGTAGGATTGTTCTTACAGTAACACTTTCAGCTCTATAGGTGGGCTAGATTGCCACCTCAAGGCTGTGTCAGCTTCCATCCCATTTAGTGTGTGTGTGTGGGGGGGGGGGGTGCGAGTGAGTTTGCCTTAGAACGAAAAAGGATGTATTATTTTCTGGTTGCCAAATTGCGCTTTGCATGGCAACATTTAACAGCATTGTTTTCCTCCTTGAGAAGCATGTTTAGGTTGTACAATGAGAGCTGAAAGTGTTTTACAGACCTGCCCTTGCAACGTGGAGAGGACTGTAGATCAAACATCCCGAATACTCATTGGAAATGGAGATGGTGCTCGGTGGTAGATGGCTGTGAAAAGTCTGATGTATCCATGTAGTCACAAAGTGCATTGAAATTTTTTATAAATGTGCTGTTTTCTCCAGTGCAGAAAGTAACTCCTCTCCCTAACCTTGAGGAAATTGAGCACTAACTGCTTAGTGAGTTAACCTATTACAAGGCACCTAGTTTGGCGTGGTGCTAATATAATTATATTAATTTTAAGCATATTTTTGGTTCTTCTCTTGCCATAGCAGAAGAACATTGAAGAGTGATTAATGAACTGTTCATTATGGGCCGGACTCTGGCACTCATACTCAGGTTGAATAGCGCCTTACCTCATGAGTAAGGATACGATTTTGTCATGGAAGTCCCAGATTCCATGACTTTAACAAATCACTGTAAATTCTGCCTTCAGCTTCATCCCCTCGCTCAGGCAGTCAGCCCCCCGCAGCTGTGGGGCAACGGTTGTCAGCCTCGGCTGTTGGGGCCCAGGCCTTCTGTGATTCATTGCTTATTGCTCACATCTTGCCCATGAATTTTAATGAAAATCCCTGTGCCATAATCTTGACTTTACCCAGGAACATTCCCAATGATAACAACTGGGATTATTCAGACCTCAGCTCAGATGCTTAGTAGTCCCACTCAAGTCAACAGGAGTACATGTGTGCCTCAAAGTTAGGCCCATGCTTAAGCCCCTCACTGAGTCAGGTTGGAGTTAGGTGTTAGTGAACCTGAATAACAGTGGTTGTATCTGGCTCTGTTTTATTGATGCTAAACCTCTCTGTAAAGAAGTGATTTTTCTCCTGAGGCTAGTTTGGTAAAAAGAACTAAATTTATGCCTTTATAAATCACAAAAAGGAATGTGTTCATTAACCTGTACTGAGAAAATAGTTATCCAAAGTAGAGCATTATTAATTAAACTATAAAAATAAAATTAGTTACGTAATTCATCTCAAATTAACAGAAGCCAGAAGATTTGGAATTTGAACTGTAACTGTGTCTTTCATCAGATCATGGTGCCTAGGTGTTCCAGAGATCTTTAAGCATAGGTGGGTTTAATCTAACATAAAAATATAATACACTGGCATAATAAGGGCAAGTTAGTGACGGTGTTCAACTACAAAATCTTTATTTCCTTGCTTAAATACTTAACTTTTTTTTGGCTTCATTTTCTTTTGCATTTATACTTCTTTTTAAAATTTGAGATAAAAAATGCAATTCTCTACTCCATTTTTGTGCTGATGTAACTTCACTGCTATCACGCAAATAACACAGCTGCAGAACAGGTGGAATAAAGTGAACAATTTGGTCCAAAGAAAGTATAATTAGCTAAATGTTGTAAATAAATGTTAAAATTATAGATCATAATGGCTCTTTCAGTATTATTACAGCCCATCATACCAATATTATTTTGAGTATACAGTTAAAAAAGAAACACTACCAAAACAAAAGTTACATGACATATCTTCTCATATGTTTTTACATTGGGGAAAAAAAAACTACTCCGCCAAGACCATAGATTTTTGCTTTACTGCTGAGTAAAATTTTACCACTGGCTTACAATCTCCAAAACATGAGGTTTATAATGGAAACATTTATACCGTCTTAATTATAGCTGTAGAAAAAAAAGATTTTCTACTTGACCGGACAAGCATCTGTATCTTCAGATGGTAATAACTACACACACAAAAGTCAAATACTAGTTCTACCTAAAAATATAATGAAACACTTGATTTTTCTATTAATTTCTCCCCTTTCTAGGAAATAGATTTCCCTATCTGATCCAATACTATTATAATATTCAATATACTCTTCAATATCAAGCTAAATTCTCTGGTGTGATAAGCTCATCACTGACATGATCTCATCAGTTCTTCTCATATGTTTTACTGAACAATTACAGATGTTCAGGGCTATTCTTCTGTGATTTAAACCTCTGTAGAATGTTGTATTGTAAACATTGTTCAGATCCAGTTTAAGTCCCAGGCTGATTTAGCACAACAGCGTTAAGTGTGACATGGTCTATTTGGTCTTGACTGAGAAGCCAACACTCTTTTCACTATCTGGAGTAGGAACTGACTCCACAAAATTCATTCAACCCTTCTTCAACCATCTTGATAAAATAATATGGCTAATTTTACTCAATAAGGGGCTCAGCCTAATAAGAGATGGGACGCAGAATGATCGCAACAAATGTACTTAAATGTCTGTCTTACATGCCATCTTGTTGATGACCAGACAAACACATTGTCAGCTGGACACATGTGGAATATTGGTAAAGACACATAGGTCAAGCTAATCCCTATGAAGTCAACGGAGATACACTAGGGATTAATCTGGCCTCCTTTGCCCTACCTGGTGAATCAAAGGTGATCAGTAATTTTCTACTGCTGTCCCAGTGGATGGGTGTTGTTTTTTTTCTGTAGCATTAACAACTGGCTTAACTCAGATATCAAATGATCGCCCTACTTTCCATGGCAGTGATCCTCTCCCAAAAGGAGAGGGAACAATTTATGTTTTTTTTAATTAGCTGCTTCTTTCACTGCAATAACCAAGGCCATTTTACTACAAATTATGGACTAAATTCAACTCTGGTGGAAGTGGCTGCATCTCTGTTGGCCATCATGGACTTGGGTCCATTTACAGCCGTGCTGCATTTGGCTCCACAGCTGCAGCTCCCCTCGGGGTGCATGGATTCCAGAGATACTTTACCTCCATGTGGAAAAACAAACAAACCCTAAGGGCTCTCTTCCACAGAAACTAGTTACTTGATGCACCATAATGGAATATCATGGAGCAGGATGGAAAGGAGGAAGAACAAAGAGGCACCATGCCTGATTCACCTTCATCGCAGCCTAACAAGGCCTCTGTACTCTGCGCTGTAGCACTGGGGAATGTACTAGAATCAGCCCACTCTGAGCTGAACAAAGGGTGCTCATAGCACTCCTCGTCTGAATGGCAGGGGTCCTCAATGGGCACAGACACTGAAATGGAGGGTGCTAGCTGTTTATGCCTCTCCCCACTGGCGGCAGACCTATAGCATGGGCAGCTGTGTAGAGGTCCCACCTTTTCCTCATCCCCTTCATCTACAAACAGACACACACAGGAAGAAACTGCAGGGAGAACTGGACATACAAAGATAAGACAAGACAGGATGGACACATGCTCAGACACATCAAGCTGCTATGTCAGTGCTTTTTAACCTTTTTTCATTTTCGGACCCTTAAAAAAATTGAATGGAGGTGTGGACCCCTTTGGAAATCTTAGACATTGTCTGCAGGCTCCCCAGCAGTCCATGGACCACAGGTTGAAAATCACTGTACTATGTCATACAATGGAGTGGACGAAACCAGCCATGCTAAGCAATGGAAGACGTGAGGTTTACATTCATTTAAGGTATCATTTATATATTTATTTCCTGTCTCTCAGCCCCTATAATAACAGTACCCAAGCATCAAAAGTATCAATGAATTCAAAATCACTCTTAGTTATAGAAGGGCTATATGCTGCACTCAATCCAAAACTGACAACTCGTATTGAAGCCAAAGGAGGTTACAAACATAGATAAAGGGTAGAAGGTAGCCCTGGTGCATCCCAGGATCGAGCTGAATAATCCCTTCAGAAACAGCTGGACCATTTGAAAGTACAATATCTAAAAAGCTACTTGCATTTAAGGAAATCCATTTACTGTACTTTGGTAGACGCTGTTTTTGTTTTTTCAACCTCTGTAACTTCTTTCAGCTACACATCAATGAATGACAATTTAACCTAAAGAAAGATAGTTGTTTTAAGCTGGTGGCTATCCTTTCTGTGGTAAAATCCTCCCACATACAGCTGCCTTTCGGCAGTTTCTTTTAGTGTCCATTCCTGCCCTATATATTGCTTTGCTATGTTCCTGTAGCCTACCTGGCTCTCTGCTGGGAGTTTTCCAATGCACTATAATGAAGGCTTTATTCATCTCCCACTGAAAAGTTAGAGTGTATCATCTCAGGTTAGCTCAGCTACTGATAGCAAGAGGAGGATTCGTGCAGTTTCTAATAACACAGGTTAATAAAATAACAGCTGCAATAAAAAATAGCCAACTATCCAACCTATTAAACGGAACAGGAGTGATCTGAGATTTCACATCGTTGGTGGTGCACACTGAACCTGAGTGAACTCATGAAGAACTAAAATGTTAGTTTTCTGACTACTAGAAATTAAGTCTCAGATTGACCATCCTCTGAGTGTGATAGATAGTGACTTGTTGACCACTTTATTCATAGGATATACTCTTCAGTCAGTATCTGTAAGTGTAGATTACCTGTTGAGTTTTCTGCCAGCATGAAAGTTGCAAAATAATTTCTTTTTCTTCTCCTTCTTTGATATAGGTTCCTGAACCCTACCCAACCTCAATAACAAAGAAGTTAATCAAGCCAGTTAAAGTTTCCAGATCTATGTACCTGAGCATCCCACTGTAGAAAGCAACACCGCCGTGGCTGCAGAGTGCTAGTTCTAGCAATGAAACCTAACCTAGGTGAACACTTGAAGTAAGAAAAGGAAATCTGACAGAGGGATGTGCATGAGTCATGACCCACCCCCAGATATCTGTCTCACTTATTATTCCATTTTAGGCTGTAGCATATTAATTTACCAGTCGCTGTAATCATGAACAAGCCGTGTTCTTCCATTTATGGTATATCACTCCGTTTATATGGAGATGAGTAAGTGGGTACAGAAAAGTTAGATGTAAAAGCCAGGCTGTGCGGTTTTCACTCACGTTGGTGAACAGTTAGGCACACCACTAGCTTCATTGACTTTGGTGTGTCTGCTCACAAAAGGGAGGTCTCAGCAACATGAGGAAGGGTTGCATAAACCTTCCCCCATTTGGCAACAAGCTACTAATCTCATAAGACGTGCACTTAAAAAATAATGGACTGAGCAAGGTATCCTAGCTAAGCCATGAGAATAAAAATTGCCTCCTGACTCAATTTGCTAGTGAATGCTACCGAACAGCAGATGCTTTCCTTGATGGGCTTTGGAGACAGTACATGCAACTCCTGAGGGAATTCTGGGCCACTGCACACATGCAGAATTCATGCCCCCTGCAGATTTATTTGCTTCTCCCACAGAAAAATGACGGATGGGAAAACAAAGGGAAGCCGCAAAAGCGGTCACGCACCCCTCCCCAGCAGCGCAGCATGTCGTTTCAGGTACCCTGAGCAGCCGGTGGAGAGGAAATCACCATGGGGCAGTGAGGGACAGGGCTAGAGACTCCCTGGCTGGTGACTCCTACCCTGTGCCAGGCTCAGCTGCTACTTCCAGCTGGGCTGGAGGTGGGGGAAGACAGGACTTCCTCTTTCCCTTCAGGTCAGACTCACCCCTAGAAACCTATGCTGGCTGCAGGAAGCTCCGCAGCTCCCCCCATCACTCCTCAGCGGGGGGGGGTCACTGTACAGGGAGCTGCTACTCCATTCACCGAACCCCCATGCACCCCGAGCCCTCATACCCAGATCCCCCATTGAGCCTCAATCTCCCACACTCAGAACCCCCACAAAGCCTCCCATACCTGAACCTCCACCCTGCTGAGCCCCACTCCTGCATCCAGAGCTCCCCTGCAACCAGACCCCCCTGCTGCGCCCAACCCCTGTGCACCTGGACCCTCACCCCACTGAGCCCCAACCATCTGGACCTGGACTCCCATCCATCCCACCAAGCCCCACTCCCCCAGCACCCAGACCCTCCCACTGAGCCCCGCACCGAGCTCCATCCCCCATATGCAGATCCCCCCTGCTGAGCCCCAACTACTTTCACCTGGACTCCCTGCAGTGTCCCATTTTTACTCAGAACTCCCCCAACAAGCCCCTGTGCATCCAGATCCCCCCTGCACCCGGACTCCCCACTGAGATGCCCACGCCCAGATTGCCCCACACAGAACCTTCTCAACCCCTACCTGGATCCCCCCACACTAAGCCCCTCCACACTTGGATCCTGCCTTGCTAAGCTTTCCTACCCATACCTGGTGCACCTGGCATAGGGGGAGCAGCCAGGGCCCCCCGTGTTTCTGGGGTGGACCAGGGTCAGGCACAGCCTCACCATATCCTGGGTGGGGGCTGCAGGGTGATCTCCCACCTCTGTGCAGACAGTGGTCCGTGTTGCCCTCTGCCATGCTGGAGCCTCCACATTTAATTATTGACAAATAAAACCTGCAGAATTTTGCAGAATTTTAAAATATTGTTCACAGAATTTTTAATTTTTTGGTGCAGAATTCCCTCTGGAGTAATGACATGCACAATCAGCACTACCTCCTCCTTGCAGGATGGGACACATCTGGCTAAGCAGACCCAGATGAGGAATGAAGTGGGATTCCAGGGGGTTTTTTTAGTCTCAGTTTGGATGTGCTTCTTTGTCTATGTATGCAGAGCTTTGAGATGCTAGTTAGCAGCTTGTCTGGCACGAATTAAGTAATTATATTTCTCTTGTCTGCATGAGTTTTTAATTGTTCCAGACTCTTTTACAATGGCAGTTTTCCCAACCTGGTACTCAGCTTGGAACACGTTGCTCTTAGCTACATCTGTGCAAGCAGTTGTAGTCAGAATGACTGCATCCACGTAACCAAGATAAAAATTTAGCCCATCAACTGTAAAACACATAATAAAGTTGTCTTCCACAAATGGCCACATATAGCTTTATTAAGGCATATTAACATATTCCTTGACTCATAGATTTTAAGGCCAAAGGGGTCCATCATGATTATCTATTCTGACCTCCTGCACCCACCCATTATTGTAATAGACCCATAACCTCTTGCTGAGTTACTGATGTCCTCAAATCTTGATTTAAAGCTTTTAAGTTACAAAGAATTTACCATTTTTTCTAGTTCAAACCAGCAAGCGACACATCCTGCAGAGAAAGGTGAAAAACCCCTATGGTCTCTGACAGTCTCACCTACGGGAAAATTTCTTCCTAACCCCAAATATTAGTTAGACCCTGATCATGGGGCAAGACCCACCAGCCAGACCCTGAGAAAGAATTCTCTGCAATAACGCCAAGCTCTCCCAATCTAGTGTCCCATCTCTGGACATTGGAGATATTTCCTAATAGCAGACACAAATGGGCCATATGCCATTGCAGGCAACCGCATCATACCATTCCCTCCATAAACTTATCAAGCTCAGTCTTGAAACAAGTTAGGTTTGTTGCTCCCGCTGTTCTAGAATTTCACTACTCTGATGGTTAAAAACCTTTGTCTGCCTAATATCAAGTCTAAACTTGTTGATGGTCAGTTTATAGCCATTTGTTAATTAAATAACTCCTCTCCCTCCCTAGTGTTTGTCCCTCAGGGTATTTATAGAGAACAATCAGCCTCAGCCTTCATTTTGTTAGGCTAAACAAGCCAAGCTCCTTAATTCTCCTCTGATAAGGTAGGTTCTCCAGTCCTCTAATCATCCTAGTAGCCCTTCTCTACATCTGTTCCAGTTTGAATTCATCTTTCTTAAACATGTGAGACCAGACTTGCACACAGCATTCTGGAGGAGGTCTAACCAGTGCCTTGTAAAATAGTAACGATACTTCCCTATCTCTACGAGAAATACTCTCCTGATGCATTTTAGGATTGCATTAATCTTTTTCATGGCTGCATCCATTTGGGGGCTCATAGTCATCTTGTGATCAACCAATACACTCAGGTCTTTCTCCTCCTCTGTGACTTCCAGCTGGTAAATGCCCAGATTACAGTAAAATTTTTATTGTTAGTCCCTAAATGCCTGATCTTGCATTTGGCACTAGTAAATTCCATCCTACCTCTGTTACTCCATTTTTCAAGGTCATTCAAATCTCATTTATTCATCAAATGGTTGACTTATCACACAGCATTTCAGAGGTAATCTAATTTAAAGACTATAGTCAATAAAGAACAAAGAGAATCTGTTTTGTCATTAATTACACCTCTCTGTGCCTCTTAGAGCAAGTATTCTGTAATGGGGAGGTTACACTTGCTGATTTATGAAATGCATATTGCTCATCAAACTATCACATGCCATCAAAAGCATGTGACTTGGAGCTGCAGCTATTACCTCCGTGTATGATATGCAACTACAATTGCATAAGGGAAACATTGAGGAAGAAATATTATGGTGTGGACTAAAATAGATAAAAAGATACTTTGTGTGTGCTTATGTACATATATACATGCATACATATACACATACATTTTTAAAACAGGAAATTATTATTATTATTATGACCTAGTTCTTCCATATATCTGTGGGGGGATTATTAGTAGCACAATAATAAAATGTGGTGATTTCCATTTACAATTGCTCACGGCTCTTTCCTGGCAAGTACTAGGCAGTTTTAAATAAATCTTCTTCCGGCTTAGGATCCTAGTCAGTCATTTGATTTAAGATCCTTAGCTCATTTGTAGATTTCAATCTGGCTAATAACGGTGACCTATATTTAAAATTCTTGAATATTTTTGCAGATACGTGTATGAATAGAATAGAAAAAAAACCTTATATGTAAGAACTTATGTCATGCCGCCTGCACTTCATTTAGAATCATAGACTCTAATTCTCCAGATACTTACTTACCAGCTTAAGCACTGGCAGGATTGGGAATTTAGATTCTGAGCAAGGTCTCCAATGTCTTTCCTTGTCTCCATAAACTTATATTTTGCAGCCATCTATATTAATTTTCCAAGCACCTATTTTTGAAATGTAAAATGCCTAACTGGTGCAGTTGAAGAATCTCTTTTCTAGTAAACATTTTAGGCACTAAACAATGCATTCAAATGCAGGATTCCTTTTACAGGACACCATGAGAACTCAATCTCTGTTATTTTCAGTGAGGTACTTTTTGTTTTCTGCAGCAAAGTAGTAGCAAATAACTTGTGACAGAATGATATTTATTCCTTCCTGCTGCAGGAAGAATGCAGCATGTGGACCCATTCATGCTTATTCACTCATAACGGGAAGACAAACTATTCATTGATCACAATACCGTTAGTTCCAATCTGCAGTATTTTGCATCTGATAGCAAGATTATCCAGGGTTAAGATTCTGTGGCATATTATTATATTATATATTATTATTATTATTATATAACTGTCCACAATATAATGTCTGGTTATTTGCATCCTGTGGAGTCTCTGTTGAGGTGACTATATCTGTCCGTCTATCTGTCTGTCTGTATCCCACAGAGTTTGCTTTAAATGGACTGTTTTAACATATATTCTTTCATCAGGGCAAATAGGTTACCAGAGAGTTAAAAATCAACAGTAGGGTAAAATATTTAGGATTATTTTGCTGCTGATTCTTCTAAATTTATTTCCTACTAATAAATTAATTTAACTGCTAAGCCAGTTAATTCACTCTATATTTCCAGTTCATTTTATTATATTGATTAAAGTCTCAATTCAAGAAAGCATCATTATTCAGGAATGTAGTTAAGCACGTGCTTAAGTCTGCATTGAAGTCAAGTTAAAGTTAAAGTTAAGCACGTGCTTAACTGCTTTTCTTACCTTAACAAGTATAGATTTAAGTGAATGCTTAGGTGCTTTCCTGAATCGGGGCCTGCTTGAGTATTAAAAAAAACTCATAGGTTATTATGCAAGGTAACCAGAATTTCACTGCTGTAACAATTGATGATGTTCAAACCAGCAAACCTGATAGAGGGCACAGAGCAAAACAGGAAATGTCAAATTACAAGAAATTTGCATCTATATTTCAGTAATATTTGTTGAAGTATTTTTCAGTGACAAATACAATCAGTAAAATATTCAGATAATGTTTTGCTATTACTTTCTCCTGAATCACAAAATAGATTCTGAGAAGGTGGAAAAGAGATTACATTCTAGTGCTAAGAAACAGATAGAGGGAAGTGACTGACATGGCTAAAACTGAGTATGTTAGTTATGTGATTTTAGATTACAGGCTGGGATGTTAGGAACCCAACTCACATTGAGTTTCGATGGAAGATGATTGCCTAACTTTGACAATACCAGCCAAACGTCTTTATGGCAGAGGTACTCAAACAATGATTCATGTATTATAGGTGGTACACAGAGCACTTCCTGGTAGCCCAAAGAAAGCTGGCTGGTCACATGGCGATGGCTCCTCCTCCTTGTACTTAACAGCTAAAATGCTTGAAAAGGCATCAAAAATACATTAAAGGGTGAGTTTGTCAAAACCGCTCAGCGTGAGTCTGACTTCACTGTCACTGAAGTCATTGGTAAAATTCTCATGGAAGCAGTTAGGTCAATGCTGAGCACTGCTGAAAATCCCCTTACCAAACACTTTCCTAAGATTATTTTTCTATGTAAGCAATCGCTGTCGTTACCATACAGGGATGTCACATCATCATGAATGGGAAGAGAAATGGCCTGCATGACCATGGATTAGTGTGGGTGGGAATGGTCCAGGTGACAATCTGTCTGTTAAGCGTAAAGAAGACAGAGAACACCTACTTTATAGGTTGTTAACTGGTTATAGGCAAGAAAATACAGGCCCTGCTTAGTCTGTCTGAAATATTAATGGAAATGGAGGAGAGTAATTGTCCTGGCTGATATGTATTAATTTGTTGTTACCATTTTATTAAGATCATGTCTTATATTGTTGGTTTTGTTTTTAAGTTTTTGTTTTTTGGTAGATCTGTATTGTTTATTCATAACAGCTTTATGACAATTTCTTAAGAAGGGAAATAATGTCTTTAAATGTTAATATGATTTACTCGCGTCCTTCTTTATTTCTATAACAAAAATGTCATCTTTATTATTTTTGTCCCTTCTAAACACGCTCAGGCAAAAAGATAATGTATTTTAAAGTCTACAATACAATGTTTTTACACAAAGGCTAATTCAGTTTTAGCTTCTGGGTATCTTTTGAAAATACCTTTTAGAAAGTCATTTTTAACTGGAAATAATCTCTGTTTACAGCACTTGGTTCCTTTCAATTTGTAAAATATACTTATTTGGTTTAAAAAAAGCTTATCCCAAAATACATACTTTAAAATGTAAGAAAAAGTCTATGAGAGGCATTTAGATTCATTTTTTACACAGGACAATGGAATTAGGGGACAATCTTACAAAGATCTGAGCACAGAAACTGCCACGTTGGGAATACAAAGCAGCAGCAGCACTGTTTGTCCAGATCCATTTGATAAAACGATAAGACAGCACTTGGGAAAATTTCAACTCCTGGAAAAATAATCACATTACAATATTTGTGATCACCAAAATAATTTCAGTAAGAGCAAATTAGTTATCTTACCTCCAGCAGCACTGCAAAGAGACCTGCTCATCTGAACGTTTGTCTGTGGCTGAATGAAAGAATCAAACCTACATTCACTGACTCTTTTCTCTCCTGAAATGTATTTGACCCAGAAATCTCTCTCCCTTCCTCTTTTCTCTTTCCTCCTTCTTCTTCTTTTTTTTTTTTTAATTTGTGTTTGCTGCATGGCTGGCCACATCTACCTTTGTCATGTCTACAACACAGTGATTTCCACCCTGGTATGACTGAAGGAAATATCCTTTGGTTTCAAAGCAATGCAAGGCACAGACAACAGCACTGGTAAAACATTCAAGAGGAAAACAACAAAAACGAAAAGGAAAACTAAGGTATACATACAGAACTTTTTGTTCAACAACTTCAGAACTGGATTAAATTCTGTAAATACCACTGCATTACACAGAGCAGACAGATGGACAGACACAAAAAGGTACACACAGACAACTGAGTAGCATGTGGGGCTGAGAGTTTAAACAGGTATTGTACACATGGGGTCAAATCTTGCAGTCTTTACTCATGCAAAGTTCCCACTAAAGTCAAGTAGGAGTTTTCCTGACTAACTACTGCCAGATTTGGCTTATTAGTACTTAACCTTATCAGGCAATCCTGACTCCAAGCAACAAAAGTTCAATATAGCTTCCAGCTATAAGGCCTTGATCAGGTGAATAAGGAATTTGCTGAATCAAGGCCTAATTCACTGAAAGAAGCACAAGACAATATTAACTAGAGCTGTTTGAAACTTTTTAAATTTCGATGAAAAACTAGACAAAATTTTTGGTGACAATTTTTACTAACATTTCCTTTGTTTTCTCAACTAAATCTAATATGAACTACCCCCCCAAGAGCCAACCATAAAAGAGAAGCTTACAGCACTTTGGACCTCTTTGGCCATCAGTGACTGAGGAACTACAGTACAGGAGCTCTGACAATGTTTCCCTTATAAACCTATATTTGCAGGAGGTTATAAACAAGTCCAATGAAGTTTTCTCTCAAACTGAAAGTTAGTAGAAAAGTTTATCACAGAAACATTTTTTTTTAAATCCAACCTTTAAAGCAAACAACATGAATGCTGTAAAAACTATCATACTTAACAAGTATGTAATACATTATATCTTCCAACCATTCTACAATCATTGACTCTAAAGTCCTCACAACACCTCTGTGAGGTAGGCAAGCAAGCATTATTATCTCATTTTTACATATGAGGAAAGAGAAACACAAAGAAGTTAAGTAGCTTTTTGAGTCATTTGCAGAGCTGGGAACTGCTCAGTCTTTTAGGCCAAAGACATGGCTACTGTTCTGTCACTTCTTTGCATTGATACAACTAATAAAATGGCTTCCATTTAAGACATTTGGCAAGTGATCAACCTATAACATTGTCAGTTAATCAATTTTGCTGCTGTATAAAACCCGCAAAGTAATAAGCAATAATACAGTTAGTGAAAACAGTGTGCAAAGCCAATACCGAACCCAAGGTAAAGGAGGGATCTTAAAATTGGTCTCAAGCAGATCAACAACCCCTTTTTCACTCTGTTACCAAAAATCAAAAAGCACACTCCCGAACAGTAAGATAATCAAATAAATCAACACAAAAAGAGCAGTGAAATAATCAAAATGCCCCTAGCAATCCTAAAAATCTTTGCCAGGGTAGTACTGGTTTCCTTTTTTTTTTTCCTGAGTGGTTTTATTTGACTACCATTACCTTTGAGTAGACATTGTAATATTTGCTCAACAACAGGAATGTGAATCTTACGATAATAATGACAATGAAATCAAAGTTTGCATATTGGTTACTGCACATGCCAGGTAAGTGTTTTCAATACAAAGTACCCAAGGATGTGACATTTGTCAATGTATACAGGAGATGAACTGATCCAAAACGCAGGGAGATCAGCTATAAAAAAAGTGTCTCATTGCAGAACGTCATGGTAAACTGAGAGCTACCACATATTGGGACATCACATAAAAAATACATATTTCCAACACTAGTGCAGGAAAAATCACACACAGTACGTACTCAACAGACAGTAATATCTTATTTCTATAACATTAATTTTCAAGATATTTATTTTTAAAAAACAAGAAGGAAGGTGACATATGAAAACTATATTCATACTATAATGATAATGTCAGATGTCTGATTTAGCTCACAAAGACAAAGGAATTCAAAGGGCCGAATTTTTCTCT
Source organism: Gopherus evgoodei (assembly GCF_007399415.2). Classification (NCBI taxonomy): domain Eukaryota; kingdom Metazoa; phylum Chordata; order Testudines; family Testudinidae; genus Gopherus; species Gopherus evgoodei. Next base: position 15,851,852 of record NC_044332.1, read on the forward strand.
CAGATCCATATGTTAACGGGAGACTCAGACACCCAGACCCTGATTCAGCAGTCTACCTCTATTCATCAAAACACATAACCACGGGCTTAATGTTAGGCAAGTGACTTCAATGGGGTTTAACCACATGCTTAAAGTTAAGCACATGATTACATGCTTTCTGAATTGTGGCTTCAGGGACAGAAGAATGTGGACATTATTGGGTTATTACTGTTTGGATCAGAGAGTATAATTTGCTTTAAGAGTAGAATTTCACTTTGGCACCCTTGTACAGAATCCCTATATACACTAAGGCACAGAAATGTGAATTAAATCTGGAAAGCAGAAGGAGTAATCAAACTCTGAATCTCCTTGCTTGCATGCATGGACTTGGATTGTAAAACAACATTAATGTTGGTTAATTTCCAACTAAATGCATCTTAACAGATTGTAGTAATCAATCTTTAACACCATGTTCTAGGCTCACACCTGGGAAGTCTCACTATTTAGACATCTTGGCTTGTAATATCTATTAGTGATTATTTTTCACATATATATATGTCTGTGTATTTATTTTTGCTTACTTCCAATTATCCCTGTGTCTATGTATATATCTCATTTGTATGTTACGGTCACTTTGCAGAGGGCACCTCATTGCGGGAGAATGCTTACTCTTTAAGCTGAAGCTGGCAGGAAGTATTTCCATTTACTATTTCCTCCACCTCTTCATTTGAGCGCTTGTTCCCTTCCTCGATAGATATACTCTGAAATGTCCAGTGGACCCTTACCTTCTGCCAATGTTCCAGTCTGTTCTGAGGCTGGTGATGGAGGCGGGGAAGGAGGCAGATTAGCTGATTCTTCAACTGTTAGAGATTGAACAATGCAAATGAGAAAATGAGATACAGCAATTAATTCCTGTGAAACCATTAGATGCTGAGTACAAGCTGCAATTCTGGCCTGTTCGGAGAATACCTCAATGGAGGTTGTGCTTAATGGATTTTCAGATATACTCCCTTTTTCAATGTATTATTTTAAACCTATAATGAAAGGAAAACATATCCTTTTAGGTGCTCTGCCTTGTGTTCAGAGTCTGGTCCCAGGGTACAGCAAAAAGAAATAAAATAAAATAAAATAAAGAAGTATCAGTCCTTTGTGTTTGTGTCCCATCTGTTAGCCAGATCAACACTATTGTTCATTCATGATTTTGAGAAAGCTTCATTCACAAACGTATGATGGCAACATATTTAAATCAGTGAGATTTTAAAGATTCAGTTCGATCATCTGGAAAAGGGATAAATAGGCACCCAATCCCAAGCTTAGTTTACCTTTGGGTAGCTGGACAAATAGCACTTTGTTGGGTTCTTACATTATTACAACCTGGATATTTTTTTCGTTTCTGCTGGGTTCAGGGCTAGCTACATAATATATGCAAATGTTCCTTGTCAAAGTATGAAAGGTACCAGCTGGAAGCATCATCAAGGAAGGAAAACAAGTCAATGGGGAACTTCTGTCAGCCATCTGATCATGATATTTCAATAGAGGAAGGTGCTGTATTGAAGCCTAATCTTTTAAGGTTTTAGATTAATTCCCAATTAAGGGTCTTATCTTGTTCCCACTGAAGTTAGAGGAAGTTTTGTCAATGGTTTCAGTAGCAGCAAGATTAAGCCCTAAACAAGGTATCTCTTAAGTATAGTTAGATTCCTCATCTGATTTCACAGAAATAGTTTTGAGTATTTCTTCAGAGTTAGTACTGGGATCTATCAGGTTTTTAAACTTTATGCCACAGTATTTCCTGGGCTGCAAATGATTCCAGCGAGCAATGAGGTCTCAATTTATGATTTAGGGCGTGATCCTCAGACCAATGAAATCAATGGAAAGACTTCCATTGACTTCAGTGGATATTGGACCAGGCCCAGTGCCCTGAATACTTCCTCTCCAGACTGGCTTTTTGATCCAAACGCAGATCATACAACCATATTTCAATAACTCAAGATGTACTTTCGTACCTACAGATGCTGTAACAGAAATCATTGCAAACACATACGTTGTTTCTCAGAGTATGTTGAAAAACGTCTCAAGACCCAGGATCTGTAATTAGTTCTGCTCTTACTTAGGCCCAACTCAGCGAAGGAGTTAAGTGTGCGCTTAAATTCCATAGATCTTGATAGGACTTAAGCAAATGCTTGAAGTCAAGCATGTGTTAAGTATTTTTGCGGAATTAGGGACTTTCAAGCAAAATTGTACCTCAGTTAACGAGCCACTAGCATAATAAACACAATAATAGTAATAATAATGGTTGAAGTTGCTTGGAGAATGTAATGCAGGCCTGGTGGGAGATAGGGTCAGCGAGGCAGTTAAAGGTGCATGATAAATCGGGGAAATGTGATATTTTATTTATTATCTGGTTACAGAATTTATCCCAGGGTTCTACAATTTATCCATGAATATCAGCACCACCTTTGTGATCTACATGCATTATATACTGTGACCTGATATTAATAATTATATGTATATACATCTGCACACACAGAGATACCTTCAGCACTCTTGCAAATGCTTCGTTTTACCTAAAGGTAATGGTCCAGGCTCATCTTTGTGCTGGGCTTCTTTTTCCTGTTCACCTTTCAGGACTGCTACAGCTTCAGCTGTTACTACTTGGACTATCCTTGCAGACACTTCCTCTGAGATAGTAGCAAAATTAACAAAACAAAAACGGTGCATTAAAAAGAGAGATTTTTTAAAAAATGAAATTGAGTCTGGTTAAAATTTATTCAGATTTTTTAAAAAATTATTTTCTCTCAAATATTTAGGGAAATCATTACAAATGAAATTAAAGGACCAGATTTTCAAAAGATCTCAAGCCCCAGCACTCATATTCTTCTCAGAGGGAACTGCTGGGTGTTGAAAATCTGTCCCTGAATCTGTAAATGTAAAAGTAATTTTGAATCTTACTCCTTGGAGCGAGGACAGTATAAGACATTACTATTAATCACTGCTTCTCATTTTTGGTATGGGAGATATATGCAGTAATGGCAGAATTTTAAAGTGAGAGTTTATTAACTGTCTAGGAAGATTTTTCATGTGCAATTTTGTGACCATGGCATTTTCCAAACATGGCCAGGATGACAAGCTGTGACAAAGTGGGACTGTTCTTAATGTTGCCTCTGAATACTGTGTGTGTGCCTCAGTTTCCCCTATGCATTTCTTAAGTCTCCAGCATGCATAAATGGCTGACACTCTGTCTCCTGGCAACAAATGGCCGTGTCCCTTCCCCCCTGCAAGGGGATGGCTAAAGGTGAGCAAAGAGATCAGGTGACTTCCTGGCCCAGGAAAGAGACAAAGGCCGGAAAGGAGGGGCTGGGGGGGGTCAGTTTGAAGCTGGCTGGGGATGGGAAATGAGTGCAGATGGGATTGTCTGGCTCACTCGGCCCCAGAATGGACCTGGCTGAGGGGTCCCATTCTCTGTACCTACAAGCTCTGTTTTAGACCATGTTCCGATCATCTAATAAACTTCTGTTTTACTGGCTGGCTAAGAGTCACGTCTGACTGTGAAGTAGGGGTGGTACAGGACTCTCTTGCTTCCCCAGGACACCCAGGAAGGTAAAGCCGTGTGAGCTTCTTGCCCTGAAGACAATCTGCTCCAAGGGAGAGGAGGCTCCCCAAATCCTGACTGGCTTTGTGGGGAGAAGTTCCAGAGCATCGCTCAGGGACTCTGTGACACAAGCTGAGATGGATTTTCTAGCACCTAATATACTGAGTTATCTGTATGTTTACAAGTGCTTTGGATTGCATTTTTCCTTCATTAGCATACAATTAGTATGCATTCAGGGCACTGCACCTGAAGACATTGAAGGGTATGCTGATGAAGGACTTAAGAAAGAAGGGCCAATGACATTTCGACAACATTAAGATGTATAATTTATCCACCTCACCTTTTTCAGGGCTGCATCATGCAGGCAACTCTACATTTGAATCACAGATCTGAGAGTATGCAAATGTATTCCATGTGATACCACTGTCTAGGATGATGGAGGTTCATAGCAATGTGTTTGAGGTGCAGACTTTGCCTCTTGCCCACTCAGTCGTGCCATCAAAGCTCATCCAAAACTAAGGGCCTATACTGCCCCTGGAGGAGCAGAGCTGCTGCTGCACTCCTTGAGACGCTGCATGCTACATGGACTTGTGTGGAAGGATGCTGAGGTGGGGCCATGACTCTGATTAAGGGACTGATCCAAAGCCCAGTGAAGTCAACAGAAGTCTTTCCACTTCAAAGGGCTTTGGATCAGAACCTTATTGCATTATGAACGCCCATACGGTTACACATAAGGCACATTCGTTTTGGTTGAATGGCCGATGCCATCACAGGACGAAGATCACTGAAGAGAAATTAATTGGGTATTTTTCAAGCACAGCATCTGTTGCTTTGTACAACACAGCGACAAGGAAATGGTGAAGAAATCCGTTCAGTGCAATTGACAGCATGGACGTTTCCTTTTAGTTTCTAATGATCGGATTTTCAAGCCATCTTGGAGATTTGGGTGCCCAATTCCTATTCAATTGAAGAGGAACTAGGCCTACGTGCATCTTTGACAATTCTCATGCAGCTTTGAAAACACCACACTCAAGTCACTTTAATACATGCAAAAACTTCTCCTATTTGTAATTTAGTGCTTTTAGATGGACTCCATGAGACTTCCACATCTGGTAAAAATGTGGTCTGGAGGATAGTACACTATTATCCAATGAATTTACATAAGAATGATCATACTGAGTCAGACCAAAGCTCCATCTAGCTCAGTATCCTGTCTTCCGACAGTGGCCAATGCCAGGTGCCCCAGAGGGAATGAATGGAACAGAAAGTCATCAAGTGATCCATCCCCTGTCGCTCATTCCCAGCTTCCTACAAACAGGTGAGGGACACCATCCCTGCCCATCCTGGCTAATGGCCATTGATGGACCTATCCTCCGTGAATTTATCTAGTTCTTTTTTGAACCCTGTCATAGTCTTGGCCTTTACAACATCCTCAGGCAAAGAGTTCCACAGGTTGACTGTGCATTGTGTGAATAAATACTTCCTTTTGTTTATTTTACATCTGTGGCCTATTAATTAATTTAGTGCTAATACGCATGAAGATTTTATAATACTTCTTAGGCTAATGGCCCAACACTGAAATGGCAACTGCAAATGCAGCTGCAGGATTCAGGCCTATATTTGCAAAGGATTTGTTAAAGGCTGTCCTATGATAACTCTTACACACGGTGAATAGCACCTTACCCCACGTGAAGTCCTACTGAGGTCAATGGGACTATCTATGGAGTTAATATTACTGACCGTGAGAACGGATATCTCAAACCTAGCCTTAGGGATGCAGTGGGATGTAAACAGGCATGCAACTGCATATGGAAACAGCCAGGAAGATCTGCCTAGTTGCCGTTTTAGGTGCATAGGGCCATATTTTAAAGGTATTTAGGCACCTAAATGTCACTGAAATAAATGAGAGTTAGATGCCTAAATATGTTTAAAAATCTGGCCTTTAATGAAATAGCAAATTGATAATTCATGCATCCAACGGCAGAAGAACCATTTACAAAATAAATAAACCGTTACGTTTTCTGCCATGCAGCCCCTCAAACTTGGGAGGAGCTCTCATAAATATCTGCAAAACTAACTTATTATTCTCCTTCAAAACCCTCCTTGAAACTTGACTTTGCCATGTGAGGCCTACAAAAAACTTGAGAATGATTTGTCTTCTGGTGTGCTGACCAATATTGTCTCATTGTTTCTTTGTACTTCCCCATCTGCCTCTATCCAGCTGTTTCGTCTTGTCTCATACATAGATTGTAAACAGTTTGGGACAGGGACTGTCTTTTTGTTTTGTGTTAGTACAGTCGCTAGCACAGGGGGGTCATGGTTCCTGACTGGGGCTTCTAGGTGTGACCGAAATACAAACAATCAATAAAATACAATTTAGAGAAAAGTTGTGGGTTTCACATCTGCATGCATCTACACTCCCTGGCTCATTTACATCCATATTTCTTTCTACTTACAGCCATAGTCACTGTATTTCCCAGGTATTCCTGTCGGCAGGTGAGAATTACTTTCAGATATTGAGGGCCATTATACATGGTGCTGAGTGCCCTCACATGCACTGAAGCCAACTGAATCGTAGCAGACTCAATGCCTTGCAGCTTCAGGCCCACTATACGCATGGCCCAGACTTGCCCTCAGAGTCTTACTAATACAAGCATTTGCACTATACACCCATAAAATTCAATGTTGCTGTGGATGCCAATTGCTTTACTACAAATTAAATGCAATCCATCAGTGTCCAACGATCAGGGCTGGTGCAACCATTTAGGCAAACTAGACGGCCGCCTAGGGCATCTAGTGGTTGGGGGCGCCTAAAAGGCTGCTCAGGCGAGGCAGTGGAGTGGAGGTGAGCTGTGGTGGGGGGGCGCGAGGAGGGCCACCCATAATAATGGGGGGGGCATGCACAGGGGAACCACTCCCTGTCACAGACCACCTCCACTCTGCCTCCTCCGCTGAGCACACAGCCCCCCTCTAAGTCTCCTCCAATCGGCGCCACAAGCCTGGGAGGGGAGGAGAATTAGAGCAGCGCCAGCGTGCTCAGCAGAAGAGAGCTGGGGCTCCCCGGCCAGTGTCAGCTGCCATGGAGGGGGGCAGGGTTAGCTTCTGTGGGGGGGGCTCCCTGGGAGGTGTCAGCTGCCATGGAGGGGGGCCGGGTTAGCTTCTGCAGCGGGGGGAAGCCCAGGGTGGTGTTAGCTGCCACGGCAGGTGGTGTTAGCTGCTGTGGAGGGGAGCTCCCTGGGCCGAGTTAGCTTCCACGGAGTGGGGGCGCTCCCCGGGCCAGGTTAGCTGCCGTGGAAGGGGAGCTTTCAAGGGGGGGTAGCTGCTGTGGGGTGGGCTCCCCGGGTGGGTGCGAGAGTGGGTGGGTTAGCTGCCACGGCGGGTGGGGTTAACTGCCGTGGGGGGGGGCTCCTCAGGTGGGAGGGGCGTGTGGGCATGGTTAGCTGCCATGGGGGGGCGGGATTAGCTGGGGTGGTGGTGGCGCAAGGTGGAAGTTTCAGCTAGGGCAAAAAACTTCCTTGCACTGGCCCTGCCAATGATGATGACACCATGGAGCATCCAGTGAGGGCAAGGATGATCGCACACCAGATATAATTTCCTTTAGCATGGGTGAGCAGGTGGAGAAGGCGTATATTTAAGTCAATGCCCTGCACATAACTTTACAGCAACTGCTTTCACAGGCAAGTAATGCAGGCTATTACATTTACAGTTGACCGACTGTCACCTTTAAAGTTCAAATGAACATTCCAAAAGGTTTCTAAAATAATCATTTTTTCTCCGTGTTTTTCCTTCAACAAGACTAAGTTTCTTCTGAGAACTAGCCTAATTTTGGCAATTAATTTAGCAACTGATGTTTGATTATCAGCAGGTAAGTATGCCCAGTGGTCTGTGATGGGATGTTAGATGGGTTGGGATCTCAGTTACTATAGAGAATTATTTCCTGGGAGCTGGCTGGTGAGTCTTGCCCACATGCTCAAGGTTTAACTGATTGCCATATTTGGGTTCGGGAAGGAATTTTCCTCCAGGGCAGATTGGCAGAGGCCCTGGAGGTTTTTTGCCTTCCTCTGCAGCATGGGGCACAGGTCATTTGCTGGAGGATTCTCTGCAGCTTGAGGTCTTCAAACCACAATTTGGGGACTTCAATAACTCGGACATAGGTTAGGGGTTTGTTACAGGAGTGGGTGGGTGAGATTCTGTGGCCTGCATTGTGCAGGAGGTCAGACTAGATGATCGTAATGGTCCCTTCTGACCTTAAAGTCTATGAGTCTAGCTAGAGATATGGCTGCCTGCCTTCCACAGTCACCTGAGTCTGAAAAAAATGCTGGGACAAAGCCAACGTTAATTTCTTTACTGCAGAAACTTCATATGTAATAAGGTATCAAGACACTTGCAGGCAAGGAATATTTTCCTCACAATTGTTGGTCTTCATAACTGATATAATTTACTCCTCTCTTGACTGGTAGCCAGAAGGGCAACTGATAACAATACAGTTTTATTGACTGCAGCCAGCAGTAAATGACAATGGAAGAGTATGCCAGACCCAGAATGCATCCAGAGTATTCCTGGCAAAGCTCCATTTTTCCACCCAACCTCTTACATAACCATAGCAATGAAATACTGACCGTTCACCAATGTTACACAATATTGTGTGTGTGTGTTTATGAGAGTAACTCATCTTCCAAAGCTGACCCCTGTACATAGCTGCTTCCACTGACTAGAGAATATGGATTGTTAATTGGGAACCCATGATTTCCCTTCTGATGCATGTATAGAGTGCAAAGTGGAAGAACTGCACAGAAAAGACAGGAAAGGGGGAGTGGTAGCTCAACTGCACAGTCTACCTGCTTCTTGGCAACCTCTGGTAGCCCCTCCATCACAATGGCATATGGTAGAAGCTCTGGGACACTTTGTATAGGTAGGTTGGGTATGCAGGGACCAGGGAACGTCCATTCTATATTACATGTTCCCCTGCCTACCTTTTCCGGGTAGGAAATTAATGACACCAATAAAGAGCCAGGCTTCAAGGGACTTGGTGGGTGTGAAGACCAGCATGGAGCTTTACAGACACCCATGGATCTGTGAGTGTGGGGGGATAGTGTCCTGGGTTCCACTGCATAAAAGACCCAGGTACTCAGTCATCAACACAGAGCAGTAAATCCTGGCCCATTTGATTGTTTTTTAAACTCCTTTACAGGTTTTACCCAAGGAAGAAATTCCTTTGTCCGAAGTTTTCATGAAGTGGCAATTCTCAGTAATTACTATCCCACTGAAGCAAGTAACATCACTGAGTCGTTTACAAAGTTGTGCTGTTAGTTCGAATCAGTCCCTGTACTGGGAAAGTTTGCACAGAGAACCAGCTCAGGTGCTGCTGCATGCCTTATTCTGGGAAAACAGGGTAGAAAACAGGAGCTATTTTCAGAATCACATTTTAAGGAAAGACCACAAGAGATTCATTTTTCAGATTCAAACACTAGCACACAGTGAGATGAATACACAGGTGGGACTGTGGATTATAATCAGCAAAGCACAAAAGTTGGAGAGAGGAAAGACCTAACAGGTCATTCTTTGTCCATCTCCCACCCAGCATAGCACTGTTCCCAGCAAGATAAGCTGAAACCCTATTAAAAGTTACCTTCCTTGCTATAAATTTAGACTTCTTTGCATTTAATCTTTCTCAGCAGAGTGAAGGGATCATCCAAAGGACTGCAGGTAGCTCCTACCATCTCAGTTCCTATTCTCATTCCATTTCCCAGAGGCAAGCATTATACTGAGGGGAGAGAGAGAGAGAGAGAGACTGCCCGTCTGAATAATAGAAGCTTAATTTCAGACATACCCCAAATAAATAAATAAATAAATAAATAACCAAACTATATAAATTGCCTCCGAGGCTCTTATCAAGTAAAGCTCACTTAACAGCACTCTATTGATGGATATTTTTGGTGACATGGAAGATACAGGCAGTTCAGCAGGAACAGTATTTTTGCTGTTAACAACTGCTGGAAAAGGACAGACACTTTTGTACTAATGGACCCTATAAATAGCAGATCCAGTGGGTAAGTCAGATACTTAGAGGGTAGCTAGTGAGACTCTTCAGCATTTCCTCATGGTTCAGTGAAAGTTCAAGGAAGAGGAATGATAAATATCAACAACAAAGAAGAGTACATCCTTCCCGTCAGGATGCCAGGCATCATGGGAACTTTGCTTCTGTTAGAGCTTTTGTTTCTTCAGAGATTTTTTCCCCCACCTGTTAAACTAGAAACACACTGTCTTCCTCTACTTTTTGACACTGAAATGACAGCAACAGGTACCGAGTGATGCAGAACATGAGTTTCTCAAAGGCACTAAAGATTCCAGCTTAGTGTGTGACTTTACTTGAATGGAACAGCAAAAACACAGCTCAGAATGTTTTCCTCTCAATCAGCCACTGCCCTTTTTTATTAGGAGAAGGGATGCTCTTGCTGATGGGATGTGGATTTAGAATTTCTTTTTGTAAACTTGCTAAGTTTGAATTTTGAGAACATGTCAATAGAAACGATGGGCTCACTAAAGAAAAAAGCACTAAGAAGAAGTCAATGCAGCTACACTGATGTACACCAGCTGAGGATCGGGTCCAGAATATATTTAGCTAAGGAAGAGATGAAACAGCTAAATGGAGCATGGAGGGTACAGAAGACAAGGACTGCAATAGAGTTACCTCAATATCATCGGTTAATACATAGCCCTCCATCATGGACTCAATAGTGAATATACAACATTATGAATTATCTTCTGATGGCTCTTTTAAAAACCACCTTGACAACTGGCAGTTTCAGCAGAGAGGCCAAGAACTAATCGGCATGAGGACTGAACTTCCTTCTCACCCTCAGAGTTGTCACTTCTCATACAGATTGAAGCATATTGCCAGGTCACCATAAGGAAGTCTGCAGGGCTGCTGCCAATGATGTTGTAGCTGCTCTCAGACAGAAAACACAGAACTCCAATCTGCTGTGCTGGTGTGTTTCAGGAGCACTTTTATTTAATTCAAATTCATTTAAAACAAAATTAAAGCTCAACTGAGTCAGGGATCTGTGCTGCTGGGCTAGAAAAAAACGGTTACCTACATTTTCGTAACTGTTGTTCTTCAAGATGTTGCTCATGTTTGTTCCATTCTAGGTGTGTGCGCACCCATGTGCACAGTCATTGGAGATTTTTGCATTAGCGGTATCTGTAGGGTTGGTTGTGGCACTCCCTTGAGAGCCCTGCCCACGTGCTGGTATGTTAAGCATCGCCGACCCTATGCCCCGTCAGTTCCTTCTTGTCAACAACTCTGGCAGAGAGGAGGAGGGTGGGTAATGGAATGAACACGAGCAACACATCTCAAAGAACAACAGTTACGAAAAAGTAGGTAACCATTTTTTCTTCTTCGAGTGCTTGCTCATGTTGATTCCATTCTAGGTGACTCACAAGCGGTATCTTCAGAGGTAGGCTCAGAGTTCACAGCCTAGTGACTTGCAGCACTGCTTTACCAAAGCCAGCATTGTCCCGTGCCTGCTGGATAAGTGCATAATGGGATGTGAATATGTGGATGGATGACCAGGTGGCTGCCCTACAGATGTCCTGAATAGACACCTGCACTCGGAAAGCTGCTGAAGAGGCTTGCGCTGTGGTTGAGTGAGTGGTTACAAACGCTGGAGGGGGCACCTTTGCCTGATCGTAACAGCAGAGTATGCAGAGTATGATATAAGAAGAAATTCTTTGAGTGGACACTGGACAACCTTTCGTCCTGTCAGTCACCGCGCCAAACAATTGCATCAAATGACGGAATGGCTTGGTTCTTTCAATGTAGAAGCCTAGCATCCTCCTGATGTCTAGGAAATGCAACCCGTGCTCCTCCTCTGACTTATGCAGCTTTGGAAAAAAGATAAGTAAGTAAATGTCCTGGCCCATATGAAACTGTGAGACCACCTTGGGTAGGAAAGCCAGGAGCGGCTGCAGCTGGACCTTGTCTTTGTAAAAGTCCGTACAGGGCAGTTCCGAGGTAAGTGTCCTAGTCTCAGAGGCTCGGCTTTTCCATCATAGACAAGGTTTACAGCTTGGTTCAGTGGCTTTCAGCATCCCCATGATATAAATTGTTCCAGCACCCCTGCACATAGCCTACCCTGAAGGAAGACTGAGACCCCTTGTGGGTCTGGGACACTGAAAGAGTTCCTCCAAGAGACTGTTTAAAAGCAGGGATGTAGCACAGATGCTGAGAGGTGGATCTTCCCATATGCAAGCAGTGTTTCAGATCATTCTCATGCTATCAGTGTGCGGTCTTAGGCTCCTCATATAAGAGAAGAACCATCTCTGGTTATTCTTTCTATCTACAAGTCTATCTTATACTAGTGTGATGAAAATGGAGCTTGAGCTTGCAGAACCAGTGAACTATTCCATGTAGCTTCTATAGAAATATGACCTGTTTATGGAACGTGCAGAAGTTTAAATTTAATCTGCTGCAAGGCACAATGAATGCTCTAGGAAGAAACTGGAAGAGAGGGATGTTAGGAGGGAAGGTTAGGAAAGAAACTGATCTTCTATGGAAAGAGATAGAGGCCTATGTCAGATAGCATATGCATTCACAATATCACCAACAAGAAATTAACAGCTGTTTGGATTAAAGTGAAGGAGAATTCATGCTGATAATTTGCAAGCAGAAATTAAAACAGGGTTAAGGAATGATGCAAATAGTTATAAAGAATTAAATACCCTCTCTCCCCTCAATTTTGCTAAATTTTAGGCAAACACAAGAAAAGCATGGTGAAGAAATCAGCTGTATGTGTGCTTGTGAAACAAAACATTTCAGACAAAATGCTCCTGTCAAGAATCTCAATAGGGTGCAGAACAGTTTCCTAGGTAACCAATGCTAATTACTGCCAAGGTGGAAATAAGTCAACAATGAAGGCACTGAGTAGTTTGCAGTTCTCAGCTAAGCAAACATCCTAAATAAATTCCTTGAATAAGGAAAGAAGAAAAGTTACTATTTGCTGTCTCTGACTAATCTGAAATGTAAATGGGGCCTATTTTGCTGTATTGCAATTCACAGTGAAGGCCTAAAGACCAGAGAGCTATTCTGTTTGTTTAGCAACCCAACATTACTAGACATTCACCCAGGGCCTTAGCCTTAAGTCTTTACTCAGGCTAAGCTCCCTCTGAAGTCAGTGGGAGTTTTGCCTGAGTAAAGACTGAGCAAACAGTGAAAAAAGATCAGGATTTCACCTAAAGACTTTTTTGGTAGGAGCATTTAGAGATAGGAGACAGGAATCACAGGCCAGATCTCAGTTGCTATGAAGTAGCCTAGCTCTGCTGACTTGAAAGGAGCGATGCTGATCTAACCAGTTGAGAATCTGGCCCCATGTTTCACCTGCTACTTGATGGCTACAAAGTAAGCTATTGCAACTCCATCAAGCGACCCTGTAATATGTGAAAATACAACATGGCATTAAATATCCTTGAGGCTTCAAATACATTGAGGCAACAGACCAGGGAAGAGGATGGATCAGAGGGATGGAAATAGGTTACTGAGCCTTTCACCTTTAACTCATTGATTTAATCTTGACCCAGATGGTGGTGATTGAAGGTGATTACCATCTGATGGTTGTTTGGTGGCCTGTGACAAATAAACTGGGGGTCTGTCTCAGTCTATTTCCTAGAGGTCAAGTGTTCACATCATGATAAACACTATATGCTAATGGCATCCCTGGCTGCAATGTCACCAGAGCAGCCAAGAACTGACCAAGTGTAGAGTCTGAACTAGCCTCTCCTTCCTAGAGGCGTGGTCCATTGAGCTAATTGGTTAGACACATCAGTGGGGTGCTGTGGGAAAGGCGGCATGCTGGACTGCGTGTGCTGTGGATAAATATCGGACTCCAGATACCTTGGTTTTTTCCACATTAAGGGCAATATCCTCTCCCCTATGATAATCCAGAGTAAATGGGTTTAGTGAGAGGCTGCTCCTCATGGGATGTAATCCCCCTCCTCCTCCTCCGGTTTTGGAGTGCCTGCAGTCTCACTCTTCCAGTAATCTCTGCAACCGTGCTCAGTTTCTATGACAACTGACTTTGTCCTGTCGGGAATTCAGCTTCCCTGTATCTTTAGATTAAAAAGCAACACTCAAAAAAACCTCACAGACTAACTGCATTGCTGGAATTCTGAATAAGGGATTCTCCTTTCAGTTGCAGTCCTTCTGCCTCTAACCTCCTGGTCTTCAGGAAGCCACCCTCACATGCATTCTCTCTTCAGCAGTCACTGCTCCAAGCCTTGCCCAAAAGGACTGATTTTAGCACAAGTCTTTTGCCAGCTAATTAATTTTAAAGGCTATTTTCCCCCTCAAAAATGAGTGATATTTGGAATTAGCTATGTCACATATGATGTCCTGTTCCAGAGAAAAAAGCGAAAGCCTATCAACTCCTCCAGCAGGGGGAAAACATCAGGAAAAAAATGCCACAGGCAGAAAGATGAGAATTAAACACTGAAATTAAGAATTCACCAGTCTGATGCCACAGGCTAGCAAAAGGGAAGTTAAGATAGTGTAAAGGGCATTTTTACCCATTTATCTTTGTTTCTGGGTGTATAATACTTAGCCCTTTTCATTCATAGATCACAAAAACAGGTAAGAAATACTACTCCAATTTTACAGGTAAGGGAACAGAGGTGTGGGAAGATTAAGGGCAAAAGAAGCTAATGATTCTGAGCACCTCAGTTTTTGAGAGAGACACTTGGGACCTGATTTTCATTAGTGCTGAGTACCCAGTGCTCAAAGCAGAGGCAATGGAATCAGCAGGTCAAGTGCTCCACATCTCTGAAGACCATGCCACAACGCGTCTCAAGCTGAGCACCCAAAAATCAAGGCATTTGAAACCAGTGGCCACTTCTGAAAATTTTACAGTGAGTGACTTGCCTAACTTGGAGAATCAATGGCAGATCCAGGACTAAAACATGGGCCTCCTGACTTCCAGTCCAGGATTCTCATAAAAACAAACCAGACGAGCACACAAGAAAACATCCCTGTAATGTGCTTATGAAAAAAATCCTAGAATGCCATGGTTTATTTTATTCCTATTGCTGGAAGAGTTTTTTCCCCGACCTTGTGATGAAGAACGCTTTTTTGCTTCTACTTTTTTAAAGCAATGGGCCATATTCTCAGCTAGTATAGAATGGACATAGCTCTGGGGAAGTCACTACAGCTATGCTGATATACACCAACTGAGAATAGGCCCCTTTGTCTTGATGTTATATTGAAACAACAAATGTAGAGTAGCATTCAAAAAGAGTACAAATTACTCAGACAACACAAAACCCGACATTTCCTTCATATTACATGATTGACTTTAATTTTTTTTAAATTAACATAACTTTACAGAATTCACATATTTGCTCTCAAATGGATTTAGTGGGAGCAAATATGTATCTATAGGTCCTCGATATTGGTGTCAGTAACATCCACAATAATTGGCAGGAGGATGTGAAAGGCAAATAATGGGAATGTAGGGTTTCAAGTTAGCCTCCTAAACTAGAACTTTTATTTGTTAATAACCAACACCACAACAAACCTCCCCTCCCTAATCAACACTTTAACTATTTGACGGCACAAGGTGCAGGACAACAGTGACTCTTTTTTGCACCCCATGTTTTATTTTACAGTATTTAATGGGAGGCACTGGATGACTTCTCCAAGGCTTTTGACTTTACTTGCAAGATGAACCTGGCAGAGAACCAGCCCTTTTGGGTTAGACTGTGTGGGATATTGCCCATCACATGGTTTAGACACTGATGTAACAATGTAACAATTTTCATACAATATAGCATTTCTAAAAGGATGATATTGTGTCTTGCATTTGATGGAGGTGTCGACGTGAATTACGCTGCTCTTCAGAGTTCTTGGCCCTTATCAATAAATTAAATATTTTGCAATTGACTTTGATGAAAGTATCAAGGGGTTTTATTGGATGCCTTGAAGTTTACTTCCTGAGGCTGACAGGCTTTGGTTCCCTGAAGAAAGAATCTTTACCCTAACTTTCTCTCCTTATGATCTCAATAATCTTAATATGTGGGATTAATGCCTAAAAACCTAATTAATCATTCTGGTAAAATCTCCTCCATTCTCCCCAAAGTCTCAAACTTACTGTCTGTCTCTCTTGCTAGATTCATCTCCTGGTCTACTGATCTCCTTTCCTGAAGTCACATTCCTCTTTAGTTTGTTCCTGCCAGCCTCTCCATCTCCCACACCCTAACTCCTTTCCCAGTGTCTGCCTTTCACCAGCCACTTCTTCCCTCTCTCTCTCTCTCTCATATATGTCCTGGCTCCAGTCCTGGTTAAGAACATAAGAACGGTCGTACTGAGTTAGACCAAAGGTCCATCTAGCCTAGTATCTGTCTACTGACAGTGGCCAATGCCAGGTGCCCTTGCCATCCATCTCCAACCTCTGCCAAACAGAGGCTAGAGACACCATTCCTTACCCATGCTGGCTAATAGCCATTTATGGACTTAATCACCATGAATTTATCCAGTTCTCTTTTAAACGCTGTTATAGTCCCAGCCTTCACAACCTCCTCAGGTAAGGAGTTCCACAAGTTGACTGTGCGCTGCGTGAAGAACAACTTCCTTTTATTTGTTTTAAACCTGCTGCCTATTAATTTCATTTGGTGACCCCTAGTTCTTGTATTATGGGAATAAGTAAATAACTTTTCCTTATCCACTTTCTCCACATCACTCATGATTTTATATACCTCTATTATATCCCCCCTTAGTCTCCTCTTTTCCAAGCTGAAGAGTCCTAGCCGCTTTAATATTTCCTCACATGGGACCCTTTCCAAATCCCTAATCATTTTAGTTGCCCTTTTATGAACCTTTTCCAGTGCCAGTATATCTTTTTTGAGGTGAGAAGACCACATCTGAACACAGTATTCGAGATGTGGGCATACTATGAATTTATATAATGGCAATAATATATTTTCAGTCTTATTCTCTATCCCCTTTTTAATGATTCCTAACATCCTGTTTGCTTTTTTGACCGCCTCTGCACACTGTGTGGACATCTTCAGAGATCTGTCCATGATGACTCCAAGATCTTTTTCTTGATTCGCTGTAGCTAAATTAGCCCCCATCATATTGTATGTATAGTTGGGGTTATTTTTTCTAATGTGCATTACTTTACATTTATCCACATGAAATTTCATTTGCTATTTTGTTGCCCAATCACTTAATTTTGTGAGATCCTTTTGACGTTCTTCATAGTCTGCTTTGGTCTTAACTATCTTGAGCAGTTTAGTATCATCTGCAAATTTTGCCACCTCACTGTTTACCTCTTTCTCCAGATCATTTATGAATATATTGAATAGGATTGGTCCTAGGACTGATCCTTGGGGAACACTACTAGGTGCCCCTCTCCATTCTGAGAATTTACTATTAATTCCTACCCTTTGTTCCCTGTCTTGTAACCAGTTCTGAATCCAAGAAAGGACCTTCCCTTTTATCCCATGATAGCTTAATTTATGTAACAGCCTTTGGTTCCACTTCCTTTCTTTTGTTCTGTTGTTTAGTTCATCCCACCTCCTATATCAGAATCTCCCTTCCTTTCTTTCTCACCAGTTATACTTCTTCAATTCTAAGTCTCCAATTCAGCTTTCAGGTGAGTTGCCCTCTGGTTCAACTTGAACTCCTTGTGATCACAGTTCTCCTTGGTTTGATTCCATCATCTTCTATTGGCGCTCCTCAGCGTGTGTTTCAGCTTCACTGCCCGTACTGTGTGTTTTCCTGATCAATGTCGGACTTTTTAATAGTTATTTTAAGATTGTACAACGGAAACTCCAAATCTGAAGGCACACAAGTGGCCAAATACACAAAAGACTACTCATCCTGTGTGCCAGGAACCATCTTGAAAGCTTTAATTAACCATGCCTCCCATCTCCCCAAACACACACAATGTATGTTCATTAATCAAACGCCCCCGGAACGTTGTCTATTGGCTGCAAAACAACATCACAGGGTCAGTTCCTTTACCATCTACTTAAAATACAAAGGTCAAATAAAAGTTAAATAAAGTGATGCTTTGAAAATAGCTGCTCATTATTGTACATATTTTGCTCCCTGTGTCTTCTGAGTCTTATCTTCTTAAGTTTACTGTCTGTAACAACATTTTTACTACCGCCAGCACTCCAGAGCCAATATGAATGCAGGAAAAACAAGTTGTATGCTATTCTGTCTGATGGATCATCAACACAATTTCCAGCTGAAGTGTAATCCCAAAAACACTTCGTGCCAGACCATCAGCAAGTGCAAATCAGCACAGCTCCATGGACTTCAACAGAACTATGTTGATTTCTGCTAGCTAAAGGTGTCATTAATATATAAGAAAACACCTATATTTTTCTATACAAAGACCAGCCTTCAGTAATCACAAAGGAAAAAATGCTTTGACTTCAAAACAGCAAATCTGATACAGAATTTGATATCTAATCCATTGAGGGAGATTAAATATGGGAAACCAACATCTTGCTTTTACACTTACTTTTCTGAACCTCAGTGAATTTTAATTTATTTAAATAAACAGATTTCTAGGGCCAAACTGTCTGCTGATGCAAATGGGTGAACTGCCATTGAAGTCACTGGACTTGCAGCCATTTACCTGAGCAGATTATTTGACCCTTAAACTTCCATTTCACTATCCTGCATAGATAATATAATTACATTTCATGTTGTTTCCTGCACGCTTTTTAAAAAATATGTAAAAGAATATCACACAAATCATCTTGCATTTAGGTTAAAAGGTAACATTGACATTAATGCCCAGCACACATGGTTTATTGTTATCCTTTGTTTCAGTGACTGAAAATCATTTTCTGTCAATGCAGCATAATTCTGACACTTCCCATTAGAGGTACGGTAACATGTAAATGCCGTAGTAGAATGCCCTTTTCCCCTTAAGGCTCACACTACCAG
Source organism: Gopherus evgoodei (assembly GCF_007399415.2). Classification (NCBI taxonomy): domain Eukaryota; kingdom Metazoa; phylum Chordata; order Testudines; family Testudinidae; genus Gopherus; species Gopherus evgoodei. The sequence goes on from NC_044332.1 coordinate 15,870,373, forward strand.
TCAGACACTGCATAAGCAACTAGCCCTGCAATGCAGCACCAGCTGCACAGCTAATCGGCTCTGAGCATTAATTCCCAAAGTACTACCCTAATTGCATCAAGGCAGACGTCCTTCTCTTACTGATTGCAAGGAATGATGCTGCACATTTATATGCATGCACAGAGGGTTGATCCAGCACAGCAGATTCCATCAGAATTTTGCATACAAATTATTGGAATGCCATGGAAGAATCCAAAGTCACAAGGAGTTGAGTATGTTTTAGAGCAATTCTTCTCCCTTCTGAGGTTTCTGTCCTGTTCATGTTTTCTGTACTGCCTCTCTGTGCTGGCACTGTCCACATGAGACTGGAATCATTAAGGAGTTTGCCCTGCTAGGTCATTATCCCTGACCCAGACTGATCCCTGACTATTTACAATGCCGTTTCCCAGCCCACGGCTTAGTACAGTTGACGCCTATCCCTAAGTAAAAAAGGATCAGAGAAGATTAAAACCAATGTAAAGGGACCATGAGAAATAATTTATGATCCTGATTCAATAAAGAGGATCCTGTATGGCAAATGAAGGGGAAATGGCTTATCAGCCAAGGCAATAATAAAAGCAACATTGGGAAAAATTCTGAGTTTGTTTAATCTGACAGGCTGTAGCATATAAACCTCAGACAGCATGTAACTAGCTTCACACACAGTTGATTGATCCCGAAGAGGTTCAGGTCCAGTGTGGATAGGGGCATGTAGTGGGGCAGCTCCCCTACTCCAAAGGAAAAAGGGTTAAAGTCAGCCCTGGGAGAAGGTTGCGGCTTAGAGCTGCTAAGCTGGGCTGATGGGGGAAGTGGCCGCAGCTGGGCCATGCCCCAATCAGGCCACAGCTGGCCTGTATAAAAAGGCTGGGAGCCAGAGGCCCACAAGAAGTCTCTCTTCAGGCTGGGAGAAAGCAGGGCCTGGCTGCCTTCAGAAAGGGTATTGGGAGTGAAGCAGAGCTGGGGAGGGTCTGAACCCCCTTGCCAATGATGAGTGGCTTTTACACTGCAGTCTGCCCCAGGGAGCGGGGGCTTAGCCTAGACTAAGGCAAGGTGGGGATTAGAGGGTTGGGGGTTTCCCAGAAAGGGGAGACCCATAGAGACTGGTGGCGGTATTGCCCAGGGTAAGCCACCTGGTAAAGGGGCACTGGGGTCTGGGAGGGACATGAAGGCCAGTGGGAAACCGGCCTGCAGAAGGTGCTCAGGGACTGGAAAAAAGAGCAAATTCCCAATGACCAGCAGGAGGCGCCACAGAGATGAGTCCTGCACCATTACAGGGCAAAGAGATTTGCATCGATTCCATAAGAGGAGGTGCAAGAACCACACGCAAACACATTCCTTGGTGCCAAATCTAAGCAAGTCTTCACGCCTCCCAGGCAGAACAGTTTCTTCCACACACCCAGGATTTGCACTAGATTCAATTTCCATGGTGCCTAGGAGGGCTCTGTACAGTGGAGTTTATTGAGACCAGGATTTGGTTCATTGTGAGCAGTGGGAGATGTTGACCTAGAGGGATATTTTGAATGTTGACATTAGATGGGGGAAGGAATAAAAAAGAGAAGAAGAGCTGTGAAAGCCCCAGGATATGAAGCAGGGAGTAACAGGTGATAAGGGAGAGAGAAAACTGAGAGGAAAAGAAGAGAGTGAGGGGCTGACATGATAACCAACTAAAATATCAATGTATATTTAAATAAAAAGGGGGGGCAGTTTCTCCTGCCTGGTTTCTCCTAACATTACAGCTGTCCGGCAGCCAGCATGGGCACCATTGCACTGGGCTCAGCACTGACACGATGCAATCATTGTGGCTGAACTGACCCCGTCTCTAGCGTACTGTCTAACACACCTGTTGCACTTATGAAAACTGTTTCGATACGTCAGCTCTACCAGCACCTCTCCATGGGACAGGCGGCAGAAACTGCTGTTCTTTAATAATGTTTCTATTTAGAAGCATGCACTGTATGGAAGCAGGAACTTGAAATTAGTTTTATCAACACTTTAGACAGCACTGTACTTGAAAACTGCACCAAAGTGATCATGCACTGGCATGAGTTAGTCTCAAGGAATGAAATGTGACCCGTTTCCTCCCCCCATCCCCACCCCTACCCTGCTAAAATATACACCAGCTGAGTGAAATTGATTTCTGTAAAGTATTGAATCTACTCAGTGCCCAGTGAAAATGACTTTCTGAAAGCAGTTATCAGGTTTTCTTTCTTAGAGATGATGATATCTCATCCCTCTGTGTGTTTGCCTGCACAGCAGATAGCTTTCAAGTTTTCACTAAGTGTGTTTTCAAAGATAGGAGGAAGTTCATTCACACAATCTGATCTACACAATTGTGGCCTGGTGTCTTGATTTTGTGCACGTCCACAAACAATTCCTTGCACCTGACAGTTCTTTTGGCATATTCTATGCAATTCATGCATGGAATAATAATAAATAAATCGAGGCTTTGCATTTCTGCAGTGCTTGATCTGAATGTGCTTTATAAACACAGCTAACCTAGCTTCATAACTCTGAGAGGAAAATGCCCTTATTATCATTTTACAGATGGGAAACCAAAGCACAGAGAGGTTTAAGTGACTTGCCCAAGGTCACACAGGGAGTCAATGGCCATGCTTACCCAATTCTCTCTCCCCATCTACCCTGACTCCTCTAACCATGAGAAGCAAATGTCTAAAAAGATTCTCACTTCCTTTGTCAGACGGTCTGAATCTAGCTCAGAACCCTTTGCAGAGAGGCTGTTCAGCTTGCAGCGGGTCCACTTCTGAATGCTAAATAAGCTCCCAGACTACATACTTGCTCTCAGCGGAGCTTAAAAAGAAATCTCAGACAGTGCACTGAGATGTTGGCATGGCAACGTGGAAGAGAAAATCTGCACCCCCCAGCATTCTTAGATGCAACAGCAGCTTGTTTATGTGACTTGTTATTTTTTAAACGATTTGATGGCAGCCCTCTCTGCTTGGGAGATTAGGGAGTATATCTTGCTTTGTATGAATAGGCATATAGTTAATCTTTGCATGCCACGGTGTACCTGCATTTAACTAGACACACATCTGGGCTAGGGGGAGCGGGAATATGTGCAACTGGCTGTGCTGGAGAGAGGCTGGTCGAAGTTGCAGTGCCCTGCATCTGGGTTTGCGATTGTGGTTAGCAGTGAATTAATAGTGCATCAAAACCACAGGCATTAGTCACCATAAAAGGAAAATGAGAGACAGTGATTTGAAATGAATATAGGTGCCTCGCTTAATGATCTGCCCAGGGGCGGTGGTAAACATTGGCAGAGCTTCCACGCACCAGGATCTTCGGGGACCACAAAGCTCATGACTGCCAGAGGCTGCTAGCAAAGGACACGGAAACTTTAAAATGAGGCAAGCAATGTACACTAAACCCTCTTGGGGCACAATCAGCCAGTGGAGTTACTCCAGGGATGAATTTGTCTGCTTCTTTGGAAGGAGTGATAAAGGAAAATGTGCAATATTTCACCCACCTACCTATTTTAACTCAGATTACAAGAAGAACTGTTAGAATCACTGCAAAGCAAAGCTTTATGCTTGTTTAATTGACCATCAGCCAAATCCTGTGGCCTCAGATCTGCACTTGGATGGGAGATTATACCCTAACATGGCCCAAGATGATAATGAAGTTTAATGATAATCTAAAGACCCCTTGCCACCATCCCTCCCTGCTGAACTTTGTAATGCACGCCTGCGTTTTTGCCATGCTGCCAAGCAAACAGGTTTCGTTCTGCTTGAATGAGAGAAACAAAAGACATTGCCTTTGGTACAGTGGGAGTGAGGGTGCGTCATGACAGCTATATTTCCTGCTTGAGCCAGCTGTGTCATTGGAGCCACCGGCAGCCATCAATTTAGCAATGTCTGATGGAGAACTGACAAGTCGCTCCAGCCTCAGCTTCTCTCATCAGCATGTTGCGAATGCTAAATAAGCTAAAATGGCCACAGTAGGCTCAGATGACATTTTGTTCACTACCAGCTTATGCACATGGCCCCTGATTCAGGAAGGGCATTTAAATACCTGCTTAACTTTTGACTCCAAAGGGACTTAACCACATAGTTAAAGCTGAGCACATGCTTACGTGCCCTTCTGGAATTGGGTTGCTTTCCTGAATCAGGGCCACAGCTGGTTTATACAATTACTTTTTCTAATTTCTGGTATCCTGGTGCCCTTTCCTCTTCCCCTCCTCTTGTTGTGTATCTTGCCCAAACTTAGATTGCAAGTTCAGGGTGGGAGATGATATTTTCCTATGTGTTTTGTGGCATGCAGCACAAAGGGCATCTCTGATTAGGTCAACTGCACGAGGCCCTGGCTGCTGCTGTGCTACAACTTAAAAATAATCATCATAAAATTCTCAGCCTTCTTTATGCAAGTGAAGAATCAGCAAAGTGACTTGGCAGTATGCCCTGTACAGGAGATGCTGAGTAAGAGCATCGTCAGTGCTACTGCTCCTTGGTCACTTGAGCTCAGGTGATGAGCAGAGGGGTTTGAGGAGGGAGACAGGTAGCTGTTCACAGTACAAATGCTCCTGGCACCACTAAGGAGCACTGCTGTGGGCCTGAGAGGATGAGCAAGACAGTTGTAAGAGACAGAGATGGAGACACCTTTTGTGGGGGGGCAGGGTGACCTGGCAAATGGAGCGCTGGGAGCCTGGAATCTATTTCTGGCTTTGCCACTACTGCTGTGTGATCTTGGGAAAGTCACTTCAGTTCTCTGTGCTGCAATTTCCCCTCCCAACCTTTGTGGGTCTTGTCTACCTAATTTAAACTCTTCAGGGCAGGGACTGTCTGTTGCTATGTGTTTGTACAGCTCCTAGCACAATGAGCCCTGACCTTGATTAAAGCCTCAAGACACTACTGTAATATCAATCATACTACTTCTGATATTCTAGTAATGGCAGAAGCACATTGGCCCATTGCACATAATGAGGGGAGAATCTCAAAACTCCAACTAGACCAGCCACTAACGTGGGACAGAGGCAGTAACACTGGAAGGCAAATTTCTGTCCAAGGAGAGAGGATGGGAATTATCAGCAATAAACAAATCAGCCCACAGTAGTGACTATAGCCAGGGTCTGCTTCTTTGGGTACATCCAGACTACCCGCCAAATCGGCGGATAGCGATCGATTTATCAGGGATCGACATATTGCGTCTCGTCTAAACGCGATATATCGATCCCCGAACCCGCTCCCGTAGACTCCGGAACTCCACCAGGGCGAGCATCAGTATCGGAGTCGACGGGGGGAGCTGCGGCCATCGATCCCACGCCATGAGGACGGGAGGTAAGTTGAAATAAGATACGTTGACTTCAGCTACGCTATTCCGGTAGCTGAAGTTGTGTATCTTACATCGACACCTCCCTCCTCCGGTGTAGACCAGGCCTTTGCTGAGTGTACTTTAATGGACAGGATATTCCTTCTTCACGCAAGAAGTGAAGGATGAAGCACAGAATCAAAAGCAGCAGCGATCTGTCAATTTCACATCCCTCACAGTAGAAGCTGGCTATACCAGAATGATAAGAGCATCATTAGAAATTTTTTAAAGGCCGTTTCAGTGAATACACGTTTTAGGATACATCATGCATTAAGAGCATGGTTGGAATGATATGTTGTCAAAGATTTTTCAGCCACACGTCAGTCTTGCTATCCAGTTGCTATATCAATGGGCTCTCCAACGCCATTACTGATGATGTTATCTGGGAACATCAACTGCAACAAGTTAGCCCTCTTGTTGCCATGACTACAGAGTTGTATTCCGCTCACATCTCCATCCAGAAAGAATCTTAGCTATTTATTTCTGATTCTCTTATTATGCTAACATTATAAGAAAGAACACATTACAATTAATTAAAATAATAAATGGGGCCAAATTATTTATTTATTTAACCAATGCAACTCATTCGTTGTCTCTTCCAGCCAGATTCAACCTTGATGTATGTGACTGTAACTTCTGTGGAGTTATTCTACAAAGGCTGGTGTAGGCTGGGATTGTCAAAAGTGCCTGAATGATTAGAAGCATAGGCTGGAATTTCAAAAGGAGTTTTATGGCATTAGATGATTGACAGGGGAATTTCAATGGGTGCCTAATTCCCTCAGGCATCTTTGGAAATCCCAGTCATAAAAGTATTCGTGCTCCTAAGTCACTTAGGAGCTTTTAAAAAACCTTCTCTTACGCATTCATGGATAGACTTTTCAGAAGCATCAGTACCTACATTGGGGCCAGATTTTCCAAAGAGCTCAGCTCCCATTTAGGAACCTATATAAGCAGGCATTCATCACACAGCGGCTCTCGCTGCTCTCAATAGCTCTTTTGCAAATCTGGACATTTCATGTAGGTGCCTAGATGGGAGCTGAACCCCTTCTAAAAGTCTGGCTGAGGACTTTCGAAAATCTGCTTCAACGCTTTTCTAAACATTGAAGCAGACAAAGAGTCAACATCCAGGCAGCATGGCAGCCTTGTCAGCTCAGAGAAGAGACATGATCTTAAAAACTGCACTCTGTAATGAAAAGGGGTGGCAAAGAGTTAAAATACAACTCCCCAAATACTAAAAGAAACAGTGACTGATTTATGAAATCCCTCAGAGGAAGGGGGGAACCAAACATGGGTGAGGATTGAACATCTTACCAAACTTAGCAAATGATCATGAAAGCCATAAAAAAAAAAAGACAGAGGCAAGGGCAAATGCAGTTGCAGTAGTTATTAAACAAACAGAGCCAGGGGACAGCTATTTTAGAAGGTGGGAGGGAGAATTACCCTGGCCTCATTCCCAGTTTCCTCCAAATGAACCACTGAGGAGGGGCTATACAAGAGTCTTAACAGAGAGTGGTGAAAAGTATTTCCCAAGGAATGCCCCAAAGAGCTTGCACTCGAAAGCTTCTGTCTATGCCTTCTTCAACAACATAATTTGATCACGTCTGATATATACAGACAAGATGTCACAGAGAATGAGATTCATGTTACTTCTAACATGCAGTGCATGAATTTCAGATCTGTGAAATGCAATGTATGTTTGCTAGTGTCTATCAGCAAGCAAGATGCACGGTGTATAGTAATTACTATCACAATATCCTGGGGAAAAGGAGAGAGACTGGCATGCTTAATTAAAGCTTCGTCCCTGTGGGACTTACCAATGAAATGATAAGAAGTATTCTTTGAGCTTTTTAAAAATAACGAATGAAAGGAAGTAAACACAAAAATCAGATTCATCTTTAGATCTCACTGATTTTCCTTCTTCTGAGCTGTTTCATTTGCTTCTCCTACCTCTTGTACTTTGATCAAAATGTATTCCAACTGAAAATGCACAGTTGAAACAAAAGGCAGGGAGGCCCCCAACCCCTATGCCAGATGTTATACAACTCCGGCTGGAGCCTGAAAATGCTGTTTTAATTCTATTAACACTATGTCAGCTTCAAAACTGCAAGGGCTGTGGTGCAGTGTGAATAGCTGAATGAAGAGGAGAAATGCTGCAGTAATGGTGGGTCTGCCAAAATCATCAACTCCCACTGTCCAAGCTCCCCTGGCGGGCAGAAGGCTGATGCCAACAAAAGCCCGATTAGCTTGCTTGCTGGTGCTGTGGAAGTATCATGATTAGTACCAGCAGTGGAGGGTATGTGTGTGTGTTTGTCTCAGAGAGTGAGAGAGAGAGACGGGGCAGGAGAAAGGAAGATTAAATTAGGGAAGGGATCAGAGAGAAAAAAGTATGAATGTATCAAGGACAAACTGATTACCAGGCTGAGGCAATTTCAGTGTGAAAGAAGCTGGTATACACATCCTACCATGCTCACGAGGCTGCAGTTCAGCCCCCAAAATCTCCCAATTAGGCTTGACAAATGCAGCAGCTTTTGGAAGCAGGTTTGCAGAGGTGCCTGAGACAAAGTAGGGAGAGGGTGTTCTGGCTCTCTTTGGGGCTACTGGCCTGGTCCAGCTCCCATTAAAGTTAATGGAAGGTTTCCCCACTGGTTTTCAGTGGGAGCTGGGTCAGGCCCCAGCTGAGTACTAAGTGCTAGTGAACTTGAGCAAGTCTCTGAATCACCCCCCATGCTGCAGAGTCAGCACAAGCAATTGCGCACAATTGCTCCACTTGGCTGGGCTCGGAATCCACTTGGCAGTGTGGTGGCTCAGCATTGTCTGGAGGAAGATTACAGTGTTTGTAAGGAGGGAGTGCAGGGGCCAGGCACAGACATGAGACCCTACACTGTATGTTACTTAGTTTTACTGCGGTGATATTCTTTCTGACACAAGGAGTACAGTATTACTAGGCAGACCGGTGGTTCAGTGTGCTGACAGGTATATCTACACAGCCCACGACAGCTGTAAAAGTGGCTGCGCATACAAGCTTTTGAGAATGCTTTTAGCTGTTTTTAGAATGATAGCGTGAGCCCCGGGAGACTGAGTCCATGGATGGGCTGGGAGGCTCACTGCTGCAGGCTGGGTAGATGTACCCATAGAGTGCTGCCATGTGGGAGACCCAGCTTTGATTCGCAGCATGGTGTATTCGCTTTGCAGGCCCTTAGAATGCTGAAGAGGCTACGGGTGCCTTTCCGTGGGGGTTGTGGATGAGAACAGCCCTGGCCAGACTCCTCAGCCAGGAGCCTGACATCTGTGAATTGTGAAACCTAAGCAACCGAGGGCAGTGCGCAGGAAAACAGTAGTATGGATTGGGGGGCTTTGTCCGTGTGATATTGTATGGTGGTTAAAGTAAGCGTGAGCATGCTCTCGATCACAGTCTCTCTCCTTGGGAAATGAGAGTCTCAAAGCCAACTTGCAGGTACACACTGTTTCTGTTCCTCAGATTTAGTAACTATTCCAGGACGGCCCTTCGGTGCAGGATCCCCAGCTGCTTCTCTGGAGAGAGTTAATGCCTGTTTACAGACTAATGGGTCAGGGAGGAGTTTTGTAAACATATTTCTTAAATGTCTCCATGCAGCAGTGATCACGATTAACCGCTCTATCAAATGAACAGCCCAGTCAGGAAGTATGTGATTTCAGAGGTAACAGGACTTGCTTCTCTCCAGATTTCTTTTCAGGCCATTCTCCCCTCACTGCCCTGAATTAGCTCCCCTGAGGCAGTGCTCATTGTTTCTAGCAGGGCAGATGTTATTTCATCCCCTTCTTTTTACTGTCACTACTTCCTTTTTGTGTGTTTCTCTTCTGTTTTCATACTGTTTTCTGCCTCTTCCTTGACCCCTTGCTCTGCCACCAAACTCTTTTTCTCTCCCTTTCTTTTATGCTCATCTCTCCATTCCCTTACCACAGGCCCTGTATCCCTCCTAATCCTTCCTTTCAGACTCACTCTCCGCTAGACCCCCAAGTTCACTCCCTCCCGTTACCTTCCCAATTTCTCTTAATAGTTCTACATTCCCCTTCTCCTCCTGTGTCACCTAGTGCCTATATTTTACCAATCTCTGGGCCCCACCAAAACAGCCTCCACTGCAGAGCCCAACCATCTATCATGTACTCCTTCCCATACACCTCTCCGGTGGATTTATATTCTCTGGAGAGGGAGGCTGGGCTAGTCACTTGTCTCACTGCTGGGCCATGGTCTCCGCTGTAAATTTTCAGCAGCCTGTCCTCTCCCCGAATATTGGGGGTTGTGCAGATCAATGAAGCACTCTATGTTTGTCAGTCTGCCAGGACCAGCATTCGGCACATTGGCAAACAGCCATTTCTTCTCTGACATGGGACAAGACAACAACGTACCTCGGCTCAGGTTGCTATCCTGTGGCTCTGATAATGTCATTCCGGGAACTCTATCGAGTTGTTAAAAAGTAATTCATCAGGTAACTACATGAGCAATCCAAACCCCCTACGGCATAGCCCTACTTTAGGTATATCATGAAGAAAGAGATCAATTAACTGAGTCATTATACATAATGACACATTAAAATGGCTTATAAGGAAAAGATTTTACAATTAATCCAGCTATTTTTACCTCCAATTATATAAATTGGCCAGATTAGTCATCACCTTACTGAATAAAAAAGAAATTCAATAACAAATACATTTTAAACATACTAAACAAGCCTGATCATTTAAAGTCCTTTGCAAGTTAAGTATGTGTTGGATTTTGAATTAATAACCTACTGATGGTGTTGTGAGGCACCAATAGGATTCCAGAGCTATCCCTTCCAAATTCCTGACCAGGACTTTTCAGTGACCAAATGCTACTATCGCAGATTTTACAATGAGTCATGTGCATGCTGGGAGAAGACACTCCAAGATTATTCAGAATGGTGCAGATACTGATTCAAAGCCCACTGAAGTCAGTCCACTCAACAGTGAAGTACATATTTATAAAGTTTATACAGTAATACTCCCTTTAGAACATATATTTCACATAACAACAGTTAACTTCATGAGAGCTACAGTTCTGATCCGGTATTCCTGGAGCACCCAATATATTCCTTGAAATTAATGGGGTGTGTGCGCGCGCACACACACTTACTGATTTATATGAATATTTTGGGTGTTCCAGGAATATATATAAATCAGGGATCTCTGGATCTATTCTATTCTCAATAACTGATAATGAAAGATTGCATTTATTTTACAGAAATAATTCATAAAATATCAGTGCCAACACTTGCACTCTGTGCTGGCTACGAGTGTGGTAATCAGAGCTCTTGGAGTGCCAGAACATCTGACTTTCACAACACTGTTCTCACAGTATCTCATCATTATGATCACTCCTCTCAACACAAAGGCTTGCCAACCAAGCCTAATTTCATTCTTTCTTTAGAATACAAATTTGGCTGATAAAGGTTTCTGTATAGACGTAATATACGTAGCCTTTTTAGGCTATGTCTACATTACAGCAGTAAGTCAACCTACACTATGCAACTCCAGCTACATGAATAACATAGCTGGAGTCGATGCATCTTAGGTTGAGTTACTGCAGGATCTACACTGCGGGGGGTCGACGGGACCTTACTCTTTTTTGTCAGGGGCAAAGTACAGGGGTCAACAGGAGAGTGATCTGCTGTCGATTTGGTGGGTCTTCACTAGACCCGCTAAATCGATCACCAATGGATCGATCTCAGAGTGTTGATCCCGGCTGTAGTTTAGATCTGGCTTAGTATTGCATGACTTTCTGATTACAAAATAAGCACTACAGAGTATCAGTGAAGCACATGTTAAATGGGAGAAAAGAAAGAAGGCTGAAGTGAACACTTTTATATTCAAGAGATCCGCTATGCTATTGCCCTTCCTTACACAACAAAACGACATCAAGAATGACTTTCTAAGGACAATTCCACAAGCTTAAAGGTGGATCCTGCCCCACTCAGTCTTATGCCAGTGACTTAAATGGGGGGCAAGATCAGGCCCTGAGTCTATCCCGCTGCAGTACCCTCACTGAAATTCCCCTCTGTTGATTTTGTTTCCATTTACAAGGGGGACACGGATCCTGCTGTGTAACTCAGCCATTGCCAGTACGATACCAAGGGAGATTAATCAAAGCCACTGCAACAGGCTGACACAGGGGATTCCAAAATTGAGGTCAGGCTCAGTGAATCTTAGGCAGATGCTAAAAGAGAGACACAACAGTAAATTTTAACGGCGCAACCCTAAGAATGTCACTTGCGGTGAGGTATTATACATGCTTCAGTGATAACGGTTATTCCCCCCTTCAGTTTCAGAGTTGGATAAGGTGCCTTTGTCTGAGCTGACTACCTCTAATGCTGGCTTTCCTCTCAGCCCTTGAGTTTTACAGCATGAGCTCTGTGATCGGGGGCAGTGCAGGAGTGGAGGAGACTCCACAACCATGGCAGAGGGAGGCCACACCATGCCAGGCAGTGTCACAGGTGTTTGAGGGCGACATCTCAATTTCTTACTGGCACCTGAGTTAATCAGAGGCAGGTGAGCCTAGTTAGGCTGAAAGCCTTAAAATGGAACTGAGCTCTTCTCAGAAAAGATCAGGCAAGTATCTAGTGACTAGAAGAGAGGTCCTGTTTGTACTTATGCTTCCATTCGGGTATTTTTTGTCCTGTGCTTATAGACTACAACCAGGGTTTCTTCTGCTTTGTGTTACCGTGGTTGCCCCAGAGAAAAACACTGTAAATAAATTTGAAGCGCCAGTTTGGTTTAATTATATTGCTTTACTTTGGCTCCCTGTGCACTTTCAACTATAAGTTCTTACAAGTGTGTTGTATTTTAGGTTATTATTAATTATTTGTATTACAGTAGCAACTAGAAGGCTTGACTGAGCTCAGGGCTCCATTGTGCTAGAAACTGTAGATACATGTAACAAGAGTCAGTCTCTGCCTCAGAGAGCTTGCGAAGTAAATACCTAGATAGACAAAGCATGGGAGGGTAAACAGTGGTGGAAGGAAGTAAGGAGGCCCAGCCAGCCTCACACAGATTAGTAGCAGAGCCAAGACTTGAATCCTGGTCTCCCACCTCCTAGTCTAATGCTCCCGCCATTGGACTACACCGCTTCAACTTTAAATACCTTATTGGCCAACCCCTTGCCTCCGAAAGCATTACCTAAAATATAAGAGAAATCACGGAATTAGCAAGATGTTTGCCGCTCTGCACTGCCAGAGCCTCGTCCCATCTCATTCCCCATCTGGACACTGTACAATTAGATTATATGGCCTATCTTAGGTACTTACATGGCTCCCATCACTGCAGCATCTCAATGCCTCATGCTCTTCAATGTATTTATCCTCACAACCCCCCAGTGAGGTAGGGCAGTGGTATTATCCCCATTGTACAGATGGAGAACTGAGGCACAGAGGAACTAAGTGACTTCCCCCAGGTCACACAGGGAGTCTATGACAGAGCAGGGAACTGAACCCTGACCTCCCAAGAAAACATGACCTATCAGGAAAGGCTGAAAGAATATGGCATGTTTAGCCTTCAGAAGAGAAGACTGAGAGAGCCTATAACAACAGCCTTCAAATAGGTATAGTGGTGTTATAAGGGGCTGATGATTAATTCTTCTCCATGTTCACTAAGGGTAGGACAACAAATACTCAGCTTAACTTGCAGCAAGGGAGATTTAGGTTAGATCTTAGGAAAAAACTATCCAACTATAACGATGGTTAGGCACTGGAACAGGCTTCCAAGGGAGGTTGTGGAATCCCCATCACTGGAGGTTTTTAAGAACAGGTTCGACAAACACCTGTCAGGGATCATCGACCTGCCTCGGTGCAGGGAGTTGGAGTAGAGGACATTCTGAGGTCCCTTCCAGTCCTACATTTTTACAATTCTATGTCCCAGGCTAGCTCTGTAACCACTGGACCATCCTTCTTCTAGTACTTGTAAAGTGCCAAGCATACAATATAATAAATATAATGAGCAGAGATTGTGAGTGATTAAAAAAGCATTATGTACAGGGACAGATTTTTACCGTACGCACCCCTAGGCACAGCATCTTTAGTGCCCCCTCCTGCCTACAGCTGACCTTTGTGTCACACACAGTTTTAGAGAGGGCAGGCGCCCCTAGAATGCAGACACCCCTAGGCACGTGTCTACTGTGCCTAACTGGAAATCTGGCCCTGACTATATTATGACTATTTGTTGCTAAGTATAGAAGGATGTTAGATTACTGGGAAGGGAAAGGGATCCTTCTACCCAAAGGACAACCATGAACATGTCTGCATTAGTGCCTGCACGTCAGGTTTACTTTATCTCCGGGCTTCTGAGTTGCTGCTAACCACAAGGATAATCTTTCAACATTTAAATGTATATATTTTTAACAGACCTATCATTTCCAGCACAATCTCTTATGAAACTACTTTACGGTCTGGAGATTAAACACCATCCAATTGCTGAGAAATTACGGGTGGCATAAAGTGCAGTCAATGGCCAGTAAATGGTACTAAAATGATCTTCTTAGCATGCATGGATGCATGCACTGAGGGCAGCAGTGTCTGTAAAAGAGAGAAATTCCCTTGCATTGTGCATTTAGGGCTTAAACTGTGAGTTTTACAAAGGAAAGATTGCTGTTTGCTTCGAAAATAAGAAGCCCATCTTGCATATTTCATTAATTTTGATACTATCAGATTTTTTTCATCAGGCCGATTCCTAAAGTCTTTATCCAATTTACACACCAATGAAACTCCCAGTGATTGCAAGGGCAGATATGCCTGTATCAAGACAGAAAAAACACAGAGGGCCAGAATATAGCACCCTTACTAATAGTAGACTACATGGAGTAGTCCCTTTCTCCATGAATTTCAGTAAGATACTACTCAATGGAATGGTGACAGAATCCAGCCCTGAGAAAAGACGTCAGGATTTCCCCTAGGAAAAGGAGAACAGTATCACACAGCAACTGATTGGTTTTTTTGCTTCATGATATCACAATAGGCCTGAATCTCATCTCTCCTACACCAGAATATTCACAGAGTTCCTTGGGGTTTACACCTGACTTTCACCAGTCAGAAACCAGGCCTAATGTCATATATTATTTAATATTTATATAGCGTATTGCCAGCTGTCCTGAATTAGGATCAGGGTCCTGCTATGGTGAGCACGGTACCTACGCAAATGAAAAAAAAATGGTCCCTGTCATGAAGGGTTTGGGCTACCCATCAAAGGCCAAAGTTTTATGTTGCAAGTCTCTTTTTTGCAGTGGAGCAATTAAAAGGATAGCAAAGGAAGTATGTATAAAAAGCAAACACCATGGCTTTGCCCTCTGAGAGCTCGAACTGCACATGTGGGAAAACTCAGTGTGTTCACCTTCAGACCAAAGTGACCTCAAAGCAAGATATTATAGGAGAAAAGGAGAGTGGGCCGAAGTCTGGCTTTGTCACCTGCTGTTTCTCTGTCTCCTGTGGATAGCTCTCCATTGATCCCATTCTCTTTGGTTCTAGAGTATGTGCCCTGTTGCCCACGTTCACCGTATCCTGCTTCCTCATCCTCTCTGTATGGAAATCCATTGGCACTTCTGACCAATTCGGCACCTGCACCAGCTTGCTCTTTAATTTCAGGGGAATGTGGATGTGAAGAAGCATCTGTTAGTTGACTTGAAGTCCAGTGCGGTGCCTTGGCTTCATCCTTCCTATCATCTGCCATTTTTCCTCTCTTTCTTTGTCCTGTAATTACATTAGTAAGATAGATCAGCAGTGATCCAGGGATGGTTCCCCGGCTCATTGTTTACAAGGCTAGCATAGCACATACACATTTCTCAACTACATTGTCAGGGAACGCCAAACAACTGCCAGGCAAGGGGTTTACAAGTAAATCAAAGTTCACTCTGCACATGACTGAGTTGCTTTAAAAAAGATTATTAAACTGTACGGGCCAGATTCAGATTGACTTCAATGGATTACGCTGGTTTCTGCCACTGATTTCTTGATGGAAGATCTTTCATGAATCAGTTTTGGGATCAGTGAGTTCAAAAACATTTGGACATAAGTAATGGCAAATGACTCATTCCTCATGGAAACATCTCCTAGTGATGGAGGAGAAGAATGTGATAATGACTCTTTAGCTACAGCTCTTATTATTAATTATTAGTAGTATTGCAGTAGCACCTAGACGCTCCAGTTATGGACCAGGACCCCACTGTGCTCAAACAAAAAGATGCTCCCTGCCCCCATATGCTGCCAGACATGGCAGAAACAATATTCATGAACATTCATTTAGATTCTGACCCTATGTTTGCCTTTACCACATTTAGATCCCTTCTTATTCATGAGTTGCAAACATTCACACACATTTCTTCTGTTCACATAAATGTCTGGGGAATAGCTGCTTCTCAGACAAGCTGTTGTGCATAAAGGTATTTATGCATGAACACATATAATATAACACTATTCCTCATTTGCTATTCTCCTGTTTAAAATGTTTCATTCATTCCATCAGGGAGCAGAAAAAGTACCATGGGACTTCGGTCTTGTCTTTACTGTACAAAAAAGTGTGGTTTTATATCAAGAGTTAGCAATCTTAATTGACAATCCTAGTGGAGACAAGGCACAGTAGTTTTTACCTCGCTATAGTTAGTTGAGCTAAGCCCCAGGTGGGAAGGGCATCGGGCTGACCTTGACTAGCTAACAAGCTACGTCATGGCTAAAGATTACTTGCACCTTATCTCCTGTATGATGTAAAATCTTGATGCAAAGAACACACATTTTTTTTTTATCAGTGAAGACAAAGCCATAGTTGGCCAATCACAAAGAGTGAACAGTCTAACAAAGCAGTTTGTGAACAACAGATAGGCTGAAAATTGCTTGTCAAACCTATTCTGTAGATACTTAGGATAAACAAACGTATTTACAGGAATCGGGATCAGTTTGTAGCTGATTTGCAAACAGAACAAAAGGCAAAATTGTCTGATAATTTATACCCAGCAAATAATTTCCGCCACTCTAATCATATATTGATTTTCTGAGCTACTAATTTTTCTTTTAATGAAAAATCCTTTTGAAATAAGAATATTAGTGTTCAGTTACAATAAAAATATCAGTCATTTTATATAACTCTCATATAAAAGTGACAAACATATATACTCACCTGCAGAAATATAGCATTGTGTATATTACGTACTAGATAGCATACTTCTTTGGGGAACACTGGACTGAGTAAAGACCCTATAATATGTTCTCTTTGCTGTAGTGAAAATAGGAAGCTTAGCAAAATCACAAGGCGCATTGGGGTGGACAGAAGGATTTATGCCTCTCAGTCAGCCACAAAAAATATGATACTGTTTTATATTAACTAGTCCTTGCCCTGTGCTCTCTCCCAGAGCCAGTGCTAGGCCAAAGCAGACTAAGCAATTGCTTAGGGCCCACAAGCATCTCAAAGGCCCTCCCCCAATTTATTTGTTATTATTATTATTTTCATAAGAATTTGCCTGTTTTAGTATTGTATGCGTGTGGAAGCCCACAAAAATATTCCTGCTTAGGGCCCCCAATGGGATAGCACCACCACGGCTTCCTCCTCTTCCTTTATTCTCTATTGGAAGTCATATCAATTAGGTTTCTTGTTTAAGAGATTTCAGCTCATACAATGAGTGCCAGGAAGCCATGACGCAGTCATCTCAAGTCAACCAGCAGCCTGGAAAATGTTATTGGTGGAACGGAGGAAGAGAAGGTACAAGTTGGTGCCTTCATGTACTTGAGGCAGTCATCTGCCTTTAATTCTTTTCATGCTATGAAATTAAAAACAGTTTGTGATCAAAGTTCTTTCCAGAAACAGGAGAGCATGGGGCAAATTCTGACCGCTGGAGATAACACATTAACACACTGCAAAAATCAATGGACTTCACTAAGGAGGGTCATGTATCTGAGGCTGAATTTAGCCTGTTCTGTCAAAAAAAAAGTATATACCCAGCTGTGTTCCTTTATTAAACTGAACAAAAGCTAACAGCAATATTGACTCAAAGTTTCCATCCATCCATTCAAGGCATTTAAAGCTAGATCCAAAGCTCTTGGGGGTTAATGAGAGTCTTTACATTGACTTCTAAGGGGTTTGGATCCGGCCCATGTATCACATTCTAACTCCAGAGGTTATTGTCTCCAAAAATGAAGACGATACCAAGAATCATCTTGTTGAGAGGGGCTTATATAATAGCAAATGCAAGGAAATGTATACAGTAGCAAATTTTGATAAAAGTGAAGGTTACAATCACAGCACAATAATCCTAATGCTACTGTCTCCAAGTGTCCCTTCCCCTTTAAGTTACACACTTCTTTGTTCTCTTCCATTTCTGTGGGAAGGGTATTTGCATTCTTATCCATGCTACAGAGAGTCCTCTGTGACAGTAAGAGAAGTGCTTTCATCTTTAAAAGTAAATATAGTGGGTGGGTTTCAACGGCAACTATATGTATCTGGGGGCAGACTTTGGCTCAGTATGCATAAAAGATGGTTAGAGAGTGAAACATTGATGAATTCATTCTAGACTCTGTTATTCATAAGATGCTCTCACAGTTTATAATGCTAGTAGAAACACTGGGAGTGAGTCACAATACTTCTTTGTATTCACTTCAGGGATGACTACTATCCCGAATGTACACACTGTACCCCTTAGACAAATGGAGCATAGGAGAGAGCCCATCATGCCCATGTGCACTTTTTATCATGCTTTTACCACTGAATGTATTTAATTCAATAGCAAATTAATTATTCAATTAGTTAATTCAAGTAGTAGCCTAGAAAAAGTGCAAAGTGGTTAATCACTGTGGCAGTGTTTAAATAGTGTTATGTAAATAAATGAAAAGAATAAAAGGTCCATCAATCATATAGTTAAAACACATCATTGCTAGAAATTTTAAGTCAGTTTGCCTTTTCCACTATAGTTTTCTGGTTTCCTTTCTGAACTGCTATGAAGGCCTTTGAAAATTACAAAGACAGACAGAGCATCCTCTTGAAATGTCATGCTTCCATGGTTAAAACTACTTGTGACATTTATCACCCCTCACTCTTCTGATTCCAGTGTTACCTAATTATGATGTAATATGCTACAACAATCTTAAGGGCATGTTCCCTCCTACCGCTCCCTCAGGGGAATGTAGAGGTGGTAGAAGAGTCTGGACTGACAGAATTAGCTATTTAAATCCTCCGTTTCCCCACAGAATAGCTGTCTGGGAGTGGGAAAGAGTGAGGGAGAGGTGGTGGTGGGGTGGCTAGGGTATGGAATAACACACAAGAGAGCTCGTTCACTTCCCAGCTCTGTCAAATTCCCTTGGTCAAAGCCAATAATCTCTCTGTGACCCAATTCCCCGTTCATAACATGAAGGTAATTTTATGTCTTTGTCTCCCTTGTCTATTTAAAATATAAGCTCTTTGGAGCAGGGACTCTCTTATCCTATATGTATGTACAGCACCTAGCACAATGGGGCCCCATTTCAGCTGAGGCTTTCTAGGCACTACTGTAATACACCTAAATGACCTGGACTAGGTACAGCCCTGGTGGTTGTAGAAGCTGGCTCATGCTGCTACACCAGTGTGCCTCAACCCTCACCTGAAGGAACTATCTCCAGGGAAAAGAGTGTATTGTAGTCTCTGTGGCCAGTGGGATCATCTATCTGCAGGGATTGCTGATTATTGCTGCTTGTGATGGTAGTTTTTGTGAAGTGGACAATTTTCCACAAGGAACTGGACTGAGCCCACAACACTCAAAGGATACCAAACAGCTACTGGGTGGCAACAACTTTCAGCTACTGCTAACTTCAGCTGTGTTTGAAACCAGGGGTGAAAGTCTTTGCTTTTATTCCAAAGCAATTCCAACCCTCCTGCAATCCGGGCTTCATCTCACACAAGTATAAACCTTCCCTTTTAGGAGTTCTGCTCGGTCAGGTAAGCGACACACTGTATCAGGCGCAGCATTATATAACACTTGTATTTAATTAAATGTTTCCTGTTAAAACAGTAACTAAAGACAACTTCGCAGAGCAAGTTACAGCTGTAGGGTCAACCTTCCCATCCTTCCACAGCAGTAACAAAGGAGTCACAGTGCCATTACACAGGGTGGAGCAACAATACCAGAGTCTACTCGTGAGAACAGCATCTCCCTCCTGCATGTTACAGAGCAGATCTCAGCAGTGATGCCCTGTGCACTGACTACTGGGAGGAGCACGGATGGCTGACAGGGTGGGCAAGGTGGGGTCAACTGATACACCACTATGGATCCTCTGATCGATCCACCCATGGAAGGGTCATGATGCAACCACAAAGGCAGCCCTAGATACAGTAGTGGCCACGGAGACGCTCTTCACGGACCCAAGTACATGCTCCGGCTATTTGGCCTTGAGCTAGGTGTCACACCGTCTAAAGGAGAAACCTTGGCCTTGTAACACAAATTATGGTAATAAATAACCACCCTAATATCTGTCGGAATTAGCACTGTGGCAGAAGGAATTTAAACATTTTGCACTTAGCACAAAAAGTGAAACTCACCAGGAGTTTGTGGCTTGACACAGTTGCAGCTGTCTCATCTTTTAATGTGAGTGTATATATTTTTGTTGCCTCATATATTTTCTGACATGACACCTGCTCCCAGTCTCCTCGCCAAGCTCTATCAAACCGACGTGCTCTGAACCCAGCACATAACAAATGCTTCACACCGCAATGTAATGAAAGCACACGGTGCAGAGCCAGAGAGAACTCTGGGTTTCGTTCTTCCCAATGCTACCCCTCCTAAAATGTCTTCTGTGATCACATTCCTAACAGAACAGTTTTTCAGAGTGGGATTTCCAAAAAGGACACAGCGTTGGCCTAACTCTGCTCATGATCTAGAAGAAGCAAGCTAATTAACAAAATTACCAGTTGATCCTAAAGTTAGAAGATGCCAGGACTCTGTGAACAAATATGTTGTTGGGTAGAATTATTCACTGCTCACAATTTGAGACCCTCTTCATCTCGAGCACCACCAGGGACAAACTGGCTCCTATAGTAACTTATACTTATATTATACTTCTTCCTTTCCCACCATTCAGACTACTAGTTTGCAGTTAGTTCCCTGTTTCTTTACAATACCAGCAAGACTATGCCCCTAAATATAATTTCTTATTTGTAAAACCTGCAAAGAATATTTCTGTTACTCACAATTATGATTATTTCTTTGAGGGTTTTGCCCCCATAAATTGTAAACAGTCAACCAATAGCTGTGCATTTCTCATAGACTATTTTATGCTTAAAATATTCTCTATTTTCACTACACCTTTGACTACAACATAAATGGAAAAAACGCAAAGATACTTGAATTGTGGGCTGAAGAAAAGAATCTCATTGTGTAAAGACTGAGAGCATTTACTGCAATCTCTATCCTTACCAGAGCTGAAAACAAGGAATGACTCAAGTCTCCCAGGTGGTTTATGAGACCTGTAAATGGGCACTGCAGTAAGCAATTAGGAAATCAAACAAATCACTATTCATTTTCTAGTGATTTTCTTCTCCTTCTTTCAGAGGTAGTCTTGGTCTCCAACACCAAATTCTACAGGCCACTTCCCTCAGATCCCACTGAGGAATACACTAAGAAACTGCAACATCTACTCAGGACACTCCCTACACTAACACCGGAACAAATCAACATACCCTTAGAGCCCCGACCAGGGTTATTTTATCTACTACCCAAGATCCACAAACCCGGAAATCCTGGACGCCCCATCATCTCGGGCATTGGCACTCTCACTGAAGGACTGTCTGGATATGTGGACTCTCTACACAGACCCTATGCCATCAGAACTCCCAGCTATCTCCTTGACACCACTGATTTCCTGAGGAAACTACAAAGCATTGGTGACCTTACAGAAAACACCATCCTAGCCACCATGGATGTAGAGGCTCTCTACACGAACATCCCACACACAGATGGAATACAAGCTCTCAGGAACAGTATCCCTGATGATGCCACAGCACAACTGGCTGCTGAGCTCTGTGCCTTTATCCTCACACACAACTATTTCAAATTTGATGACAATATATATCTCCAGATCAGTGGCAAAGCTATGGGCACCCACATGGCCCCACAATATGCCAATATTTTTATGGCTGACCTGGAACAATGCTTCCTCAGCTCTCGTCCACTCACGCCCCTTCTCTACCTACGCTACATTGATGACATCTTCATCATCTGGACCCATGGGAAGGAGTCTCTGGAAAAATTGCACCACGATTTCAACAGCTTCCACCCCACCATCAGCCTCAGCCTGGACCAGTCTACACAGGAGGTCCACCAACTAGACACCACGGTGCAAATAAGTGATGGTCACATTACCACCACCCTATACCGAAAACCTACGGACCGCTATGCCTACCTTCATGCCTCCAGCTTCCATTCCGGGCACATCACACGATCCATTGTCTACAGCCAAGCACTGAGGTACAACCGCATCTGCTCTAACCCCTCAGACAGAGACCAACACCTACAAAATCTCCACCAAGCATTCTCAAAACTACAATACCCGCACGAGGAAATAAGGAAACAGATCAACAGAGCCAGACATGTACCCAGAAGCCTCCTACTGCAAGACAAACCCAAGAAAGAAACCAACAGTACTCCATTGACCATCACATACAGTCCCCAGCTAAAACCTCTCCTACGCATCATCAGGGATCTACAACCCATCCTGGACAATGATCCCACACTTTCACAGGCCTTGGGTGGCAGGCCAGTCCTTGCCCACAGGCAACCTGCCAACCTGAAACATATTCTCACCAGTAACTGCACACTGCACAATAGTAACTCTAGCTCAGGAACCAATCCATGCAACAAACCTCGATGCCAACTCTGCCCACATATCTACACCAGCGACACCATCACAGGACCTAACCAGATCAGCCACACCATCACCGGTTCATTCACCTGCACCTCCACCAATGTAATATATGCTATCATATGCCAGCAATGCCCCTCTGCTATGTACATCGGCCAAACTGGACAGTCGCTACGAAAAAGGATAAATGGACACAAATCAGATATTAGGAATGGCAATATACAAAAACCTGTAGGAGAACACTTCAACCTCCCTGGCCACACTATAGTAGACCTTAAGGTGGCCATCCTGCAGCAAAAAAACGTCAGGACCAGACTTCAAAGAGAAACTGCTGAGCTTCAGTTCATCTGCAAATTTGACACCATCAGCTCAGGATTAAACATGGAATTGCTTAAACATTGGAATGGCTTGCCAATTACAAAACCAGTTTCTCCTCCCTTGGTTTTCACACCTCAACTGCTAGAACAGGGCCTCATCCTCCCTGATTGAACTACCTCATTATCTCTAGTTTGCCTGCATATATATATATATACCTGCCCCTGGAAATTTCCACTACATGCATCTGACGAAGTGGGTATTCACCCACGAAACTCATGCTCCAAAACGTCTGTTAGTCTATAAGGTGCCATAGGATTCTTTGCTGCTTTTAAAAAGACAGAAATAGTTGATGTAAACCAAAGGAAAACAAATAATACTGTTTTTTAAAAAAGTCTCTTTTAATGGGTTTTGGATGTGTTGGTTCATTAAATACTCTGTTGATCTTCTGATGAGGTACAGAGTTTAATCACTGTGCAGTGTGTTTGTTCTACATTACATAATCTACTGTTTTTCATTTGCTTGCTTAGAAACAATCAGAGCTGTTCTTTTAGACTAGCTATTTTGTCTTTCCTTCAAGTACAAAGGGCCGAATCCAAAGTCCATTGAAGGCCAAGGAAAGATTCTTATTGGGCGTTGGATGAGGCCCAAACTGAGTCTACTCCTTGTAGAGAAAAGCACAAAAATATAAACCAGGGAACCAAAAATTAAAACTTAGGCAAAGTGTCAAAGTGTCCTCCTCCCAAATCACAAAATTAAAGGCACAAAATTGGAGACTATATTTGATTTCCACCCCCAATACAGAAGGTCCTTCAAATCTAATTACTAGGGGCCTTATTTTGATTTCACACTAGTTTTACAACATGGTAATTCCATTAATGTCAGGGGAGTTAATATGGATTTACACTGGTGTAAGAGAAGAATCTGACTCTTTGATTCTATGATTCTGTGATTCACTACTTTGTCCTAAGTCTCATTTCCACTAAGGCCCATTTACACTGCCAGTATTGTAAATGGGAATCAGACCCGCATGGCTCACCTACTTATTTTTGGCTCACCTACTTATTGTTTATGGTGGAAATATCAGGTGCAATGAGCACCTGAAATACAGATATACTTGTCTGTTTGTTTGTTTTTTAAAAAGGGCATAAAAACTACAAATTCTAAGGGAACCAATAATTATTAAAACAAGAACTCCTGACAGGGAGTTCACATAGACTGATATTATACGGAATATCCTTTACAGATGATTTCTAAGAGTCAGTGTTTGGTGGTAATTGCAACCCAGGCATCTGCAAAAAATGAAAGATGGGTGCTAAGGGGAGTACAGAAGGGGTGAAGATCGTCTTTCACTGGTCGAGGACTCTTGACCACAGCATCAAACCTGCGAGCTCTGTGCCAAAGATGAGTGTGCTGTTACTGTAGAAGGACTGCCCCTCTCCTTCTGGAAGCAAGGTCTGACTCTAGAAAAATCAGGAGCCCTTTGTCGGTACTCATAGAAGGAAAGGGAGGCCTCTGACTGGAGACTGACTCAGTTCTGGTGTGCTTCCCTTTCTGTGACGGTGTGTAGAGATCCAGGCACCGAGGCATCATCCTGCAGTCCGTCAGAGTGTGAAGTGCTTCATCAGTTCCTGAATTTAAAAGGTCATGGCCTTCGAAAGGCAGGTCTTCAACAGTGGCCTGACCCTCTTTTGGGATGACTGCAACCAAAATGTTCTTCTTGTAGTGACTGCCATGGCCATAGACCTGGTGGGCCTGTGTGCTGAAGGATTCCAGGCGTATGTGCACAAGGTGCTCATAGCTACAGTGGGCGCCCATCTGCACACGCACACAAACACACACAGAGTCATCCAAACATTTTCAAAATCGAACAAAAGACTCGCTGTAGGTTTGGATTCAAATTCATTGAAAGATTCTTAGGTTGGTTCTTAGTTAATCTGAACTTATTCATTATCCTTCCCCATCATCTGAATTTCAATAGTGCCTAAGATCCCTAGTGATGGACCAGGACCACCACTGTGCTAGGGGCTATACAAACACAACAAAAAGGTCACATATCAATAACTGAAATGGGAAAGTATCAGAGGGTAGCCGTGTTAGTCTGGATCTGTAAAAGCAGCAAAGAATCCTGTGGCACCTTATAGACTAACAGACGTTTTGGAGCATGAGCTTTCGTGGGTGAATACCCACTTCCTCAGATGCATGTAATGGAAATATCCAGGGGCAGGTATATATATGTGTGCTAGCAAGCAAGCTAGAGATAACGAGGTCGGTTCAATCAGGGAGTGAATGGCTTGCCAATTACAGAACCAGTTTCTCCTCTCTTGGTTTTCACACCTCAACTGCTAGAACAGGGCCTCATCCTCCCTGATTGAACTGACCTCGGTATCTCTAGCTTGCTTGCTAGCACACATATATATACCTGCCCCTGGATATTTACATTACATGCATCTGAGGAAGTGGGTATTCACCCACGAAAGCTCATGCTCCAAAACGTCTGTTAGTCTATAAGGTGCCACAGGATTCTTTGCTGCTTGAAATGGGAAAGAAGCTCTCTTAACCAGTTTGCTATACGGTACTGCTCAGCCAGAAAGGGACTAAAAGCTCAGAAGTGAACTTTCCGATTAGAAATGCTCTAGTGTTCTTTGCCTAACTCCCCACTTGCCTGTACTGGAAAAATCTAATTGGAAATTAAATCTTTCTACCTGGTACATTTGGTTTCTTGTACAGAATGAATACATGGAGATTTTCAATTCTACATTAAGGTCTTAGTTAAATAAATATGTGTCTTGATGACTTAGTCCTTATTTGCAATTTTACAGTTTGGCTGTTTTTCACTACTAATGTAATTATAAAGAATTCCTGCTTCCTTTACTGTAAAGTATGCTTTCAAAAAGCTGGGAAGAACAAGAGAAGCCCCCCTTCACTTAAACAGATCTACCAGTTTCCAGAAAGAAAGATCCAATTATCTCAGTCAGAGAGCATGTCCCTGTGCCATTTGTGCCCTCTGCTTTCCCATGCCTCCATCCTTCCCAAATGGTCACTTTAGGACATTGGCAAGGAGAAACTATACTTTTCGTTTCAATGTTGTAACTGAGCCGCAGCCCCTGAACAGCAGCACTTCAGGTACGGGTATCCTTTAGAATGGGATATGCAAGATAAAAGAAAATGCTTAAAATAAGCTGTTTCTTTACCCCCTGGAAAAGAGCATAAGGATGTTCTGAGATGTTCTTGCCCCTTTCACAACAGAAATAAACCTGTGGAAAAATATCTAGACTCACATAGGAAAAAGCAAAGGTATTTTGTTACGAGAAGGTCTCATTCTCTGTTCACAGAGAAAACTGATATTCAATTGCAGTTCTCTATGAGTGACATTCACCTCCCTACCCCACCCTGCACAAAACCCTATTACATGGGCTTTGTCCAGGAGCCTATCTAGGAATCAAGGGACAATTCAGCATACGGCTGGACTGATGCTGCTCTCAAGAGAATCTATGACAAATCTTTCAGTGATAAAACGTGACATCTCCAGGAACAGAACTGGGATCTGTATAAGTGCAATGCTGCTACAAAGAACCTGGCTCAGCACTGCATGACGTTCATCAATATTGCACTCTCTTGCTCACCATTAACGTGCTAAAGCATTTTACACTTTGGGAAAGATGTTCAGCTATTTCAAATTGTAGTAACTCCCCTGACCATAATGGATCTGTGACAATTAGCACCAGCTCAAGATCTGCCCCCTTTTCTTAAAGTGAACTGCTTGACTCAGTAACAACTGAACTGGGCAGCCACCATTCCATAAAAGAGAGTGCCCTAACAGCCTACATCAAATGCTTTTTGGGGCCTAATGCCTTGCCAATTGAAATCAATAGAAAAACCATTCAAGAGTCTGAAAAGCATGGAAGTCAATGGGCTTTGGATCAGGCCCTATATTTATAATCTGTGCCTCCCACTAATTATCCTGAATTAGGTGACATTTTTCACCATTCTAAAAATATTGACAAATACATTACACTTAAAACAACAGCAAAACGTTTTGTCTGGCTTCCAAAATCCATTTTTGCCAGCTGAAATCCTGCCTGAAACAAACATCAGCTTGTTAAGAAATAGTGAGCATAAACTGGGTTTTCAAAAAGAATATTTTGATTACAATTTTTCGTGGGAATTTAGTGCTTGTGAAAGCTGCCATACTGACAACCCTGGAGACATAACGATCCTCTGCTTATTCACCAGACAGGTACAGTAGGCACGAGTTGTACAAGTTTCCCAGCCCAGTACCTGCTAACATTCAGGCCCACATTTTCCAGTTTGGCCTCTGAAACTGTGCCAACAAAATTGTGTTTATATTTGCATATGCACATTAGCTAAATAGCTGCGCAGCTTCACAATTTACATATGCAAATACATATTTGTGAAGATAGCGCGTGGGAGGGGGAGTATGAACAATTGCAAGGGTGACACTTTGGAGCATGCTCTTGAAAATTTGATTTTCATTGTTTTTTCTCACGCATGTTGATTTGATTTTCACTCAAGAGACTCCATGATCCATAGCAGCTAGGGTCTGGTTGCTCTGAACATGTTTAATTGCGCTAATATATATTCTACAGTGACCACTCTCTCCCTGCAGAACAGGAGTTACTCTTATTAACTTCAGTGGGAGCTATTCCTCTCCTTGGAAAGGCAAACAGGGCCACTGCTGCAGATCTGCTGCATACTCTAATGATAAGCAAATGCTCACTTACCTGAGTCCAAAATGAGGACATTAACTACACTGATAATTCTTATCCAACCCCGTTTATGTGAATTTTCTTTAGTTCCGGGAGCTGTGCGGTGCTAGGCAGGGAACTGCCAACAGCAGTGCTGACTGGAGCTACCAGCGTCCTTTTCGACTGGGTGTCTCGGTCGAAAACCAGAGAATTCTGATGTGCAATTTTTTCACTCATTCCAGACTTTCCCTGCAAACCTATAGATCTAACGCTCCACAAATCCCATGGCAGCTGGACTACTGTAGGACACTGTGAGAGACACCTGAGTCAAGGGCACGGTCAGCATTTTTGGGGGTACACTCCCTGACCTAGTCCCCCAAGATTACTCCTCCCCTTTGGATGAATGCTTAGTGTGGGCTGTGGAGAGAGTGCAGTGCATGAGACTGTAGCTGGTTATGATAGAAGTTCACATTACTACTGCTCTGCATCATGAATCTGTGCATATTTCTGGGTTTAGAGGGAAGAGAGCCTGAAGGAGAGTCTGTATGAGCCCAATATGCTGGAAAAATTATTTAAGTATATTTCCTCTATGTGAAAGTATCACTTTGGTAAATGGGACCCCGGGTGATCTGTTGCCCATGAAATTAATGCATGAACATTAATTAAAATTAATTAGACCTAGGAGCCACTTCATATATATAATTACAAGGTTTGAAACATTTTTAGAGAGCAACAACTGCCTCACATGAGCCACATTCCCAACTCTTCAAACAGTTACACCTCCCCTCACGCACCCGGCAGGTTACCTCCCCTGAGAGCCACAGCAGACTCTAGAAATGTAAACATCAACATGTATATTAAATGACAGCTCACCTTGAACATTATTCATAGTGTCACACTCTGGATTAAAATCCAAGATGGTGACACCAAAGAGAGCAACAGACCCTGCTCAGTTCTCTTTTGTAACTTACACTTGTACCTGAATTTCAATTTGCAACTGTCAAACACATAATTCCCACAAGACAGTCTCTCCATCTGTATATGCAGGGTATGTCTTTTGTGCAGTTAGCTCAGGTTCATACTTGTGGTGCCCCTAATGCCCCTCTCTTCTACATACAGAAACCTCTCCCTTGAGTTTGATGGTGCTTTCAGCCTGACCTAGCTGGCACAGTTGGGGGGTGTGGGTCAGAACCTGGGTTCTACTTTTACTTGGGATGATAACCCACCCCATTTTGCTGTGAGGATGCAGGCTAAATCACTCAAATGCTGATAATCCCCCAATGCCTTCCCACCATTCCCCGTGTGCCCAGAAGGACAGACACGTTCTCCCACAATTCACTGGAAAAGAATCACACAGTGACTCGGATTACTGCAGCACAATGAAACATGGGCAGTGCCTCTAGAAGTCCGTATGACACACAAAGGGGAGTGCAGCACCAGTGAGCACACAGTAACTCAGGTAGGGCTTTGCTGTGTGGCTGCACGCACCCAGGCTAATCCGGGAGCTGAACACCCAGGTTAACTCTGCAGTGAAGATACCTCCACAGCTTATTAGGAAGCTTAGTCATGCAGTTCTTCCAACACTTCTGGGGAAAACATTGGCAGGAGAACTGAGAGGCAAAGAGCGTGACATGATTATTTTTTCCTAGGCTTCCTGTCTCCTGCCAGTCTTGGGTTTCACAAACAAGGCCTTGTCTCAGTGACTGAGGCCAATTACCCTATAGTTCTACTAAAAGCTCAGAGATGAGGTATGTACGTGATATCAAGAAAGGACCCTTAAGGCATGTGCGCTGCCTTGCT
This sequence comes from Gopherus evgoodei, assembly GCF_007399415.2. NCBI lineage: Eukaryota > Metazoa > Chordata > Testudines > Testudinidae > Gopherus > Gopherus evgoodei. The sequence goes on from NC_044332.1 coordinate 15,899,387, forward strand.
GGGTGCAAAAACCTCTCACTAATGTCAATGAGACTTCCATCCAGATCAAGGGCCCCTTTTCTGAGAATGCTTTCAGCAGCACTTAGCAATACTCAGCCACACTGGGCAGTCATTCTAGGGGTAGCAGTGGAAGCAGAAATGTCTTACTGTCTAACAGATTTATTGTTTATTCATGCTGTAAAAGGGCATCCAACAGAAAGAAGCTTGTTCTCAGGTCTCTATGTCCAGAATCACAAAAATCTTTGCTTCTCAGTTACGCTACTGGGAAACCTGAAAGGCAGGGAGAACAATAACCTGAGACTATTTTACTGCAGTCTAAAAATCTAAAAAAAAGACAAGATGAAGGCCTGGAAAACTGAAGGGAAAGAGACCATTTGCAAAGCATGCATGTGTCTATATTTACAGTAAACTTGGCACAATGAGTGAGTACTAGAATTTTCTTCTCTAGGAAATGTATTGAGCAATAATTGTGTTATGACATTCTGATCCTATAAAAACAGTGGGGTCATAACACGTCCACCCATTGATCTCTGACAAACAAAAGCACACAGGAAACATCCACTTAAAGAAAAACTAGCTTTTTATAAGCTACACATATATACATGCACACACTTGTGAACATGTCTGTACACAGACACACGCACAAACTCTCATATCTTTATAACTGTAACCAAGTATCTGTAGATATTTTGTGCTACAAAACCTTTAAAAAAGAAAAAGAAAGAAAAGCAAGCAAACAAGCATAGAATTTTGAATATTCTATGATGTGGTTTTTCTCCCCTGCCAAACCTTTTCCCACCATATTTACTTCCGGCTCAAAAATTAAATACATCAGTTTCTCTTCTAGTTAGTTTCAGAAGTGTGTGTGCATTTTGGGGGAAAGCAGATAATTAAGCAAGAGAAATCTGAAATGGAGGTGGCTGATCCTGCAGTCCTCATCCTCAATGGGAGCTTTGCCTGAACTAAGACTGGAAGATCAGGTCTCAGATGGGTATTGGGAATGGAGTAGCCTAGGCTTACATGGATCAAGTTGTTGGTTCAGTTGGTTTTTATATTTGCACTCTGATGATTAATTTTTTGCTGTAATTTTGTTGTCATTCTAAGATCTTTAGTAAAGATTTTTAAAAAGAAAATCTGGGCATCTCAGGCCCAGAAGTGCTGCTGAGCAACCTGAGCTAAAGTCATCGGAGACATATGACCTCTCCTAAATCACACCTGCCTGGTCAAAGCAGCACTCACCATCACAGCACTGAGCTTTCCAATGGGCATTTGCAGGCTTTCCCTGTAAGTTCCCATTTGCACAGGCAGTTACCTGATTTGTGTAGCCATTTGGGCTTCTGTGAACAGCTCTATTTTTCTGAAGGTGCACCTGTCGCCCTCAGCTCTGAAGACCTGACATTCACATAGGTAGTAAATGGCTTTCTTATTGGCTTTTCAAAGAGAGGGAAAATGAGAGCCTGGGGCACGGGAGAGGGAAAGAGTAAGAAAATTGAACAGAATGGAAAAAAGAAGAGAATGTCCAAGAAAGAAAGAAAGAAACAAACAAACGATACAATATGATGGATAAACAAATTCAGAAAGTGGGGACAGGTTTGTTGATAAATGTTATAGTCAGCTGCTTGATCACATTTGGGTTTTCTATGAAATATATTCCAGAGACCAAATAATTAACATCAGTCAGGTCTATAGCACAGGACAAAGGTTCAATGTGATACCAGTCTCTAGGAAGTCGTCTCATGCACTGTTACAATCATCTTATGCAGAAGGTGTGCTCCTAAAGTTACACCTCTGGAGCCATCGTTTTATACCCTACCTGTTTACAAAGAAAAGGTGCTGTATATATCATCTGAAACAAGATTTAACCAGACAGCTTTCTACCTAGTACCATAGCATACACTTTATCTCTTTATTCTGAACACATGCATTCCAGGTATCAAAGGGCATGAAGGCATCTCCTAGGTATGTTCTAGCATGGAACAATCATATATATCTTGTCTTCTTCTTTTGGGACATTCCAGTATTGGCCGGTGAGAGTAACCCCCTATCTGTTGCTATGGTAAAATACTCACAAGTCCAGATCCTGACAGCTTTCCTATCTATTTAAGCCAAGGTTTTATGGGATACTTAGCACAGGAGAACAGGATTATAGTAAATGTATAGGATAATTTAGGCTATATAAGTGCTATAACATTTGTGTTTAATGCAGACTAATATATATATCGGGGTGGCCAAACTTATGGACCCTCTGAGCTGCATATGATAATCTTCAGAAGTTCGAGAGCTGGGGTGCGCCTGCCCGGGACATATGTATTATCATATATAACAGCAATATTTTTCAACAGGTTTGAAAAAACACCCAAGCCATCACTGTATTTTTCTGAACACGAGACAGGCAGACAGTGGGAGGAAACACAGGAATTGCCCAGCTGGATCACACCCACGGTTCAAGAAGTTGAGCATGCTTTCTCTGACAATGACCAGTACAACCTGCTTCACAGGAAGAAGTGTACGAAGCTCTGCAGAGGATGGGTGGAACTGTCAGCCTACTCTCAACATGTTTGCAAGTCTTTATCCAATGCCACTGTACCCTGGCAGCATATGCTGTGAATCCACAAGCCATCAGTCAAGACCATTTTCCTGAGGAAAGCAAGCCCTTCCTATACCTAAGGTAGCCCTTGCACTGATTGGGGTTAGAGCTTCAACAAGGAGTTGAGTCATTGAGCAGTGAGTGAAAGAGACTGTGTGGGGTGGTGAATGCAGAGCACTGTCCGATCCTGGTAATTCACTTCAGCATGTATAAATAGAGGTGGTTTTGACACATGCTTTGGGAGGTGCTATGGATCTGAATTGTTTCAAATCTGCTCTAAAGACTATATCATTTAAAAAGCATACCACGAGTCTATTCATCTTTGAGGTTTTATTCTCTATCTTTTGTTCCATGGGGTTCTTAAACAGCTTTCATGTTTTGGTTTAAAGTGTCTAGAGTAGTATGGTACTTTACTAGTATGGTATAGTATGGTAATTACTGTTATTCAGCCAAATGCTAAACCATGCTGCTCTTCCCATGGCTGGCTTTCCAGTGCATTATAAACTCCCATTCTCAGATACACTGTGTGATTTTAGTTGTGGCCAGTAAAGTCAAGTCATATAGTATTCAGCAGCTATGGAGGGCCTGGTGTTCATTTACAGTAAGCCCCCTTTACCCTGCCAGCACAAGTGTAAAAAGGCTTTAGAGTACATGAGAATCAGGCACTAAATTTGTGTCTACTAGTAGAAAGGACACTGGAAAAGGACTCAGGAGACCCAGGTTCTACTTCTGGCACTGCCACAGGCCTGCTGGGTGACCTTAGCAAATCACTTCCCCTCTCTGTGCCTTAGTTTCTCCTTCCACTGTTCGTCTTGGAATTTTTAGAAAAAGAGCACTTTATAGACTACATTCTCTCGCTTGAGTTCCAGACAGTTCAGATAGAGACAGAGGTCAGTGTTAGCAGGTGTGAAAGTGTGCTGCAGACACAGCTTGCTTTCATCCTGCCAATGCAATTCAAGAAGGCACTAAGGCAGTTAGTTGGTTGGGCATATTAAAAAGATCAGCTGATGGAAAAAATATCTTTTGTAAAGACAAAAGGTAGGTAGACAGATGGGCAAGAAACCCTTCCAGAAGGTCTAGGTTATGCAACCCAAGCTGCTACAAGCAAGAGATCTGTGATGAGACGCTTAATGCTAATGTTTTATATCTGCAAAGCCTGAAGCTGCAGCAATGGAAGCACTCTCGTGTATATTTTCTTTTTCATTGACGGCAGGCAATCTTAAGCACTGCCCTGCCAATGACCTCAACTATGACCCAAAGGGACTGTCTCTGGTTCAGAGATGGATGATTCATGCACTATGTTAGCTGAGTTGGATGAATAGGCAGTATTCTGACTGTGGAACACTTATCAGTTGGGATTCCCTTAAAACTCAGGTCTGACATGACTGGGTCAGTAACCATGCACTTTTGTTCCTATATCCTTGAACAGAAATGTCTCTTTGCATCCTTCAGTGGTTCTCACAAATCAGGTCGATTTTTATGGCTTGCTAATTATTAATGCTAGACTTCTGCTGGCTTTCAGGGTGAAACAGAGTTTTCTTGAAGGCTCTGGGCACAAAACTTGCAAAATTAATCACCATCTAGCTGCAAAACCCAGCTGTGGCAATCACTTAAGCATGCAGATCGGTCCAGTGTTAAACTTTATTCACTTACAAAAGAAAATATTTGCCATTCTTTTTGTTGATCAGGAACATTAAGGACAAACATAAATGTAAAAACATATTATTAGTATTCTTGATATTAATTGACTTATGCCCACAAAAGATTATGTTAAAAGAACATTACTCAGGTTTCAAAGTCGGGCACCCAAAAATTAGGAAATGCCAGAATTCAGGCTGCCTGTGAAACCTTACTTTAGCCACACTGTGTGTATGTCATTACTCCTGGAGGAATTTTGTGCCACTGCACAAGCACAGAATTTATGTCCCCCACAGATTTCTTTGCTTCTCTGTAGAAAAAATGACTTTCTGATGGAGAAGCAAAGGGAAGCCACAAGAGCAGTCAGGCAACCCTCCCCAGCAGTATGTTTCCAGTTCCCAGGGCATCCAAAAGAGGTAAATCACTGTGGGGCTGGGGAAGAACTGGCTGGTGGCTCCGACCCTTGCGCTGGGCTCAGCTGCTAGTCCCAGCTGGGGTGAGAAGAACAGGACTTCTTCCTCTTCCCCTGCACGGCATCTGGGGCTGGGTCAGACCCACCCCAGATTTCTCCCCAGCTGCAGGAAGCTCTGTAAACTCCCACACACACACTTCCTGCACCCACTGTTCCTCAATTGAAGGAGAAGGGAACTCTGTACAAGGAGCTACTCCCCCATCCACCCAACTCCCATGCATCCAGATCCACTCATATCCAAACCCTCCCGCCAAGCCTCACCGCCACCCTGCGCTCAGGATCCCCTCAATGAGCCCCACTACACCTGCATATTGGACCACCCTCATGAGCCACCCACACCTGGATCCCCACCCCGCCAAGCCCCATTCCCCCAGCATCTGGACTACCCACTGAACCCCCAACACCCAGCCCCCCCCACCAAGCTCTATCCCCCCACACCCAGTCCCCCCGCTGAGCCCCAACCACCTTCACATGGACTCCCCTGCTAAGTCCCATTACTGTTGCACCCAAATCCCCCAACAAGCCTGTGTGCATCCAGATCTCCCCCTGCACCTGGATCCGCCACTGAGCTGCCTGCACACAGAACCCTCTCAACCCACACCTGGATACCCTCACACTAAGCCCCTCCATACTTAGATCCTGCCTTGCTGAGCCTGCCTGTCCACATCTGGCGCACTTAGCACAGGGGGAAGGGGCAGGACCCTGGGGTGTTCTGGGGCAGGCCCAGTCCTTGCGCTGTGTCAGGGTTGGGTGTAGCCTCACTGCTGAGTCTGTGTGCTGGGGATGGGGAGCTGCAGAGTGATCTCCCACCTCTGTGCAGCCAGTGGCCTGTGCTCCCCAGTGCCATGTTGGAGCCTCCACATTTATTTGACAAATAAAATTTGCAGAATTTTAAAATATTGTGCACAGAATATTTAATTTTTTGGCACAGACTCCCCTCAGGAGTAATAGCATGTATTATGATGCAGTTTTTTATTGCTTGGTCACATACTCTCTTTCCCACAGAACCCCGTGTCTCATTCGGTGCATCGGATGAACAGTGTTCACTTAATGAGCAGCTATTCAATATTTTGTTCTCTCATCATTGTTCCTTGTTTGGCCCCAGGCCTTACTTCCTTCACACTTTCCAAATCCTGCAGAAAGAACGATTAATTTAATCACAGGCTTTTCTAGGACGCTTACAACTATAATATCTGAGTGCTTCACAAACACTAAATAATTTATCTTCACAACACCGATGTGAGATGGGAGGCTGATACTATCAACATGTGAGGAGCTGAGGCATGGAAAGATTAAAGTCAAAATATCCACTAATTTTGGGTACCCAATGTGAGAACTTAGGACCAGGGCCGCCGCTACCTTTTAGGCAGCCTAGACAATCGCCTAAGGCGCCAGAACAATTCGTGGGCGGCATTTTGCCGGAGGGGGTGGCAGGCAGCTTCGGTGGAGCTGCCGTAGTGGTGCCTGCGGAGGGCTGGCTCCTCGCAGGGCTCCGGTGGACCTCCTGCAGGCATGACTGCGGCAGCTCCACCGGAGCTGCGGAGCACCGGACCGTCCGCAGGCACCACTGTGGCAGCCCCACCGGAGCCACGGGACCAGCGCACGGGGCGGCGAAATTGCTGTCCGCCTAGGGTGCTCAAACCCCAGCGCCGGTCCTGCCTAGGACTTGATTTTTCAGAGTACTTAGCATTATATGGCACCTCAAAAGTTAAAGCACAGTTCCTATTGACTTCACCTGCAGCTGTGAGTGCTCAGTTTTGCAAACCAGGGACTCAAATTGTGTGTCCAGAAAAGGCAGGGCAGGGCACACAATTAGTGACCAGCGGTGAAAAGTTTGGTCTAAATGACTTCCCAGTACCACACAGGAAATCTTCATTCTGGCATTTCCTAATTTTTGAGCACTTGACTTTGAACCTTAATAATGTACTTTTATTGTTATTTGTGGTGTGTCATTTTCTGTGAAGAAAGCAAACTGAAAAACAGAACAATTCCATCATGTGTTATCATATGATGCCCACACATTTCATCAGAAGGGTTGGAATCTGTAGATCCACCAAACAGATCTCTGCTAACTGAGACACTGGTGTAAATGATAACAATAGTAGACTGCCATCCTCACTGTGGACGAGCATTGGGGAGGGAGGGACACATTTCGCTGGTGGGTTTCACAGACATTCGCTGACAGCAGAGGAATGGTGGGACTTGGGCATCCTGGGTGCCAAGTGTGGCTCTAGAGGGGAATGCGCTCTAGTGGGCACAGACTCTTCTTCCCATCTTGCTCAAGCCTGACCCATTCTCTGCCCTGCCATCAAACCTGTCCTTGTCCTAGTCCTGTCTCTTCCCCATCCCTCTACCTCCTTGCCCCAATCCCACTCTCTTTGCGTACCTAATCCCACTCTCCACTTCTCAGGCTTCTCGTCACAGTCCCAATCTCCTTGCCCAGCTACTCCTAGTATACCCCTCTAGGTTTGCTGTCCAAGTCCTAATCTCCCTCCCTCCTAACTCCCCGTGCTTTCCCCCTCCCTGCCCCCACTTCCAGTCTCCTTGTCCTGCCAGTCCCAGTTCCCATCTCCTGGTCCCTCGTTTAAGCTGTGTCTCCCTCCCCTCACCTCCCAGGCTCCCCCATCCTTTCGCTGGTTCCTTGTCCCAATCTTTTTACCCAGCCCATCCAAGTTCTCCCCCTGCAACCAACTCCTTGTTAGATCTGTCCCGCCCCAACCCGTGGTGCTTAGTTCCAATCCCCATGCCTCATCCATCTCACTGCTCCCCCACAAACTAACTTGCTCCCAGTCCCCTTTCTGTTTCCCTCATCAGCTTCTGGTCCTAGTCTTTACTCCCCTCTCCCCAAACCAGATCCAGTCTCCCCTTCCTCAGTGATAGTTTCCTCTAGCCTCATTCTCAGAAACAGCTTGTTTTTGATGAAATCAAAAAAATAATCAATCAATCTGAGGCAGACACTGGTATGGAAAATTTCAGCCCAAACAGTTAATGTTGGGCAAATTTATAAGCAAATGGAAACAGAGTCTTCTAATAGGAAGTGTCTGGCAACCTTAAAAATAGGTGGGGTTATTGGGCCACTTACAAAGCAATGTTAAGTTCATGGAAAATATTTGAACAGACGAATATGTTAGGAAAAGCATGAAAAGGCAGAATGAAAGAGAGAGAGAGAGAGAGACAGTATTTTTATTTCATGAATAATTATAGATAGTAAATGTTTTGCCACATTCCGACAAGATCTTTGGAACCATGGTGACTACTAGCAGTGCTCTGGAAGTCATATTGCAGACCAGAGTCTATCAGTATGATGTGAAATGGAAGGTGTAAAGAACTCCAGGAAGACTTCTTCTGCATTAGAGGTGGAAGATCAAGATGAATGCCCACGAATTTTTTCACTTTTATACTCAGGACTTGATCCACTTTCCAGGGATGCATTGGTTCAAGTCCAGGGGAATGTTTTAAATAGTGACCAAGATTCCATAGCAGGCTCTCAGCAGAGGTGACCCAGCTGATGTGCTGTACCATTGTTAGCAGTTTTAAATATTTTGTCTTTCAGTTTCACTGAATGCCTCCTTTTCCTTGTATTGTGAGAAAGGGCAATTAGAAGTTTCCTGTCTACCATTTTTATATATTTATATAACGACTCTTACTCCTGTCCTCTCGAAAGAGGCTCAGTCTTTAAATTTTCTCCTCACGTGGAAGTTTAATAACATGCATGAGAATTCCACAAGGATAAAAAAAGCAGGTGCACCCCTACCTGCAAATCTCAGACGGATGATATGCAGCCTCTGCTTTGCACTGGAGCTCTGATAATGGTAGCAGGCCCGACAACTCTTCACTCTGGGTAATACTTCACCTGTCTGGGCCCAACCATAACTGAGTCCCTCAGGCTTGATCTTTGCTCATACTTGAGTTCTTTCCTAACTAATAGAGTAGGGCACACAGTATTCACTGTGATATCTCCTCCTCCTTTCTCTAGAAGGTCCTGTGTTGCTCAAATCTTGACCTTCCCCTCATTTCTGATGAAAGGGAAACCTGGGCAGTGAGGCTCATAGATAATAGTTCCCTCTGGATTGTGGAGTGGTGGAACACTTTTGCTCTTCTCTGTCCAGACCTAGGCACCTTGGCTGTATCTGCTCCCTGCTGGCTGATGGATAGTTGGGACAGGTGCTCCGGCTCCTTTCCCCTCCCATTGCCTTCTGCTGGAGGAACTGTTCTGGTGAGGGCTAGCTAGGTACGAAGCCGCTTGTGAAGCTGGGTGCTTTGGGATGTCTATGCTCCTTTCACAGGGTGGAAAATGTGATTCACCTCTATCCTGTTCTGCACAGAGCAATCACAGGCTGCATCCCCTCCAGCTGCTACAGCAGCCAACTCCCTCTTCCTTGCAGCCAATGATTTTAGTTTAGTATTCATTTATCGTGTGATGTTATGATCAATCAATATGTTTATCAGAGTTGACTCATAGAATTATAAAAGTGTATCATTGATCAGTATTTAGAGAAACTATGTAATAGACGTAAGTAAAACAAGCTGAAATGGAAAAAATCTATAGGGTGAGGCCTGCAAGACTTTAGCTTAGTTATTTTAGGCCTTGGAGACAAGAAACGATGGCGCATGTCAATAACCGAGAAATAACTCGATGGGAAAGAGGTACCAACCAGTAATATTGTGAAAGTATAGCTGGAAAAATTAAATTTAAATGATTAAATACTGTAATAACAAATATTGTCTCTAACACGTGCCCTAACTGCAGGATAAAGGTGGTACTGCAATGTTCATAAGAATCTACCTGGCCTATAAAATTCAGGGTTTCTTGTGTTTCCAGGGGACACAAACCAATAAGAAAGAGAGGGTTGACATTTTTGTGTATATGCACAGAATGTAGGTATAGACAGACTCACAGTATAAAAAAGGGTGCCCAGAACAGGAAAATTGAGCTTCCGGGGGGGAACTCCAGCAGGAACCACTCCCATATTGATGATCAATCCATAAGAGGGCAAACAGACTTTATCACCATCTAGGAGAATGTGAGTATGTCTGTAGGTATAACTGGTACATTGTATTTAGTTTTAGGAATTGTATATGCTGTGACATTTATAGCTTTCTCAGTAACTTTAATAAACCTACTACAAATAGATGCTCTGATAATTGTGTGTGTTATTTGCTCATGGTTTTATGTGTTCCTATTAACTCTAGATCCAGAACAAACACAGATAACTCTGTTGAACTTGAGATTGTAGCTGCCAGAGCTGAATTCACTAAAGTATGATTAACATTAAATAGAATAAAAGGCTACAGATTTGGTGCCCGACCGCAGGACCATAGAGAACACATGAAACCAATAAGAAACAAAGGTCTGAAGGGAAAAAAATATATATATAGGTCAAAAGGTATAATGCACTAAAAGGGAGAGTTCCTGCTTTCGCTTATGCTTGCTTGCATTTTATGTTGTTTTGTCTGTGTGTCTGTGTGATGTAAGAATTGAGTTCAGGGGAAAGAAACAGGAAGAACGCAATTGTGTAAAAGGATCCGAGCACTCACATACAGGTAGAAACCCTATCAGGCATGGCAGAGTGAGTCAGATGGTTCACCGTCATCTGTCAGTAATAAGCTCCCCGAATTTCAGACTTCTCTGGACTGCGCCACTGACGGAGGATCAAAGAAAACTTTGGGGGGTTACCATGGTCACCACCCCTCCTCTTAGTATACTCCAGCTGTAAAACAGCTGAAGGAGAAGTAAGCACCATAAGCCCTTCTCAAATCGAGAAATCACTATAAGATATTTATCAGGGGCAAGTCATGGATGCCTTCTATTATTTTTCTAAGGAAAGTACAGAACAGAATAAATTATCCATTCAGATGTGTTTTAACAGACCCACCAATGTCCCTGGAGGCCTTTGTGCGAGACTACATCAAAACCCATGGGGGAGGATTAGCTAGAAGATCAAGCAGCGGCATCCTGTGGGCCCATAGAGATCCTTGGAATTTAATGCGTTCCCTCTTTGAGAAGGAAAAAGTAAAGGAAAAAATCTCAAGAGATGAAAGGAATAGCCATGGATCGCGTATACACTGCATGTAATATTCTGGGGAGAAGATTTCAGAGGAAGGTTGAGCAACTGGAAGAGGCGATACAAGTCTTGTCCAGAGAGCAGGAAACTAACAACACATTGAGAGAACAGCTTAGCAGGACAAGAGAGGTAAATTCCATACTCCTTGATCAAAGGACAGTTTGGCAAGAAACCTAAGCTACAACAAGTAACAAGATGTGGAGAGACAGAGCAATGGGGCAGGGATGTTCAGTTGGGCAAGAAGCGAGAACAGCAGAGCTAGCTCAGAGAACACAGGCATTAGAACCAACTTGTGACATTCTGGAGACTATGTATTGTCAGGTAATAGACACTGAAGGTAAGAATAAACAGACACCTCAAGTAGATGAGGAGGATAATTGTATGGAGATGGAGTTGTCACATGTGTATGTTGTAAATAATTCCAGATATTCCAGTAGCTATGGTGGGACATGAGGAAGAACTACCCACAAGTGGAGGTTGAATCTCACCCCCACTTACCAGACTGAGAGCTCAACTCAAACAAGAAGAAGAACAGAAAACTGAACAATCTGGAGGGTTAGGAATAGAGAAGTATCAGACATAGACGCAGAAAATTCGGGGGAAGAGAATGGGAAATTTAAAGAAGCTGCCAGTAGTGAAGTAAGGAAAAAGCAAGTTGTAGACTGTCTTGATGGAAGTTTTGGTAAGAAATTAAATATTGCAGGTTTAAGACAAGAAATGAAACAAGCAGCAATGAGTAGCTGTTGTGAAAATGAGAAGAAAGAGGGACAAAGAATAAGTAAGCCACCCATGTCACAAACCCATCTGCAATTGTGTCGTTTGTTACAAGAAACTCGGGAAACTATAGAAGTTGCTGTGAAGGCCTGTAAGAAGGCAATCTTAAATATCAGTAGCTCTCAGGAAAGATGAAAGTCTTTGCCAACCTGAAATTCCAGCAAATATTTTTGCTCTCTCTAAATCAATTAAGTCAGAAGGAAAAACAACAAGTGGCATAATTCATTCTGAATCTGATATGCCCACTGTACCCCAAGCCACTTTAGAGCCAAAACCAGAATCTCCACAGAAACCCATTCCAATGCCAGACTGTCCTAAGGTACAGGCATCTATCCCAGCCAAAAGAAAATGTAAAGGGTTACGGCAAAACCCTACACCTAAATTATCTACTGTTAAAATGGCCCAGACTTGGGAGACTCCAATTCCTCTAGAGGAAAAGATACCCCGACTCCCCAATATAACCATGAAGGAGAAGAAAGAATCAATTTCTAATGCGAAACCAGTAAAATCCACTAATCATGTCTCTCCAATAGTCATTGTGACAAATGTAAAAACCTCAGAAGCCATTGCAAAAATGGTAGGGCCAGTGAAAAAAAAGAGATCCAGTGGCTTCAATGCAGCACATTTAGAAACAGTAGTGAAGTTGTTCCAGTTAGATAAAGAGGATTTGGTTAAGATTTTACAATTAACTGTAGACAGAGCCCTATGGAATATGTTGCCACCAGAATTTCAAGAAGGGGAAAAATAATTCAGGGATACTATGTGGCTGTGAGAAAGAAATATGCACCCAGGTCAGGCAGAAGTTACTTTGGCAGCTAACATAAAACAACGGGAAGGCGAATCACTGCATGAATTTCATAATAGACTTTCTGCAGCTTGAATATCTAATGAAATGCCTGAAAAGAAAATAAACCTGCAGTATATTAATTTGCTTATTAACAATTCTTTACCAACTATTTGATGATATTCATTATTTTCTGATTCTTTGACTGCAAAGCTTTTAGATTTGGTACCCCTGTGTTGAATTCCTCTTTTGCTGCTCATATTGGGGTTAAATTTGAATTTGCCATGGGATTTATTTGCCTGGGTTCTTTCCATAGAATCCCACCACAGGCTTCTTTTTGGGCTAACAAATCAGCACAATGATTTTCCTGAGCGTATGGCCCTGTTTTACTATGAGCTTGCACCATCTGAATTATGGACTGCTGTTCTGGAGAGGAGCAAGTTGCAGCCATGTTGGTCCCGGGATGTTAGAGAGACAAGGGGGGTGAGGCAATATCTTTTGCTGGACCAACTTCTGTTGGTGAGAAAGACGAACATCAAGATTTTCGGCCCAATTTACAGATGGTGCAATATTTGTTTACTGCTTCCATACCTGTTTTTGGTATTATCTTAGCCTAAGTTTAAGCTTGGGGAAGTTTTCAGAGGAAACAGAGCTGGAGTGTGCAGGACATTTTTCTATCATGGCCTTGTGCGGAACCCTACACTAAGCGTATCGCTACCCCATTCAGAATGAAGGAAAATACATATACACATATGTGGTCTCCAAAGCTGTTTCTCAGGTAGATCAATTCAAACTATATAATGTATAGCACTAAACATAAGGGCAAATGAAAATGTAAAGCTCCTGCTTCTGAAGCAGTGTGGACATCAAAGTTCATTCCATGCAAGCTGAGCACTTCCAATTTGGGTTTAGGATTTAAATTGGTGCTTTGTGAGAGTTCTGTGAAAAGGTTCCAAGAGCTAAAAGTTTTGTCTTGAAGTGATTCCTTATTATTCCTTTAAAAAGTCACTTCATTTGATGCAGGTGGGCCAGAACTCTTCAGCCATCATCACATTTCAGGCTTCTTTTCGTTAAGAGCAATTCTTGAAGATTTTCATTGGGTAGAACGGGAAGTGACACACATTTCAGGTAAAGAAACGAAAGTTCTCTGCCAAGCTCAGGGTAATCAAAAACGTAAAACCCACACCTTCCAGACTTGACATAAAACATCTGTTTTATTAGGGGATTGAGGTTTCTTGGGGAAGTCATAAAAGACACAGTTGGGTTTCATATGTTAACCATCCAAATGCTTTTGCTTTGAAGGCTGAAAGGCTGGCTGTGTAGACTTTAAAAGCAGACATGCCATACAGCCATGGCCACAGTGTGGTTTAGTGAGAGCAGGCCAGGCCCAGTTGCAGTTTCCTAAATGTGAAAGAGATATTTTCCGTTTCCATCACAAAGAAAAAGTGCCCAACCAGCTAGTTTTTATAGAGGAACACAAGACACCACACCTTGGATGCACAAAGGTCTCTAGTAAAGAACTACAGTACAATACGCATGACAAGTGCTTCAGTATTTTTATTATTTGCTAAGTGCCCATCTCTGCAGATCAATGGGGATGGCATCCTCCCACAAGGCACAAACTGACAGCTAAGGAGAAAACTGAAACAGGTGAGTGGGGACAGGGGAATTCCCATTTAAAATTCTGTTAAAAAACAAAGAGTTCCTCTTTAGCAGAAGGGTCTAAAAAGCCCATGCGTCGCTGCAGAGGCGGAACAGAACAGGTGGAGGTTTTCAGGAGGGTTGGATCTCTCCTCCCTTGCCAGTGACTGACAGATCTGGATCTGCCTTATGAGCCACAAGCAGATGACCCATGATAATGGATTACCCGTGGTAATGGATCTGGGGTCTTGCTGCACAGAAGAAAAGTGATGTGTTTGCTATGCAGGAGCCCAAGCAGGTGTGGGGAGCTATATTCCTTGAATTCAAGACGGGTGTTGTCCCTCCCCATTCCCTAACCAGTTGTACTCTTCCATCTTCTATCCCAGGGGTCGGCAACCTTTCAGAAGTTGTGTGCCGAGTCTTCATTTATTCACTCTGATTTACGGTTTTGCGTGCCAGTAATACATTTTAAGGTTTTTAGAAGGTCTCCGTCTATAAGTCTATAATATATAACTCAACTATTGTTGTATGTAAAGTAAATAAGTTTTTTAAAATGTTTATGAAGCTTCATTTAAAAATAAATTAAAATGCAGAGCTCCCTGGACTGATGGCCAGGACCTGGGCAGTGTGAGTGCCACTGAAAATCAGCTTGCATGCCGCCTTTGGCACACGTGCCATAGGTTGCCTAAGCCTGTTCTATCCTAATATCTTTGTAAATCCCATTTGTGGTCATTTTCTGAAGATGTAGGCTTTGTCCAAAAGGGTGGATTTTCACTGCAGAATAAGTAACATGTTTAACCTCAGTGTTTAACCCCTTCCCGCTAAGTATAGAGCACAGAATGACATTTAACACGTTTATATTATGTGCTGCATACTCCAATTCTTGTGTTGTTTTTTTTTTAACAGCTCACAACAGTTTGCTGCTGTGTGCATCTGTTTCTAAACAGCAAAAAAATAAAAAAAAAATAATAAAAAAGATACTCTAAAGTAGGGTTTCCGGTTCCAAGCATTTATATATTAGTTTTGATGAATGCCCAAATTCTCAAGTAGCGAACACAAATACCTTTGCATAAAGTTGCCTGTTCTAGCAATTAAAAGACATGACATGACCTACTGTACGCTGTACCTGTAGTGCCAGAATCCATCGAGAAGAAAAGATTTAAGTAGCACATAGTTTTATTTTTAACCACACGCTCTTTAAAAAAATGTGACAATAAGACCTGGTGAAAAGATCATCAAGATTTTCTGCATTCAGTATCACTTTATCCCATTTTCCTTTTCTTATCATCTCTGTACCAGAGACACTTGAAATAACTGACAACATTGACTTAACACCCGCTTTAAACATATTGAAAAAGACCAATTTTCGTTGGATCCAGCACTTTTAAATTATGTTGGTTACCATGAGAACTTGATTAAAATGCCACCCACATGCTTGCAGAGAAAAAAACAACAAACAACAACAAAAATTCACTTTTAACCTTTAAGGAAAAGCCAGTGATAGTACACTTGCTGCATTGCAGTATTTTCATAAGCTCCAAAACATTCTGCAGTAACAGGCAGTAGAAATGCCAAGACAGATTTATTTTGCTGAATACCTTCTTTTGGAAAATATTTAGCTGACAGAACAGCTTTCATCCAATACTGTAACACAATATTCCATTTATGAGGCATATACACATGGAGGATCTGGTTAGAAAATAAAAGGGCTATTGCTCATGCTAATGGTGTTCTCAAATCCGACAGCCAGTCAGAATGGCACACATATGTTTTTGATGATGCAATAGCTATGTCATAGTATGATGTACTCTGGTTTCTATTCTATTTGCTAATTTTTCTGTGTTGGGGTTTTTTGTTTGTTTGTTTGTTTTTTAAATCGAAAGTACAGTATTTATTAGTGAACTTTTTTTTTTAATTTACACTTTGATGTTCTACGAAATAATGGGAATTATGCAGCTAGGAGACAATTTTTAACACTTCCACCGTCAGTCTTCTTGGAATGTAGTAAACTCTAGGGCCAGAATTTCCACTGGTGTAAATCAACGCAGAGCCAGTGAAGACAATAGAGCTACCCTGATTTACACCAGCTTAGAATCAGGAACCAGGTTACTACCTGTAACTACAGTATGGGCCCAATTTTGCCCTCAGCTACACATAGATATTATTTCCATTGACTTCTAAAGACTTTACACCCAGATATCACTTGGGTTCAAAACTGGGCCCTATCATCATAATCAAAACTTGACCCAATGCCCACTGAAATCAATGGGAGTTTCCCTATTGACTTCACTGAGCATTGGATCAGGCCCTTATCAGGTTAACGATAGGTAGGAGAATGTTACAATCTCCCAGGGCCTCAGCATGTTTAAAGATAAAGTTCTCTTCTCTCTTGTGGTCAAGGAAAAAAACCTCCAGTCTATTTTTCTTAGCCATGGATTTCCCAGGAGATTAACGGCTTTAGCAATTATGAGGTACTGTGTCTAAAGAGGTTTCCCCTTTGTTATCTCTAGATGGCTGAGATTATGATTTGTTGGTAATTTGCCTTCTTCTGTAAGGCATCAGCCAGATGTAATTGACCAAAATTGGCCAAAGGATTCTCAGACAACTGAGTATTTTCATCCTCTGCAGAAAGCCCTGCACCTATTAAACTGATTTCAAGATTGTCACTTTTAAATGGAAGGTTTTGCAAGGTGTTCCTTCCACTTACGCCACTGTATATTTACTGTAATCATCCATACAATATATGCACTCTTTAGAAAAGGAAGGATAAAGTTATAGTTAAAGCCCTGCAGCAGGACTGAGGAGATCTGGGTTCATCTACTAACCTGCTGTGTAACCTTCAGCAAATCACTGAAAGCTTGTCTGCATGAACTGAAAGCTGGAGTGTGAATCTACCCCCACTAACCTTCCATGTGGACCCTGCTGAAACTGTTAATGCACTTTGATCTAGACATCTTTGAAATAGGTCTAGATCAAAGTGCATTAATGAACTGTTATTGCACATCAGCAGGGTGCACACGGACAGCAAAAGCACAAGAGGCTTGTGTGCAGGGTAGATTTACACCCAAGCTTGCTGCCAACTAAACATTCAAGTAGACAAGCCCCAACTCTCCTTATGCCTCAGTTCCCCATTTGAGGAAATGCAGATGATAATTTTTACTCTGTCTGTCTTGTCTCTTTAGATGGTAAGCTCTTTGGGGGAGGGGCTGCCTCCAACTGTGTGTGTTAGGGATGCCAGTTCAGCTAAGGCCTCTATATGCTACTGTAATACAAAGCTGCAAGAATGATTTTTATTTCAGGTTTGAGAGAGTTCTTGATTGTTCCTTAGATCAAGACCAACTGGTTTGCTCCTTTTGCACTGTCTCTATGGAACTTTCCCTTTTGGCACTCCTTCACCACAATTATATAATAGGTTTTCAAAGTTTGTTCATCACCTTAAAGCGAGTCTTATTAATGGTGGTTTGATTCTCTTGTTTGATCCACATTCCAAGATATATAAGTTTTTGCACATACAAGGAGTCAAAAACTATCTGCCCACAAATACTGCAGTCATATGTTTAAATGTTTTGCACCATAGTCTCTAGTGCTGGGATAAATTCAAACTGGACTTGAATCCAAGCTGTAGACTCAGGCATTCAACAGTACAGATGCTTATCTGCAAGAGGCACAGATTTAGCTGAACATCTTTGAGCTGGAAAGCAGGTTGAAAGGCTCATTCTGTTGAGATTTTCTCATGACCTTACTACTACTGTCATGTTTTGTTCAAGCCAAAAATAGCAGAAGAACAGCCTTTCTTGGCCCCTTTTGGTACCTTCATTTCTAGTGGAAATGAATTCACCGAATATGCTGAACCTCAAAAAAAAATTTTGATTCAAATTTTGGGCCACTCTTTAGGATAGTTTTTAATGTATCTGGTCAATATGCAAAATTCTGGAGCTGTGATAATAATTGGCTCATTGCGACAGTAGACCAAATGAATCCCTGAGGTAACTCAATTTAAGCTGAAGGAGGTATACTAGACACGAGCTGGCCCATTGGTCTCTCTATTGCCACCTGCTGTCTCTTGCCTTCTATTCAACTGTAAGCTCCTTGGAGCAGGGACTGTCTTTTTGTTCCGTGTTTGTACAACAGCTGGCACAGTGGGGTCCTGTTCAATGGCTGAGGTTCCTAGGCACTACCACAATTCAAATAATAAAATACAACTATTGCAACAAAAAATCATAAGGGATAATAAAAAAATATGGGGAAAGGTTCATAGTAGCCGGTTTTCTGATTCACCATGATTAATCTGGTGGACTACTTTTTGGTTTTGTTTTAATTAATATCACACAGAACAAAGTAAAGGCAGTCAGTTTGTATAAGTGGCTTAAACGAAGTCAGGCAATATTTGTAAAAAACAAATATTTATCCCCAGGAAAAGATGGGCTCAATCATTTAAAAAAAAAAAAGGAGGAATGGGGGGCAAACGAGAGAAGGTTTTGGTAGTGAAGTACGGCAAGGAGAGCTGCTAGTATGGTAGTGAATAACATCACACATCAATTTGCGAGAAAGGGAATGAATGGCCTGTGGTTTATATGGGTAAATGATCCAAGACACCAGGAAAACTATCCGAGATCTTCTGCATCATGCCAGGGGACAGGGAAGGGTTGAACATCATCCAGACGTGCAATTTTCATATAAGACTGACACAAAGCCCTCTAGTTCAATTTCTTAGGGAGGGATGTGATTACTCGTTAAGAAGCAAAATTACAAGCAAATAACCTGACAATGTCAGTGTGGCAGAAAGCAGTGTAGATATCAGCTGAAACAGAATAATGATGTCCTCCCTCCCCCTGCCTCGCCTCTGGTTGCTGAAATTGTCTTAACCATAAACTGGCCCAACCCACATCTTCCTACATAGGAAGAAGGGACCAGTAAAGTGTGGGAAAGTATTAACAATGAAGCAAATAACTGGTCTTAAGAGGGATGGTTTTATGACTTTTTGTCATGACTATGAAGGGCTTCCTTTCATCTACTATTCTGGAAAGAACATAAAAGCTCAGACATCTGTTCTTCTAATATGTTGTATTAAAGTGGGGAAGATTAAGAGAACACCTATAACAACTCTCACTACTGCTACTCATTTCTTTGGGGTACTTCCTAATGTACCTGCTTAACCCTATGAAATTCAGATTTAGTTCAGAGCATCGCATTTTCTACAACTAATAGATTTCTTTTTATGGTTTACTGAATGAATATCTTAATATAAAAATAAAATATAAAAAGCCATTTTAAGTTTTTTCAAAAGTGGAATAAAAACGCCACTTCTTTTCCATGTTTTTTTTTCTGCTTTGCTTCCAGACAATAATTATTTCTATCTACACCATGATGCTTCCTGGTAAGAACAAAGTAACACGGGAACTGCCACATTCAGTTAGAGTAGCCCAGTATCCATCAATAACAGCTGCTTCAGAGAAAATGGCAAGAAACCCCTCAGTTACAGGATAACCTGCCTTCAGGCAAAGATACCTCCTAATTCCTAGCAGTTAGTGGTTGGCTTATGCCCTGAAGCATGCGGCATTGTATCCCTTCCAAAATTAGTGCATTTTGTTCTTAAATTCATACTATTATTTCTGAATAACTTTGTTTTCCCTGTAAGTTTCTAACCCAATTCTTGATGCTGTAAAAGCCTCAAATACATAGAATTTCTTCTAAAAACTAACGGTGAAATCCTGGCCCCACTGAAATTAGCGGGAAACTGCCACTGACTACAGCAGAGCCAGAACTTCATCCTAAACCACTATATTTTTTGTGTGTGCAAACCCCATTGTCAATGCCGCAAATGGTTATCATATTTCCATGAAGAATTATGTGAACTTCACCGGCGAGGATGCAAAAACAAAACAAAACAAGAAACCACAGCTTCAGTAGGTCCTAGTAGATAAGACTAATACATCAACTAATACATCAACCAGTCCCCCCGCCATTCCCCAAGGACGAATTTTTTTCTCTCGGTTACTGTGGCACTTACTGAAGAACTTGCAGCAGTGGTATCACCTCTACCTGTACAATTCTATCCTAAACAACCTTGCTTCCCAGCTGTAAATAAGTTTGGTGAATATGATGGTAACACAGCCTACTATGCAGAGTTATAATCATTATCATTGTTGTTATTTATTAGAATCAGCAGACACAGGTACTCCTCCTCCTTTCTGTCTCTCGACAACTATGAGTGATTCCTTCTCAAAGTGTGGCAGATGGGTTATTAGTTGATAAATACAAGTAACACATGCCAGAAGGGTACTGCTGCCAGTAACTTGCCCTAGGGTGGTTTGGGGACACTTGGGGTGGGGGGAAATGCATGAAAAAAGTTGGCAACAGAAACTTAGTAATAAATTTATGTTTTGTTCTGTGCTCTTTTTTCACCTTCTCTCAATGTCATTTCCCCCCCTCCCATCACGCTGTGGCAGAGACACTGAACGCTTACGAGTACAACCTAAGGCACAGTGAGATAAGGCTCAAGAATCTCTTTCCGTAAAAATCAAGAAAACTTATTATATACAGATACTATGGGCCAGATCCACAGCTGGCATGAATCAGCGTCATTTCACTGAAGTTCAAGACAACCAGCTCTAACCACTCAACATAAAATCCTCTCTGACAGCCGCATCACTCCAATCAAACAGAAGGGGAACCACTAGACCTGTAATGAAAGTTACGTTTTATTTCTCTTAACGGCTGTACATGTACCTGGCAGATTACAGAACACTTGAAAAAGAGATGTTTCTTGTGCAAAGAGTTTACAGTCTAACTCAGACAAAAATATGATACACATAAACCCTCACTCAAGGATGGAATTGGACACATCTTGGCCGCATGGTGTTCTGGAGCCTGTAACTCAGAATAACTTTTGCTAATACCTTTTCATCAATGTTCCTGTGACTCTAATACTCAGCAAGACAGGAACAAAGATATGCATGTATAAGCAACACATAAATAAAAGTATAATCCCTTCCAAAGACATTAGCAGTGTCAACCTGACATAGCTTTGGAAAGTGCTACAATTCTTCTTGTTATCTTGAAGTGGTTCGCAGGCAGTTGGGTACCTGGCCTACATTTAGGTAAGTAAGTTGCCATCATATTTAAAACCCTTCACTCTCCCTATTGAAGAAAGCCTTGATCCTTATTTACTAGAACTTGGTCCTGCATAGAGTCTTCATGCTGAAAGGTCTGTGCCTTAAAGAGACACCTACGTTTCTGCGTTTGCTATGTTTTCCCCCATCTTGCTATCACCCAACACCAGGCCTACCCTTGTACAATATCCAAGTACCTCCTATCCTTTCTTTGGGTTTTTAGCCTCTTTTCCACAAGCTTTCCCAAGTACCTGCCTGTAGGATGTGGGCTCCATTATCAGGACTAAAATAACCACTATAGGAACAAAAGATACCTAAGACACTGCACAATGTCAAGTATAACAAAAAAAGATGTTCAGTGAGATTAGATTGGCCTGATAGTTTCATAAATGAGATCTCAGCTGCTATAAATTGTCTTAACTCCATTATTTCTTCTTTAGCACAGGTTCAGTGACCTGTGCAAAAAGGGTAAGTGCTGTGGCATTGTTCTTTCCACGTTCTGAAAAGCAATTGTGTACTATTTAAATGGCCTCCTGCTAATGGCATCTTTGTCAATGAGAATGCTATGAACTTCTGGCCATCTCTCTTCTACATTCCAGACTGGCAATCAATTAGTATCTGAAGAGCCATCTTTAGATTTATTATGAGAACCAGTGCATGCTGGGATGGGAAACTTTTGGAGTTTATTTTGTGCAGATTATTAGCTAAGAAAGAAGGATGCATGAAATAAATCTGCTTGTTCTTTATTTTAATACCAACACTTATAGGCAGATTCTGGCCTTCATTCCAGTCCCTATAAACTACTCCAGTGACAGGATCTGCCAGGCCTAGGAAGAATTGCCATGGACAAGAGCAGTGTAGGACTAGTGTAAGCCGCCGCATGCTGCTCTTACCCCTGGCACAGTCTATGAGAATTCTAGGTTGTGAGCAGCCCACTGGCAGCCCTGGGACGACTGTCAGAAATTAGAGCTTATGCCGAGAGCAGTTTCAGCTGCAGTTTCTGCAGCAACCCAGAATCCAGAGGACGCATCTCCCTTCCTCCCCTCTCAGGAGCTGTAGCACAGAATCTTCCCCACAGCATATTAATGAAAGAATCCTAGAATCTGGGACACAGAAAATGATGATCTCAGAACAAAGCTCCAACTCCGTTAGGGCTAGAATGTGCCAGGGAAACACAGGGGCATCTTGAGAGGTGTGAAGTTGCACTGCCCATTGGAAGCTCCAGCAGGGACTATGACAAAAGGAGACAGGACTGGATGGTGCAGAGGATGTCAGGGGCCATTGCTTCATTTACTGTGGCGGCTCAGAGGGAGGAGTCAGGGAATGCAGATAGAGATTTTGTCTTTTCCTTGTGCATCAATTTAATAAATCCCTTAATAGTTAGATGAACCAAATTTGTGCCCTTATGCCACCTATGAACTTGAAGGGATGGGAATGATTCAGAAAAAATACTATGCAAAGGGAGATGCTCCTTTTGTTCAACAAATGGCTGGGTTTCTGTCTGTTCTTCAATATAGTTCTGCAATGTTGAGTCTGGTGTTGTGTCAAGTAGGCTCCTTTCTCTCTCTCTCCATATATATATTGAATGGCTCTTACGTTATTAAAGTGTTTTCATTCTTTATTGTCAACTACCATATTTGCATTTTTCTAATGCTGGAGCTGTTGTTAGCCATTTTTAATCTTTAATTCTCTCGGTAGTCTGAGAAGTAGGGCATGGATTACTTAGCGGGGAGTAGGAGAGTGTTATTTCAGTCACAAGTGAACAGACAAAACTTGCAAGACATAAAATACTCCATAATCCTATAGTCCATCAACTGAAGACCCAATTTACGCTGGATTTGGCAAAATCAAGACGATCGCCAAAACACAACCCATCAGCTTTCAGCAAAACAAAGCTTGCCTTTGCTGTCTCTGTTCTACAGACCTCCGAATAACTCTTCTTTGTTAATTACTACAACAATTTATTACGTTTAACTTCACAAAGAGATGTCCAGTGTTCTGGCTTGGGTCGTCAGCTGGAGTAAATGGGCATGACTTCACTACTGTAAATGACGATTTTTCCTAGCTGAAGATCAGGCTCCCTGTTTTTACTGTGACTTTTTAAAGGATTCAGAGTACATGGGTTTCTAACCTTCCTGAGCAAAGACAAGACATGTTAGGCACAGGAAAGTACCAACTAGCCCAGCCTTGCTTTGGATCATTCTATGTTCCTGCTTTTCCCAACATGCTCAAGTGTTCCCTTCTTCAGGCATCTCAAATTCCTCTATACTCTGGGTCCTGTTCCTCCACTGCCAGGCACCTCATGCCGTCATTTACATCTGCACAAAGCAAGGGCAACGGGGGTGCAAAATGCTACTGAAACAGAATGGCAGTGCTTTGCATCTGCTTGGCAAAGGTGCACATGGCTGTTCATTCAGTCCAAGTCCCCTTCCACTTCCTAAAGTTTAATATTCTGTCCCTTGGATTTTGATTCCATTTGCGACTGTGAACAAAGCCTCTCTCTGCTCATAATCTAAATTGAATTGATAGTCATGTAGGGTGGCAGCTCTAGAAATCTAATGTCTCTACTTATCCACAGAACTTGTGTAGCACAGGATATATACTCATATTCCTAAAAACTGGCCTTAAAGTTTCTTCTTTTCCAAGAAGGAGAATAAGTACAGCTCATTTAATTAGCCTCATTATTTTAAACTCTAACATCTGTTGTGCTTGCTCTGCCTTCGCCAAATCATTGAAGTCCTTTCTATGGTATGACTGGTCTCGACTGCTAGATAGGGCACTCCGGATAGGTCAAACAAGTGTCATAGGCAGTAACAGTGCCTCCTCTTTTGTATTGTATCCCTTGTGAATAAAGGTATCTCATGTTTTTTTCCTGCAGATCTGTAAACTAGGTTGCTGCTAGGCTGAAGAAGGGAAGATAAGTGTTCAGACTGCAGTGGGTGTGACACCTCCCACCAGCAAGATATCAAAGGCCTTTCAAGTAAAATAAAATGGAGGGGGCAGAGAGGAAGGAATGAACCAATGTAAAACAAAATATGCCACAAGCCATGAGGAGTTTTCTGCTGCCTCCTTTCAGGAATTTTCCCTTCCTGTGAAACCATGGGAACAAATGTGATGGGAGTTAGTCACATTACCCATGTACTAATGGAAGCCACGCAGGCTCAGACCTACGGTGATAAGTGCAGTATATTGAACAGAACAGAACCAGGGCTGTGGGACTCCCAGTTAATAAATGAAAAGGTCTTACCTCCTTAAGCAGAGGGGAAAGCTTCAAGGCTGCTGTGTCCTGTGGTTAAAGAACCAGGAACGCTCTCTGGCTCCTGTGAAGAAATATAAACCGATATATTCCAGTTATTCTCATATGACATCACAGGGTGTCTGATACTATATACACTTAATAATGTCCCTACCCAGGCCATTTCCCCATCACTATTTTCCAAAGATTGGTAATTTAAGATACAGTAACCCAGATCTTCCGCTGTGCCCAGCCTTCTCTGAATGCAGCAGGTAGGGGTAGCACCAAGGGGCTGTTTGTAGACTGGCTCTGGTAGAGATGTCTAAGAGCTGTTCTAAAGGAAGCCAGTTGGTAATGTCCCAAAAAGACCTCTGTCAGATGGGGATGGCTGCAGCAGAGCATGCTCCAGCCATGCCCCTACACTGGGGAGCCTATGAACTATCTATCCTGTCTGAAGATTTTCCCATCTGGGGGGAATCTTGAGCAGTGGCGATACAGCCATTTATGGTGCAAAGAAAGAGTGGCAGAGGACAACATCCTGGCCTGGTATTTTGCAATCTCTCAGAAGCTGAAGGATCATTCTCCCAACTATCGGTTTACTCTCCTCCACTCACAAAATCCTCACGTTGCACTAACTAGCCTGCTGGCTGAGAAGGGCCAGAGAGAATTCCCACTGGGGTCTAGCCGTGCTGCTGCTTAGTTAGACCTCTGAAGAGAATTATCTGAGATGTATCCTCACCCCTACAGGAGGCTGAGCATGGTGCTGCTTCCTCAGCAGAGCACAGAAGGAAACGATCAGGCTGAGGTCTCAGATTCAGATTTCCTTGGTCTGGGTTGTCCTACTAGAAGACCACCTGGGACTGGTCGCAGACCTGTTGTACTTTAACTTTAGTATGTCACTCATTACATTGGCCAGGTACGTAGTTAAACCTGAAGTGTAGAACAGCTGACTGGGTTTGCTACTCCTGAAGGTCCTGTTGATGCAGGGGATGCTTGCTGTGATTCCTGATATTTTTTAATACTAGAAGTGAGGACGAAAACATCACACCCTACCCTTAACCACTGCCACCAGCTCTCCCATTCATTTCAGGTTCCACATCCACAGCTGCCATTGTTCTTTCTTAATTCCTCCCTGGCCTTGACTTAGCCATCCTCTGGGACTCTTTTCTCTTCCTCACCATCCCTTTGCCCATCTATCCCCTACTTCTTCTTTCTCCCTTGCTACTGTCTCACCACTACTGCCGTTACCACCTTCTCTTCTGCAGCTCCTGGCACTGGGGTCAGCTTTCCTGTATTTTATGCCTACTGACATTCTGGGCCATACCTCAGCCAGTGCCCAACACATCCCATGATAAGATCCTGTTTTCAGTTGCTTATAACTTTATCAAACTAACAATTCAGGCTAAAATCTTCCATGTCCGATGTTTGCCTCATAGCATGTGATCACGTCCTTAAAGACTATATTGTAATATAAAAAGGGGCTGAAATAAAGCCACACAGGCAGCTTTCATTTGGGCGTTTCCTAACTTTTCAGTGCCTGACTACATCTTCAATGCACTTTTAATGTAGGTTTGTGTGTGTGTGGTGTTGTTTCATGCTCCTGGCACAGGTTTGTGTCAATTACAGTTGTATATCAATTGGTCTCATTAATTTTTAGCTTTGGTCTCCAGCAGTTGACAGGCTTTGTTTCTTAAATATACCTCTACCTCAATATAACGCTGTCTTTGGGAGTCAAAAAATCTTACCGTGTTGTAGGTGAAACCCTGTTATATTGAACTTGCTTTGATCCACCAGAGTGCACAGCCCCGCCCCCCTAGAGCACTGCTTTACCGCATTATATCCAAATTTGTGTTATACTGGGTGGCGTTATATCAAGGTAGCAGTTATTATACCTTGAATAGGATGGTTTCATAAAACTTTGGTGGCAAGTTAATATTAAAAGACTTCTTTGTTCGACTAGATAGAATCCACCATTCACCTCTGTGCAGTAATTAGTTACAGTGGAATTAGAGGAATTCATGGAACCAAGGCTCCAGCCTGCATTGATTTTACCCATCCACTGGATGCAGAGGAATTTTATAATAAACTAATTAAATTTGCTCTGGCTCAGCAGAACAATCGATGCTGTGGAGACAGATGAGCACAGTCAGCACTTACAGCCCTACTAGGCACTCTGATGCATGGCTGATGCAAAATAATGCTAAAAGGTCTGATCTAGAGGAGGGGGAATATATATCTATATGAAAAGCTATAAATGGTAGACTGAGATTTTAGACAAGGATATAAACTAAAGTAGGGACAGATCTGTAACCTGTAAATTGAGTCACAGGACGGCATTAACAAGAAAATTAGTATGGCAGGTGAACAGGTTTTTGTTTTAAATAACTAGTACTTTCAAGCTGTCCCCTAAGGCCAGAGTTGGACATATGCTCTTAAATGCCCTAAACGGTATGAAGTCCATATTATTTCTTGCCACTTGCAAATATTTACTGCACTGATAAACTGTCTGCACCAGAACAGTGGAAATCCTGAACTGCAAAAATGTGTCAGGCTATAATTTATCACCCACCTCCCTTAAATCCATCCCGTCCTCTTGTTTTCGAACACAATGGGGCAGATCCTCAGCTGGTGTACATGGTGTACAGCTCCAAATAGAGCTGTGACCATGTACAGCAGCTGATGATCCACCCCAAATAGTTCATGACCTGCTGTCACTATGACCTTGAAAATGAAAACTTCCTTTATGAAGATTTGCCCACTTACCACAATGAAATAAACCCTGCCCAAGTTTTGCTTGCAAATAATGCAATAACTTTATCCCAGTACACTGAGCAGATGATCTGTTGACACAGATTATTTTTGTGTGCCTGTGAAGCATAATGCTGAATAATGCGTAGTAGGTAGAACCCTGGACTGGTTCTCAAGAAACCTGTATTCTGTTCCTGGCTCTGCCACCACCCTGCTGTGTGGTCTTGGGCAAGTCATTTCAGCTCTGTGCCTCAGTTTCCCCATCTGTAAAATGAGAATGATGATCCTTCCTTTCTAACTCTGTGTAGTTGTTGCCTATCAATCCTCATTCTCAAAGGAAATCTGCACACTTTCAAAAGACAAGCCTAGGAATTTAAATTCACTACTACACTAGACACTAAAAATCATGAACTAAATGGAGACCCTGGATATATGGCTTATAACAACAATCTGTAACCCACTAACCCCCCTTTTTGTCCTATGACTGCAGAGGGGTTAATGGGCCACTCTGCCTTGAATGGTCTCTTTACAATATGTGCTAACTGCTTATGCTAAACAATCTGTTCCACCTTGCATGTAGCTGTGACATTCAGAGTACCTTCCCCAGACCTGAAAAAGAGCTCTGTGTGAGTTAAAAGCTTGATTCTCTCACCAGAGAAGCTGGTCCAATAAAAGATACAACCTCACTCATCTTGTCTCTCTAATTTCCCTTCTATGGCACTTTGAGCTCCACTGATGTGCTCATTCAATAAAAAAAAAGCATCTATCCTTTGCTACAGATACTGAACACATCATTACATTTGTTTTTAATTTGGACTACTGTAACACCCCTTTCGACAAACAACGGAGAGGCATAATTACCTAGTACCCAAACACATAATGCAGCTTACACAGGCTGTTTATTCTTATCTGCCCACTACTCCCCTTGCACCCCTTGGAAACATGGTGTGTTGTTATTAGTCACTAGTCTATTTGTCTAATGTAGGCCCTTATCCTGCAAGCTGCTCCATACAGATGGATCTCTGCACTCTTGCAGAGCTCCATTAGCTTCACAGAGCTGCTTGCAGTACTGGAGATTAGGACTGTAAACTCCTCTGGGCCGGGACCTTGTTTTTGTATATACTCCACCTGCAGAGTGATATACAAATAAGTAACTTATTTTATAACTTTTTCTCTAACAATACTTTATAAAGTGGGGCTGCAAATGGGCTCTGATCCATTAACACAGAAGCTTCCATCATATCCTCCCCAGAGTACAGACTGATTGCAATAGGGCTGTTGTTTTTCCTCACAGTAGCAGAGAGCTTAGACCCAGGTGAAAAACTTCATTTTCAAACAGAATGTAAGAACCTTCCTAAACCTGTAGGACCTCATTTAGGATACACTGTTATTTTTAATTAATTTGCCAAGTGCACTAAAACGAAGGTCAAACAAATCTGAATTTCAGCTGGTGCTGACGAGAGCTCCAGCAAAAGATTTAGACCTAGAGTCCAGATAGCGATGGTATAAATTGAGGTTCAAATGAAATCAAGAGAGTTATACAGATTTACACCAGCTGAGGAGCTGGCCCTGAATTTTGGAAAGGTTTGTAGTGGGACCTTTGGTTCTACTTCTGAACCAAAGATCAGTGCCAAGCACCCTCCAGTCTGAGAAAGAGTCAGATCTACAAGGAAACTATTGTCACCCATTTGCTGTGAAAATCTCCTCTACTGGCTTATGAAGGGTGTATAATTCAGTGCACTTCTCCTTGTTACCAACATTTCTGCCACTAAGAGCTGGATTGTTAACACTGTTGGAAAATACTCACTGCTCAGCCAATTTATTCAAGCACTAATGCTCCAAAAACAAGCAGCGCAACACTTGCCAATATAAATCTATTTATTCTAAAAGCTATTAAATTACTTCTGTGTTACAAATGACTGGATTACTCAAACACTTTTTCATTCCCAGTGGAATGAAGCACCTATTGGAAGCAGCACCACTTGTCCAATGACGGGAAAAAGATACAGTCTAAAAATCCCCTTTACCCTAAAGTGATCCATGGAAAATTCTTCATCAGGCAAGAAACCTGAGAAAAGTTAGCTGGTGTGAAAAGACACCTCTGCACCACAACTATTCATCTGAACACATAGTGACTGAGAGCCTGCAAAGGAGACTGAAGCAGAGTTTGGTTGCAATGGTGTGGAAGATTCAAAGCTCTCTTGGCACCCAAGAATCCCTCAGCTGCAGCCTGAAATATGCTGCAGACAGTGTTTAATCATTTATCGAATGGAAGGCTAGTACCATCACCGACACTGGCATCAGGGGGAATTTTTTTTTCATCCTCTTGGCAGGAAATAACTTTGCTACATTAGTGGGAACCCATGAGAAAGTAGCAAAGAAATGAAACGGAGAAGGAAGAAGATGGCAAAGGGTGAAATGAGTACATCAGTTTTTTTCACAGCTTGCCTAAACAGCCCAGCTAGGACCCCGAGGGGACTGGAGTTTTTAGGAAATGCTCACTATGTTATAGAGACACAGATAACTGCTGCAGTAAATGAAACTATAGGGTGTCTGCTTTCTACAAATGGTACACCTATACCTCGATATAACACTGTCCTTGGGAGCCAAAAAATCTTACTGCGTTATAGGTGAAACCGTGTTATATTGAACTTGCTTTGATCCATTGGAATGAACACCCCCGCCCCCTCGGAGCACTGCTTTACTGTGTTATATCCAAATTCATGTTATATCAGGTGGCGTTATATCGAGGTAGCGGTGTATATCGTTTTTTATGAGGCGCAAAGGAAATTGTAAAGATGATAATTAGTACAGATGTACTTGCAACCTTTTGCAATGTATAGCAAGGTAGATGGATCATTAACATTCCATTTTTTCCCCTTTGTAGCCAGCATAGGTCTGGGACTGTTTTCCAAACGTTGTCAAGAGGGATTTTAATACATTGCTTGAAAGATATGCCTCCTGCTATTTTATTTCTATAATTTCTTGTATAATGAATGCCTATAAATTCCTACTGTAGCTTAAGAGACTAGTAAAATGAATTGCTGACTTTTTCTTTTCCTCTGTTCATCAGCAAATCATGAAGAGTTTAAGTCTTTTTAAGTCCTTGGTCAGAGACAAAGTAAAAACATTTGCACTAGGAGTCCTAATATATGTTTGGTCTCTCAGAGAAAAGTATAAGATTTTCACTGCCACTTGAGTGCCACTGCTGATACATGAGTGGATTGCAATTTTTGCCATTCACTCTTAGGAGCCTTAGCCTACCTGAGATGGCCATGAAATTGGTAGCATTTATCTGGGGTAGGAAAGCGAGTCAAGGAAGGATACCAAAAAAAAAGAACTAAGGTAAACTTTCATATTCCCTGACCCAAGAAATACAGACTGTGCTGTGCCGACATCCATGGAAATCTCACAGGAAAGCATAACTCCATAGGGTGAAAGAGAAAATTCCCTTGAAACTCCTTTTCAGGGGGGTGGGAGGGAAGAGAGAGAGAGAGAGAAAGACACGTAAAATGAGTCCCTTAGTAAGAGGGAGACCTACAGTAGTGCTGTAGACTAGAGCTTAAAGTGAGCTGAACTCTTCCTGGTTTGCTGATGAACAGAGAAAAAAAGCATCAGCAATTCATTTTACTAGACTCTTAAGCTACCATAGGAATTTATAGGCATTCATTATACAATAAATTCTAGAAATAAAATAGCAGGTGGCATACTTTTCAAGTAATGTATTAAGATTCCTCTTGACAGCATCAGGAAGAGGAAGTGATTATTTGAGACTAGGTTATCAAGAGAAATCTGGGTAATCATTACCATCAGAATGCCATGTTGTACTTATCTCAGAGTCACACATTGGAAAGACTTTGCTTCCACTTCTGGAGCCAGAAACCCCACCTCAGGGCTGTGGGCATTCCTCATGTCTGGCCATTCACTTATTTTTGTGTTACCACTCAGTACCGAATACTCCCAAAATTCCAGTACCAAGGGGTTAATGAGAAATGAGTACATATGTGTTTGATTTGTATAATTAAAAAGGAGGAAAGAACCCTAATTCTGGGAGAATAACTGTGCTAGAGAAATTTTAAATACCATATTTAATCTTTCCTTGGGCTGAGAACCTTTCTGAAATATGATAATCCTCGGTGAGGTTATGACTACTAAAGCAAAATTCATGCTGACATGATGAAGTTCTTAAACAGAGCTTGTCTGGTGCATAAAGCTGTGATGCACCAGGGCTCTCGCTGTCTGAGCTGTGAGTGATATCAGCAGCAAAGAAAATACACCAGTGTCAACCACTTTCATGAACGTGCAGCAGCCTTTAGGAGGGTTGTGCGGCGCCTGGCAATCAAGGAGGCTGAAGAGGAGTGACTGAGAGAGAAAAGTTCAGTGAGCAAAGAGGAAGATGCACCAGGCTTCAAGCACCAGGAATGTGCCTGGTTCATCTTCTGGCCCTGTGCCTCGCCCCCGCCGTGGCAAAAACTGTCACTTGAGAAGCAGACTTTTTAGTCACTTGTAATGCTGCAGCGTGACGCAGCAACCAAACTACTTTGGTGCTCACATCATTGTCTTTCAAGACGGACGGTCGCCATCTCAGATAGCATGATAATTACTGCAGGAGGTCCAGAGATGGAATAGATTAGAACAGACTACATCTTGGGATGTCAAGAGGGGGTGCTGTGCTGGGAAAGAGAACGGATCTATGATTGGGAAGAAATGAACGGGGACTTCTGGGCAATGCCACTCCCAGCCTTACCTCCCACCTAGCTGGAAATCACCTGCCTTTCTCTTTTAACAAGTCTCAGGATATATCTACACAGCAGGATCCCACCACATCGAGTCTCAGAACCCAAGTCTACAATCCAGGGTTACCTTCCTCCCTAGGCTTCAGAGCCTAAGTTCCAGCCTGAGCCCAATTGCAGCCTACACAGTTCTTTTTAGCACTGTAGCATGAGCCCCTCCAAGCTCCAGTCTGGAGACCTGAGCTCTGAGACTGGCCGCTGCAGGATCCTGCTTGCTGAGCTGACGTATCATAAGATGCTGGTTCCCTTTCCTGCTCCTGTGGCTCCTGCCCCTGACTCATACAGGAAAGAAGTACCATAAATCCAACCGCACAGGCCTTGGGGTAAAAGAAAACACATAGCCAGCTGATTTTTAAAAACGCTAGATATTCCCTAATTTAGCTTTCCCATATATTCCCAAACCTACTGAATAGTCACAGTAGCATTGTCAATGCCTAGGGATGCAGGAGGTTCTCCAGAAAGATTTGGGGAGGAGACTCATTTTGAGGGAAAAGCTTCTTCTGCTGGGGGGCGGAGGCGGGCGGAAGGAGAGAAGATAGAGAAAAAGGCAAGACTACTTCAGAGGGGAAATACAGAAGCTTCATTGATTTGGCTCCCTTTCCTTTCCCGAGCATCCTTTTCTTCTTCCCTCCAGAGATTCCTACGCTCCGACTTCAAAGGTAGGCAGCTCTTCGGATTGCTGTATGTCACACTGAGAACGATATGTCAGTGACCTGACGTACATGCCAAATAGTAAGAAAGGGTAAAAATACATTGTACTTCTATAGATGTTTTTATTTTTTTAATCAGAAGGATCCCACAGCAATTTAAAAGAATTAATTAATTAAGTCTTACAAGATGACTGTAATGAAAACATAACAATCCCCATTTTATGGGTGAGTAAACTGAGAAAGAGTAAGTGACTTGCACTCACTCACACAGTGAGTTATTGTCTGAGCTGGGGCTAGAATCAAGATCTCCTGATGCTCAGTTCCCTGCTCTGACCAATAGGCTAACATACACAACCCCATAGTTGTCTCTTATGCGATGTGGTGTATAATTCCGAACTCAGTCTTTTCTGGCGTGTGTATTAATGCAAACTGCATTTTATGAAGAAGGGAGTACACAATACTATAGTCTGTACTATAGAATTAATAAGCATTTACAAATTACTTTTAATCTTCAACGGGTTTGGGAATATGTGCGAAAGCTAAATTAGGGAATACCTAAAGCATTTTTAAAATCATCTGGCTATATATTTTCTCTCACTCAAAGGCCTGTGCAGGATTTATGGTAATTAAGTCTTGTCTACACAGATATTAGCCACCACAAGGTGAGCTGCACCTGGGCAAACTGCACTGCAGCAATGTTAAACATGTTTACACTTCAGGTTTGCCCTGGTGCAGCTATACTTATGGCAAAGCCTAAAACACTCATCTTAGAGGTAGAGGAACACAAAAAAATATTTCTAATATTCTCTATACATCATCTAAGGGCTGATCTACACTGGCAATTTACAGCGCTGCAACTGTCTTGCTCGGGGTGTGAAAAAAACACCCTCCTGAGTGCAGC
This sequence comes from Gopherus evgoodei, assembly GCF_007399415.2. Taxonomy (NCBI): domain Eukaryota; kingdom Metazoa; phylum Chordata; order Testudines; family Testudinidae; genus Gopherus; species Gopherus evgoodei. The sequence continues at coordinate 15,932,787 of NC_044332.1, forward strand.
AAGTTTCAGCGGTGTGAAGTGCCAGTATAGACAGTGCACCGATGCTGGGAGCCACGCCCCTCAGGGAGGTATTTTTAGAACACTGGGAGAGCTCTCTCCCAGCGCTCTGCTGTGACCACACACGGCACGTTAAAGTGCTGCCAGTGTAGTCTACCCTGAAGCTACTCCTTCTGTAAAATATGTGGCAGATACAGAACACAATGTGGTGTGACACACAGGTTTTACTGGGTTCACTTGAGAGGAACTACATAATTTACTCATTCCATAGCACCTCACACTAACATATATTACCTACACGTAAATTAGCAACTGCAGAGATGCTGAGAGGGTTTAAATCTCTGAGCTTGTAAATCACCTTCAAAGAGTTTGTCTCTGTTAGCAATCTGGAACGGGGGAGTGGCTCTGCCACGGGACAAAGCAGTTAATCAAAGGAAAGGCTCTTTGGGAGCCAAGAACCGTAGCCTCCTGTTTTTTTTCCAGGTCTCTGGATCTTTCATAGAATCATAGAAGATTAGGGTAGGAAGAAACCTCGGGAGGTCTTCTAGTCCAACTCCCTGCTCAAAGCAGGGCCCATAGGGTCTCAAGATATCACCTCCCTTCTTTATCTCTTTGATATAGCATAGTCTGAATTTTCTGGGTTTTTGGAAATCCAACTGATACAGCCAGGCTTTATCCCCTCTGACAACTGAAACACCAAGTGTGACCTGACCTGACCAAGTGACCTGACCTGACCAAGTGTGTCTCACCTTGCGTAAGAACAGATATCCTACTGCACACAATTTTAAACTCTTCAGAAACCTTTAGAGAAGTTTCTGGAATGTAGAGACCTTCCCAAATGATGTCTTAGACACTCTGTCCTGGTCCTCAGACTTGGAGTAATCTCCTCTTTGCTGGAGTTGATTGCCTGGCTGAGAAACTGCATAAAAATTTATTTCAAGTGTGCAGTACTGAGGCAATCTAGGAGGTGCTGACAATCCCACACCTCCTCTGAACTTTTCTTTGCTGTGCTCCATTACGGGACCAGGGAAGAGAGCAGGCAGGAATTTGACAGAAGTGCTTGCTGGCTTCCTTTTATGTCAGGCTGAAAATCAACGTTTGCATACAATAAAAAGAGTACCTGACCCATTCTAGACATTGTGTTGGCAGACTGGTCTGGCCTTAATGCAAAGATCTCTTTGACCTGCCATCCACACTTCAAGAGGCTGAGTGAGGGACCACTGGAAGACCCAGAGGCTGTGACTTCCTCATAGAACCATCCAAGTGAACCTAACACCTGGAGTGAGAATGCTTCATGGGAGAGACAACTCAGAACAGGGTGAAGAAAGGAGAAACATAGCTGGGCTTTTTTGAGGAGGCAAGTGTGTGGGTCAGGACAGATGTCTTGTACAAAAGGAGATGACCTTAGTCTCAGTAAGGCCGCCCATAGCAAAAGCATCATAAAGGCAGTTAAATGCAGCACAGCAGTCAGACACAGTACATGCTGCTAAGGCACTTATCAAAATGCACTTCCATTGCCTCTGCTAAGGAACATCCCCAGTGCTCTGTGCACTTGAGGAAACCGACAGGAGACCATGGGTGAAAGGCATGAAGGCTGCCAGTGATGCCTCCATAAAGTCCATTAACAAGCATTTTGGGGGAGGATCAGCTCCTCCTCCTCTTCTGGGCAAGATGAGCACCCAAACAGGATAAACGATGTTGTTTTATTCTCTGGTTGATGAAGGCTGATGCTGGCAAAAAGCCTCCCTCCCCTGTGTTGTTGTGTCAGCTGTCTGCTGCCAGAACACCCACGCAACGAAGTTCCTCTTAATGTCCACTGGATAGGCTTGTGGAGAGAAGGGAACATTTTGATAGCTTTTGCCAATGAAAGTCACACCACATGCAGTTTTTAGGGTGGTTCCCAGTACACTGCTGCCAAAATCGCTGGACTTTTATTAGCACCACATCTGTGGGTTCTGCACACAGTCACTGCACCAATGTAAGTGGTGTTGAGGGAGAAAAGAGGTGAGCTCTGTCCAGGCAGATTGCAGAAAGACAGTCACTGAATTCCTGAGACCCACCCCGGCCTGCATCTGCATAACATGGAGCCTTATTTGAATTTTCATTATTTGAAAAAAGTACTGGCGAATACATTTCCCCCAAATGACAGTGAAGCCAGCCCATTTGGGCTGATAGGAAAACTTCAAGCTTCACATGTTCTCATCATAGGCAGGTATAGGAGGAATTATACAAAGTTATAAATATACTGACAGGATCGGATATAATTTTGCTGTAAAATAGGATTTCAAACAGGGACTAGTGCCTCCAAAGCAGTCAGAGTGCTTTTTGGGAGGCTCACAAACAAATGCTTGGATTTTCCCTGTAAAGTATGCACACTCATCAAATGAGCTGGGAAAGGGTTTGAACATTGATTGAAAGGGTCACCAGCTTCAGTGAGATATAGACAAGCACAGTTCTTTTATTCATAGATTTTAAGGCAATTATAATCACCTAATCTGATCTCCTGTAAAACACTGCCCATAAGAAAGCATCTGTGTCCCAGTTCAACGCAGGTACCTCTGTCTCTTCCCTTCCCTCACCCATGCCCTTGGAACCAAGAACATTAGTTCCTCAGTGCTGCTACCTTTCATGAGTCCTGGAAGACGCAGCCCCTGTTCATTTTTAAACCCAGATCCCACGCAAACTATGTAGAATTTTGCCCTCTCTCATTTAAAAGACGAGCTTGCTGTATAAGCTCTCTCTCATGCAATGTAGTTGTTTATTTAAAAACTGTGCAGTCCCTATGGCACTGAATGATCAGTAGTTGATAGCGAAAGCCATAATTTAACTAAATTCAGCAGCATATACATGATTAAGAAGTAGGCTCCCAGCTGATTACTTGGGGCCAGCCTCTCCATAAGGAATGCACATTTTTACATGTCCTTATTCAATTAGTAGGGATGTTGAAAAATCAGGAATGTTTTCTCTTTACAGTATTCATTTCAGATTGTTTTGTTAAAAAAAAAAGTATCCATGCCACATGGTTTGAAATAACTGGGATTTGCAAGAACAAGGAAAACATTAGCCCTTTGGTTTTATTAATCAGGGACACACCCTTCTGCCATTCAGTGCAATGTAATGCTAAGAAGTACAGAAACTATTTTCATATTAAAAACCACAAACTATGCTGCAGTCACTGTGTTTCAGAAAAATCTCCTGTGACTTCAGTGCCTGAAAGAGCTTAAGACATCAACAACTCTTCATCCTTTACAGCCACCTGGGCTATTAAGATGAGCTTCTGATGAAGGTCACCTTTCCCTGCATTTGATCCACCACCATCCACTGACTCAAAGCCCAGGAGGCAGATACATTGTGCTTTGGCACAGTGCTCACACCTGTTTTGGGGCAACTGTAACAGTTCATTAGATTAAATTGTCAGTGTTACCAGCCAGGGTACACTGCCTCCCATGCACGACCTGTGACGTACAATGGAACGTAGGTCATAAGACTGGGGCTGGCATAGCTACAGCATTATTATGAAATGAGCATCAGCTGTGAACTGAGGTCCAGAGCATGGGCTCAGCTAAACATTCGTTCTAGGTACTTTTTAGCACATGCCTAAACTTAAGCATCTGAGTAGTGCCATTGATTGAAGTCAGGCACATGCTTAAGTACTTGGCTGAATCAGGACCTAGGAGAAGAGGAACCCTGGAAGAGCTGAAAGAAGAGCCCATAGTGCCAGTACTGCTGAAAAGTAGGTTAGAAATAAATTGTTTTAGGGGAGAAATGAGCAATTGCGAAGGTGGGACCAGCGAGCTTCATTCTCCAAGCCCTTCAGTGTCATTCGCACGCAGTCCCCATTTTCTGCAGGCAGGCTAGGTTCCCATGTAAGCTGTAACCAAATCACCAATTCTGAAAAATACTGGTTACCATCATTCACATACAGGAGAGTTTTCTCATTTAGAAAATACTTTCTTCCCCTTTCCTTATAAACGTGTTGTGTGAATTTAGTGCTTGTGCAATGTACAGCCATGGAGACCTCTGGCCACAGGCAGTGGCCGTGCAAGTTTTCCGAACTTTCCTCAGTACTGTTCATTCCCTCTGTAGCATCTGGCACCAGTCATTGTCAGAAGACAGGATACTGGGCTAGATGGACCATTGATCTGATCCAGTATGGCCATTCTTAAGTTAAGAAAAAATATAAAAACTCCCAAGAAAGGGGATTGTGTATGGAAGATATATATTTAATGGTTTTGTGGCAGTGGGATAAGTTAAAAGGAGTTAAAGAATTCTGCAAACAGAGGCTGTGGCAGTATTTGCTCTTGATAAAAATCAATCACTGTGCTGTGACAGTGAGAAACCAAAAGCAATACAGAATATGCAGTTATGGGAAGACAAAACAAATGGTGATCTCTGCACACACATAATGTACAATCAAACTATAGAGAATTTAAGAAGACGTAAGGGCACTAACACTACTGTAGACTTGCCCAGTTCGCCTCTTTCAGCAGCCTGATTTGCATTCCTCCCCTCTCCCACAAACCCACTTGATAAAACGCTGCCATTGATAATGCTAATGATTAGGGACCTCTTGACTTGTTCTGTTAAAAGTTTGTGTGTCAAGTCATGGAAGGTGCTGGATGCCACTTACCACCAGGATCAATACAATTATGTTTGTTAAATTCTTGTGCTAGAAACAGAGAAAAAAGATTGAGTGAAACTGCTGTTTGGAAATGTGAGCAGCTTAAATGTGTCAGCATCTGCAAAATATAAAGGGAAAAACTCCCAGAAGCATCAAACCCCAATTAAAGGGGAAGGTGTGTGTACAAGGAATTGGCTTTTTAAAAAATTCCACTAAAAATCCATTTGCCTTAATCGTCAAGGATTTAAATTCTGTGATGATTTTAAACATTTAAATTGCAAAGGTAAAGTAAATTGATCTCTTTATCTTTGGTTCTACGTTAAAAGCTAACAAGGAATAGTGAAAACCCGATGGCAAACAGCCATCATATTGTTGCACACTGAAAAGAAAAAATGTAGGAAAAAGGCGAATATAAAATTATTTAACTCTTTAGGTACAATATAAATTATATATACTGTATACATTTTGCAAACCATTTGTTTTATAGTTTTTGTTCTGTTACAGTCCTTAACAAAAACAGGACCCTGGATAAATTTCAGCTGAAGAGCAGTTATTGACTCAAATAGTTTTTTCCCTCCTTCTGGGAATCAACTGTTTGTTACAATTGACTGGTATGTTTCTCCCTATTCCTCAATTAACTATCCCCAATAACCTTTTCTATATTTCTCACTCAGCTTGTTGTGTTAAACTGTTCATTGATGTTTGTGCTTTGGAAAATCTCTAGCGCTACTTGCCCATTCTTATTGGTTACGTATGTTCCATATCCTGATTTTTATTTATATTTATTCCATTTTCCAACTTCCCCCTCCCAACAAATAGGATTATGTGACGAGGTGGCCTGAGACAGGAGGGGACTGGACTCAATGACTGAGGAGTTCCCTTCCAGTCCTATGTCCTAACCCAAACAGCCAGCATAAAATGTATCGTGTGCCTGTTGAAACGTTGGGAATTTCCCCCCTTGGTCTCATACTATGCTGTTTTGTAGTCGTTCCTTCTCTCTGTATTCAGTTCAGCAGTGTTCTGTTATTATACTTTCACTGGTTTACAGGTGAGCAAAAACAGACATGTCTATGATGATAAGAAGCTGGGGCACAAGAAAGTGATAAGCATTAGACACCCTATGTCTCCTCAAAAGCAGAACTGCATAGTAAATCCGATCAACCGAAATGAGTGACAAGCCAACAAAGAATGTAGGGTGAATACAGATTTCTAAATGTTCTCATGTAAAGCACTCCACAGAAAATTCTTTTCCTGTAGCACCACTATGTGCTTCTGATTTGTATCAGAATACGTTAAGATAACGTCACTTTTACTAAACTGACCAAAGTTAGGAAATTGGTCAGTTAAGGTTGGAAGTTGGCCTGGTTCTGCCTATGTAATGGGCCGTATTAAACCTTTTCAGCGCATTGCTTTCTCCAACAGCCAACAATGCTGGTTGCAGTATTTGCATGTAGACAGAAAAAGGAACGTCAAAAATAGTGTTATGACCTTGAGAAGATACATTTCATGTCACATAGGTCAAACTTTTATTTAGGCAATTCTTAAAATTAGTATGTAGGGACTTTGAAAAACATGTCATATTTAACCAATGGATTGTAACATCTTTTTCAGAGCTATTACAATCTATCATACAAATCAAGGAGGGATTTTTAAAATGGGCGTTCTTTACTCAGAAGGGCATAATAGCGCCGTTAGAAGCACTGTGCTGTATTATACAAATCCTTGTTAAGGGATGTAAAGAAAACCCAGATTACTGATCTATTTGGCCATAAGGGCTCTGTTTTAGAGAGCACTTAGGAACACTTTAGATCACATGTCTGGCAGTCTCATACAGGACAAAAAGACCTCAAGAAATTTCAGTTGTTCAAGGGTCACCATTTGTTTGCACTGCAGGTGCTTCTCCAAGATACCTCAACTGGTTTTAATTCTCATGTGCAAATGGATTGGAGGCACAGCGTTTGCAGTATGCAACCTTAGCCCATATAATCGTGATTTTTTTAAAAAATGACATATAGCAGTGAAATTTAAGGAAACAAAACAACTCCCCCATATTGCACTCTCTATGGCTGAGAGAGAAATATAAAACCCATAGCCATGCGCTAATTTTTAAAATCACAATATAGCTCAAATTTCAGTCAGGAGTGGATTTTTTAAAGGCAAAGTTAAACGCTTCAAAAATAAGTGTAAAATGAAAATGGTTACTGAACCTTTCAAACAGAATGGAATGGAATGGAATGTTAAAGGACAGGACAGAAGTAGGGTCCCACCAATATGGGTATACTTTCCCCAGGAAGAACTTTCTGCGTAGCCCCAACCTTTTGGAATAGTCTTTATGCTCACAGGAACTGATCAGGATAAGAAGTAGCTGTTTGGTGCGAAAATAATGAAATAATGCCACTGATGATTCGTATCTGACTTATTTAGGGCTAGATTCTGATGACTTTATTCATTCTCACGCCCAGTAGCACCTCACTCCACTAATAGTCCAACTGAAGTCAACGGGACCATTTATGGAGTAAAATGCTCTTCAACATAAGTAAGGGTCACAGAGCATGGCCCTACCATTTGGGAAGCAGAGGCAAATGTTTCTTTTATAACCCAGGTAGATAGCAGAAATACTCGGAGTCAAAGATCTAAAGATATAGAATCAATTTAGCTTCATTTATCTTAACTTGATGGCATCCGCCTGCTGTCAGTTCATCTTGTTTTTTCATACAAGAATCCTATTCCTGGCATCTTGAAAATTAATGAAGCAGGCACGCTTTCATATCAATGATTATTAAATGCAACCTCAGTTTTGGCATGTCCTAATGTCTGAGTGGTTCACTTTGCAACTTTCATCATGTCCTTTTAATGCAGGGTGGGAATGGAATATTAAGAATTACATGGAATAGTAGAACAAGCAACAGCCTAAAATCACGGGAGGGAAAGGATGAGCCACACAAATATCACTAGAATGTATCACGGTAACTGAAACAAAGCAGTGGGGATGTTAAGGATTCATCACACATCCAGCATGAAACCATTTATTTAAGGAAAGGAAATGTATTGTTAGACAAGAGAATTCTGGACAAAATTTTCCATATATATTTAAATTATTTGTGATGAATTTCCTTCAGCAACGCTCAATTTTTGTGTTTACTTTCCATGAACATTCACATGATGACCCAGTTTTGCAGACACAGATGTTCTCAGAAAGCGAGTATCAAAATCTTTCATATTTGTGATAGTAATGCCTACACTACAGATTCATCCACTCAGGGGAAAGGAACAGTTATATGTGACTTAACCTGCCCAATCCCAACATACCAACAAAGCTTGAACAGTTCAGATTGAATACTACTGGAGAAACGTTTGCAATCATCCCCCAAGTTTAAAAAAAATTGGTCAGACGTTTCTGAATTATGAATAAGTTTGATGACATCATGAGCTGCTCAGGAAACACCTATGAACCAAAAAGAAATTAAGGGTAAAATTTTCAAAAGCTGCTAAGTGACTTGAAAACTTAAGTCACTATGGAAAATGAGATTTAGGCTTCTAAATAACTTAGGTAGTTTTGGAAATTTTACTCAAAGGCCCCAATGCAGCAAAGTACTCAAGTGTGTGTTTAACTTTAAGAGGATTCTCACTGATGTCAGGTTACTCCTAGCCCTGTGTCTTCACACTTCTCATCCCATGATCAAGGAACAGGACTTCAGTGGGAAGCCCTGTAATGTGACCAGAGCTTAAAGTTTAGCACCTGCCTAAGTGCTTTGATCGATGGGGTCCTTAATCTGTTTTACAGATTATTTGTTGTGAATTATTCATTCAACTCTAATTACTACTAAGAAAAATAAGTCAAATGGTGAAAGTTACCTTTGATACTTGGGTACAATGTCTTGTGGAAGAAATTCACTCATTCTGAATTCATTTACCTCACCAATGGAGTTTTGGAATAATAAAGGCCAAATCTTGCCCTGGTTTGGAGGTATGTGTTAGGAGGTAAGTATGGGCAGCCTCTTTCGTCACAGAGCATACAGGGTTATAGTATAGATAATCTCCCAGACACTACAGCAACTGTGGTCCTACAAGTCTCTATGAGAAAGATACACAGATAGGCACCTATTTAGTGTACAAGAAAGCCACCATTACTAGACACATCACAGCCTCAAGGAGCATGGTCAGGTGCCCAGCCAAGATGTACAGTATGAGCTGAGGTGAAAGGAACGCAGCAGAGGTAGCCACTTCCTCCATGGATCACCTCACGCCCCTTCACTTTGAGCCATCCTTGTCCATGTAGCACAATGGGATTGCTGCTATCCTACCCACCTGACGCAGTAGCAGCAGATGAGATCGAGAGATTGCCTCTTAACTATGCTTGCATAGTGTCCAGGGGAAAGGGGCCTCCAGCGAGAGGGGCTACTGTAATATAAATGTTCACGACTGTAATATTTATTATTATTTGCAGATCCTAATGACGGATTGCAATGTGACACAAAGAGTTTACAAGGAAGCTACTAGCAACCAATTACACTCAGGCCTGGTCTACTCTACACCCGCCGGTCAATCTAAACTACGCAATTTGAGTTACGTTAGTAGCCTCAGTCGAGCTAGCTTAGATCTACTTACTGCAGAGTCCACACTACGCTATGTCAATGGGAGATGCTGTCCCGCGACATTGCTTCCACTCTCCCACCAATTGAGCATGTCTTCACTAGACCCGCTAAATCGATACCGCTGCATTGACTGCAGCAGCACCAATTTAGTTCCGTAGTGAAGACAAGCCCTTAGATTGAATTGTTAATGGAGCTACTCATCCAGCTCCCAGTAAATTTAAATGGGACTCGGCCATTTAATCCCTTAGGGAAGTCTACATTCTGCCCTTGGATATATGTTGGCAAGTCTCACTGAAGTCCCAGCATCCTATCCTAGTGCAGAAGATGACCTAATGTGAATCAATCATATCTAATTTCTGTGCTTCTGTGATCCTAAATGCATTTAACAAGGCTAAACGCCAGCTCAAAAACACATGCTGTATATTCACTGCGCTAATGAGATTGTGAACATGTGTTTGCACCTCTCGGGTGCCCCCTTCTCGCTGGATATGGCATTGCAAAGGATTTGCCTCTCGTACCCCCTGTGGTGACTACCTTCTCAGCTACAATGACCACTCTCAATGCCCCCTGGGGGTATGCTGTGGTTTGATCCCCAGCATACGTAACTCATAAAGACACATAAATGTCTAAGCTGCTTCTGGGGTAGCACAAACAAGCCCAAATAAAGATTCAAACTACAGTAGAACCTCAGAGTTATAAACTGACCAGTCAACCACACACCTCATTTGGAGCCAGAAGTATATAATACGGCAGCAGCAAAGACCAAGGGGAAAAAAAAAGCAAATACAGTACAGTACCACGTTAAATGAAACTACTAACAAAATATAGGAAAAGCAGCATTTTTCTTTTGCATAGTAAAGTTTCAAAACTGTATTAAGTCAATGTTCAGTTGTAAACTTCTAAAAGAATCACCAGAGTTACGAACATTTCAGAGTTACAAATAACCTCCATTCCCAGGGTGTTCGTAACTCTGAGGTTCTTCTGTAGCTTCGTATTAATAGTTCTTCTGCCGCTCCCAGGCTCCATATAGTTCGCTGTTTGTATTCTGCCAGTTAAACACTAGCCCAAGGCTTCTCTCCATCACAGAAGCCTGTCTCCTGAGTAGTCACTCCACAACTGACCTCCCTCAGTCTACTTATACAATTACTCACCCCTGAGGTGTGGAGCCTGAGGGCTTGTCTACATCAGAAAGTTGCAGCGCTGGTGAGGGAGTTACAGCGCTGCAACTTTGAAGGTGTACACATCTGCAGGGCATCACCAGCGCTGCAACTCCCTGTTTGCAGCGCTGGCCGTACTCCCGTTTTGTCTCGGGTGTAGAGGATCCAGCGCTGGTGATCCAGCGCTGGTAATCCAATGTAGACACTTACCAGCGCTTTTCTTGACCTCCGTGGAAGGAGGAAGCCTCTGGTAATCAAGCTGGTCTCCTTTCCCGGTTTGCTCTCTCGTTCCCGGAACCCCGAGCAAGCAGGTCTCCTTCCCTGCGGTTTGCAGGGTGGCTCCGGGAACGCGAGAGCAAACCGCGGCGAAGCTGGTTTCCTTTCCCGGTTTGCTCTCTCGTTCCCGGAGCCACCCTGCAAACCGCAGGGAAGGAGAACCGCTTGCTCGGCGGTTCGGGGAACGAGAGAGCAAACCGGGAAAGGAGACCAGCTTCCCCGCGGTTTGCTCTCGCGTTCCCGGAACCACCCTGCAAACCGCAGGGAAGGAGACCTGCTTGCTCGGGGTTCCGGGAACGAGAGAGCAAGCCGGGGAAGGAGACCAGCTTCGCCGCGGTTTGCTCTCTCGTTCCCGGAACCCCGAGCAAGCAGGTCTCCTTCCCTGCGGTTTGCAGGGTGGCTCCGGGAACGCGAGAGCAAACCGCGGCGAAGCTGGTCTCCTTTCCCGGTTTACTCTCGCGTTCCCGGAGCCACCCTGCAAACCGCAGGGAAGGAGAACCGCTTGCTCGGGGTTCCGGGAACGAGAGAGCAAACCGGGGAAGGAGACCAGCTTCGCCGCGGTTTGCTCTCTCGTTCCCGGAACCCCGAGCAAGCAGGTCTCCTTCCCTGCGGTTTGCAGGGTGGCTCCGGGAACGCGAGAGCAAACCGCGGCGAAGCTGGTCTCCTTTCCCGGTTTGCTCTCTCGTTCCCGGAGCCACCCTGCAAACCGCAGGGAAGGAGAACCGCTTGCTCGGCGGTTCGGGGAACGAGAGAGCAAACCGGGAAAGGAGACCAGCTTCGCCGCGGTTTGCTCTCGCGTTCCCGGAGCCACCCTGCAAACCGCAGGGAAGGAGACCTGCTTGCTCGGGGTTCCGGGAACGAGAGAGCAAACCGCGGCGAAGCTGGTCTCCTTTCCCGGTTTTCTCTCTCGTTCCCGGAACCCCGAGCAAGCAGGTCTCCTTCCCTGCGGTTTGCAGGGTGGCTCCGGGAACGCGAGAGCAAACCGCGGCGAAGCTGGTCTCCTTCCCCGGTTTGCTCTCGCGTTCCCGGAACCCCCCTTGAAGCCGCCCAACAGCGCTGCAGTGTGGCCACATCTAACACCACTTGCAGCGCTGGTTGCTGTAAGTGTGGCCACTCTGCAGCGCTGGCCCTATACAGCTGTACTAATACAGCTGTAACAACCAGCGCTGCAAAATTTTAGATGTAGACATGGCCTGAGTAATTGGGTGTCTTCCTGTGGCTTGCAGGTGATAGGGGCTTAGCCTCATCAGAGTGATCCATGCTGGATGAGACTCATATCCTTAGTGCGATTTATGGGAACTTATGCAGAGACTTATGGCAATGGGATTTTTGAAGACCGGAGTAAATCATATGCAGATGACCTGCACTATAGGAAATGTTGCCCTCATTTTTGGTGGCATATGTTTTAATGCTTGTACCCTGACAATAAAACCGCACAAATCTGTTTTAACGTTGAAACAAATGCAGTTCAAATTCTAAGTTTGTGCCCACACAATTTGTCGGCTGTTATTAAACCATAAAGAAGAAAATGTGTGCTTTTATTTTTTCCAGACAGTCTTTTCTCTATTCGTTGCCTATCATTTTAACTGTAAACATTCAGCAAAGTGCGTAAGAGCTGCCTGCATAATAACGATAATTATATATATGCAAAACATTATTAGGGAACCTTTCACCCCAAAACACGTCACTAACTATATACATACACAACACCACTACATTTTAGCTACCAGTGGAGCGGTGCTAAGCCAATTTACCCCAGCTGAGGAGCTAGACTTAGAAATATACACATGGGTTACAACATTTAGAACTGGTTTCAGATTTCTAAAATTTGCCAAATTTATGGTTCTTTGGCTCTGGAGGTTTTATTCCAGGCACATCTGTAGTTAATGTAAGCATGTTAGTGGAAACTGGCAGTTTGGGAACTAAGGAACCCAAAATAACTGTCAGAGCTTTACCAGCATAACACTAGTTACTCAGAAGGGGAATTTTACTGGTTAATATTTAGCAGTAAAATGTTTCATGCTGGCAATATCACAAAGGGTATCAAAATTCAACAAAACAACTACCACTAGCAAGAGGCTCTGAAGTGACAGCTTTAATTAACTTTCTTCTAATACAGCTGACACTTCACAGTAGTACCTGTTAAAAAATACATTTTACTATGTCTTGTTTCAGAACATGATCCGGAGCAACGTGGATGAAGATTTCTTCTAAGTCAAGTGGGTCAAGTTATCTCAGTTTTGTCTGTCCGATACAGCATCCACTCACCACAAAATACATCACTCGGCCTGGGTGCTGCTAGAACATAGAGACCAAATTACCTTTTGCCCTGGAGGAATGCTGCCTCTTTCACCAGTGCAAATGATCTCACAGAGTAGTTATCTTCCTGTAATGGATCACTACAACAGAATACAGAGTCTTCAGTAATACTAGTTCCCCTTCACCTTATCAGACAAACTTTTACTGAGCCAAACTATGTTTTCCTTTCTGCTTAAAATAGCTCAGTAGGAACCTGAATCAAAGCCCACTGAAGTCAAAAGACTCCACTGACTTCTCTGGGCATTGGACCTGGCCCTAATGATACGCATTGTGGGCCTGATTCTTTGCTCTAGATGAGCTGTGTTCAATGTGAGAACAAGAGACAGAGATAGAAGGTGGCTTTAAACTACCCCTATGTTTCCTTACAGAATGCCCAGCCCTCCATCCCAAAGGGCCATTCTGGCACTTGGGGCTTGCTAGGGCATAAAGCCACCCTATCCACGCCCTCATTCCCCAAGGAACACTCCCTGTGCCAGAGGCAGAGAGGCTGAATGGTGACTGAGCTGCTACAGTGGCTGTATGCACCTGGGGATTACACTTGGTGAATCCTCAGATGGCCAGATCTGGTTGGTTGGCTCTGCTGAAGCAGCACATAGCAGCTGCAGCGCGTTGAGAATGGGTCCCCATAGCTATAAATGGAGCTCTTCTCCAATCAGTGTACCGGCATACCTCCCACTGGCAGCCATAGGAGTTACTATTACTTATCAAGAGGGAAATACACCCTCAGAAATAAAATCCCAAACAGGAACTCAGACAACAGCATGAAAATACCTTGTCCTGAGCAACTCCACAGGCTGGAAAGGAGTAAGGGGGAAATCGGCTCTAGAATGAAGGAAACTTTAGAGTCTCTTGGATCACATAGCAGAGAGGATCTGTGTGCATTAGTGAAAACCACACACATCAAGTATGTCTAGCATCATCACATTTGGGTCACTCTGCCCTAGTATGAGCGATACGGTTTTTAACAGAAATTCCACAGTCAGCCGAAGAATTTATGCATCTCCTACCCTAACATCGCAGCTGCAGAGGCGACTTCCCCACCCATCTCCATTTAGAACAAAATGAATGTCAATCTAGCTAGGGTCGTGACTCAGCACAGAAGAGGAGAGAGCTCAAATTTGGAGACTGCGCTGCTGAGAGGAATACAGCGCATGAATCACAGACATGATCTCAGGCACTGCGGGATAAATACAGAGCTGATGTATATGTTAGACTCCTTCAGGCTCCCTTACCACCTACTTATCCTCACCCTACCAATAACATAATGGAGTTGGTGTTACTTACACCTTCTTCTAGATGTTGTGTGTGTAAGTTAGCGTCAGGCAGGGGATCTTAGCCCTGGTCTACACTGGGTGTGTGTGTGGGGGGAATCGATCTAAGTTATGCAACTTTAGCTACGTGAATAGCATAGCTGAAGACAACATACTTAGATCGACTTACTGTGGTGTCTTCACTGCAGTGAGTCAACCACTGCTGCTCCCTTGTAGACTCTGTCTGTGCCTCTCATGGCGCTGGAGTACAGGAGTTGACAGGAGAGGGCTCAAGGGTTGATTTATCGCATCTAGACTAGACATGATAAACCGATCCCCGCTGGATCGATCTCTGCCCGCCGATCCGGCAGGTAGTGTAGACATACCCTGAGTGACATGAGTATAGTCTCCCTTACACACTGGTAAAGCTGGAATAAGTAGGACTTAGGGGAGTGCAAGGCCTGGGCTATACACCATTTTTGCTCTACTCTAACTATTTTGGTTAGGGGGTGATTTTTTACCAAACAAGCTGTACCAGTACAACCATTAATGTAGGTACAGTTATACTGGTATAAAGGTGCCTTAGATCAGTATAGGTTATCCCCCTTCCCAGACAGGCTATACCCATATAAACACTTTTATATCAGCATAACTGCATCCACTCTTGGGGGGTTGGACCACTTTTGCTGTACCAGGATATTTAAAGTGATACAACTTTTGTGCATAGACAAGTGCCTTAAGGGAATCTAAATAGTGTAAAGGGATTCCAAATCATCACTTAACGTGGCCACGTAGCTTCTAAGTCTTAGACAAATTAGGGTTATAGATGGCTGAATGAGGTTGCTTTTTAAGACAATAATACCAGCAGTTAGGTCCCACCTTCCTGAATGGCCACAGATCTGTAAATGGCCCCATGAGCTCATTCTCTGGAATTCAGATTTTGATTGTGCAAACTAGAAATATTTCCCTCCACGTCAGCATTCAGTACGAACAACTTGCCACTTATTGTGCCAGGAAACTACTAACTGCAGACATCCTGGCAACTCGGCCTTTCCTTTTAAAGTTATTAAACACTCAAATAAGATCTACCTCTGAAGTGGCTTTCCTAACAGATTCATGAGCCAAGATGCCTGCAGCACTTTAATATAACAGACACTAGACAACAGTTCTTCAGCACCAATGGAGGTTTTTAGAACTGGTGCTTTTAAAACAGCGATCATCAACCAAGTGGATCCCTCTCACATTTATTAGGAATAGCACTAAAAAGAAAATTGGCTATTGCTTTTCCAAGTGCTTCCTAACAAACTCATCCTAATGCTGCTGCTTGGAATTATTAATTTGCAACAGAGGCTGTTTTAATTATTTCTTTTGCATTTACTCCATTAGTGGCTCATTCACACAGTGATTGATAACTTTGACTTCCGCATTCCTGTGAAGGGAAAACTGCAATCAGCTGTGAAATCTATACTCAATCTTGAGAAGAAGCCAGCCAGTTCACCATGGGTTTAAGCCAACACAGGGGAAGCACAAGCTTTGGGTAACTACATAATAATACTTAGCTTTTTTATTTTGTAGTTTTCATCCACACATCTGAAGGGACCTCACAAAATCAAGAGTATTGTTACCTCATAGAACTAAGGTCAGAAGGGACCATTATGGTCATCTAGTCTGACCTCCTGCACAATGCAGGCCACAGAATCTCATCCACCCACTCCTGTAACAAACCCCTAACCTATGTCTGAGTTATTGAAGTCTTCAAATTGTGGATTAAAGACATCAAAGTGCAGAGAAACCTCAGTGTTACAGAAGGGAAATCTGAATCACAGAGAGATTAAGTGACCTGTCCTAAAACGCTAAGCAATCAGCAGCATACCTAGGACAAGAAGCTTGGTCTCCTGACACCCACTTCCACACTCCATATGCTGGAGAAGGATGCCTTTCACACTGCCACATTTACACTACAGTAGCACCTAAAGGCCCCAAATGAGATTGGAGCCCCATTGTGCTAGGTGCTGTACAAACACATGCTAAGAGATGCTTCATGATCCAAAGAGCTTAAAATCTAAGGAGCTCCATTCCAGCAATCGACAGCATGAGGCTTGCTGAAATCAATGGGGCTCCTCACGGATCATCAGCTGTATGACGTGACCCTAAAAAGATGAAACAAAAGGTAGAGAAGGGTATGCAACATACAGGCAGAGTGATCAGAGCAATGGCTGGCAAATGTTACATTAGTTTCATAATTGCTATTTAATATTAGCTTAATTTTTCCCTTTTTTTTTTTTGTGGTGTGGGGTTTTGTTTATAATGGGTGAAGTAGTGGTAAAACAAGGAAAAGGCATCAGGGGCTGGTTTGAACAGACACACCAGAGCTATTGTAACCCACATACCTTCTGGGTGTGGTGTTCTGTCCCATCTAGTGGCACCGAGACCACTTAGAGCAGTGGTTCTCAAACTTTTCTACTGGTGGCCCCTTTCACATAGCAAGCCTCTGAGTGCGACCCCCCCTTATAAATTAAAAAAACCTCTTTTTTATATATTTAACACCATTATAAATGCTGGCGGCAAAGCGGGGTTTAGGGTGGAGGTTGACAGCTTGTGATCCCCCTGTGTAATAACCTTGCGATCCCCTGAGGGATCCTGACCCCCAGTTTGAGAACCCTGGACTTAGAGAGAGATATAAAATGAGTCTGCTCTACAGCCTTAGCTAATAGCCAGCTGGCTTTTAGTTCATGCGGTAGAGACTCAAGCACTACGTTCCAAAGGTCCCAGGTTCGATCCCACCCGCCGACGACCGACGTTTGTCAGCATTACACTATGCCAACCAGATATTTCTATAAATCACACATGGATGTTTGAGCTCTTCTGAGGAACTATCAAATATTATGGGCTGCACAGTCTTCCCGAGTAAAGCTTACAGAACTGTCCCTCACCATCAATCTTCTGATAAGTCCCTCTTTTTCTAATGCACACCTTTTGTGATGTAAAGCACTATAAATTCACAATAAATAGGGATCTGACAAATAGTGATTTTGCCTCCATTCTGTTTTTAATTTGTCATAACTTACAAAATAAATTCAGTGTAGTTGAAAAAATCATTTTACCAGAAGGAATATATTTCCTCTTCACCTATTTGGGTAACCATCATATTCCATCACTTTGAACCTAACTCCATTTGCATGGTTATCACCTTACACCCTCAGAACCTATTTTAGTACGGGTTGCAATGTTCGGTCTCAGGATTTGCAGACATTAGCTCTCCTGTACAATTATCCATACTATAATTACCTACATTTGCTTTCACAATGGCATAATTGATTGTTATTTTTGCTTAGAGGATGAACGACTCTGCAACAACTTCCCCTACCCCCCAAACCTTTTTTTGAAGGATGTGCATAGTGTTTTTATTCAGTAGGGTTAAAAGCCTGCTTTCTATGAAGATCAAACTGGTGGTGGCTGCAATGGAACAATACTATCAGAAAGCCTCAACCAAAATTCAAAAAGTGCAAGTACCAATGTTTTAAAAGTCTTTGTTTCAGGCATGCTCCTAATTATGTTTTGTACATAATGTTCATCTCTGTCTAAGAGGTATCTCCAGTGGAAGGACTCTGGCATGCTGCATTAGTAATAAAGAGATGACGCTGGCTTTCAAATCACTATGTGCAACTTGTCATTATGCAGAAAGGGAGCCATGGTGCATGCTGATTACCACCTTGCTGATTCAACGTGGAGATTGCTAGACTATTGCATAGCAGCTGCTCTAGTCTAGGCTATATTAAGAAATGAATTTATGCAGCACTTCATATAATTCAGGGCATTTCAAATCCTTTTCCCCAAGCTCTGCAATAGCATTCAGACGTCTATGGGACGTACAGATTAGAAATCACATGAAACCATACAAACAAACTGCAGTAAAAAGCTTGAAATTCAATTACTTTCTAACTCTTCTCTTGCATCAACCATCTTCCAGTTTTCACTTGCTATAAGGAAAGTAATGACCCGAGTTTGTTACTGCTTTTCATGGCCAGCAAAGTGCATCTGCATGTACTGGATGACTCAGACCTTCTCACTAAGCATGTCATCTCAGCAAGGTGTGCAGCAGTTCACTACGCAGTGAACAAAGGCTCTGCTGAATTTTTAATTAATGGACTCTAAGGTCTACAAAGCAATACACTGCATTAGGTGCCCAAGGCCAATTCAACATGCTCCTGTATTTTCCAAAATAGAAGAGATTAGATTCTGAATTTATACCAGTGCAAAGCCAGAGTGACTCCATTGAAGTCAATGGAATTCCTCCAAATTTGCACTGCTGCTACTGAGTGGGATTGAGATTACAAGCACTTTCGGGAAATATTTTGAAATCTTTCAACTTCCTGCCTTCAAAAAAGCTTTCATAGCTGAATGGTTTGTTGAAGGGGAGGGGTTTCTATGGGGGTTTGAATGTTTGAGGAAGATTCATAGACTTCAAGGCCAGAAGGGACTATTGTGATCATCTTGTCTGAGCTCTTGCACAACACAGGCCACAGAACTTGCCAAACACAATTCCTAGAGCACGTGAGTTGTACACCATTTATTGTTAATGTGGCAAATATTTTACTAAAAATGTAATGATAACAATATATAATGGACCAAAGCCTACTGTCATCTACAACTGTGTGACCTGCAATCCTACTAGAGTGGCCTGAATGTAATTAGAACAGAGTCTGGAACAAGGAACTGGAGAACTTCAGTCTATTTGCCATTCATAGGCAATGGTAGTAACGATCTAGCATAATTACAGATTGTGAAATTGCAGCGCCTGCTGACAGTGGTCAATGGACTGCTCCCTGACTGATTTGGATTTATACAGTGCTAGCCAAAAGGTCTAAGCCACTGTTAACTATTGCACTTTGTCTAATGCACTATACATTTGCTTTACATTAACTATTGTGGCTAATCTGTTTTTAAATTATTTTGATGCTCCCATTTCTTGCCAGCAAAATCTTTCTGTGAAACCTTCAAAGGGTTACCCTTTTACTACATTACCCAACACCTACCATCATTTCTCTACCAATTTCTTTTTCAATTCTAAAATATATTTTGACTCCCAGTTGAATTCAGAATAATTCAAACGGAGATAGCTCCAATACACCGTGTAAAAGAAAAGTCCTATACACTCCAATTCAACAAAACACTAAATCCCAATGAAAAGTTAAGCACTGGCTTATGAGATTTACTGAATATGGATGGACTTAAGTACGTGCTAAATGCTTTGCTGATAACGATTGTGATAAATTCCCTCAACGTGAATAAGATGACAGAGTTTCAAAAGATCGTTGTGTTGTAAACCAATCACAATCATCTAACAGTGCAAGACTCTGTGGAAACAAGAGGCCCATGTATAACTGCAACAGGGAGACATCATTTTTTGTTGAAAAATTGACAGCTCTTTTATCCAACAATGGATGTGGACTGGCCAATGATTTAGAGGTCCAATAAGATGTGGTTAAAAAAGAAGATAAGTTATTCTGCATGAAAGAGGACAGATGGCAACCACACAATAGCCATCAACTCTATTTAAATAGATAAGTATCCCCAGCACTGCTCTGGATGTGTGTTAAATTAAGCACACGCTCTCTTTGCACAGAACCTTCTTAACCTTCCGAGGAAGGTGCAAGGGCATGCCTCTTCCTTCCACTTGATCATTTACAATTTGCCTATTCAGTCTGACAAGCCAAAACTAACAAAAGCATCTAACGGCTGCTTTCAACTGGTTAAAATAAAGAGTGTATCCATTTTGATTGCCTTCGAGAGCTCCGGGACTAAGTGATGCAGCTCGTGAGAGGCAGAATGGCATGGAGTTAGACACAAAGTGCCTGACTCAATAAACTCAATGTTTCGTCAAGAGATTTCTGAGCCACAGAGGAGACAGCTGCCATGTAGAAGGCAGAGGCCATAAAAATGACTGCTGATCTACTTTCACTTCAAGGAGGCAGACTGTTCCCAAGCAGAGTTCCTGTGAAGAGAGGGAAAAGGAAACAGGCCAGAAAGAGAGAAATAAACAGAAAACTACAGACTTTGCTGTATCAGCCTGGGAGATGGGAGTGGACAGATTGCAGTGAATTTTGAATGATGTGGATAAGACTTAATCCCCACTAAGGAGCTAAGGAACCTTGATCCTGGACCAATTTTAGTGATATTTCTGCTGTTAGATGAATCTTACCACTGACAAAAAATACTGATGACGCTGAGAAATCAGAAGCAAGAGGCAGCAGGATAAACTGGGGAGGAGGCAGGGGAGGGTGATGGGGAAGAGAACTGAAGGAGGGCTAGTGAGAGAGATTACCTCAGCAAGTTTTCATTCTTACACCACATTACAGTTTGCAGGCCCTCCTTTGGGGATAGGTTGGTTTTAATATTCCAAAGATCACTTCTATCCAGTGGCTTAACCTTCCTATAGCAAAACTTCACCAGTTTGAGTGCCATTTCCTCACTGCTGCTGTACAGCGTATCAGCAGGACTGATAGCAACTCCAACCCGGCAAGTTTAGCATTTCAGGCATTTCTAGCAACCAATTGTTTCTGCGAGTGTTGCACACGTGATTTATGTTCAACACACCATAATCTTTATATATCCATCTTCCTAGGATCTTTGTAGACAACATAGCTAGGCAATGAAAGCACTCTGTCTTTGAACCTTATAAACAAACAGGCCGGCAAATCTGTAAAGGCCTTCTGAGGTACTGATTTAAAACACATGGTGTTCCTTCACAAGATGGGGGCAATTTATCGTGCAATTTCTTCTTATTTCTTTTAAAGAAGAAAAGAACTTTGTTAAAAGGAGGACAGCGAAGACTGCAATGCCGGATGAGCACTTTCCTTTGAAGGGATGCTGACAAACCATTATGTCCTCCCATTAAGGTTTATACATTAAATAAACAGTGGCACAGGTGTGAAGACGCCAGGCCTGAGAAGGGGATCACAGCTCCTCATGGGTCCCATCCACAGCCTGCTGAAATTGATGGGAGTGTTTCCACTGAAGTCGGTGGGCTCTAGATCAGGCCCAATAGAACCCTTTTCATGCCTTTTTAATCAATTTTATTTCAGGATTAATATTTAAAAGCACTGACTTAAACAGTCCCTCTCAGTGATGGAAACTTAAACATACCACCTTGGTGCTAACAGAGTTAAAAAAGAACCAGCCTGTGTTTGTTTTTAAGCAAGGCAAAGTGCAGGATCAATTATTTCAATTTAGTGATTTCATTTTCAGTATAAAATAAAAAGATATTGCTTTAAAATAGACCCGAAAATACATACCATAGGGACATATGTACACACACATATTAAGCCAAAGTCATCACAACTACTGAAGTCAACTGAGTTATCCCAGGATTGAATTATCCCCAGGATTTTTATCCTGAGAACATCCTTTTAAACAGTAATTTGAATTCCAATGTTGCTCTATTTTTTTTATCAGGGTCAAGAGTTTGTGTTTATATGTCCCCTAACTCTTTTAATAACTCAGCACAAGGCATTTTGTGGGGCAATCAGACTTTTATTACAGGTTCATAAATGGCTACTGAGGGCATAAAAAGAGTCCTGAGAAATGTAAACATAAATGCTAAGAAAATATATGGAAAGCAAATATTTGGTCACAGATATAACCATTTGACACTGTGCATATTCCAAATCGTTATCTCTTTTCTTTGTGGATTTAGTCGGAGCTTGGTGAACACTGGGGAGGAAAATCACTTGCAAACACTTTGGCAAAGGGAAAACTACATTTCAATGTGCCAGGTATCCTGGTTTGCCCTTTCATTAAATATTTAAGGAAACAAAGTTTTGTTCATTTGCCTGTTTGTGGAAATGAATTTCAGACCCAAAGACCTGATAAGCAACAACATTTACTTTTTGGTCACATTTCAAAATGTCAATGAAAAATATTTTTTTAAAAAAAATCAAAATTCAGAACATTTCAACCAGCTCCAGAACAAGGCTACTGCAGGAGCCTCAGAAGCAGGGCCCACATCATCCTTCTCATCACATATACCAGGTGTCAAAACTCCCCGTTCCTTCCAGAGCTGGCTCCTCCTCTGCATATATTCTAATATGGATTGTCTTGATAAATTAGGCAAATATACTGCTCTTTCCACACCAGCAGGAGTGATTTCCTACTCTAAGTCTCACACACTGCAACTTAAGAAAAAACAAGAGTACGGATGGTCTCGCAGATAAAACATAGCTTGCAACTCAGGTCATCCGAGTTCCATTCCCACCTCTGTCACAGACTCCATGTATGACCTTTGGCAAGTCACTTAACTGTTTTGTGCCTCAGTTATAACAATTACCTCCTTGTCCCATCCTTTGTTTTGTAAGTTCTTCCATGCAGGGAATGTCTCTTGTTATGCATTTGTACAGTGCCTACCACAATAAGACACTAATCCCGGTTGGGGCCTTTAGATCAGAGTTTCCCAAACTTGTTCCGCCGCTTGTGTAGGGAAAGCCCCTGGCAGGCCAGACGGTTTGTTTATCTGCCGCGTCCGCAGGTCTGGCCAATCGCGGCTGCCACTGGCCGCGGTTCGCTGCTCCAGGCCAATGAGAGCTGCTGGAAGCAGCGCGGGCCGAGGGACACACTGGCCACCACTACACAAGCAGCGTCCCAAGTTTGGGAAACACTGCTCTCGATCAATGGCTCTCAGCCTTTCCAGACTACTGTACCCTTTCATGAGTCTGAAATTTCTTGTAAACCCCCAAGTTTCACCTCACTTAAAAACTACTTGCTTACAAAACCAGACATAAAAATACAGACGTGTCACAGTGCACTATTACTGAAAAATTGCTTACTTTCTAATTTTTACCATATAATTATAAAATAAATTGATTGGAATATAGATGTTGTACGTACATGTCAGTCTGTAGTATATAGAGCAGTATAAACAAGTAATTGTCTGTATGAAATTTTAGTTTGTACTGACTTCACTAGTGCTTTTTATGTAGCCTGTTATAAAACTAGGCAAATATCTGGATGAATTGGTGTACGCCCTGGAATACCTCTGCGAACCCCAATGGGAATGTGTACTCCTTGTTAAGAACCACTGCAATAAATGTCATGAACAAATCAGAAATCTAAAAATGAACTTGAGATCATAAATAAATTGGAAAATGTAGACTACTCTCAACTGTGTGCCAATCTTT
This sequence comes from Gopherus evgoodei, assembly GCF_007399415.2. Classification (NCBI taxonomy): domain Eukaryota; kingdom Metazoa; phylum Chordata; order Testudines; family Testudinidae; genus Gopherus; species Gopherus evgoodei. Next base: position 15,956,175 of record NC_044332.1, read on the forward strand.
ATGCAAACGACTTAAATAAATGCAACCGTTGTGCAATCAAATGCAGCAAAAGCAACAATATAACTGGGGAGAGAGACTTCTGCCTTCTGATTCTCACTAGTACTACTTTGCTCTCCACACTGCCTGTCTTTCAAGTGCAAATTCCCACTACCTCAGAGGGTACGTCTACTACGCAATTAAAAACCTGTGGCTGGCCTGTGCCAGCTGACTCAGGCTTGTGGGGCTCAGGCTAAAGGCTGTTCAACTGAGATGTAGACACTAGGGCTTGGGCTGGAGTGTGGCCTCTAGAACCCTGGGAGGTGGGAAGGACCCAAACATCTACACCGCAATTAAACAGCCCCTTAGCCTGAGCCTCAGTCAGCTGCCATGGGCCAGCCCTGGGTGTTTAATTGCAGTGTAGACAGTGCTTCATTTGTAATGAAAGAGGTGCTGGGGCTCAAGCAATTACGTGCCAGGGCTCAAACAATTTTTTTTTTTTTACATTCATAACTGATGCAACAAGCCCAGAAGTGCCGGGACTATGAACTGCCAAACCTAGAGGTTCCAGGGCGCAATTCTACAACCCCCACTGACTTCCATGTCTGAACTAGACAATATGTCAGTAGAGCAGATGGCTGTGGGCTGGCACTAGCAGAAGTGCCTTAGGGTGATCAATCTATGCTGGTGGTACCCATATTTGGATTACCCCCTGCCACATGCACAAGGCCTAAATGTGTCATTTTAGCATATCCCCTTATCCCACTACTACTTCCTGTGCATGCTGACAACCACTGTGCATGCTGACCAATAAAGGCAATTACAAAAACAACACAAGGCAGCCAGAGAGACTTGCTGAGCTGTTCCCCAGGCCCCCTCTAGTGCCCTTCCAACAGAAGCTCTTATGGGGCTCTGACTGTTCCTTTCCAAAGCAGGATTATGCACAGACATGCAGGCTGCAGTTACTAATTTGTTAGTGATTAGAACTATGGTGAATGAAAAGTAGTGGCAGAAAACTGGAGACCAATTAAGTCTACAAATGGCCTTGATAGATGGACAGAATATTGTTGTATATGGGATGAGACACAACAGCATGCCAAGGGCACTGAGAAGAAATTAATGTTAGATTATTATGATAAACTGTTTTTATCTTGGTAATGCCTAAGGATTCTGACCAGGGTCCCACTGGACTAGCACTGTCCAAAGAACAAAAAAGCCAGTTCCTGTCCCAGTGAGCTCCCAGTTTAGGACTCAGACCTATGTTAAACCCATTCAGTTATGAATGTCAAGTCTGACATAACCCCACTGAGTCAAGGAAATTCAGAATTAGTGGGGGCTGAAAAATTCAGAACAAAATTTATCTGTCAAATGTTGCCTTTGTTTTCTATTTGTGAGATGTCCACAAAGAAATTTCTCTTTTTTTTATTATTCAAATGTTATTTGCAAAGTCTTCAGCTGTTTATTCCTGATTTATAAACTGTTAGCAATCAGCAAACTGTTAAATCCTGTGGTACTGTTTCTATTCCTTGACCAGATGACTTCTATAATAATCCACCTACAGTGCTAATCTTGGTTTCCTTCTCTAACTGCAACAGTGACAATGGCAATCCAAGAGTCACACTGTTGTTGGTTAGTTACAGTTTGACCTTTGCTTTCAGGTAGTGTCATGATTGAGCATTAGAGCCAAACATTGACTTTTCATGATCACTGCCACTGGTAAAAATCCACTTGAAAATAAGTGTGTGGAAAGCAAACAGAAAAGGAGCATGAACACAGTCCTAGTATATATATTTAAGACTCAAATGAATATTTGCAGAAATGTTTGTTGTATTGCCTAAGTTTCATTCCCAGATGTTGCAGGAAATATAGTTGTAGGATCCACTTCGACAAGTCTTCTGTGGCTGTTGTTATTATTACTTATTTGTGTTAATGCAGTGCCTAGGGGCCACCATTCAAAGGAAAAGACCCCATTGTTCTAAGCACTGTAAACACGGCAAAACCAAACAAACCAACTTTGCTGCAGCAAGTCTCAGGCCCGGACTCAGGCCTAAAAACAACCATGTCAATCTTCTGGCTTGGGCTCTGAAGGGCACTTCCCTTTGCAGGCTCCTGCACTCCAGCCCGAGCCAGAACATCTACACAGCTACTTTCAGGCTCTGAGACTAGTTTCCATGGGTTTTCGTCAGCAGTGTGTACATACCCCCAGAGTGAAAAGACCCTGTCCCAAAGAGCTTACAGTATAAACTATGGAATTCCCATGGCGAGCTTGCTGGATCAGAGTCATTGCATCGTAGAGCTCACAAAGGCCCTGATTCTGCAATGAATTTTGTGTGAGCAGACCACTGCAGCCACTGAATGAGTGGGGTAAACGTTTGAAATCTCTCCAATACCCACACGGGACCAATTGTTTATCTTCTCCAGATGCCAATCACATCCGCAACAATATCAAGCATTGTAGCTTTTTGCTTTAATTTCCTCCACTTTTAATTGTGGTTATAAAAAGAAAGAAGGAAAATAAATGACTGTGTGAATGTGACACATTGTTCTGAGTGTGGAACAATTTGGAACAATTTACCAAGGGTTGTGGTGGATTCTCCATCACTGACAATTTTTAAATCAAGTCTGGATTTAATTGGATTTCAATATTTTTCTAAAATATCTGCTCTAGATCTTTGCTCAATGATTTTGGGGAAGTTCTATGGCCTATGTTATATAGGAGGTCAGACTAGATGATCACAGTGGTCCCTTCTGGCCTTAGAATCTATGAATCAGTAAGTCTAAAGCTCTTTTAGATGTATGTTAATAAATAAATCTATTATAATGTAACAGCGGTTCTGTGTTTTATCTTATATTTAGACGATACAGTGTAACAGCTGCCTACTACAAATGCACGTTAACAGCATGTATTCCTAATTATGACTCCATACCAAGCTTAATTTAAGCACATTTTATTACTGTTAATAACAAAAAGCATGTATCCCGTATTACAGATTTACACTGCACTTTATAACCATATGAAATCAATGGCAGCACTCTCTTTAACTTCTCTGAGAGCACAAGAAAGCTATGAGACTGTAAACTCATTAGGGAAGGGAATATGTGTGACTATAAGACCTGATCCTGAAAGGTGCTAGCCACCACCGCCCCCGAGAGGACCATGAGGGTGTGCATGAGGTTACACAAAGGTGTGCAGCACCTAGTGCAAGGCATGCAGCATCTTGCAGAGTCAGGCCTTGTGAGTAATGGCATGTCTGCATGCTTAGTAGCCATGGTTTAACAACAGGTGCGATTTAAAATCAAGTTGGTCAAATCAGTGCAAAAGGTTGCATGGACCCCTGAAATCAATATAAACCTGGCTTATAGAGAGTTAAATCAATTAGGAACAGGTTTAAACTAAATAAAAATAAGCCATTCTTGATTCAAATGAGGAGGATCTGACAGAGTTTTGTAGCTAGTTTGATTTATGTGTAGACAAATCCTAAATCACAGTGCCCAACTCTAAAGAATTTATAATCCAATGATTTAGTTCTCCTCTTAGTGAAGTGAAAGGAACGTTGCCATTGATTTCAGGTGGAATAGATGGGGGGCTTTTGTCTTCAAACACATTCACAAGTAGAACCATAACAGTTTTCAAAGATTACCCATTAGTCTGTGGTAATACTACATGGACAGGAAATATTTTGTAGTTCAAACTCCTTGATGCGACAGCATGGCTCTGAGTGAAGTGAATCCAAGGGCAGAATTTGTCCCGTAACACATATGCTCAACTTTTCAAACCTTTTTAGTTCTGCCATTTTTCTCCCTAATGGCCATTCTCCTACATGGCTCCATTTTAAATCTCTCCAAATCTGATAGACGTTTAAAACCCTACCAGACAAGAAAGGCTTCAAATCACCATTTAAACAAAATAAAGTCAACCCTACTTTTTCCCCTTCCGCTAATAAGCAGCATAGAAATTACAACAAAATCCAAATATTACATTTGCGCATTCAAATAAAACATAAAATACAGTTGCAAGAAAGAAGTGATCTTTAGTCAACTTACGGCTTCCTTGCTGCCAAAACAAAATTGTAGGCCCCAGTTCTGCAAAAAGGACTTTTACGTGTGCCTATCTTTACACACAGTGAATAGTCCCATTAAAGAAAATGGGCCAGCTCATGGAGCATAACGATAAACACATGCATAAATCTGTGCAAGACCCATGTCTAAAACCTCACACTATGGCCTGAGCCTGAGTGAAGCAGCATAGCTCTGTTTTTTCAATGCAGCAAGGCTCATTTACACCACATCAAGATCTGGCCATATAGTTTTGCACTGTAATGTCACCAGTTCTACTAGCAGAACATCCTTTTGTATTACAAAAAAAAGGTGTGCAAATCATTTTAGATTATCTGAAGACTGATACAGGACCCAATCAGATTCCTTTTGCAGATTAATGAGAACAGAATTGGAGCCAAGAGATATTTTTGCAAACTGCCTTCTTTTATTCCAGTATTTTGGAGAATGTCAGTGACCATAAAAAGTTAGAAGATGGAAGACACTGACTAGAGGTGGATAACTGAGTAACTTTGCCACATGTCTGTGTTAATGACTCTGAAGAACCCTAACTAATGGCCCTTCTCTGAATGAGCAAAATAGTCTAATATGATATTAGCACAGGAGAAGACAGCAGAGAAAGAATGAGGTAAAACACTGTTGAGTATCCTAACTCTACATGAACTGCTGATCTGGTTTTCCAAATGTCCTTTCCAGTGTTTTCCTTAGTAGTTATGGGCCACATCAAACCATTTTGTTCTGTACATGCAATTCCCAGGGATATTCCTCAGAGCTTTGCACAAATGTTGAGGTATATTTTCAAATGTAAGTGACTTAGGAATCCATGGAACTTAAGCGCTTTTGAAAATTTTACCCTGTGAATAACATACAACCCTAGGATGTTTGCTCTCATCCTACATTACTTCCCTTTCCCACTAGTAGCTTCTGAACATTTCTTCATTGTGTAAGAGGTAAGTCGCTTCCTTATATCTGACTCATTTTTATTTTATCCAATTAAGCAGTGTTTTAATATTTTCAAGCTGCCAGTATAAAAAAAAAAATCTGACTCAACAACCACATGCCCCTAAAAAGTCACCTCCTTGCAAGAACTGTGATGACTCAGAAAACGCTTTTGTGATTTAGATGTACTAAAATAAATTGCCCATGATTTCTCACAAGCTTTGTAATAATGAACTACCAAAATGGCACTGAAAATGCTGCACTGCACAACTATTTACAGGTTCCTTTGGGTGATAAATAGTCAAAAAACTGTCTTCTGACCATCAGAGGGACTGGCAGAAGAGGTTAGCTTTTGTACCTGGCCTTTCAGAGAATGTTACAGGTTTTTAAATGATGAGTCAGTGGTATTCTTTGCTTGTTCCTGCCAGTGCAATCTCTTTTTGGCTTTCCCTGCTCCCACATTCCAATCTAAGTCTGACTGACACCCCCATAAGTAAGCGGCAATATCTTGTACAACATTGGACTAGGAAACTGACTCACCTCTATTCACCATGTCTACCTTAACCCTCACTCAGTACTGTGGGATCACCACGTAATTTACATTGAAAGGAACCATACATGGAGCCAAGTCATTAACCAGTAGATTCCTGGGAAAATAAAATTTTAGCCTCATGTTTTTGTGCTATTAATTAATTATTATTACTAATACATCCATTTCTAAGGTCAATATACTATCTAGGCTCCCATTACGTTGGCATCTAGATTCCTTAAGTAAACTTTGTACTTACACAGTTCCCTCTGCCAGAGAATCTCAAAGCATTTTTCAAACTTTAGGACTTCAGATTCAGCTCCCCGTGGAGGCAGACAAATGCTACTATCCCCCTTTTTACGGATGAGAAAAGTGCGGCACAGACGCATAATGTGTTGTTTCAAAAGTGACAAGGAGCAGCCTGCAGCAGTTGAAGCCAGGTCTCCTGTCTACCAGGCCTGTGCCTTAATCACCTTTCCTCCTCTAGTTAATGGTGCCTAATGCCATGCAACAGATCTGGGTTTAGTTTTTGACCCAGTCTCACTTTGCACTTTGTAGCCAAACTACTGAGGAAGTGTTACCGATGGGCTGTGTCTGATAAGAGGTCCATCTCACTCATCACCAGAGGGCCTTGAGGAGAGGGGGTGTATTCCACTGAATACGGGAGGATTAATGTGGTTAGGCTACTAACCAGTGTCTTGGCTGACTAGAGTTCAAGTCCCTGCTCTGCCACAAACTTCCTGTGTGACCTTAGCCTCTCTGTGCCTCAGTTCCCCATCTGTACAATGGGGATAAGAGCACTGCCCTACCTAGGGGCATTTTGATAACTACATTGAAGATTGTGAGGTGCTCACATACCAAGGCAATTGGGGCCATATAAATGTCTATGACAGAAAGGTAAAAAGAAAAAAAATCAGCCCAGAGGGAACTATGTATGTTACTGCCACTAAAATATAAGGAAATGGCCAAACTGCACACTTACGTTCAGCATTCAGCTGTCCTAAAGAAGAGCAACTTGGCTTTAATCCGCTTTGGATATTTTTCATATGATTTAAGAAAAGACAACACTGATACTGATGGATTGTGCAGTGAATTTGTCTGGGAAGCTGAGTAAAAAATTGAGGTTCCTCCTGGGACAATTCTAAAGTAGAACCCCTGCTTGCCAGCATTGTCGATTCTTTCAAAAAGGGGCATGGTAAGAATCTGAATTGTGCTTATGTTATGATAAACCTCTTAATAAACAGTATTAAGAACTAGATGTCCATTTCATCTCAGCAGTTCAGACAGGCCCGGAGGCCCAGACTCAGCACTGGTGCAACTCCCAGTAAAAGTAACACTAGGTATTTCTCAATGCCGTCAATGAATGTGGTCACACTGTCATCTGTTCAAATAAAGCAGATGCCAAAATATCACATAATTCCAGCTTCATGCCCAAGAGTTCAGAAAGTGTAACCGAACAGGTCATTGCGCTATATTCTTTGGCTTCTGTTCTTTATTCCTATCGCTCCACAAAACTCTCTTCTTTCTGCCATTTCTCCACCGTAGCCACTGGTTTGTAACTTTAGTTAAATGCCTCCTGTCAACCTAGTACAAATCTAATACAGTAAGCAACCCACCTGTTGCTTTGAGAAAATAACATTGTTTTCAAACGATTATTTCCAGTATAAATGATATATAATATGTAATAACTGAAACAGCATACATAATGTATAGTATAGCAGCCTATTACTTTTCTCTTCTGTAGATAGAAGGGACAATTTGCAGTACAAGTACCAAGGAGCTGGCTACAGCTACAGGGTTAAAATGAATTATAACTGCATAAATTGGAGGTATAAAATAGATATAAGTTTATTTTCAAGTCATCTCCTCTCTGAAGTATAAACAAACAGATGCAACTTTATTTTTTCTGCATTCAGGAGATCATAAAATATTTGGTAAATGGCGGCACACTTCAATAAGAATTTCCATAAGAGAGGAAAAGCTTTATATCCAAAGGAATTGTATAATCTGAGATTTTGATTCATCATTCACTAACTGGTGAAAAAACATGCAAGTCAAACATGGTCTGTTGATGATGACCTCACTTCTTTTTCTTTATTTTTATCCTGGTGGAGAACATTCCTTTACAATTCTCCAGTACTGCAGCAAAACCTTGAAAGCTGACATCAAGACTAGTAAGCAGCGTTAGTCCTTGAAGCACTGTTTGGAAAGCGGTAATTAATTCAGATTGGTACTGCAGTTTGGCTTGTTGCCCTAGGATCATGGGAGTGAAATTGCAAGGATTGGAGGGGGGGGAAGAGAAAAATGACTTGTGTTTAGCCTAAAACAAGTTGTTGAAGATATTTTTTATGAATCAAAGAATTTTATACACATTGCTGCTCCACGCCTTTCAGCTATAACGAGTCCTCATGTTAATAAAGATCAGGGAGGAAATATTATTAACACCATCATGCAAAACATAACAAAACAAAACATTTCCTTGAAGAAATGTATTACCCAGGGAAATCTGAAAAACAGCAGAAATCCCCCTAAAGACAGAAGAAATATGATGCTCAGAACAGGGAGAGCTGTAGAAGAATGTATATATGTATATTATATAAAATATCCATTACAGGCAAGATTCTGGTCAAAAAATAATTATCGAGAATATCAGAATGGCCTGATGACAGCCTGAAAAAATACTCATTTTATTTCAGAAATAGCATCTATCACTCAACTTTGATTGTACAGGAAGTCCAATTTCATTAAGATCATGATAAATGAAAACATTAAACCAAAATTCACAGTGAAGCCCGTCAGCAGTCGCTGTTAGTTGAGAGCAAAGATCCAGAAGTTCCATTGGGTTCACATGTTTTCTGACTCATCCCAATATCTGACACCTGGAAACTGCACTGGAAATCGCAGGCGACTGGCCTTTTTCACAAAGTTTCCATTATTCCTGCTTTCACCCAGGCTGGAAATACCACAAGAACTCCCTTTCCTGCTGAATTTTGTGTGTATGCATGTTTGGGGGGAGATTGGGGGGCTTCTGATATCCCCAGAAGACACCATGAAACAGGATAATGAAGGCATATGTGCAAGTGTGGACCTTAGCCCTGCAAACACTTACACACATGCTTAACTCTAAGCACATGAGTAATCCCACAGAGGTTAAGCATATATGTAAGTATTTGCATGATTAGAGGCTTAAGTTTTAAAAGAAGTTAAACTTATCTGAATTCTACATTGATTCAGGGTTTGGTTCAGCTTCATTTTTCTGAGCAAAGATTTGGATCCTTTCTTATTTCAGTCATTCAATCAGCACTGATATTGGCATAACCAGTCTCTTAACAGGTAAAAGGACAATGGACTTTGTGTAAAGATTATATGAATAAAATCCCATTACTTCTAGGAGGCTACTGTAGGTTTGAGATGAGATATAACTGCAGAAGTTAAGCAAAATGAACATGCTTCTGAATTTTGTTTGATTATTAGAGTTCTCCAAAACATCTGTTTTTTTGTTTTTGTTTTCTTTTTAAAAGAAAGGTATTCATATAGACTTAAAGGACCCTGATCAATTTCATGACAACTGAGTGGATGCCCATTGGGAGCTTTGGCTTGGAAGATTCTGGGAGAAGTGTGGCACCTATAGGGGTTAATGAGTGATGATCACGCACATTATCTCCAGCCAAACAGGAGACACACACAGGCAGTTTTGAAAAAACTTCCAAGTGACTTAGGACTATGAGTTCCATTGAAAAATCAATGTGATTTGTGTTCCTAAGACACTTAGATCCTTTCAAATATCCTGCACAGTTTGCAAGGTCCTCATTCTGCCCTATCACAAAAGACCTCCTTTCTCCAGTGACTTCTCCAGCAGGCCTCTGTGCTATGCAGACAGTCTCAAAGGATTAAACAACAGAAACAAGAAAGAGAAGGGGAATTTCTATTCTCATTTAAGTTTCAGTAAGAAAACATTCATAAATAGCAGATTCTGCTGCTTTTGTAGCAATATGTAAGAAGAGCCTCTTCTGTGCTGAATGACGTATTTAATAAAAACGGGAAATGTGCTCCTTCAGTGTTGCCCCCTATACCCTGTACATTAAAATTCCATGCACCAAAACCTAAGCCAAGGCATTTTCTGGCAGCAAGGTGGGGGTTAACAGCAATTTCCCCTGCCACCCATGATAATAATACAGTATTAAGCGATCTCTATGCTTCCAAGTCTGAGTTCTGTGATAGATCTTACCTGGCTAAAGCAAGCCAATGAATTTAGCCCCATTCTTAGTATCATATGTAGCTTTCAGTTATACTAAAACCCATATTAAAAAGACCCCCTTTCTAACGCTATTAACTCTCAGTGTGGATGGAGGATTTATACAGCTTTCAAAGGGGTTCCAAATCCATGTAAGCAGGTAAACAGACATTAGTATTCACCCCTTTGGGGGCCACTGTGGCTGAAATGACTGACCTGAGGAGGTAGTCACCACAGATCAAGCAATCTAAGCTTATACATACATATTAAAAGTAACTTTTACAGTCTGCACTGAGATCAGATTTCATGCCCAAGTAAAGCTGTAACGTAGCACAGTATGACAGAATGAAGAAGCACATACGTTTCTAGAAGATCATATCAGTATTAACTCCATACTCCTATCTGTTTATAAATATATTAAAAAATAATGTGCCTTACCTTTTTGATCTGTGGAATAAGCAGATCCCAATCAGTGCGTCTCGTCAGAGACAACCGGCTGGAGAATCTGTTAAAATAAGCCAATGAAAAAAAAAAGGAGTGATAATATTTTATTTTTGATGAAACAAGATATTTTCTTCAGCTAAGGGGGAAAGAAACTAATTGTTTTTGTTATACTAACATGGATACATATATAGATACATATACACATACAGCATGTACTATATACACATCTTGAATTGATCCAATGTGCACTAATGCAGTACTTAATACCCAGCAGACTGAATTCGGAATGCTACCACACAATGGTGGTTTTCTTTTAATTTTCAAAAAAATCACACAAAGCTGACATTTTAAAAGAGAAAATCATTACCAGCTCATATGCTGCCATACCAAAAAAGCCTATCCTTAACTAACTGCTGCATAATCATTCTCCCAGAGCGTTATTATCCATCGGCTCGCTGCCTATCTCCAGATAGACGCAGTCTGCAAGCCACCAGCTTCAATCTACCATGTGTACATTGGGAAAAGGAAAACGGCAAATTAGAAAAAGTCCCTGCAGTGGTGAAAAGGAAAAGAGGGCGAGTGGGAGAGGAAGAGGGAGCTCACTGGCCACAGAATTTTCGAGAAGGATGACAAGGCAGCCAGCTCCGCCATCATTCACTCACAATAGGATACTGCATTTGCGTCTGCTTAAGCAGTTCGTCAAGGGGTTTCTGGTATCAAATGCCTGACAGGCATTTTAATTACATTCAGCCAAGTGTGTCCCCAGGGATCAGGCCTCTAATCCTATGAATTTCATCAATGGGTTTCCTTTGTGCCACTGCCAAACACACACACACATGCACACACTGCACACAGGCAGCAGCATGCGGTATTTCTGTAGCTATACCAGTCCAAATCCTACACGGGTTTTATGTACTGTACATGCTGAAAAGGAGGTCTCATTTTCTGCATTATGGAGAGGGAGTGTTTTTAGTTTTCCCCTTTATTTTTCTATTTGGTGTTTCATTGTCAGCTCCGTTATTTGAGCCCCAGGTTTGCTTATTTCCAGCGATCGAGAAAGACGAGAAATTTCCAGCAGAGCTAAAATGTTGTGAGTGGGGGACTTTTGTCACCAATATTCTATGGTTCACCTTGCAACTAACCTCCTCTCAAAAATCCAGTTTTGCCCCCACTGCTGCACAGTTTACATATTGGGCTCAAAATCCATATGTTAGATCAGGAGCTAGGGTAGATTTTTTTAAAAAGCCAAATTTGAACAGAATCAGTTTAGGCGCTTCTGAATTATGACACACTATAAATTGAAAAAAGTGTTGAACAGAGTTTCGAAACTTGTCAAACTTGTTTTCCAGGAGGGGAGGACAAGTTCCTAGCAAAAAAAGACAGAAGAAGAGATCAAACTTAATAGACTGAACTCCCCTGGCTATCTAGTGCCCAGGACTAACATTTAGTTGATAAAAGTTTAATTTCTTTTTGAAACATCAATTAAGGTGAACTGAGGTCCCAATCCAGTAAAGCAGTTAGGCCTATGCCTGTCTTTAAGCACAGGGGTAGTCTCACTGAAGCCGGTGGGACTACTCATGAATGTAGAGTTAGGCACACATGCTTAAGCATTTTACTGGATAAGGGTGCAATTATGCATGTCAAATGGATGATGAAGACAGTTTTAAACAGCAAGTTGTTGTCCCTTTTCTTTGCAGAGTTAGACCCCATAGTATAACCCTATCTCTGGGGAGTCTGGTCAATGGAACAGAGGCCATTTAGCCCCAAAAAAGGTTTGTGAGGAGACCCAACAAGCATCTTAAGTCTTGTGGGCTGATGTGGGGGACCCAGCATGGTGCCTGGAGCTTCTGAAAAGGGCTGAGAAACACCCTAAGGTTCCCTGAGGGGTCTCCCCTACCACAGAGTCCAGGAAGTCCAGAGTGAGAGGGGCAATGCCCTGCCTGACCTCCTCCTCTGAACCCCCTCTTCTCAACCAGTCCCCACTCCCTGTGGGCCCCCCGAGGTCCTTTTAACTGCCTTCCCTCCAAGAGTCACAGCAGTCAGTCAGGCAAAAATAACTAGCATGCACCAATGCTTCCCCCTCTGCATTCTCCTGTGCCCATGAGCTGGCTCCAAGTGCCCACATCAGCCCATCTCTCCTCTTGGAATCAAAGCTAGACTTAGGGGTGGGGGATTGGGGCAGTTGCCAAAGCAACCTGGGGGTGAGCAGAGGAAGCGAAAAATATTTTCCACCCTGGGCGACAAAACACCTAGAGGTCAAGCCTTCCTGGAAGCCCTTCTTCCTCACAAATCACATCTCCAGTAAGAGAGGGCATGAGGGAATGGAGGAAGCTAGTTTGATGAGAGCATGCATGGGACTGGGGTTATGGAAGAGCATGAGGATATGGGGTGGAACAAGTGGCTTGCTAGGAGTTATGGGGGATGGAGGACCCCTGAAACAGCACAGATGCATAAGAGAGGCAAACAAGGAAAGCACTAGGACTCTCCTGACTTCTCTTTCCATCAAGCTTCCTGCAACACATCAAAAGGGAGTCTCAGTTTCCAGCTACAAGAGGTTCACCGTCTGCAGAAACCAGGGAGGCTCCAGTTTAGTGCTTCGCTGCCTTCTTCTGAAGGACGGAACTGCCCTCCAGCTCCTCCACCTAGCCCCCATCGGCTTGTAGCAGTACCCTCATGGTTCTCCAATTGTCCCCACAGCTCTGCTCCTCCACAGACTCCTCCAAAGCTCCTCGGGGGTCCCATAAACATAAGACATGGAGGAAAGAATAACAGGGACTCCTGAAAACACCCCTAAAGACTGAACTGAGTGCAGATGGCTCTGAGAAGCCTCATTCATATGGCTCAGTGGGGGGTCGATGCATTTCCCCAGGCAGTGTCCTATTTTTCTTGGACTTTAGAAGGCATGGTGAAGTCAGGCTTCCCTCCTTCAGTCCTCAGGAAATCAAGCAGCTTATAGCTTCCTTTGCTCCTGAGTTCCAGGTCAGAACTATTAAAAAAAATTATGAACCTTTGTGAATGGGAATTTAAGGTTGTAGGCCCAGATCAATAGTGAGTGTTTATTGCCTTTGAAGAAAATTAGAGCTCAGAATACAACCCTTTGGGTGCTCAGGAAATGCAGAACTGAAGTTGCACTTTTCAAACAAGGCACTCAAACCACCTCAACTCTGTCCAGGCCCGAGAAAAAATAAACCATTAAATACGTCCATAGCAGACAGTTTCATTTAATCAGTCTTCACCAAAACCAGAGTGCCTCACACATAAAGTTTGTAGTGGGTGTGCTCCCTTCCAGCTTTCCTTACAGTCATACGATACACATATGCAAGAATTTCACAAATTCCTGACCAGACAGACAACATCCACAGTCACTATGGACCTGATCCAGCTAGATGCTGAGGGCATTCAGCATCTCATGGGGGGGGGGGTGCGTATGTCCTTCCAGGATCGAGCCCTGTGATGCATGTATGCACCAGTTCTCCAAATAACATAAAGCTAGCTTGTCTCCATAGATGATCTCACATCCCAAGATAATGAAATTAGAGCACTTAAATGAGAAGAGCAAAGGCTAGCATGGCAACAAATCATCATACTTAGCATTGGAGATGCGTATATGTGAAGCAAATCAGAAAACCTATGTTCTGTCGTACACATTTTCTGTACCCTACCCATAAAAAAGGAAAAATGGGAAGCTACAATCTATGGGTACGTCTACACAGCATCTGGGAGAGCGCTTCCAAGCACAGGTTGAAAGAAGCATGCTAACTCCGCTCAAGATAGCATGATACAGTACGTGGCTGCGGCACCCGAGTACAATCCTGCCTGACCTGCCCCTATGCACTCAGGAGGCTAGCCCCTGCCACTCATACCACATAGCTATTTTTAGCCCACTAGCTCAAGCAGGGCTTGTGTGCCTGTCTACCCATGCACCCTTCCAGCTGCTATGTAAACATACCCCATATAGGAGCAAGAAGATAGTCTGCAAGCCTTGTTTGTTCAGTGAAGACTTAACTCTGAATTTTCTGGGTTTTTAGCTTTGTGATGGGGCATCACCCCACACTGGCATGTAAAGGGTTAACCTCAGTAGGGAGCAGAGGAGAGGAGTCCTCCTAGTGACCCACACCAGTGCAGCCAATCAAGAAGGAACTGCAGGGAGCAACCAATCCGGGCCTGGCAGGCTCAGATAAGAGGAGCTGCAGGGCAGGGCTGGGTTAGTTGCTGTTAGAAACTCACAGTGAGGACTGTGTTTGCAGCAGGGGGAGAGACCTGCAGCACCTTGGACAGAGCATCTGCTGGCAAAGACCAGGGGAGCAAGAGGGAGCTCCTGGCTGGCTGCTGGCATTGGGTAGTTGCATGCCCTGAGGCAAGGGTGAAGAAGGTGCAGGGGATGGGGGGAAGTGGCCCAGCGAGACACAGCAGCATGGTGAGAAGTTAAAGAGTTGCAACACAAGGCTGCTATCCACAGGGTCCGTGGGGTGGGACCCAGAGTAATGGGCCCAGGTCCCCCCCACACTCAATACGGGGGAAGTGGTGTGATAATGTCTCAGTCCAATAAACCCCTGGAAGAGGGAAACATGGATGGTGATGCCGGAGGGCTAAGTCACAAAGAAGATGCTGTGGTTCCTGAGGCTGCAAGAGGGCCTGCAGGCAGACAATGGGGACAGAGTGATGGTGTGCAAACCATGGGTGGGAGGGCGTCAGCCTCAAGCTAATCCCCAGAGCAACCAGGAGGAGGTGCTGGACCAGTACTAAGTGACATGTCCCGTAATAAGCTTCTTTTTTAAATTTAGCTAATTTTTATAATTATTTCTATTACAGTAGCTAAAAGCCCCAACTGAGCTCAGGGTCCCATTAGATTATTTCCCTCATTTTAGAGACTGGAACTAGAGGCAAAGAACAATAAATGACTTACCCAAGGCCACACAGGAAGTCAGTGGCAGAGTCAGGAATTGCACTCAGATTTCCTGAATCCCAGTCTGGTATAATTACCACAAGACCATCCTGCCATGCAAACTACTGCCGTCTGCCTGCACTCATCCCTTAACCTTAACCAAATTCACACACAAAAAACCCTTTGTTAACATTTTATGTGCTGTGTGAAGTGGCATCTAATATGATTTTGACTGTAAGTTAAAAGGAAGATGCCTTGTGAACAGAAATTGTACCTTGGTAAAAGCAGCCCTCAACAGGCCTGTCTATTTTGTTTTCACACCTTTTGGTTGATCATTTTAAGCACTAATGGAAGGATGGCTGCAGGGGCTGCTGTTTCAGCCCTAAAGCTCCAGGGCACAGCTAGAATCCCATCACTGCCAGTCTCTCTGCCATAGTAAGAAACATCAGAATATGCCCCTTTTACAGTGCCCTGCAAGGCCGGGCCACCTGGGGAGGATGAGGCAAGTGGGGCAATTTGCCCTGGGCCCTGCAGGGGTCTCCACGAGAGTTTTTCGGGGGCCCTGGAACGGGGTCCTTCACTCGCTCCAGGGGCCCCAGAAAACTCTCATGGGGCCTGGACCCCCAGAGTTTCTTCCGCTCTGGGTCCTGCCGCTGAAGAGCTGGGTCTTCGGCAGTAATTCGGTGGCGGGGCCCCACACCGTGAGTCTTCAGGGCACTTCGGCGGCGGGTCCCGGAGCGGAAGGACCCCTCGCCTCCAAATTACCGCCGAAGCGGGGCCCTCTGCCGCCAAGGACCCCAGGCCCTCTGCATCCTCTGGGCAGCCCTCCTGCAAGGGGGCCAGTTAGGGAGAGGATCTGGGATTTCTCTCTCTTTCCATTAGGAGGAGGAAACTAAATTGAAGGCAATGAATTAATTCTGAGAGGCATACGTATGCCCCATACTGTGTTTGCAAAACCTTTCAAAGGGGCTTTGCAGCATGGAAGGTTGAGGCAGGAGTCAGCATCACTAAGTATCTCCATGGTTACTGACACAATTCAGATAAAATAGAAATAAAGCAGTGATGGGAGATGGGGAGCTAGGAAAAGCTGCAGCCTGAGTTACCAGCTTCTGTGGGTACCAAGGAGCAGAAGATTAAAAACTCACGGAAAATTTCAGGATTGAAAGAGGCCCTGGTTTTTGTCCCTAGCCACCTACTTTAATTTCTTTTACAGTGAATCGATGCACAAACAACTTATCTGCCCATCTCATGCTGCCAGTCTTCTGACTTGTGTTGTCCATTTCCTTTATACTGACTCCACCCTCCAGTTTTGTATCCTCAGCAAATTTTGTCATCTTGCTGGTACTTACATGCTCTTTCTCACAAGCTCTTGACAAAATGAAAACAACATCCGTACCATTATTCATCCTGGTGGCACTCCACCAGTCACCCATCTCCATTTCACAGTGCCTCCCCGCACATGGACCTTTGGCCTTGGCTCTCTAAGCCAGTTCTCTATTCCCCCAAGAGAATATCTGCAAACCTCATAGATTCGTTGTTAGCTGAGCACAGTATTATTACAGAGGATCTTAATACGTAGGTAAACTATGTCCACCCTTTTCTCCCTGCCATCTCAGCTGGTTACTTCTTTTTAAACTGTCAGACAGATTATTCAGGCATGAGTTCCCGTTTGTGAATCCAAGCTGACCCTCGTTAATGAAATAACAACTTTCCAGGTATTTCTTACATCTATCTCTGATTTCCATTTTTTTTTCCTGTTTCATCTTTATTGCCGAAGTCAATACTAAAGATTTAAAACACTCAAACCCTCCCAAAAATGCTTCTCACAGGGTGACCAATGCCACATGGAATCCTTTGACGCAATCAGACAAATATATTTATTTTTCCCATCCATTTCTCTCACCAATCCTTTTATTAGAGGAAGAATCAAGACAGAAGTGAGTTTGCAGTAAGATATCAAAGATTACAGTGAAATTGTTTTCTTAAATGTCAGTTCAGTTTGTACTTTCATTTACTCTGTAACCTAATGATGCTTAATTAATTGTCTTGTCGTGCCTCATCCTGAGAGCTCTAGCTTTTTATTATTCTCTATCAAATTTACAAATAAAATATCTTTGAAAAGCATGAATCATTTGGTTAAATCAGATTTCACATGGCATACAATTAAAAACTAATACTTGAGTTGACATGACCTTAAATGAGCACAGATCAAGAAGTTCAATGCAAAATAGACACATTATCTGTTCTGCTCCATCCCCAGGTTCATGACAACATACGGACATATACTTTAAGTCCATCCCTATTCAGTCCAGCACTTAAGCACGTGCTTAACTACAAGCATGTACTTAAGTTCCATTTACTTAATGGACATTACAGGACTTAGTACATGTTGAAGGGTAGGACGCTCTCCTGAACTGGAGATCATATTGCAAGCTTGTCATGGCATTTGATCTTGCATTATATTATGCCATTAAACCAGTTTAAGCTGGCAACCTCTGCTCAGCAGCTGAGAATTTGAGATACAAAGTTCTCCACCTTTAAAATGATGCCTTCTTAAGACACAGTATCTACGCTGGGTAGTTAAGCATTTTCTTCCATATCCACCCGCTCACTCAAGAGATTAAAAACAAGTGGTTGTTCAGATGACTTGTGACTTACTTGACAGTGAGACCACGTAAACCACCAAAAGAAATTGAAACAACATGTAGTAACATCTACTAGAATTAGTTTGAACAATTTCTCACTTAGCAAATCTTTATGTAACATAGGCAGTCAAGTAGAAATATACGCAAGAATTATCAGTAACTGGGCCGTGGAAGAAGGGAAGCCTGCAGTTTAGCAACTCTGAAATAAAAAAGCATCACAACTATTTAGTGGGAAAACTGCAGCAAAGAAAGGAGAAGTAACCAGGCCAAAGTCGCACACCACATCAGAGTTATAGATACGAACAGAACCCAGGCCCCGACTCAATAAGATAGAGAAGCACATTTCTCACTTTAAGAACCTGAAAAGTCCCATCTGCTCAGGTCCTTAATGCCCTGTAGATGCTCAGGTATTTTGCTGAATTGGGGTCTTGGCCTCCTGACTTAATTCAGTGCCCTATTTGATGGACCAAGCTGCCTGCTTCACTTTCTCCAAGGGTCTCAATCCTCCCTTTAAAAAAATGAGCATGCCAGCAATGTCAGTACTCTACTAAATGTAAAGGTAAATCATAACATTCCTTCTTCTACTTTAACTGGTTCATTTTAGGACGCCAGGGCTCCAGAACCATTTGCTAATATCAATTTCCATTCACAGTCCAGGGCTCTGACTGACCCTCCCACCCCCCAGCCCTGCCCAGTAAAGAAAGAGGTACCTGAAAATCTCTGGAATGTCACCAGGCACAGATTTGTCTACTGAGAACAACAAACAAGGAGAATGGAAGCCCTCCATCCCCTGAACAGGACGGCTGCTGCTGAGGACACTGTCTATGATGGCCTTGCTGGTAATAGTTGCTGCAGTCATAGATTTAGTGGCCACAATAACCACAACACAACTAAATCTTCCCTCGATGAACTCGTTTCCATGAGCGTTGGCAGGACAGGTGAATGAAGCAGAACGGAGAGTATCAGCAGTGGACGATCAGGTATAGAAGCCGCATAGATTTATTTTCTCTTAAATCTAAAGTGGCAAGGGGAAGGTCTCACCATAACAATTTGAGAATTATAGGAGTACCTGAAAGAGTAGAGGAAGGGAAGCCAGCCCCTAGAACCACAAGCTCCTTTCAGATTGCTCAGCCAGTTAGAGAACACACGTCCCTGATTTCTAAGCCAGCCTCAAATACCAAACCTGATTGCCAAATGTATCAGATTTACTGTAAAAGAACAAATAGTGCAACTAGCTCACGGAGAGTTGGGGGGAATGTTTTGGGGGAGGTCCCAAAACAAGATGACAATTTCTCAAGATTTTGCAAAAAATGTGGTTGAACAGAGATCCGGCCTTTAGAAGAGCAAGTGAACTTGCCAAGCAGAGAGGGTTCTGCTCAGTTTCACATCAGAGTATGGTGAGGGAGTTCATCTGATCCCAAAGCCACAAGAAGCAGAATTCAGAGTAGCAGCCATATTAGTCTGTATCCGCAAAAAGAACAGGAGTACTTGTGGCACCTTAGAGACTAACCAATTTATTTAAGCATAAGCTTTCATGGGCTAAAATCCACTTCATCGGATGCATGCAGTGGAAAATACAGTAGGAACATATATATAGATATGTAAAAGCAGCAAAGAATCCTGTGGCACTGACATAACCTTATTCCCAGATTTGGACCTTAGCGTCCAAAATATGGGGGTTAGCATGAAAGCCTCCAAGCTTAGTTACCAGCTTGGACCTGGTACTTGCTGCCACCACCCAAAAAATTAGAGTGTTTTGCGGCACTCTGGTCCCCCTGAAAAACCTTCCCTGGGGACCCCAAGACCCAAATCCCTTGAGTCTCACAACAAAGGGAAATAATCCTGTTTCCCTTCCCCCTCCAGGTGCTCCTGGAGAGATACACAGACACAAGCTCTGTGAAACTACGCAGAGTGATTCCCCCTCTCCGTTCCCAATCCTGGAACAAAAAGGACTTTCCTATTCCCCAGAGGGAATGCAAAATCAGGCTAGCCAATTCACACACACAGACCTCCCCTGATTTCTTCCTCCCACCAATTCCCTGGTGAGTACAGACTCAATTTCCCTGAAGTAAAGAAAAACTCCAACAGGTCTTAAAAGAAAGCTTTATATAAAAAAGAAAGAAAAAATACAAATGTTCTCTCTGTATTAAGATGATACAACACAGGGTCAATTGCTTAAAAGAATATTGAATAAACAGCCTTATTCAAAAAGAATACAAATCAAAGCACTCCAGCACTTATATTCATGCAAATACCAAAGAAAAGAAACCATAGAACTTACTATCTGATCTCTTTGTCCTTACACTTAGAAACAGAAGACTAGAAAATAGAACTACTTCTCCAAAGCTCAGAGGAAACAGGCAGACAGACAAAAGACTCAGACACACACTTCCCTCCACCCAAAGTTGAAAAAATCCGGTTTCCTGATTGGTTTTCTGGTCAGGTGTTTCAGGTGAAAGAGACATTAACCCTTAGCTATCTGTTTATGACACGCCCCCCAAATTGCAGACAGTGGGGAAGCTCACTGGCGGCAATTTCCTTCTAGAACTTGAAAATAAACAGATTAATACAACACATGCACCTTTACATATACTACTAAGTATATAACTAACAGACTTTTACATTTTAAGAACACTTTTTAACTACTGGATTCTGGGAAACTCTCACGGGAGAGTGCATCAGCAACTTTGTTAGAAGCTCCTGTGATGTGTTGAATTTCAAAATCAAAATCTTGGAGAGCTAAACTCCAACGAAGAAGTTTCTTGTTGTTCCCCTTGGCAGTATGAAGCCACTTTAGTGCAGCATGGTCAGTTTGTAGTTGGAACCGCCGTCCCCAAACATATGGGCGTAGCTTTTCCAGGGCGTACACAATGGCATAGCATTCCTTTTCACTGACTGACCAGTGACTTTCCCTGTCAGACAGTTTCTTGCTGAGAAACACGACAGGATGGAAGTTGTGATCTGTTGCTTCCTGCATGAGCACTGCTCCTATACCACGCTCAGATGCATCTGTGGTTACTAGGAATGGTTTGTCAAAATCCGGGGCCCTGAGTACAGGGTCAGACATGAGCGTTGCCTTAAGCTGGGTAAAGGCTTTTTGACACTCATTAGTCCACTTAACGGCATTTGGCTGGGTCTTTTTGGTTAGGTCGGTCAATGGGGCAGCGATTTGGCTGTAGTGTGGTACCAATCGCCTGTAGTATCCGGCCAAGCCTAAGAAGGATTGGACCTGTTTCTTTGACCTTGGGACAGGCCACTTTTGGATAGCATCCACCTTGGCCTGTAGGGGGTTTATGGTTCCTCGACCCACCTGGTGCCCCAGGTAAGTCACTCTGTTTTGGCCTATTTGACACTTTTTGGCCTTAACAGTTAGTCCTGCCTGCCTGATGCGCTCAAAGACCTTTTCTAGGTGGAGTAGGTGTTCGGGCCAGGAGTCTGAAAAAATGGCCACATCATCGAGGTAGGCAACTGCAAATTCTCCCAGTCCAGCTAGTAGACCGTCTACCAGCCTCTGGAAGGTGGCGGGTGCATTTCGAAGGCCGAAAGGAAGGACATTGAATTCATACACCCCCGTATGGGTGACGAATGCTGACCTCTCCTTGGCAGGTTCATCTAGCGGTACTTGCCAGTACCCCTTGGTTAAGTCTATGGTAGAGATGAACTGGGCACGTCCCAACTTTTCCAATAGCTCATCAGTACGTGGCATTGGATAGTTGTCCGGACGAGTTACAGCATTTAGCTTACGGTAGTCCACGCAGAAGCGTATTTCCCCATCTGGTTTGGGTACCAGAACCACTGGAGATGCCCATGCACTGGTAGATGAGCGGATTATACCCATCTGTAGCATGTTCTGGATTTCCCGTTCTATAGCAGCTTGGGCATGAGGAGACACCCGGTAGGGTGGGGTTCTGATTGGGTGAGCATTACCTGTATCAATGGAGTGGTATGCCCGTTCAGTCCGTCCTGGGGTGGCTGAGAACAATGGGGCGAAGCTAGTGCACAGCTCCTTAATTTGTTGCCGCTGCAGACGTTCCAGGGTGGTTGAGAGGTTCACCTCTTCCACGCCACCGTCTTTTTTCCCGTCGTAGTAGACACCGTCAGGCCACTCAGCATCATCTCCCTGGACTGTAAACTGACAAACCTGTAAGTCTCTGGAATAGAAAGGCTTGAGAGAATTAACATGGTACACTTTAGGCTTTAGTGAGGAATTGGGAAATGCTATGAGGTAGTTTACAGTTCCCAGGCGCTCTTGGACCGTGAATGGCCCTTCCCATGATGCTTCCATCTTATGGGCCTGTTGCACCTTCAAGACCATAACCTGGTCTCCTGCCTTGAAGGAACGTTTTCTGGCATGTCTGTCATACCAGGCCTTTTGCTCTTCCTGAGCATCCTTTAGGTTCTCTCTAGCAAGGGCTAAAGAGTGTCGGAGGGTGCTTTGTAGGTTGCTTACAAAGTCCAGAATGTTAGTTCCTGGAGAAGGCATAAACCCCTCCCATTGCTGCTTCACCAACTGTAATGGCCCCTTAACCTCGTGACCATACACAAGTTCAAATGGTGAAAACCCTAAACTGGGATGTGGTACAGCCCTGTAGGCAAACAGCAACTGCTGCAACACTAGGTCCCAATTATTGGAGAATTCGTTGATGAATTTTCTTATCATGGCCCCCAAAGTTCCATTGAACCTTTCCACCAGGCCATTGGTTTGATGGTGGTACGGGGTGGCAACCAAGTGATTCACCCCATGAGTTTCCCACAGTTTTTCCATGGTCCCTGCCAGGAAATTAGACCCTGAATCTGTAAGGATGTCGGAGGGCCAACCTACCCTGGCAAAGATGTCTGTTAGGGCCAGGCACACAGTGTTAGCCCTGGTGTTGCCTAGAGCTACTGCTTCTGGCCATCGGGTAGCAAAGTCCACTAAAGTCAGTACGTACTGTTTTCCTCTGGGCGTCTTTTTTGGAAAAGGGCCCAGAATATCCACAGCTACTCGCTGAAAGGGGACCTCAATTATGGGGAGTGGCTGGAGAGGGGCCTTGACCTGATCTTGAGGCTTACCCACTCTTTGGCATACCTCACAAGACCGGACATACTTGGCAACATCCTTGCCCATCCCCTCCCAGTGGAAGGACTTCCCCAACCGGCCCTTGGTTCGGTTCACCCCAGCATGGCCACTGGGATGATCATGGGCTAAGCTTAAGAGCTTCCCCCGGTACTTAGTTGGAACCACCAACTGTTTTTGCGGCTGCCATTCCTCCCGGTGTCCACCAGAAAGAATTTCCTTGTATAAAAGTCCTTGGTCTATAACAAACCAGGATCGATTAGAAGAGCTGAGAGGCGGTGGGGTGCTCCGTGCCGCCGCCCACGCTTTCTGAAGGCTGTCATCTGCTTCCTGCTCAGCCTGGAACTGTTCCCTTGAGGCTGGGGTCACCAGTTCTTCCTCAGACTGTGGACTTGGGCTTGGTCCCTCTGGAAGCGATGTAGGTGATGGGGTTGTTTCCGTTGCTGGTGAACCGCTCTCCGCTGGTGCACCTGAGGGTATTTCAGGCTCTGGCTGAGCCTTTTGGGTATGGCTGTCGTGTGCTTCTGCCAGTTCTGGCTCGCTGGCGCCCTCTGGCGTTGAGTTTGAAGATGTGGTTGCACTTGCTGGTGCTGGTTGCTGTTCCAGTTCCGGGCCTGGGACTGGAGATGCTGTGGCTGTTTCAGTGGTAGGCATGGAATCCGGGTCCACTACCTCTGTCTGGGTCTCTGGTAACACAGACGGGGCCTCTGTGGACGGCTCAGGAACAGGAATGGGTCTGGAAGCTTGCCTGGTTTGGCTACGGGTAACCATTCCCACTCTCTTGGCCCGCCTCACCTGGTTGGCCAAGTCTTCCCCCAGTAGCATGGGGATAGGATAATTGTCATAGACTGCAAAAGTCCACATTCCTGACCAGCCTTTGTACTGGACAGGCAGTTGAGCTGTAGGCAAGTCTACAGCTTGTGACATGAAGGGGTAAATTGTAACTTTGGCCTTTGGGTTGATGAATTTGGGGTCAACGAAGGATTGGTGGATAGCTGACACTTGTGCCCCCGTGTCTCTCCACGCAGTAACCTTCTTTCCGCCCACTCTCAAATTTTCCCTTCGCTCCAAGGGTATTTGAGAGGCATCTGGGCCTGGGGATCTTTGGGGTGATGGTGGTGTAATGAATTGCACTCGCATGGTGTTCTTGGGACAGTTGGCCTTGATATGTCCCAGTTCATTACACTTAAAGCATCTTCCATCTGATGGGTCACTGGGCCGAGGTGAGTTACTGGAGACTGGTGAGGTTGAAGAGTAGGGTATCTGTGGCTTTACTTGGGTGGTATGTAGGGTCTTTGGCTGTCCTCGGTTGTAGGGTTTATGGTCTGTGTGCCCCCTGGGGTAATCGTTCCCCTTGAGAGTAGCTTTTTTGATTTCTGCCAGTTCCATCCATTTGGCTCCAATCTCCCCCGCCTCAGCGATAGTTTTGGGATTTCTATCTTGTATGTACCGTGTGATGTCTTCAGGAACACCATCCAAGAACTGCTCCATTTGTATGAGGAGGTTCACTTCTTCCAAGGTTTGAATGTTGTTTCCTGTTAACCAGGCCTCATAGTTTTTTGCAATGTAGTAGGCGTGTTTGGGAAATGACACCTCTGGTTTCCACTTTTGGGTTCTGAAGCGCCGACGGGCATGATCTGGGGTTATCCCCATCCGGTATCTGGCCTTGGTTTGAAAAAGTTTATAGTCATTCATTTGCGGCTTGGGCATTTCAGCTGCCACCTCTGCTAAAGGTCCACTGAGGTGTGGCCTTAATTCTACCATGTACTGGTCTTCGGGGATGCTGTACCCAAGACAGGCTCTTTCAAAATTTTCCAGGAAGGCCTCGGTGTCATCACCTGCCTTGTAGGTGGGAAATTTCCTGTGCTGTGGAGCAATAATGGGCGCCGGGTTGTTAGGGTTGGCTGGCACATGCAGCCCAGCTTTTGCCAACTCCAGTTCATGTTTTCTCTGCTTTTCCTTCTCTTCATTTTCTTTTTGTTGTTTTTCCATTTCTTTTTGTTGTTTTTCCATGTCTCGGCGGTGGGCCGCCTCTTCTTCTTCTTGCTTCCTTCTGTGGGCCAACTCATCTTCTGCTTGTTTCCTTCGGTAGGCCACCTCTTCTTCTTCTAGTTTTCTTTTGTGTGCTGCCTCTTGGGCTGCCTGTTTGATGCTTTCTTCCTTTTCTTTCAGCTCCATCTCTTTTTGTTTTATTTCTAGTTGTCGCCTGTGTTCAGCTTCTTTGATTTGCTCTTCGGCCTCCATTTTTGCCTTAGAAGTCATGATTCCTGCTTTCTTGTGTTGGGGTGCCCTCCGGTGTTTATCTTCTGCACTGCAGGCTCTGTTGCCTCCTGAAGTCTGCCTAGCAACAGTGCTTTTTTCCTTTTCTCTCTCTAGCTAATGTTCAATTAAGGGAAACCAGAAAAACCACTTTATTTGCATGCATATAAGTGCTGGTACTTGCCACCTAATGGGAGGGCTATTGCATGACAAAAGACCCTCAACAGTCTTCTCGCTTAACATGCAAACCACAAACTGCTAGAGAGAGCAGAAAAAAAAAATTCTCTCTGGTTCCCTTTTAAAACCAAACTGTTTCTCTCTGCTAAAAAGCCCTTAGCAGAGAAAAGAAAAATATAATATTCCTACTGGCTTCTGGATTCTGTCTAGATCCCACCGCTGCTACACCATGACATAACCTTATTCCCAGATTTGGACCTTAGCGTCCAAAATATGGGGGTTAGCATGAAAGCCCCCAAGCTTAGTTACCAGCTTGGACCTGGTACTTGCTGCCACCACCCAAAAAATTAGAGTGTTTTGGGGCACTCTGGTCCCCCTGAAAAACCTTCCCTGGGGACCCCAAGACCCAAATCCCTTGAGTCTCACAACAAAGGGAAATAATCCTGTTTCCCTTCCCCCCTCCAGGTGCTCCTGGAGAGATACACAGACACAAGCTCTGTGAAACTACGCAGAGTGATTCCCCCTCTCCGTTCCCAATCCTGGAACAAAAAGGACTTTCCTATTCCCCAGAGGGAATGCAAAATCAGGCTAGCCAATTCACACACACAGACCTCCCCTGATTTCTTCCTCCCACCAATTCCCTGGTGAGTACAGACTCAATTTCTCTGAAGTAAAGAAAAACTCCAACAGGTCTTAAAAGAAAGCTTTATATAAAAAAGAAAGAAAAAATACAAATGTTCTCTCTGTATTAAGATGATACAACACAGGGTCAATTGCTTAAAAGAATATTGAATAAACAGCCTTATTCAAAAAGAATACAAATCAAAGCACTCCAGCACTTATATTCATGCAAATACCAAAGAAAAGAAACCATAGAACTTACTATCTGATCTCTTTGTCCTTACACTTAGAAACAGAAGACTAGAAAATAGAACTACTTCTCCAAAGCTCAGAGGAAACAGGCAGACAGACAAAAGACTCAGACACACACTTCCCTCCACCCAAAGTTGAAAAAATCCGGTTTCCTGATTGGTTTTCTGGTCAGGTGTTTCAGGTGAAAGAGACATTAACCCTTAGCTATCTGTTTATGACAGGCACCTTATAGACTAACAGACGTTTTACATCTGACAAAGTGGGCATTCACCCACGAAAGCTCATGCTCCAAAATGTCTGTTAGTCTATAAGGTGCCACAGGATTCTTTGCTGCTTTTCCACATCCAGACTAACACGGCTACCCCTTGATATGTATAGATATGTATCTATATAAAAGCAGAATGGTTTTTAGGTAGCCTTCAGTGAACTAAGCACCTGCTGTGTTTTACACCAAGTTTACTTCCCAGGCGTTACATCTGCCTTACGGGCACTGAACTACTTACTTGGTTTATCGCTTCTGTTCTAAGCTTATACTTTAACTTTTGGGACGTATATATCAGACCTTATCAAATAGTTGAATGTGAAGTGCCCCAGCAAGGGAATTAAGGGAACACCTCATCCTAAACTGTTCTCACAGGAGTGCACTGACTGTGGAAAGGATTTATTTAAATATCGAGTGCCTTTGCTCCTGTATTTGTGCTGGGGAATTAATGAAACACTGGACAATACCCCTAACTGGATGGATGAACATGAACCAATTGTTTGTGACAGAGGGCATGTCTAAACTTACCTCAGGAGCGATCGATCCAGTCGGGGTCAATTTATTGCGTCTAGTGACGACACGATAAATTGACAGCCGAGTGCTCTCCTGTCAACTCTGGTACTCCACTGGAGTGAGGGGTGCAGGTGGAGTCAACAGGGGAGCATCAGCAGTTGACTTACCGCAGTGAAGACACCACAGTAAGTATATCCAAGTACGTTGACTTCAGCTACGTTATTCAAGTAGCTGAAGTTGCGAAACTTAGATTGATCCCCCCCAGTGTAGACTAGGACTATATGAAGCCTGTGTGTTAGCCTGGCACCGATGCACACCAGAGAATCACTTGGGGCACTGCAGCTCCCCATGGCTTGGTAGAAATTTGAGGGTTCCAATAGCACTTTTAAAAATTGGTGCCAATGGGAGACCCTGTTGTGCCACCACACCTTTTTGCTAGGGGGGCTCAAAGCTCAGCAGCTAGACCTCCGCTGTGCTGGAAGTGTGAGAGGCAGCTCTCCTCCCTGCAAGACATCATGGAAAGCTGCACAGGAGCTGAACAATATACTTATACCCTCATGGATCAATGGAGTAGGGGAGAAGACAAATGCAGGTTCTGGCGATAAATGGACAGTGATTTCTACCTTCCCCTCTCACCTCCAACTTCCTCTCGCTTGCCCTGCCCCTTCTTGCCCCTTTCCCCCATGTCTCCTGCCTTCCTCACCCACCCTGCCCTCTCTACTTCCCCAGTCTTTCCCCTTGTTGCCCCAGCCCCATGCTACTTCCCCCACCCTAACACATTCTATAAGCTCAAACCCTGAGCTCATGAACACCAAGTATGAAGTCAATGCAAAAGACTCACTTGTTCAACTGGATTGTTTGTTCTGTTCTTTGGTGCAGTTATTTGCAATTTGTGGGAGTAATTAGATTTCTCCCTTATTACCAATATGTTTGTTTAATATGGGAAAAGAAAACGATGTTTGGTTGTAAATAAGAAGCAGGAGGAGACATGTGGCTCTCGGAAGGTAATCCTCACAATACACCATGTCCCACTCAGGGCGCTCAGATGTATTACCAATACTCTGGTGTTGGGTTAGGCAAACTAAAAAGATTACAAGTTAGGAGACAATACACAGGCATATCTTTGACATACCAGGTTAAAAAATGTTACATTTGTGGAGTGTGGGCTCCCTCTCTCCCTTCAATAGAGTTACTACTTTGTAGTATGGGAAAAATAGGATGCCCGTTAAAATAAATAATCCATAATTAAAATAATGGATATCAGTGGAGCTCCCAGCATGGATAGTGTCTCCCCAGCCCATCCCCTCCTGAACTTTTGATTGGTTTAGTGTTTTATTTCTAGTGTTAGATGTTTGATTATTGTTGCCTTTTCATTGTGATGTACCTTGCTTGGGAATAACAAAAGGTTTTATATGTAGGTTATGTGTTTTTATGTTTTTGTTTTAACTTATCTTTTTGTGCTCTTCTTTCCCCAGAGCCTTCTCCTCAGTATTTCCTGGAAGTCTGGCAGGTGCCAAGAGAATCAGAAATCTGGGGAATAAATGTCAGATGTTTCATCTGTAGATTCCCCGCCCTCATGGGCTTCTGTATGGGGGGGATGAGATGGAATACAGCAAGTGACAAACATTTCA
Organism: Gopherus evgoodei; assembly: GCF_007399415.2. Taxonomy (NCBI): domain Eukaryota; kingdom Metazoa; phylum Chordata; order Testudines; family Testudinidae; genus Gopherus; species Gopherus evgoodei. Next base: position 15,984,654 of record NC_044332.1, read on the forward strand.
TTACCAATGGGTAGGGATTAGTCATATTCTTCTCTGGTAGATAGGTCCTATTCCCATATAGATTTCTTTTTGATCTCCCAAGTCTTGGCTAATTCTGCAATTGACTCCTTCATTAAACACAATTTCTGTCTCTGAGTTACCCTCTATAACTTTTCAAATAGCAACAGATCAAGGTAAGAAACAGCCATGCAGATGGAGATTTAATTCTTCACTTATTAGTTTCCCCCTTTCAGAATTTTTATTGAAAAATAATTTGGCCTGTTCCTCCAAACAAATGAACCCTCAACATCTTCTCACAGGTTTTTGTGAGAGACACTGAAGGCCTAGCTGAGAGGTAGAATTATAATTTTGAATTTGCGAAGAAGAGAGAATGTGGAGAAAATGATACCCCTTCAGATTTGTCTTATATCACAGCCCCATCTCCAGATTTTCTGCAACCTCTGATTAACTGTAGGTATGAACTCAATAAGCTGCACTCGGTGCACGCTGAATTTGCCATATTTCAGCTCAGGCAGAACTTCTAGGAATTGAGAGAAAAAGCTGTCAAGTTGCTGGCATACCACCTAAGACAAAAGACCTCTGCATGTAGAATCACTTTCGGCCGTGATAAACATGGTAAATTATGTTGATCATTTAAAAGTATTAATAACGATTTTTTCATTTCTATAACGATCTGTACAAATTGAACATAATTCCTCCAAAGATGCTTTAGATCAACTTTTCAAAAATATTACATTACTGCAGCCCAACATCGAAACCTGGCCATGGCCCTTACAAAGGATGAGTTAATTGAGGTGATTAAGAATAGAAATATGGAGTAAACCTCCAGACCACATGCCTTCCCTGCCAAATTCTATAGACACTTCTTGACCTCCTCTCTCACAGGATACTTAAAATATTTAATAAGTCACCCCAGGGAGAAGTTAACCCTAATATAAGTTATTCTTAAACCAGGAAGAGATGCCACACTAGGTTTCAATTGCAGACCATTTTAACTTATTTATAGTAATGTCAAAATATTGGTCAAAGTTCTGGCAATGAGATTGGAGAAGGATTTGGATTCTATCACACATCCAATCAAGTTGGGTTAATCAGAGGCCATAGAATATTTAATATTCTTAGAAATATATTTAGATTAAGGATAGTAGAATTTTTTAAAGTTATGATTAAACTTTAGCTCAAAATTTCAAATGTCAACAATTCTGATTCCTGCCACAGGTGCTGGAACTAGGAGTGCTGGGGGTTCTGCTGCACTCCCTGGCTTGAAGTGGTTTCCATCATATACAAGATTTACAGTTTGGTGCAACGGCTCTCAGCAGACCCACGATACAAATTGTTCCAGTACCCCGATTCCTGCTGTCAATTTTTCGAAATAAATTCAAGAAATGATGGAAATTAAAAAAAGGGGGGGGAGGACCCAAAATTTTGAATAAAGTTTTGATTTCCCCCCAACAACGTCACCCATTTTTTAGACCATCTCCAATTTAGAATGTGATTCAGCCCTTATCCTTCCTCTTTACTTTTCTGTGAATGTCTACATAAAAATATTACTTAGCTTCTCTGTAGCACTTCATATTTTCAAGGTGAAAACACAAATTAACCACACACTACACAGCAAATCTGCAGTAGGACAAGGATTAAAACAAAGAGTTCCTGGCCCTCCCATCCTATATTCAGTCCACTGCACCATGAACCCCTATGAAAGTGCCTTGATGAACACTTCACTATAATCCCATATACACAGTCTCACACATCCTACTGATGATTCCTTTCATGGATAACTTTAGGCTGGTCTACACTATGGGGGGAAATCGATCTAAGATACACAACTTCAGCTACGTGAATAACATAGCTGAAGTCGAAGTATCTTAGATCAAATTACCTACTGTCCTCACGGCACGGGATTGATGCCCGCGGCTTCCCCTGTCGACTCCGCTACTGCCGTTCGGGTTGGTGGAGTTCCGGGATCGATAGGAGCTCGTTCGGGGATCGATTGCTACCCGCCGATACGGCGGGTAGTGAAGATGTAGCCTTTGTTGCATGCATTTCTCAATGAACTTTACATCTCAATGGAGTTACATTTGCTTTGAAATTCACAGAGTAGATTCTGCAAGTTAATGCATGAAATTCTCGAGATTGATTCCTGTCTTTGTGACCATAAAAGCAAATTTCCTGTGATTAACATAATGAGATTGCTTACACATGTGGAAATCATGAGTAACTACACCAGTGTAAAATGGATCTGAGTGGAGACCTAGACCTGAAAACTTAATTGCAGTTTTCATTTCCCATGCTGTCAGAGTGCCAAGCAAAATAATTTTCAAGCTATTTGTACATAAGAATGACTTCACCTGCCTCCAGAACACAGTTGCCTCTAGGGTGAAAAACAGCAGCTGTTTAACAACACGAAGCAACACTCAACAAGAGTTTAGGGGAGGAAGTGAAGAATATCGTACCCAACTGAAATTAATAGGGATATTTTAGGAAGGTAAAACATAATCATAGTCAAGCGTGATTCATTAGAATGGGATGGGAGTTGTGAGAATAATTAGGATAAATTGGGTTCTGGATAAGTAAAGGACTTTTGAATGTATCTGATATACATCAGAGAACAGGATATAATGTTATAACTTTTGAATGTATTTGATATACATCTTCTTCAGGATAAAGAAGTCTTTTGGCTAATTGAGGCTTGGATAAAGGACTCAATCTGAATACTGCCAGGACACGAGGGTTAGCACTCCCACTCTTTCAAAAATTGCCTTGAGATCTCTTATTAGTACAAGTGGCCTGGATATTGGTATTATATGTATTCAAAAGACGGCACCCTTCAGCAGAATAATGACCCCTAAAACTACTCAAGGACATTGGTAGAATAATGACCCAGAGATAAGAGAGAGAGAATCCTTCTGAATAATTAATTCCACTTCCTGTAGCACTGCACATGGGATTGCCTTGGAAACCTTTCATCCTGAAACTGACCAAAGAAAACACTGGGGCAGCTAGTATCTTATCGCTCAAAAGACCTGGAGGTAGATTCGGTACAAGAATCCTGAGAGATGCAGAACAAAAAGAAACAGTGGTGGCATTAAGACATCTTTGCACCATCCAGATTCTGTATGTTACATGGGCTGGCGTGGCCTCCAGCAGAACTTCGGAGTAGCCTTAGAAGCTGCTCCAATTTAGAGAAACCACTGGGGTGTTCTGAAACCCAGAATCTGAAACCATGGCACAGGCATCACTCCATCTAGTTCCCCAGAACGACACTTCGCCCCAAACCTCCCAACTCCTGATCAGACACAGGAGGAGTTGACCCAGACTGTGGGTTCCACCAGAGGAGAAGATCACTGAGGTGTGCAAATCTGCCAATAAGCGCAGGACCCACCAAGATAGAGGAGGAACTTTGTCACAATATATACAGCAGAGAAATTTTTCAGAAACATTAAATATTGACCTAACTCAGCTCCCATCTAAGTCCATGGGAAGTTCACAAATCAGGAGTGTTCAGTGTTACTGAAAACTCCTCCTCAAATAATTAAACAGGACCAAGCTCTTTCAAGAGGAATTTCCTGAATTCTGTAATTTTTAAAAGAATTGAGAAAAAATGCAACCAGCATGCACAATATTACACAACAACACGATGCAAAGGCAACTTCACACAAAAGGGCAACAAATAGCACAGAGAAAGACAATATATAAATGTTCATTCCTAGTATATTCATTTACAGTCATATTAAGATTACAGTCCCAAATCTACCATCTTTACTCATGCTGACTTGTACCGTACTCTGTGGTTATTCCCACTGAAATCAATGGGACTGTGTGTGTCATATGGTAGTACTCGGCAAAGGGAAGTGGCAGAATACAGGCTTTAGGAACCCATTGTTGGCTACATCGTACAATTATTAACACATTACTACCACACATGGAAGTGAACATTTCAGAAGGCAGAGTTAAGTTCCGCATTTCCATTCTTTTAAATATTTGGGATCTTCAGTTAATGTACATTTAATGTTAAACTTTCTGGCTTTCAGGTGTTAAGTTAAATAAATATTTACAACTTTGACTCAAGTTTAACTAAATCTTCATCTGGGGACCTCTCTTAAGAAAGGTAGCTCAATGATACACCGATGTACAGTACTGGCTTGAAAGCTTCTTGACAGAGAGGTTAGAGCTTGGAAGCTCTGCAGTAGCTAGATTATTAACTTCCAGCCAAGCAAACCCCTAAATAAACTTTGAATGGGGCCCCACATTAGCTCCTCCCCACACAAGCCATGTACTCTTTGTTCTAAGTCAAGTCTGCTATCTCTGGACTGGGAACACCGTGGTGGGATAGGATGAGTGGTATGTGAAAGACATTCAGAGAGACGTAAAGCATCCAGAGGGGTAGTCAGTATGGACCAGATTTTCAAAAAGATCTCAGCATCCATACTTGGGGCCAGATTTTCAGAGCAGTTCAGTTCCCATTTATGCACCAAAATATGTGGCTTCTTTTAAAAAAAACAACAACTCAGTACACTGAGCACTGAGCTCTTTCCAAATTCTGGCCATAAATGTCACACTGGAAGCTGTTGGACTTTGGTCAGTTTTGAAAATGGGAGCTGAGCGCTTTTGAAAATCTGGCCCCAATTGTGTGTGCTAAACACTTGAAAATCTGGCCCTGAGCTAGTCTGAAAGTCTGCCCTCTGATTGGATGGCATGGGGATGTAGCGAGGCAGAGTGGTCTCCCTCCAAGGCTGACAGGGAGGAAGCACTCCTCGCCCTTTGGTGGGCAGAGCCAGGCTCGGCCTGGCCCTCACAGTGGAAGCAGAGGAGTGGAACAGGAAGTACAAGAGGTGGGGCCTCCGGTTCAGTTGAGCCAGAGCCAGGGAGGGAGCCAGATACCCCTGCCTTGCTGCTATTCCCTGCACCAGGGACTAACCTGTGCAACCCCTGCCCCTGGAGGGGGTCCCCGAGGGAGGGGAGCTGCTGGGACTGCCAGCAGCCGAGTACCCCAAGGAGCTGCAGGGACTTGTGGCCGCCAAGGAGACTAAGGATCCACAAGCAACAGAGCACCTCGAACAGGTAGGGGTAGGAAGCAGCAGAGGGAAACTAGACATTATTTCAGTTGTGTTGCTGAATGGAGACACCATGTTTCGGGAGGATCCCTGCTGACCCAGTGGTGGAATCATTTGCCACTGGTCGGGCCCTGGGCTGGGACCCAGTGAAGTAAGTTGGGCCCTAGGTCCCTCTACCCCCTGCTGCCAACCGCATCCCTTGGGTGGCAGCCTCCTCACCTTAGGCGACAGCCTGTCTGTGTTTGCTGTCTGCCCCAGTCAGGCAGCTGGGCCATAGACTGTTACTGCTTGGCTCTGCCCAGAGGGCTCTGTCTGCCCAAACCTGAGAGCTGGGCTGAAGACTGCTAATTGCCCTGCCCCACCCCTGCACAAACATGTATGGAGAAATGGTCCCCGCCCTGGATATATTTGGCCAGATTCTCTGCTGTATTCCTTCCCCTGAGCACAGCAGAGAGGGAAATGGAGGCTGTCATGGAGCCAGTTACAGCTCCATGATCCTTTCCCCAGCCCTGGCCTCAGTTGATGTTAGAGCAACATGAAGGTTGCTCTAGCTTGCACTGTTATACTTCCCTATGAGATCACCTTTCCACTGAAGGGCAGCTGAAGTGCACCACTGCATCTGCTCTGCAAGCTATTAGAACAATGGTATAAGAACTTGCTATGCTTTCTGGGGACTTGCCCACACCATGTGTATAGCCAGCAGGAAAATTAGGGTTGGGTTTTGCTCTCTTTCTGTTGCAGGAGCAGTGCAACATCCATGCACTGGGCCAGAGAACCTGTCTCATCATATGTGTTCCAAAGCAAAAACAAACGCGTTAAAAAATTCAGTGAACATTGTGGAATGATAATTTAGTTTCCTAGCATATTATTTACAAACCCCAAGCACTTAAAAGCAACAAAATTAATAGTTAAGGACATTGTAAATCTTACAGCAACCCATAAAATTATTCATATTGAGCATCAAGTTTGCATATTTCAACACAGTACAGTGACCTTAACTCTGACCCAAAATGACCACTGTTGTCTCACTAGTGATCTCAAAATTTAAACACAAGACAAACCCCTTTAAAGAAGTTACAATAAAATATATGTTCAAATTAGTGGCATATATAGTATTACTATGCCAGAGGAATCTCAACAGCACCGCCTGAGCTCTGACCCAAATTGGATGTAGCATATAGTGTATGAAGCATGGAAGTCAAGACATCAATAAAGTGGCGCATCAGACCCTTAATATACAGCTCGATCTTGAAGCCCTTAGTCGCATGAATACAGGTTGCAAGCTTGGACCCATATTTTTGTATTATTCTTGCTTTCTAGGCAGTGTAAGTTAAAATTACAGAATTTGGCCAACTTGAAACATATTTTTAAAATATTTTATTGCTTACAGCCAAGCATAACATATAAATCCTCTGTCTGAATGAGCTCTTGTAGGACCACAGATTAGAGAGAAAGAATTGCATTTCATTATAGGATTTATTCTCTTTTCTTTGCATGTGTTTTGTTTTTAAAGCACAATCACTGAATACGTTTTCACATGGACAAGGAACATTATTCCCTCCTCAATTTAGCTTATTTCTTATTCTCTACTATGTGGAGACTTATCGAAGGGATGAGAAACGTGGAGAATAAAAGAAATAATTATTCTGTCCCTCCATCTGATTTTTCAGAGACAAACTTCAAAAAGTCATGGATTAAAAGACTTGGCTTTTCACCAGCATCACTGTAAATAGTTCACTAAGGTCTTGAAGAATCAGGCAGAGACTTGTTTATATTAATATTAAAAGGGACAGCTTTGGATGCCTCTGCTAACACTGAATAGTACCTTACTCCTTAAGTAGTCTCACTGAAGTTTGAAGCACTGATTCTCCATTACCCTACACCTTGGACCTGAATCTGCTTTACATTAAGGCCTCTTTACACCACTCCAGCTCTGGTAAAAAGGCCTTAAAGTGAGGGTAAATTACACTGCCAGAATGGTGTAAAGAGGCCTTAATATAAGGAAAATCAAGGTCTTTGTGGATTCATTTGCACAAGTGTAAAGAAAATACAAAGTGTGTATAACATACTACCAGATCAGACTGGTAAAATGGTGTAAGTCTATGATTTTCAAACAGACCTAAGAGAGGTAGGCACCCATTTACTTTTAATAGGAGATGAGAGCCAAATTTCCTATGGTCCTAGCACAAATCCCACCCCAAATGACTAAACAAAGTGCAAGACAAGAGAGAAATAGATCCCAAGAGACAACTCATTATTATCATTGTTTAATGTTTATATTGCAACAGCCCCTAAAGGCCACAGCTAGGTCACGACCCCATTGTGCTAGGTGCTGTACAGACATAATAATTGATACAAACAAGCCACAAAAGAGCTTACAATGGAAATGCAGCCAGGTGCTATATAATGTGAGAAAGGTAGAAGAATCTGGTGCCAAACAAAATAATAGAGAGGAAAGATGGCCCAGTGGTTAGGGTGCTGTGACTTGGGAGACCTGAGCTCTATTCTCTGCTCCACCACAGACTTTGTGTGACCTTGGACAAGTCAGACTCTCTGGGCTTCAGTGCCTCGTCTATAAAATGGGGATAACAGTGCTTCCCTACCCCCCAGTGGTGCTATGAAGATAAATACTAAGAGACTATGAAAAGCGTAGACATGATGGTGACTTTTATGGCTGTATAAGTATCATAGACAGATGATAACGGTACTTGATCTATACACATGGTGATTTGAAGGACACTGGGACAGGATTTTTGCTCATTAAAAACACTGAAAGCAGGCTCAGGCCAAGAGAATAGCTTTCACATACACAAAGCAGCACTGCGCACCAAACACCTGTTGGATATGGCTTGCTCAGTCCACTGGAAGAGAATTTACATTTGGGAAAACTGTATGAGCCTTTGTTAAGATTTGATATTTTCTGCGAGATGTCATCTGTTTAGGGCACCAAGTGACTGGGAATTCTAGAAATAACTCATGCCAAGTGTTTTTGAAACTGTGTCCACTGAATATATCTTGGCACTGGAAATCCAGTCATCTGTGTTTAACCATTGTGGCACTTTGAAACACACACTTTGCTTTTCCTGTGTTCTTCAAAGCCTCTCTCCCCTCAGCTGCTGATTCTTCTTCTCCATCTTACAAGATCTACCTTCTCCCAGGCTCTCTGATTAACCCTACTCTGACCACTCTCCCTATAGCAAATTATCTCTCTCCCATGGCTCCCTGCATCCACCTTCCTTCCTTGGCTTCAGTTCCCCAACTCCAATGTTCCAGCCCCAATAGCAGGGAGGCAGGTCACATGGGGAGCATCTGCCCCAGACTGGTAAGGAAGCACATGTCTTGGGGATCAAAGTTCCTTGCAGAACATGTTCAAGGCAAGAGTGAGCATCTCCACAAGCCCCACCTATCAGATGCCAAAACACCTTACTAATCCTAAAGGTAGCACCTCTTACCAAGCCCCCTTCCAATTCTGCTTTCTAAGAGCCAAAAGATGGTTTTCACCACCATCAAATGCACTTCAAGAATCTGGCAGATTTTCAAGTGTAAAATCCAATCTTTTTCTTCCAATGTTTAAAAAATAATGAACTTTTAGATCAAATTTGCTCATCTTTTCCCCCCATTTTCCACTTCCTGATGGATGTTAAGGGCAGAGAAGACACTGGGATACAGGATCAAGTCCCCTCTCTAACCCCCCTATGGCTCCAGCTCAGGGTTGCCAAACCTCTAGGATTGTCCAGGAGTCTTCAGGAATTAAATTTTAACCTTTAATTAAAAGATCACATCATGTGATGAAACCCTCCAGGAATACGTCCAATCAAATTGGCAACCCTACTCCAGCTTTTTTTTGGGGGGAGGAGGGATGAGGGGCGCAGAAAGTCCCTATTTTACATTTTTATTTTTTGTAACATTTTGGCATTAAACCTTTATATTTAAAAAATTAGCTCACTAGATTTTCCTTGTTTTTATTTTTCTTTCTTTCTTTGCTTCTTTCTTTCTTTCCCATGTCTGTTTGCTGTAGTATTTATATTTCTTCCCCTCTGTCCCCTTCACCTTCTGTTTATCCTTTCTATCCCTCCCACTTTCAGCCTTCCCTTCTCCCCATTCCCTCCTGTACTGACCATCGCTCTCACCCTCTTACCTCTCTCTTCCACCTGCACCCTAGCAATAGCTCTGTGTCCCGCACTCTCATGCACCCCACCCCCCTTTACTGAGCCAACTCCACATCCTTCAGAGAGGTATGCTGCCCAGGGGCGGCTCCAGGCACGAGCACACCAAGCGCGTCCCTGGGGCGGCAAGCCGCGGGGGGCGCTCTGCCGGTCACCGCGAGGGCGGCAGGCAGGTTACCTTTGGCGGCTTGCCTGCAGAGGGTCCGCTGGTCCCGCAGCTTCGGCGGACCTCCCGCAGGCTTGCCACCGATTCCACGGGGCCGGGGACCTCCCGCAGGAAAGCCGCCGAAGGCAGCCTGCCTGCCGTGCTTGGGGTGGCAAAATACCTAGAGCCATCCCTGATGCTGCCCCCACCCAGGCCCTGCTGCCAGACCCACATGCTGCATTCCCCCAGAGCTGCTGCATCCTCACCATGTTGTGTACAGACCCATACCCTGTTGCATCCCCATCTTACTAAAGGCTCTATATTGTGCTCTCTGCTGCACAGCTCGCCCCTCTTGCTGTCATCCCACCCTGCTCCCTGCACCCCAGAATCCTGCTCAGATCCCTGTTACAGGCTCCCTGGCTGCGTTTCCTCTGATCACTTGTTGCAGGGCCCCCCATGAGTCCTTCCTCCCTCTCCCTGTTACACCTGCCTCCTTCCTCTCCTCACCATGGCTAGGCCACAGCCAAGTCTCAAATGGTTCGGAGGACCAGGTCCAACGCCGCTGCGGTCGAAGACTTGAGAAGAGGAGCAAACTCTGCCCCACAGGCAGCCAGCAGGGAAAGGGGAGAAGGGGGCAGTGCTGGGGCTACCTAGTGGCTGCGGCAGGCTCCCCAAGTGGCAAGGTTACAGCGCGCAGATTCTGCTTCACAGATCAGCGGTGCTGTAAGGAGCAGCGCCAGGCTGCAGACAACAGGCATGGTTATCATAACAACCGAGAGAGGCTGGAATCCTGGCCCCCCAGCTCCAACACCACAGGCCTGTGTCCCTTGAGGGAACAGCTGGATATCGGTCATGTACCCTCTGCGCAGGATCAGCCATGAGAGGACACTGTCAGGTACTCGCTTACACCAGCAAAGCCAGTGTACAGCATCAGCTCCTGCACCCACTAGGCACCTAGGCCTGAGGGGCTCCAGGGAGAGCTTCCCCTTCCCCGCCCCTGTCACCCAGCAAAGCAGAAGCACAAAGCAGGTGGACAGGGAGGGGGAGGATAAGGGCTGGGTGCTTTGCTATCCAACCTGTCTGAAGATTTCCAGGTTAATGGGACACATGCTGGTGTGTGCTGGGAGGGGGGCATTGGAGGACTGCATGGAGTTTGTGGCGGGGAGGACTTTGGAATTTCTGGTTCAGAGAAAAACTCACAGAACCTGAAACTCCCAGGAAAGCTCCCAGGTTGGACCCTCCAATGGACCCTGCTGGTTTAGGTTTACACAACCCACATGATCTGAAACCTAAAAAATTCGCCTTGGCCTAATTAGGATCCCTGCGTTTTGTCCCTGGTTCTGGCTCTGACTCGCTCTGTGGCATTGGCCAGAGCCCTTAACCTCTCCATTTGTACCAGAAAGGCTGGCAAAGTGGAGGGAGTTCAAAGAAAATCAACTCAAAGAAATAGGGGACATAAGGGATAATCTGATGAGGAAAAGTGAGAGAGATAAATATGTACTGGATGCTTGGGCTAAGTAACAGAAGTGGGAGGAGATGCTACAAATACTTGCAAGGTATAAATGCTAAGGAGAGAGAGGGGGTGGTAAGAGAGAGGGAGGGTAAAAATAAAAACAACCGGCTGGAACTGAGGAAGGGATTTTGGAGATTGACTAACAGGAAAATCCTCCTGAGTATGTTAGTTTGTGCAAAAATCTCCCTAGGGAAGTAGTGGAAGCCTCACCGCCTGGGTCTTTTCAAAGAACATGGGCTAAAGCCCTAAAAAGTGTCATGTAGGGAAAATTCAGGGCTGGCCGGGGAAGGAATCCAGTAGCTGAACTAACAGGTTTCCTCTCTCTCTAGTTCCTATGGTTCCATGACTCAGTTTACCCCAAATAGCTATAATAACCACTTAGCCATCCCACAAGGGTGTTGTAAGGCAGCTAATTAATGCTTTATAGAGCAATTTTCGATCCTCAGATGAAAGGTGCTACATACGTGCCAAGTCCTGTTATTGTGTAACTGCCTTCAAAAATAACTGCCAGAGAACACAAAGAAGCTAGTACTAACCACTCTTTTGAATGGCTGTGGAAAGATTTAAACATACCTTTTCAGATGAGAACTATGCAGTTGCAATAAAACTATGATATCTTTTCTCCTCTCGCCACCCCAACACATACACACACCCCTTTTAAAAGAAAATACTATTCAGTTAGGATTGACTCCACTGTTTAACCAAGGGCGACAGAACACAGTGTTTTTGAATGCAAGTGATTTTACACCACAGGAACCTGCAAGACAGCTAACTGTGACCAGCTAGGCCATTCCACCCTGAAAGGAAAGGTTATTTGTGGAAGGCAGTCTCCTGACAGCCTGTCCCCGATTCCCATGCACTGTGCAGGTGCTTGCCATCTGACAGAGCACACAAAGAGCTAGATAAGCTGAGAAGCTTAAGGCCTTTTCTCAGTCTAATTTTATTTTTATTCACCACATCTCCATATGCTGCCATTTAATTTCATGGCTCAAGGTTTTGTTTAAAAAAAAACAAACATATCAGTATTAATTTTACATTTCCGAGAAGTGCTGACTCTCCCTGGGTATCGAGAGGGATAATAAAACAAAGGTTGTGACAGATGAAGGTTTTCCATGCTGCCCAGTCAATTGGAATTGTTATTTATTTATATTACCTGGGCATAGAGACCACAGATGAGTTTAGGGTGCCATTGTGCTAGGCACTGTACAAACACATAACAAGAGACAATCAGAGCTTATGTTTAAACAGACAAGACAGAGGGTGGGATGGGAAACATGCTCAGAGGGGTGAAGTGACTTTCCCAAGGTCTACAGAAGATCAGTAGTAGAGTTAAGAATAAAATCCTGACCCACAGTCCAGCACCCCATTTAACTAGATCATGATGTGTCCCCAAACCGTCTCCTTGTCAATGTGCCTCAACCATGACCTGGAGGTGCCACTTCTAGGGGCTGAGAAAGTCATCCAGTTTCCATGCTCATTCAGTTCTTGACCTCTCTGCTGAAAAATCCAAGAAAACTGCCAGCAGTGCTGGTGGTTTTTTTTTTTTATTATTTGTACTACAGTAGCATCTAGGAACCCTTTTCATAGACCAGGTCTCCTTTGTGCTAGGCACTGCCAAACCCAGAACAAAAAGACAGTCCCTGGCCCAAAAAGCTTATAATGTAAGTGTAAGACAAGACACAACAGGTGGATACAGACAGATGGGGGAGCACAAGGAAACAATACTGATCACCATGATATGCAGTGGTCTCAGCACCCTGAGTAGTGAGCCATTGTTGAGTTTTGTGTAGGTATCACAGCAGAAGGAGTTTTAAGAAGGGAGCTGAAGGACAGTGAGGCAGCTTTGCAGATGTTTATAGGGAGCTCTTCCTGTGCATGGGGGCAGCAAAGGAGAAAGCACAAAGGTGCTTGTTTGAAATTTTGTGTACGGACAGCTGTGCACTGAGAACAGGGCCAATGCCAAAACAATTTCCGAGAGACAACTGAAGAGTGAGTAGATGCAAACAAAGCTGGATTTGAACTACTTGCCATTACCAATCCCTCTGAGTCAGCCAGCCCCTCTCCTTCTCCAACAGTCTTATCAGATTACAGACTAAAGTACAGGATGCTTTTCTAAAAAGCCCAAAATGGCCCTTTTAACAGCATATTCACCGACTCTCGCATACATACACACACACACATACACACACATTTAAAGCAACAAAGAAATGAATAGATCAACGAGGCTAATCCTGCAGTCTTTACTCAGCAACACTCCCATGGACATCAGTGGAAGTTTTGCCTGAGTGAGGACCAATGGCTGCCAAAGAGATGTCTACATGGCACACTTCTTTCAGCAGCATGTAGCCCATGTACACGGGTTGCCTCCTTAGCCAAGGTACAAATAGCCAGCATAGGCGAGTAAAGGCCTGCCTGACTCCTGTGGGTATGTACCCGTGTATACATCCACACAGCTCTCTACTCACCCAAGCAGTGCAAGCAGCAGGGAACTGCTGAAGCCTCTACCCACTGCCTTCCCCCACCAGCGGCTTTCACGGACACCTGTAGCTATGCACCGCCATGTGGACGGAGCTTGCTTTTCTCTGTGGCGTGTAGCTACATGTACCCTACACAGAGTGTGAGGTGTAAACGTAGCCTGAATCTGTACGCCCTTCTCTAGCTACAGACTTGGACTGGGGAACCCTTAAGAACAGTGGTGAGGACATTCTCCTCTGAGCCAATTGGGACTGTTTGCGTAACTGCTCATCGATGGGAGTAGGGATTCCACAATCAGGCCCACAGATTCTTTAAATGCCTTATGCAATCACCTATTCGGTTTACCTTAGCACCTAGGAGCCTAGCCTTGGGACAGCAGTCCACTGCACTAAGCACCGTACAAACAGAACAGGCCCAAAGAGTTCATGTGTAAGCTGAAATTTCTATGTGAAGGCCTTACGTGGGGGGGGGGGGGAAGATCCACTGATTACAATGGGAGTTTTGACCAAGTAAAGAGTGCTGCATCAGGAGCTGTGCCAGTGTTAGTGCTGTGTTATTTGCATTCCAGTAGCACAAGAGTCCCCAGCCAGGACTGGGGCCCCATTGTGCTATAACAAAGGTTTGGCATTTCTGGGCCGAATTCTCCTCTCATACAAGTACAAACCGAGGTCAGTGGAGTTCCAGTGACATCAAACTGGTGAAAGATGAGAATCAGGCTCTCAGCAGTTAATCCTGTAAGTGTATCTGCAGAATTCAATGCGTAAAACAGAGTGGATCAAAACCAGAAATGGAGCAGTCTGAAGGGAATGCTCTAGTTTTGTTACTGGTAATGAAACAAAGTTCCAGTTTCCGCCTGCATCCTTGCACAAAGGATGATTCAACCATCTCCTTTCCTCTCCCCTCTTGTGCACCTGCACAGGACAGCTGGAATTCTGGTGCTTTCACCCCCAGAGCACAAGATCTTCACACTACCCCTGTCACTCATCCCTTTTGACTGCTTGTCCTCCACAAGCAGAATGCATCTGCCCTCTGCCCCTTCTCACACACCCCGCCAGATGGTGGCTGGTAATGCCTCAACGTACCACTGTGGAAACAAGTGCTAGAGAATGTACATCTGTGAAACACCCATCTGTCCGCTTTATGATGCTTTAACCATACTGAATTAAATGAACTGAAGAGGCAGGAGAATCTGGATCAGGCAGTGCGTCTTTCCTCCCTCCCACCTCTTCCCAACTTACTCACACTCTAAAATATGGAATGCCATGCAAATTACTGAATGGATCATACTATAACAGAAGCCTGTAAGGGATCTATTTTTAAACATAGAATAAGGAAAGTGGCAATTCCATGGCACAGCAGTAAGTTTGCCTTAAAAGTTTGGACCATCACTATTTCTGGCAAGCTGGCTTCCAGCCTTGGCACGTAACCTTAAACTCAATACCACCCATGTACTCACTGAAATAAATCTCATTTTCCTTTGGAGTTATTCAGTTGAAAGTTTGCAAATAATATTTCACGTCTAAGTTATCACTTTGCAGTTTTCCACCCCTCTGCTATCGTTCTGGAGCAGCTGTGTGACTGCTAAGTAGGGTGTTGAGGCTTCATTTTCATTGTCATATAACGCTTTCTATTAATCACATGTGGAGTGTCATTAACTGGAATCTTCACGATGAAGGAAACAGACAAAGGACAGTGACAGGCTCATAAATCATGTACTGCCCCAAGAAATAGAAAGAGGAGAATACGCACACATTTTTGTTTTGTATAAATAGCAAGTGCCCAATTTTATTTCCGAACAGTTCCTTTATTCTGTCAAACCCCACAATATGACAGCGGAATCCTGTTATAGGAAATGACTTAGTGCTCATTATGATACAATCAAACCAGATTGCCCAACACCTGATCCAGGGGAACTTTTCAAACCAGACACACACACACACACAAGCAAAACCTTCATCTTACAAGAACACAGCAAGTTTTGCTAGGCATTGTAAAAACAAGGCAGGTCAGGTAGGTTTTTAGCAACTCTCGGTGGTACATCCATTAGCTCTAACATTCTTTATTTGTTGTTGAGTGGTTCTCATGATTTTTTCCCCACTACCTTTGAAAATATCAAAGAAACCATTTCTAATCTGATCTTTACAAGCAGATTCCCCACTGATCAGTACAGATCCATAGCCCACTAAAAAACTCCCACTCACTTCATTGGGTTTGGATCAGGCCCTATCATTTTGAAGCATGCACATCAAATAGCACTGAAGAGTAATTTTCTTTAATCTATATAGGCAAATTATCACTAAAATCAAGCTCCAGTGTGTCTTTCTAGTCTGAATTTAATAATTATAGGAACAGCAAATATGCACAAAGATGCATGTGAATGTGTGTAGGGTTTTCAAACTAGCTCATAAGATTATGTCCACAATTGCTTTTTTGACTTTACCATGAAGATGCCCACTGCTTAGGCAAAAATGAGAAATTTGAAACAATTCAGCATTCCCAACCATGCTGCAAAGATTAATAAACCTAGGGTTCCCAGAGGTCCTGGAAGCGAAGCTGTGCTCACTGAAGCAGCTTTAAAAGTGTTTAACAAGGCAGAAACTGTAACTGATGTGTCACAAAAAAATATCAATTACCATGAAACTGTTACTTCATTTTAATATACACTATATCTAAGTCTGTCTCCTTAGGGTAACGGTTTCATAGGCAGAACTGAGGATTGTAACAATTATGACGTAGCTCTGTGAGCAGTTAAGGATCTCACGCTTCAAGTGTGTGCAGATCCAAATAATCTCTACCTATCCTTTCATGGTTATTCTCTAAAGGCTTAGTAACCTTTGAAAAGCTCTCATGGCTTTTCCTTGAACTCCGAAGTTCTGCAGGGTCCTGTCCTGTCTTCTGCATCTACAACATTTCTAGCTTCCATTCTTCATATCTTTTACCCCATGTTCCTCCACTACTATGTTGTGAAGACTTATTTTTATTTTCTTTGTGATAATAGCAGATCGATGAATCTGAATGTATTTAAATGGGGTTAGACTGTGATGTAGACTATGCACCTACACAAAGGGAGTAAGATCCTCCCTTCATACTCCTACACAGGCTACCTGGACCTTGGAATAAGGCATAAAGGAGAAAGAAAAGCTGCTCACCTGCTACTCGTCCCTCTGCTGGGCGGGGAATGGACAGATGCAGGTTCCTGATTGCTAGCCAGAGTAGTAGAGCTTGGTCAGGGGGTGAATAGGATAGCTGATAGCTCCCAATGTAGGCCAGTAATGAATTAACACCTCCTGGAAACAGGGAAAAAATTGCGTCTCAGATGGGTCTCAGGCACAGCACCTCCAAGGGTTAAATCTAGGTTAGTGAAGCTTACACACCTTACTCGAGGGTGTGCCTAAAGTCACAGTGGAGCCCTTTCTTAGGTCTAGTGAAGCCTTCTAGAGACCACATGTTACTTGGGCTCACCGAGTGCTCTGTGTTGTTCCTTTGCTTAGCAGAAGAAAGAAGGGGTGGAGGAGTGAATACATTCAGAAGTTCTTGGCAGGCTCTCATCCCTTCTGACATCATGTCAGCAGTATCAAAATAAAGACAGAGGTTATACAGACCTGGCTATTATGCCGCTAACTGAAGTCACAAGTGGCTTAATGTACATTTGGGCCCTGTTCTATTATTATTAGCATTAGTATTCAGGAAATACCGCACTGGTGATGCATGCTTCCCCCAGTCAGACTTAGCTTGGAAAGCTGAATGATTTATAGTGAAAAAAGGGGGAATTTCGGCATCCCACAAGCACCCAGTTTAGTTAAACAGCATTTCAGGAAGAGTTGTTATCTGAAGGGAAGAAACAGGTCTAGAAATATTTTGTTTTCCCTATAGACATTGTCTCTGTGGCTTTTTATTGGTTTTAAATAAATATGCTGTTCAAGTGAAGGAAAAGTTGTTTTTATTTAGCAGAAAAAACCTTCTGTTCACACAAAGACCCAGTATAGAACTAACACCCCCCCCCCATACACAAATCAGAACTCAATGGTTCACTGAAAAGCCCTACCACTCCATCACAGGACACAAGTAATTCCCAGTGAAGCCTATGAGTTACTCGTACCTTGAAGCATGAGAATGCACAGGTTAATAGGGCATCTCATTTTGAATAGACCTGTTTTTTGCATCTGAGTTAGCAATAAGTTGAAGCATCAGTGGTTGTGAATTTTCTGTTTTCCCCACCTAAGCATGACTTTACATAAGAAATAAACCAAGTGTGTGCACAGGCGCCAACTTTCCTTGGCGCCGGTGGGTGCTCATGCCCCACCCCTGGCCCCATCCCCTCCCAGCCCCGTTGGACTTCTCCTCAAATCTCTGCTCCGGCCCTGCCTTTTCCTCGAGCACACCACGTTCCTTCTCCTCCCCCTCCCTCCCACCGCTTACAGCTGTTTGGTGGCACAAGCGCTGGGAAGGAGGGAGTAGAAGCAGGATTCAGTGGCGTGCTCAGGGGCAGAGACGGAGGTGAGCTGGGGCAGGTTGGGGAGCTGCCAGTGGATGCAGAGCACCCACCACTTTTTCCCGTGGATGCTCCAGCCCCGGAGCACCCACAGGATTGGCACCTATGAGTGCGTGTGTGTATGTGTGTGTATTGAAGCTTCTGCGAAAGCAAAAGAAACCTCTTCTAATGGGATCACCACCGCATTAAAATACATCAGAGTACTGAATCTGACTGCTGGGACAGATTCCATGTCCTTAGTCATTTAGTTCAGCCTTCTTCCCAATCTCCAAGAGTGCCAGAATTTACTTACTATAAAGAATCCAAGTGCTGTGGCCGCAGACACAACTACTATCTAAACGACACACACATCCTAGTGGAGGCTTGGCTAGAACCCTGCTCCTTCAATTCCAAAAAATTAGGCCTTTACCACTTGATCTTAAAAGACAAATCAAGACTGAATGCTTTTCTGCGAGAGATCCTTTGTCATGATGGACCTCAATGACCTGTTTGATAGAGAGACAGATTAGATTATATTCTGTCTTTAAAATCTCAGCATGCTGTGGTTGGTAGCAGTAGCAGGCCCTATATCTTCTGTTGCCAGAGACTACAGAATACCATTTACTCACTCATAGACACAAAGCTAGTAAATTACACTTTCTCCATCCATTAGACAAAGTGTATCTTGAACTTTTGAGGTTCACTGTACTTCAAACACAGCAGTCAGGTGCCAATCTAATGAAGAAACATCTGCACACACAAGATACAATTACCACCCACCCACCTACCCACTTTCTCATTCATTCTTGGGAAGCCACGACCGGCACCAGGGTTGCCAATTTTGGTTGGACATATTCCTGGTGACTTAATCCCATGAGATAATCTTTAATTAAAGATTAATCTCTAATTCCTGGAGACTCCAGGCCAATCCTGGAGGGTTGGCAACCCTAACTGGTGGTTCTGCTCCAAAACCACAGGGCTTTACCACTTCAAGTAAAGAAGAAGGTCAGTAACTGCTTCCATTACGTTATCCTCCTCTCTGCGGGCCACTCAGCAGAGGGCAATGTCACTCCTACAGCCAATACAACACTTTACCCTAGATGTTTAAACATTAAATGCAATTTATTCAACACCTGTAGTGATAATGCTCTTTTTTGCCTCTTTCACAATTACTTGTAAATGGTTGGTTGCTGTTTAAGTTATGTATTGCTATCTACATGATCATTTCGTTCTGTATTGCACAACACACTCACTCTCTCTAATGGGGATTGAGTTCTATGTATCTTACGGTTTTATAGTGCTGTCCATCAGTATAGTATCTGAGTGTCCTCTATGCAAAATCCATATCAACGGCAAAGTCCTTATTATGTATAAACACTGCATTCGATACATGTAGAATTTGATGTGTATGTACATAATAATGGCCCTACTGGCTCAGATCAAAAGTTTATCTAGCCCAGTATCCTGTCTTCCGACAGTTGTCAATGCCAGGTGCCCCAGAGGGAAAGAACAGAACAGGTAATTATCAAGTGATCCATCCCGTCGTCCATTCCCAGCTTCTGGCAAACAGAGACAAGGGACACCATGCCTGCCCATCCTGGCTAATAGCCTGTCATAAACAGATAGCTAAGGGTTAATGTCTCTTTCACCTGAAGCACCTGACCAGAGGACCAATCAGGAAACCGGATTTTTTCAACTTTGGGTGGAGGGAAGGTTGTCTCTGGGTCTTTGTTTTCTGTCTGCCTGCTTTCTCTGAGCTTTGGAGAAGTAGTTTCTGCTTTCTAATCTTCTGTTTCTAAATGTAAGGACAAAGAGATCAGATAGTAAGTTATATGGTTTCTTTTCTTTGGTATTTGCATGAATATAAGTGCTGGAGTGCTTTGATTTGTATTCTTTTTGAATAAGGCTGTTTATTCATATTTCTTTTAAGCAATTAACCCTGTATTTTGTCACCTTAATACAGAGAGACCATTTTCTTTTTTATATAAAGCTTTTATATAAAGCTTTCTTTTTAAAACCTGTTAAAGTTTTCTTTACTGGGAAATTTCAGGGAAATTGAGTCTGTACTCACCAGGGAATTGGTGGGAGGAAAAAATCAGGGGGAGATCTGTGTGTGTTGGATTTGTTAGCCTGATTTTGCATTCCCTCTGGGTGAAGAGGAAAGTGCTTTTGTTTCCAGGACTGGGAACGGAGAGGGGGAGTCACTCTGTTTGGATTCACAGAGCTTGTGTCTGTGTATCTCTCCAGGAGCACCTGGAGGGGGGAAGGGAAAAAGGATTATTTCCCTTTGTTGTGAGACTCAAGGGATTTGGGTCTTGGGGTCCCCAGGGAAGGTTTTTTCAGGGGGACCAGAGTGCCCCAAAACACTCTGATTTTTTGGGTGGTGGCAGCAAGTACCAGGTCCAAGCTGGTAACTAAGCTTGGAGGTTTTCATGCTAACCCCCATATTTTGGACGCTAAGGTCCAAATCTGGGACTAGAGTTATGATATAGCCATTGATGGACCTGTCCTCCATAAACTTACCTAGTTCGTTTTGAACCCTGTTACAGTCTTGGCCTTCATAGCATCCTCTGGCAAGGAGATCAACGAGTTGACTGTGCGTTGTGCGAAAAAATACTTCCTTTTGTTTGTTTTAAACCTGCTGCCTATTAATTTCATTTGGTGACTCCTAGTTCTTGTGTTATGAGAAGGAGTAAATAACACTTCCTTATTTACTTTCTCCACACCAGTCATGATTTTATAGACCTCTATCATATCCCACCTTAGCTGTCTCTCTTCCAAGCTGAAAAGTTCCAGTCTTATTAATCGCTCCTCATATGAAAGCCATTCCATACCCCTAATCATTTCTGTTGCCCTTTTCTGAACCTTTTCATACATATATATATTAAATATTATGTATATAAGCTTTGATGTGAAGATTTACTAAAGTAAATAATTGTGTGTAAGAGTTGTTTAAGAATGCTGAATTGTTTGAGAGCTAGCAGTATGTGGTTTATTGGTTGCATACCTGAATCAGCTCCAGTGCAATGTTTTATGAACCACTCAAAGTTTACTGTCAGGCTTTCTTATGCCCTCGTAAATCCTCGACTGAAACACAACCCTGTTAATCAGCCACTCATGGTTTATTATTTCGTTTCTCAACCCTCCCTTATCCCTCTGCTCAGAGCCAGGGCTGATAGAAACCACAGGTGCGTGCTACATGTGGATGTGGGGACTGCCAGATTTACAGTTATTACTAAAACACATAAATTGGTGAATGGATCAGCAAACATGCTGCATTATACCAACTATCAGGTCACATATATCTTATGCTGTTAGCAAGAGATACAGTGGCTATAGAATAGTTAGCCAGTTTTTCAGGGAGAAATGTCACAAAACTAGTGTCAAACACAGTGGATTCGCAAGTGTAATTCCTAAGTGAACAGCATCTATTTTGTTTTAGTGGCCCACTTTTCACCTTGTACTTGTATGTGACAGTCAGATCACCATAGTCACTGTTACACAACTCTTGCAGCATTCTGAGCACCAGAAACACACTGCACTTCTCTCACTCACAGATTGGGAGTATGAACAGTTACAGAAATGCGGAAGGCCAGACCCCCAAACTGTGTAAACAAGCACAGTGGAGCTGCCATCATTTGCACCAGCTGAGGCTCTAGCCCAGAGAACACAGCACAGTAATTAGCATGCTAAAGTCACAGCAAGATTTGCCATGCAATTTCCCTGCCACTCCAAGAACTTGGATAGGAGAGAACCTACTATTTACCTAGAAAACAAAACAAGAAGCTAATAGAGTCTGAAAATGTATCTGAATGTGTAGTTCTAATATCAACTCAAGGTCAGTTTATCATTAAACCAACCAGTCATTGTTCCTTAAATCCTCATAGACCATGCGTGTGCTTGTGTATACATACAGCGAGGATTTAAAGGAACAATGACTGGTAGCTTTAATGATAAAACTGATCTTGAGTCGATATTAGACCTACACATTTAGATACAGTTACTAGTTAAGATCCCAGACAAAAACACAAAACACACACAAAATCTACCACTAGAAAACCTGCCTTTCATAGCTCCATGGACCTTTGCCTGTGAGAGAGATTTAGTGCTGGAATCCAGCTAGATTTGTTATACGGAACAAATAGTCATTTTCTTGTTTTTACACAATGACAAAAGTGCTTGATGCCAATAATTTATTCATTCATTCATATGTCCACCAGAATAGGATCCCCGCATTACAACAGTCATATTACAATGCAAGGCAGTCTCGAGTAGATTACTAGAGCTGCTTTAAATTAAACAATACTTTATCTCCCCTTTTCCTCCCAGCCCAGACACAAAAATCACAGTTTGACAGAAATAAAGCTAGGACATGCATATGTTATTCACTATCCAGAAAATCCTTCTAAATGAGGAGTGGCTGAAGATTCAATTCTCCAAGGCAACTTGTTCCAAGTAGTCTGTGGCAGAGGATAGTCTGTGACAATGCCGAATAAAAGCTCAGATTTAAGCAATCACTGAACTGTTAAAGTGAGCACAACTACAGACACAATCTAAAACACTGTTGGATACTATTTGGTTTAATTCCTGCTCATGTAGGTGCATTGTCTACCCATACACACACACCAGGCCATACGGCTGGCAGTTGAGATTTGCAGAGGCACTAGAGCGGATGTTCCCTCTCTATTAACAGAAAGGAGCTGCTGGCTGTGTGTTCTCCATGAAGAGTCTTTGGCAGTTGCTCCTCCCTGGCTCCATGAGAGCTCAGACTTGTTTTCCTTCTGGGAAGGCTGTAGAGCCCTTCTGTCTCCACTCTAGGCTTTTTGAGGTGTTTTTAGGACTGGATGGGTCTGCATGGGTGTGTATTTGTGGTAAGGAGGGATGAGATGTCCCTTCTATAGTACTGTGTGATATATTTTCCTTTCTAGGGTGGATGCCCAGGTAAGGAATGGGTGCCTGGAGATGCTTTATTTACTTCACATATTCCCTCAAAGCTATAAAATATTATCCATACTGTCCCTATCTGCACCCCCAGAGCATGAGGCTCTGAGAGAGCTGTGCTGTGCTGAACCCAAGGACTAATTTGCAATCATTGTGGACTTACAAGAATGACTTGACACTCAAAAGATGGCCTCAGACTCATGGGATTTCCTCTTGGGTCTTGGGACATCCAGAGGTCTGGGGAGTCTCACATCCTGCCAAATCCATGGAGGGTAAACTCTAGAGACCTCATGGAATGGTATAATAGAACCCCAGAGTTTCCTTACCATTATTTGAGTGTTTGCCCCAAAGGGAGAATCGGGCTGTATGGAAATATGGGAACTAAACTAATACAGGAAAGACAAGGTAGAACATTTGCATTGGTATATGCACTGGACCATGGCTAGTGATCAAACCTTTTCCGATTACCCAAACTAAACAAGTTCCCCATCTCTTACTCCTCAATTTACAGTTTCAGAGGTTTCCAACACAGTTGCTTTTTAATTGTGATTTTCGAGTAACCCACATCACCATTCCCCCTCCACAGTTTATGTTCCCTCAGCATTAAATAACCTGTTCTGAGTCTAGCAGTTGTATAGCCTCTTTGCTAACCTCATATTCTGAGATGTGCAATGCATCGTGGGGTGTATAGTGTGAAGTCTTTATAGAGTTCTGGACCTACATAGTTACCAGAGAGGACCAGGATATGTTGCAGCGGAGAGCTTAATAAACAGAGGAACTTCCTAGTTAGTTACTGTTTAAAGCTTGGCTCTTTGGGTTATAACCTCACCCTACTAGTGCCAGGAATGAGTGAATCCCTCTCCCCAAAGAAGGAATAAAGGAAAGAACTGACCTCCAGAGAGGTGAGTGTGGGGAAAGTGGAAAATCAGGGAGAAGACACACAAAAGCAGCAGCCGGAAGGAAACAGAGCTTGGGTTCACCGCAGTAATGAGCCCATAGCACAAATGGCTCTCTTAGAGAAGTTTAATTTTGGCAACTCAGGCAGCTGACCTTCCTAGAGCCGAAGATCTGAGTGTTTCTGGATGGCTTCTGGTTTACCTGCGAAAGCACAACAATGCCAGATAAATGCCCTCATATTTGCCATGGGTGATGCTGCTGACGATATCCTATGTGCCCTACCCTTCACTGATGAGGAAAAGAAAGAATACTTCAGATTGAAAGAAGCGTTTGATGCCCATTTCATAGGCAGATGGAGTATTATATATGAAAGGGCCAATTTAACAGGAGATGCCAGGAAAAAGGGAAAACAGCAGAGACTTTTATTATTGCAGTTCATAGTCTTGCTTGAACATTGTAAATATGGAACACTAAAAGGAGGACTAACTGGAGTGAGAACAGTTGCTGGTATAAGAGATACAAAGTTATCGGCACGGCTTCATTTAGACCCAGATCTCACACTAGAAAAAGGTACAGGCAAAGTGAGAATGTAAGAAACCATAAAGAAACAGTAGTGTGACTTACTTGCTAGAAGCATAGGGGAGAGGGCATCAGATAGTAGTGACACAGTAAAGAGAAAAGTCACAGCTGTGAAAGGAGAAGTCAGACCAAATTTATAACATAAGAACAATGCACAACTAGCGAGTGGGAGACTAACGAACCTTAATAGACAGGAAAGCTTGGAAAAGCTGGGGAAGATGTGGCAATAAACCAACCCAGGTTTGGCAACAATGCAAAAGAGGCAGAATGTAGGAGATGCCACAAAATGGGACATTTTGCAATAGCGTACAGGTCACCAAGAGCAGTGGCAGCAATCCAAGAGGGAGTGTTATCAGATGACAATGAGTCTATACTTCCAGAGACACCCTCAATAGAACCTACAATACCTTGGTAGATGGGTATGGAAACTGATACTGGAGCAGCAAATAAAAAAAAAATTAGAATTGATCCTAAGGTGGAGATTGCAAAGAACAAATAAAATTGTATATGAGACTAGTATCAATACATTGGATATTTGTGACCAGTTCCTTGGGAACTGGAGAAAGAACAGAATATATGTAATACAAGAACCTGACAACTCCCTTACTAGTGTTGCCAGCAATACAAGGGCTACACCTAGCAGAGAAACTGGAATGCAATAATAGCAAAAAGCAAGCTTTACAGGAGGCATATCCACCTATCTTCTCAGAACTAGGAGAGCTTCAGGGGAGTACAAAATAAAACTGGTGCCATCAGTGACTTCTTTTGCTCTCGCAACCCCATACTGCTTCCTTATACCTTTGCTAAGAAAAGTAAAAAAAAAAAAAAAAAAAAAAGAGAGTGAATGGAAGATATGGAGGTTATTTCCCAGATAGAAGAACCCTGTGATTGGTGCCAGGATGGCTATAATACAAAAGCCCAATGGTAAAACCCAGATTCGCTTTTACTTTACACAGCTTTAAAAAAGTTTGTGCAGAGAAAGACATATGCGTCGCACGGTAGACCAGACATCAGCTTGGTTATCAGAAGCTAAAATCAATTCAAAGTTAGATAGTACAGTATGCTTCTGGCAAAATTTCTCTTGTTAAAGAATACATACTGTTAACAACATTCATTACCTTGTTTGAAAGGTACTATTTCAGTCATCTTCCATTTGGCATATCTCAGAACCAGAACATTTCCAAAAAGAATGTCTCAGACTTGCCAGGCAGATGATATGTTGGTATATAGCAGAGATGATAAAATGCATTTAATAAATTAAAATCCATGGATGTTCCCACATGTTTTGGCACAATAACACCCAAGAACAGTGGCAGAGGATGCCTATTCATATAGTTTAGGAGCGGTGCTCACACAAAAGAAGCCAGAAGGAGATGAGAGACCCTTTGCATTCAAATCAAGAAGCCTGGCAGAAACAGCGCAGTGGTATGCTCAAGCAGGAAAGGAAGCTCTAGCGTTCACTTGGGCCTGTGCCTATCTGTTTGGCTTGAATTTTAACACAGAAATAGACCACAAGCCATTAGTGTCATAATTGGGTTCAAAACCACTGGATGATCTTTCACCTAGGATTCAAAGACTTCAACTACGGCTGATGTGATTTTCTTCCAGCGCTGGATACATATCCAGGAAAGCCTTCATAGCAACAAACACTAGCTACTGCCCTAACTGAGCAATTGCCAAAAGAAGAAAAGTTTTTAGTGAAACATATCAAAATCTATACTGACCTTGTTCTGGCAGAAATTATAGCATCTGACAACTGATTTTAGCAAGTTTGAGATGAATAACTAAAGGATTAAACTTGCCAGAAACTGACTCAACTCTGTCAAAGAGGGTCGGGTTGAAGGAATTGACTTCCATCTATATTGGCAGGACTGAAATGATCTTCACATGGCTGATGGCTTGCTTCTGAAAGGAT
Organism: Gopherus evgoodei; assembly: GCF_007399415.2. Taxonomy (NCBI): domain Eukaryota; kingdom Metazoa; phylum Chordata; order Testudines; family Testudinidae; genus Gopherus; species Gopherus evgoodei. Next base: position 16,010,813 of record NC_044332.1, read on the forward strand.
GGTGCATTCTTATCCCTACGGTATTTCAGAAAGAGATGCTCTCCAAAACCCAGGAGTGACTCCAAGGTACAAACAAGTGAAAGGCATAAGCAAAGACGGGAAGATGACAAAGGACAACTTTTCCTGTGGCACCGATACAGCTGAAACCTAAGAGGCCCAACCTGAATGAATTGCAAGGACAAAATGCTGAAATAAAAATTTAGCAGCAACAAAACTTCACTGTTTGGCACAGAACAAAAGGTCTACCTGAACTGAGACCAGGGAACAAAGTTTGGCTCAAAAGCTCCCAGACATTTGTAACTGTTTAGCGCTTAGCAGAAACTCCCAGATCCTACCTAGTGGAGATTTCAAAAGGAATTCTCTGGAGAAATCAGGTTCATCTTTAATATTTCCCAACACAGCAAAGAAGATATGTAATCTGCAGGTAACTCTGTCAGGAAATGACACCCCCCCCCCAAAAAAAAAAAAAAAAAAAAAAGGACTCCATGCACAAACTTTACAGAAGTGAGAAAGTGTTCTGGAAGATAATCAGATGCCCTCAAAAGATGTGATCTTTAGAATACCGCTCAGGACTATTTACATGCAATTGATGAAGAGACATAGTACGCCTCTACTCTGATATAACGCGACCCAATAGAACATGAATTTGGATATAACGTGGTAAAGAAGTGCTGGGGAAGGGGGTGCAGAGCTGCACACTCTGGTGGATCAAAGCAAGTTTGATATAACGTGGTTTCACCTATAGCGCAGGGTAAGATTTTTTGGCTTCCGAAGACAGCTTACTAGGAGAGAAAAAGGAACCTAAAGATGATTAAAGAAACTTTGGAAAAGCACCATCCACAAAACTTCTAAGGATAGAGACTCTGTGTCCAAGATCCATCCTTCCAAAACCTGAACTACACAGTCCTCTAGGCCCTAAGACTCAAGTATTAAAACCAATAGAGGGAAAAATTCTGAATACTGTGTGTAGAGTACATTCCCACTCATACAGCTGCAATGCTTGGTACTGGCAATAATAAAAGTCACATGTGAAGATATACCTATCTCAAAGAATTGGAAGGGATCTTGGTCATTGAATCCAGTCCCCTGCCTTCACTAGCAAGACCAAGTACTGTCCCTGACAGGTTTTTGTTGTTATTGTTTGTTGTTGCCCCAGATCCCTAAATGGCCCCCTCAAGGACTGAACTCACAATCTTGGGTTTAGCAGGCCAATGCTCAAACCACTGAGCTATCCCTCCCCTGCCCTGGTGCAGGGCCTAACCTGATTAGTGTTTGACCCCCTCCTTGTGACAGGAATCATCACTTGAAATGTGCAACCTGGATAGAATCTCAAAGCCTTACTCTTTTCAATAGCAGGGCACTATTAAATAATAAACTGTTTGTTTCAGTCCCAGTACTCACCCGTAAGTTAACCCAAGTGACAGAGGGCCTGATTCATCACGTTATGGCAGTGTTACGCTGGTGTAACAACTGAAATTAATGCCATTATCCTGACATAAAATGGGATTAACATAGTGGTGAATCCATTAACGGAGTTACATTATCACAAATCATCCTGATAGCCCTAAATTTCAAGACATTTGTATTTGCTCAAAGTTTAGGTTACTTAAAAAGCTGATAGGTTCCTCCTTCTCTTAACTCTACTGTGGTAGAAATGCCACATTACATAAGCTCCTTGAAAGTTTTGACAGAGAACCTATTTAATGTGCTGGTATCCCCTCCACCCCTCCTCTCAGCAGTGAGTTTAATGAGGCCTTTTCCAGCAGGGTTAGATGGCAAACAATTCTCTCTTTTAGTCCTGCGAACACAGAGATCAGTTGAGTACTGGGGAGGAGGGGAAGAGGTGGGGAGCAGACATGAGGAAATGGGAATCTCTCTCTTTTTTTCTGCATGTTCCTCTGAGCATTTGTAAAACTGGTAACAGTTCAATACTTAAGTGGGCCATTTAGGGACCTGGATCAAAAATCTGTCTGGGGATTGGTCCTGCATTGAGCAGGGGGTTAGACTAGATGACCTCCTGAGGTCCCTTTCAACCCTGATATTCTATGATTCTAATCAAGTCCAAGGGAAATGCAATAGGAGCTGGAAAAATCTGAAAAGAAAATGCAAATCATTTAAATTTAAGTCTTGGCAAAAACTTTCAGCCATCATTTTTTTTCTCCGAACCCAAGAAATCTCAGTGAAACTAAGACTTTTGTCCAAATGATTTCTTTCCTGAAACTGTGCATATTGAACTAATCCAGTGGTTCCCAATGTGGTGCCCACAGGTGCCATGGCGCCCGCCAGGGCATTTATGTGCACCCGCCTCATGCCCAGCAGGGGAGAGAAGCCAGGGCCCCGCATCTGCTGGGGACAGAGTACTCTGGGGCTGCAGGCTGCGGCTGCCGGTGTTCTCTATCCCTGGCAGGCGCGGGGCTGTGGCTTAAGCCGGAGAGAAACTGCGGCCCCGCGCCTGCCGGGGACAGAGAACTCCGGGGCTGCAGGCTTCATTCTATGTTAAAGTAAGAATAATAAATATATTTGGACCAGCAGTTCAGCAATGTTTTACTTTTTTAAAATAAATAAGATGAAAATTGTTTATGATATTTATTTTGTAAAAACTCCTTAATTTTTCTTACAGATAGATAAAAAAGAGCAAATTCACATGGTAAGGTGAAAGAGTAATTGCCGAATAATTTAATTAATACCTTTTACATGTAAAATTAGCCTTTTTATCTTATGGATTCATATATTATGTAATATTAAATATGATGTTTCTCGTATTATTTAATGTACAAATAAAAATAAGTCTTGAAAAATTGTTGGTGCCCACCACACTCTTCTGAAAACATGAATGTGCTACTGGCCACAAAAAGGTTGGAGACCACTGAACCAATCAAACAGAGTCGAAGAACATTCTTTGAAGGGGTTAATGATTTGCTCCATGGAGAAAGATTAAAGTCACCTCTGTTAGCTCCAGACTCGGCACCGACCCATATGCTTCACCAATGTTGTTATACAAAATAACATGAACAAAGTCTTTTCCTAATTACACATCAGGACTAGCCCTCTCCCCTGCCCTGGATTGCCCCTCTCTCCCTACAATGCTGCCCCTGGCTCCGATCCATCTGCATAGACTTGTTTAGATCACCGTTTTGCTGGGGTGACATTACACTTCCTGCCTTAGATCATTTTCTGCTATAAAGATAACTGTGCGGACTGAAATCCTCTCTTTAGTCATAGAACAGGCTTACATTCTATGCTACTGAACTCTGTTTTGCAGGAACCACTTCTGGGGGTGGAGGATTGCTGGACACTTCAATCATTTCCATCTGCTCAGAGACTGCCAATCTGGGAGACAACTGTGGGAGGGAGGGCTTTGTGATATGGCCACCTGGCAATCCTGACCTCTCACTGCATGCTCACGGCTCAATTCTCTGTAGCCCTGCTCCTTGTGTAACCATTTACCCCTGTGCAGACTAACTGCAAAGCCAATATAAAATGCTATTCTGATTTACTGGTGTAAATGAACGAATATGTTACAGCACAATGGAGAATCCTGCCTCTACATTCCCTCTCAGTTTATTTTCCCCTCTCACAAAGAAAGTGTTCTCTTCCAAATCTCTTTGATTTCCTTCTATTGGATTTAATTTCATTGGGCACCATCATTACACAGCTTACTGTACATTACACATAACTGCTTAAAACTGTAGCTCATAGTCCTTATTTATTATTTTTAATACAGTACCACCCGAGGACCCACTGAGAATGGAGTAATAGATGATCTGCATATGGGTTATATACTGCTGCCCATCACTAGAGTACCTGAATGCTTTTCATATAAAATTAACACCAAAGCCCCGAGTGGACCTGATGGAATCTCTGGCACGTCTCGTTTTTAGAGGTAAAACCTTTGCTTAGGATAGGGCTTTGATTATTTTTGTTTATTGGGTAGAAGGGGATGTCAGTGCTATTCCTAAAATGGAAATACTTTTTCAAAGAGGAAGAAGTCAGCCCCAGAGAGATTACACTTTAAACAAACAAAGCAATCCAGTATCCCATCATTCACATGGAAAGCTAACTACCAGATTTTCTATGCAGGAACTGTAGTTGCTTCCGTCTCTCTGTAATACCATATATATATCTTTGTCATAAACAGATAGTTAAGGGTTAATAGAACAGGAGTACTTCATGTCTCTTTTGACTGTAAAGGGTTAACAAGTTCAGTGAGCCTGGCTGTCACCTCACCAGAGGACCAATCAGGGGATAGGATACTTTCAAATCTTGAGGGAGGGAAGTTTTTGTGTGTGCTGTTAGTTTTTGGTGGTTGTTCACTCTGGGGGCTCAGAGGGACCAGACGTGCAACCAGGTTTCTCTCCAATCTCTTTGATACAGTCTCTTATATGTCCAGAATAGTGAGTACTAGGTAGATAAGGAGAGTTAGGCTTATGTTTGTTTTCTTTATTTGCAAATGTGTATTTGGCTGGAAGGAGTTCAAATTTGTATTTTGCTGAAAGGATTTCACTTTGGTACTTGTATACTTAGGCTGGGAGGGTATTCCCAGTGTCTATAGCTGAAAGACCCTGTAACATATTCCATCTTAAATTTACAAAGATATTTTTTACTGTTTTTTCTTTCTTTCATTAAAAGCTTTTCTTGTTTAAGAACCTGATTCTTTGTTTATTTATTCTGGTGAGACCCCAGGGGACTAGGTCTGGATCCACCAGGGAATTGGTGAGGAGAAAGGAGGGAAGGGGGAGAGAAAGGCTAATTTTCTCTTTGTGTTAGGATTACTTTCTCTCTCAGGGAGAGTTTGGGAGGGGGAAAGAGAAGGAGGGGGGAAGGTGAATTTTCCTCTCTGTTTTAAGATTCAAGGAGTTTGAATCACAGTAATCTTCCATGGTAACCCAGGGAGGGGAAGCCTGGGAGAGGCAACAGTGAGGGAAAGGATTTACTTTCCTTGTGTTAAGATCCAGAGGGACTGGGTCTTGAGGGTCTCCAGGCAAGGTTTTTGGGGGGGACCAGAGTGTACCAGGCACTGGAATTCCTGGTTGGTGGCAGCGCTACAAGTACTAAGCTGGTAATTGAGCTTAGAGGAATTCATGCTGGTACCCCATCTTTTGGACGCTAAGGTTCAGAGTGGGGGATTATACCAATGACATTGGTGTGCAGCATGTGGGATAGACAGATAAGATAAAATCCAAAACCCAGTGAGGTTTTTATTTCTCTCCCTGCTAGCTATCTGCAGGCAGACTGAGGTTTGGATTTAGAAGCAAAGCCAGAAGGATTTTTTCTTTTTCTCTTTCTCTTTCTCTGCTAGCTGTGTGTAAAGCAGGCTAGAGGAGATTGCTTTTAAAAGCAAAGGTCTGCAAGTTTTTTTGGTCTCTCCTTTCTGAGTACTCTGAAAGCAAAGGCATTAGGGTTTAACAAGGATCTTTGTTAAACAAAGGGACTCCAGTTGTGAGTCCCCATACACCAGCAAAACACATTTGCAAATGAATGGTTTTTTTTTTCCTTTCTAATTCTGTCGGGAATAGCTAGGCAGAAGGAGTTAAAAAAAGAAAAAGACTCTGTTGCTAAGCAACCCGAAGAAGGCAACAGAAAAGCAGCATTTCAGGCAGTAAACACCAGAAGGCACCCCAATACAAGAAAGCAGAAACCATGACTACCAAGGACACCCTGAAACAGGAACGGGCAAAACTGGAGGCAGAGGCACAAATCAAAGACGCAGACCACAAGCGAGACATGGAAAAGAAACAAAAAGAACTAGAAATAAAACAAAAGGAGATAGAACTGAGAGAAAAAGAAATAGAGCTGAGAGAAAGAGAAAGAGAGGCTGCCCATAGGAGAGAGCAGGAGATAAAAGAAAAAGAGAGGGAAAGAGAGAGAAAGCATGAACTGGAATTAGCACGGGCTAAACAGAATAACACAGCCAACCCTAACAACCCTTCTCCAGTTATTGTTCCACATCCCAAGAAATTTCCCACCTACAAGGCAGGTGATGACACTGAGGCCTTCCTAGAAAATTTTGAAAGGACCTGCCATGGGTACAGCATCTCTGAAGACCAGTACATGATAGAGCTGAGGCCACTGCTCAGTGGACCCCTAGCAGAGGTGGCGGCTGAAATGCCTAAGGAGAACATGAATGATTATAAACCAAGGCCAGAATCAGAATGGGGCTAACACCTGAGCATGCCCGTCAGAGGTTCAGAGCCCGAAGGTGGAAACAGATGTGTCATTCACCCGACACGCATACCACATTGGAAAGAATTATAATGCCTGGATATCAGGAGCCAATGTTAAATGTCTGGATGACATGCACCTCCTAATACAATTGGAGCAGTTCTTAGAGGGTGTTCGGGAGGAAACAGAAAGGTACATCCTAGATGGGAAGCCCAAAACTGTCACTGAGGTTGGGGAAATTGGAGCCAGATGGGTGGAAGTGGCAGAAAAGAAAAAAGCTACTATCAAGGGGAGCGAATATCAAAGGGGTCACACCGACAATAAACCCTATACCCGAGGGCAACCCAAGACCCCACCTGCAACCCCAGGAAAGCCGCCGACTCCCTATTCTCTCACCTCACCAATCTCCAGTTACCCACCTCGGCTCAGTTACCAGTCAGCTGGGAGATGCTTTAAGTGTAATTAACTGGGACATATAAAGGCCAACTGCCCCAAGAACCCCAACCGAGTGCAGCTCATTACACCACCATCACACCAAAGATCCCCAGGCCCAGATGCCACTCAAATACCCTTAGAGCGAAGGGAAATTTTGAGACTGGGTGGAAAGAAGGTTACCGCGTGGAGAGACACGGGGGCACAAGTGTCAGCTATACACCAATCCTTAGTGGACCCCAAATTCATCAACCCAAAGGCCCAAGTGACAATTTACCCTTTCATGTCACAAGCTGTAGACTTACTTACAGCTGAACTGCCTGTCCAGTACAAAGGCTGGTCAGGAAAGTGGACTTTTGCAGTCTATGACAATTATCCCATCCCCATGCTACTGGGGAAAGACTTGGCCAACCAGGTAAAGCGGGCCAAGAGGGTGGGAATGGTTACAAGCCAGGCAAGCCTCCAGACCCATCCCTGTTCCTGAACCATCCACAGAGGCCCCGTCTGTGTTAGCAGAGACCCAGACAGAGGTAGTGGACCCGGATCCCCTGCCAACAACTGCAACAGCCACAGTACTTCCAGTCCCAGACCCGGACCTGGAAACGCAACCAGCACCAGAACCATTGCCCGCACTGATGCCAGCGCTTGCAAACGCATCTTCAACCCCAAAGCCAGAGGGTGCCAGCGAGCCTGAACTGGCAGAAGCAGCAGACCACCATACCCAAGAGGCTCAGCCAGAGCCTGAAATACCACCTGGTGCACCAGCGGAGAGCGGTTCACCAGCCACGAAAACAACCCCATCACCTACATCGCTTCCAGAGGGACCAAGCCCAAGTCCACAGTCTAAGGAAGAACTGGTGTCTCCTGCCTCCAGGAAACAGTTCCAGAATGAGCAGGAAGCAGATGACAAACTTCAGAAAGCTTGGGCGGCGGCATGGAGCACCCCACCGCCTCTCAGCTCTTCTAACCAATCCCGGTTTGTTATAGAACAAGGGCTTTTATATAAGGAGACTCTTTCTGGTGGACACCGGGAAGACTGGCATCCATAAAAACAGTTGGTGGTTCCAACTAAGTACAGGGAAAAGCTCTTAAGCTTAGCCCATGATCGGATGATGGGCCATGTGGCCATGCTGGGGTGAACAGAACCAAAGACCGGTTGGGGAAGTCCTTCCACTGGGAGGGGATGAGCAAGGATGTTGCCAAGTATGTCCAGTCTTGTGAGGTGTGCCAAAAGTGGGAAAGCCCCAAGACCAGGTCAAGGCCCCTCTCCAGCCACTCCCCATAATTGAGGTCCCATTTCAGCGAGTAGCTGTGGATATTCTGGGTCCTTTCCCAAAAAAGACCCTCAGAGGGAAGCAGTACGTACTGACTTTCGTGGACTTTGCTACCCGATGGCCGGAAGCAGTAGCTCCACGCAACACCAGGGCTAAAACTGTGTGCCAGGCCCTAACAGACATTTTTGCCAGGGTAGGTTGGCCCTCCGACATCCTTATGGATTCAGGGACTAATTTCCTGGCAGGGACCATGAAAAACTGTGGGAGACTCATGAGGTGAATCACTTGGTTGCCACCCCTACCACCATCAAACCAATGGCCTGGTCGAAAGGTTTAATGGAACTTTGGGGGCCATGATATGTAAATTCGTCAATGAACACTCCAATGACTGGGACCTAGTGTTGCAACAGTTGCTGTTTGGCTACAGGGCTGTACCACATCCCAGTTTAGGGTTTTCACCGTTTGAACTTGTGTATGGCCACGAGGTTAAAGGGCCATTACAGTTGGTGAAGCAGCAATGGGAGGGGTTTACACCCTCTCCAGGAACTAACATCCTAGACTTTGTAAGCAACCTACAAAACACCTTCCAACACTCTTTAGCCCGCGCTAAAGAAAACCTAAGGGATGCTCAAAAAGAGCAAAAGGCCTGGTATGATAGACATACCAGAGAGCGTTCCTTCAAGGTAGGAGACCAGGTTATGGTCTTGAAGGCGCAACAGGCCCATAAAATGGAAGCATCATGGGAAGGGCCATTCACAGTCCAAGAGTGCCTGGGAGCTATTAAGTACCTCATAGCATTTCCCAATCCCTCCCTAAAGCCCAGAGTGTACCACGTTAATTCTCTCAAGCCCTTTTATTCCAGAGGCTTACAGATTTGTCAGTTTACAACCCAGGAAGGAGATGACGCTGAGTGGTCTGACGGTGTCTACTATGAAGGGAAAAGTGACAGTGGTGTGGAAGAGGTGAACCCTGGAACGTCTGCAGTGGCAACAGATCAAGGAGTTGATGCACTCTCCCGTGAAAGTTTCCCAGAATCAACTGGTTAAAAATTGTCCTTACAATGTAAAGAATCTTGTAGTTTTACATAATTAGTAGTATATGAAAAGGTGTATGTGTTTATTAATCTGTTTATTCTAAAGTTTTAGGGAGAAATCACTGCCAGTGTAGTTCCACACTGTCAGCAATTTGGGGGGCATGTCATAAACAGATAGTTAAGGGTTAATAGAACAGGAGTACTTCATGTCTCTTTTGACTGTAAAGGGTTAACAAGTTCAGTGAGCCTGGCTGTCACCTCACCAGAGGACCAATCAGGGGACAGGATACTTTCAAATCTTGAGGGAGGGAAGTTTTTGTGTGTGCTGTTAGTTTTTGGTGGTTGTTCACTCTGGGGGCTCAGAGGGACCAGACATGCAACCAGGTTTCTCTCCAATCTCTTGAATACAGTCTCTTATATGTCCAGAATAGTGAGTACTAGGTAGATAAGGAGAGTTAGGCTTATGTTTGTTTTCTTTATTTGCAAATGTGTATTTGGCTGGAAGGAGTTCAAATTTGTATTTTGCTGAAAGGATTTCACTTTGGTACTTGTATACTTAGGCTGGGAGGATATTCCCAGTGTCTATAGCTGAAAGACCCTGTAACATATTCCATCTTAAATTTACAAAGATATTTTTTACTGTTTTTTCTTTCTTTCATTAAAAGCTTTTCTTGTTTAAGAACCTGATTGTTTTTTTATTCTGGTGAGACCCCAGGGGACTAGGTCTGGATCCACCAGGGAATTGGTGGGGAGAAAGGAGGGAAGGGGGAGAGAAAGGTTAATTTTCTCTCTGTGTTAGGATTACTTTCTCTCTCAGGGAGGGTCTGGGAGGGGGAGAGAGAAGGAGGGGGGAAGGTGAATTTTCCTCTCTGTTTTAAGATTCAAGGAGTTTGAATCACAGTGATCTTCCAGGATAACCCAGGGAGGGGAAGCCTGGGAAAGGCAACGGTGAAGGAAAGGATTTACTTTCTTTGTGTTAAAATCCAGAGGGACTGGGTCTTGAGGGTCCCCGGGCAAGGTTTTGGGGGGAGGGGGGGGACCAGAGTGTACCAGGCACTGGAATTCCTAGTTGGTGGCAGCACTACAGGTTCTAAGCTGGTAATTGAGCTTAGAGGAATTCATGCTGGTACCCCATCTTTTGGACGCTAAGGTTCAGAGTGGGGGATTATACCAATGACAATCTTGTTATGCATAATTGTTATTCATTGCTAGGAATGGTTGCTGGGAGCCAAAAGCACAGAACAGATCGAGGATCTATATTATGTAAACGTTGTTAAAGTAGCTCTGTGTTTTATATGTTAGTATAATATTAAACCATACTATTCCACGAAAAGCTGTAAATCTGCTGAAACTGACACCATCCAGAGTGCTTATTACCAGGCAGAATTGTCATAAGGGATGGATCGGAAATGAGATTTCCGTGGAGAGTTCTGCTTCCTACTTTAAGACCTAACCATTCATTTTACTTATGCAGACGGTTTTAATGACTTGTCAGGATTGATGGCCTGGAAATTCTATCCACCTGCATGGTAGAGCCCATGCTGGATTTTTTAAGTTACCATAATTCCCCAACTCCTTATTATTATTTTTTTATAAAATAGACAAGAGTCCCTTCTATTTACAACATTTCAGCAGCAAAACACTGCCAGAGTGTTAAAAATCAACATATTTCTTTTTATGGCTTGATCCTGCCAGCTCCTAAGGGGTACTGCATATCTTCAGCTACTACTGATTTCAATTGGAGTTCAAAGAAGTGACAGCGACTTACAGGATCCAGCCATAGATGCCAAGTTACAAAGCACTAAGCAACTCCTTAACTTCAGGCACTTGCTTAAGCCCATCCCTATTCAGCAAAACACTTAAAACCAAGCGAGTGCGTAAAAGCATTGCTGATTCAGGGCTGTAATTCTACTTCCTTTTGGTTACATACTATTTCATCAAACTGTATTAATCATACAGTGCACAGACAGATTCACAGTAAACTTAGCCTTGCTTTAGGAAAATAAATGTTAGTAAAATGGAGTATTATATCCATAAACCTCTTACATGCAGTACATAAAAGGTGCTGATTGAGATTAGATGTTGGCAGCTGTCACTGAGCTGGTGTTAAAAGGAAATTTTATACATATTATGTTATTTAAGAGTTCTCATTCATTCAGGAAAAATTCACAACATTTGGGGGGGGAGGGGGAAGAGTAATGAACAAAAGTCCTGCCTAGTCTGAAGGCATATGTGTATTAATTAATGAGAGCAGCAGGTACAGTGCGTGCATCCATATACCTGCTAATTGCAATGCTAGATCCTCTTGTTCTGGCACACTTTTCAATTATGTATGAGTTCTTCCTTTCATTCTAGATTGTTATCGCATCCCTGTCCTCACAGCAGCACCTCCAAAAGCCCTGAAGAGGTGTTTCTCTCCCCGCTCCCTCCAATCAAAATGAACTGGATTTTGTTTAAGTTGTATGGTTTGATTTTATTTGGGTTCTCTCTTTTCTTTAAGTGTGGTGTTATTGCGGGTTAGAGAAGTGGTATTTGCATCCTGCTCTCTGCAGGCACTGAGGTTTGTGGTTTATCTGAACGTCTGAGGGTGAGGTCCTGACACAAGTTGACTTGCATAAAAAATGTGTGTAAGAAGCCTGATCCAAAGACAGCCTTTCCATTGACTTGTTGGTTTTGGATCAGACCCATTTTGTATACTGTAGTTCCCACAGCCTTTCCCCTGACTTCTGTCTCCTAATCTGCCCTGAGAGTTTGAGCTCTTCAGATCAGTGACCAGGCCTTCATGAGTGTCTGGAAAGGACCTCGCACATATAGTGAGCACTACTATAGACAAATAGCAAACAACAGCAACAACAACGGCTCTGATTCAGCGAAGTACATAGGGATACTCTCCTGACTTGGAACTAATAAAAGAAATACATTAACAAACAATAATAAATAAATGAATCAATAATAATAAAATAATAAAAATAATGTGTGCACCAATTGCTTAGAAAGCTGTGCCTCACAAACATGAATCCCACCCAGGAGGCTGATAATTCCACTGTCCCAGTAGCCTGAACTGGTATTTAACTGGAAACCAGTGAAGCGGGCACAGCATAGTGATCCCAGCAGCTTGTGCTCTTGAGCAGTTGGGCTGCAGTGTTCTGGACCAACTGTAGTGTTGCTAATGTTGGCAATGTCTTATTTAGGCATGGGGAAATGACAACAAACAAACATGTAGGACGTATGTACATGAATGGCCATGGTAAACCTGGAACACGACAAGAGGGGGACCAATGTTTTCAGCAGCCAGTGGCAGCCACAAATGGGAAAGGGACATTTGACGTGGCCTAGAACCAGCAAGGAGTCCAGGGTCTTGACAATCTGAAAGCAGACAGCCTCTTCCTCAGTGGGAAAGAGTATTAAAGAGGCGGGGAGTTCTTTGGAGTGCTTCCATTTTCCCACCAGCCTTCTGAGCTTCATCCAGTTGTTGATCTCAGCCAAGCTATTAAGTAGCAGCCCACTGTGGCTTTGTATTGTGAACACTAGACTTGTTGGTAGAGATCTTCAATGAGTAAAGTGTATGGATAATTCCTATGGTATTAATTGGTCAGCTACTGGTAGTTTAACCCCCAAACTCTTTTTAAATCAAGCCAAAACTGTACTCTGTGCAGAGTTTTACACACACACACACACACACACACACACACACACACACGATTTAAAGAACATTATTAAGTTTGCAATGTCAAGTGCTCAAAAGTTAGGAAATGCCAGAATTAAGGTTGCATTATTTACTGCACACTGTTCAAACCCTGCTCTGAAACCTGAATTAATAATTTTGCCCTGAGCTTTTTGATGATGCTCATCACTATAGTACCTGAGTTCTTCAAGACACGAATGAATTTACCCTTTAAGCTGAGAAGTGGTATTATCCCCATTTTACAAATGGACAGAATGAGGCACAGCGTCAAAAGCGTCCACTAATTCGGGTGCCCATTTTGAGCTGCACAGGACCTAACTTTTCAGAGTTCTTACCATCCTCTAGCACTTAAGATTTTTAAAACACAGTTCCCATCGACTTCAGTTCCAGCTTCAGTGTCCAGCACTTGTACATATCTGACCCCCTCAGGGAATTTACAGCAGAACCCACAACAACCTGTCAATTTCCTGATGATAATGGCACTTTTGCGAGATGAGAGCTGTTTTATTTTTATTTGTTTTCCCCCAGATGCTAGCTACCATGTGAGACTGTAGTGGAGATGCTTCATTTTCAGTGGCTGTCATCCCACGTACCCATCAAAGCAACCATGACAACACAACTGTTCTTTGAAGGAAACCTGAGCCAGTGGGACAGCAGCAGTGATTGAGTTGTGCTCAAACAGACCCCCGAAAAGCAACACAGGACATTGAAAGGGCCAGATTTTGGCTAGAACAGGCCAGTGAATTAATATAAAAGAGATTCCTTTTGGCAGCCACCAGAGACAAGATAGCAACATTTGAGGGAGAACCTTTCCTAGCTCACACAGGATCAGGCCGCAGAACAAGTGGCAGCTGAAGAAAAGGATGGGATTAGAGAGGTCACGGCTTTCAGGACTGTAATTGTAGCAAATTTACTTCATTTTACAACTCTTTATTATTAAATACCAAACAAGCTACTTGATAACACATCAGTCCACACCCATGCATCTTAACGGATTTTTTCCATAAATGTATCTTTTAAAGTAAGATTTTGGTCATGTTAAATTAGACATTGAACAAATGAAACGTGTCGTGTTGTATGTCATGTCACTTCAGAGCAGAGCAGAGCTAGGTCATGATAAACTGAAAAAGTTGACTCTGGCCTCTATAATGAGACAAAGCAAATTCCTGGATCTGAAACCCTCAAAGCAAAATCTGGACTCAGATCTGAATTTGGTATATTAGGGCACATCTCTGATATACTCAGGAGTATGTTGGAAGCACTTTGCTGTATCTAGCGACTGAATAAGTGACTCAACACTCAGTCAGCTCACATGGGGCCTCATTCTCTGCTCACTCACACAGGTGTAAATCAGGAGGAACTCCACTGAAATCACTTGAGTTGCAGCAAAGCAAAAAAGTGAGAGAATGAGGCCGACTGAATGGAAAATGCCCCCATGTGATGTTTTATGCATTACATAAAACATTCAACTCATTACAGACTCATAAAAACGTGTGGTTTATATCCCTTTTAAATAGTACTTGCTGTCCTCATAAAAAAAAGGACACAAAAAAGGCAGATGATATCAATTTCATGCACAAATGGGAAAGTGGATGGCTTTAGAGTTCACACTAAGTTCTGTGAGTGTCAAAGAAAGGATCAGAAATATATAAGCTGGGGAAAGGAACAAAAAGATACAGATGGGGAAATGTGAGTTGCAGAGCTGAAAGGAAAACATGCATCTAAAGATACTGTTACAGTCCCAGAGCCTGATTCTCAGTCCCAGCTCCATCCCTGCACTGCTCAGAGGGGGCACAGGCTGGCCAATCAGGCATTCCCTCAGCAGCAACTCTCAGCTGGGGAAAAGCCAACAAACGCAACTCCTTTGCCAGCTGCCAGTCCCTTCCCAGCAAAGAGAATGTGTTGCTAGGCCAGGTCTGGCCTGAAAAAATTCCCTCAACTATCCCACTCTGGTGGGTGGGTGGGTCAGCTGGTGGGGGTGATTTCTTTATGCACAGCCCAGCTTCAGCCATGCATTCCTCCTTCCTGTGAAGGAGTCAAGGCAGCACAGTGGAACACTGCAGCTTATTAGCAGGCCTCACCCCACCGACACATCTCCTCCTGTCTTGCATAGGGTGAGGAGACGTGAGGGCATCTTTTGAAGCTATGGTCAGGGGATGTGAAGCTGCCAGCCGCATGGTACAAATGCAATGAAGGAGACAACTGACTGGCTACTAGGGGACTGATAGTATTGGTGAACTAGCAAGTAGCTGGTTGAAGGCTGTGAATAGGGTAGAGCGGCCCATAATTCAGATTGCAGCCATGGCTTTGGCTGGCTCCTGCTACTGGTCCTGACAATGATTTGGCTCCTTAAAAAGCTTCTGGGAACCTCAGAATTTGCCCCAGAGAGCCCTTGATGTTTCTTACTTAGCTGAAGTAGCACTGTACGATGGGCTGCCGCCCACACAAGCACCAGTAAAGATGTGCTCCTTGAAACCTCCATTATTTCTCAAGCACCACACCCTCCTCATTTTCCCCACAGAGATCTCCTGAAGTGCTCCCCCTCCACATAAACAGCGCTCCTTATTCTTCTCCCTTGTGGAGAGTGTGCAAAATGACTGGAAGAAAGAAAAACACCACAGCTCAAGTGACCTTCAGTCATGGAAGAAAAACGACGGTTACTCACTTTTGTAACTGTTGTTCTTCGAGATGTGTTACCATATCCATTCCAGTTAGGTGTGTGCGCGCCGCGTGCACGCTTGTTGGAAGATTTTTACCCTAGCAACACTCGGGTGGGTCCGCTGGGCACCCCCTAGAGTAGCGTCGCTATGGCTCTGGATATATACCCCTGCCGACCCAACGGCCCTTCAGTTCCTTCTTGCCGGCTATTCTGACAGTGGGGAAGGAGGGTGGGTTTGGAATGGATATGAGTAACACATCTCGAAGAACAACAGTTGCAAAGGTGAGTAACCATCTTTTCTTCTTCGAGTGCTTGCTCATATCCATTCCAATTAGGTGATTCCCAAGCCTTACCTAGGCAGTGGTGTCGGAGTGAGATGTTGCAGAGTGCAAAACTGCTGAGCCAAAGGCTGCATCATCCCTGGACTGTTGAACTAGAGTGTAATGAGAGGCAAAGGTGTGGACCAAGGACCAGGTAGCTGCACAACATATCTCCTGGATGGGTACATGAGCCAGGAAGGCGGCAGATGAAGCCTGAGCGCTAGTAGAGTGAGCAGTGAGGTGGCTCAAGGAAACATGAGCCAAGGCCTAACAAGTACGGATGCATGCCATCACTCAAGATGAGATCCTCTGGGAGGAGACAGGTGGGCCCTTCATTCGGTCTGCCACCATGACGAAGAGTTGGGGGGGGTTACAAAAGGGTTTTGTGCGCTCGATATAAAAAGTGAGCACTCTACAGACGTCTAGGGAGTGCAACTGTTGCTCCCGTCGTGATGAATGTGGCTTCAGGAAGAAGACCAGAAGGAAGATGTCCTGGTTTACATGAAAGGGCGAAACCACCTTAGGAAGGAACGCTGAGTGTGGTCGCAACTGCACCTTGTCCTTGTGAAACATAGTACACGGTGGGTCCACCGTGAGAGCCCAAAGCTCAGAGACTCGTCTGGCCGATGTAATGGCTACGAGAAAAGCTATCTTCCAGGACAGGTATAGTAGCGAGCAGGTTGCTAACAGCTCGAATGGGGCGGATATGAGTCTGGTTAGAACCAGGTTGAGGTCCCAGGTTAGGGCGGGGCATCGTACTTAGGGGTATAGGTGCTCCAAGCCCTTGAGGAACCTAGAAACCATAGGGTGCGAGAACACAGAGCGTCCACTCTCCTCTGGGTGGACGGTAGAGATGGCCGCCAAGTGCACCCTCAATGATGATATCGCTAGGCCATGCTGTTTGAGATACCAGAGGTAGTCCAAATTGGTGGGGATCGAGGCCTCAGTGGGAGTGATATTCTGCATTTCGCACCAGCAGGAGAAACGCTTCCACTTGGCCAGATACGTTGACTGAGTGGAAGGTTTCCAGCTACCCTGGAGCACTTGTTGTACTGAGGCAGAGCAACGTAACTCGGACTGGTTTAACCACACAGCAGCCATGCTGTGAGGAGAAGGGACTGCAGGTCTGGGTGGAGAAGTCTGCCATGGTCCTGAGTTATGAGGTCTGGGCGAAGAGGCAGGGTAGCTGGGTTGGCTATCGACAGGTCAAGCAGCATGGTGTACCAGTGCTACCTGGGCCACGCTGGAGCGATCATGATCAAGTGAGCTCTGTCCCTGCAGAGCTTTATCAGGACCCTGTGAACCAGCGGGAATGGTGGAAAGGCGTAAAGCAGTTGGCTCGTCCATGGCATCAGGAAAGCATCCGAGATCGAGCCCGGGGAGAGGCCTTGGAAGGAGCAGAACATCTGGCATTTCCTGTTCTCGCGGGAAGCGAAGAGGTCTATACGGACAAAGCCCCACTTCCCTTCACCTTGGGGATTAAGAAATAGCGGGAGTAGAACCCGTTCCCCCTTTTGTCTTCTGGTACTTCCTCTATGGCTCCGATGATAAGGAGTGTGCGCACCTCCTGTAAGAGGAATTGCTCGTGAGAGGGGTCCCTAAATAGGGACAAGGGTGGGGGGTGGAAGGGAGGAGGCGAAATAAACTGGAGATGGTACCCAAGTTCCATCGTGCGTAGGACCCAATGATCTGAAGTTAGCTGGGATCACGCAGGGAGGAAAAAGCAGAGGCGGTTGGAAAAGGGAGGTGTAAAGGATCCTGGAAAGGAACTGGTATGCCATCCTCGGGCGCACCTTCAAAAGTTTGGCTTTGGGACTGTAGGTGGTTTGAAGGGACCTTGATTCTGGCCCCCTTGGGATCCAGACCGCCATCTACAATTGCCTCGGCCACGTCCTCTGCCGAAGTCCTGTCTCGGTCTAGGTGGGGGATAAGGGCGATGAGGCTGGGGACGGAAGGACCTGCACTGACTCACCGGGGTGTGCATCCCGAGGGAACGCATGGTGACCCTGTTGTCCTTAAGGCTCTGCAGCCTGGGGTCAGTCTTTTCAGAGACTAGACCTTGACCGTCAAAGGGCAGGTCCTGTATGGTGGTTTGTAACTCAGGCAGAAGGCCTGAGACCTGAAGCCATGATATCTGCCTCATGGCAACACCTGAAGCCAGGATTCTGGCTGCGGAATCAGCTGCGTCCAGGGAGACCTGGAGAGAAGTTATCGCCACCTTCTTCCCTTCCTCCAAAAGGGCAGCAAACTCTGGGTGGGAGTCTAGGGGAATGAACTCCTTGAATTTCTCCACTGCCGTCCAGGTGTTATAATTGTACCTGCTGAGCAGGGCATGCTGGTTTGCCACCCTAAGTTGGAGGCCCCCAGTAGAGTATACCTTGCGGCCCAATAAGTCCATGTGCCTAGCCTCTTTTGATTCTGGGGCAGGAGCTTGCTGGCCATGTTGTTCCCTTTCATTGATTGATTGCATGACGCATGTACAGGTACTCATACCCCTTAGAGGGTTCTATGTACTTCCGCTCAACTCCCCTGGCACGGGCGTAATAGGTGCTGGAGATTGCCAGATGGTATCGGCGTTTGCTTGTATCGTGTGGATAAACAGCAAGGCCACTCTTGCGGGGGTGTCAGCTGACAGGATATCCACCACTGGGTCCTCTATTTTCGAGACCTCCTCCACCTGAAGATTCATATTCAGGGCCACCCGTCTCAGGAGGTCCTGATGTGCCCGCAGGTCAATTGGAGGAGGGCCCAAGGAGGATGTCCCCGCCACCACTTCATCTGGAGAGGAGGAAGAGGAAAGGCCAGGGACAAGAGGGTTCTGCGTGGGCTCCTGTTCTTGAGCAACGTCAGTCTCAGGTGGAACTTGAGACACTGTCAGCTGAATGAGAGCCTCCTCTGTGCCCGCGGGAGGGGGGCGGCTGACCATTGCCTCTGGTATCCGGTGTTCCGATGGTGCGGAGCGGGATGGCATTGGAGGCACACCTAGGGTTTGATGGTATGCCCAAGGTGTCCAGAATGACCACTGGTCAGATCCCTGTTCCTGGGTCTGGGTCTCCTGAAAGGCCAGGCAACGATCTTGTGCACAGGAAGCATAGTCCACGTGAGAAAACACAGATGTGTGACGAGATGGCTAAGGAGGTGCTGAAAACCCCTGGGAAGGGTCACGATCTCTAAATGACCCTTTGCCTGTATGGCACTGGAGAGCGGTACCGGTTACCATACCGATATCCGGGAATGAGATCATGACCTGCAACCGGAGCGGTGCTGGGAGGTCGACCGGGATCTGGAGCCTCAACATCGAGAGCGGCTGCAAGAGGCGCGGTACCGGGAACGGTACCGGGAGCTGGATCGGTGCCGAGAGGAGTGGGCCGGTGAACAGGACGTGAGCGGTGCCGCGAGTGCGACCGGTACCGAGATGGAGAGCGGTGCCGGGACTGGGATCGGCGATGGGACCGAGAGCACCGGTGAGACCGTGATCATGATCGGTGCCTCTCGATGGTGCCGACAGAGGGTGGCCTCAGCAGGGCAGGCTTGCCTATCGATTGAAAGACCCTCACCGGCGATGCCGGGGGTTGAGGCAGCGCAGACTTCATCAGGGCGATCAGCTCCCTCGCCGTAGAAAAGGTCTCCGGCGTGGAGAGAATTGTGAGCTCAACCACGGCACGCTCCGGGGATCTTTCAGGTGCCGGACATGATGGCCCTTGCAGGACCGGAATCGATGTTGCCGAAACTGTCGAGCACGGTTTGAAGCCCGGTGAACCGGGCATGGGGCCCAGTATCGGGTGCGAGGAAGGGGCTAATCCCCGAACCCGTCAACTATATACACTAACTATAACAAAGAAAGAATAAAACTAAGGATAACTATAGAATTTACAACTATATACATGAGAATTAATAAAAGAACTACGAGTAGCTAGGGAGGTGGAGATCAGCTAAGCCGCGCTCCACTGTTCCAACGATCGACATGGGCGGTAAGAAGGAAGTGAGGGGCGGTTGGGTCGGCAGGGTTATATATCCAGCGCCATAGCAGCGCCTCTCCAGGGGGCGCCCAGCCGACCCACCGAGTGTTGCTAGGGTAAAAATCTTCTGACGAGCGTGCATGCGGCGCACGTACACCTAATTGGAATCAATATGAGCAAGCACTTGAAGAAGAATTGGATTTCTGATTTCTGAGAACAAGGAAAATGTTAGGGTCTGGGTTTGTTTTGTTAACGGAAATTAAATGTTATAGACAAGGGTCCAGGCATGTTACATTCGCACCATTTCAAAGCTTCAAATGTTTGTGCTAGAACAGGGAAGAAATAGGCTTTGTGTGAGTATAACATTCCTGTCTCTGGTAATAATTTAGATACTTTTTCCAATCACTGACATGTAATCTGGGTTTCCCAATACAAGAGGAAAGGGATAAATAATATACAGAACTATTCATATGGCAGTCTCAAAGCTCTGCACAAATTATAGGAATGTTGGAACTTCCACAGTGAATCAGACCAGTTATCCCTCTAGCCCAGTATTCTGCCTGCAACAGTGGCTGGCCCCAAATGCTTCAACAGGTAGCAGCTATGTGAATACATTGTACATGCTGTTCTGCTCCCTTTGAAAGTCCACTGGCCCTGAAGGACGCTAACGTTCTTTGTACAACTTAGGTGGAATTAAAATGGAATTCCGTCTGCACAGCAGGAAATCCCTCACAGAATAGGTAGACTTTTAATTGGACATACAGCAAGCATCAACACTCAGAGTGTGCTCTGGCTTCAGCCTAGCAAAACACTTAAGCACGTGCATAACTTTAATCATATAAATAGTCCCACTAAGATTATTTGTGCTTATAAATTAAGCATGTGCTTAAATGCTCCACTGGATCCTCTGTCTTTCTGAAACGATGGGAAATAACGTACTGTCCATTTGCAGTGCAGTGTTGTTATATATTCATACACTAACTTTGCTACTTCAAAAACAAATGCCTTCAAACATTCTTCATGAATCACTAACAACATGGGTAATTAGAAATTTTCAAACAGTTATTGGGGGGGTTATCGGAGTACAAAATGAAATTTAGAAAGCATGAAGTAAATTTCAGGTTCCAAGATTTCAATAACAGCTCCAGGAGTTGTTATGAAATTTACCACACATACCAAAATAATTGCTTCTGGGCTGAAGCCTAGCATGAGAAACTTCAGCCCAAAAGGTAATTTACAATCAGTTTACTAACATTGGGGATGATTCACAGCAAACACCATTTTCACCTTTCCTCCAAGCAGTTCCCTTTGGAACTCTCATGAATAATATTTTGCGTTCACTATACAAACATCACATGCTTTATAGCATTTTCTATTGTGTAAATTCAACTCAATCTGCTTGTGCAGCAATGGACCCTCTAGCTGTGCCTGGTAAAAACATGGAAATGCTGATGTCTTTTTTTTAATCTCAAAAAACAAACAAACAAACAAATAAATAAAAATAAAACAGTGCAATACTGTGATGTCAGCTCAAAGTCACTCTCTTCTCAACCTCCCCAGGTTTTCGTTAGTTCTAGTGCTTTACTGTAACAGAAAAACTTTGCCAATACTTAATTTGAGGAAGCTATTCATCAGGGCATCACACTAGCATCACACATAAGCACATGCTTAACTTTCAGAACATGGGTTGTCTCTTTGAAGCAATGTGACTACGTATTTGCTTAAAGTTAAGCATGGGTTTAAAAGCTTTGATGGATCAGAGCTTAAAAAAAGGTAGAAGATAAAGGATAGCCTGGCAGATATTTACAAGTCAGATAATGTGCAAGGACTTGATCTAATGGGAGGAGGATTTAATTGTTGTCAGATCTGACTTTAATGGGTTTTGGTTCAGGCACTATCATGGTTGCAAATCTTAGTAATTACACATCTAACTCCCTTATTGTGGGTGCAAACCAGGTAACTTAGTGGTTACATGTCAGATTATGATTCTTCATTCTGTCTGTGGTGCCAAAAATACAGGCCCAGTTTTTGAAGGAACATGTTAAAGTTGATCTTCTGGCTGGCTAAGAAAGAAAGAAAGAAAGAAAGAGAGAGAGAGTCAAATTCACCGTGGGTGCTACGGGATGCATTGACTTCAATGGAAAAGGATGAACTGGGTCTTTTATCACATCTGAAGATGTGGCTTTAGGAGCCAGACTAAAAAAACAACAACCTGTGGCCTGGGGGTGGGGGCAGGGAGGGTGAGGTGCAGAAAAGAACAACATTTATGTATTTATTTTATTATCTGAATGAAAAACACAATGCTCTAATGTTTGTAGCTCCTGTCTGGGAAACAGTACATGTCACTAAATTGATACGCCTTCTATTAGTCTTCTATGTTTCTGACAATGAAGGTGCTATCCAAGCAAGATTTCAATTAACCTAAAATAGTGTCCATGTCCCAGTCTCCAGCATGACAATGAATCTTCTCTTGAAGGGCTCAGAGAATCCTAAAGCTCTCTAAGAAACAATCTATGGAGACGGGCTTTCAGCACCTCCTATCCTACAGCCAGACCCAGCTACCAATGAAGCCAACGGAAAACTCCCAATGACTTCAATGGGAGTTGGATCTGACCTAAATGACCATCTCTACTACCTTTTTTAACTCTTACTTGGGATTAATTTCATTTCCTCATTTCTCTGTAAATTCAGATCTCCTTCTCCATGCTAATTTACATGGTTCTTTCAACCCCTGCATTCCTCAGGGGAGATCTTCAGTTGGTGTGAATCTGTGCAGCTCCATTGCCTTGAGTGGAGCTATACCAATATAAACCAGATAACATTGTGGCCCATCACTGAGGACCAGATACAGCAAACGCTTATGCACATTCATAACTTTACTCATATAAGCAAAAATATGCATGTTCATAACCATCTGAAGGATTGGGAACAAAATTATTTATGCTGCAAGAACACGGAACTGTTTGGTCACCACCATTGCCCAACATCTATAAATACAGTGGCCAAAATTCCTCTCATTTCTACTGCCCTTAGCTCTGCTGATGCCTCTTGTATTACAGGGCTTAAAAACCTACATCGACTTTAATCAGACCACACATTATCCTCACGCCTTTATTCGTGTTTTTTGCACACTGTAGATTGGTTGGAGTGTAATAAACGCTATGTTAATAGAATACCAGGCAGAAGTATGCTTTTAAGAAAGAGAAAGTAACTGGAGAAAAGAAGATAAAAATAGAACTGGCTGGAAACCAGAAACCACAAGAGTTGGCTTACAGGAAACTACACTAATCAATTACCACACTGAAGATTTTTTTCCCATATATTACAGAGGCAAAGTGAGCAGCTGTATACAAAAGAAATACCACAACACAAGACTATCTAGTCTGTAGAGTTTACTGCTAGGATGTGTGTTTTTCTAATAAGCAAAGCAAGATCCTCTGGGTAAGTGGGTTCTCCAGCTGAGTTTTAAGGGGGCAGATATTGTAAAGTTATTGCAATAAATGAATATCATCCAATATGAAGCCTCATACTCTTAACTCATATACTCATAACTGTTCACTAAATGTCAGCAGTCCCACTGACTTCAATGGCACTCTTCATGTAACTGAGCCATATTCACGTTCGTAATGGTTTGCACGCTCAGGCCCTAACATTCTACTCAGTTGCAGGGAAGGTTTATTAAACTTACTTTCACTGCATCATTCTTACAAAGCTTAAAAGCATATTATTTAACCTGGTTTCTGGCGAGAGGCATACCTTGCCTAGTGTTTTTTATATAAAAAGCTCTAGTATCAGCAGAATAGAAAGTCAGCTTTTCCCCTGAAATAGTTACATTTTCCATAAGGATTAATGGTGCTGTTTTTTCATTACTGGATCTAAGACACGGATGACTACAAATCTGGCGACAGGTAAATTTGCCCTCCTCCCCACTTTGGAGGACTTTTGTGACAGACAATCCATCAAGGATTTTGAACAGCTATTGACAATTCAAACACAACTGAACACATTTTTATTTAAAGGAGTAGTAATAAGTCCAAGCACTTACCAGTAGCACTTTTCATCCATATATCTGAGATATGGTAAGTATAATTACTCCTATTTTACAGATGGAAACGCGGTGGCACAGAAGAAATGAAGTTGCACAAGGCTGCCCAGCAAGTCAATGGCAGCGTCAGACCTTGAACCGGGTTTCCTGACTCCCATTCTATGGTCCTGTCTAGTGGGCCACTTTGCCATATATTTACACATGCCAGCAAACATATCACATACGGTACTGTGGGATTAATCCACAGCCCATCAAAGTCAATAGGAGCGTTTCAATTGACTGTGGATCAGGCCCTATATTATAACAGTAAATAGTCACCCCAGTAATAAGTGTTTTCAATCATGCTGCAAACTTCCAAAACAATATTCATTCATTTTAGGCTCATTCCACTAATACCTATTTCTCACAATGTGGTTAGTTCTCATTGTTCAGCTTTAGAGTGAAAAGTTACTTCCCCCTTCCCACTCACACCCACCCCATAATAGATTTTCAGCTGGTTTTATTTTTGGTTGGTTTTCTATAGTTCCTAAGGGCCAGGTTCCATCACCCTCACTCCCACTGAGTAGTACCTTACGTGGTGAGTAGTCCCATTGATTTAAATGAAACCACAGACTGTAATGACAGTAGAATCTGGGTTCTAAAATAGTAGACACAATAGAATATAAACAACAAAGAACCAAGATTAGCTCTGGTTCAGCTTCAGGGAAGTTAACTGAGTTGAAATCACTTCAATCAGGGCTGAATTTTGCCCATAACAACAGATTTACTGGCGAGGAGAGTGGGGTGGAGAGAGAGAGGTCACATGGAATTTTGCTATATTTTATTTATGCATAATGTAAAGTGTGCATTGAATAAAGCAAAGAATGGGCACCTAACCCAGGATGCACAGTCCTGTGATTTCAGCTTGGATGAACGTATGCTGCATAGCAAACAGAGTATCCAAACCTCTCTGTTTTACTTGCATAAGGAGCTCATCTTCTCACAGGTGCACAGCCTGAACAGGCATGACTCTGAACCACCAGTCACCGCCATTTCCTCACGCAACAGCCATGGAAGGGGGCAGAGCAGGGGACCGCAGAGGTACACTGGCCACATGGCAGCTTGCTTTCCCTTTACATTCAGCTTGTCTTCCAAACTACAGTTCTGCTACCACTGATAACTACTTACTTTTTAAATCAAAAATATTTTAATTTATATTTGAAAACAAGTGAAAAGTTCAGAGAAAAACCCACATCTAAGGGGAAACCACCATTGCCAATACTCATTATAAAATGCATTTTAAAAACTGTGGAGAAATAGATCATCAGATCAGAACCCTTTTGTTAAGGGAAGTCATTATATTTCAGCCATCAGCACACAAACTGGGTGATCTGTGGATTTCTATGGCTACTTCTATTCAAAGCCATTGGAAATTCCCTTTTAAAGTCTTAAGCGGTTTGGGTTCTGGATACTTGAGAGACCACCTTTCCCTCTGCACTATATCCAGAGCACGGAAATCAATTGAGAAGCTTGAGGTAGCCATCTCCACCCTCAACTGTTATAACCAGGATGGGTCTTCGAGAATAATTTTCCTCCCTGATCCACTAAAGCTGGGATTTGGTGACCTTCACAACATGCTGCTAAGCTCACTGTTTTCCAGATCTTCTTCTGGGGAAAGGAGTGATAGGTAAAATTAGGTGGTGTTTATTCCTATACTCATATTAGTTTTCAGGGGATAGAGAGATTTTCTAGCATGAATAGGCCTTTGGGAGGCCTGTCTTCTTATATACCATATATAATCATAGAATCATAGGAGTGGAAGGGTGAAAAAGTCATTACTCCAGTCTCCTGCACTCAAGGCAGAACTAAGTATTATGTAGACCATTCCTTATAGGTGTTTGTCTAAACTGCTCTTAAAAATCTCCAATGATGGAGATTCCACAACCTCTCTAGGCAATTTATTCCAGTGCTTAACTACCCTGACAGTTAGGAAGTTTTTCCTAATGTCAAACCTAAACCTCCCTTGCTGCAATTTAAGCCCATTGCTTCTTGTCCTATCCTCAGAGGTTAAAGAGAACAATTTTTCTCGTTCCTCCTTATAACAACTGTTACCATGTCCCCCCTGTCATAAACAAATAGCTAAGGGTTAATGCCTCTTTCATCTGTAAAGGGTTAACAAACAGTGACCTGCAACACCTGACCAGAGGACCAATCAGGAGACAAGATACTTTCAACTCTGGGTGGAGGGAAGCTTGTGTGTGTGTTCTTTGTCTGTGTTCTCTCTAGGATCTGAGAGTGACCGGACGTACTACAGGCTCTAATTTTCTATTCAAGTAGTAAGTGCAAGTAGAAAGGCGGTTTAGTCTTTTTAATTGGTTTTCTTTATTTGCAAATGTGTATCTGGCTGGTAGAGTTCTAATGTGTATTTGGCTGGAAGTATTTTAAACTGTATTTCTGCTGGAGGAGGCTTTTTCTCCAGTTTCTATAAGCTGACAGACCCTGTAACTTTTATCATCTAAATTACAGAGACACCTTTACTTTTTTTCTTTCTTTTTATTAAAAGTTTTGCTTTTTAAGACCTGTTTGATTTTCTCCCCTTGTTGAGGCTCAACGGAATTGAGTCTGTAAGTAACAGGGAAGAAGGAGAAGGGAGGGGAGAGGGGTGGAATCCCTTTGTTTTAGATTCACAGAGCTTGAATCTGTATTGCCTCTTGGTGAGGGAGAAAGGGGAGAAGGGAAGGGACATTCCTCCCTGTTTTAAGATTCAAGGAGTTTGAATCATGGTAATCTTCCAGGATAACCCAGGGAGGGGAAGTCTGGGAGAGGCAACGGTGAGGGAAGGGGTTTATTATCCTTGTGTTAAGATCAGGGAGTCTGGGTCTTGGGGGTCCCCAGGGAAGGTTTTGGGGGGACCAGAGTTTATCAGGTACTCCAAGTCCTGATTGGTGGCAGCTTATCAAATCTAAGCTGGTAATTAAGCTTAGGGAAATTCATGCTGGTACCCCAACTTTTGGACTCTAAGGTTCAGATTGGGGAAAGATACCATAACACCCCCTCAGTCTTCTCTTCTCCAGACTAAACAAACCCAATTTTTTCCAATCTTCCCTCCTAGGTCAAGTTTTCTAGACCTTTAATCATTTTTGTTGCTTTTCTCTGGACTTTTTCCAATTTGTCTGCATCTTTCCTGAAATGTGGCACCCAGAACTGGACTCAATACTCCTGTTAAGGCCTAATCAGAGCGGAGTAGAGTAGAAGAATTACTTCTCGTATCTTGCTTACAACACTCCTGCTAATACATCCCAGAATGATGTTCGCTTTTTTTGAAACAGTGTTACATGGCTGACTGCTATTTAGCAACTAGATACAATCAGCTTAGATGTAGCCCACGAAAGCTTATGCTCAAATAAATTTGTTAGTCTCTAAGGTGCCACAAGTACTCCTGTTCTTTTTGCGGATATAGACTAACACAGCTGCTACTCTGAAACCTGCTATTTAGCTTGTGATTCATTATGATCCTCAGATCCTTTTTTGCAGTGCTCCTTCCTAGTCAGTCATTTCCCATTTTGTATATGTGCAACTGATTGTTCTGCACCAAGAGGAGTCCTTTGCATTTGTCCTTACTGAATTTCATCCTATTTACTTCAGACCATTTCTCCCGTTTGTCCAGATCATTTTGAATTTTAATCCGATCCGTCAAAGCACTTTCAACTCTTCCCAGCTTGGTATCGGCCGCACACTTTATAAGCATACTCTCTATGCCATTACCTAAATCACTGTTGAAGATATTGAACAGAACTGGATCCAGAACTGATTCTTGTGGCACATCATCAGCTAATATATATCAATGTACTATAATATGAAATATATAAAAATTAAGGGTCCCAGTATAGCATTTAATTGTGCTTTTTTAACAGTGTCACGTACAAATCGTTAGAGTGGCAGCTCATGTTGTGGAAGTATATGAGATTTGATGTCCTTAAAAGGTTTCACAATGGGCATGCTCACATCCCCATTAATTCAAATAATATGCAAGGTACAGAAAGTCACTGACAGTAAAGGTCTCCTCATCAGGCTCTTCAAAGAGAGACATTACCTCCGGAATCATGATTCCAGAGGGGATCTCTTAGATGCCCATTGTCCTGTAGCATGGCTCATTTACCCCAGCCTATGCACTGGCTTCATGATTATTTTTCTTCAGTTTTCTCTCCCTCTCTACAATTTTTGCCCCCCCCCCCCCCCCCGATCTAACCTCATAATGATTAAATGTTCACAGTCCGTGCTTCAGGTGCATGTGGAACATGTGTGTGCACTGCTCTGATTTAGCAGTATTTTCCTTGTCTTTGCTGCTCCTTCCTCAACAAATTATTTCCCATCTCCGCATCAATGTGTGATCTTCTCTCTCATTTCTTTTCTTCTTTGTCCATTTCACCCCATTTCCAAGGCAGCACTGAATTCTTTGCTACTGAGACTTCTGTAGGCTTCCAGAAGAAGGATTTTTATGCACCAGCGGCTTTGTTACAATTCATTGATTTCTTCCAAAAGGAGTCTACAGCAAAAATACAGTTATACAATGAGAAGAGGAGAAAGATCATATGCTCCAATGCCTTTCCTCTGATGACCCCAACAAGCCGCCTTGTGCAAAGTTCCTGAAGTCTGAAAGCATATTTTAGGATGTCTTAGGAGAACTGCCATATGTGAGAGCAGGTTTAGACCGGCATCCGCTGTCTGCAGAGATCCAGAGCCTTGTAAAGCTTATGTGCTTGGTCTCTGTGAGATGGCATAGGATATGTGAGGTGATGAACCAGCAAACATAATAGGCATCTCCTGCTGATTCTGCAGTAGATTGTCTGGGGGCAATCATAGAGAAGGCTATGCATCCTGACTTCCCAGCTGGAGAAGGGGGTCATGCAGAAGGGACTTTTCAGTCTAGAGGAGATCAAAAAGCTATCCAGGGGTTTGGGGCTTAAAAAGGAGTGTCAAAAATAGCTTCAAATCAAAGTAGTAAATATACAATTGTCCCATCTCATATGCCTCAGGGGAACAGGTCTCAACGTAATCAACAATAGTACACTTCAATGGTAATCAAATCACTACTGGAGAATGTATCAACTCCACAGATGCAAATACTGACTTTTTACAGCCCACAATATGAATGACAAAGATTCATTTTATACTGTTTAATTATGTAACTCACACCCACTGTGGAGAACTAGAGATTACAGCTCTCATCTTTCTAATTGCTGGTAACAAGACCAAGAACCCTCCCTTTCCCTTCCACGTGAGGCCCCACCCGCTGCTCCGTGTCTTCCTCCAAGACCCTGCTTCCAGCACTCACTCCTCTTCCCTCATCACCCTAGTCACTCACTGGATCCTCTCCTCCTCCCTCTCCCTCCCCCTCCCCAGCTGGGCTCTCTCTGCTCTAGGGCTGGGACAGGAGCTGCTGCAGCCTGACAAGAAGCCTGCCTGCAGGTAGGAGGCAGCCCTGGCTGAGCAGGAGCTGGCAAGAGTTAATGACCTGCCCTGGCGCCCTTCCCCCTCCAAATCCCATAGTAACTGGGCTTTTGGTGTCCAGTCAACACATCTGACCAGACACCGCCAGGGCCCCTTTTCGACGGGACTTCCTAGTTGAAAATGGCAACCCTAAATGGCACCCAGCCACAGAAGCCCAGAATCAGACTGTCTGGATAAAACTCAGATAAAACCTTACTAAAGATTGGCTAAAACTAGACCCTGAAAATCCGAACACCTAATTTGAAAGGATGTGGAGGGGCCAATACAAGGTGCTGGGTCTGAATCTGCCCCTTGGGCCTACTTTCTGATCCTTGATTGGATGCTGATGACATCTCATGAATACTTTTATCTAGTGAGATTTCTCCCATTATGAGGCCACAACTCTCATGGGAACAGCCTGCAGCATTTCTGCATCTACAAACCCAAACCAAAAGCTTAGCTCCCTTTCTGTAGATGTACCCCCTATGCTAACCTAAGCTGAATCTGTATCTGAACCCTAACTGCTCAGGCAATGACTATATGCCAGTACTGCTGCCTAATCTAGAGGGATACTGCTCTATGGTATTAAAGCTAAATGGCACATTAATCATCTTTTAACTTTACTGTGGAAGTGCAGACACACAGGCCTGTCTGGCCTGTCAAGGCACACTCCCCTCTGGATTAGTGGTAATGTAAAACATCCTCAGATCTTGCCTCACAAGCTGCTCCGTGGAGATTTACTTAAAGGAGAAATAGAGAGAACCTGAAGAGATACAGCCATTATTTCTAGAAGCGAATGACAAATGCATGTATAACGATCAATGCACACAGCCTCCAAAGCAGCCCATCAAACCCAATGCTTGTTAAAGTGCTGATCAAATGGACAACCAAACCTTTCTCTAAGAAGGGGCTCAGTATGCACTGCCGCAACCAGCACGAAATCTTAGAAACATCAAATGATCAATAAGAGTCCTTGCGCACCAAAGGCGCAACAAATATGATCCGTCATTCAACACCTCAAAAAAAGACAGGAAGATGGTGGGGGAAGCTAATATGAGGCAGTTTTCTGCAAAACAATCGCTTTTAAAATATTGGGTTTGTTTTGTATTCCATTACAATTCTTATTTTCTCTGCCTTTGGTGAGCACCAACTGTAAATGCAACTGTATTAAAGGAAACAAATAGCTTTAAGATATTTGGCCAGTATTTTCCAAAGTGAGGAGTGATTTTGGATACCTCAAATTTTGAATGCCCAATTTGAAACCCCTCACTTTCTCAGGCTGGGTGCTCAGCACTTTGATGCTCAAGCCCTGTAAAGAAGTTTCAGACTGAGCACTCAAAACCACTGATCATTTTGGAAATTTTAGGCCAGTCATTTATTATGCACATACATTTTTGGGTTATAATTTTAGCCCAGCTGAGACCCATCCTCCCTTTCTGCAGGAACAAGTTTCGCACCCACAAAATGAAACAAGGCCACAAAGATGACTAATTGTGCCTCTAAGCAGTTGTTTCATGCCCACAGTACAGTAATTAGAGATATAAATACTCAGATTTGGTTAATTACGGGTGCAAAAAAGCAGGCAAGTTGCAATCTCTCCTTTGTGAAAGTCTTTCTGTAGATGTAGCCCCTATGCAAATCTCCCTATGCTTCCGCTGCCCTCCGACAAACAAAATCAGTTCAATAAATGTATACCAATGTAAAAGCAATTCACTCTCAGAAGATTACAACTTTCTTCTCAGCATTTTTGCATATTCTGTCACTACACACACACACACACACACACACACACACACACACACACACACACTCTTGCAAAAGTGTGTCCTATTGGGATTCTGAAAAAACACTCAGGGTATATCATAGTGAATGAGTTCTCAGAAAGCTTATAGTTATAATAGGTGAGGTCACATAATTTAGTTACGTGACCCAGCTAGAGCAGCAGATGGCATTATATTAGCATTTGAATGAACCCAAGCGGTTCTCAGTTGAAAAAGACTTGGCATAAGTACGCCGATGGCCAGTGAATGCAATTTCTCAAATAAATACTGACCTTAAAGGAGATGGTTAAGTCCTTGCTGGTGGCGGGGGCACAGTCTTCAACAGACAACACAGGTATCTTCTCTGCTAACTAAAGCAACTCTCTTATTTCTCTTAATCAGGTAGGGAGCTACCAAGAAAGAGAAACATGAACGGCCAAGGCGGCGACATATGGCAATACTTACTTTGTCCACCCTGATATACCATAGTATGTTTATTTATAGGAACCCATACGTTCAATACTATATCACCACCACCGCCAGGCCGTGGGGTATTCCAAATCAGCTCTGTAGCAGCAATGGGTAGCTAGATCATTTATATGGCCTGGACTGCCCCATCTGCAGTGAAACCCACAGGGGAGAACTTGGGGGAGGATAATTTAATGGAGTTCATCTCCCTCCCCGCCCCCAGGAAACAGGCTGGGAGGTCCATCCTCAAACTGGGCAGAGAATAATAATGGCCCTGTACTTCTGCACTCGCTCTGCCCCTCCCCTCCTTGCAATGCTGTCCCATTGGGCCCATGCTACCAAGGACTCTCCCCCCCCCAATGACGGAAGTCCTCGTGGCCCTCCAGATAGAAGATGTACAGACCCATGCTGTATTATTTTTTCTGGTAATCTCCACAAAGCTGATAGGGGGCAGGGAGAAAAATGCAGAAGAAAATAACATGGTGCACGTGTGCAATTGAGAGGAGGCTTTAGTTCTGTTCATCCCAACAATACTTTCACCTTGGTCTGAGGATAAAGGGGATTCCCTCACGCTCACTTTGTTACTGCATACCCATTATTGGATCATTTTCTGGCCTTGGCAATATGGATGCTCGTGTGATTTGTTCCCAGTTAGCCCTCTAGCCTGGTGCCTCTAAGGCTGTTGTGGGGAAAATACAAAAAGGGCAAAACAGAAAAGGCCAAAGTGTGTTCTGGGATGAGGACATTGTGGACTCTAGGAGTACCGTCATTGCTTGTTTATGTGAAGTAGTGTATTTCAGTGTCTGGCAGGAAACCCACAAAGTTGTAGTGTGTGAAATTCTCCATTACAGACATTTACACATCTTGGTCTTTCAGCGGAACTGTTTCTCTGGCTTTTTTAAAAACAATCTTTGGGGGGAAAAAATCACTTGACCTCTGTGCCTAAGTTTCCTCATCTATTAATAGGAATAAAGCTACTAACTTCTATGTAAAGCGCTTTGATATTGACAAATGAAGAGTGCTACGTGTATGTATTTATATGACAACAGCACATCAGAGATCCCAACCAAACTCAGGGTTGGGTTGTGCTACACGCTGAAAAGACACACAGTAGGAGAAAATCTTTGTGCCACAGAAGTTACAGTGTAGATAGGT
Source organism: Gopherus evgoodei (assembly GCF_007399415.2). Lineage (NCBI taxonomy): Eukaryota > Metazoa > Chordata > Testudines > Testudinidae > Gopherus > Gopherus evgoodei. Next base: position 16,043,234 of record NC_044332.1, read on the forward strand.
AAGGCAAAGGGTGGAAAAAAGAAGTGTTTTTATCCACATTTTAAAGATACATTAAGAGCGGAAAGACCACAAAGATTATGGAGAATGAATGGGAAGAACTGGAAGTACATAAGCTAAATTATGACGTAATTAGCATCACTGAGACTCAGTGGGATAAATCTTATGACTGGAATATTGGTACAGAGGGTATAGCTTGTTCAGGAAGGACAGGCAGAGAAAAAAAGGGAGGTGTTGCATTAAACAATCGCAAATATATACACCACTTGTTCTGAGGTCCAGAAGGAGATAAGAGGCAGACCAGTTGAAAGTCTCCGGGTGAAAAAATAGAGGTGATGTCATATTAGGGGGTCAACTATAGATCATCAAGTCAGGAAAAGGAGGTGGTGAGGCATTTCTAGAATAAAATAAAAGAAATATCCAAAACAAACGACCTGGTAGTAATGGAAGACTAACTACCCAGACATTTGTTGGAAAAATAATATAAAAACCACAAGACGTATAATAAGTTCTTGGAATGTACTGGGGACAACTTTTTTGGAAAGTGAACAGAGGAACCTGAGGGACAGACATTTTAGACTTGATTCTGACCAGCAGGAAGGAATTGATTGTGTATCTGGAGGTGGAGGGAATTTGGGTGAAAGTGATCATGAAATGATAATTTCATGATTCTAAGGAAAGGATGGAGTGAGAGCAGCATAATAAGGATAATGGATTTGTTTTTTAAAGCAGTCTTTAATAAATTCAGAATTGGTTGGTAAGGTCCCATGGGAAGAAAATTTAAAGGGAAAAAGGAGTTCTGGACAGCTGGCAATTTCTCAAGGATAAAATATCAAAGACACAACAGCAAACCATTCTGATGCTAAGGAAAGATAGGCAGAACAGTAAGAAGCCAATATGCCATCAGGAGCACTTTAATGACCTGAAAATCTAAAAAGAATCCTTCAAATGGACAAATTGCTAGAGGAGTACAAAAGAACAGCACAAGATGTAGGGACAAAATAAGAAAGGCTACGGCACAAAATGAGATACTCCCAGCAAGAACCATAAAAGGCAGTAAGAAGAGGTTCTTTAAATACATTAGGAGCAAGAGAAAGATTCTCTGCTTAGCAGGGAAAGAGCGCTAATAACTGATGACGTCCAAAAGACTAAAGTGCTTAATGCCCATTTTGCTTCAATCTTCACTGAAATAGTAGTGACCAGATATATAACAAATAATTAATACTAATAACAAGGGGGAAGGAACGCAAGCCAATCTATGGAAAAAAACAGACTAAGGAATATTTAGATAACTTAGATGTATTCAAGTCAGCAGGACCTGATGAAATTCATGCCAAGATACCTAAGGAACAAGCTGCAGCAATCTCAGAACTGTCAGCAATGATCTTTGAGAACTCATGGAGGACGGGTGATGTCCTGGAGGACAGGACAATGACAAACATAATACCTATTTCTAGAAAGGGGAACAAAGGATCCAGGGAATTATAAATCAGTCACCCTAACTTTGATACCTGGAAAGATACCTGGCACAAATTATTAAACAATCAATTTGTAAGCACCTAGGGCAGACTATGGTTATCAGGAATAGCCAACAAGAACAAATCATGCTGGAGAAAGGAGAAGCAGTAGATGTGATACATTGTGATTTTAGTAAGGCTTTTGACACAGTCTCACATGACATTCTCATAAACAAAGTAGGGAAATGTGGTTTAGTTGAAATTACTATAAAGTGAGTGCACAACTGGTTGAAAGATCGTACTGAAAGAATAGTAATCAATGAATCACTGTCAATGTGGAGTCCCACAGGAGTCGGTCCTGGGTTTGGTACTAGTCAATATATTCAGTAGTTAATGGCTTGCATAATGGAGTGGAGAATATGCTTATAATATCTACAGATGACACCCGGCTGAAAGAAGTTCCAAGTACCCTGCATGGCAGGATTAGAATTCAAGATGACCTTGACAAATTTGAGAATTGGTCTGAATTCAACCAGATGAAACTCAATTAAGACAAGTGCAACGTACTACACTTAGGAAGGGACAAAACCCAAATGCACAATCACAAAGTGGGGATAACTGGCTAACCGGTAATATGGCTGATGAGGATCTAGGGGTTAGAGTGGATCACAAATTGAATGAACCAACAACATGACGTAATTGCAAAAAAGGTGGGTAACACGCTAAGGTGTATTAACAGGAGTGTTGTATGTAAGAAATAGGAGATAATCATTCTGCTCTATTCGGCACTGCTGTGGCCTCTGCTGGAGTACTGTGTCCAATTCTGGGTGCCATACTGTAGGACAGATGTGGATAAACCGAAGAAAGGCCAGAGAACAATAAAAATTATAAAAGGTTTGCAAAACGTGATCGACAGGGAAAATCTAGAGATGCAAGAGAACTGGTCCCTTAAATTTAGGCACATCCATTTATATTAGGAAGGGGAAGAACTTGATAGCAAGTGTGATCTAAACCCCCATTCAAAATTTGCAGGAGAGCTAAATGATCGAAGGAAGAAATGGACCACTGAGGCAATGATGGTGTCATTGAATAAACAGTTATACATTTGCCTGTGTGACAACTTTATTCATGTTGACTTCAGTGGGAGCGGAGGATGGAGGGAGGCTACAGGAAATCACAGTTGTCCTTGGGCAACACTCATTTACATATACTTTACATGCCCTCTCTTCATTTTTGTACTTCACTTTAATTGACAAGAATATGCAGAGTTGTTTCATTTGACATGCAACAGAGCTCTTTTCCTCCTCCACCTGATTTCACTTATCCTTATTCTTGGAGTTATGGAGAACACAGGGAAAATAAGGTTAAAATTTTCCTAAATGCACATTTCATTTTATTTTTTAAATGAATTAAAGTGCAGTAAAAACCCCCCAAAAAACAGACTAAGACCCACACTCTGGTTCCAGTGTTACTACAATACAGAATCTAGAAATTAAACAATAAATGGCTACTCTCCTTTCTAGTGCACTTGAAAAAAATTGTATTTATTTTATTTATTTATTTTTTAGGAAAGATTGAGGTCCTGGAAAATGTACACGGAACCATACTCAGCCTAGGGAAAAAAAAATCTTCCCACTCCCCAGCCCCCATGACTTTTACTAGACTTACTTGATTCTGTCTCACACTTGCTGGCATATGAACATCAGGAACTATGTTGCATCTTGTTCTTTTAGCTGATGAGACAGCTAATAAATCCCAAGGTGGAGGAGCACCGTGGAGGAATTTTTCTGCTGTGTAATTACAGCCAACAGTTATTGAATTAGTACTAGCTCCTCTGCCCTTCAAGAAATACTAGGCCAGCAACACAAAAATCTGGAAAGATGTTACAATCTATGTGCAAAGATGTTGCATATAGGGTAAATATGGTACGTCTTCGAGACATCTGCTTGGTTTTACACTTAATCCAATCACATATGTAAGAATACTGCATCTGGGTTCAATTCATTTGGTTCATTTGTGTGAGACTGTCAGACACTTTATACAAGGCAAAATATACAGGCTGGATCCTCATCAGGTGCTCTTCAGATCTCAGTAGGGCGACGCTGATTTACACCAGTGGAGGATTTGGCCCCATGAAACATACAGGTGCCACACATCATACAGACTGCTCCTATTCAATGGCTTCTCTCTCAGCCCCTTATGCCTAACTCTCCACTGTGCAAATACACACTCCACTTTGGGGGAGGGGTGGAGAGGAAATTGTTGCATTGGAATCAATGGCCCTGCATTAGAATCAAAGTATAACACAGTGAGACTCTGCTGCAGTAACATCCATGGGAGTCGCACAGCTAAATGCCAACCCATTAATGGTATCTGTGAAGTCAAGTCAGCTGAGAAAGAACTAACATATAATGCCCTATTTTAGCACTGAAAGTGTGTGTGTCCAGCAAAAGAGGACAGGCCTAAGAGACTGCAGCCCAAAGTGGAGCTGTGCAGCACCCTGAAAGAGAGAAGAAGTGGTGAAATCTTGGCCCCACTGAAACACAATGGGAAAGCTCCCACTGATGTCAATGGGGACCGAGTTCCACCCAAGGGGTTTAATCCTGTGGAAGGTGGAAGTAAGCCATGGAGAACAGATATTCCTGATCCTTTAATCATTTGTAATTATCTGTTTGGATCAGACTGTAGGTTCCTCATGTCAGGGACTTCGTCTTCTGATGTGTTTGTAAAGCACTCGTATGCCAACAGCAGCGCACATATAATTATGAATAACACAAAGGACTCCTTTTAAAATAGTCAGTGTGAACTTCCAACTTTGGCTCCTGCCCTACCGGAGTCTCCAGGTTGTAAAGGAAGCACAATACGCGGAGGGAGAACTCCCCCAGCTCAGGAGCAGAGAAAAGTTGCCGTAAGCCTACACTGTGCCCTTTGAAGGTTGTGGCATGGAGGGAGAGTCTGGTGCATCCCAGAGGCAGCCACAAGAAGGCCATCATAAGGCAGAGCAGCCCATGGGGCAGCTTTAACTTAAAGAGGACCACTGTAGTGACTGCTCCATGAGTTGTGCCTCTTTGAAGGGGCAGCTGAAAATCTGCCCCCCGCCCCACACCCTCCCCACTCCACTCCCTTTTTAAAAAAAGGTGTAGAGGAAATGTATTTTGCGAAGAGGTTGCTGTGCTGGATGTTCCCAGATTATACAGCCCCACGTGTTCAGTGCTATTATTGTTAAAAGCTGTTTCCACATGAACCAACTATTGTAAATGAGGTAATGTCGACATTTAACTAATTTCATCCAACCTCTCCCCCACTCCCAACAACACGACCTTATTTGCTCCAGCAAATAACTGCAAACTCAAAAGAGAGAATGGGTTACAGGTCCTCCTTAAAGAAAAGGCTATCAGGCCAATTAACTATTGGGTTTAAGTAGATATTTTAGAACTAAGGCACAGAGCTCTTCAGCATAATGCATCTTTACAGCATCTCTAATCTGCTTTCTAGCACAGAAGGACAGTCTTGTGGTTAAGACACTGGACTAAGACTCAGATGCTGGTTCAAGTCTCAATTTTGCCACTGATTCCTGGAGCAAGGTACCTCATCTGTTTGTTCCACATCTGTAAAATGGGTATAAAACTCCCTCTCTCTCAAGCCTTTGTTTCGGTTATTTAGATGATATGCTCTTCAAGGGCAGGGACTGCAGGAAAGAAGGAAGAGGAGGTGGTGCTTGTGAGATGATGGAGTTTACACATTTGGTAGTGTTTTATAAACAAACGGGGGGGAGGAATACAATAACATTTTAAAAGAAATTTAAAATGGGGGTTCTACTTACAAGTTTTCATTTTTAAAGTTTTAAGTTAGTGTCTATTTAATTTCCATGCTGCTTCTACAAATATTTTCAGTACAATGCTGTCAATTTACTCCTAGCAGTTTGCCCCTTGTATTTAACAATTTTATTGGGGGAAAAGTATAACTAAAATAATCAAACATTCGTGTGCAGGGTGGTTATACTTAAGTCAATGCACAGTATTTTAATTACAAGTCTTAATTCAAGAGTGTACTGTTGCTTAAAGAAACATACCAAATGGGAATTCATTCCATGCAGTTTGGAATCTAAAATCATTGTATTTTGATGCAGATTAAATACAGTTTTGAATTGAACAAAAGTAATTATTTTTTCATCCTTTGGTCTTAATTCAACATACATCATATGATGATCTTCAATGTAACTATGCAAAGATTAAAGCCATCATTTTTTTTTTAAACAGTGGTGCCTACGGCATCTAAGTAATAGCACCCTGATTTTCTGAAGTGCTGACCACTCACAACAATCATTAAAGGCAGTGAGAACTTTTGGTGTAGCACATTTGATAACCAGGCGACTATGATTTACGTGCCTGCATTTAGGCAGTTGAGTCTGTACGTTTTGCCTTAAAAAATTTAAGCAGTTAAGATAAACTCTATTTCATGTGCAACAACAAACCAAACATCAGAATCTAATGGAAAATACTTTCCAGTAAGGAGGACAGTTGCACCTAAAACTAAATAAAAGTAACATTTTCTTCACTACCTACTTTGTATTTTAATTATAGCCTCTTAGCAGTACTCACAGCCATTACTCTAACGTTAGGAGGTGTCACACTGCCAGACAATTTTACTTTTTTTTTTACAAGAATGCCGCAGGGAGTCTTGCTGAAAAGAAAACAGGCCCTCCACTGTCGGATTGTTGTTGTAACTAACTTACAATATCAGCAATGATAAAAATTGTACTGAGGCATTTCTGTTGCTATGTTACCAGTGTTGCCTTGTACTTCCTGTATTTCTGAAGATCAGGGGACAGATTCTCTCAGCTGGAACTTTGGTGGATCAGGGCCAGTTGTTGCCAGATGAGGATCTGGCTCCACTGCTTCAAGTTGCTTGGTGCAAATGTAACCCACACACCTTCTGGGTGGGGTGTTCTGTCCCATCTAGTGACACTGAGACCAGAGAGAGAAAGAAGGCAATTAACGAGTCTGCTCTACAGCCTTAGCTAACAGGCAGTTGCCTTTCAGCTCATGCAGTAGAGGCTCATGCACTAAGATCCCAAGGTCCCCAGTTTGATCCGCCCTGCTGACGACCAGCAGGGCCAGCGCTTCCATTTAGGCGACCGCTACCAGGATTTGGAAGGGCGGCAGGCTGCTCCGGTGGACCTCCCGCAGGCGTGTCTGCAGAGGGTCCGCTGGTCCACCGGAGCCGCGGGACCAGCGGACCCGCCGCAGGAACGCCTGCGGGAGGTCCACCGGAGCCGCGGGACCGGCCCTGGGCCTAGGGCACCAAAAACCCTGGCACCGCTCCTGACGACCAGGGTCCGTTGATGTTACACAATCCCATGTTAATTTTATTAAATGCTCACCCTGAGCAAAGAAAACACAGGACTCCTTAACCAGTGCCCCTCTTCTTGCCCACTAGGAAAATTTTAGCATTTAAAAATTGATGCTGGCAGAATAGGAGTCAGACCTGCATTTACAATTCTGTACTTTCCTGGCGCAATCCTGTACTCAGTAGTACCAGAGAGTTTTGCCTGGATACAAATGGGTGTTTCTGCCTGTGCACAGGCTGGCATGATCAAGTGCTCTGGACAGTACTGATTAACTGAAACAGACCCACAGCCAACTGTTTCTGCACACTTGCAATCTTCCATACTCTGCACACTTCCACTATCCATCCATTGCACACATGACAGAAAAAGGGAACATTAGAAATTCTGGTCTGTAATAAAGCATTGCACTGCACTGGGAGAGTGCTTCGGTGAGGCTGTATTCACACCAGAGCAAGCTACAGGGAGAAACAATCATTTCCAACTCATAGCCAGAGCCAAACCAATTTGCACTTTTAGCAGAGAAGAACAGTAACAGCTCTTCATCTAAGGGGATATTTTCCTGTGTGATGGGTTATGTATCCATGTGTCTTCTTCAAAATATTCATGGGATTTGTAAGCATGTCCCTGTGTGCTAATTAGGAATATTAAATGAGTTCAGAACAGCATATTGGGTTGCAAATACAGAAAAAGTAATTTTTAGGGCTAATTATCAGTTGTATCAGGAAAAGATACTAATTAAAAGGGATGGTGGAAACAAGCGCTTTGAGAGCAAAGATGGTTGCTGCCTTGCACTTGGGAAACCTGGATTCAATTTCTGGTTCGGCCACACACTCCCTATGTAGTTTTGGGTAAGTTATTTAGGCCCAGATCCTCAAAGATATTCAGTCAGCAGTCAAACTTCCATTGATTTCAATGGAAGTCAGGAGCCTAAAATACCTTTGAGGATTATGGGACTTAAGCATGTGGAAGACTACTGGACTCCACAAACCCTGAGTTACAAACCAAGGTTCCCTCTACAACAGTGGTTCCCAAACTGGGGTTCGGGAACCCCTGGGGATTCACGAAATGTTAGAGGGGGTTCTCGGAAAAATATTCCCTAATGGCGGACAGAGCTGTCCCTAGGAATCCCAGCAGCATGGGGCCAGCAGCCTGGAGCGCCTGGACTTCCAAGAGCTAAGCAAATCAAGCAAGCATATGTATCACTCTGAGGAGATTTCAACTTCAAGACTTCTTATAAGAAATGGAAAGGAAGGTGGATATTTTTTGCTGGTTTTAAAATTAAATAGGTAGCTAGTGTTGTTTTAAAAATTATGATGAAGAACAAGTTTAAGCTTTGTTTTAACAGACATTGTTTCCCTGGACTGCTCAAGAGCTGAATGCTTCTGTAGGAGGAACTCTTTGAGTTGGCTTCTTAAATACCTTCATGCTGTTTCACATCTGACACTCCTTGAGGAAAAATAGGAGCCTTGTCTTGTAACAGGCTTATTCAAAGTGATACAAGCTATGACAGTGAGATCTTGGAAGAGTGTTGCCGTTTTCATAATGTAATAAAAATGTTGTCATGATAAATAATAATTAATAATAAATAGTGTGTAATAAGCATGTCATAAAAACAATTTTTTTATTTCCAAGATCACTGCTTTTATAATTTATACTTAAGTAAAGGAGAAAATTGCCTGGAAATATTCATTTTCTGGGGGGGGGGTCACGAGACTTGACATTTTAGTGAAAGGGGTTCACAGGTTGTTAAAGTTTGGGAACCACTGCTCTACAATGAATGGGGAGAAAGAGGAGCTTTAGAATGGGATCTGAAAGATAAGTGAGGAGACACCTAAACCAACCAATGCTGACAGTCGCAAGCCCCACCCCTTTCAGAATCTTTTCCCAAAGGGAGATTATACAAAAGCACCTGTGAACCTTTATTAACTAAGGGAATAACTATTTCTGAGGCTTTGTATTTTGATTGCACTACCATGATGCAACAAAACTTTTTGACCTGAATATTCAAATAGTGTATTCCAAGTCCCACAACTGTTAACAGCAAACAGATCAACTGACTTCTTGTCTCTGAGGTTCTCCAGATCTGTGGAAGTTTCAGGCAGGTACCCAACTCTCATTGACTTTCAACAGAAATTGGGCACCTGACTCCCTTAGCCCTTTTGAAAAAATCTCAGCTTAAAGCAACAGACCGAAACACAGCAACAACTTTTTATGCATGTAGTGTCTGTCATCCCAAAGCACTTTACAAATGATACACAACCCTGCATTACTTCATCCCTGAAATGAACCCACCTCTGAGATGGAGAGTGGTAGCAAGGTTCATAACTGGAATGGAGCACTTTGTATAATAGCTGGCTAGGCAGGAACTATTTTGCCAAGGGCATCAGGGAAAGCTTCTATTTTTTTTTTAAACCAAGAAGAGCAACAGGGTCTTTATCATCCAGGCAGAGCAGACAGGGTGCATTTCCAAGGTCTTGCCCCAAAGCCTTCTTTATAGAAATTTGCACTGAACTCAATGGAGCCACTGCAGAAAGTCTGAGGTACCTATAAGTCCCATTACCATAGCATCTGAGCACTTCACAATCTTAAAAGCCTTTATTCTCCCTTTGCCCCAGGAGAACGGTATTATCCTCATTTTACTGAGGCAATACTGAAGAACGGAGAGGCTAAATGACTTGCCCAAGATCACACAGGAAGTCTGTGGCAGAGCAGGGACGTCAACTCTAGTCTCCCAAGACCTAGGTTAAAACTCTAACCACTGGACCATCCTGCCCTCTCTAGAAATAAAAGGCTGACGACCTGCCCATGTCAGAATTTGAATCTGCTGTCCTCAGCAGTCTAGGTATTTCAAACCTGATGATTTTCACAACTAAACAGATGTCAGACTCATAGACTCATAGACTTTAAGGTCAGAAGGGACCATTACGATCATCTAGTCTGACCTCCTGCACAACGCAGGCCACACAATCTCATCCATCCACTTCTATAACAAACCCCTAACCTATGTCTGAGTTATTGAAATCCTCAAATTGTGGTTTGAAGACCTCAAGCTGCAGAGAATCTTCCAGCAAGTGACCCATGCCCCATGTCTCTGCTATAAGAATGCAAACAAATATACAACAGCCAGTTACAGTAGAGCGATTATTTGCATGTTCTCCAATACATACATGTTTAGTTCTTTTAACTTTAGAATAACCAGATGACAATGGTATCAAAAAGGCTAGCACATTGACGAGTAAAAGAGATTTTTAACTAAATATTAACAGAAAAAGTAGAATTTCAGCTTAAAATGCTGGCTTTGTACATTGCTTTAATAGGAGCTGGCTGGAGCGGATACTCAGCAGTATATCTCTCAGTCTAGAACACAGGAATTTGGTGTGCCACTCTCATTAACGTGTAATTCCCCATACACCAAAGTGAGAGGCTACCCTTAGGAGACACTATAACACCTCTTTGTGGTGATGCATGTTTACGCCTGCAGCAGTTAACAGCTGACAGTAAGAAAAATAAAAATAGCCAACTGTCCCTTTGATTGTCATCACATTTTCCCTTTTTTGTCTGTGACGTTTTCATCTTGTGACACTTAACAGACTTGCAGTATGGAAAAATCCGACATTCCCTCTATACTCCTTCAATGTAGGCAGCTGACACAAAAAGTCTCCACATTCTACTCTAGCAAATAACTTAGAGCCCATTCCTACATCTACTGAAGTCAACAGAAAAACTCCCATTGACTTCAAAGGGAGCAAGAAATTGGTCTTTATGTATAGCTTGGTCATTGGGGTTGATCTTTTAAAAGACTTTTGTCTGCATGAAAACACAAAGGTCAGACCTATAGTCTCTTCAGTAGAAGGAAATGAGTCTGATTTGGTTATAAGTCACAGAAAAGCTTCCAACTGTGAGCTACCACCCGATATTGAAATGTTCTCTCCCCACTAACTCAGTCTAAACATTTCACATTCACCTTAAAGTTATGATGTCTCTTCCTTAATATTATCTCATTACACTTTACTTAAGGGGACAGTGTGGCCTAGTGGAGGATCAGGCAGGAAATGAGGAGACCAAGATTCTATTCTTGTCTCTGCCACTGGCTGGATGGGTGACCTTGGGCAAGTCACATTATCTCTCTTTGCCTCCGTTTCCCCATCTGTAGAATAGGGATAATGACACTGATTTTCTTTCTAAAATGCTTTGAGATCTACTGGTAAAGAGAGATCTGTTACAGGGGGTTTATTATATTAAAAAGAAAGGGCTTGGTCCTATTCCCATTTGAGTCAATGACTACTCTAGTGCAGGATCAGGGCCAAATTGCCTTTAAATGTTATCCTTCTGCCTGCCAGACTGCTGGAATGGTATGTGGCATCCCTCACATGCCATTTTCCATCCCTAATGAGCTAGTAAAATAAGGGGAAAGTAGCAGCCGTATAAGGCCCTAATGACCTCTCCAGTAAATTATTCACCACACTAACAAACCCCATCAAAGCTTAGTTTTTACACTGAGCCTTAACTAGCAGCAGACGGTTTCACTTTTACAATATGTTGTTTCCTTTTCAAGGTCTTGTACCACCTGTCCCTTTCACTTACTGTTTCTGCTTGAAGACATTGCCGGCAATTGAGTTTGTCATCAAAAAAATTTAGAACACATACTTTGTCAAGTAGCCAGCAGTAAGGAGCTGTTGGCCTGGCCTCAATATGGAGAACTTCCCAGGCGCTCTCTCAATAACATTTTTCTGGCCCTGCCTCTGAGTTCTAAATCCAGCAATCTGATGCTCAGTCTGAAGCTCATTTCAGCCTTTGCTGTGACTCTCAGGACACTCCTTTCCCAGCTCCGCCCATTTACATGATATGTAGTTTAGAGCAGGGTAGTCAATAGGCAGACCTGGACCACTGGACACTTTTGAATGGACCCCAAAATATTTTCATTGACTCATTATTTTATTATTGTTTTCTCTGGAGTCTGGACCCTTACTATACCTTGAACAAGAAATTTGGATCTTAACAAAAAATAATTGATTACCCTTGGTTTAGAGCATTCAAAACAAAACTCCCTACTCCCAGGCTTCAGCATGTCTACTTGCCTGTGGCATCAGCAAAACCAGTCTGAATGTCCAGACTTCGCTAAAAGGAACAGACAGCAGGCCAGGCCCAAAGCTGGTATAAATCAGTGTAGCTGCATTGACTTCAGTGGCATTATGTTAGTTTCCACCAACTGGGCATCTGGCCCATGGGACCTAATATTGCAACCATTATTCACATAAGTACTCCTCTCTTGTTCAATGACATCACCACCTCACACCCCACCCAATGCCTGTACCCTCCCTAATGCAGATCCAAACACAGGAGAGAGCCTTCTATCTGGCTCCTAAGAATGAAATAGGGCAGGGGCCACAGAGGCATGTGACCTATCCTCCCACATGGTAACAGTTGGGATCCACACACAGATCTTTAAGGCACAATCCAGTCCACAGATAAGGTCTGTTAACCATGTGATTCTGTACCCATTATAGATCCCATCCATTGCGTGCACCTTTATAACTCTTCACACTACTGACCTGCTAACAGCTTCACTGCTGCTCAGAGTTAATGGGAGTGCCACACACATGCAGTAAATCAGCATGCTGCATATCCTTGCAATGTTTTGTTGGGAGGGTAGGCAACATTAAAGCAGCTGCTTCAGATTCGCCATTCTAAATGCAAGAACTCTGTCTCCCTGACTCCACCCACTACCACTTGGTACCTGCTCACTTCCTCAGAATGGACTGAAAACCTGCCAGGCTCAGAAAAACAGGCAAACCCAAATAGAGCTTAAAGTCACAGGCAGCTAATTGCGTGTGCTCTCTTGATCAGGGTTCAGCAACTTCATCGATTCCAAGGCCTGAAAGGATCACTATGATCATTTAGTCTGATCTCCTGTATAACATGGGCCATAGAACTTCCAAAATAATTCCTACAGCAGATATTTTAGTACAATATCCAATCTTGATTTAAAAATTGCCAGCCATCATGACCCTTGGTAAATTGTTCCCCTCACTGATTAGTTACCCTCACTGTTAGAAATGTATGCCTTATTTCCAGTCCGAATGTGTGCAGCTTCATCTTCCAGCCACTGGATCGTGTTCCACCTTTCTCTGCTATATTAAAGGGCCCATTATTAAATATTTGTTCGCTATGTAGGTATTTATAGACCGTAGTCGTCACCCCTTAACTTTCTCTTTGTTAAGCTAAATAGATTAAGCTTCTCAAATTTATCACTATAAAACATGTTTTCTAATTCTTTACTCACTCGTGGCTCTTCTCTGAGCCCTCTCCAATTTATGAACAGCCTGCTTCAATTATTGACACCAGAACTGGACACACTAACCCAGCAGCAGCTGCACAGTGCCAACTATAGGGGTAAACTAACCTCTCTACTTCCTATTTGCGATTCCCCTGTTTATGCTTATGCAAACCTAGGCATTACAGATACAATACATTTCCATCTAAGGTACTTATCAGGCCCCCTATTACCACAGTACTTGAGTATCTCACAATTGCCAGCATATTGCAACCTCACAACATTCCTGTGAGGTGAGGAAATGCTATTTGGCCATTTTATAGATAGGGAACAGAGATTACAGCCCAGACATATAAAGCTACTCAGGCATTGTTGTGCTCAACCTTGCAATGCCTAACTGATTTAGGCCCCTAAATTTCATTTTCAAAACACATTTAGGAGCCTAAACCTTCCTGATTTGTCCAAGGTCACACAGGAAGCCTGTTACAGAACAAGGACTTGAACACAGATCTGCCAAGTTCTAGGTCATACTTCCTATCCTCCCCCTTCACCTAGCCCTACCTTGCCTTTGTGCTCACTAACTCGTAAGTGGTACTCCCCACTGCAATGCTTCTTATGTGTTAATATTATTTTTGATATAATTGCCCTCATCATTACAGATAAAAAATATCTGTAAAGATTAATCAGCACATGGAACCTTGTGGTATATTGTGTGGGTCACTTTTGATGACACTATAGCCAAAGTATGTGTGAGAGAATGTGTTTATATTTCTCCCTGGCTCTCATTTACCGAGTGTGTACATTTTTCCTTTCTGTTTCTCTTATGCCATGTGTATTTCGAGAAAGCCTTTAGGTTCTCTTTAACGCCTTAGAGAAATTATCAGAGCAATCTCGGAAGACCTCACACTTATATGTGAACAAATGCCTCTAAAAATAACCAAACTGTTAATTCCTGGATCCTTATAATTTAAAACAAAAACACAAACAAACAGAATACCCATTTCATTGAAAGACAAAGGATCAGACAGAGCACAATCTGAACCAGTTTGTAAGAAAACCACTGTTTTAAATTATTGCTGCGTATTGACATTGAAAATACAGACATCACCATTAAAGACAAAACAGTAAGAGAAGGTGTATTACTTCTGTTTAAATCAATGAAATTACACCAGGGATAAATTCTGTTCGTACTATATTATCTGAGAAAAGTGACAGTGGTGAACTACTATTCTGCAGTGGGATGACAGCTCGGCAGTCTAGAAGACAGAACAAATTAACTAGAATTTGCTAAGCTCTGCTAATAGTCTGGGAGCCAGATAAAACAGTCACAGTCCCTGACCTGAAGAGCCTGAAATCTCAAAGACAGAAACAGAAAAGATGGGATGCCCTGAAAACAGAGGTTGTGTAGCATTTTTAGAGGAAGGAACAAATGGGATTAAAGTACCCAGCTCCCCACTGACCATCAATAGGCCTTTCACTGACTTAAATGCCTTTTGTGCTTCTAAAAAAAAAAATCTTATTGTTATTTTTGGCTTATGCCTTGTGGAAGTTATAAGGAGTCAGAGATGGTCAGGAAATGCTTATTCTCCCTCTCCTCACTGAGAAACGTTGATACAAAGAAGTTTTTTCAATGACAATTTTCTAAGAAAAACACCAAACCAATAAAAAAAAAAAGTTAAGCTTAAAACTGACTTTACAGGTTTTCAGTTATCTTGCGTTTTAATTACACGGAAGTTTTAACAGAAAAAGTTGAGTTTTCATGAAAATATTTCAGGTTTTCATAGACAAACTAAACATTTTCCCTATTGAAAATTTTCAACCAACCTCACAAGGAGTCTTTAGGAGGGACCTGCATGGCTTGGTGAACTGAGTGGGGAGGATGTTCCATGCAAAGGGGCTGCATAGAAAAAGGCATGGAAGCTGCAGCACTGAAATCGACATTGCGAGTGGAGGAAAATGTAGTGATAACAGTTTGGATATGCAGATGAGAGAGAATTTGTGTAGCACCTTGAAGGCCAGACAAGAAATTTAACCTCAATGGGCTGGGCAAGAGGGAGCCAGCCCAGGTATCCACAAAGTGGTGGGACAGGATCAGATTAACAGAAAAAGAAGATAATTTTTGTAGCTGGATTTTAGGCTGCAGTAATGCAGGTGGGAGGCAATCAGGGCAGGGAGAGACGATTCATCAGTCAAGACAGAAGGGGACAGGTGAAGTTTTGTATATATTGTGGAGAGGGAAACAGCTGGATCTGAACATGGCCTGGATTTGTGGGGTAGGGGAGGAGAGGAGAAAGAAGATAATATTGGTGAAAGAGAAAAGTTGGGCAACTAATAAAATTTCAACTGAAAAATCTTCATTTGGTCTTGCGCTGTGTCTGCCCTTGGCAAATAGATGGAAATTGCTGTACTGTCTGATTTACTAAAATAAAATTCAGAAAATTGATTACTCCATTTAATTAAGAGATAATTTCTCTTCCCTCTGTGCACTGAAGAGAATAAAACTTCTCCACATGGTCAGCTGTTCCTGGATATTATCAGATCAAGCACAGTCTATAATGTAGTTAAATGGACTGTGAGAGTCATTTAATAGCCAGATGTTAAAGAATGGAATTAACATTCTTCTGAAATCATTTTTGGGAAGCACAGTCCAGCCTCAGAAGGTCACTTAACGTCTCATCAACATGTACTAACTTCAGTGAAGCAGCATCTGTGTGGTTCCATGTACACCGGTCATAAGCCATTGCCATACCTTTACTGCATCATTCAAGTTAGCAAATGCACCTTCAAAAGTCATAGCTCCATGTGCGTAGGTGTATGGACATGTGAAGACTTTAAATGGAACTGAGGGGGCTAAAGAAGATAATCCACCCCCAGGTATTCAGAAATGTTCTGCACACATTCCTCTAAATTTGGAAAATCTTGGCTCTTCATTTAAATGCTTAAATGTGACCCGAGCACTTTTGAAAATCTTGCCCCACCTGGCGGAGCAAAGTACTTCTGAAAAATCTGGCTCAGAGTAAGCAGAAGGGTTTCTGGAAACGTTCAGATTTTTTCATTTCTTTCTATTAAGTCCTACAGAGGTAGAACTAAAAGTCTGCAAAACCAATTTCAAACACCCGGTTTCCTAAGGAAGCCAGGCTTAGCAGATCAGTGTGTGATCTTTGGGCTAAGGATTATCTCATACTACATGTGTATGTAGCATCTTGAAAATCCCACCCACCCCATGTTAGTTGTGACTTCTAGGTCTTACTGTAATATAAGTTTAGTATGGCAAAATGTGTAACTGAATTGATCAGATATGTCAACTGAAACCTATTATTTGCGATTAGGTTTTATTAATAGCAGGCCGCACATTCAACACATATTCTCAAGGATTTAGGCACAGATTTCTAAGGGTATTTAGCTGTTGCTGCATTCAGGATAGCAACGTCTAAGTACCCTTAAAAATCTGGACCTCAGTGCTCAAACCTGCTCACACAAAGTAAAAGGCAAAACTCTGACTGGCTTCAACGGTGCACTTTTTAAAATTAAAATCATTGGTGTTAGACTGACTTACAGCTTCTGAGGGCCTGGCCCACAGTGCACATCTACAAAGACAGGTAAGTGCCCCTATGCCATGCAGTGACTAATGTTCAGTGCTTGTTTTAACTGCATATGTTCAAGTCAACAAAGAGCTGCTAACAAAGAAAAAAATGATGCCTGCTTACTCTCCTATTGAAGTCATGCAAAGTTTTGCCACTGACTTAGTGGCATCAGAATCAGGCCCAACAGCAGTCTGAACTTATACATGGGCATGGACAACTATGGCTTGGGGGGAATTTTATCTGCCCCTCGCCCCCCCCCCCCCATTCAGTGGAATCCAGGTATCCAATCCAAGGAAAGATCAGAATAAAGAATTCAGATAATCAGGAGAATTAGCATGGCTCTGGCAGTCAGCCTCACAAGGCCAGGCTCCAGCTGTCAGCCCCGTCACCTGGGACGGACCGCCCAAGCCCTGCTGCCTGGTGAGGTTAATAGAGAGGGCCAGATAATGGATGTTTGGATAAATAAGGTTCTGCTGTATTTCTTAACACATTAAAAGATTTCATTTTATCCCCTGGAAAACACAGACATGTTGTTTGTACTTCACTCAGTCACTCCTCACTTAGTAAGACTGGCATAGGATTTCACAATTAAATACACACAACCCTTGGGCAAACTGGAGAATTTAGCTTGCCTCTTGGTTTTCTATATTCACTGTGTTCTTTGTAGGACAATCTAGAATGTACCAGACTGAAGAAAGGAAACACCCCACAGCCGATAGGCTGATTACACTGGAAAACAACTGCTTTTATGTTTTGATTATTTCACCACCTGGGTTCCTTTCTCACCCAGAGATGCTGACAAGGCAATGACTACAAATAAGATGGTAGCGGGCGGCTCTTTGACTCACAGTCATGATGGGACTGATGCAAAAGGACAGCAAAGAATCCTGGGGGCTCCCTGATGTCTGGCCTCCCAAGTCACACAAGTTCCATGAGCTTTTTTCCCCACAAAAGAGACGAGCCAATCAAGAGGCTCTGGGAGTCAGCTCCACTGGAGTGGCAGCTGGCTGGCTGGACCTATCCAGGTCTCCCCACCACACAAACACACACACAGAGCTTGGCTGCAGAAATAATGGGAGAAGCACAGCCAGTGAACCTCACCCAGGTACACAGAATTCCCCTTCCCAAGGAGAGGAGACAGTTTGCTGAGCCATATCCCAACCAGGGAAGAAAGAGCTAGACCCGGCTGCAGGAGAGACCTTCGGCCTGGCCCTGTCTACAACAGCCAGCTGACACCCTGGGGGAAAGAGAGAGACTTCAAACAATCAAGACCACCAAAGGGTGGTACCTCTCATAGACTGAAAAGAGCAAACTGGGAGTTATCAGGGGATTGTCCCTGCTACAATAATTAGACAGTGTAAAAACAACATTCAGCAGCTGTTTTATTATTTTTTTAACTCCAGCCCCTCCCCCAATGAAAAATTGTCTACACCCTTGTTATATAATTTTTTTCTTAGTAGATAATGATAGGATGCTCCATTAAGTTCCACAGACTAACATTTCTGGTTGCATCTGCGGTTGGGATCCATTAGCATATTCTATAAACATCCACAATAAAACCGATGGGCAAAAGAGAGAAAAGAAACCTCAGACAATGAATTCTGTGTTGTAACTGATAGACTGTCTATCAGTTCATTTTGCGGTAAATGTTCTTGGCAGCTGCTCCGGCAAAATATGACATTTGAGAATCGAAAAATGCTCTGTTGTCGATTCAGTTTACAGTACTTGTGCTCAGTAGGCCTGGCTCTTGGATATGTTAATTGACACTGTAAGACAATTTCTACTAAAAACAGAAACATCTGTACAAAGAAGTTGGCAAATTCACTGTGCGTTTTTGTTTTCATTAGAGTTTCTTCTGTTTCAGAAAGCCACTCACTGTAAGGCTGAGTAAATGTGCTCATTATTTCATTTAAAAACCCACCAAAATACATGCGAGCACACAGAACTCGATGAGAAACAATCTTCATTTTGTTTTGGAGTCCATAGGAATTGGCTAGTTGACCAGACATAGTAAAATCAGGGATGTACAGTGTTGTCCAAGCTCTGGAGTGAGGGAATCTTAGACCAGCACAAACTGAAAACCCACCTCTTGTTGTAGCTGTAAAGTTGTCAGTCACAGGATAGCTTAGATCAGATTTCCAGAGTCTGAAACAAAACAAATACCTCAGTCAGTTACAGCTACTAAAGGAAAAGGTTCTTCAATGTTAAACAGTCATTTAGTCCAGCTGAACGTTATAAGGAGTGTGACAGACCCAGGCCAGTGGGGTACAGGAGTCTGGTAGAGGGCAACTATACTGGCTACTGGGTGAGTAGTTTTCTGTTTCCTGAGTGACCAGAGTAGGGTCTGCACTAGAGTAGTCAGGAACTTGCTAGAACCAATTAAGGCAGACAGGCTGATTAGAACACCTGCAGCCAATCAAGGCAGGCTAATCAGGGCACCTGGGTTTTAAAAGGAGCTCTCTCCAGTCAGATAGGGAGGAGTTGGGAGCAAGAGGCACAAGGAGCTGAGACTGAGAGGGTGTGCTGCTGTTGGACTTTGGAGTACTAGCATTATCAGACACGAGGAGGAAGGTCCTGTGGTGAGGATAAAGAAGGTGTTTGGAGGAGGCCTTGGGGAAGTAGCCCAGGGAGGTGTAGCTGTCACACAGCTGTTACAAGAGGCACTATAGACAGCTGCAAATCCATAGGGCCCTGGGCTGGAACCCGGAGTAGAGGATGGGCCTGGGTTCCCCCCAAACCTCCCAACTCCTGATCAGACACAGGAGGAGCTGATCCAGACTGTGGGGGAGATCACTGAAGTGAGCAAATCTGCCAATAAGTGCAGGACCCACCAAGGTAGAGGAGGAACTTTGTCACAGGAGATTCAGAGGCCTTGTGAGGCAGCTGCTTTATTCTGGTGCAAAGTAAAGCACCTCTAGAAGGGGCATAGGCAGCTATAATGGGAGCAACATATGAACATAGGGTGACCCAGCTGTGGTATGAAGCCTGGCTTGTAGCTCCGAGGACACCACTGTTCCTGGTTGCCAATGTAGGGGGGGTGGCCAGGGCTTTTCTGGGCTTCACCCACTTGGACTGTTGGCAGCCAGTCAAGTCAGAGCAGTTCTGCCTTCTGTTGCACTGAGTTATGCCAGGGAACTGCAGATCCAGGGCCACCCAGAGGATTCAGGGGGCCTGGGGCAAAGCAATTTTGGGGGCCCCTTCCATAAAAAAAATTGCTATACTATATTCTCGTGGGGGCCCCTGTAGGGCCTGGCGCAAATTGCCCCACTTGCTCCCCTGCCACAGGCAGCTCTGGGAAAAATAAACCTTGTGCATCATGGAACAAACCCAGTTTTGAGAAAATTTCTTTACAAGTATCACTGGTTCTCAGTATCAGCTAGTGTTAAAAGGCACTAAAACTCATTAAAAGGGTTGGGAAAATATTTTCCATCAAAACTTTTTCTGGATTGAAAACTAGGGGTTTTTAAAAAGCAGAAAAAAATCACGGACAATGTCTGCTTTCCTTCAAAATTTGTTGTGATTTTTTTTTTAATTGAAAAGCTGAAATTAGTCTGCCAAAACCTGAATATGGTTTGAGGTTTCAGAAATGTGTGGCCAAATATTTGCTGCTTGCTGTGTTTGATTAAAGAAACAATAAAAAAATTCTGCTAAAAAAAATTCAAAATTTTTGAACCACCTCAGCTTGTGAGCAAATGCCTGAGCCCATCCAGTCAGATTTTTCCACGTTTCTGATACTCTGCTGGCTTCCTTGACTCATATCTGTCTTCATAACTTTGGGTTCATTTAGCTTAGAACATAAGAACGGCCATACTGGGTCATACCAAAGGTCCATCCAGCCCAGTATCCCGTCTACCGACAACGGATAATGCCAAGTGCCCCAGAGAGAGTGAACCTAACAGGTAATGATCAAGTGATCTCTTTCCTGCTATCTATCTCCACCCTCTGACAAACAGAGGCTAGGGACACCATTCCTTACCCATCCTGGCTAATAGCCATTAATGGACTTAACCATCATGCATTTATCTGTTTTCTAGAGACTGGCTCCATGGGGTCCCTCACAAACTGGAGATGGTTCCTGTGGGTTTGTCTTTAGTACAGCTTATGCACATACTCCATGAACTGAGCATTTGAGCTTGTTCCAGAATCTGAGATGAGCCTATGTTGTGAAAACTGTAATGCTCAAAATAGCACATGCATGTGAATGGACACAGGGTGCTAAAATTAAATTAACCCAGGGGTTCTCAAACAGGAGGTCACGAGGTTATTAGTGGGGGTCACAAGCTGTCAGCCTCCACCATTTATATAAGTGTTAAATATATAAAAAAAGTTGTTTTTAATTTATGGGGGAGGGGTGTCGCAGAGGTTTGCTATGTGAAAGGGGTCACCAGTATAAAAGTTTGAGAACCACTGAATTAACCCCTCTGGAGCCTCATGGAATGCGGGGGGGGGGTCTCCCTTGGTAGGGTTGGGAAGGATATTGCTCTTCTCATGTGATCCCTCCCCCAGTGGCTAATTTTAAATGAAGCTACCCTCCCCTGACATGAATCTCCCTATGGCACTGAAATTAAATATAGACTATAATTTGGCATTTGAGAAGTGAAAAGGATGGTAGCCCTAATGGAAAAGCTAACAGCTTGGCTCTTCTGCAAGCCTCAAACTGCTGAATGAGCTTTAGGGTAGGGAAGGCTGTGCCTCCCAAACAGCCTGGCCCTGCCCCCATCCACTTCCTGCCCCCCAACTGCCCTCCCCTCCTCAGAATCCCCAACCCATCCTGCTCCTTGTCCCCTCAGCATCCCCCAGAGACCCACCACCACCCCAGGACCCCACCCCTGCTCCCTGTCCCGACTACCCCAACCCCTATCCACCCCCCCCGAGTCCTGACAGACCCCCGGAATGCCCACAATCCAACCCCGACCGCCCCCCAACCTCTGCCTCCTCTCTGTCCCCTGGGAGTCCCTGCCCCTTAGCCAACCCCCCAGCCCCTTACCCCCAGCTCCCCCTCACCCGGAGCCTCAGTGCATCCAGTAGCATCCCTCGACAGCGGCAGCGTGGCTCCGGCGGGGCCCCTGAGCTGTGCCCTGCTCAGAGCTGTGTGGTAAGTGGGTGGGGTCCTCCCACCCCCACTCCAGGGATTCTCTGAGCATTTTCCCTGCCTCCACCCACTCCTCCCCTTGGCTTCTCACTTTCCACCCTCCTCTCCTTGCACAGGCTCTGTGGGGTCTGGAGAGGGACAAGGATGGTACTGGGAAGGTAAGCTAAGCCTCTCCCTTCCACATGATGGAGAGAAGACCTATGTGCAGAAGGTCCTTGTCATAGGGCATAGCTTCCCTGTAGCATCACCTGCTGGCTGAGCGTGGGTCGGCAGGCATTCCCTACCTCAGTTTCCCCTCACCCGGGTTTTCTGCCTCTCCCAGGGGTTCATGTGGCTCTGCCCTCCAGCTGGGTCACTTTCAGAGTTCAATCGCCTTCCAGGGTCACACAAGTTCTTCCACCCAGCTGGGCTTCCCTTCAGCCCATCCGATGAACTGAGCTCCCAGCTTTCAGTCTCTCTGCTCTGGGATACAGCACTGAGTTCCAGTCACTTCATGAACCCAGCTTGCTTCCTGGAGTTTCTCCTTCAATCCTTTTATGAGGTCCAGGTGTTTCAGGCTGCCACCTGACCCCAATTAGTGCTGCCCCTTTAGGATGGGAGGCAGCTAACTGGCACAGGCAGGGCTGATTGAATGTGGCTGGTTAGCCACAGGCCATTAAAGGAGCAGGCCACCCTGTTACAGTCCTCCCTATGGCTAGATCAAGCCCAAGGTACTGGTTTAGCAAAGGTAGTAATGAGAGCACTAACTAAGAAGTACCAAAGGCCAGCAAATGAAGAAAATGTGGATCATAGAATCATAGACTATTAGGGTTGGAAGGGACCTCAGGAGGTCATCTAGTCCAACCCACTGCTCCAAGCAGGACCAATCCCCAGATTTTTTTTTACCCCAGTTCCCTTAATGGCCCCCTCAGGGATTGAACTCACAACCCTGGGTTTAGTAGGCCAATGCTCAAACCCCTGAGCTATCCCTCCCCCCCTAAAATGGCAGACCTGACTGACCGCTCTACTGACAGCTGACTCACTTCAGGGAACCCCACGGGCAAATAAAGCAACATATTCACAAATGGCAACTCAATGCGACAAGACCTACAGATGCTGGTTCTTATTGCGTATCATATAGAAGTTCTACAGAATATCTTTAAGGAAGGAACATTGCCAAGTGTTTAAATGGCAGGGACTGGGAATAAGGACTCTTAAGTGCTCTTTCTGGCTCGACAACTAACCTATTGTGTGACCTAGAGGAAGTCATTTAAATGCTCTCTTTCCTACTTCCCTTGCCCCTGCAGTGTAAAATGGGCACAGTGATCCCTACCACCCGGCATGGATATTATGAGGCTTAATTCATTATATTAAGTGCTTTGCCGTTCTTGGAAGGAAAGCAGCTACTATACATACAAGCAACGTATTAAATATTATTTATGCGTTTCATTGCACTGCCTACGTTTCCTTTCCAGCTTTAATCCAAGAAAAGCAGGTGGCCTGGCAGAAATGCTTACATCTGCCCTGAACCACTGCATTGCTATCCAGATGACTAACCACTGCCAGAGTGTGCCGGTGGCAAAAATGTCTTTGTTATTTAGTCACCACAACTGAACAAAAACATATTAAAATCTTCATTGCGAGGCACAGAAGGGGGGAGGACAGACAAGATGACAAATAGTAATGTGAATTCCAACTCTTTATAAAGTTATTACATTGCACAATACTCCTGTGAGGTAGGGATTATTAGATCTTCATTTTATAGAGGGCCTGATCCAAAGAGCACTCAAGTTAATGGGAGTCTTTCCATTGATTTCAGTGGGCTTTGGATCAGGGTCATGCTGAGTGACAGGCAGGACATGTGACTGGCCTAAGTCACAGCAAGTCAGCGAAGAGAACCCAGGAGTCCTGGCTCTCTGTCTCCTGCTTTAATCATTAGACAACACTGAAAAGAAAAACAGATTGGTTTCACGTGTCAATTATACAGACAGTACTTGTGAGAGGATGCAAGGTTAGAGGCATAATCAAGAGGAGGGAAAAACCTGCTGATCTGCTTCCTCCCTCCTCTCTGTACCAGCAAATGAAGAGTCATTCCCTAAAATATGTCAGTTGGGAGGGACCCTATTATCATTGGTTAACTCCATATGTCTGAGAAGAAAATCAGCTCTAATCCTGCCAGACTCGCTAAATGAGATTTGTCTTCAACAGCTGTACTGGCCCCACCCTAAAATGCAGTGCTCTGTTCTAAAGATTTGAAGTTCTTTATAAAGGCTGCTTCTTGTCCTAAAATAGTCAGTAACTGCCAGTGAAAAAATGCTGCCTGTTAACAACTTGCCTCTAACCTTCCTTTCCTGAGCAAGACAGATGAGAAATGGGAACAAACCCTGTCCAGTAGTCCCTGACCTCTGCCAGGATCTCAGGCTTCTCCCAGTCAGGATTCAGATGAGGAACTGGTAACTGGTTACTATCTTGTGCTTTATCAGACACAGAGGCAGCTAACACAGAGACGTAACTGAATTTATTGCATCTTAAAGGCACAGTCCACAAGATGTTTACTCATTGACAAGGACAAATGTCCAGGCTAATATTGCTGGATCTGCAAGAAGTTTGACACTTCAGTCCTGAGATGTTGCTGAGAGGGTGAGGACCATAGAATTCATGGAATATTGGTGGTTCCTATATAGTAAGGTTATGAGCACAGTATAAAAAGAGGCAGGCATCTGTGTGCCTACCTTCCTCATTCACAGTAACAAAACGCCCTAATTTCTTTTACCACCTCAAGGGCTTTAAGAATCACAGGTCTTACTCATTGGCTTTTGGTGCACACCCAGTACAAATTTAGGAAACAACTCCTAATAAACAGGGCTACACCAATGTCTCTGACTCAGAGCAAAACAATTAGCGACTCTGTGTGTTGGCATTTCCCCCCCCCACATGGTGACTAATAAAATTAGAGGTGTTTTTTAAAGGACACACCTATACTGAATTCTGACCCTCCTTCCCTTAAATCAAATTGGGCAATGCTATCATTTTGGCATGAACTACATGAGAGAGAGGTTAGAATGACAGCTCTGGTGGTTGAAGTCTTCCATCTATCCAGCATGGGCAACAGCAGTGCAAGATTCCCTCAACAAGGTCCATCGATGGGCCTTAGTCAGGCACTGGAGGGGATACCTCTTCATTCTCCATGCCCTTTTTCTCACTGCAGAGACTGATAAACACAGGTACCAACTTGTGACAAATGTAGAGATACGATCAGCAATGCGATTAGCTGCAACTGAGGTGGACTCAGACCACCACACGTTTCACAGAGAGACTGCATCTGCCTCTTGCTAGCCGTGGAAATGTCCAAGACTGCTTTGTCCTCAGTCAAACAACAAAGTGGAATGAGGAAAAAATGTACTCAAAATGCCCTTTCCCAGAAAATACACAAGGCTAATTCACAAGGTTCATGTCTGACCAAGATTCATGTCTGAAGCCCATTGTGACAGCCAGACACACACAGAGTTCTATGTCGAAATAAAATAAATGCATCTTCTGTTACTTTTTTAAACCAGAATTTCCTTGGGAGCACAACTTTAACTCTGTTTGGGGGAACGATATTCTCAACTACCTCAATACTTTCATTAGCCTTTCTGCGTTCCTCAAACTTTTACAGGTTGTGAAGAATGTTACAAAATAATTTGGATTGTCCACACATAAGGAACAATCTGTAACAGCATAGCTCTGAGTTGAAGGAACTGAGTAACATGACAGATATTTGGAGCATTTTCCCTGAAGTGCAAAACAGATGAGATGCACAACATTATATTGTTAATAGGAGCTCAGAGTTTGGTTTCCTGTATGCTACACTGAAAATTTACTTCCTAAACATTAATCTATCAGTTTTAGGGAAAGGAATTCACATGATCTGTAAGTTTTCACACAGTAAGTTGTCAGTAAGAAAGCCCTACTGCCTCTTTCTGTTTAAAACTTTCTATGATTTCCAGATTACTCTTAAAAATTCTCAAGCATGATCAGTGTTGCCCTAATTCTGCTTTCATTGAAGTCAGTGGTAAAACTCCCACTGACTATAATTGGAGCAGAGTTAGGCCAACAGTAAGCACTTTTGGAAATCTCACCTTACATAAACATTCTGTTCTTATTTGCATGGAATGTGCTCCCTTGTAACTCTCCTTATTTTAATGGCATTACTCTGGATTTACACTGGTGAAATTAAGATCAGCATCAAGTCCTCTAAATCTATTACTTGTCTATATAATTTTCAAGTCATATTTGCATTTGCATTGTTTTGGTGAACAGAGGAAAGTTTGTGCCACACACAGGTTTGATTTTAGCACATCAGAAAAAAGTTATTGACAATGTTTTATATATCAACTCCTTTCATTTGTAGTTTTCTTTTTTCTTTTTCTAATATTGCACTTCTAGAGGATTCAATTTTCTATTAAATTGTTCTAAGAGTAAGGCCACAGATACAATACATATCCATTTACAAATGCAGATATTATTTATTATTTGTATTACTGTAACCATAGGCACCGACTCCATAGGTACTCCAGGACTGGAGCATCCACAGCAGTCCCATTGATTAACCACCCCCTTCCCCCACAGCCATCTGGCCTGCCGATGGCCCCACCAATCAGCCCCACTTCCTCCCTCCCACTGCAGATCAGCTCTTTAGTGGCGAGCAAGAGGCACTGGGGGCTAAAGGGAGGAGCAAGGGTGGGGCGTGCTCGAGGAGGGGGGGAATGGGGGCAGGAAGAGGCAGGGCAGGAGCCCTGGAGGAAGGGATGGAGTGGGGGCAAGGCCTGGGGCGGGGTAGGGGTCAAGCACCCCCAGAGAAAGTGGAATGTCAGTACATATGATTGTAACATTTAGGAGCCCTAGTTATGAAACAGGACCCAATGATGCTATTAAACTACTAGTTTTATTACAATCCAAAATGTGATGTGCAACTTTCAATGATGAGACTTACAGAACTCACTGGAACCTATTTTCTCTTTCACAAGATAAAATATTAAAGGCAACAAGTCCAGTTAGTAGAAATCAGCATAGCTCCAGTGAAGTCCAGGAGGCAAGCTACACAATTTAACCCAGCTGTGGCTCCGATTCATATGTTTACCACAATGCATCATGCAATGAAACAGGTTGTTCTTATTTCTGGGGTAATGAAAAGGATGTTTGAAATGTATCTTTGGTTTCTTTTTGCCAAAACTGTATTATTGGAGTGTATCAAAAATAATTATTTGAGATTCCTTATAGTTATTCACAAGGCCTGATCCAGTACCCTTAAAATTAGTGGCAGTTTTGCTCTTGACTGCAATGGGAACCGTGCCTCTTAAAGGATATACACCATCAAGCAATTAAATGAATGAAGTATCACTTGGAAAAGTGCATGCAGTATGTAACAATGACACTTTCTAACTCAACAGATCTGCTCCCTGTATGTACTGAAGGTGCGAACTATTGACTACAGTGAGAAAAAATACAAGTTTTCACTCCTGTTCTACCTTACATGGTGACAGGTTTCAGAGTGATAGCTGTGTTAGTCTGTACCAGCAAAAACAACGAGTCCTTGTAGCACCTTAGAGACTAACAAATTTATTTGGGCATAAGCTTTCGTGGGCTAGAACCCATTTCATCAGATGCATGGAGTGGAAAACACAGTAGCAGGTATAAATACACAGCACATGAAAGGATGGGAGTTGCCTTACCAAGTGTGAGGTCAGTCTAACGAGACAATTCAATTAACAGTAGCACAGCAATGGAGGAAAAATCACTTTTGCAATGGTAATGAGCGTGGCCCATTTCAAAGGGTTGACAAGAAGGTGTGAGTAACAGTAGGGGGAAATTAGTATGGGGAAAATTAGGTTTAGGTTTTGTAACAACCCAACCACTCCCAGTCTTTATTCAGGCCTAATTTGATGGTGTCCAGTTGCAAATTAATTCCAGTTCTGCAGTTTCACGTTGGAGTCCGTTTTTGAAGTTTTTTTGGTTGAAGAATTGCCTCTTTAGGTCTGTTATTGAGTTATCAGGGAGATTACAAAATCTAAACCTAATTTTCCACATACTAATTTCCCCCTACTGTTACTCATTATCCCCATTTATTGATGGTTAGCTGAGGCACAGAGAGACGAAAGCCCAGATCTAGGCACCTAACCCCAGTGAAATCAATGGGAATTAGACACCCAAATACCTTTGAGGATCTGAAGATAAGTGACTTCCCCCAGGTCACACAGGATGTCTATGTTCCAGGCAGGGCCGTTGCAAGGATGTTTTGCACCCTAGGTGAGACTTCCACCTTGTGCCCTCCCCCCCGTGCCCCCACCTTGAGGTCCCCCTCATGGCAGCTCCCCCCCTCCACCTTCAGATGCCCCCCCATGGCAGCTCCCCCCCTCCACCCTGAGGTGTCCCCCTTGCGGCAGCTCCCATCCCCCACCCTGAGACACCCCCCCTCCAGCTCACCCCTGCTACGAGCACGAGCACCCCGAGCACGCCATGGTTGCTTCACTTCTCCTGCCTCTCAGGCTTGCGGTGCCAATCAGCTTAGGCACCGAAAGCCTGGGAGGCGGGAGAAGTGAAGCGGCCACGGCGTGCTCGGGGAGGAGGCGGGGAAGGGGTGAGCTGGGGCAGGGAGTTCCCCTGCATGTCACCCCCCCCTCACTTGCTGCAGGCAGCCCTCCCTGCACTCTCCTGCCCTAGCTCTCTCCGCCTAAATGCCGGAGGCGACTGGGGCGGCCAAAGATCCGGCCGCCGCGGTCGCTGCCGAAGAAAATGGCGCCCCCCAAATGCCAGCGCCCTAGGCAACCGCCTAGGTCGCCTAAATGGTTGCACTGGCCCTGGTTCCAGGGCAGTGCCCTAACGGGACCATCCTTCCTCCTCTACAGAAGAAAGAGAGCTACTCGTGAGTGTGCTGGATGCTATTTGGATACTTAAAGGAGACAAACTGATTCTGGCCTTACAGGAGATCTAAGCAAAAATGAAGTTAGGAATGAAGTGAAAATCCAACCCTTATTTTATTTCACATTAAAGGGCAATATTGTTATCTCAACAGGAACTACAAATTTCTTTGCTCTCAAAAAAATCCCCAATACTGATAAAACATTCCCTTCAAGCTGCAATTTCCCATTGTCTCCCCATCTTGGCTGGCAGAAGTACATAAACCTGTGCCCTGCTGGGAGGGAAACCGTACATTTTATAGCCTACTCAGGCAGAGAGTTACCTCACTTGCTTAATTAGGATATAGCTAAAGCACTCACAGGCCTTTTAAGAACTCGAAAATGCTCGATTCATCTGAGACCCTTGGCAAGGGATGTTTTCCCACGCGGTTTTACTTCTCCTTTCTCCCCCCTGCCCTGTGCAACATGCTGTGGAACGAAGCACCCCAGACAGGGATACAATGGTGCATTACAATAGGAAATCCTCTGTCTGGAGTGAGCACAAGTCTCTTAAATGTTTTGGGGATTTCTCACCCCCTAAAGGCACTAATGTAGGAAACAGGCAAGCTCTTTCTTACATGTTGGAAGTCCAGATTTTCCTCCTATTCAATATTTCCCCAATGGCTGTGACAAAATTCTTAAAAATAATAATACTGCACCTTTCTTGCTGAGAGGATCACTCTGCCTCTCATACATTTGGTTTGAACCTTATACCATCAGGCCCTCACAGATCGCTAGCAATCATAACCTATATCCCACTGATCACTGAATCAAACGGAACTTTGCTCCAGAGTTCAACAAACTGATGCTAAAGGCACTTATTTAAAAAAATCCACAAAAGAGCTGCACAACCTTTCAAGGCCAATAACTCTGGCCCCAATTAAAGGCCTAATGGTTGAGAAAAAATTGTTACCAAATACCTTAAGCCATTTCCTTTAGGCAACTGCCAAATTATGGAAATATATCAAGCAAAACTAAACTAAAGCAACTCAGAAACAAAGCAAGAGCCAAAGGACTCCATTTTTAAGAATGAGGTCCAATTACAGGTTTCCAAACTGGAGATCCATTGCTTTCCATAAAGTTTCTAAATGCCACAAATGTGAAGGATTAGTCTGGGAAATGCTTTCTTCTTAATGAAATTATTCAAGTTAGCTTCTGGTCACACTACAAGGCTAACAGACTCCAATAGGGTGTCTCTCTTCAAAATAGGTGAATAGGAATCTCAACCACCATGACAAACATTCCCAAACTTTAAGTGCATTTTGAATGATGCATCATACAACAGGAACATACAGCACGCTAAATAGGACATTTGCCAATGGAAACCACAGTTTTTCCCACAGTTAACGTGTATTCTAAACAAAGGAAATCAGGGGCACCTCTTGGCAAATACTGACTTTTTAACAGTGGCTGGATTAAATCACTGGCCTGTGCAGTCCAATATCATGCTTCCGGCAGTAACCAAGAGTTAATTTGTCCTCTGAAAGTGAACCCAGCACCCATTCACACACAGAGACGCACCCAGCCAATTGTGTAGTGCTATAACTGCAAGGAAAAACTCTTCCTGACCCTTGTGACTGACCTTGTTGCCAAGATCAGAGCTGCAAAATCAGGTCCTGAAATATTACCAATCCTGAATCCCTGTGTAGGGCTAGACTCTCAGCTGATGTGAACTGGTGAAGCTCCATGACTTCCATGGTGTTATGCTGATTTACACCAGCTGAGAATTTAGTCCTAATCTCTAGGAGCTGGCAAAGCAGCACTATACTAGTTCTGCCCCAATCAATGTATTTTTTCAGTCAGTCATTTGTTTAAGTATTGTATTCAGGGCTGGCTCCAGGCACTAGCGGAGGAAGCATATGCCTGGGGCGCCACATGCTAAGGGGCGTCATTCCATCCATTCCTGGGGCGGCACAGTCCAGGCGGCTTTTTTTATTTTTATTTTTTTTTTGGCTTCAGCAGTTCAGGCAGCAGTCCGAGCGGCCTTTTTGGGGGGCAGCAAAAATGGTAGAGCCGGCCCTGATTGTTTTGCATTAAACAGGACAGCTTCCCACTAACAAGACAGGTTTTTGGATTTGAGAATTTTTGTTCTGGGCTAATGAAGATAAAAGGAAAAGAATATATTCTAGGCCATAAGCTTTTTGGAGCACTGTCTGACTTGATATATCTGCTTTGTATAATGGAGAACACATTGTTGGTGATCAGCAAATAATTAATGGTGCATGATTTTCTCTTAACAGATGACATACATCTTTTGAATTATTTTTTTGTAAATAAATTATCCTGGCAGATTTGCAATGTACAATTAACAAGTTGGAAGCATTTTGCCCTTCAGCCGACATAATTAAAAATAGATTTAAAACAAATGCAAAACACTACATGTTAGTAAATGGGAGGCATAAATGTATCATCAATTGTGCATTGCAATCAAAATATCTGATTGTCCTTTTCAGTGGTAGCCTGGCTTGAAAACTCTTAAGCCATGATGCTCTGTTCATGATGAAGTTGTAAATGAGATACTCCTGCAGACATTCTCCTTTCAGGTCAGAACTGAGCTCAGTGGAGAAATCTGGAAGATCATCTCAGGGCATCTGCATGAATATAGTAGACACTTGCTTATAGGTAGGCATGGAAGAATTCAATTTTTATTCATAAATTTTAGTAAGCGTTGATTTCACTGTAGACACACAAATCTACACAAAAATATTACCAATCCATAAAAACAGAAATTTGTACATAGGCAAATACAAAAAATTCTGCTTGAGAACTTATTCAAGTCGCACCTTATTGTGCATAACATGTGTTATAATGCCGGTATTAAACACTTACTGTGTGAACTTCCCCCACCCAATTTCTCGTGACTGTGAACATTTAAATAAATATCTTTTAAAATGATTACATATAAACATCAATGTTAGTTGTCAAAATTAAAAAACATGAAAAATAGAATTCCTCCCAAGCCTACTCAACATTTCTATGTATCTATACTTAAGTATCCAATGACCTCTCCTCTCCTTTTACACCATTAAAAATTAAAACTCAAATCTCTCTCTTCAAGTGTTAGTCTTAAAAAAATTGCTTCCAGACACTTGAAGCAAAACATATTATTTTACCTAATAAATGAAATTTATACCCACAAATACTGAAATATTAAAATTCTGCATTTAGGGGTGTGTGTATGTATATATAAAAATCGTAAAAACTACTAAAAAGCTACAGAAACTACATTAAAACATTATTAAGATTGTAAAGTCAAGCACTCAAAAGTTAGGAAATGCCTTCTGCGTATGCATTATGATAGTCTTTAATTGCACAATCACATAATATTTTTTCCACAGGGCCCCTGCCTCATTCAGTGCACAGGATGGACCTGTTCTGGGGATGAATCAGGGCTGTGTATTGAAGGAGACTGTTGCCTGCAGGACACTTCCCTCATTTGTTGCAGATGTTGCAAGGTGTTTACCTATTGTAGATCCAGGGAAAACAGCAGGCCCAACCCCACTCAAAACTAAAGGCCCTCCCCCTTAGCTGGGGAGAGGCACCAGTGGTTCCGAGTTGCAAGGTATAAAGTAAACAAGAAAGGGGATTGCAGGAAGGATGATGATCAAGGCAATAGGAACGGTGCCGTTGAGAACCAGTTTCTATCCCTGCCTGTGTCACCAAGTTCCTATATGATGCTGGGCAAGTCACTTAAACCAAACTTTTCACAGGTAGTCACTTGAGACCCTGCGGTCTGATTTACAGATGTACTCATCACTAAGTCAAAGGGGACGGTGCTTGAACATATAAAGTGCTAGCTAATGCTAAGAATTCTGAAAAACCAGATCCTGGACATCTCAAATTAGGCACCCAAAATTATTATGTACTTTTAACCTTAATCTCTCTGACTCAGATTGCTCTCTGTGAAATGGGGATAATACCACCCCCTCACCTCACAGCGGTGTTGTAAAAATAAATTCATTAATATTTGTGAAGCACTTGGATTCTATAATATGAGTGCCATAGAAAAGCCTGTGCAGAAATTAGTAATTCAGTCTCCACAGCAGGGTTTTAATAGTAAGCAATGAAGCACACACCAAACAACAAAGGAGCAAACAAAATATAGTATAGCTGCTAAGTGAGCACTGTCCATTCTGTGCACTGAATGAAGTCAGGGTCCTGTGTTAAAAACAGTCTGTGTTCACGTAATTAAAGACTGTATCATAATACACACACAGGGATTGAATTAAGGTTGCACAGGCAACTATAATTCTGGCAGTTCCTAACTTCTGAGTGTTTGACTTCGTAACCTTAAAAATGTTCTTTTAATGTAGGTTGTGAGTGTGTAATATATTATACAGGCATGGCAGAGGTCTGTGCATTAGGGATCCATGTATAACATTTTACACAATAATATGAGAGAGGAGGCACTTTCCCTGTGTTTGGTGCTGACTGGTTACCCAAGCTATTTTGCTGCCATCCTGAAGCCTATGTGGAAGGTGATGTGACTTTGAGTTCATTAAGAAAATGGAAACTTAAATTTCAATTAACCGTTTTAAGAAGAGAATCCATTTTTTATCTGAAAAAAACTGTTCATAATGTTCAATGGCTAAAAGGATCATAAATGAAAAGGAACAGTGAGACAGATACAGCCTATTACAAATACTGCGGAGGGTTAGTTAAGTTAGGGTGTTTGGAATGCATAATTAGGCCTTCAGGGTGTACACACCCAATAACCACTCAAGCAAACTAGTTCAAATCCGGTTATGAAATCATTTGAAATCTGATTTATTGGATATTAACTTTTAATGTGCAGGCAACTGCCAATCCATTTTTAAAAAATACCTTATTCAGAAATAATATTTGAAAGAAGATATAAAACAGAGAACAAGGAAGGATACACCTTTTGTTAAAAGAATGTCAATCAGTCCGTGACATAATGGGTGGTTTTGAATGGACTCTCCCGGTAGTACTCTCTCCTTAGGATTCAAAATACTGTTTTATGATTACAGGTATGAAGACTTTGCTCTGGTGTATTCGGAAATGACAGATTTATGAGTTAATTCTTCTTAATTTTTTAAAGGTGACATTTTCAAGAGCACCTGGGGAGTTCAGCATGGAACTGCCATTGTATTTTAATGAGACAAGGTGAATAATTTTAATGAGGAGTTAGGCACCTATATTAGGTGCTTTTGAAAATTTTACCCTAAAGTCTTAAGCTAACCACTGAAACAATTATCCAAATTCGGCCCAGACCCTGCAAACCTTTACCCATGAAAGAAGTCCTTACTCACACCAGCAATTCCTTTGGCTTCAGTGAGGCATATCAGCTTGCAAGACTGATGTCTCGGTCCCTAACAAAGGAAAACGGAGTGTTGCATACAAATTATGGAATACAGCATTTTACTTGCAATGGTACATAACACTTTCAGTTTCTTTTACAGGCCATGCAGAATAATCTCTTTGAAAGTATATCTTTTGATGGGTTTGGGGTGAAAGGGCTTAGAAGCAGCATGTGTAACTGCAATATTAACAAAATTAGACTATAATTACAGAAATTACAGAAGATTTATTGATTCAGGACATAGGTCTTCTGACAGGACAAATAACACTCACCCAAGAGGGCAGAGGGACGAAAGACGCAGACAGGCTGAGGCAATCTGAAGTGATTGCATAATAGCAGCCATGTCAAAGAGCACAGGGTTTATGGGAAAGCTATAAATTGTTCAATTTTTAACCCTTTCCTTCTCCAATTACTAACTGATTAAATAAATGGGAGGAGCATTACTTGATCAAGCTGTGCTAAAGATACTTTTAAAATAAAACAACTTGGAAATTTTAAGCATCCATAACCAAGTATTCTGGAACTACCATGTAGGTTACTCAACACTGTCCCAGTCATAATATTCCTAGTCCCACTGAAACACAACAGACACTCCTAGAGTGTGAAAATGATATTGATCTAGTTCCTCAGCTGATGTAAACCAGCGTTGCACTGTGCTGATTTACCTCAGCTGAGCATTTGGCCCCTTTATTCTACTTTTAAACACAGGCTGTCAGAATGGATTTCTATTTCAAAATCCCGTACTCTGGATAACTCTGAGGTTTTGATCTTCAGTGGTGGTTTTGCGTGGGTCAACATCTCTTTCAGAAGGCCAAATCATGTCTACATTGCACACAGTTGCTTATAGCTTCCAGTGCACAATGAATCAAACAAATGTGAAGCGTGTCACTGTATGGCTCATGTTGACATCATGTAAATCAAGAAACATTTTGTTCATCTCATTAAAAGTTTGATGCCCCTTATCTATCATGGGATCTACTATAATTGTTGGTTTCAGCAAGTAACAGTAGTGAAAAAACACCAGCAAGATTATTATTAACATAATGCCATGGGGGATGGCACAAAAAGAGAAGGAAGTTTCTATTGTTTATTTCATTGCAAAGTCCGTACTCAAAGTTGTAATCTTCTTCACCGAGCACAGATAAATGCTACGTATCTGAGCACTACTGATGACTTAAGTCTACAAGTTGGAGGTGCCTAAACTGAGGCATCTAAACAACTGTAATAGGCACCTAAACTCTCATTTGGGTGTCCAAATCATCTGTTAGGTGCCAAAAACAGCTATTTAGGACCCTAAATATTGATACAGACACTTACATTTATGCACCCAAACCTCAAAATTTAGCTCTACATTGTTTTGAGGCTGAAATTTTGATACATGTAACTGGGTCAGCTGTTCACCTTCACTGACTTGTAAGCCAAGGTGAACTGCTCTAGAAATAGGGCTCAGCAATATGACTGCTGCATGAAACTTTATTTTACTGATATTGCAATGGGACTGTGCCCTCAACTTTATCAACTATCTTTCCTGTCTTACAATTAGCTTACAAGCAAATAATCATGCAGATAGAGACTTAGGCCCAGATTCTCAACAGCAGTGTTTCTCAAACTGGGGTCGTCGCTTGGAAAGCCCCTCGCAGGCTGGGCCGGTGTATTTACCTGCCCTGTCTGCAGGTCCGGCCAATCGCGGCTCCCACTGGCCACAGTTCATCGCTGCAGGCCAATAGGAGCTGCTGGAAGCGGCGGCCAGTAAGTCCCTTGGCCTGTGCCACTTCCAGCAGCCCCCAACTGGCCTGAAGCAGTGAACCATGGCCAGTGGGAGCCGTGATCGGTCAGATCTGCAGATGGGGCAGGTAAACAAACTGGCCCGGCCCACCAGGGGCTTTCCCTACACAAGCAGCCACCCTAGTTTAAGAAACACTGCTCAACAGCATTTGATTTCAATGGGCACTTAAATACCTTTGAGCATCTAGGCCTTATCATTCTTAATGATGATTTTCTGGCCTCTTCCTACCACCAAATTCTAGAGCTATCTGTTTGCACTGACACTGTATTTATATTTTTCAGTTTTTCTTCTTCTCCCAGGTGAATCCAGGTGAGTCACGACGTACTGCCTGGCCTTCATCAATATGTTTAATTCCCATTTTCAGGTTTGTTTGACCAAATCCATCCAGAATGAGCACATGCTGCCAGGAGCCTAAGCATCTGTTTCCATCTGGGCCACTCCTTTTTCATCCCTAGTAATATTATCCCAGACCTCTCCCTCAGATGGAAATTCAACTTCCTAGTCTGTAATTACCAGCCACTCCCATCGCCATTAGTACTAGATTAGTACCTCCTTCCTCCTACAGTTTTCAAATACCTTTCCCCATATCAAGTGACTCTGGACAGTCTTCCAACTGCATTACAGATAAGTGTAGTCTGGCTCTTCAAATATTCTTTTACTGCTTTCAAAATCGCTACCGGACTTGCAAGCCTGGTGTTATAACAATGGGCTGTGAGCACGTTGCAGAGTGGATGAAATGACTAGATGTTTTTCTATAGGTTTTTTTTTTCCCAGTTATCACTGGCAACATTTTATCTCAAGACTTCCAAGTTACAAAGATGTACAGTCCAATATCTCTGATGTACAGATGCCTCTCCTTGGGAGCTGATCACAATAACGCACTTTCTCTTCCAAGCAACACCTGCCAATTATAGCCCTTAAACAGGCATGTGATAAATTGAATAGCGACAAGTTCTTTCTCCACTGTCATCCTGTAGACACTCAGTGAATAGCTATTTAACTGAACTCCTGATTACTCCAAGTAGGGCAATTCTGTACTTGACCAAAAAGAGAGTCCAACAGAGTAAATAGCCAGGCAAAAAAAAACAACCCACTGGATAACTATTAAACTAAATTTGGTTATAGTTATATACACAGATTCATCAAGCTGATAAATATGGGTAGCACTTATTTTGTGCTCCATAACTTAAAGGCAATCGTCATGACAGTGAGAGTAACTGAACTGTAACTGGGTAATTCTATCCAGAGAGGAGACTATACGGGAAGGAGCACCAGTCAAAAGAAGAAAAGACCCATAGTATGAAATGCCTCACCACCACCACCAAGCACTTTGATTGTCTGCCAGACCCATCTAGTAATGGAAACTGAAGACACTGATCAGATTTAATTAACCATAGTGCACCTGACCTAGATACATGTTGGGG
Source organism: Gopherus evgoodei (assembly GCF_007399415.2). Classification (NCBI taxonomy): domain Eukaryota; kingdom Metazoa; phylum Chordata; order Testudines; family Testudinidae; genus Gopherus; species Gopherus evgoodei. Next base: position 16,080,438 of record NC_044332.1, read on the forward strand.
CCCTCTAACAATAGACATAATATCATGGCAATTATAATATCACTCAAGCAGAACATTAGATCAGTTGATTTATGGAAACAATGTTTTAGATGATGTAGAAATGCATACAATAGCACAAAACCTTCAGTCATATATCTGGCATATCTAGGGAGGCTGTTACAGGGCCATAGGCCCCAGACAGGGCTGGCCTTACCATGAGGTGAACTGAGGCAGCTGCCTCAGGTGCCAGACTGGGGGTGGGGAGGGGCGCTACTACCCGGAGTGTAGAAAATTCTATCTGTTGCTAGTGCATATGTATCTTCTCTGCTGCAGATGCACAGAGATGGTTGAGTGCTGTGCTGGAGGAAGACAGATTTGAGACCTTTCAAAGTTTTGGCCCAAGCGAGGGGGCATGGGAGTGTCATTTGAACTCACCGCCTCAGATGCCAAACTGTTGTGGGCCGGCCCTGGTCACAGATAAGAGAAAAAATGGGGGGGGGGACAGTGAAGGACCACAACCAAAAGGTGACCTGCTTTCTTTACTGATCACTTTATCCAAGTTTTTCCTGCACAGTTGTATCTCTCTCTACTCGGTAACTTAAAACTTCTCAACCTGATAGTACATGTATCTAGTAGGAATTAGGGGTACAGTGTGTAATATAGACAAGCAATGGCTTATCAAAAAACAACTGGGAACATTCTTCTCATTTCTGAACATAATTTCTATTTTCTCTGAATGAAAAATTAATTGCAAAAAACTATTTACAATTTTGCCCCCAAGTGGAGATAAATCATGATCGCAGTTTCTATTACTTTCTTTTAAAAATGAAACACACATTTGAAATTATCTCTAACTTTCCTAATATCTGGTAACTCTGAATTGATACCTTTGCCTTTATCACTCAGAATTGTGTAATGCAGTGATTCATGTTCATATAACACTTTAAATCATTCAGCTATTTCTTCCCTGTCAATCTCTGAAGCACCTTAATTATTTGATAATCTGCTACAACAAGAACTTCTTTACAAGAGAGCTGCTAAACATGTGGGCCTCAGCATAGAGGGAATCCATTTTGCTAAAAGATTTCTTGGTCAGATCTTTGTCAGTTGATTTGGCCGTTAGCCAGAGGATACATAGCAGAGTTAGAGTCAATGGCGCCATTAGAACAGTTTTGTAGATAGGGTAAAATTTTGAAAAACACCTGAGTCACTGGAAAAGTGACTGGGGCTTCAGCACCTAAATCGTTTAGGTGCTTTTGAAAAACGTATCATTAGATCATCAGTCCCTTAAAAAGTTACATCATTAAACTAAAAGAAAAAATGTTTTTAAAAAGTGTTTCTTCTAAGACATCTATCACTTTGGCACCTAAATGTCACTTACAAACTGTATAATACTGACAGTGCATAATTTCTATTGTTTGTATTCTTAAAAGGAGAAGACTCTTTAAGATGTTTAAGGTAAGTCATATTGACAATACCGGAGATATAACAGTGTTACAGGTAACAGAAGATCTCATCAATGTTAAATGACAGTAACCATGACATCTTATGTTAAACTGATCCAAAAAGCTTTTTATATGCCAAGAACTGAGTCCAGGGCTTTGAATTTCTCCTACACAGTTAATGGCATCATTCAGTTACAATGAAGCAGGTCTCTACATTCCTTTCTTGGGGTATGGCTACACTTACAGTTGTACAGCGCTGGGAGTTACAGCTGTCTTCGTACAGCTGTGTAGGGAAAGCGCTGCAATGTGGCCACACTGACAGCTACCAGCACTGCAGTGTGGCCACATTTGCAGCATTTGCAGCGCTGTTGGGAGTGGTGCATTGTGGGCAGCTATCCCAGCATTCAAGTGGCTGCAACGTGCTTTTTAAAACAGGGGGGTGGGGTGGAGTGTGACAGGGAGCGTGGAGGAGACAGAGAGAGTGGATTTTTGGAGCTGACACTGTTCTCAGCTCCCTGCCTTGAAAGTTCTAAGGACTGGAAGAAACACAGCACCTACCTTCAATTATTTTAAAAGTTTTGACCCCTTCCCCCACCCCTTTCTTACTCACTAAATGCAAATCATGCACTCCTAAATAGCCTTCAGACCACATAAGCAGCGGCTCAACACGGACTCCCCTCTCTCCTCAAGCGAACAGCTGTGAACATTCCAAAGCAATTCCCCTGGCTCCGCTTGTCGCTCGCTGGAGCAAACAGCAGCTGTGTTTGTTGTTTAGATAAGTAGCTCCGGGGAGCTCAGAGTTCAGCCATTCTTCCGGTTTGTTGTGGACAGGAATTCTGGGATACCTCCTAATACCCTGGAGGCCAATAACAGGGCTTTTAGTGGCCACACTTGAGGAGCAGCGCTGCATCACCAGCGCTGCAATCGTTACACCCCAAGCAGACCAGGTGTACAGCCAGCGCTGCAGCCAGGGAGTTGCAGCGCTGGATGTGCCTTGCAGGTGTGGACAGTTACTAAGTTGCAGCGCAGTAAACCCATCACCAGCGCTGCAACTCTCCAGTGTAGCCAAGCCCACAGTTTTAAGAGCTACTGAGGTCATCAGCTGTTGCATAAGAAACAGAACCTTTGTCAGTTAAGTAAAGTGCCAACATCCATCAAAGCACCTGAGCTTGTGCTTTATTTTAAGCGCTGAGTAGTCCTTAATTTTGCTGGAATGCGGCCTAAATAAAAAAACCCAAAATTTGGAATTTCATTTAAGTGAAAAATGAGCAATCCAACCTCTATATACATGTAAACACAGGTATGTAATATATAAACTTACCTGTGTGTATTATTTGGACATGTTGTATACACACACACACACACACACACACACACACACACACTTCCTTCCTGCTTGCCAAGCTGAAATTAAGGGGTGATTCAGACCAGGACCATTTTTATCCAGCTACCAGGATCTGGGGGCAAGGGAGAGAACAAATGGCACTATAGTACTAATTCTGGCCCATTTCTACTCAAAATGGGATCTAAAGCTGAAGTATTAATCTCATTCCTTGGGAATTCTACACTGATCATTCCTCCAATAGAAAAAGACTAAACTCTGCAGTCAGGTACGGAGTATGGATCTCTTATGCATACTGGGGATATCTCTCTTGAATGTTATACACTACATCCATTGGGGGGATCTATCCCATAATGTGCAACGGAGTTCTGCCCTGCAAACCCAAGAGCAAGATTTTCCCCTAAATTTGGAAAAATTGCAGTGGAACATCAGCATTCAGGGCTGTTCAAATCAATCTAGAGTTACCTACAAAGTCCCTCAGTTGGAGGTAGAGTGACCAGACAACAAAAAAATTGGGACGGGGTGGGGGTAATAGGAGCCTATATAAGACAAAGCACCAAATATCAGGACTGTCCCTCTAAAATTGGGACATCTGGTCACCCTCGTTAGAGGCCACATATGGAAGACGCACATTTCGGTGAGTGCCTTGCATTGCAAAGTGTGGAAGGTGAGTGGATGGGGGACAGAGAGGAGCGAGGGTAAGAAATATCTGCAGAATTGCTGTATTTGTGTATTTAGGGGGAACAGTGCCCACAGGTGTCCCGTTAAACATGGGGACTGGCAATGTGTTTCTGCCAAGGCCTGTGTAATGAGGGAGATATCTCGAATCCTGAGGGAGCTCAAGGTATTGGGCCTGATCCACAACAGAGCTAGACTGATTTTTCACTAGCTGAGGTTCTGACTATCATTTCGACAGAGCTCTCAGTGAGCACGAAGCAGCCCCTGCACTACACCACACAGCTCTAGAGCGTGAGAAATAAATAGCACACTTGAATCGGTGGAGGCTTCATGACCTGGGAGCCACCTATGTCTGCAGGCATGGCAGGCTTGTATGGACTGGCCCTGCCAGAAGTTGATACAGACCTGGAAGAGATGACTCAGATAGACGGCTGGTGGGGATGTGGAACAAACAGCAGCTCTGTGTAGTTTTGTTTGTTTTTGTTTTTTTAAGAAAAACGTAAAAGGCTAGTTGGCATCACTAATGCAGTGGTCTAATAAGTTCTTTGATGGCTGAAAAATAGGTACTTTCTATGGAAATTTTAAAAAGAAGTTTGAAAAAAGTTGCTTTTTCCTAAATTTTGTAGAAATTTTATTTTGCAACAATAAAATGAAATCCCAAACATTTTTTTTTTAAAGAAAAACTGACAAACAACACTGGACAGAACCTAAAAGTTTAAATTACCAGTGGCCATCTTCTGTCAAAAAATCTGCTCATTTGAAACATTTTGACATTGTTCCGTTATTTTAAAAAGTGAATACATTGGCTTTTTGCCTCTTTGAAGTCTAAACTGACACATCCATAAGTCAATTGACTAATGTAGTCACACCCCAGCTACCAAGATACTTTCAAGTTGCCTTTTTAGGGAGAATATTTCAGTGAGTAAGCACAAGTTTTATGTTTCACAACTGACGGGAGAGGTGTCTGAACCTTTTATGTGCTACTTCCAAAGACAAATTATATTGAATAGTAAAGTTTAAACAATTGGTTAAGAGAGAACAATTTAAATAATTAAGATATTTCTGTGAGCACTGCAGTCCAAGGAGAAAAGGGGAGGTTTAACCATAGTGATACAATTTGTTGTTCAAGAAATAAAAGCCTTCACTGCTCTCTACTCAGCCAGTAGAGAGTAAACGGCATTTTCTTCTGTTCTTATTACATTAGGCAGAATGCCTACACTTGGTAATTGCCCTTGGGAAAAAGTGCATTGAATAAAGTGGTTCGGTTTCTTGTTAGGTCATGGCAAGAAGGAAACGGAATATTTCACAAGTTGCTGGCTCACTGACAGTACACGACACTGAAGGACAATTACTGGGATTACATTGCATTATGCCATTCTTTTTAATAATGCCATTTGGTTCCTTTGCAACAGCATAGGCCTATCACATGCCCCCTGACAAAGGGCTCGATTGTGACCTGGACTGTGTGTTTGCAGGGACACTAAGGGGAGTAAAAGCCCCCACCTTAAATCCCTGCATGGGTTAAAGCACCTTGATAGGCAGACATGGACCAGGAAAGGAATGGGATGAGCACAGAGCTTTGGCATCAGCCTCCAATGCATCAGTCAACAGAGCTGACCCGGAGCACAGGAGATACTAACAATAAATTACCATGGGTCAGAAGATAATTACTACCCTGAAGCAAGGGGGGGGGGGAGCAGGGAAGGAGCCATAATTCATTCTGGTGGGATGCTCCTGGGGTGGTTCACTAACATGTTCACTCAGGGCTGTGTCCTTGTGCTACAATATATGTATCAAGTGCAATCAAGTGGGAAATGAAGGTGGGAATTCTTTGGTGGCCTGCTCTGAGACGTCACTAAGGTATCTAAATGGGCATGCCACTTGCCTCAAAAAGTAATACAAGCCATTGTTTATAGGTTAGAAAACTACCACAGACCAGTGATCATCAATTTCCCTGACCTCAAATAACTTTACCTGGATCCATTATGGGATCAAAGGTGAGCAGAAAAGGTCTCTCTCTCCTCCTCACTCTGCAGAGCGGAACTGGTCACTATTTTTAGAAATTTTATTTTGGGGGGCAATATTTTTCATGAAATTTCTAATTTTGACCAAAGCCCCACTAGTTTTCATGAATTTTTTTTAATGTTTTCTGATCAGCAGTAAAAGTTCAGTGAGCTTTAAGCTGGACAAAAATGGGCAACATGCTGAATTTTGAAGGAAAATAAAGACAAAAATGGTGAAAACAATTCACGGAAATTAACTAGCTCTAATTCATGGTTAGAGGGTCTCCTATAATGCAGATCCACCTAGTGAAAAAGCAAAGATGTGCTCAAAACTTTACAAATGGACTTTACTGCATACACTGTAGCATGAAAGGAAAGCAGATATTCATAAGGCAATTCCATGCGGGTTAACTTACACAGTTCAGGCATTCCTCAGTTTTTTGTACAATAACTGCCATCATAAGATATTTATCAGAAATTAGAAGATCATATTGCCATGGAGAGAAAAATTTACATTTAGATAATGAGAGAGTGAAAACTCTCAGGATACTCCTTTCGAAAATTTGTCCATCAAAGACAAATGCCTCTGTTGCATCTGTGTTTTAAGTGATAGCCTAGATTTTGCATAGCAAACTGGGCAAATACTCTCGACGACCCAGAGCTGTCTAATAAAGCACTGGATGTTAGAGAAGCAGCAAAGAGTGACTCACATTCAAGTTACGGTGGAGCTTTCATTTAATATGCTTTCTGTTCACAAAACCATGTAGACTTGGAGTTGTTAGTATCTTTATTTTCTCTATTGAAATACTACCCTTGATACCGATCCCCTGAGATCTTGATTTGACTTATAAAATGCTCCCACTTTCACTGTCATATAAGATCAAGGGCTTAAATGGAGGCTCTACCTGAAAACTTTGTAAACACGAGTAGCTTTCTATTAATATTACACTCTCTGGGGGGAAAGAATTTCATTCCTTCTGTTCTCACTTTGGTGGTAATTATATTGAATTCACCATCAACTAGTGTTGACAGTCTTCCTGCTTTCTGTCCCCGAGATACCTTTTGAGACTAGAAATAATATTGGTATATCCTATTTCTTCCTTACGTGTATTTATACCGCATTGTATATTAGTATAACATTAGGGCTAATTATCATTTATTATAAAATAGATACCTTAAACATTTGAGGCTCAGTGTAGGACAAGGGAAGGGGGGCAAAGGCAGCTTTAAACCATCTTTACATTCCTCTATCAGGGGGGTTGCCAGTGCGCCAATCCAGTTCCAAGTGTAAATCAGGGTTGCTCTAATTTTTGATAGATTATAAACAGTCCTAAGGGGCCATTTCAACAGCTGGGGAGTGGTGGTGCTGAAGAATGCCCATGCTACATCTTTTGTCCCAGGAACAGTCCTAGTTCGAAGGGTTGAGAGGAAAGCAGAGTAGGATGCACCTCCAAAGGCTTCCTCTTACATAAAGGGAAATCATTGGACCAAAACAGACAACAGAGAATCTGACCCTGGAACTCCTTTCCATTCTAAAATAAGAATTACTATATGAAGAGAGAGAACAGCATTTAAATACAGCATACAGTCCCCATACATTGCCACCAGAAGATAGCAGTAAACAAGCACTTTTATAAGAACACAGTATCAAGCCTACTGCATTGTTTGGGCAGGATATATGTGAAACCCCATGGGTTTTTGTCTAGCTGTCCTTCTGAGGTCTGCATACAGCGGCAATCATCATTTTATCCGAAGCACTTAGAACAGGTGTTTGTAAGTAAAGTCCTTTTTAATTGCTCCATTTTGATGGTGTGTGCTTTGCACTCCACATTTTTCAGACTTCTGGTCACATTTATTTTGAACTGGCCTCATCTGTGGTCTCCCAATAAAATCACTGGCACAACCACTGCTCATCCTTTCAGTTAGCAGTGGTATCACACCATTTCTTTTGCACTCGCAACTTGTAATGTTAGCTGCCACGCAGCACTCTTTGAGAAGTCTGTTCTGATGTTAGCGATTTGAAGCAAAACTTGACATGAACCTTTTTCTTTCAACCCGCAAACTCCAAATTTCAGACTGGCCTAAGAGGTTTGTTTGGGTTTTTATCCATGTCCAAGTCATGCACCTCTAAAAACTACATACAGGTTTGGAATAGAAACATTGATGCCACTTGAGCTATACTGGTACTGAAAGGCACCATCACGATCCTAAAAGAAGAAGGGTCAGATACCCAGCTTTTGTCAATTACTGATCCACTGACTTTAAGGCTGATTTACACTAGCTGAGGTTCTGACCCTTTATCTAGGTACTTAGATACTTAATCACCATCATATCAGAGGGCCAGATTTGTAAGTGCATTTAAGCACCAAAAGACACAGATTGATTTCAATAGGAGTTAGGTGCCTAGGAGCTTTGAAAATCCTAGTAGGCACCTACCGCATCTTTAAGTGCCTAAATACCTTTAAAAATCTGGCCCTACGTACCTCACAATCACTAATGGATCTTATCCTCACAATAGCCCTGGGAGGTAGGGAAGCATTATCTCCATTTTACAGATGGGAAAACTGAGGAACAAGGTAGCTTAAATGACTTGCACACAGCCTGTGTCTGGCAAGAATTGAACCCAGGTCCGCTGAGGCCCACGCAGGTGCCTATCTCCTGAACCACCTTTCGTATCCTCAGAGCTTGTCCATGGCAGAAAAATTGTACTAGAGTAACTACTTCACTTTTGTTACACTGATACAAAGCCCCCACTCCCAATGTAAATGCGCCTAACCCAGTTTAAACTGGATTTATACTGATTTCATTTAATTTGATAAAAATCATCAGATTTTGCTAATCCAGTTTTAAATGCCATTTAAAATGTTTAAATACATCTATACCTCACTGATCAGTGTGTGTTGCACATCACCTCTCACCACCTATTCCACAGAGGCTGATGGAGACTCACACTTTTGGTTCTGGGGGTCTCATCTTCCATCCCCAGTGTTTCGGCCAAAATGGCAGTCACCACACAATCACACTGGGCGATTGCACTCGGGCAACTAAATCGATTTAGTTATAAAATAAACCCTGACATCTAGATAACTTCTTAGAGTCTTACTAGCCCTCTCATTAGAAAAAAATCACATGGTTTCCCATCCAGCTTATGCTGCCATAAAAACAAGGACAAGGGGATTAAAGCGTAGCTGTCTCTCTGCTAGTATTTTTTCCCCTAAAATCTAAATATCAAGCTGGCCTGGTTTGTACTGAAAATCCCTGCCTGCAAGCATTTAGCACTTCTCAGGATGTCAAGCAGCATACACCATCCAAGATCCAGAAAACTGACTGTAAAAGCTTGAAAGGGAAAAAAAACTCTCCCCTCACACAAACAGAAAATACAAAATTTAAATTAAAAAATGGTTTTGGCCCAATTGAGGGTATGTTAGAATATTAAGCATTCTCGTTGGGTGTTCACTGCTGTCGGACACACTTAAGCTAATGAGCATCATTTATTACTGAGCCTGGCCTCTCTTTTCAACCGACTGCCACAGCGCACTATGGCTCACGTCCCTGTGGGAATGACAGGAAGGGGTGAGATTCAACTGATGAGACTAAACGGGAGAGAAAAGAAATAATGACCATTGCAGGGAAGAGAGAGAAGGGGAGGAGCAGAGAGAGAGGAAAATGGGAAGAAAGTGTGAAAGAGATGGAGTGATCCTGCCAGCAAAATATCTGATAGGTTCTTAGGTAAGAAAAGTCTGATTTTTCAGTAGAACACATGCTGCAAGGATTAAACTTCAGCTAGAGTATGATATGGTATGGTGAACAGCTGGTACAGCATACAGTATCATGCCTTGTTAGCCACAAAGGCTGATGTGAACACATCACGCCTGGTACCGTATTTGCTTTGAGAAGGGTTCAGAGTTCTCTCCCTAATCTACGAGGCTCTAACTGCCTGATTTTTCAAAGGGGATGTCAGTAAAAACTCCAAGTGCTCTGCCCTTTGGAGAGTCAGGCCGTTAATGGACTGGACCTGGCTAACTCAGAGAGTAAACTACCTTCCATGATCCTTCAAGGCAGCTACACTCTACAGCAAAGATGCCGTTATACAGGCAAGTCCTGCGTTATTAGGCAATGGAAAGCACATCAGTCACAGAGATAGTGTGGTGAGTATGACACTGGACCAGGAGTCAGCAGATCTATTCCTAGCTCTGCCTCTGACCTGTTCAGAACGTAAGAACGGCCACATTGGCTCAGACCAATGGCCCATCTAGCCCAGTATTCTATCTTCTGACAGTGAGCAGTTCCAGAGCTTCAATGGAGAGTACAGAACAGGGCAGTTGGAGGGATCCACCTGGGTCTTTCCCTTCTGGCGGACAGAGGTTTATGGTCACCCTGACCATAGGATTGCAAACCTGACTATCTTGGCTATTAGCCATTGATGGACCTATCCTCTATGAACCTATCTAGTTCTTTCTTGAACACAGTTACAGTTTTGACTTTCACAACATCTCCTGGCAACAAGTTTCACAGGTTGACTGTGCGTTGTGTGAAGAAGTACTTCCTTGTGTTTGTTTTAAACCCGCTGCCTATTCATTTCATTGCGTGACCCCTGGTTCTTGGGTTATGAGGAGTAAATAACACTTCCCTATTCACTTTCACCACACCAGTCATGATGTTATTGTTATAGACCAGTCATATCTGCCCTTAGTTGTCTCTTTTATTAGCTGAAGAACTCTAATATTTTGAGTCTCTCTTCATAAGGACGCCATTCCATACTCCTGAACAACCTTATTGCCCTTCTTTGAACCTTTCCCAGTTCCACTATCTCCTTTTAGACATGGAGTGACCAGGCCTGGACATAGCCTTCAAGGTGTGGGCACATCATGGATTTATATAGCAACATTATATAAACACCTGCTGTGTGACTTTGTGCAAGTCTGTGCCCATTTCCCCTTCCATCCTCTGGTTAGATTTTAAGTTCTTTAGAACAGGAACCGTATCTTACTATGCGTTTGTTCAATGCCTAATTCAGTGAGCCTCAAATTTTGGATGGAGCCCATAATGGTTACTGTAATACAAATACTTTTACAACGAACATTTTCAAGTGACCAAGTGACTTAAGAGCAGAAGTCTCATTTTCAAAAGTCACTTAAGTGCATAAGTCTCATTGAAAGACAGTGGGCTGATTGATTAGAATCTCCACAGAGTTGTAATTCCATCAGATAACATTTGCTTTTTTCTTGTTTTGGCTCACAAGAGTTTCTTCTGGTTTTTGGAGCTAAGCAATCTCTTCAAACTCTGCAATGTTTAACCAGGAATGAAAACTGCACCCTGGCACATCAAAGCCACTTTACAATTCCATTGCTGAATTTCCAAGCAGAAATGCCCTTGGTGTCTTCTGTCCTAAATTAGCTGTTGAACTCCAAAATGTTTTTCTTCTCCATTGTCTCAGCTTCCTGACAGTCCTGACAGCCCCTATTACCTCTCCTTATTTATTTCCTTTTCATGCCTTCTCAGCTGGGCAAATCATTATGGATTTTTTTTATTTCTTCTCTACAATCTATGTTGTTTTCCTCACCACCAGAAGGCTCTTCAGAAGGATTAACAACTTTCTCTCTCACTTGACATACAAGCTGCTCTGTTTTCCAGTCTTTTAAAAAAGAACAAACTTATTGATTTATGATTAACAACTGTGTTCCAGTTTCCTTCTCAGGAAATACATTATTTTCTCATCTACTGTAAGAGTTATGCCACTTAGCAAGATTGAGAACTGACTCCATGGACTGCCGTTCAGAAAAGGCCAAGCGTCAAGGCTCAGAACCAAATATAACTAGTACCTCTTTGAAAAATAAGTGTTCTTTCAAACTTTGGGATGCATACCTGGCAGTTTTGTATGCCTTATTCTTCTGCTCGTAAACATATTTGTAGATTCTAAATTCTTGGCTATTTGCCCAGGCACACAGCTCTTGCCTAGGGGATTGAGAATATATTTAAGGACTCCAAATAAAGACAATCAACAGCTCCATAAAACACCCTGAATAGTGGTTTGTCTGGGGTTTCCATAAAACATTTGATGTTTGAGTCGCAATAGAAAATCGTTAAGCAAATAAGGGAGAAAACAGCAGTTGAGATAATCTTTTAACTATTGATTGTCAAACGGAATCGCTCCTGCTTTTTGATTAGCAACAAAGATGTATTAGGGTTTTATCCTTTTAAAACCTCACCAATCCTCACATTAATGAACTACAAAACAGAGGGAAACTGGAACACATTTAGTTATTTCTCACTTTTAGCTGCACAAGGAATAAACAGGTAGTCAAACAAACATTTCCATCTCAAAAAGAATGAATAATTAATGTCCGTAAATGTGTAGCAAAACATCAGCTGTAGTTTGGCAACTGAAGAAATATCTGGATGAAATGTTACTCTATTTAAGCTGTTTACAGTACCATTAGACTCAAAAGGCAAGTCCAGCTGAATGTACATACAAAAGCACTTTTACTGAGTGCAATACATTTGTTACTTTTAGCATAACAGTAAGTGCCAGTGGAAAAAACTTCTGAACACATGAATGGCCATACTGGGTCAGACCAAAGGTCCATCTAGCCCAGTTTCCTGTCTTCCGACAGTAAGGTGACCAGATGTTAAGGGGAAAAATATTGAGACTGCCGCAGGGGGGAGCTTTTTTTAAAATTTATTTTACACTCACCCATCCAGGAGTTCGGCGGCAATTCGGCAAAGTGCCTTCCGTCGTGGACGGTCTTCGGTGGCACTTCAGCGGTGAGTAATAAACCTTGCCAAAGACAGAAGCACCTGCCAACAAAACTGAAAGACTTTCTGCCAAATAGTTGCCGAAGAACTGGAAACAAAATATCGGGACAAATGGTGTCCCGGACATACTCGGGTCGGGACGCGGGACAAACGCCTCACAATCGGGACGTCTGGTCACCCTATCTGACAGTGGCCAATGCCAGATGCCCCAGAATGAACAGAACAGGTAAGCATCAAGTGATCCATCCCTTTGCCCATTCCCAGCTTCTGGCAAACAGAGGCTAGGGACACCATGCCTGCCCATCCTGGCTAACAGCCATTGATGGACCTATCCTCCATGAAGATGTCACATATAGCTTCAGAATTTACACAACATTTAGAGCTAAGGTGTCACCATTACCCATAGCACTGTCTGTATTTTTTAGTAGCGCCTGCAGATACCAATTGAGATCAGGGCCCCAGTGAGTGAGTCAGGTGTTATACACACATATAGTGCGAGAAAGGCTCTGCTCTAAAGAGTTTATAATCTAAATAGGAAAGACAGACAAAAAGTGGGAGAACGGATGTATTATCTATCCCCATTTTAAAGATGGGGGAGCTGAAGGAGAAACAGGTTAAAGTAGCACCAGAGGCGGCTCCAGGCACCAGCACGTCAAGTGTGTGCCTGGTGCGGCAAGCCACGGGGGGCGCTCTGCCAGTCGCTGCGAGGGCAGCAGGCAGGTTGCCTTTGGCGGCTTGCCTGCAGAGGGTCCGCTGGTCCCACGGCTTCAGCAGACCTCCCGCAGGCTGCCGCTGAATCTACAGGACTGGGGACCTCCCACAGGCAAGCCGCCAAAGGCAACCTGCCTGCCGTGCTTGGGGTGGCAAAATACCTAGAGCCACCCCTGAGTAGCACCTAAATTACTTAGGAGCACAAGTGCAATTGAAAGTTAATGGAACCTGTTCTTCTAAGTCACTCAGGCACATTTGAAAATCCTGCGCTAAGCAAATTGCCCACACAGGAAGTGTATGGCAGAGTCAAGAACTGGGCCCAGGATTTCCTGAGCCACTGCCCAGCAGTGTAACCTCTCATTCGTCTCCATCCTGCTTCTTTTACTTCTCTTTATGTGCAATCCATACATTCATATATAGCTGCAAAGTATCTGGCTCTGAGTATTTCTCAGCAGTCAGTAACATTGAGACAGGGAAAATAGATGTATATTTTACTCTAAAAATAATTACCCACTTAGAAGACTTGTCACGGAACACATGCCTGGCTTGCATTATTTTTAGAAAATGGATAGTTAAGAGTTAAAGGGCACATTGTCTGTTTATATTCAAAGGATGCCAAAGAGAAGTCTTAAAAACAAAACAAAAAAAAGCCCAGATCACAAAACCTAGCTCTCCTGCTCTCTCTCTCACCAGGCCAGATTGGAAACTTAAATCTTTAGAGAATTACAGTCACCATTTTCCCAAAGCAGCAGTGGCAATAGGAATGGTACTTAGTTTGGAAAAATAATCATTTCTACCCTAACCCCACTGTGTTTTGGAAGCATTAGGCTTGGGCCAAACAGGCATTGCTATGAAATCCGGCGCTCTGCAACTCTATCTGTGCCTGGGTCTGTTGTGTTGAAGCCTACACTGAGTTAAAATTGTAAACCATCTGTCTGAAAGGTGGTGGGAAGGCCATTTTAATTTATAAATTTGTTAGTTGAGATCCTCAGCAGGCGTATGAGCATAGTATCATTGACATCAATGGAATTAGATTGATTTACATCAGCTATAGATCTGGCCCACTCTGTGAAACTACTGTCTAAAGAAAGCACAAAACAGAATCAATGAAATGATGTAAACCAGACCTGCCAGCAGCAATTCCAGGCCTCAGCACAGAGCAGTCAATGGGCCCCCTAGAAAGGGATGCACCCGCTCGGCTGCCTTCGCCACTGTTGGTACCACCCCGCGCAGGCCTAGGAGCCAAAGCCAGATTAACCTTTTGTGGGTCCAGCATCGGACATGGTGTGGGGAGGCCAGTACCCAGAGCAAGAGGCCAGCCAGGAGCAATGGGTTATGACATGGAGGAGGCGGCCGCATTCCGCTCAGCCCAGCGCGAGGGCACTTTTTACAAACTGGCAGCTACCAGACACGCACTGGCCCACCCAGTCCTGTGCTGCCACCCTGCCCCTTGCCCTCTGGGGTGAGCCCATGCTGTGCCACACACCCTCCCTGCCCAACACCCCCAGACCCGCTATGCCAAGCACGCTCCTTGCCCATAGCCCCAACAGTACTGCCCAGTGCCCTGCACACCACCATCCCAGCCCAGCACCCTTTCAATTTGGCATCTTTCATAGGTGCAAAAATTGACCTTCAATACAAACAAATTAGCCACGATCTACATAGGCAAAAACAACTCTATTTCTGCTAGTGTGCTCAGGGATCTTCACTTAAAACATTATTATTTGCAAAGCAGACTACAGCGGCTCCCTGGAGATCATTCGTTTTTGCATAAGAGCTAGATCCTGATGTGAGATGTGATCCACGTAGGGAGGCCTCTGCCCCGCAAAGAGTACCAATTAGGTCAACAGGATCCCTGCAGGTTGCCCCTGCCTCTCACAGAGCCGTAACTGAAATCAGAGGGTCTCCCTGCAGGGTCAGGGGTTTGCCTGCAGAATTCATTGCAGGATCAGAGCCTGTGCCTGTATTTAAAAGATGCAATATGAATGTTTGGGGAAATTTTCAAAAGCTCCAAGTGCCTTAGGAAACTAAGTCCCACTGAAAGACAACAGGACTTAGGGCCAGATTTTTAAAGGTATTTAGGCACCTAAAGATGCAGGTAGGCACATAGTGGGATTTTCAAAAGCACTTTTGTAGATTCATAGATTCTAATGCCAGAAGGGACCATTGCAATCCTCTAATTTAACCTTCTCTATACCACAGACCATTGAACTTTCCCCAAATAATTCCTAGAGCAGATCTTTTAGAAAAGCATACAATCTTGATTTAAAGATTGTTCCAATGGTTAATTACCCTTACCAACAAAAATTTACACATTATGTCTAGTTTGAATTTGCTTACCTTTAACCTCCAGCTATTGGATCGTACTACACATTTCTCTGCTAGACTGAAGAGATCATTATTAAATATTTTTTCCCCATGTAGATATTTCTAGATGGTAATCAAGTCACTCTTTAAAATCCTCTTTGGTAAGCTAAACAGATTGAGCTCCTTGAGTTTCTCACTATAAATCAGGTTTTCTAATCCTTTAATCATTTCTGTGGCTCTTCTCTGAACCCTCTCCAGTTCATCAACATCCTTCTTGAATTGTGAATCCCAGAACTGGACACAATATTGCAGTAGCAGTTGCACCAATGCCAAAGTCAGAGGTAAAATACCTCTCTCCTTCTACTTGAGATTCCCTGGTTTATGTATCCAAAAATTGCATTAGTTCTTTTGTCCATAAGGTCACACTGGAATCTCATCTTCAACTAATTATTCACCACAACCCCCAAACCTTTTTCATTTATTGCTCCCAGGACACAATGCCCCATCCAATAAGTGTGACCTACATTCTTTATTACTGGACACATACGTTTGCATTTAGCTCTATTAAATTGCATATTGTCTGTTTGTGCTCAGTTTACCAAGCAATCCAGATCTCCCGATATCGGTGACGTATCCTCTTCATTATTTACCACTCCTCCACTTTTTGTGTCATCTGCAAACGTCATCCGTGATGATTTTGTCGTCTTCCAGATCATTGTTAAATAGTGTAGGACCACGAACCAATCCCTGCTGGACCCCATTGGAAACAAACCCACTCGATGACTATTCCGTTTACAATTATGCTTTCAGATCAATTAGCTAACTTGTAATCCATTTGATGTGTCATGTTCATTTTATGTCTTTCTAGTTTTTTAAATCAAAATGTAGTACAATACCAAGTCAAATACCTTATAGAAGGCTCAATATATTATGCCAACACTATTACCTTTGCCAACCAAAGATGTAATCTCATCAAAAAGTTATCAAGTTACTTTGACAGGATCTGTTTCCCATAAATCCATATTGATTGGCATTTACTATATTACCTTCCTTTAAGTCTTTATTAATCAAGTCCCATATCAGCTGCTCCACTATCTTGCCTCAGGATCAATGTCAGACTGACAGGTCTATAATTACCCAGATCATCTCATTTACCCTTTTAAATATTGCCACATTAGCTTTCTTTCTTAGGCTCCATACTGCCACTGGAATCAGTGCAATGAAGACTGCGTCTTTAGATGCTTAAATACTTTTTAAAAAATCTGGCCTTCAAGGCCCTAAGTCATTTTTGAAAATTCTACACTGTAAACAATTCATTTTACCTGAACGAGGCACAGCACAGAAATTTCTTTTCCTCTTTCACAGCTTGTGCAGCACATAGATCAATCTGAAAACAATCAACTGTGCTTTTCTTTTTAAAAATCTCACATAACCTAAAAATAAGCAAACTGATTTTTTTTAAATGTGGTTAAAAAAAAAAATCCCATCCCAAGCTGACACATTTGAAGCCAACTTCCAACTCACAGCACATTTTTTTTTTTACTGCCAAAATTTTATTATCCTATAATCCCTGGAGATTCTATAGGCCTTTATAACGGAAATACAGACTTAACTACAGGGAAATTATATTCTTATAGTCAAACACATAAGCTGCATTTTTTTAATTGATGTCCTATGTTAAAGTAGTTATCGTTCCCAATTCTCCTGACAGTGCAAATCCTTCTTTGTCAGACAACCACGCGCTCTGAAGAGTTTAAAAAAAAAACAAAAACAAAAAACAAAAAAACCTATCGTAACAGGTGGTTTCCACAAGTAGAACTACCTGATCCGGGAGTCAAGCCAAAGCTGTTTAATACTAAATCAATTTTTATTAACCAAGACATTTTGCTTTTTAACAGCAAAAACTTCTGTCAGAGAAAAGCACTGTGCCAATCTATTTCCACCCTTATAATGATGTCAGAAATTTGAAAAGAGGGGGACAAAATATTATAGATACAGATATATAAATAAAATAAATAAATATAAAAGGAGCTTTTCTACACCCCGCTGCAGGATCAGAGCCTTCCTTAGCACCTTAGTCCACCCAGTGGGCCTCATTCTCCATCACCAGAGGCCTTGTGCGGTCATTCATAGTAGGGCAAAGTGGGTCTGAAAGGAAGCATTTTATACCCATTCTGCTCTCACTTAGCACCATGTATACACGGCTACACGAAGTGCGGGACAATAGAGAATCTGGCCTACCAGATATGCAAAAAATTAGAGGTGGGGGGGGGTTCAAAGAAGATGTAAGTGCTCAACTCCCACTGAATTTCAATGGGCATTGCATGCCTAACTCTCTTGGGGCGTGTCAACAGGAAGACTTAGTTTGTGGCAATATGGGGTGTTAATCCACCCTACACTAGGCTGTCCACGTGGATTCTGCTGATGTGTACTAACCAGGGGTGAAAGTAATTTAAAGGACTTACCGGTATGCCGGAGTCCTGAGCAGGGGCGTGGCCTCAACCGGAAGAGGCAGGGCCTCAACTGGAAGAGGCAAGGACTTTCATGATTTCAAGAGTCTGGGGCCAGACTGGCTTACTTTCACCTCTGGTATTAACAGTTTGTTACCATGCTTTGATCTACCCTGCTTTGAAATGGGGACTAGATCAAAGCACACTAGTGAACTGTTAATGCACATCAGCAATGTCCACACAAAGAGCTAGTGCATGACAGATTTACATCCCCTCTCACTGCGAACTAAGTGTTCGTACACAGAAGCCTTTAGACGTCTTTGAAAATCCCAACCTTAAATATTTTGTCCAATTTATTCATAGGTACAGGCTCCCAGAAGAAAACAGGTCTATACTGTATAGCGAGTAGATCTGGGTTACTAAAAATTATCAATCCCACCTGGGTAAAAACATCTTTCAGACTCACATAAGGAAAGTTCATCTGATTCAGGGCCATGAACATGTAGTTTGCTATATAAATAATTATTGTTATTATTGTAAGGAAAATCTGGAGTTTACATAGCTGATTCTTAGATTACTAGCTACACAACAAGTAGGTGTAAAATACAGCTGAAAATCAAAATAACTGCATAAACAGTTCAGAACAAAAGTAAGTCAAGCAAAATTAATTCCTGCAGAGTTAATTATAAAGCAAAAACCAACCAAACAAAAAGACAAATTGGAAACTAAGAACAAACTACTGATCTTCAAGCTGTTTAGCATTACAGTAATTATGACCTGAGCACATTACTGTGTCAACAATGAATTCATCATTTGCCAACATTGGCATGAGAGATGATACAGTTATTTCCTATGTCAAGCACTGGGGAAAGCCATGGGCTCATTCACTCCTGCAAGAAGAGTAAAGCATGGTCATCATGTAGTAATATACAATACCAGATCAGCTGAAGAAATAAACGGAACTAGACTCCTGTTCTCATAAGTAATGTTCTTGATATGTGCTTTTTTAAATACTGGGAATATCATCTGTACCTTAAATCCATTACCCACTCTAAGGGCTTCTCCTACACAGGGACACTCGGGAAAGGTTAATCAATCCCTATGAATTTTTAAAGTGAACTAGTTAAACTGCATTAAACCCCTGTGTGGACACTCTTATTCAGCATTCATGTGGCCTTAATTTGATTGAGTTTAATTCACTTCCCGAGTCCACTTTATTCTGAATAACTGTCTGCAAAGGGGTTTAACTAATCCATTTCAAATTCACACCTTTAATTAATACAGATTAATGTTTACTGAGAGTCCCTGGGTAGACAAGCCCCAAGAAATGAGACATTTTCCCATAACAATGTCCTCAGACAAATAGTATCAGAGGGTAGCTGCGTTAGTCTGTATCCACAAAAACAACGAGAAGTCCGGTGGCACCTTAAAGACTAACAGATTTATTCAGGCATAAGCTTTTGTGGGTAAAAAAACCCACTTCTTCAGATGCATGGAGTGAAAATTACAGATACAGGCATAAATATGTATTGGCATACGAAGAGAAGGGAGTTACTTTACAAAACGCCCTGTTTTAAGTAAATTGTGAGCAGGTACTTTGCAATTTTGAAATCTCCAAGGGACTCCGAGACCCCTGTCTTGGGTCTAGAGAAATTGAACGTAGTAAGATCTACAAGTTTAGCAAAAAATACTGGGGCAAATCCTGGACATTCCAGGCCTGGAAAGCTAAATTTGGGGCCCCTATAAATCATGTCCATTGCTTTCCACACCCTCCATTTCATTTTATTTACACTGAGTTTGGGCCACCTTTCCCCTTCTTTTCAGACCTTGTTACTCTCATTAATCTCACTGATTTCAAAAGGACTATTGGTGTGACTAAAGCAAGCAAGATTTATCTGACTATAGCTAAATAGAGTAACAGCGAGTGAGAATAAGCTGTTTGCATTGCCATGATCCATAGCTAAACAACAACTGCCCACTTGCACTCTGATCCAAACTAGACAGCTAGGTACTCACTTTACAGGGGCAGGAATAAGCAAACTGGAATATCCTCCTCAGCTACTGCTCCACTTCGCAATTTAAGCAGAGCTGCAGATTCAATATTTTTCCCCGTGAACAGAGACATGCAACTGAACTAGAGCCTTCTGGATGCCCATGTACAGTACATTCTGAGCTAGGCAAAACAACTTGTTTTCTGCTTTATTGGGAGGGGCGGGTGCCATAAGTGTCTGAATTAGGTTGTTATGACAGTTCAGGCTGCTTCAATACTTCCACTATATACTACATGTTTAAATCCACATTTTAAGCAGACTGAAGTCGCGTCAATTCATAAAGCATCTTTAAATGATCCTTTTGAAATCCACGTATAAAAAGAATACATTAGAATTAAGATATATAAAACCAAAACAGATTCTAAACACCAAACATTCTAAACAGCTCAAGTCTGTTCTATTATTACTATATAATGCATTTATATTGAGGTAACATCTAGTATGACCTCTACTCAGTCCGGGTCCCACTATGTGAGGTGCTGTACAAATATTTAATAAATGGCAGGGCCTCCTTTTGTAACCGACCAAGATCAAAACTGCGAACACAGGAACCAGTAAGTTTTGTTTTATATGCAAGAGCCATGAAAAAAACGTATCTTCCAATCATGTGGGTTTGGTCATATGAAGAAAACTGGGCTGGTCAGTATAGCATGGTAGGGGAAGTGTTTAACCAGATCTTTTCCCTTGAATGTCAGAAAGCTGAACGTATGTTTTAAGATGTTCCTCATTGGCATATCTCGCTGAAGGCAGTGGGGTTCCTGTCCAAGGAAGATTTGGGCTCAATAATCCTCTCTCTACCCAAAAGAAGTCATCCTAAAATAGGCTACAAAAGCCACAAAGCGTTTCTCTTAAAGAAAACAATGACCTCCAGAAAATAATGTGGTTTTAGCTTAAATATTAATCTTTGCCCCTCCCCCAATATTGTGCAATAAAACAGTAGGCAAATAAGTATCCAAAGAGTTGCTGCTTCTGTGCTTTGATGAGTTTCAGTGCAGAACACATGAACATGTAAAACCAAGAGCTAGCTGGAGTAATTTTGCTGGGACAGTGAGTAGGTGGTTGATTTACTTGTGGAGTTCTCCAACTGGTTGTCATGCATATGGCCCTGATGGTAAAACACGACTCACACTTCTGCCGGAGCCAGCACACTCTTCATGTTTCATTTTCATCCTTAGAGATTATGCGGCATGTCTGTTCTTTTTCTTGAGAACAGAAGAAAAATTTTCCCTAAGAATCAGGAACGCCTACTTTATGTTCTTCTCCACCCACCTTCCTCCTTTGACAGAACGTCTCCGATATTTTGTAATGTCTGTGTTGAAAAACCTTTAACACATAGCTTTGGGGCTTTTGAGAAAGTCAAAACAATCAAACCATTTAGGGTCTGCTTCTGCTCCCATAGAAGGCACTGTCCTATTGACTTCCATGGGAAGACAGACCTCCAGTTCGACAAAACAAGGGGACTGCTCATATGCTTAAAATGAGGCACAAGCGTATGTACACTGCTGAATCAGGATTTTAATATGGAATAATATGGTTAACTTGGTGATTTTTCTTTAACAGAAGACACAAAACCAATGGGTTGGAGGGCGTAAAGATGTTAAGGCTGTAAATACCTAACAGAAGGGAATATCCTTCTATTCACAGATTCTAATGGAGAGCTACTACACCCAGAAGAAACTGGCCAGGGAGCAGAACAGGAGAAGCAGTAGCTTTGTGAATGCCACCTCATTCAGTAGAATCTTTTCTGCTGCCACTCCAGAGGACACGGAGCAAAGACTTGTGCAACAAGGGGTATCATGCAGATGGCTGTTCTCTACATCAGTATCCACCTGCAGGGACTTCTTCCCGAGAGGTAATGCTGACTCATTCACCCATATGTTCTTTGGAGCCCTGAGAAAACTCCACTCCCCCAGAATGGTTTCTGGGCAGATGCCAGTAGTGAGACAGTATGGTGCCAAGTGGCTAGGGGAGAAATATAGAAGCCCCGTGTAATGCACCTGTCGTCCCTGGGTATCTTGAGATAAGTACCATTCCCTCCAGAGTGTAGGAGCATCCTTAGGTTTGACAGGTCACAGTGCCTTCCTCCTCCACGGAATGGACTGGCACCTGCTCTAAAAGGGCAATAAGGCAGAAGTTCTGCAAACTGACACTCATGGAGTCTCCTGTCCCTGACATGGATCTCTCTAGGCAGGAGACAGACTTTGCCCCAAGGCTTTACGTGAATTGCGGACAGTACCATGATGAAGGTTATACAGTTATGAAGTGAACAATCAAGCTGGGAAATACATAATCATGTTCTAGGTCCCAATCCTGAAAGGCAGTTTACTAGCACGGACCTGCTCCTACCTCCACTGAAGTCAATGGGACTGTATATGGGTCTGTGTGAATAGACTGTGTTGGAGGATCAGGGCTTTTATAGTCACAACAACTGTAAACAAACCCAAAATGTGACTTTTATTAACAGATATATAATTAATTAATTAATTTAGGTATGGCACTTAGTTAATTAAGGTACAGAATCATAGACTAATAGCTGGAGTAGATTAAAAATTAACTAACAAAAGTTCAGGTATGAACTTCATTTGTAGCTGAATGGGGAGTCTTCTTCAGTAACATTTAAGTAGAAGGCCTTGTGAGCAAAAGTATGCTCTGGAATACTGCACCAACATATTCACAATAAAGATTCTAATGACTGCAGGGTGATCTGAGTTATCCTTTTGCCTATGCTTAGTACACTGTAAAAAAAATTACAAAAGCAAAAAATTAAATAAAAATCTATTAACAATAAATTATTGGGCCAGATTCTCAGTCGGGGTAACTGATCTCACTCTGTTAAGTTCCAAGGAGCATTTATGTGCAGGCATACATAAAAGAATCCTGAGCATTGATTGTTTGCATGGACAGCATGAGTAAGGAAGAGGATAAGGATGCTACTTGATGTGTGTGTCAGGTTTAAACACTGGTGAGCTGGAGTTTGAAATCTGTATAAACAGACGTTTTCTCTTCCACACTCTCCCTTCAAAAAAAGATGCTCTCAGAGAATCCAGTTTCCAACTGATGCAGTGAAAATTTACACATGCAAGTCCTCTTTGCACTAATGGGAATTACCTTCATAAATCCCCAGACATCATTGAACAAGTAACTATCCCTAGTGAGGATAGCCAGGGACCTGCATCATGCTGAAGTTGTAACTGCGGGTTGGCCTGTCTTGCGAGTCACAGCAGATTGACCATTTCTGGTAAGTGCAAAATTACTCAAAATCTCTAGTAATTTTACCTAAGTCTTTATTGCACCTTCCATTGCTTTGTAGAACATAAATGCAAGTTATAGTCCATATCAACATATCAGGTATGTTATTGTGGGCACAACATTTTTTCATTTGTAGTTGTACTTTAAAATAATATCCTTTTTTTCCCCCAATGCCCACAGGTACAGTATATCTCAATGAGCAGTCAAAAATGATTGCAGGGTGGTTTAAA
This sequence comes from Gopherus evgoodei, assembly GCF_007399415.2. Classification (NCBI taxonomy): domain Eukaryota; kingdom Metazoa; phylum Chordata; order Testudines; family Testudinidae; genus Gopherus; species Gopherus evgoodei. The sequence goes on from NC_044332.1 coordinate 16,103,639, forward strand.
TGTTGTTCTCATAAAAATGTAGGATCAACTGGAATATCCAAGTTGTTTTCTAAAGCTGTTCTAAATACAAATACGGCATAACACTACAGTACATGATCTTTACAGTATCCATGCATTTATGTCCTCTAAAAACCTTGACTATTGCATGACATTACACGTACGACTGAAAATGCTGTCCCTAAAAAGACTCCAGTTAGTTCAGAAAGTAGCAAGCTAACTATTCTGCTCTACCTATTGAGTGTAAAGGGCTTTGGATCTAGCCTGGGAGTATGTCACCCAACTCCTCCACTCACTACAATGGCTCTCCATTGAATTTGAACTCAAATCCATGGATTGGTCCCAGTGTTCAAACCCCTCAGTGGGATCCTCCATGACAGCTACTTTCCTTAGGAACAATGAAACTGTCAATCACAAGGATGATACTAATGATTGCTGTTGACAGAGAGCTCTGGGCAGCTGGTTCATGACGTGGAACGCACTTCCATATGAGATTAGAAAGGCCACAGAAACTCACTGGTTTCAAACCAAAAACACTAAACACTTTTCTTCCTCCTAGCTTTCTCACAATAAAAATCACATGGCAGTTAAAGGAAGGAGAACAACAGAGATCCTTATCAATATAAATGTTAGAAGGTGCCCAGGTATCACAGGAGCGGATGCGGCTTAAAAGCCTAGACAGACACAATAACTTAGTAGCTCTTTTCTTGGCTCTAGATTCTAGGATTGTTAGATTGGAATAATAACCTTGACATTTTATTTTCGCAATATGCACGCAAAGTTTATTCTGCTATTATTTATATATTAGAGTTTTCCACTGCACTTATGTATGTATTTTGATTTAGTGCTCAAAGAGGATTTTTATATTTTTTTAAATATTTTGTTTGCTGGTATCAGGCTGCACTTTACTCAGCAATCCAAAACTGCAACTGTCATTGGTAAAGCTTCACATTTAGGGTTCTTCTGTAGAAATCAGCTGTATGGCTGTTGCCCAGGTGAGGTAACATAAGAACATAAGAACGGCCATACTGTGTCAGACCAAAGGTCCATCCAGCCCAGTATCCTGTCTCCCGCCAGTGACCAATGCCAGGTGCCCCAGAGGAAGTGAACTTAACAAGAAGGATCAAGTGATCTCTCTCCTGTCATCCATCTCCACCCTTTGACAAACAGAGGCTAGGGACACCATTCCTTACCCATCCTGGCTAATAGCCATTAATGGACTTAACCGCCATGAATTTATCTAGTTCTCTTTTAAACCCAGTTATAGTCTTAGCCTTCACAACTCCTCAGGCAAGGATCTCCACAGGTTGACTGTGCGCTGTGTGAAGAACAACTTCCTTTTATTTGTTTTAAACCTGCTGCCCATGAATTTCATTTGCTGGCCCCTAGTTCTTATATTATGGGAAGAAGTAAATAACGTTTCCTTATTCACTTTCTCCACACCACTCATAATTTTATACACCTTTATCATATCCTCCTTTAGTCTCCTCTTTTCCAAGCTGAAAAGTCCTAGCTGCTTTAATCTCTCCTCTTATGGGACTAATTCCAAACGCCTAATTATTTTAGTTGCCCTTCGGTGAACCTTTTCTAATGCCAGTATATCTTTTTTGAAATGAGGAGCCCATATCTGTATGCAGTATTCAAGATGTGGGCGTACCATGGAGTTCTATAAGGGCAATAAGATATTCTCTGTCTTATTTTCTATCCGTTTTTTAATGATTCCTAACATCCTGTTTGCTTTTTTGACTGATGGTGCAGTCAATGTAAAACACAAAAGGGACTATAGTCAGCCACTGACATCCACACAAAATTTAACAAAATGACATTGATAAGAGCAGGGTAATTATATTTCATTGGAAAATTCCCACGGCATTTTTTCTCTACATGCCTCTGCTGTTTGTTTTCAGCAATACAGTTCCACAATTAGGCCCTAATCCTGCAAACACTTACGTGTGTAGTCTCACTCAACTCAATGGGGCTACATATGTGCCTAAAGTTACGCAAGTGTGTAAGTGTTTTCAGGATGAGGGATTTAGAGAGGAGATTTCAGGGAGAGAAATAAGACATCTGTTCATCTCCCTTCTGGAAAAGTCTTGTAGAATTTAATACGGATGAAACCAATAGAACTTTACAGACTTTACTCTAAAATCCTATGGAATTTAATAGAGAATGGTATTCTTTCTACAGCGTTTTTAAACAAATCTATAAAATTGTAGTGCAGGAATATAATTCTCCAGTACGTTCTGTGTGTTGTTTTAAAACTGTTACAGAAAGGCAATTATTCTCTACTGAATTCTATAGAACTTTTCTATAATCCTCAAACCCCTTCAACTCCATCTTCCTTCCCTTCCCTACTAAAAAAACTGCAGAGTCACAGCTCCGGATTCATCAATAGAGGATTTAAAGTAAATTGTTGTGTGTCTCCAGCTGTCTTTTGAAAATATGAAAGCTGCTTGCTGAGAATAAAGCATAGGATTAGCCCAGCCAGACTTTTTCCAATATCATAATGACATTTTATTAAAGATGTACTTTTCTATCTGACAAATAGCAGGCTTTTGCTGGTTGTCTCAGTAAAAATCAAATTGAAAAAGATAAAATTAGATCAGATCCTCTGACTTTTTTTTAACAAATGCCTTTGAAATGCTGGCTATGTTCTGTGCACACAAGCACTGGAAAATGCCATTGTTCATTCACATCTACAATACTAAAAGGGCAATAAATGCTAAATACCCCTCAGCCACCTGACATGCATTTTTCTTTGAATTTCTATATAGTCAACAGCCATGAGGTAACTGTCACTGAATTTTCACCCAGTTTCTGGTAATGCCTGATCTTGCTCTCATTGAAGAAATCAGCAAAACCTCTCATTGGCTTCAGTATGACCATGACTGGGCTGAGGACTTCCCGACAATTTTCCAAAAATTCCCCAGGCCAAAAAAATTGTCATTAAATTACAGTTATGATTGTTCATGGATGTCAGTTAAATTAAAGATTATAAACAATTGTTAACATCTCTGAGAGCCTGAACATTCAAAGACACAAGGTAGATGAGATAATATTGATTGGACCAACTTCTGTGGGTGAAAGAAAAAAGCTTTCGAGCTTCACAGAGCATCTCTTTCATCCACAGAAGTTGATCCAATCAATGATATTACTTCATCCACTTTGTCTCTCTCATATACTAGGACCAATATGGCTACAACAGCCCCAGAAATTCAGTCATGCTAAAGTTTAAATTCTGGCAATTTTAAGTTAAGGCTCCAATACCTTAACACTGACGTCATCTCAGTGTCCACCTCGTTAATAAGGTGCGAGATAGTACCTAATATCTTTACCTCCAGAGGCCATCTATATCACCCTTTAAACAGAGTCAGAGAACCATGGTGGAGAATGATCTGTGTGTGGATCCAGGTAAACTGGTTTCTAACACACTAGGCCAGACAACTTGGAGGAGACTAAATAAACAGAGTTTTTAAACATGTTTCTAATACTGTTTGTCTCAGTCTGACCTAGCCAGCCAAACCGAGTTAGATACCACTTTAGCTAGAACCATGTCTAAACCTATTCTTAAAACTGTTCTCTAACTCAGATCAAAATGCCAGATTAAAACAGATTTTTTTTTCCTATTTGGCAAAACAAGAGGTAGCAGCCATTAGACTAAAAATCTCACCTTACTTCAAAATCTGTTTAAGACACCAATGTCTGCATCAGCCCTAGCAGAGTAGGGCCTAGCACCCTTACTGTTGCACTCAGGGGATGCAGCAATACAAATAATAATAATCAATAAAATTAGTCGAAATAAATTGGCTGGAAATTTTCACTCCCCATGCCAGAACCACCATGTAATCTGACACAAGCATGCCTCCGTGAGAGAAGATCAAGAGCAGAATAGCAGGAAGGTTGTATATTAGGTCTGAGATGAACTGTTCAGACATGCTAGAGGTGCCGAACACATACAACCCTACAGCAGTGTGACAATGCTCAGCACTGCGCCCTACCCTTTCATAGGTAGGAGGAATTCCTAACAAAACTGGCACATTTCCCTTCTTTTCTTTTTCTCTCAGCAAATGTCTATCTCCACTAAGGGCATGAAGTCAACTGAAAGTCTCCCACTCGATGTCAGCAGGCTTTGGATCAGGCCTCATGGCCCTGATTCAGCAAGGAATTTAAGCATGTAAGCAGTTTCAATGAAGCCCTTACTGAATCAGGATATCAGCAGCAGCCCTCCATTTTGATTTGCAAAGCCACACACAATTACAACACAATCCATCCCATCCCAACATCTTCTGCCCACTTTAAGCTGATGCATTACTGGGACAGTAACTGTTTAAATTCAGAGGCACAAGTCATCAGGATCTTTTGATTTAGTAGCAACAGAACTAGTAGGGGAAAAAAATACAGTATCACTGTAGTTAGTGTTCTCTCCTTGTCACAATTTCCCCAGGCACTCTTTCTGAATGCACCTGTGATTCTCTTTGTCCCACCCTGGTTCATCATTCAACTATCCCTGGACTGATAAAAACATACCCTCCAAAAAACAATGCTGCCTGCACTAGACACCATCTGCAAGGAAATGCCCTAATTATTCCTTTTTTGGCAATTTACATTTTAATTTGTTCCAAGACAGCTGGGACACTCTCTGAAGAACAGAAGAATAAATTTTTGAGGCACACTACCCATTTCTCCTCTCTGCCCCCACCCGGCCTCTCTTTCCAACAGCTTACTTCAGCTGAGAGTCTTTGAATTGATGGAAGACACTATCAAGGTAGAACAAAAGGAATTCTGGTTTCTCTGGGCAACAAGCTGCTAATTTGAGTGTGTTTGCATTACATAGTAGGCTATGGGAACTTGTTATTCTCCCATAAGTGAAATGGGAAACACCCCATGCATTTCTAGAGTCAGTGAAATTAGAAAGATAAAAGACCTACTAGAGGGATGGAACAGATCACTTATCAAGACAGGACTGTTTCATATTTACAGGCCTGTCCCAGGCCATGTGATGTGTTACTGAACACCAATCTGTTTTAAAAAAGCTCCACAACAAAGATTTCTGTTATTTACAAATAGTTTAGCTGCAGTATTAAATCCATATCCAAAGGTTTTAAAAAGATAGTGACATTAAAAACATATGCACATTATATTTGGATCACTACACAGCATTTCCAAGACAAAGTGAAATGACCTAGACACATTTTAAGCAATGCAAACATCCTTAAATTTTAGGGGCCAAATTCTGCTCCATTCTTTAGTTTCAATAGAGCTGTGGAGGGCATAAATCAGGAGTGAATTTAGCTGTAGGTTTCCACAGCTGGCTATTCCAAAACCAAGTGTCAAAACTAATCAGGGCTCAGCATATTAAATGATGCAATAGAGGAAGGGGGGGTTGTTTTTAATTTGTGTTTATTGACATTTTAGAGCAAAATATATTCAGAGTACAGAGCAAGTCCAAAAAACATACACAGCATAGGGTATTCCATAGCAGAAGCAGTTATATTCTTTTCCAGGATGGTCCCACTCTTACTCTGACTGAAGAGATTTCCCACTGATCTCAGTGGGCCTGGGATCCTGCCCTAGGGACCATTTATAGGATCTAGGGCCACTTTATACTTGACTATTAGTGAAGGTAAAGTGTAGAGTGAAAAAAGAGAAGACAAATTAGTCATGCTATTGGTTAGGGAAGCAGAGGAAAAGTGTCCCAGTGGATACTGTCACAATTCAGGCAATGGGATTAATTTCACCCATTTCAATCAGCTGTTGAACATAATAGAGGTCTTGACTGCTATTGCTTTAAACCTTCTGTTTAGCTAATGCACAGTATTATCTTTTGTTAACAGTGGAATAAGAGTAATGTAACAACCCCTTCAAACTTCCTCAAGCTGCTTCACACTGTTTGTAAAAAGGGTGATCGCTGTCAGGTACAGCCACAGGATTACCGTGGTCTATTAATTTTTTAATCCCATGAAACAGCTAAAGGATAGTAGATTATGCCTTTTAGACACGGTCCTGGGTAGGGCTGCAATACAGAGCCACACAAAAAAATAAACAACACTGCCTATCTCTGAGATAGTGCTTTTCATTAGTGGATCTCAAAGTGTTTTACAAAGGAACTCTGTATCATTATCCCCTTGCTACAGACGGGGAAACTGAGGCACAGGGAAGTGATTTTACCTAGCAGGCCAATAGCAGAGCCAGATCTTCTGATTCAAAGTCCAGAACTCTATCCACAGGACTACCTGGGCACTAAAAGAAAATGTTCCCAGCACACATGCTATACTATCCTTTAAGCCCGGCCGCTTCTCCTCCCCACATGGGAGGTACACTGAAGGATAAGTACCTGCAAGCCCCTAAATCCAGGGTTTATAGCTGCATATGATGTTCAAGGTGAGGGAGGATTCCTGATTTTCTCTCCTCTGTCACCACTTAAGGACCAGGCACAATCTAGCCCTAATAATTTTGCAGCCTAAGGGCTAAGTTATGAGCCTGTTAACTGACATGGGTGAGCAGTTATTTCCCTGAGCAACCCTATCAGCAAGTGACTGATGAGCAACATAAGAGACTCATAATCTGGCCATAAGAGTCCGCACAGTCCTTTCCAGATCACTGTTCTCCAACGATTCTTAATAATGACATAATTTTAAAACATCCTGACCTCGTCCTTTAGGGTCACAGGTACACTGGGAGGAAATAAATTACGGACTGAGCATTGCCGCAAGAGACAGGGGTTAAACATACATAAATCACAGTACAAAATAGATAGATCTACCCCAGCAATGGTCTATGTCAGAATGTTTCTCTGAATCACAAGTAAACAGTCCGAGAAATGCACACAATGCTGTCACCCCAGTGGAAATACTGGTTCCACGATTGCTGGTGCTAGCAACTCTCAGTTCTTCCCAGCCCACCTGCTGCTATCCTGAGCTGCTTTGTGTATTTAACTGAAATGCATGGGCTCTCGTTTAGTGCATAGAAAACACTGTTCTAGCCGAGCTCAGTAATCATCTCTGAGCCATAACATTTCGAGTACCTCTAATTCGGATTTCAGCTCAGACCTATCACTCAGTCCTTTGTCCTCTAAAAATAACTTGGGTCTACTTGCAACTGGCTACAATTTTCTAATTCTTTATGAACCCAAACCTCTAAAACTATTATCCAGAGAAAGCCCCAGTAATCCTTAATGAAGGTGTGGGTAGGATCCAGCATGCTACTTGCCATCTGGTTGCCAGGTGCTTTCTGGCTTAGCTTCTGTCACACACCCATACCCCTCCTCTTCCCATAATTCCAGGGAAGGCAATTTCCAAATCAGGACACTCCTGTGTTAAAGTTACAGGCCATGCCCTTTTTCAAACGTCAAGTTATTGTAGGCCAGTGCTGTGCCGGGCACTTCAAAGCTTGCAGCAGAGAGTGTCGAAGGGCAATGGCAAAGGCTGCCTGTTGTAATGCGTATCCCCCTCTGATCTCATTCCCATTATTGCACCAAAACAAGCCTTTCCATTTATTCTCCTTCATTTATAGGAAGGTGGACCAGGTGTGACTATTCAATTCAGCCTTATGCCACGTTCCTCAGTCACAGCTCGCAGCAAATGGGATTATGGATATATTAAGGTGGATTATTTCTTTCAGTGGGCCAAATCCTTAGCTGGTGTAAACCAGTAACTTCAAGGGACCTGCACTGATTTCCACCAGTTGAGGAACTGGCCCATTATTTGCTATCAAAATATACTGTCAACTTGTTCAGGATTCCTACCATAAGGGAAGGTAAAGACCATCCCAAGAGAAGAACACAGGAATCACCAGACTGAATTAGACCTTTGGTTCATCTAGTCCAGTACCTTGTCTCTGACAGCAGCACTGCTGCAGCTACGGGAATTTACAAGAAACCCCGCAGTAGGCAGTTATGGGATAACCTGTTTCTTCCTAATGCCCATGATGGAACATGGTAGGGCTACTCAGTGGTGTAACTGCTTACCCATGTCAGTAATGGGCTCACCGTCTAGCCCAGAGTCAGCAAAATTATTACAGCCAAACTGTGCCTTGAGCGCACCTGGAGGAGAAAGCAGCCGTCTGAAAGCAAAACTCTTGGGTACCGAGTTTTTAAATCCTTACTATAACAACTCTGGATGTCCTCAATATCCATCTGCTCTGCTCTCCTTACATAACCCAACTGTGCTTTTCCCCTACAAGTCCTACGTTAATGGGAGTTTTACACGTACAAGGGAGAGCAATGTACCAGAGTGGAGATTCATCTTGCGGATCTCAGGCTACGTCTTCACTACTTGCCGTATCGGCGGGTAGCAATCGATTTCTTGGGGATCGATATATTGCGTCTCATCTAGACGTGATATATCGATCCCCGAACGCGCTCCTGTCGACTCCGGAACTCTACCAATGCGAACGGCGGTAGCGGAGTCGACAGGGGGAGCCGCGGACGTCGATCCCGAGCTGTGAGGACAGTAGGTAATTCAATCTAAGATACTTAGACTTCAGCTACGTTATTCACGTAGCTGAAGTTGCCTATCTTACATCGATCCCCTCCCCTAGTGCAGACCAGCCCTCAGAGGAGCATTTTGCCACACACTGAGGTTGATGAAGAGCCAGATGATATTAGGGGCCTATTCTGCCACCCTTATGCAAGACTAGTTGGCTCAAAGGGAAGAGAAACATGCTGGCTCCCCCAGAGGAGAAACTGAAGGGGCTCCTACCAGCAGACATATTTAATTTGCATAAACACCACTCATTTCCAGTCCCCAGAAGTGTGCATGGTTGTATTATTTGCAGTTTGTGTTCAGTTCTTAGGAACAGAAATTGGTTATGTAAAAGAAAGGCTATATTAATATATATTAAAATGTAAAAGGCACACTATAGGGAAAGCTGAACACCCTAATCTAATGGCTGGTGGACTCAGATTGGATAGGGAGAAGACACCTCTCTAAAAACTAGGCAGACTCTGACACAAAACCCATTGGGAATCTTTCTAGTGACTTCAGTGTTTTTGGATCAGGACCTAAGTGGCTTAGTCAAACTACAGAAGTGGTCAATATCAGATGGGAATTCCTTGCTGCCAAACCTGTGCTTAGCCTACTAGATCATGCTGCCTATTATGCTGTACAGACTTACTTGTGGCCAAAGAGCACAGAGAGTCCTCAGCAAGGGAGCAGCTCATAATTCCACAGACAGCTATGATGGGAGAATATCATAATTATTCTGTGGTTTCTTTTAATTATTTTGGAACAAGTATGTGATTTCATGATGGGCTTCTTATTTATGTTGAATTCTGGGTCCACGTGGACCAACTGGTGCACAGCACGTCAATGTGCTTTAGAAATCAAATGCCTGTAGTTCGTATTGCTGCATTGTGAAGACATGCCTGAGTGACTGTAACCTGGAAAGCATCGGGGAAACATGATGGAGGTTTGAATGTAACAAGACTTAAATTAGCCTCAACCTATACTATAACCAAACAATCTCTTTGGAGAGGTTTTGAAGTTCAAATAACTTGAATCCAAGTTGGATCTAGGCCAAATACCACTGAGTAACATTAAGTAGTGACCTAAGGTTTGGGACCTTTATGTTTGTGGCTCTACTTGTTTGATTATATGCACATGCTGAAACCTCTTTGAAATAAATAAAATTTGTGCCTGAGATTACTTCTTTTGCCATCCATGAACATTCTTCAAAGAGTCATTCATCTGTCCAGTAAACATGCCCTGCCTCGTGTAGGTTGTCACTAATGAAAAGTTTGGTTCAGTGCAAGTCATGCCCTGCCCTCAATTAAGTGTGCTATAGAGAAAATATATTATACATACATGCACGCAAACATTTACAAAGAAAAACTTAAAGGGTAGATTAATTCCAAAAGGAGCTGAAGTTTTCTACTGGGATCAGTTTAATGGGGGGAAAAAAAACAGACAGCTGCTCCTTTATCTCAAGAGTACAGCAGTCCCTGGGAATCCTGAAGATGTAAATTCTACTCCCACTGTTGAGTCAACTCTGAAAATAAACATATCAATTGATGAGCAAACATCCATGCCCAGAGCCAGATAGTTTTTCAGCTGAAAAGATAATCTGTGCATAAGACCTCTTCCATTCCCTTAGAGATGTATTCAGAGTTCACCTGGCCCCTGGAGGAAACCTGACTCTCTCCTAGAGCCAGAGAATGGAAAAAGCCACTGAGAGTCCGCTGGAATAGACACAAGAATGGACTATTTTAAAACAAAACAAAACAAAAAACAGTAGATAACTCAATATATCCCATCATACAGTGCAGAATATCTCTTGAAATCACGGGAGGGGTAGAAGGACAACTATGACAGAAAGCCCTCTTGCCTCTGCCAGGATTTTGACAAATCATTTATCCCATCGCACACTGGAATAGGCAATGCTGCTCTGGCTGATTTCCAAATAACCTATAATGTAGAAGAAATGTTGCCCTCCCTTCAAAGGCAGGCATATAGATGTGTTAGAGGATGTTCTATCTTAACTCCTATTATAGAGTACACTCAAAGAATTAGAAACAAAATTATGCAACCTTAAATAAGGCTATTATGCAAACCTAACTACAGAAACCTCAGAACTTCTGAAACTCACCAGAGAATTGTAACAAACTCTTCAGTATTCAAGGTGGTTCACTAGTACTTTTGTAAAACATCTGAGGATTGTAATAATATTGGAGGTCATTGCCAAACCTTGCCAGGAACAAATTTTTAGCTTAATTCAAAATATCAAGACACATGTACTGCAAGATCCTAACTAAATTAAAAGATGGAACAATATAGATTCTGTGCTGAATCCCCACTTTACATGCAACACAAATGCATAAACGGGACAACTCTCCACCAAGTTTCAGGCAGAGGGTTGTTCCTGAAGTCTGGTCTGCTGTTGTCGAAGTGGGGAGGAGCAAAGCCCGGTGGAGATGAAGCAGAGACACAAGCTTGTCAATCCCCAGCCATCACAATTCATCGGACCTTCCCAACAGGTAGCTTCTAGCACTGGTCTGGTTTTCCCAGAGGATGGCTCCACACTAGTGCCAAGATCCCTGTCACTGTTAGTCCCTGGTTAATCTGAGCCCTCAAGTCTCCCACTTCTCTTTCCAGAAAACTTATTTCAGCTCAGAAATGGAAAAACATGTCAGATGGTGCACACCAGATGCACCTGTTATGATGAGGTCTTATTTTCTTCTCTTTCATGCTTCCTCTTCCCCCTAGACAACAGGAGTTACAGAAAACAGCTAGAGCTGGCAATCCTGGCTGGCCAGGATTCAAATGAGGCTCCCAAAGGGTGTGGTTTTTGATATATGCCAGGCAAGTTATTATTTTAATATTTTTGTTGGCCACCACTCTACATTCACCCATAATTTCAGAGGAAGCACACAAAGCTCTGAAAGGAAATACAGGGATTCCCACCCCAAAACAGATCAACGGTCCTTCTTGCCTGGTGTCCTTTCTCTGATTCTGGTCAATGCCGGATGCGTCATTCAGAGGAAGGCAAGTAACCCTTTTGCCCCTTGATGCAAACTGTGCAATAATAAGTTCTCAGAGAATGATTCGTCCTGACACCAATGGGTGATCATAGTATGCCCTGAAGCATGAAGACTGAGGACCTTTGTAATGTTAGCTTTGGCTACTAAGTTGCTGATGTTATTCATATACAGTAGTCCCAACCTGCAGTAATCCTCTTTTGAAACTTAACGAGCAATTTGACTCCTTTGGGAGAATCCCACGAACTCATCTGGGTTTCCTTTTAATTAGTCTATAACATTCAAAAATAAGCTAATTTAGTTACACCTAAATACAGATTCCATGATGGCACTCCAGCCCAACAGAGAAGCCAGCAAAATAGCCATTCTAAAATTCAGAGAGTCCTGTCCTCTGTTATTCATCACTGATGTTGTTGACTAGCTCAAGATGATAAAGTACTAGTGAATAGCAGCGGATATCCTATCCAAAACAGTTAACGTAGGCCAGATCACAGAACAGCTATGAACTTAAACACCAGTCAGCTAACACAACCATACTCAATTCCTTTAAAAATGAATCTCTGATAATCAGAAGCCACTGATTTTATACACGGATATTCATGTACAAGAGAGTACCACAGCAGGCCAGTTGATGAAATCACACAGAAAGAAAGGAATTTAAGTCACCATTGTAGAACTCATCCCAATACTTCTGAAACCAATACATACAGAAACCTGGTGGGACAAGATTTTGATGATTACCTAGCAAGCAGAGAATAGGGATTAGCCCTAAGAAATATAAACCAGAAAACCAAAACAAACCTCAATAGCACAACACAGACACTATTCTCAGTAACAGAAGTTGTATTTCTACTCCCAAAATATTCTGCCTTTATAATAAAAATTCAGCGAGCGTACCAAATTCATAGAAGGAAAGCAACTTTTTTGAAAAGCCTTTTAAAGCTCTACAATGAAATTATCATTAGCAATAAACACATCAGTCTGGAGCAAGGAGTGGAAAGCACCACCATTACCATTGCCAGTTACCTAACCATCAGCATTAGTGTTATATTTCTATATACACATGTAACCACTCACCTGAAAGAGAATCAGTTTTCCATGGGTGAGGACGATGTAAAATGGGTTACGTAAAAGGGTTTAGCAACTCGCCAGCCCATTCTCAGAATGAGATAAACATAAGAGGCTAGGTCCTCAGCTGATGTAAAAAGGTGTTAGCTCCACTGAAGTCAATTTAAACCAGCTGAGAATCTGCCTCAAAATTCCAAACAAGAGAACAAGATCATATGAGCAAATGGTGAATCAATATAGTGGCCTTTATGCTATAGATACAGACAGATGGATATATGTGTGTCTATCCATGTAACATACAAATACCGACTAATTAAATCTCAAAAAGTATTAATAGCCCCACTTTTAATGGCAAGTGTGGGGAGGGAATGTTGGGGCAGAAAGATTCAGTGACTTGTCCAAACACAAAAATGGAATCATGCCCAAAAGTGGGACTAGAATTCAGGAGATTCTGGGTTTCAGCTCTATGTTCAGGCCACTAGACTTCAAAATATGGATACATTTTTACTATATACAAATATTTCTAAATCTATTTAATGAATATATTTCTAAATTATCCGTTTAGCAAGAGGAACATTTTTATAATATATTCCTAAATCGTGTTCCAATTATCATCTAGTCCAATTTGGGGGTTGGACAAGGTGACCTCCTGAGTTCCCTTCCAACCCTGATATTCTATTCTATTCTATTCTATTCTATTCTATTCTATCATTCTACTGCCAGTATTGCAAATACCATTCAATATCATGCCAGTTTAATCATTTATCTAACTGAATGTTATAAATACTATATATAAATCAATGTTGCTAACTTTGGCAAACTATGCAGAACTTAAAATTACAGATATTAATTTTGTCATGTTACCCAAAACATCTTTTATTCAAACTCACAGCCAGAATTTTATCACATCACTTTAACAGGTAGCACTGCATATTCTGAAAAGTATACATTCAAGATTTTGCTAAGCCTTATGCAGAAAACAACAAGAGCCTCTTGTATTGCCAAGAAAGTTTAAGTCTACAGAACACTATGCAACAAAAGCTCCTTATTTACTCCAATATCCTTTACTCTTCAGCATGAATAATATTCATTTCTTTTAAACTCAGATTTTTTTTTAACTACTCTCTTAGGGATTTGAGCAAAGGCAAACTTGGCTGTTCTACAAAGTATGTCTTTTTTGATCTTCCTAAAATATCAGAAATAAGTTTTTATATGCATAAATTTCCTCTTGACTGATGGATTTCTACATCTTTGCCCTCGGGGCAAATTTCTTTAGGGGACATCTAATGCAGAAATTCTCAGACTGGAGGCAAAGAATGTATTCTTGGGTGGGGGGCTGGGAGAAGGGGAAAACCCACTTACTGCGCACATTAAGAGCTGGACAGCCAGACAGCAGTGGCTGCTGGCCAGGCTCCTAGCTCTGAAGGCAGTGCTGCTGCCTGCAGCAGCGCAGAGGTAAGAGTGGCAATACCATACCATGCCACCCTTACTTCTGCACTGCTGCTGGTGGTAGCACTGCCTTCAGAGCAGGGTGCCCGGCCAGCAGCCACCGCTCTCCCTTCAGAGCTGGGCAGTCAAAGAGCGGTGGCTGCTGATCAGGTGCCCGGGGTGGGAAGGGGGACAGGAGGAAGCGGGGAGGATGTAAACTACTTCAGACACAAAGAAGGGGGGCATAATCAAATAAGTTTTAGAATGACTGATCTAATCAATCCTTCCAGAGAAAATCAGAGATTATAATAAATAAACAAAACACCAGATACAGACTTTGGGCTCAGGTCTGTACTTTTGCTTGTAAAGGGAGTAACTCCCTGGTGCACCTATCACTGGGCCACACCATCCCATATGCACATGGAGAGGATTCACCTCTCACACACACCAGTGTAAATCGGGAGTAAGTCTGGTATAAATGAGAGGGGAATCAGATCTTCCATGCAGAGATCTCCCTTTGCTTATGCAGAACCCTATGACTATAAGCAACCTCGGGGAGGGAATGGGAGAATGCTGTAGAGAGTCAGGTGGCAACTTCCACACAGTGGCTCTGGCCTCTGCTCAGTCCCCTACAGTTTGAGGCTCCAACCTGCAGACCCAGATCTGAAATTCAACCAAGATCAGGGGAGAGACGAGGCCAGCCTTGATGTTCAGATCCAACTGCACTTCCCTAAAGTTCGAGGGGCTTTAGATCCAGGGTTTTGGTTTGGCACCATCTCTACCCAGACACAGTCTTCAAACTCCATGCTGCAGCATCACATTAACCAGAGCAGTGCCTGTTACTTCCAGTCAGAGCCCGGAGGAACCTGTGTGGCATACAATACACATTACATACACCTACTAGTGTGGAGAAGGAGGAGTGAAGGAGCAGAACCAGGCCCATCTCCTCCTAAGGCCCAGCTCTGTTTCTCTCCTGCTCAGCCAGGACAACTCACTCAGTGACTGACTTGTGTTGGGGGACAATTAGCTTGTGAATAGAGACTTATATTTCCTCCAAGCAAGACTGCCTTTCGGACTCAGAAGTAACACACAGAGGACCATTGCTGTGAATCTCAGTACCAAGCTGGGCCCTGAGGCTGGAATTTTCAAAAGCATTCAGCAACGGCCTAACTCTGCTCCCACTGACGTCAGTGGGATCAGAGTCAGGTCAACCATAAGCCTTTGTGAAATTCCCAGCCTAAGTTTCTATTTTTCCCACATATTTTCTGCATCACTTTAGTCAGAAATATTTAGAAGTTTGCGATGTAATGGTGCAGTTCTCCATCATAAATACAACAGTTTTCATGAATAAGGTACATTTCTCTCCATAAAAAAACTTCTGACTGAGTTTTGAACCATGAAACCAGTTGCTATCATTCTCTAGAGAAAATGAAGTGCAATGGCAGGGTTCATTTAATCAATCATTATAATTAAATGCAACCAAGTTAATTGACGTGACTGGGCTATTGAAAGGTGGTGGTGGTTTTCTTCAATTGCTATTTATTGAGCTGTAACATTCTGATGAACAAAATAGCTTCCAATATCTCAAACTGATACTGGAAACTTCAAAAATACACAGATTGCCACATGAATATTGAACTTAAAGGGGTGCAATATTAAAGACATTTATAATCTTTACATAGCCAAGTGGGCTCCCTTTTGTCTGGAGAACAACGGATCTACCAAACAGAAGAGAATGTTTCCACAGTCTTACCTCTCTGAAAGCTATTAGGATCTAATTGCATTACTGCCACGGGTGCTGATCCTATGA
The DNA here is from genome assembly GCF_007399415.2 of Gopherus evgoodei. Taxonomy (NCBI): domain Eukaryota; kingdom Metazoa; phylum Chordata; order Testudines; family Testudinidae; genus Gopherus; species Gopherus evgoodei. The sequence continues at coordinate 16,119,415 of NC_044332.1, forward strand.
GATTCTCCTTAGGCCTTCTTAGGGGCTTTATCTTGCAAGTGGCTGGACATGCCCCTGAGATACTGAGCATCCTCAACTCCAACTGGCTTCAACACAAGGTGAGGGTGCCCAGCACTACTTTGGAGTGCTTAGCACTTTGCAGGATGGAGTCCTAAGTACAGAGCCTAAAGCCAAATCTGCTTGCTTTAGAAGTATGAGTAGCCTCACTGACCACTGGGAATACAATGTCTGCCTGAATAAGGGGAATGGGATTTAGCTCAAGTGCTGAGCTCGACCCACAAGTTCATCACATATAAACTGATCATATCAGTGAAGTGGAAAGCGTGCCATATTTTAAAGAAATTTGAGAAGAGTATTGGCTAGCTTCCCAGCCGGTATAAATCCATGCAGCTCCACTGAAGTCAAATGTGGCCACAGTGATTTATGCCAGTGAAGGATCTGGCCTTTAATACACTTATTTTCTATACCTATATATTTTTGGAAATTGGAAAGAATTTGCTTAAAAACTGTTTATCACCGCCCAGGCACATTACAGCTACAATCAAAAACATAATTAACAAGAAAAGAAAGGCTACATTTCATAACAAGCACTAGCACAGCTGTAACAGCACCAATCTGTCTCAGAGAGACACTAAATGGAAACAAAGAGGTCTGATAAACCTTACAATTATTCTTGCTTAACTGAGGTCACCCAAACCTCACCTTTTTGCAGTATTTTCTTGCAACTAAACATGTGAACATGCAGAGGAATATAGTCAATGCAAACGCTGGCCCGTTATCATTTGGAAGGAGGGGTTACTCCCTGATCAAACAAAGGAAGAGGGATTGGTTTCATTTGTGAGATCTCTCCAGGAAAATATGAAACGAGTGTAAAAACTCATCTGTTCTTAACAAAGCAGCAAACAATTAGCATTTAGGAAAAATGGGTCAATAAAGACCTCAAATCTTCTTAACAGCTAGCACAATCAACCCATGTGGCAACAGCAATCTAAATTAACACCGTGGAAATGTTAGTTCTTTCTTCATATATCTAAAAAGCAATTACAAACGTCACATCGAATCTCATTTTAAAACACTGTCCCACAGTTTAGCACTGTAGCCTGTGATTAAGTCTACCCTCCCTCCCAAAGAAGCTTTTTACTCAGCTGAGGCAGATGGCTTTGGAAACCGCCCCTTATTCATATCACAGACATTCTGAATCTGCTCCACTCTATGGAAATCAGACCCATGCTGTTTTCTTTCACATCTGCGTGCACTACAGGTCTTATAAGCATCCAAGTATCCTCTGCATAAGGCGAAGAATTAAGGAAAAACAGCTGATCCCAACGAGCCCAGAGCCCCTACCTTATAGGGCTCACTCCTCCAAGGCAATGAATGTCCTCAGCTCCCGCTGGCACCAATGGGAGTTGAGGGTACTCAGCGCCTCACAACAGTACCTAGTCCCTCAAAAGCGTGTCTAGCATCTTCCAGGAACGAGCCTAAAGCAACCTACACCTTGATTTAGCAACCCATCCCTATTCAGCAAAGCACTAAAGGACATGCTTAATTTTAAGCATCTGCTTAAGTCCTGTTGGTTTTAATGGGATTAATTTTTCATTCCTCAGACTTCTGTTTTTCCTTCACTTGCATTTAAATACAATGTTCCCTGACTGCTTCCTAACTCTGACCCTGATCCTGCAATGAGCTCCCTGTAGGCAGGAGCCAGGAACTAATGCAATCCTGGGAAGCACACACAGGGGAATCTCGAGTAGGAGTAGAGTGGTTATCTTACCTCTGAATTTGGCACTGATATGACCACTGCTGGAATAATGTGTCCAGTTCCAGCACCCACAATTCAAGAAAGATGCTGATAAATTGGAGAGGGTTCAGTGAAGAGCCATGAGAATGATTAAAGGATTAGAAAACTTGCTTTGTAGCACAGGCTTAAAAAGCTCAGTCTATGAATTTTAATAAAAAGTAAGTTAAGTGACGACTTGATTACAGTCTATATCTACATAGGGAACAAATATTCAGCCATGAGCTCTTCTGTCTAGCAGAGAAAGTTATAACATAATCCAATTGCTAAACGCTAAAACTAGACAAATTCATACTACAAATAAACCATACATTTTTGACATTGAGGGTAATTAACCACTGAAACAATTTACCAAGGATCATGGTGGATTCTCCATCATTGATTATTTTTAAAGCAAGACTGGATGTTTTTCGAAAAGATGGGCTCTAGGAACTATTTTGGGGAAGTTCAATGGCCTGTGTTATGCAAGAGATCAGACTAGATGACCACTTGGCCTTGGACTCTATGGTTCTATGATCCTAGGTGAAGCCCAAATGAAGCCAATAGGGCTCTGGGAGGGTTCAGGCATCCATCCAATTGCAGCTCACTGCAGAGTCAGGGCCTGCCTGATTAAGAAGAATGATGTCCCAATGGAATTTTAAAGGTTCTTTATCCTAGGTGAATTCTTTTTGAGCCTGACCAAAGCCTAGTGAAGTCAATGGAAAGGCTGCCATTGACTTCAAAGGCCTTTGCATCAGGCCCAAAATATATAAATACCATGTGTGAATGTCTGGGCTCTTTCCCCCTTTATCTAATTTGTTCCTATTAATCTCTTCATATGTATGTAGTAGATCAGATTCCAGACTACACAGATACTGCATTTGTGCACATAGTTTTGTCAGTAGCTTTTATTGGTTATAAAAGTCAATGCAGATCACATCCTCGTGTGCTGTATTCCTGTTTTTCTTAAAGAAAAACCTCCTCCTGCCATTGTACTTAAAATACTACCAGTGAAACTGAATGGAATATACATCACAACCACACCCAGGCAGTTTCAATACCATCAGTTTAATTATGCCATTGGAGTTACAATGGCCTGATTCTTGACTCACCCACACCAGTTTTTATGCCAGTGTAACTCCATTTACTTCCATGGAGTTACTTCAGATTTTATAGCACTGTGAGTGGGAAATTAGGCCCAATGGCTCCAGTTTAAGTATGCCTGGTGGATTTTTTTTTAATAGTAAATCTAGGTGCAATGAGTTTTAGGGACATGGTTCTGAAAACTTCTTGGGGATAAAAGAATTCTTATTTCACAAACCAGCAGCTTATTTGGGAGCCATTATAATCATTCATGTCCATGCATGTTATCTTAGGGGCCTTTATATGATGACTACTTCTATGATGTTAATGTGTATTTAAGGAGCACTGCTGTGTGGGTACTGACATAACATTCCATCATGACTACTTCAGAGCCTTTAAAATCTAGGGTGTCAATGGGAGTTTACATAACAATAACAAACCACATTACAAGCACAATATACTGTGCTGCACATTTAACAGTAAAGAAGTACACTAGCATTCTTTTTTGAAAAGCATTTACTTTATACCTGCTTCAACTGTATTTTAAGTTTCATTATCAGAGCTATTTTGGTTTGGTCTGATACACACAGAAGCAGTAATCCATAACATGGACTCAATGGCTTGCAGAATTTTATTGGCCAAATTCTGCTTATCTCATACTCATGAGTAAAAAAAAAAAAAAAATGATGATGATCCTGGACCCAGTTCTTAAGCTAACACCATCCCACTGCTCGCACCAGGAACCTTTCTAGGGCCCACTCAAGCAAAGACTTAGGGTACTGCAAACTATGTTGACCTAAGCTACACTGATGTACAGCCAGCACAGTAAGAAAATCACCTTTGCATGTCCACACTATGTTCCCTGTGTTGGCGATGCACATCCTCACCAGGAGCGCCTGCACCGACTGAACTGTCAGCGTGGGACATTGTAGGACAGCTTCTGAAAGCCAGCAACAGTCGATGTAAGGATTGTGGTGTCTACACTGCGTCAGCCTAACTACGTCAACCTAAGTGCTACGCCTCTCGTGGAGGTGAAGTTATTAAGCTGGCATAGCGGGCGAGTTACATCAGCAGGAGCAACGTTTTAGTGTAGACTCTTAAAGAGTTAGGTCGACATAGGTCAACGCTAGGCAGCTTAACTCTGTAGTGTAGACCAGGGCTTACTCTTGTGCTTACCTTTATACACCGGTTTCCATGAGAGGACTCACAATGGGACTACTTACAGCATGCAAAGTTCAGAACATGTGTACTGGATTCATTCTGAGTCTTGTACAGCAGTGAACTCATTGTCAGCACTTTACAGATTAGTAAAAGAAATCATAATTACAGGTGAGGAATTAAATTGCTCCTGGGACTCAATAGCTCAGGCCAAGTTTTGTTTTAGTGCACTCATTTTTAATACCAAGTCCCCTGAAAATACACACTAGTGACAGAAATGCTAGTACAGGCACAAGCTCTGCTGGCTGCCTCTATAATAGTTCAAATATGCCCCATGTGAGTGTGTTGCTACTGTTTAGGGATGATGCCCAGTCTTTTGTGATGTGTGAGGTACCCCTCATAGTGACCTATGAAGTAATGACAACGCCAGTTTCAGTAAGTAATGCTCTCTCAGCGCTTTCTATCTTCCCAGCAAGAGCTGAGACAGGGCGATCACGTCATCTGTTAGGGAGGGAACAGAGAGTGGCTTCTGAAAACAAATAAGTCCTGCAGCTGAGTCTCCTCCTAGATGCGTTGGCTCCGAGAGCTGGAGTCTAGACGTAACTACAAGTTTAAACCAGCACAGGTGCAAGAAACAAGTTCTTTCACGGGGAGTATATTCGGGGAGGGAGAGAAAGGGAAAAATGGAAATGCACAAAAATCGTGTGAAGAAAAATCCCTTCTGAACACAAAAAGAGCACATCTTCCGAACTGTGAGCAGTGCAGCTTCCCCACAGCTATGCTAAATGACTTTTTTTCAAAAAAAAAAAGAAAGAAAAAGATAAAGGGGTAGGGGAAACAAATCATTGACATGACCATAAAAGTATGACAAATTGTGAAACAGGATTGTGAGATCTAAAATAAATAACCCTTATGGGAGATTGACATATAGCAGTCAGCCCAAACGGCATGCACACATTAACTGCCCCTTGTATATAAGTATCTACTGCTGTACAGAAAGGAACATGATTACATAAAAATTCACCAGCAGTGCAAAGGAGATCTTTATTTGAACGAGAAATGAAAATTCCAGGGGGAGGGGCTCTTACAACCCATACATATCCCCTTCCCCCCCCCCCAAACCCTGCTCCACAAAGCAAGCCTCATTCAAATGGGAGTCATCATTTGTACCAAACATTTACGAAATGAATCGAGTCAAGCAGTCTTTATTTGGTAGATCACATTCAATGCAACACTGTACCTGCAGCAGCTTGGCACATTTTGCATCATTCTCTCTTACATGAAAAGTCTTTGTTCTCCACCGCCCCATTGCGGCTGCAAGCCCCCTCTTTCTGTTCGCAGTCGGTTCCTCTCCACTGCTGATCATTTCAACACAGAGCTTTTTTTCTAGTGCAAATTAAAACTGATTGCTCCCCTTGCACCTCTACTTTGAACAATGTGCTTTGTCCACCCTTACAGATCCTTGTAAAGAAGCTTAAGGGGAGGGTGGGGGAAAGGTTACATCCGTGGCACTGGAAAGATGCTTGAAATCCTAAAATGAGTTGACAAAAGTAGCCTGTTCCTATTAAGATAAATGATCTGAGGATGGTGCTTTTGATTTTCCTTGGGGCACTGCGGTCAAATTGGTGTGCACCAGATGGTCCACGATAACCTTACGGCTGGATTTTGCTTATAACAAAGCTTATTTTCCCCTTGACCACAGGGAAGAAATACAAAGCTGACTCCCTCCGTTCATGAGTTACAGAGAGCTGTATCTTAGCGCAGTTGCTCCCCTCCTTTATCCCCCACCCCCCATTTTCTTGAAATTTCCATCCTTAAACAAAAGAGGAAGGTGGGGTGGTGACCGAGACACAAAGCCGCAGTCAAGAAAACCCTTCCAAGGAGGCAAATTTTTTTTTTAAAGGTTTTGCTTCTAGATCCACTTAAAACTCATAACAGTGGCCGAGGGGAGGGTTACTTTCTAGGTGTCCTTTTCCTTTCTTCTCTTCTGGTGCAGGAAATTCAGGGTGACTGGCTTCAAATCGACACAAGCAACCTTTCCTATTGGTTTACATGGCTTTTTATTATTAACTATTATTATTTTAATGCTGTCCTCGAGGGGTCCTGCGTCCAGCAACCTTTATGCAGCTCGCTACCCACAAATCCCAGGTCCACATCTACCGCCAGTGTAGACCTAACGACACCGCAGCCCTAGGACGATGCTGGGCCACCAGCCATCGCCGGGCAGCGCCGCCAGGCGAACCTGTGCCTGGAACTCTCGGGGCTCAGGGGCTCGCTCCCGGCCCTGGGCGGGGGGCGGCATATGCCAGGCAGCCTGCAGGGCGGGTGGGGGGCAGGCCCGGAGGAGAAGGGGGGCCGGGAGCCCGCGGCGGGGGGGGGGCGCCCTTACCTGAGCGCAGATGCTGCTGCCGGCCCCGGAGCACAAGCCGAGCGCCGGGGACAGAAGGGCGCGATGCTGCCGAGGCTGCGGCGGCCGCTGCTAATGCTGCCGAGGCTCCCCCGCCGCCCGGCTGGTGCGCGGCCGGCCCCGCCCCTGGCCCCGCCCCAGCGCCCGCACCGGCTCCGCCGCCCGCCGCGTCTGCTCTCCAGCTGCTGGGGCGGGTCCTGGCCGGCCTTGCCCGCCTTCCGCGGCCCCGCTGAGCGCCGGGGTGTGTGTGCGTGCAAGGGATGGGAGAGCAGAGTGGGTGTGCAAGGGATGGGGGAACAGAGTGGGTGTGCACAGGGCAGAGCAGAGTGGGTGAGCGAGGGATGGGGGAGCAGAGTGGGCGTGCATAGGGCAGAGCAGAGTGGGTGTGCAAGAGACGGGAGCAGAGTGGGTGTATATAGGGCAGAGCAGAGTGGGTGTGCGAGGGATGGGGGAGCAGAGTGGGCGTGCATAGGGCAAAGCAGAGTGGATGTGCAAGAGACGGGAGAAGAGTGGGTGTATATAGGGCAGAGCAGAGTGGGTGTGCGAGGGATGGGGGAGCAGAGTCGGTGTGCACAGGGCAGAGTAGAATGGGTGTGCAAAGGTTGGGGGAGCAGAGTAGGTGTGCAAGAGACTGGGGAGCAGAGTGGGCATGCACAGGGCAGAGCAGAGTGGGTCTGCAAGAAATGGGGGAGCGGAGTGGGTATGTATAGGGCAGGGGATGTGCACAGGGATGGGGAAGCAGAGTAGATGTGCACAGGGCAGAGTAGAATGTACAGGATGGGGAGCAGAGTGAACAGAGTGGGTGTGCACAGGGCAGAGCAGAGTGGGTGTGCAAGGGATGGAGGAGCAGAGTGGGCATGTATAGGGCAGAGCGAGTCTGCACAGGGATGGGGAGCAGAGTGGCCATGTACACGGCAGAGTAGAGTGGGTGTGCAAGGGTTAGGAAGCAGAGTGGACATGTTCAGGACAGAGCAGAGTGGGTGTGCACAGGGATGGGGAGCAGAGTGGGTGTGCACAGGGCAGAGTAGAGTGGGTGTGTGAGGGATAGGAAGCAGAGAGTGGGTGTGTACAGGACAACAAAGTGGGTGTGCAAGGGATAGGGAGCAGAGTGGATGTGTACAGAGGGGAAGAGCAGAGTGGGTGTGCATAGGGTTGGGCAGCAGAGTGGGCGTGCACAGGGCAGAGCAGGTGTGCACAGGGATGGGGAAGCAGAGTAGATGTGCACAGGGCAGAGCAGAGTGTATGGGATGTGCAGCAGGGGGATGTGCAAGGGATTGGGGAGCAGAAGTAGGTATGGGGGTACAAGGAATGGGGAAGCAGAAACGGATGGGGGAGCATGAGAAGCAAAATGGAGATGCAAGGAATGGGGGGACAGTGTGTAAGGGATGGGCAGCAGACTGAGGGGGACAGACTGGAGATTCACAGGGGTAATGGAGGTGCAGACCAAGGGAATGGAGCTGGCAGATCAGGTGAGGGTGAGGCAGCGGGGAAGAGATCAGGATGACACAGAGAGAGAGGAAGATGCTTCCAATGAACTCTGGCCGAAAACAAACAATTGCCCCCTTTTAGTCCAGGGATCAGTTGGTGCAAGTGACAAGCCCAAAAAGCCCAGAAAATTCAAAACAGTCAACTGTTTTTAGAGATACTAAACAGTGAAGCTGAGCACCACTGAAAGAACATGCCCCCTCTGTTTATGTAACTAAATATGGATTTGCATGCCGAGCTGTGGGCAGTGCTTAAAATGATCTGGGGAAAAAAATGGGTAAGAGGGCTGTTATAGTCTCGGAGCAGCAGCTTTGGTAAAACAGGGCTTAATGTGCACTCCAGAGTGGCCCAGTTTTTTTTCTGGCTGGGTCTGCAAATCCTCTGCTTTAAGGACTGGTGGTAATCACCCAGGTTTGAAAGTGTTGGCCCAAGTCTTCAGCTCGCGCTCCATCTGTTTCCCTAACATGCAAAATGGATATAATGATATTTTGAAAAGTGCTTTATAAGTGTTAAGTATTATTACACTCAGTGCAGCCTGGCTGGCATTCACCTCCACTGAACTTCTGACAGCTTAGCCCTGCCCCCCTCCTTGTACCTATTCTAGGAATCATCCCCAGTGATTATAGAAATGCCTCCTGGGAGGGGACTTCAACATCATCTGGATGTTCCAAGGGTGCAGATCTCAGCTTTATCATGTTGTACATTTTTAAGGAGAAGAATAGTTTTGAGGCAGAAAGAACACAGTATAAGCAGTGCTGTTTGTGCAGGTCAGAAACAGAATAGAGACTGAATGCTCACGAGCAGTCGAGCTGATACTGATAATTCTACAGAAGTTCTATTTCCTAGATTTTGGCTGGAATGAAAACAAGAAAAGATATCTCATTACCTTGTCAACTTTCATTAATTTCCCAAACTGAACTTTCCTCCACTTCCCTTCAGGGTATCAGTTACTGTCTCCAAGACCTGGTCAACATCTACAACTTAGGTTGACCTAGCTATGTTGCTCGGGACTGGGAAAAATGTCTTGCCCTGAGCGCCATGGTTAGGGTGACCTAATTCCCTGTCTAGGTGCGGCTAGGTATGACTTAAGGATTCTTCTGTCAATCCAGCTACTGCCTCTCAGAAAAGTGGATTATCGACATAAATGGAAAACCCCCTTCCGGCAATGTAGGAAGTGTCTATCTTATGATGCTACAGCAGCATAGCTGCAGCATGGTTGTCATGGAGAAATCAATACATCCAATTCAGGTGCAATAATGTGGAGGCCATGCCATTTTCAGCATGTAGACAGAAGGTGAATCTTGAAAGTTAGTGATTCATCTGCAGTTCTCACTCAAAAATTATCACAGAACCTTAGAAATTATAGATGGAAAATACTACTTAGCTCATCAGATCCAACCAAATCCGGAGCCCTTTCTGCTGGAGGATTGTTCTCTACTGGATAGAGTGTTTTATCCAGTATTAACATGAATGCCTCTAGTAATGGGACACCCACCACTTTCCTTGGGAAAATTGTATGGGAAAATTCTTTTATGCCCTTCATAAATTAAATGGTCCACTAAGCTACTGTTACTAAATGCATTAAGACAGGAAATGTTTGTCATTTATTTTAGAGATGCTTGTATGAGGCTTTGTTAGGAAGACTTTCAAGGATCAGAAGGTGATGCTCCAGAGTGTATGGGTGAGGGCAGGATTGATGCATAGGAAAAGCACATCTTTTGGAACCTCACATAAAATCAAGAATTAGGTAAAGATCTGATACAGAGATCCAAAATTGCCACTGTAAGAAGATCTGAGCAGTCACATAAAGAGGAGTTCTGCTTGGCCTGTGTATTGGAAAAAAGGCATGGTCTATAACCTTTTTAAAAACACACTAATTTCAAACAGTTATTTGGAGATGTGTCATTCTAAGGAGAACTTGTCAATACAAGCAGCAAAGGGGCCTGTGGCACTTTATAGACTAACAGACGTTTTGGAGCATGAGCTTTAGTGGGTGAATACCCACTTCGTCAGATGCATGTATTGGAAATTTCCAGGGGCAGGTATATATATATGCAGGCAAGCTAGAGATAATGAGGTAGTTCAATCAGGGAGGATGAGGCCCTGTTCTAGCAGTTGAGGTGTGAAAACCAAGGGAGGAGAAACTGGTTCTGTAATTGGCAAGCCATTCACAGTCTTTGTTTAATCCTGAGCTGATGGTGTCAAATTTGCAGATGAACTGAAGCTCAGCAGTTTCTCTTTGAAGTCTGGTCCTGAAGTTTTTTTGCTGCAGGATGGCCACCTTAAGGTCTGTTATAGTGTGGCCAGGGAGGTTGAAGTGTTCTCCTACAGGTTTTTGTATATTGCCATTCCTAATATCTGATTTGTGTCCGTTTATTCTTTTCCATAGCAACTGTCCAGTTTGGCCGATGTACATAGCAGAGGGGCATTGCTGGCATATGATGGCGTATATTACATTGGTGGCCGTGCAGGTGAATGAACCGGTGATGGTGTGGCTGATCTGGTTAGGTCCTGTGATGGTGTCGCTGGTGTAGATATGTGGGCAGAGTTGGCATCGAGGTTTGTTGCATGGATTGGTTCCTGAGCTAGAGTTACTATGGTGCGGTGTGCAGTTACTGGTGAGAATATGTTTCAGGTTGGCAGGTTGCCTGTGGGCGAGGATTGGCCTGCCACCGAAGGCCTGTGAAAGTGTGGGATCATTGTCCAGGATGCGTTGTAGGTCCCTGATGATGCGTTGGAGAGGTTTTAGCTGGGGACTGTAAGTGATGGCCAGTGGAGTCCTGTTGGTTTCTTTCTTGGGTTTGTCTTGCAGTAGGAGGCTTCTGGGTACATGTCTGGCTCTGTTGATCTGTTTCCTTATTTCCTCGTGCGGGTATTGTAGTTTTGAGAATGCTTGGTGGAGATTTTGTAGGTGTTGGTCTCTGTCTGAGGGGTTAGAGTAGATGCAGTTGTACCTCAGTGCTTGGCTGTAGACAATGGATCATGTGATGTGCCCAGGATGGAAGCTGGAGGCACGAAGGTAGGCATAGCGGTCGGTAGGTTTTCGGTGTAGGGTGGTGGTAATGTCACCATCACTTATTTGCACCGTGGTGTCTAGGAAGTGGACCTCCCGTGTAGATTGGTCCAGGCTGAGGTTGATGGTGGGGTGGAAGCTGTTGAAATCATGGTGGAATTTTTCCAGAGACTCCTTCCCATGGGTCCAGATGATGAAGATGTCATCAATGTGGCGTAGGTAGAGGAGGGGCGTGAGTGGACGAGAGTTGAGGAAGCATTGTTCCAGGTCAGCCATAAAAATATTGGTATATTGTGGGGCCATGCGGGTGACCATAGCGGTGCCACTGATCTGGAGATAACTATTTCAAATTTGATGACAATATATGTGTGTGAGGATAAAGGCACAGAGCTCAGCAGCCAGTTGTGCTGTAGCATCATCAGGGATACTGTTCCTGACAGCTTGTATTCCATCTGTGTGTGGGATGTTCGTGTAGAGAGCCTCTATATCCATGGTGGCTAGGATGGTGTTTTCTGGAAGGTCACCAATGCATTGCAGTTTCCTCAGGAAATCAGTGGTGTCACGAAGATAGCTGGGAGTGCTGGTGGCATAGGGTCTGAGTAGAGAGTCCACATATCCAGACAGTCCTTCAGTGAGAGTGCCAATGCCTGAGATGATGAGGCGTCCAGGATTTCCGGGTTTGTGGATCTTGGGTAGTAGATAGAATAACCCTGGTCGGGGCTCTAAGGGTATGTTGATTTGTTCCAGTGTTAGTGTAGGGAGTGTCCTGAGTAGATGTTGCAGTTTCTTAGTGTATTCCTCAGTGGGATCTGAGGGAAGTGGCCTGTAGAATTTGGTGTTGGAGAGTTGTCTGGCAGCCTCCTTTTGGTAGTCACACCTGTTCATGATGACAACAGCACCTCCTTTATCAGTCTTTTTGATGATAATGTCTGGGTGGTTTCTGAGGCTGTGGATGGCATTGCACCATGCATCTGACGAAGTGGGTATTCACCCATGAAAGCTCATGCTCCAAAACGTCTGTTAGTCTATAAGGTGCCACAGGACCCTTTGCTGCTTTTACAGATCCAGACTAACACAGCTACCCCTCTGATACTTGTCAATACATTCTTTTTCCTTTGGATATACAGCGACAATGCCAGGATACTGATGAATGAAGACTATATTCTTCTATTATTCTATTAGTTCTGAGAAGTATAAGTTTTGGCCACATAGATATTTGGATTCAAACTTCAAAAGGGGATGAAAACATTTCATTTCTTAAATAAGCAATACGTGAGTCCACATTTAATTTGGATGTATGAACACAGTAGTCAAGTCAGAGGCAGTTGATATTTAGATGATTAGATTATAAGGGTTACAAACATTAGAAGGAATTTTAAATACATGTAAACTACTTCTATGGCATATCCTAAGCACTTTCCTACTAGCCTCTTTTGCAATCTGTGTGCATATATAACAACTGGGTTGCAGAGTTTTTGCCATTCTAACTTGAGAAGCATCTAGGCGAAGGTGACTGTGAAAGGTCAGAATCAGTATTATTCTGCTGCTTCTGGTAAGTCCTCCCATAGTGGATTTACTGCACATCCAGTCTATAAGGACCTATATAGGGAACACGAGTTTGATAGAGGGTTCTTTGTATTGGCAGACAAAGGTACAACAGACAAATTATATAGACAAATTCAGACTAGAAATAAATTTCATTTTTGTAAAACAGTGAGGATAATTACACATTGGAACAGTTTACCCAGGATTATGGTGGATTCTCCATCACTGGCCATTTTAAAATCAAAATGGGATGTTTGTTCTGAAAGATCTGCTATAGTTCAAACAGGAATGCTCTGTACAGGATGTCAGACTAGATCACAATAGACCCTTATAATCTATGACCCTATCAGTCCAGAGCTATAGAGGAACATCTGAGCGGGACAGGGCCCTAAACGATCTCTTCAATTGACAAGCAAAACAAAAACGTCTACTGTAAGTGTTACTCAAACATTTATCATTGGCTTTACAAAGTGGGTACAAATAGTCACAACTTGTTCCTGAGTTGATTTAATGGGCTCCAATGTTTATCTTAGTGCCAAACACAGTAAGCTTTCCATAAAGATTTTCACAATGGACTCTTCCTTTTATATCTCCCTCGTTTGGCAGCGTTTACTTACTGTAGATTATTTATCTGAGGGATGTTGCTTCTGTGTTTATTTCTGGTCATTGTGGGAAAGGCTCCTGCACACAGATGAGACTTGCAGCATACTCTGAAATCAGATATGCCAAGCCTCAACCTTCTCTCTTCTACTAAGTCTTTCCACAGTTGAGCCCATGCCTCTGTCTCTCAAAAGCTGCATTTTCCAGAGGGAACATAGGCATGTCTGTGAGTTGCAAGTCAAGAGTTGGCTCTGGTAAAGCAGGGTCCCAACTAGCCGAGGGTCTTAGAGCTCAAAAGCAAGACATTTCATTGGTACTGGAAGTGACTTGAGAGCAGAGTGGGGTGTGGCATATGGGTGTGATGTGCTCGTGGTGGTTTTCCCGGGAATGAGGCAGGGTGTTACATCCTGCACACACTGGAGTTTCTATGCTTCTTCCACCTTCAGATCAGCAAGTTACAATAGTCCAGTCTGGATGTATTGAACATGTAGCTCACTGGGCCTAGATCCACATGTGAGGAGGAATGGGCAGAGTTTCCAAGCAAGCTATGTTTGGAAGACATTTCTCACCCCAGTGACTTTAAATCAGGATCAGGTGTATGTCCATTAAGATCCCTAGATTTCATACTACCTTGACAAATGGAAGGCAGGTGAGTTTGAAAAGGGAGAGGTCACTGTGTTTCTCTTTTCCTACCAACAGCATTCAGTCCGGAGTATGTTCACTCTAATCTAGAACCTGGATATCACCTTGTGGTGTGTTGGTGTTGGTTGTCTTTGCTGAGGAGATACAAAGCTAGATGTCAGTGTATTGTTGGCAACAGTGTGACTATAGCATTTCACAAACTTTCCAAGAGGTGTCGTATAGATAGTCAACAGAACAGAAGTATAGTATTGATCCTTCTGGAACTCAGTATTGGAGGGATCTGAGGAATCACAAGCAGCTGCCAATCACCACTCTGAGAGGAATAATTGGAGTCATTATAATGCTGCACCATCCAGTCTGGTTAGATCTTCCAACTGGGTCTTCTACAAGGAACCATGTGATTGTCTATATCAGAGGCCAGGTAGAGGATTGATAGAATAAGTATCAAGACTTAGTAATGAATTCTGTATACCCATCATATCAGCTGAACAACAAAAGATTTGAAAAGAGTTGCTTTTCTATATGTGAGTCTAACAAAAAACGATTATACGTTAGACCTGGTCAAAAAATGGGAAAAGAAACCTGGACATTTGTGAAATTTCATTTCCCATTTGTCAAAATTTCACACTGACATCTATTGAACATGTGTCTTTTTCTTGCCCCTTAGTTAAAGAGTTTGGAATTATTATTCTAAGATGCCTATATAAGGCAGATTATTTGGTCAGCCTGCTGACATACTTATAACTTGTTTTATTAATGTGGATTTTAATAAGATCCTTTACTTTTTAATGCGTCCATATTATTAATGAAAAATATTCATGCATGTAAATGTAACTACATTTTTCAGCACAGGATGCAACTTTTTTGTGGAAAATGTGCTGTTGGAGGGGATTGGAGCGCTGAAGACTATGTCAAATTTTAAAAAGGCACAAAGATGCACCTCAAAAATGTACAAATTATGACCCTACTTGGGCTGATGGCTGCATTTGACCCCAGGAGCTGCAGTCCTAAAAGCATGAGACTGTACTGCTTGAGCTATAGCATTAACTCTGTTAGCTGGCAGCTGCAGTAGATGCTCGACTTCTTATATGGACTAGCCACTAGGGGAGAATAAAGACCCACAATGACTTAATGTGCATTAAATACTTCCCCTGCCTGGGAAAGCTTGTGTTGAGTATCTGAGGACTACCAGAGTTCAAGCCCCCTTTTGGTGTGCCATATTTTATAAAAACTCCCTAACATGGGCCATGAGGAGAGTTTGAATCTGCCACTTTCAGCATTAAAAGATTGTAGTGAACTGGTAGCTTTTCTTATGTGAATCAGCTGGTAGAGGTGGACAAAGATCCACAGTGTCCTAGTGTGGGTTACGTGCACACACTAGTAGCACGTGCAAGCTATCATTGTCTTGCATGCATATTCCTTTGTGTGTGCAAAGTGAGTATTTGAATGTGCAAACTGGTATTTGTGCAGTTACCCAGTTTGTGGGTGCAAAAACAGATGTTTGCAAGTAAAACATGCATGTTCAGATATAGCAGGTACACCTACTGTAGCTTTGGAAATGTGGCTGGAGGGTTATTTTTCAAAAGCAGAGCTGAAGAAACTGTTGGCTGTCATTTTCTAAAGAGATTAAGGCAGTTTCTCACCTGTTAGCAGGCCAATGGTCTATTATAAAGAGAAAAATAATTCTTAATCAGAGCTCATCAAATCCATTTTCATTGTAGAAATCAGTATTTCATGCAACATTATTAAAGCAAGTGGTAAAACCATTAGTCACCCTAGCAATCATACAGCCACACACATTATTCATTTAATACATTTCTGTGCTAGTTGCCACCTGCTCATCTGGTAATTGGACTCTAATCGTTTAAAAAACTTGTACGGGGAAAAGAGCCAACAAGGTAACATCGGATGCTAATTCCTGTAAATTACATGGGAGAATAGTCTGTGTGCATAAATTGAAGCATGAATTAATTCTGCCAGCGGCCCTCTGCTCCCAAGCTGTAGGCACATAGGAGAAGCCATGGTGTGAAATCAGTGAGTCTGGTGGAGTTAGATGTATCTCAAATGGCTATGACATCTATACACGTAGTCTGAAGTGACTGCCTAGCGCTATTTGAGTATTTATGATTTTTTTTTAAAAGTCTTTGGATGCTTGCATAGGCTGGTGTGTTGCTATGGAAACAGGGGTGTTGGCGCTGAAGCTGTTAGTATGTGGGCTGATCTATTTGTGTGCCTCCAAAACGAAGAGCAAGAAAATAACAATCCTACCATTTGTGAGGCTTTTAGAGAATGAAGTTTGGTATTACAGCAAAATTAATCCCAGTGAGTATTTTCAGGTGCTGTGTTAAACAGCAATAAGGCAGACAAACAAAGGAAAATGGCTAGCAGAGCTGTCCAACTCTCACAGAAAGCCCTACAGGAAACACTGTAAACAAGCACAAAGAATCTCAATGCCATAACATGTCAGTTATGTGTTTATTGAAAGCAATCAGCAGATTTAATTATTTTTCCTCCCTAATGGACCATCTTCTTTTTCTGATGCAGCGAATACAAAGCAACAAAATCAAATGTGGGATGTGATCAGTATGTAGACACCACCATACAAAGTAATATCTAGCTCTTGTATAATACTTTTCAGTAGTAGGTCACAAAGCAAGGTCAGTATCATGATCCCCATTTTACAGATGGAGAAACTGAGGCACAGCAAAGTAAAGTGATTTGCCAAAAATCAGCCAGTAGAAGAGCTAGGACTAGAATCCAGGTCTCCTGACTTATTATCCAGGGTGCTACCCACTAGGCCATAGTGTTCTTAACTGGAGTTTAAAGAGGTACCTTGTATCACCTATTAGCTCCCATCTTACACATTTAATATTTATATAGCATTCATTAAATACATTTTTATAGGCACAACTCCATTGCTAAGTGAGAGCAAAAACAGGCTGAGAAGTGACAGGGCTAGAGAACACTTAGGAAATCAAATGAAGAAACTAGGCAGCATTCCAGACTATTTTCAAACTGTTACTTTTTTGTTGGTGTTAGAATAGTCTCATAAAATTATATATATATATATATATATATCTTATAGGTCTGAAAACAGAGCTCCCCCATCCATTGATGCTGTGTGTTAGTAGGAGGTAACACATGCCCGTTCTACTTCACTGAAAGTTTTCATTTTTGGTATCTGTCATTTTGAAAGGAAATCTACAGACATTAGTAATGTCATGGTATATTTATTTTAGAGCTCTCTCAGCCCCGGATTGCAAAGGTAGCAGACATGGCCTCTTTCGCAAAGAGGACTCCCATCTACCCCACAGATATTCACATGACATTTAAGTCTTCTTTTTAGCATATGCACAACATGACCAGGATGGTTGTTAACAAAAATAAATAATTAACTCAGGGTCAGATCCTGAGATGCTGTAAATCAATGTAATTTCAGAGTTGTGCCAGTTTACACCAGCTGAGGATCTAGCTCAGAGAATTTTAAACAATTAGGATAAGATGATTCTTTCCTCTGTCAGTTAGTCAGTCAGGATTATGACATCAAGTGAAATCTATCACATCTCTGGCCATCCATAGAGTCTTCCAGCATTCACAAGACCCAAATTTGTAATGTAAACAAAAATACTCTTGTGTTTTAAGGAAACAAAGAAGCCCTTTCAGGAGTTATTTTTTCCCCGGTGGCAGGTCCCCATTAATTCCTGCCTACATTGTCTTATAGAATGATTGTAGCCAGGGAGTTGATTTTAGTCCCTACTGCATTGAAAGGTAGTAACTCCAGCTAGCTGTCACTCTGAGTGACTGACCAGCCACACCTGCAGACTTTCATGAGACGTCTCGAGTGGCATGGCAAAAATCTGCTTAAGATCTTATTCCATGCAGAACCTGCCAAAATGACAATGCTCCACCGGGCCCTCCTTGCTTCAAGTTGCTGAATCACATTAAAGACAGTTGAAAATACATAAATACTTTCTTCATGTTCCTTTCCCAGGTGAGCAGCCATGTAGGGTGACCAGACATCCCAATAAAGTCGGGACTGTACCGATATTTGGGTGGTTGTCTCACGTTTCGCTCTGCTGCCAGCACTGCTTTTTTTTGTTTTTTCTCTGCCGGCAGACCCTCCCCTCCCCCCTCATGTGTCCCGATATTTTCTTCATCTCGTCTGGTCACCCTACAACCACGGTTTGCCATGGGGAGGTTACTTGAACACAAGTAAGTGGTCTCTGCACTCATGAATGGAAGGAGACGCATGCATGAGACAGTCTGTTCATGAAGATGAGATACGGTCTAAACTTTTGAAACAAGTCTGGAAACCCCTGATTTAAGGCTTTAATTGGTGGCGATTATAGAGAGGAAAGCCATGAGACACACTCACCGAACAACAAGAAGCCAGAGCAAATTCACTCTCTGCATTCTTGCCCCAGAACTTATATAAATAGGCCTAGTCAAAACATTTCACATGGAATGTTTTCCTGTCAAAAATGATGTTTTCCTGAAATTTACATTTTCCATAGGAAAAGATAGATTTTGGCTGGATTTTCTGTCAGCAACTTCTAAACAAAACATTTTGTTTTGAACCAACATTATTTCTCTGTGTCTGCCTGGCACAGAGTGCCTCACAGGAGTTGTCGTCTGCATCCATCCATTAACCCCAATGGTCCCTGCTTGACAGACAGACTACATTTCCCTTGATGCACCACTGTCTATCCCAGTGGTTGAGCTGCCACAGATCATCATTAGAGAGAGAGAGACCGAAATGAAATGTGTCAATTCCAGGATGTAGAAATTTTTAGTTTTGATCAAAACCACTGAAATTAAACCTTTCCAAATAAAAATGTTTTGAAACTTTGTTCCATGATATATTTCAATATTTTGACTTTTTGCCCAATTGAGGATGAAATGAGTGTCAGAATTTTTTATGGGACAGAATTTCTGGTTTTTTGATCAGCTCTAACAAAATATATCATATGGACTAATTTTAAATAGTTCCTATCACAATAGTAGGCAGTATGAATATTGACTCTTGACTCACTTCACAATAAGTAGATCGGGAAGATGATAACCGTTCAGTATGGTGTGCAGGTCCTGTTGACATAATGGCAGTCACAGTTAAACCCCCTGCTTAGATTTGTGAAAATTCGTTATTATAATCATAATTTGTGATATGGTAGCATTTAAAGGCCCCCAACCAAGACGGGGGCTGCATTGTGCTGGGGCACTGTACATACATATTGTAAGATATACTTCCTGCCCTGAAGAGTTTATCATCTAAGTAGACAAAACAGACAAAGGCCGGGAAGGAAAACAGAGGCAGAGAGATAAAGTGATTTGTCCAAGGTCACACACAGCATTTTAACGGGAAAGGCAGAATTAGAAATCAGCTCTCCTCACTCCCGGGCCAGTGCCCTAATCACTAGACCATGCTACCATCCCCAGATGTCTAATTTATTTCTTCTAAAAACATTGTGACTGACGCACATTCTTGAACTTGTATATCAAGGAAACTACCATGGTTAATATAGAAATATAAGTTCTAAAGAAACGCACTAATTATTTTAATTAAAAGCTGTAGATATAGAAATTTGAAAATTATTGTAGCTTGAATAACAGTTATGGAAATCTGCATTATTGTGGTGGGGTCTTTTTGACCAGGGAAAGTTCCCCAGTAAATTCTCCCCATCTTAAAAAAAAGGGTCTTTAGAACGCATATACCTACTGGTATTATAACTGCCACTTCTTGCCTTAAATGTAATATAATTACCTGGTCTCCCTGAACTTTTATTTAGAGATAAGAGGCCATTTATGCTGATATAATTCCACTGAAGTAAGTGATACGGCTCTGGATTTTACACCAGTCTATTTGAGAGGGAAAAATGGGCCCAAAGGACTCTAATCTGCACCTAGTTAAAGACCACTAAATTTTTTTCTTAGCATAAATGAGATGGGAAAATGACTGAACTCAGCTTCCCTGTTGTCTCATTTGCATAAAATCTCCATTCAGCCACCTGGAGTTCTGGCTACAGCAGAAGTCAACGTACAATGTCTATGACGCAATAAGGGATGTGAATGTCCAAAAAGAATTGTGTGTGTGTGTGGAGGGGGCAGGAACAGAGAAGTGGGAGGATCAGGTCCAGATGAGCAGCCAGTGCATTCATTCATCAGCACAAAATGTGATGTACTCACAAAACCATAGCTACACAGACAAGGTCATTTTAACTTGCATGACTGCCAGTTACATAGCAGATAACTTAGGATTTCACTAGCTTTATCAGCATTACATGCTGGCTTTGATGGAAGGATGACTGTTCTCAAACAATTACTCCAGTAATGTTTTATATTCAGTGACATGGGCTAAATTCTGTCCTTGGATGTTCTGGCAGGGTGAAATTCATCCCTGTGCAGAAGGCCAGCACAAGTCCCCGGCTTTATCATTGTTTTGAGGAGGCTGTTGAAATTCAGGACTGAATTAACATGGAGACTGATTTTTCTCCCTTCTCTGAAGCAGCAGCTCACCCAAGGTCAGACTGGAATGCATTATTAGTACAGTGTAGATAATCTCATCTGTATTTCACTGAAGCACTCCTGAATAGAACAACTTGCTGTGTTATGTAGAGTCACTCTTGATTTTCTTATATGGTGGAGAGAAAGATGTATGATAGATAAGAGAGCCATAGTCTTCCTGGCTGGTGAGATATGGCTCTGGGATATGCAACACTCACGAAAATGATATATTCTGGAGCAGAGGCAGGCGGGAACAGCTTTCAGAAGCCGTAAGGAACAGCGTTCTTAGCAGGCTCAGCCAATGAAAACTTGATCTGATGATGTAATGTATCTAACTTTGTGTTTCTTTGGTTGAGCATGCTGTCATTCAATATCGTTCTGGAGAGTTTTAGGAATTGCCAGATTGGACAAGAGAGACCATTGGTCTCATTCAGTGTCCTGTATCCAACAATGGCCAGTACCAGATGCTTCAGAGGAAAGTGTAAGAACCCTGAAACAACTTTTCCCAATGAAATTTCCCTCCTGACCTGCTTAGTTAGAAGCTGTTTTGTGCCCTGAAGCAGGAGGTTTTACCTCCCTTCCAAAACTCTTGGTTATTTTTAAAATCCTTATTATAACTCTATAGGATTCTGTTGAAGCTCAGAGAATTTTCTGTCAAGCTCAAATGAACTGTTATTAAACTCAGCTGTTACGTTTCCAACTGAACTCCAGACAGTTAATATTGTGCTTTGGGCAATATCATCTTATTTTTGCATGCACGCTGGCCTACGGGAATCAAAAGGCAATGTATCCTGTAGACTCAGAAGCATCCCTTTTCACAACACTGCCAAAATGTAATCACATTATGTGAAGATATAAAGCCAATCAACAGTGTAAACAGGAAGTAAAGAGATGAAATGTGTCACTATTGCACACAGACCAATCAATACCCACAGCAAGTATATGGGTATTTTTGCAGTTCACATTGATAATACATTGTGTAACCTAACACTAGTAACCAGGGTTCAATTTGGGGATCAATTCCATTATGTAGCAAATGGTAATTCAGTGTTAAAGCACACGCAGGGATTCACGTATTCACACACATATTCACCTCTGGGTTACAAGGTTTGAAAGATCACTTAGAGCAACTTTACATTTCAAATTACAAACATACTTTTTTCCACAAGTCTACTATTGGATTATATGAACCTACTTCTACCAGTGGTGCTGCTGCACACTCTGGCCGGAAGTAGTAACAATACATGTTTCCATCATCAGCACCCCAACTATAAAAATTGGTCCAGCACCCCTGATTTCTAGTAATTAAACCTTCATACAAAGAGTTTATAAGATGGGGGGAAAGTTTGGTCAATCTGGGAGCCATGGGTCTCTTTTTCCAACTGTGTTTGCCTTGGGTGACAAAACTCCTAGGAGGCAATATAAAATAATGCTTAGACATGATAGGCAGGAATTTTCAGAAGTGCCTACAGGCCAGACTTAAGGTATTTTGGTGCCTAAAGATGCAAATAGGCATCTAGTGGGATTTGCAAGTGTGCCTAACTCCCACTGTAAAACTGGCTCTAAGTGACCC
This sequence comes from Gopherus evgoodei, assembly GCF_007399415.2. Taxonomy (NCBI): domain Eukaryota; kingdom Metazoa; phylum Chordata; order Testudines; family Testudinidae; genus Gopherus; species Gopherus evgoodei. The sequence goes on from NC_044332.1 coordinate 16,141,196, forward strand.
AGGAGCACAAGTCCCATTAACTTGTGCTCTTAAGTCAGGTGCTTTTGGAAACTCCATCCTAAAGCTGATCAAATCCTAGTCATTTAATTCATATGTCAAAAAATATTGCCAATTCTTGTTGTATAATTGATTTAACTAATCAGTTTTTCTGGGCTCCTGCCAGTTCTGTTAGATAATATGCTGTTTATTAACTACGTTCATTCTTCAGGTGTTCATTGCTCATAAGATAGCGTCTTTTACCAGCTTAGACTCAGAGGATGTGTTCAGTTCAGGTAAATCACGCAAAATTCAACACGCCATTAAAGATATTTGACCACTTAAAGATTAAATGTGTTGTGCAGATAAATGATCCCTTGGAATTTAACGTTTTGACATTAAGGAACCACTACCCCCCATCAACAGACCATCTCACATAAAAGTTTCCAATTATGAAGGGGATTGCCGCGGATGGCTGGTCTATATTAGACAAGCTGATGTCCCTTTTCCATGTTCTTTATAGAACTAAGTCAGGTGATAAAGCATTGAGGGAGTAGGTTTTTGAGAACAGACTGAATGGGCAACAGCATGGCAGATCTGCAGAGTGTAGAGTAAGGTCTGGTCTACATACAGCTCCTGTGATATCGCTCTGCCAGTTAGGGGTGTAATTGTTACTGATTTTTACAGCTATACTGGCATACAGCCTGGTGTGGATACAGTTATACTAGTACGAAGGTGTGTCCCAAACCAGACTAAGTTGTACTTTTATACTGGTATAATTGCATCTACAATAGGAGGAGAGTTTGCAGTGTTAACTATATCAGAATAGTTAAAATGGCAAAACTTTCTGCTGTAGAGAAGCCCTGAGTACCCATAAAACAGATGCTCCATATTCCCCTCTCCAGTGTAGGGCAGGCAGGCAGGCTTTTAAGTGGCATGCCCTGGGGTGTCAGACATGTTCAGCTCATCACAGATCATTTTCAAAGACAATATTCCTAAAAAAAACCTGTTCTTCTACATGAAGTTGAAAGCTACTGATACATTCCTAAGAAATCTCACTAGGCAGTGGAAACTTATTTGGGCAGCTGGACTGGGATTTTCCTCCAGAAAACCCAAAGGGCTTCTCTCTACCCCTTCCCTCAATAATGCCAAAGAAATCAACGAGCATGGCCAACATTTGCAAAATGTTCCAGTCCCACTGAGCATTAACTAATGACCACACATCCCTGTTAGGTCAAATTAGGGCCAACTGCCATTTTAACCTTCTTGAGTGGGATGCATAATGTTCACAGTCGTGCTTGATGAACATACACAGGCTCTTATGTCTAAAGTGCTGTGGTGCCATCTCAAGTATTGGTTAGAGGCCTATTGTAACACTTTGTTGCCAGGCAACTGTAGAGTTGGATGGGCAGCCGGAACCACATTGGGTGGGTGATTTATTCTGCAGGAAGCCTGTCCTCTGTACCACTTATGAACTTTTGACACCAGATGAATCCTTACAGCGGAGCATATCTTTCAGCACTTATTCATCTGAAGGAATAACTGTCGCTGAAAATTGTCGGTTAGGTAACGAGAAAATAGGCATTATGGGCTGCCAGCAAACTGGCTGCACTGCAGTGGGTTTGTGCCAAAAAACATGTATACTGCCTGGATGAGGAAAAGAATGTTTCGCAACAGGCATTGTCTTGGTAGGCAAACCATGCTAGACAATGGCACTAGGGAGCCAAGGGCCTGATCCACTGCCCATTGCTGGCAATGGAAAGGCCCTAGGAGAGCCATAAAGAAGTGACTACCTGGTAATAAAGCTCAAGACACCAGTTCAGCACTTTGCCCTGAAGGGGCGTAATCCTGAGGGGTCATCCACAGTGTGGGAGGCATTGATTGCCCTTTCATTTGATGAAAAGAGGAATTGCTGGAACTGGGTAAGAAATGGATATGAAGTTCCCCTAGCCCCAGCAGAGGTAAAAGATTAGAAAATGTTCTTCTCCTACCCACACCCAGTCATAGATCAGATATGCCTGTCCTGGTGGAGTGGAGATATCATCATCAGGAGCCTAGAAATGCCTTTCAAGGCCTAAGCCGACATTAAAGGAAAATTTTCCCTGATTTCCCAACCATCGTCTTTCTCAATACCCTCTTGGTTGTGTTGATATTTGTGATTTACTTTAAGATGCTTCTTTGAGTCTGAGATCTAACTAGTGATGGTCATTAAAATCATGACAAATGGCGGGCATGAATTCTAGCTTGGCCTTAGTCAGGGGTACTTGCTGAAGTCCTAGACCCTGAGTTCTGCTGGAGTAGTGCTAAGCAGAGTCTTGCTCCAAACAAGTGGTGTCCATCATGCAGATGCTCTCTGACTAGCAGTGCTGAAGTTTACTATTTTTTGTCTGAACAGAGTTCTAAGGTCTGAATGAAATGCCATCTGGCTGCATTCCTGAAGCAAAGTAAACACATCACCACCACCAACGGCAACAGTTATATATTCCAGCTGCTGCCTACTATAATACTACTTTGCTTCTAATATCACCTTCCATCCATTGTTCTCAAAGCATTTACAGACAAATGAATTAAAATTCACAGCATTTCTATTCAGCAGGTAGGTTTTGATAAGAGACAGTATGGCCTAGTAGTTGCATGCTCAACTGGGACTGAGGTGACTTAGATTCAATTCCCTGCTCCAACACAGACATCCTGTATGACCTTGGGCAAGTCACTTGGGCTCTCTGTGCCTCAGTTCTCCAGCTGTGAAATGGAGATAACAGCACTACCCAACTTCCCAGGGCTGTTGCTGGGGATATCACAACGTACTGCAGGGGACTGGGCAAACCTTAAAACCCAACAGTCAGAAGGGAGTGGGACAAGAAGCCCTGCCCACAGACAGGAGTCAGCTGGAGACTGAAGACCAGACTGGATGCTCCTGGAGTGGACTATGGAGGGGGGCAGGATTCAGGTGCAGTTGCCTGAAAATTAGACACTAACCTCTCTACCTGTCTTGCAAAACAAAAGCAAAGTATTCTGAGAAAATTGACAACTTATGTGAGGTACAATATGATCTGAAAGTTAATTTAATTTGTGTTTCTCTCACCATATAAGATTCAGAATATTTGTAATCATGCAAAAATCTTACTAGAGTACTCTTCCTGGAGAACTAAAGTTAAATGCCATTGGACTATATGATTAAATATTGGCTTACTTACAGTAGCAACTAATAGTTCATATAATTTTGTAGGTCTTCTTCTTCCAAGGCTTTGGACTTAGATAAAAGAGATCTAGGTTCAATTCCCACATACCCTAAACTTCATGTGCGACCTAATGCTTCAGGTCCTCATCTGTAAAATGGAGCTGATTCTTCTTTTCCTATTCTTTGTCTGCCTTGTGCATTTGATTGCCAGTTCTTTAGACAGGACAGTCCCCTATGTGTTTGTACAGCACTTAGCAGAATAGGCCCCAGCGGGCAAGTGGGTCTTCTAGATGCAATAATAAATATGTTTATGATAACTGCAATATGTTTGGGTTTTACAGAATCTTCTTCATACTTTTAGGAGGTCTAAGAAAAAAAACCTGTAGCTGAAGTTAGATAATATTTTAACTAAATATTGCAATTACGAATGTTTAAAGCAGAGCTGGAACTGGCATGAAGTTATTATTAATGAATAACTGAGACATGGCTTCAAGTGCTGCTTTAAGTAGGTTAGAAATTAAAGAAGCAGCTACTTTGTTTTTGTATAAAATGTCCAACTGCATTAAGAGAAAAGGAAGAATTTCTCTCAAAATAAGCTCATTGATCCTAGAAACTTTGCCACAAACAGAAAGTCACCTCAGGTTTGCCCCCTGTTGGATATTTAATATATTGAAAAGGGAAATAAATCCTTCGAATAAAATAGTTGCATCTTCAGCCACTGACTTGAAGGAGGGATTCTACAGGATATGGAGACCATTTGAAGGACTGTTGCGCAGTAAAGTCCAGAAACTCTACCCCCTCTGTGATTTAGGGAAAGTCACTGAAAAATATATAGAAATAAGAAAGGCAATGCATTTCTTAAGATTGTCATGACAAAGAATGTACAACTAGTTTAAGTTAATAGTGTGAATATGTTGTGCATACATTCTGACCAATTGGTTTTCCCAGCATGTAGATTGTGAGAACAAACTTTTTAGTTTTTCCTTCCCGTCTACTATTATGCAGTTCAACAATAGATCAAATCATAGGTTAAAGAATCAGTTTTTATTAAAGACTGCAGTATTCTTAATTTCTGAGGGAAACTTGATCCTTTCCTGTAAAGCTAGAGTAAAATGCAGAGCAACCTCCTGGTCAGCAAATATGAAAGATCAAAAAATTATTCACAGTTCTGGCCCTTTAACATTTCTCCTGTACTCCTGGGAGATTGCTCCCATTTAAAAAAAAAAACAAAAACAGCAGCACAGTTGTGTTCAGTTGTACTCAAGCTGCACAAAACAGTGTCTTCTATAAGAATTCATGTAAATAGAAATCACTTTATGGGGCTGGAAGCCCCCTGCAGCAAAAGAACTTAAAGGGTCAGGGCTGTAAGTTATGGCTGACCAATGAGTGGTCATAGAATATCAGGGTTGGATGGGACCTCAGGAGGTCATCTAGTCCAACCCCCTGCTCAAAGCAGGACCAATTCCCAACTAAATCATCCCAGCAAGGGCTTTGTCAAGCCTGACCTTAAAAACCCCTGAGGAAGGAGATTCCACCACCTCCCTAAGTAACCCATTCCAGTGCTTCACCACTCTAAGTGAAAATTTTTTTCCTAATATCCAACCTAAACCTCTCCCACTGCAACTTGAGACCATTACTCCTTGTTCTGTCATCAGGTACCATTGAAAACAGTCTAGATCCATCCTCTTCGGAACCGCTTTTCGAGTAGTTGAAAGCAGCTATCAAATCCCCCCTCATTCTTCTCTTCTTCAGACTAAACAATCCCAGTTCCCTCAGCCTCTCCTCATAAATCATGTGCTCCAGCCCCCTAATCATTTTTGTTGCCCTCTGCTGGACTCTTTCCAATTTTTCCACATCCTTCTTGTAGTGTGGGGCCCAAAACTGGACACAGTACTCCAGATAAGGCCTCACCAATGTCTAATAGAGGGGAATGATCACATCCCTCGATCTGCTGGCAATGCCCTTACTTATACAGCCCAAAATACCGTTAGCCTTCTTGGCAACAAGAGCATACTATTGACTCATATCCAGCTTCTCATCCACTGTAACCCCTAGGTCCTTTTCTGCAGACCTGCTTCTTAGCCATTTGGTCCCTAGTCTGTAACAGTGAATGGGATTCTTCCATCCTAAGTGCAGGACTCTGCACTTGTCCTTGTTGAAAGTCATGTAAGAGACGCAAAGAGTGACTTGCAGGAGAGTCAAGCTAAGCACAGATCCTTCTGGATTGGTCAATAGAGGCTTTCAGTGCCCTCAGCTGGTAAAAGTACTGCCTTTGGATTGGTCCAGTTTGAGTATCCTCTAGTCTGCGGTAATGTACAGAAAGAAGCACATAGCTAACTCAGTCTCTGAGTAATCCTTTTGACTTCAGGGAGACTTGTTGTATGTTTAAGTACCTTGCTGAATCAAGGCCAAAAATGGAGACTCCACTGCTACCTGGGGAACTTTTCTAGTTAATTAAGGCTATTGCAATATCTTGCTACCAGCTGGAATTTACGATCTCTGATCAGTAGGTGTTTGCAGTAGTCCTCCCACAGGTATAGCACACAAAAAGGGAAAAGTCAGGCCTACAGGACTTGTCTTTCCAGTTCTGCCCTTGGATGCCATGAAATGGATAACCCCATCATAATGCAGGGTGAATTTGCTCAATTCTTCATTGTTATGGCCTAAATCATTAGATCAATCAAGCCTCGTGCAGAAAAGCTTTTCAAGAAAGCATCTTTGACATTGCACTCCATATGCTTTATGAAAATATGTTTATGAATGTAAATATGATGCAACTGAAATATGCTTTATGCAAAAGGTCTCTTGTACGGTAAGATATCATTACAAATCTTATAATCTACTGAGTGTGTTCATCCTATTTGTCTGCATGTATTATTTCTGTGTGGAGTTAGGAAAATAATATATAAACTTCTATTATTGATGTAAACATATTATGTGGAAGCCATTAAGGGTGCTTCAGAATCAATGAACTGTAAATGACTCTGTTTACTTATAAACTTTCCTGTGTACATGTGGGCCAGCCCAGGAAGAATGGAGGTTGAGGTCTCACAGGACATGTGATCATGTCACCTGATACTGGAATCCATCTTAAACCTGGTACTTTTCCATTTAGAAGGAGGAGTGGGGACCTAGAGAGAAAAGATTCCTGCCTTGTGCCAAAGCTATAAAAGAGGGTGGAACAGGACAAAGGGATGCTAGTCATGAAAAAGCCTCTGCTTACCACCTAAGATATCTGCTGGAACTAACAAGGCCTGTACCGGGGAAAGGATTGGGCCCAGACTAGGAAAGAGTCTAGTCTGTGAAAGAAGCTTATCGGAACATCTGATGGTGAGATATTACCTGAAATCAGTTTCTTAATGTATTAGGCTTAGACCTGTGTCTTTTGTTTTATTTTGCTTGGTGACTTACTTTGTTCTGTCTGTTATTACTTGGAACCACTTAACCCCTACTTTTTATACTTAATAAAAAAATCACTTTTGTTTATTAATATACCAAGAGTAAGTGATTGATACCTGGGGGAGCAAACAGCTGTGCATATCTCTTTACCAGTGAAATAGAGGGCGAACAATTTATGAGTTTACCCTGCATAAGCTTTATACAGAGTAAAACTGTTTTATTTGGGGTTTGGATCCCATTGGGAGATGGGTGCTGGAGATAAGTAACCTGCTGAGCAATTTTCACTTAAAGCCTGCAGTTTTGGGGACATGGTCCAGACCCTGGGTCTGTGTTGCAGATGACTAGTGTGTCTGGATCAATGAGACAGGGTCCTGGAAGTCCCAAGTCAAAGGTAATTTCAGCACATCAGGTGACAATCCCAAAGGGGTCTCTGTGACTGAGCCCATCAATTTCCTACTAGCATCATTCTGAGCCAGATCTTCAGCTGGTCTAAATTGGTGTGACTCAAAACCTGGTCTGAAGGTTTTAATCTTTTTGCCTTTGACCCACCACACCTGAGCTAATGTCTCACATTTTTGTTTTCAAAAGCCAGGAAAACCAAATCAAACCATCCCACATGAGAACTCTTTACAGTGTCAATAAAGCTGAGAGTCACATAAGGAAATAGGCTAAATTTGGAAAACAAATCTTTGAGGTTACATTTATAGACATCTCCAAAAGAATTGTTGTAAGGATTACTGGGACTGAGACAAACGTGACAGTTATAATGAATGTTAAATGAAAAACTTTTTTCTCCTGTGTTATAAATGATTTTTCTCTAGCCATATTCTCCATAGTAAAAACTGATGTGTTCAGGGAACAAAGGTGAAATTTAAAATCTGTTAATATTTGTGACCCAACATACGAGTTGAACATTGTTATGAGAGTTCAGAAAAATTAGCTGTCATAAATCACTTGAAAGCTTTAAATCCAGACCTGATGTCTTTGTATGAAATATGTTCTAGTTAGTACAACTGTCAAGCTCTGGACTTGCTGTAGGAGTCACTGGGTGAAATTTTGGGGCCTATGATATGCAGGATCATATGATCTTGATCAGTGACTTAAAATCTTGATGAGGTAAAAATATTTTGGCTGTTTAGTTTTTCAAGAACAGACAAAGAAGGTAGTTAAAACAGGGTAACATTTTCAAATGTGCCTCAGTCCCATTTTCAAAAAGCAACTTAAGCACTTAGGAGCCTAAGTCACTTTAAAAAGTTTTATCCACACTTATGGAGCCTTAAAACACTACTTTTCCTTATCTAAGATTTCTTGCCCTGCAAGGTGAGTTCCTTTGAATAACATTGGGTTCCCGTTAAACGGGCATTGCCTCTCTGCGGGAGAGATGGAATTTTAAACCTCTGTGGTATGCAATTAAAATATGCAGAAGCTTATGGTATTTTTAGGTTTCTTCTTTTCTTGTTGTCCTCTGTCATCCTAGATTTCAACCATTCCAGGCTCAAGCAGAGTTCTGATTTTTCAATGGGATTGTTCCATGAATCTTCAGCGTCAACTGTATATATTTAAAAGGAATTTCAGAAGGGAAAACACAACCCTGATCCAGAGCCCTTTGCAGTCAATGAAAGATTCTTATTGGCTTCAGTGGGCACTGGATCAAGAAGTTAGTACATACCAGCTATTATTCTGATCAGCATTGAGGCTGAGTCATTAAGGTTCTTCTACACAAGTCTAACTTAAAGCATTTGAAGAGTACCATTGGGATTATTCGTATGCTTAGAGAGAGAGAGAGAGATACTTAAGTACCTTACTGAATCAGGGCTTAAGAAGTCTATAAATATCATGCCTCTTTTTCCTCCATTGGATTTAAAGAGTATTAATGGCATGTGTACAATTTAGTAGGTTCTATGTATAAACTGTGACAAAGTTCCTCCTCTACCTTGGTGGGTCTTGCGCTTATTGGCAGAATTGCTCACCTCAGTGATCTTCCCCACAGTCTGGATCAACTTCTCCTGTGTCTGATCAGGAGTTGGGATGTTTGGGGTGAACCTGGGCCTGCCCTCTACTCCGGGTTCCAGCCCAGGGCCCTGTGGATTGCAACTGTCTATAATGCCTCCTGTAACAGCTGCATGACAGCTACAGCTCCCTGGGCTACCTCCCCATGGCCTCCTCCAAACACCTTCTTTATCCTCACCACAGGACCTTCCTCCTGGTGTCTGATAACGCTTGTACTCCTCAATCCTCCAGCAAGACAGCCTCTCACTCTCAGCTCCTTGTGCCTCTTGCTCCCAGCTCCTCACACGCACTTCCTCTCCTCTGGCTCCTCCCTCCCTGACTGGAGTGAGCTCCTTTTTAAACCCAGGTGCTCTGATTAGCCTGCCTTGATTGGCTGCAGGTGTTCCAATTAAGGCAGACAGGCTGATTAGTTCTAGCAGGTTCCTGATTACAATAGTGCAGCCCCTGCTCTGGTCACTCAGGGAACAGAAAACTACTCATTCAGTGAGCAGTATATTTGCCCTCTACCAGACTCCTGTACCCCACTGGCCTGGGTCTGTCACAAAACATATAATTATTAGTCATTATATTGCATTTTGTATCTCCATAGCATATACTTCCCTCTTTGTATTATACCAAAAATCTGCATGAAATCAAGAACAGCGATTCTTATTAACATAAAAATGCAGACATTTTTCAGTGATTAGATTTTTCCTGCAAATGCCAGGATAATCACTCTGTTCTCAAACATTCAAAACACCTTTTAAAAAGAGAAAGGAATTGTAAACCTCCCACAGTGCACTTATAACAAAGACCAAAAACAAGTGACTCACTGGAAGACTGACTTCTAAATAGAATAAAGCTCAGAGGCACTTTGCTGACATCTCCTGGAAGGCAGTGACACAACAGGATTTGGAAATCAAAACATGCATCATCAGTGCAGAGTTTCAAACTGAATGCAAGACCTCTTGCTATGAATACTACTTAGAAGTTACTTGCCATTAGAGCTGTGTGAATATTGGATTTTTCATTTCGCTGGCAATTTTTTGTTTTCCCACCACTGAAAGATTCTGTGAAATTGACATGAATTCACAAGATGTGAGGTTGGGTGTCACCAAATCTGCATTTTTTACCAAAAATTTTCAGTCAAATTTCCTCCAACTCCACTTGTTAAGTTTTACAAAGTGGTCAATACGACAGGAATTTAGGATCTGTTAAGGTTCAGTGTCAGGGCTAATCTCAAATTTTGTTTCTAGCCCTTTTTGTTCTATTTAGGTCCTTGTACTGTGCCCCTCACCTTGGTACTATTAAGGCCCAGATTCATTCAAAACACTCAAGCCAAGGCCTAACTTTTAAATGTCTTCAGTAATGATTTCCTATTCCTCAAAGCACACTAAGGACAGATTACCATGATGAAAGATACAAGAGACACAAGGTGGGTGAGTAATATCTTTTATTGTACCAACCTTTGTTGGTGAAAGAGTGTAGTGGAGTGGTCATCCGCTCCTGCCCTGAAGGGCTTAAAACAGCCCTTGGCAAGGGCTATGGTAGGGGAAACCTGGGCTGATTGGGGAAGTAGCCATAGCTGGGCCACACCCCAATCAGGCTGCAGCTGGCCCTATAAAAAGGCTGTGAGTCAGGAGCTCAGCAGACTCCCTGAACAGAGCAGGGCTGGGGAAAGGCAGAGGCGCTGAGGGGAGCTCCAGCCTGGAAAGCCAACGGATACTGGGGGTTGCAGAGTGCAGCCCAGGGTAGGCAAAGGCAGCAGGTCCAAACCCAACCTTGCTGGTGATGAGTAGGCTGATGCTACAGTCTGCCCCAGGGTGTGGGGGCTAGATGATGACTGGCAGTTACCTTCACGTACAGAAAACACTGACACATGTGAGCCTAGATAATGGGCCAATTAAGAACACATCTGCTTGCTTTCTAGAATGCTGGATCCAGGCATACCTTTGAGGCCACAAAATATTGGCTTCTGGCTTCCACAGTGCTAGATATGTTTGGGCCTCATCCTACTCTGATACTGGTGCAGATAAGTCAGTGGAATGACATTGATATCAAACTGGCAGGAGGAGAATTAGGCCTACTTTTGTTCAGTTAGGCTCTACATGAAAAACTCAAATCTATGCATACAGCCACACCTACTCATCCCTCTGACCACACACACCTGTTATGTCAATCACAAAGCATTGGCCACAAGCATGTTTAGGAATGACATGCACCATACAGAACCATCCACCCTCTTTGTGTAGTATCCTTCAGGGAAACCAAAGACCAAAACCCACTTATCCTGCAGTCACTGCCCACTTCTCTCTGCAGCAACTCACCTCCTACATCACCTTGCTGATTCTGCTGATAATATGTACCGTTGTCATGGTTCTGCATTACTCAGAGTGCCTCAAGTGGCATCCTTAACAGCAAACCAGCTATGTAGAAGCTTTTTAAAATATGAAACATAAGAGGTGGGATTTACAAAAGTACTTGGCATGGCCTACCTGCTCCCATTCAAGTGAATGGAGGCCTAACTCTGCTGCCATTGAAACTAAGGGTAAAAGTGCCATTGATTTCAATAAGGTCAGAGTGCTGAGTGCTCTGGAAATTCCCGCCCAAATGTCATACAATGATTAGAACAGCAATGGCTTTTGTTGTAGTTATTGCCATCTGTGTTGTTCATTGAAAATGATGTTTTCCTCTTCTATGCAGGATGGCAGATGACAATATTAAGTTATTGTTCATTTAAACAACTCTGATTATGTGTTAATCTATTGATTCAATTTGTAGTGGTTCATGTGATCCATTATTTTGTCTATCATAGGTTGGGGTTTCAGTTCATTTTGTTATGGTTCACACATGTGATCACCCCCACTGAGGTTTTAAAGAACCACAAAACTCAAGCTAATTATCAGTTTGGGCCTGGTTTTGAATCCAAGCCAAACAAAATGATTTCACATGGTTTCTGCCTGCAACTAAAAAGTGGTCTAGGTTCTCCCAAAGCTCAGCAATTTATCTTTGAGCTAGTTCTGAGAGCCTCTGAACATGATTTAAGCTTCAGGGTCGTAACAAACTTTGATAGATATTTTTCATACACTAGCTCTACTCAAATAATAACACAAAGCTAAAGAATTATAGTGTATAACATCCAGTACTTTGCTATGCCAAGGGCTTTCAAACTGTTAGTATTAAGCAGAGGCCATGTTTTAGAGGCTCAGAAGTTTTGGTTAGAAAAAGCTTCCAAATATTAGGATACCAATAAATACACCAAAATATCCTATGTCTAGAAGTGAAGTCAAGCTGAAAAATACATCGAAGAGAATCTTTCATCCAGCATTTCAATTCTTTTGCTTCTACTTCTTGTGGAAACTAGGAAGTATAGAGGTGTGGAGGGAAAGGAAGAACATTTATCCCCATGAAAGTTGCTAACCTATCTAAATCCTGAGATTGCAGGTGAAGCTGACTAAAACAAAAGGCCACCTCCTCAGATGAGTGTGGAACCACAAAAAAATAGAATTTAACTAGTCACAGAAGACAAAGAATGCAAAAAGAGGAATAGGGTCAAAACAAGGGAGCCAGGAGGGGACACTAAGAAGAGATTACTGACGTCATCCACAGTTCCAAAAGGGATCCCAGGGGAGAGTGGACAATGCCCAGAGGAAGTCTGATGGAAGCCTGCATGAATGAAGCCTCACACTCAGATATCTGACTTGGCTTCCTGGTCATGGATGGACAGCCACTTTGGCCAGTGACAAGACGAGGTTGATGAGCAAGTCCTGCAGCTTCGTGGGGCACAGAGCATATCTAATATTGTCAGAGGGTGAGGGGAGAAGGGCAGTCAGAACCTCAATAAAAGGGGCTGTGGCCTGGCACACTGTAGGGGCAGGTGTCTGGGATTTTGATGAACTGTCCCAACCATAAGTACTTGCAGGAGGTGCTAGATGGACCTCACTGGAGACTAAAATATTTTTTCCAGAGAGCAGTAAGCAAGCAGATGATTGCATGTTTCCTCACCTGAGAAAGGGGATTGACTCCTTATCTGGAGAAAAGCATATATCTACTCCTAGACTTCTCCAGTCATGTGCCAATGAGGCTGCCATTGCATACCAATCACAGTGTGACTTTCTATTATGTGGACACTTAGCTAAACAAAACTGAACCGAGACCGCTACCACATGACAAAGCTCTCCATTGTTAGCTGCATACAGCCACGACCAACCTGGATTCAAATCAGTGAACTAGGTGTAAAATCTTCACTTCTCATTAGGAATCCCTTAAGCCACTGTATTCTAACCAAACATTTTTGAACCTCAAAAGTTTGAGAGACATGGAGCCAATTTCTCTCCTGACAGAAAGCCTCACATTTCATAGGCTAAGTTACAAAACATTTCCTAGTGCTGTTAAAAATTGAGGTCCATGAATTTCAACTTTATTGAAGAATATAGCTGTTCGTGAGAGATTTAGGTTGACTTCAAGGGGCTAAGATAATATCGGTCAGAGCCAGAAATCTCTTGCTTAGTTCTGGTTAGAGTTTCTTTGTAGCCATGTTGTTGATTTGTTTGTTTTGGACATAGCATGTCTTTCTGCTTCTTCTTGCCTCCTGATTTCCAAAATACCATAAGATAAGTAGACTGCCGGCAAATTAATGTTAACTTTGGTTTCTTTACATATCCAACTTTACAGGAAACTAAAATACTATAATTTTATGTGCTACCTGCAATACAAATATCTATTGATAGATGGCACTATGTACACAGTTTATTTTTCAAGTAAATGTATAGCAATGCAGTCATATTTTAAAAACAGAATTTTAGTCAAAAGTGTTACAGTTCAAGGTTGTTTTGATGTAAAGAGATGCCCCAAATTAAGAGCCTAGAGCCAAAGAAATCCCAAATTTAGAGGGACTGTCAGAATCCAGATCTGGAATGGAGTACATATTTTATGACTTGTTCCCATCTTTATACTGGGCCAAGCCAGAACCATACACCAAGCACCCTCCACACATTAGGGAAGTCAAAATCTAGACTTGGATCTGAATGCCCAGGTCAGGCACATCTTTACTGATAAGATAATTAGAGCTGGTTTAGTTTTTCATCAGAAAGCTTTTTCAGTGATGAATGGGATAGACTTGGCTCTTCGGCCTAAATGCAACAAAAATAAAAATATTCATTTAATTCCGTTCAAAATTTTAAAAGGTTCTGTTTCAATTGCATTTTTGGTTTTTGTGTTCCATGTTTTTGGCTTTTTTTCTACCCCCTCTGTATACGTGCGGAAAACACAGGGGAAGTATAAGAGAAACAGGGTTAAGAAAACTAAACAACCCCTCTATTGAATTTTATTTCCATTCTGATTCAAATGAAAGTTAAACTTTCAGTTCAAATCAAATTTAAAGTATTAGTTTGTTTCAATGAAAAAATAAGGATTCTATGATTTTTAAGTGTAATTTTCTTTCAATATTCTGTAGAAAATACTTCTTTTCTGATCAGCCTCAAATACATGTACATATCGCACTCCAGTCTCATACACTGTACTTCCAATGGCAAGGACAGCAGAACCAAGTATTTAAACAATATTGGCATGCATAATACACAAAGCCTTCCATTTACATTTAGATATTGACCAAGTTCTGGTCATGAGTCTCTTGGTAGAGCAAGGGAAAGTGACAAGATGATACCCCCAAAATACACAAGAAGTAATCTCTTCTACACATCCTCCCTCCTCATGGCTGACATCCCTTTGTGGGTGGGCATGGCATAACAGCTTTCCTGTCTAGCACCCTCTGCCAACAGTCATTCCAGTGCTGTGATGGCCTGTCCTCTACTGAGATTTGGCCAGGTCAGATTTAAGTCCACCCCTTCTGGGGTAACAGAAAATCTAACAAATAGCCCAGTGTTGTCACAAAAGGTCTTCAGCCCCAACTGAGGCCTATGATCCTCACATCCCTCTCTGTCCTCTCATTCATTCTTAGCTCCTTCCCAGGGGCCTTCACACCTTCCCAGGGGCTGGTACAGGAGGCCAGGTCCTCCCACAACACTGAGTTCCTATCTAGAGATCCTAAAACTAGCATCCAAGGTCTACTCCATTATTGCTACCTACCATAGTCTGTTAGCTGGCCTCCCCCACAGGGTGCAAGTTCACTCTTCTTCCAGGGCCAGGACTCACTGGGCTTTCCCCTGGCAATAAATCCCCAGCCAAGAATGTAAACTGAAACCAACTTCTGCTCTCCTGGGGATTGACCTTTCATGCCTCTTAAATTCTCCTTGTGCCGATCCTCTGCTGAGCACCTCCCAGTGCTCCCTGGGAAACCCCAACCCTGCCCTTTTTTCAGGGTACCTCACCACCAGAGGTTGCCCCACACCTCTGCTGGTCTCCTATCAGACTTCTCTACTTAGAAGAGAATCCCAGGGCCAAGTCTTTCCATGGGCTCCCTCCCAGTCTCAGGTCCCAGAGGGGAACTGCAGCATTCTTCCCCTCTCTGGGTAGGTCCTGTACCAGCGCCTGGGAAGGAGACAAAGATGATTGAGATCCCTGAGCAAAGGGATACAAGGACTACAAAACTCTCCCCCATAGCCTCTCTCTACCCTGGGCTTCCTCTCTTTGTACTAGCACCAGTTCCACCCCCATAGGGTTCCTGAATAATTAGGCCTGGCTCCAGCTCCCGTTAACCCTTTCATTACATATATGGGGTGCACACACCACCACAGAGAGGGATACAAACAAGATATCATTAACAGAGCAAAGTGCTTTTGGTGGGCGGTGCATCAAGAACACATCAGGTAAACGAGGTGGGGGGGGTGAAAGGACAGTTCTGTAAATGAATAAAGTTGAAACATGCAAGAGTAACAAATTTCAGATGTTTTAAAAACGTTATTCTCTTGAAATGCACAAGAAGAAAGGCTGGTATTTGGATTCCAATTATCTTTGTGCTCTAAAGAAGTAGCTGCAAGCAGGGAATGTAAGAAGTTAGAACACATCCTACATGAGCACCACAGCATCATAATTTCTGTTGCCTCACAAAGATACTTTCTTGCTCGCACAGACTAGAAGCAGCTACTAAGACAGGCAGTGTCACTAGTGATGTGTTTTTTCCCCAGCAAGAGGAAATCAGAAATAAAGTAACTGTGTTATCCTAACACCAGACTTGACCTACTGTACAAAATTCAGATTTGGGGGGCCCATCTAATGTGGCCAATATCCAGATTTGGGAAAATGCACCAGGATAAAATGTGACTGGCAGGGAATGAGAGCAGCTGCAGTATAGTGTCTGTAGAATCAGCACAAATAGTAGGTTTCTAGCACAGTAAGGTGATCTCCAATATGTTTATAGCAGTCAGCACCTGGCATGAGATGGATGAACAGCAGTGTTTCTTAGCAGTTACTGTCCAGTGGTATTGAGTATGAATAAAACAGTGGAATGTTCCTTTCTCCATTGCAGGAGGCAGTCGTGAAACAACTCCAGTAGTTGTGAGGGCCTTGGCCTGCAAGTGGACCTGGCTAGAAAATGGCAGGGCACAGTATGGCATTACCAGAAGGTACACAGAATAGATGCACCCACGCTAGACGTAGGAGACTGATCACAGCTGGTTGCAAATCAATACGGTAGCAGAGTATGCTCGGTAGAGCCCTGCGTGGATACAAAATTTGGATCCGGATCCATCCCCAGATATAAAGCAGATATCCGCAGATTTGCATGGCTCTAGTACTCAGAACAAGCACAGAGCATACCAGCATGACTGCTTCCAGCAGAGCAGAGAGCAAAGCACCAGTTTAGATGGGATTAGATCACATTGAAAGTCAGTCGGAGAATGCCACACAAAGCAGGCTACAGGACTGATACTATTCATCATCGCAGAGAGCAGCACTAAGCACCTGCATCCCAAAGATCATCAGCAAGGAGAGGCTACTTGATTTTGTTTGTTTCCATTTTAAATGGTTATCAGTGCCCAGGCAGGTTCTGGTAGCAACATTAGCATTATATAGGACCAGATTAATCCATCACTGTGCCCTAGGCAGCCCCTGCCAGCCCAGGACTAGGGTTGCAACCTCAGGAGGAAGAAAAAAAAAAAAAAAGACACCGGCCTATGGTTTTGGAAAACCCCCTTACTACAAATTTGGGCCCAAAGCATGTGGCTAGTTTACAGTGCTGATTTTGAGAAAATAAAATGACACTGCCTGGTTGAGAGTTCATTGCATTTCTTTCAGGGACTCAAGAGACCCTCAAAGAAAACGCTATCAAAAGAGTGTTGATTCAACCTGTGTTTGAACAATGTCAAATGTCTCTTCGGGTGGCATTGAAGATCATGATTGAGGGCATATTTAAGAATATTTTAACTTTCTTGAGGATGTGTCACTTTTAACTTCATCTCTGAAAAAGACCATTTGGCCAAGTATTCACACCATTTTGACTGTTTTCAGTCATTGGGTTCCTCCATTGGAGAGTCCCTCATAACGCTAAAGATTACACTTCCATTAAGGAAAGGAACACCAAGACGAATGGGAAAGCAAAGTCAGCACTAGTTCTATACCACTGAAGAGAACAATCAGCAGAATACTGCATGTCTCAAAAATAGTAGCGGGGGCCTACGATGGTGAACACTCACCTCTCATGAGCCCCCCCTGTTGGATGGGTACAGACCTGCACTCTCTTTTCACAGTGCCCCCTATCAGCTTCTGCAGTGGCTCAGCCCTCTGGCCAAGTCACACATAGTCAACACATGAACAAATAAACTCCTTCTAGGGTAAAAAGTCCAACAGGGCCTGTCCCTCTGCCCTTGGTAATGTCTGCAGCCCTGTCTTTGGGCTTAGTTCTCATCCCTTCTGGGCGAGCTTTAAATCCATCCCTGCTCTGGTATAGAGCAGTGCCCCTAGGGCTTTTTTCCTGGAGACTCTAAGTCCTGCCCTTCACTTGGGCCGCTAAACTAGCCTTATCCCCTTTTCAAGGCTTAGGCCACCCTGCCAGTGGGGAGACTCAGGCTCCCCCACTACTCCCAGACCCCACCCAGGGAACCTATAAATAGCAGCCACACATTGCTTCCTGTAATCATTACTGCTATTGCTGTTTCCTGGGCCACTTTCCATATAGCCTGTCAGGGTTTCCTCCCCACTCTGAACTCTGGGATACAGATGTGGGGACCCTCATGAAAGACCCTCTAAGCTTATTTCCTCCAGCTTAGGTTAAAAACTTCCCCAAGGCACAAATTCTTCCTTGTCCTTGGATGGTATTACTGCCACCACCAAATGAGTTAGACAAAGATTCAGGAAAAGGACCACTTGGAGTTCCTGTTCCCCCAAAATATCCCCTTAAGCCCCTTCACCCCCTTTCCTGGGGAGACTTGAGAATAATCTACCAACCAAACAGGTAACCAAGGTGAGCACAGACTAAACCCTGGGGTTGTTAGGATACTAAAAACCAATCAGGTTCTTAAAAGCAGAACTTTATTATAATGAAAAAAGTAAAAGAAGCATCTCTGTAAAATCAGGCTGGAAGGAAATTTTACACTGTAGTAAGAGTTAAAAACACAGAAGTTTCCCCTCTAGGCAAAACTTTAAAGTTACAAAAAAACAGGAATAAACCTCTCTCTTAGCATATGGAAAATTCACAAGCTAAAACAAAAGATAATCTAACACAATTCCTTGCTTTACTTACAATTTTTGTAATCTTAGATGCTTATTTCAGGTAGGGTTTTAGGAGAGGTTTTTTCCCTGCCTGGTCCCCTCTCTGTCCCGAGAGAGCACAACAAAGAGAGCACAAACAAAACCTCCCTCCACAGATATGAAAGGATCTTCTTCCCTTATTGGTCGTTCAGGTGCTAAACAGGTTATTTGAGCTTTTTAATTCCTTACAGGTAAGGAGGGATTTTATGCTCCCCTTAGCTTTATGTTTATGACATAGCCCCTTCCACTTCACCCTTACCTCAGGATCCTCTGTTTGTTTCCTGCCTGAGCAGCACCTCTCCAAAGCCTCCTCACCTACAGAGTCTCACAACTTTCTGATTCCTGCTCAGATCCTGCAGCTCCTTTTAACTGAGCTCCCTTTCTGTTGTGGGCCGTGGTAGGCAGGCCCTCTCAGAGGTCCAGAGAAGCCTGGACCACTTCCAGATTTTGAGGCCCCTAGCCATAATAAAAATAAAAAATGACGACACATGGTCTAATCTTGTTCATAAATATTAATAAAAATACATCGGTTCTGATGGCACATTTTTAACTCTTGACTATGACAAAATCTATATCAGTTAACAAAAAAATTATGTCTTTTACCAAATCATTTCTTATTTGCTTAAATTGCAGCTCTAAGCTGAGAGAGTGTGTCACATTTTGGTTTGAGAGAGATGCTTATAAAAACAAGTTGCGAAACTTACCAAATGCCAAAAAATTAACAGGTGTCTAAATTTGAGGCCCCCTTTGAGCTTGAGGCCCAGGCCAAATGGCCTCTGATTGGCTCTGGCCTCCAGCAACAGTTCACCCCATCACAGGTTCACAGACTTCCACCTCCGGGTTCCTCTCCAAGCTAACGATGGGATTTTCAAAAGCACTCAAGCCCAGATCTTCAAATTTCAATGGGAGTTAGGTATATAATACCTTTGAGGATCCGAGTCTCAGCATTAACCATGGGCAGCAGGTATAATAGGCATGGTGAGGCTCTACCTCTCCTGGCACTGCGGGGGCCACTGGACTCCCAGTTGTGGGATTTGGTGGGGAAATCTTTGTTTTATTATGCCCCATGCAGGTTCCAGGGAAGCTGAGGAGATGGTATGTGCTATTTAGCTTCCTGGGTTCATCAGTAATCTTCCTGGAC
Source organism: Gopherus evgoodei (assembly GCF_007399415.2). NCBI lineage: Eukaryota > Metazoa > Chordata > Testudines > Testudinidae > Gopherus > Gopherus evgoodei. The sequence continues at coordinate 16,160,527 of NC_044332.1, forward strand.
TCGAGAGAGATTACTTATGAACCCAGGAAGCTGAGTAGCAAATACCAATTCCTCAGCCAACGCGGAACCTGCATGGGGCATATCAAAAGCTTCTTCGCGAGAGTGAGAGCTTTTCCCCAGGGCTGCTTGGGGTCTGGGGATGCACAGTGTGGCTGGCTTGGGGCTCTGAGGAGAGGGATGCTCAGGGCTCCTCCAGGCTGGGGGGCGAGGGAGCTCATAGCTCCAGCCATGGAGGGGGGATGGAAGGGGCTTAGCTAAGGGCTAGCCTCCCCAAAGGGGAGCTCCACCCACCGCCCATTGCGTTAACCTAACTTTTTTTCCACTGAAGTCAATGAAGTGTTGTTACCCGGGATTCTTTCAACTCAAAGCTCTTAGTGACACTTACTCTGTGCGAGGTGGTGCCAGGAAATAAATCAGGGAGATATGGCTGTCTGGCCGATAGATGGCTGGCACAAACAGGACAATGCAAGAGTGCTTTCACTTAAAGCTAAGCTTTACTTAGTTTCAAGCACTTACACACGTCCACAACAGGTTAGGAAAACACCCCCAATAATTACCAAAGCTGAGTGTGGCTCTCAAGTGGCACAGCGGCAGCCTGGGGAACACAAGATGCATCCAGAGGGAGAGACCAGTACAACTACCTCAAACTTTTTCCCTTTATTTATACATAGTAATACAATGACATGTCCCTCAAAGAAACTTGCTAAGCAAGCAGTCCCAATGGTCAAGCAAGAGGTTTTCTTATTATTATTGATTAACCAGGTGTGTTTTTTCCCCCAGAGTTTGCAGCCTTGAGACCCTATTATACACATTCCTGAGGCACATCCTGTTCTTCTAAAAATGCACGTATCAGCAACTTCAACACAATTCTTATCAGGAAGGACGCAGCAGTCAAGATGCCCTTTCTGTGGCACCCAAAACCCTCTCCCCTCCTTCCTTGGTTAAGCTAAGCCTGCTGCATGGTCACTTTACAGTGGTGATTTGGCTGCTTTTAGCAATACACAGTAGCGGTTTCAGGCACTTTACTAGTTTGCCAAAATCTCTCTGTACATTGTTACCATTTTTTGTAATGAAAGCAGAGTTAGACCAGTACCGAATAGCTTTGAAAACCCCACTTTAGGCTGGAGATTACTAAAGTAAAAATGTCAATGATATAAGTGTCTGTGTGTACACACAAAAGTCCCAAGATGCATGCTTCTTTGAAAGTCAGGACAGAAAGGAGTTAAGGTGCAACACAATCTTAACTCTGTCCCTTTGTGTATGTACTACAGTAGTGTTTAATTACATGATCACATGCTATTTCTTCTATAGTGCTATATAATATTGTACTTTCTTCCTACAATTTTAAATATAGCTATGTAGTGTCTTCTAACAGTTTGTTCATACTTTTACATTTACACTGGGCAAAATTCTGCTCTCAGGTGTATCAGTGTGAATCCAGATTAACCCCACTGAAGTCAAAGAGTTGAAATTTTGGCTCTATTAAGTCAAAGGCAAAACTCCCACTGATTTCAGTAAAGCCAGTTTTTCATCCAAAGGAGTTATTTCAGATTTACAGCATTCTAACTGACAGCAGAGTTTGGCCCATTAATTTAATTGTTATAATGGTCCAACATGTTGTCACCAATTTAGACTTTTTATTATATATAGTGTGACAAAGTTCCTCCTCTACCTTGGTGGGTCCTGCACTTATTTGAAGATTTGCTCACCTCAGTGATCTTCCCCATAGTCTTGGTCAACTTCCCAACTCCTGATCAGACACAGGTGAGGTTTGGGGGGAACCCAGGCCCACCCTCTACTCCAGGTTCCAGCCCAGGGCCCTGTGGATTGCAGCTGTCTATAGTGCCTCCTGTAACAGCTGCATGACAGCTACAACTCCCTGGGCTACTTCCCCATGGCCTCCTCCAAATACCTTCTTTATCCTCACCACAGGACCTTCCTCCTGGTGTCTGATAATGCTTGTACTCCTTAGTCCTCCAGCCACACGCACTTCCTCTCCTCTGGCTCCCCACCCCCCATCAGGGAGGTGGGGGTGTGATCTCCTTTTTAAACCCAGGTGCCCTGATTAGCCTGCCTTGATTGGCTGCAGGTGTTCCAATTAAGGCAGACAGTCTGGTTAGTTCTAGCAGGTTCCTGATTACTCTAGTGCAGCCCCTGTTCTGGTCACTCAGGGAACAGAAAACTACTCACCTAGTAACCAGTATATTTGCCCTCTACCAGACTCCTGTACCCACTGGCTTGGGTCTGTCACAATAGTCTCTGAAGTATGTATCTGAACTGTGTCAGCACCACAATGCGATGGGATGTATAAAGCCCACACAGGTTAGCCAGGGGTTAATGGGAGCCTGAACCCAATCAAGTCACTTTGTGGCACCTGAAGGGGTGTTAGGACTAACTGATGATCAAACCCAGCTGGGGAAGAGTTGTCTTTATAAAGGAAGGAGCCATGCATGAGGAGGTTATTGAGGGGAGTAGGGGGTGAGAGAAGCCTAGAAATGCTGAAGTAAGAGCAGGAAAGGACTTTGTAGGCTATAGGCTGAACCCTAGGAAGAAGGGTGTTAGAGTGGGCAGGAAGCTCTAGAAGCTGAAGGTGTTAGGGAAGACCCCTAGAGGAAGGGAAAACCCTGACTGCTCCATGGCAGAGGCTATAGTAGATGGTGATTCAGGTTGCAGTGGACCTCAAACAGAGCTTAATAGAGACCTGAGCCTGAAGGAGACAAGAGGCTGGTAAAGTACTAGGAGTTTAAAGGACCTCTCGTTTAAATATTTCTAGTTACCCTGAATAGCTGATGTTGAAGATCCTGGGTGAGGACCTGTGGATCTTCAGGGGCTGAAGAAGTATTGTTTTATGTGTACTTGAGAGTAAAATACCCCAAAAGGACTGTGGAACTCAATTGTACTCTAGCCAGAAGGCTGAATCCTGAGAAGAAGTGGACCACAACAGGACTGGAGCATCTCGTGGCATAGGGCCCTAGAGAAGGTGAGCTTCTACACCATGTTTGGCCACAAGAGGATACACCTTCAGCGAGTCTACTCTTTTATGTGTGCTATCTATTCTTTTACACTGGGCTTCTGTATGGCAAAAAAGGTTTAATAGGTAACTATTCCTCTACATTTCTGGAAGAAATAAATTCTAAGTATTTGGCTTTTCCACTGATAGGTCTGTAACTTCTATCAAAGCAGAGTTATAGTGACTGATTTAAGCCCATTTAGGTCAGTGGACAGCCCAGGCCCACAGTGGAAAAAACATTGCTTGTAGGAGCTAGGGGAATAGAATGTAAACTCTTCAGAAGCTCACAGAATGTGGGGGCTCCTGTTTAGGAGGCTAAACACTTGGCCTGTATGTGTGCGGCGGGGAACTTCTTTTGAAGACTGAACAAGAATGAAATGTTGCTGGTAGGGCATGTGCAGACCCTATGCTGTCCCATCTGTGAAAGGGTTAATAGGAAGATGAGCTGCCTCCTCAGCTGGCATTGATTAGTGGCCCTGCAACAGCTGGGGAGGTGAAAAGGCTGCAGCTCAGAATGGAGAGGTGCCTGCCAGAGAGGCTGAGGAACCACTGAGAGCAATGTCTTTCAGCACCAGACTGGTGGGAAGCTGCCCAGGTGGCTGGACTTTGAGAAGACAACCAGTTAGAGAGCCCTGGTGGAAAGCAGTCCAGGGAAGCAGAAATGAATTAGGAGAAACTGGTTCCAAATGCTTCACATGGAATCCCTGGATGAAAATTCAGAGGAGTAGGTGAGCCTGGGCTCCCCTACTAACACCAACAGAGAGGTCACTGAAGCCTGCAAAGCAAAGGCCTCTGAATGCTAAGAGGCTGGAGAGTGACTTTTCTCTACGGTCTCTGGCGTCCTGATTGACTCCACTCTTCTCCACTATTCCAGCTATCTGGCTGGACTCGTAGTGAGGAACTACCAGACTGGGGGCTAGATGGTTATTGGCTGAATCAGGGAAAACTGAGGCAGATTCACCATAACATCTCTTCAACCATGGGTGGCATGCTAGTGGCTAAAAGCAGCCCTGGACAGCTGCCATTTCCACTAGTGACCACAGCTGGTATGTCTATGAATATGATACAACTTTAAGAGAGGGGCATTTTCTAAAAGCTTAGGAGTAGATATGAAAAACATGTTTCAGCTGGCAGATGCTCTTTGCAGAACTTGCAGTCCTATAAACTGTGCTGGACATGAATCCCCACTTTCTGAATTACACATAGGAGGTGAACTCACAGACAGCATTTTAATTCCAAAAGGAGAGAGAGGCAGTATATGAGAGCAGAAACAGTAACCTGCAATGGACACTAATACAACCAGCAAAAAGGCTGACTAAATTCTTCCACAATGTACAGGGTCGGATGTAAAAGATATGGGTCACTTCACTAGAGCTAATTAGATGTAATGATCATACATGGGTCATTAGGAAAAACAATAGATTAAAAACAGTGCCATCCATTTGTTTAAGAAATGTTTTTCCAATATCTTACACACAGGATTCTGACACTGATAAGCCAAACTAGAAGGGAAATCTTTTTGCAGACTCTGTCTCTAATTCAACTGTTAGTCAACTAATAATTCTTTTAGGTTAGATATCAGTAATGTCTGTTCACCAGTTAATTAACTATTGTGTGAAATACACACACACACACAGAGGACCTGGGAAATGTTGCTGTTTTACCCATAGCTTTGATTCTAATTAAAAATTGATATCCAAGCTTTAATAGAATTGTGCCTGAAAATGACAAAAGACTGTGTTTAACAAGATCAATAGTGATCACACTGACCGTTGTCCAGTGGAAAGCTCCTATGAGAAAAATTGAACATTATACTATAGAGAGCTAGACAGTCTCTTAGGCTGAGGATTTATGAAACTATTTGGGATCACCTGAGGTACCAATTAAATCCGTAGGTAGTGTAATTTATTCTGTTTTATCACTATAATTCTTTCAGAGCTTAATGCAGCCAGTGATTAACTTTCTTAGGAATTGTGCCTTTGTTTCACTGTAGTTTAACATGTTACCGCCTTAACTAAGGTGTAATGGCTGAGCTTGTTCAGAAATAGGCACTACTTATTCCCACCTGCAGATGGAAGAATGAACTGTCTTTTGCTTTCTGGTTAGTAACACTGGTAGCCTGTTGGTTACTAGAAATGAGCCCAACTACAAAGTTTGCATCTGGCTTTTGATTTTGACCATCCCTAAAATTTGGGGTTGTTCAGAATGGAGGTTTTGGCTAATTATAAAGACAAGAACAACTTTCAAAATTTGGCTTTAGATCATGAAAACCCATGTTTGGGATTAGACTACTCTGTCACAAATAGCAGACAAATCCACTATGTGGCAGTTACCAAAACTGAATGTTGAATTTTTTTTAAAAGAATCAACTAGCAAAACTTGATAATGCGGTTATGCTGAGCTTATTCTCATTGGGCGTGATCTAAAGCCCATTTTACGGGTGGAAAAGTCACATGACCTCATTGAGCTTTTAGATCATGGTTAGTTGTACGCTTTGGTTCATGATTTCTCTCATCTCCACCCTGTCCCTGAATGTACATGAATTTTATTTGAATATTTACTGTAGCCTGAAACTGAACTTTTTAAAAGCTAGAGTGAGCCTGGATTCCTGTCAGGTTGTATACATGATGGAAGGAGTGGAGGTCTCAAAAGCCATATATATCTTCAAAAAGCATTCTCGGATATTTAGCTTCTCTTCTTCCCTATAAGGGAAGGAGAATGGCAATGGCAGATCTAACACCTGTCATCTTTGAAAGGTTTCCCCCCTCCCCCCCTGCATTGCTGAGTTCTTGTGACCAACTTTCAAAGGTGCCTAAATAAGTTAGGTATCCAAATATTTTAGATTTCCTTTGAAAATTCTGTCAGTTCCTTAAGTTTGGACTTTTTTTTTTTGCTTGGCATGAATCCCTGTAGATAAAAGCCATCTAAAATGTAAATATATGACAAATGTTACCTTTACTGCAATTTCCTGAGAACTGTGAAATTGTGCTTCAGCTAGGATAAATTTTGAAACAATTTAAGTTGAAGTTACTATCTCCTGGCAAACCTACTGAGAAAGTCAATGGAGGAAAATGGCAAGCAGAATGCTGCTACACTTTCCATGACCAGTAACTTACCATAAAAGTATTCCTGTCTTACAGTCAGCACAAATGACAGCCAATCCCTCTGTTAGTCAGAAAAAGAGAAGCATTCCTTGGCAGTTTCTCTACTAACTGACACTCTGAGGATTAGACCAAAACACTGCAATTAATGCCATGCTTGATAGATGAAATTTGATAATCAGTGCACTTCAGCCTACTGAATCTAATTATATCCATCCATAGCTAGGATACACTTGTGTAGCTGTGCTGATACCAAGGCTTCTATGTCAATTTATACCAGTTGAAGATCTGGCCCATAAACTTCTGAGATTGTGCTGACTAATGCAAAAAGTTTTGCATCCGGCTCTGAAGATGGTCAGAGCAGAGCCCACTTGAAACATCTTCTCTGCTAGGCTGTTCTACTGCCTGGGACCCAGCACTGGCAATCCCTTGCCTCCACGTCCTCTGGATATTTTCAGTTTGTGCTGTCGATGAGAATGGAGCTCCAAGGAGGTAATTTAAGAGTTAGGCCAGTCTTTGAAGACCAGAATTGGCAGTGAATTGGACCTCATAGCAGCCAGAAAGCCAGTGGAGAGGGTCTGGACTACAGATGCTCCCTGGGTTACACAAGACCCGGCTTATGCAAATTAGCATTTATGGAAAAAGTTCCATAAGCCAGAAATAGGATTTTTGAGTTGTGGAAATTTTTGCGTAATGTACAGGTAAGTTTCCGACTTACGCAAAATTCAAGTTATGCAAGGCTTTCCAGAATGATTGCGTAAGTCGGGGTGTATCTGTACCATTACATGCTCCTTGTAACTTGTTCCATTCAGGAAGTGAGCTGCTTTGCCGAGGAAGACTCTGCAGTGTTTTGTACCACCATGCAATATAATAGACATCTCCTCTGGAGTGTACTATATGAACCTCAGATGTGTGATGCATGTAGTCCTTTCTATCAACTCTTCTTCATACCTAAGGGACATGTATATAAAGCACATTTAGTTATGAGCCTGGAAGATCAAGGAAGTATAAGCATGGCACATCTTGCTATACGTAAGAGCTGTTACCTGCCAAATTTAATATACAATTTCTCAAACTAGATACAGTAAAGCCTCAAGGATCCAGAACTCCCCATTCCATATAACAGGGTCATGTCCCTGATGTCTCTTGACTACACTGCAAATTCTCTGAATCAATCAAAACTACAGTTAGCCAAACTTAGTCTTTGTCCCCATAATGTAATACACTGGAGGAATGTTATTTGTAGTAAAATTCAGAGTAGGAAGTTTTTTTTCCTGAGTTGAATTTATATTTTGCTGTATCTGGTAGAAACAGTGATCAGAAAATTTGACCATGTACCCTTGCTGTGACATGGACTCTCGTGTACTATCTGTATAGCACCTAGCAAAATGGTACTTTGAACTCAGTTGGGGCTTCACAACAACAACAATGCTCTATATCCGCTTCAGGAAGAGGATGGAAAACTGCAGGACCGCATGACACAGAAACATTACCCCATGAAGTTCTGCATTCCCAGTGTGCTTACTGCACCACACAAGTGGTGTGCTATTTAAAGCAGAGACCTCCTTTCTCTGCTCCATTGTCCTCAGAGCAGGGTCATATGGCTAAAATGTCTTATTTTTATTCAAATTTTTTTGAGGGGAGTCTCTTCAGGTTTTCACACTGTTTTTGATTATTCTGGTTCCTTGTTGCTTTTGTTGGGGTAGAAGAAAGATCACTCCCCAAAAAAGCTATGGGGCTGGAAAAAGTGAAGTAGGAGAGTAAAGGAGTGGGGCCAGCAGGCTAAAAGATCTCTCTGGTGTGATGAGAGGGGTAGAGTGAAGTAAGTCTTGGGTATAGCAGAAGGTCCCCTGTTTGAAACACCTTTGGCAAATCCTTCTTAAATCAACTCTCTTGGTTTCCACTCATGTAATCAGCATAGAACAAGCGCTCTGGATTCCCCTTCTATGAGCATTTGGCTGAGTACTGTCAGATCTACTATGATTAAAGTTGGCACTCTACACTGTCTTGTCATGGACGGTCACTGAGAGCTGGCATACATCATAGCTTGTTGCCTCAGTAACTAAATCTGTCTTGCTACTGCCTGCCTGTGTTTCCAGTCATACCTCTAAGATGAGTCAACTGGTAGTTATGGATAACTCTTGTTCTCACTAAGGAATTTGACAGGACTTCTCCTGGAGAGGTAGTGCATATTGCCTGTGTCACACAGTAGATACATGAGATGTCTTGGCTACATCACTTTGATCTACTGATGATCCATTCTGTATTTCAATGTGCACCCAAGTGCAAGTTTCTCTTCTATGACCACTATTCAATCTCTGCTTTGGAAGAGTGCTTGGATCAGATTGACTATGGGACATATAGGAGTTATTTTGTATCCTCAACTTTAGGAAGGCAGAAACCTCACTGGGTATAGGTTACTATCAAAAGATCCCCTCCTTTTCTGTTTGAGGAGGCTTGCTTGGAGATAGTGAGGCAGGTTAGTAGTCTTATCACTGCTGACCACACTTTCTATGGACACCAGTGGATTTCCTGGAATAGTATTTCCTCTTGTGCAGTGTCATATGCAGCTGTCATCTCTATCCCATGATGGCTGGCTAACAACACATGTCACTGTGCCCAGAAGGCTCAATTCTGGCAGTTCCATTTTATAAGTACAGTTATGAATTCAGTTTCTTGTGTTACGCTGCAAATTGAATCCATGGATTGGGGAGGCCTCTCGCATGCAGAGGTCTGAGCTCCATGTCCAGGTTCCATAACCAGAAGACAGCCTCTATACCAAGGGAGGTGAGGCATTGTAACTAACTCTCCAGGTGTCTGGTTGGGCACCCTCCCACTATGAGTGGTTTTTTTTTTTTTGTTTTTTTGTTTTTTTGTTTTTTGTAGTGCTGCCCACAATTGCGGCATGGAGAGGAAACCAGACTAAGCTGCTGCCTGGTTGAGCTAGAGAGTAATCCGAGCCTGCTTCAGGATTTCAAATCAAGTGGACATGGAGGCAGGCACAGCGATTGCACTCTTGAATGTACATAGCATTACTCTTTCCCACCAATGTTTCCACTCTGTAAGGATGTAATTATTGGATCCTTAGCAGTGCTGATTGTCCAGGCACAGTAGCACTATTGTCAGACAGGGCTAGAGTTACCATAGCAAATTGGTATCCAGAGACCAGCTGCAGTGTCACACACCCCAAATGCAGGAGTTGGATTTCTCCCCTGAACATGAGCAGACCTTAGATAATAGTAATACAAGTGGGTGAATTCAGCTCCATGTCAACAAGCAAAGTCTAGGTAGCTGTTCATCCAGACCTGCAGATCAGCATTCAGCTGCAGCAAACACCAGGGCCAATACAGCTGTACAAAGGACCAAAGGGTTTGCTCCCCAGGAGGTTCATAACTTTTTTCATATCAGGTTGGTGTGGGAGAAGCTTCGAGTATGTCTGGCTATGGTCAAGCTTTGCTCCCAAGTATGTAACAACTTGATGGAGTGGCAGCAGCCATCCTTGAACCTGGATTGAGATGGCAAGATGACTGTTTAGATGGAAAGTAATTGCCACTCACTTCTGACACTGGAGACTAAGTCTCAGTGAAATCAAGAAATGCAGATATGCCCTTTGAAAGCTCAGTTTGACAACAGGCATGCTTATTTGCTCTGCAACCATGAGAGAGAGAGAGAGAGAGAGAGAGTGTGCACTCTCAGCTCCCTCAAACCTACTCTCTCCCACCACATACACACAATACACTCCTTGTCACACTCCACCCCACCCCTTCCCTTTCAAAAGCACATTGCAGCCACTTTGCATGCTGGGATAGCTACCGCAAGTCACTGCTCTCTGTGGCCGTTGCAAGAGCTGCTAATGTGGCCATGCCAGTGCGCTTGTAGCTGTCAGTGTGGACAGATTGCAGCTCTTTCCCTACTGCGCTCTGTGAAGGCTGGTTTAACTCAAAGTGCTCTACATCTGCAAGTGTAGCTCTGCCCTCAGTCTTTAGCCTTGGAAGATCTGCTTGTGGGGGCAGGTTTTGTTGCTATAAAAACTTTGGGTTGAAGGAGCTGTGCTAGCAATGTGTTTGTGTAATAACTGACACAGTTGCTCCCTGCAAACCAACCACTGGTGTTGGACTGCAATCCCAGCTCTCTGTTCCAGGACTGTTAACCATGTCGATCAAAATAGGGTCAGAACATATTCTAAGCTTGTCACGTTTTTCCTCCTCCACTGGGAAGCTGAGCTGTAAGGACTAAGCACACATACTGTTGCTCAGCAGAGGAATGATGCAGGTATTTGGAAAAAGGAACAACACTTCTCCCTAGCTTTATAGCCTTCAACAGTTTGGACTCTAGGTGGAGCAAAGGGCACTTGGTAGCTAACAGGAATACCCAGCATTTTATGGGATTGACACCATGGGCTAAATGTTCAAAAATCACCAGTGACTTAGGGTGCCCCAAAACTCTGGGTGCTCAGCTTGACACCTTAAGGCAACCCCCATTTTCAGAAAGTGCTGAGCACCTATTTGCTGAAAATCAGGCTTCATTCAGTTTATCTGGTTGGACACCAAAAACCTGAGGTACCCCAAAACACTAGACCTTTTTGAAAACTTTGACCATTTATATCACAGAAAATACAGAATCTTTGATGCCTGTATCAGACATTTGTTAGCTATACATAACAGTGTGCAGAATATCTAGCTTAGAAATGCAATGTTCTCAACTGTATTTGGCCTTAAAATTAAAAAGGAAAATGTCTCTGTCCTTTCAGATAAAAGCACTGATCAGTTTTTAAATGCAAAATTACAGTAAATGAATTTTCACAGTGGTAATCTCTGATTACCCACACTGGAAAACAGCTACCTCATCTAAACAAAATTCAACATCCATAGAATAGATGGAAATGTCACTTAACTTCATTTGAAATTATATCACATTCAATACTTCCAGTTTCTTAATATGTGCCTAGGCCAAAAGAGAGATTAGAGATTTTTGAGAAATATGAAGACAGCGGAATATTCAGGTCAGTTAATCTGTGTCAACAGAGGTTATTTATAAATAGCTCTTTGATATGCAAAGATGCTGCACAGTGCTGAAATAAGTCCTACATTTATGATTATAATACAATATAGCACATGGAACCAACAAAGCAGAACCCTGCTGTGTGAAGACTTGCTCTACTGCACTGCCTTCATTAACTTGGTAGCCTGGGCTAATGCTGTTCTGCAGGAAATCAGTATGCTTGTTCAGTGCTGGCTGGGAATGCTGCTGCTTTCATGATGGATGTAAACAGGAGAAGCAGACATGATTTAAATGAAGATGGGTCTCTCAAATGGCAATAGGTAATGGTGCATCCCGGGAGAGAGGACGCTGTACTGCAACTCAAACAAGACTTGTTCTGCCACTGACCACCTATGTGTTTTTGCTCAAGTTGCCTTATCTTTGTGCCAAATGCTTAGCCCAGTTGGGTGCTGATCTTGGGGCACCTCTACGTGCTATTATGGTACAAGTAAATGTTCATTTCTACCTCCATAATTGGGATATGATGAGACCAATTGTCTGAGAAGCAAACTTCAGAGAGTTTTGATGTCAATGGAGGATAAGTGGATGACTAGCTCCCCCCCCCACCCCAAAAAGGAGAGAACTCTGTTAATCATAGGCAAGAAGATGAGACCTGAGGCCCGATCCTTTTGTTAGGGTAAAGCCACATAGCTCCATTAATTTTAAGGGAGAAATGCTGACTAATGCTAGCTGCAGATCTGGCCTCCAGACTGTCTAACAGCATTGATTGTCCACCAGTGCTTCAAATACTGGCATTCAGAACTTCGGAAAACCATTCCCATTGGCATATAGCATAATGCTTCACAGTGCTGGTTGCATTATACATGCAGTGGGAAGATAGGAGAGACCATTTCTTTTCCCCGGAAGAGTCAGAGTGAAAGTACCATGTTACAAATTCATTTTGGTTTTAAAAAATAAAACCATTATTTAGTCTTTAAAAATGAGAACCAGCAGCCAAATCCTTACCTAGTATAAACCAGAGCAGCTCCACTGAATCTTAACAGAACTGCGATTACATCAGTTGTAGTGATGGTCTCTGCAGCACATGTACATCCACCAAAAACAGCGTGATTCCTGTCAATGTAATTTAAATGTGAAAATCTGTCCAGAAAGCTACTGAGGATATCTGAAGTAAGCACTAATCTCTCTCTCTCTCTCTCTCTCTCTCTCTCTCTCTGGATTTCTATTTCAAGTAACAACAAATAAAACACCTTTATAGTTTTGACACTATTCCCTGTTGGGCTAGTTTACAGGATGGAAAGGTGGATGCTATCTTTTCAAGGCTGTGCGATGATGGTATGAACCATTTGAAAATAAAACCTGCTTGTAGGAATTAAAAGCACTTTGGACCGTGAGGAGTAGCCACTGGAAGCAAATTGAGTGTAAACATGACAGCCGCAATGTAGGTTCTGACAAGTGCCTCGACAACTAGTCTGAATTGTGACAGTAAAGCTTCTAAAACACTAACATTGACAGTTAATAAAGCAATTGAAACATTCACTGGCGCAGTGAGCCACTGGGTCTCATGCTATGCAAATATTTAGCAAAAAATTCCTCCATTACAGGGCATGCTGGATGGGATTTTCAGAAGCACTCAGCATTGGCCTAATTCAGCTCCTATTGAAGTCAGTGGAGCAGCACCAGTTGAAGATCTGAGATCATCTTTCAGGGGTGAAGCATTGAGGATGAAGCTAACCCTCCTATCACTTTCCTGGACTTTCGCCAGTCTTTCTTGGACTAGACCAGGGAATAAATACTTGGTAGGTGAAATACTGATTGTGCAAAGCACTTGCTTACATCCCATTGAAGTCAATGGGACTTAATAATATGTTTAAAGTTAGCTAGTCAGTAGGACAACCTCAGCACAATCCTAGCTTAGGTACAGACCTGTGAGGTAGGGAATGCTCTTATAGTGCTTTCAGATGGAAATCTGGGGCACAGACTGAGGGTTTGTCAAAGATCACATCTGTGGCAGAGCTGGAATTTGAATCTGTCTCCTAAATTCCTGGCTACTGCCCTAAATATTAAAGATTCCTTCCTCTCTGCATGAGGGGAGAATCTCTAATCATGACCTCAAGGCCTGATTCTTCCATTTTCACTGATGTAGCTCTGACTTCTGTGCGCACAAGGGGAACAAAGTCAAATCTCTTCAGAAGTTGCCAACATGTAGCTGGGTAATGTAGTGCATTTTGGCTGAGAATGATTGAGCAATGAGCAATTCTGTAGGTATACCCAAACTTCCACAACTTTAAATTGTTTAAAGTGCAAAGCATCAAGACTCCTAGATTGGTGCTGGAAAACTCTAAATATATTTTAAAAAAGTAGCCAAAGCATTAGTGCAGGTAAATTGTGTATAGTGAATTAATTCCTCATCAAGGGGGTAAATTACTTGAGTTTGATATTCTCATTCCCTAATCAGAGTGGAGTCTTTGCACCTTTGACTCTTCACTTTTTTAAAAAAACAACAACAACAACACAGAATTGTGTTGTTTTTTTTTAAAATACATTCTCTCCTGGTTTTGTTCCCCAATAACTTGAGATTTGTATCTAGTTTTTATTAGGTTTTAAATCTGTGTACTGTAAGATTCTGTCTATCTCCTGGTATTTATTATACTATATTATATTGAGAGATAGCTAAGCATCTAACAGATGAAATGCCCAAAGCTTTAGACTTTCCTTCAGTGGTTATTTTAACTTTTTATTCTATGCTTGTTAACATGGGAACACACACTATATCCCATTCATGAATATAGATGTTTGCACAGTGGCTTTTAGCTTCTGCTTTGTAATTTGTAATTAAGTTATCAAGGTGCATTAATAGAGTGTGCATTTGAAACTATTTAACACTGAACATCTCTTTGAGGAGAGATTATTCTATGCTTTCATGAAGGCAAGACCTCTCCTAAGCAGAATGATGGTACAAATCAACCTATTAGTGTTAGTAATGCTGCAGTGTATATCTGATAGTACAAGTCTTCTGTCCATGTCTTGTACTTATACCCACGTTACTAATGATCAGTGAATGGCTGGCTAGTCTTGTGTATCACTCCCACTGCAGTCAATAGGACCTGTGTGAGTATCAGAGCAGAATTTGGCACTTTGAAAATTCCAGCTTGAGTTAACTCCTTTAGTCACTTTGGTTTTAAGTGCCAGCTCATCTTGAAATTCAAAGGAAATTTGGCTCTTCTGAAAATCCTGGCCCTAATTGGTTACTCAGGCAAAAAATCTGACTTTTGCTTGGAGCTCTGCCTCTGAGTAGTGAGTGGAAAGTCAGTCAGGAGTTCAGGACTTGTACAGCCATCTCCACTGATGCTCAGGATTTATCCACTGTTGGGGCCTGCTCAATATTCATTGTCATCAACAAGTTTTCCATTCAGTGGGAGTCTAATTGGGTCTTTAATTCCTTGTAGCAATGTTCATAATACTGATACTTGATCAAGGCACAGATAAGTAATGTTTCCATGCATGTATTATGGAACTTTAAAGGCATGCTACCATACAAGTGGAAAAATTGGTACAGTTGATACTTTGGCAGATGAAGGGAATTGTGGACTTTGATTGTTAACTCAAGCTCTGTAGGGTTTTGACACACCCTCCTTGTGTGCCTTGAAATGGCATTTGTCCTCTTGGTATATGGGTCCTGACCTAAGTAGAGGAGTGTTCCTTCTAACAACGCTAACATTTAAAATCCCTTCAGTGAGAGCATCACATCTCAAATCCTGATGGAAATGGCCAAAAAATGTATTTCTTGACCAAGTCTGTGTACAGATGTCGCACAAACCTCTTTCCAGCTGTGTGCAGTCTCTTGGACTTTGTTCATGTCCAGGGCTGGCCTTATGATTCAGGGGCGCCATGTAAGAAAGTGTGTATCCCCTATTCTCTCTCACACCACTGGTCTTCATCCTTTGAATCCCCATGGATTCTTCCCTGCCTCCACTAAACAATCCCTAAAGCTGCTGGCAGTAGACAAGTGGGACTGCATACAGGGAAAATGAAGTGAGGCAGGCAGCCAGAAGGAGAAGACAGCTGGCGTTTGATATTGCCTGCTTAGCCTGCGGCACCAGAACAGATGGCTTCTCTGCTTCTTCCTCCACCTGAAAAGAATGCCCAGGTTGCTGAGTGGGTGGCCTGTTGGCAGTTCTCCCCAGGAATTTGGCACTAGGGTGCAGGGCTGGTGCCCATCAAAGACCACCAGGTCTTTACTATATTAGTAATATCTCTGGGCCATATCTTTAACTGGTGTACATTTGTGCAGCTCCATTGACTTCAGTTTCTTCAATGCCAGTTCACACCAGCTGAGGATCTGGCCCTATGTCTCTGGGAATCCTGTGTAGTGCTTTCATTGAAGCAAGAAAGATATGAGGTTGCCCTGGTCAATGACAAATCAGAGCATGAGCCATTAATGAGTCTGATAAATGTTCAAAGCTGCTCTATGTATGTGTCACTGTATTTAAAAATTCTATCTGGCCTCTGAAGCTCTGTCTAGTAAACACATTGTGTTCATTAGGATTCTCTCAAAAATTACTTGAGGATATCCTTTGTGGCATGCTTGCAGAATTGGGCTTGCTATGTTAAGGTGGGAGTTCTGTTGCAAGCTAAAACAGGTGGGTTGCAAGATGGAGGCACTGTCTCAGATCTAGCTATTGCACAGCAAACTCTACTGAAACGGTGCTAATCTGGTATCACCTGGAAGGATGGACAAGTTCAGAGAGGTCTTTCCCTTAAACACGATGTGTACCTGCTGAGGTTCATGGTTTTTTGTGTGTGTGAGATAAATGGGGAGTCATTCATTTATCTAGTGAGTCTACTTAGATCTTTCCCCAAAGAGCTTACAATCTATCTTTTTTAGCTTTGTACAGCGCCTAGCACAACAGGGGCTTGGCCTACAAGTGGCGCTTCTGGGTGCTACTCCAATACAACAAAAATAAATGATCTGTATATATGATGGCTTTTATACTACCGCCTGAAGTCTCTCAGGATCACATTGTACTAGATATCATCTCTATTTTATGCAATATCTATTCCTAAGGGTGGCATTTTCGAAAGTGCTTGCACTGTTTTCTTCCACACAGCCAATGTCCTCACTCTGAGTTTGAAGCAACAAGCCAGAGGCAGCTTTATTTCAAGCAATTATAATATATATGGAAGCGTACACACAGGCAGGGGTTCCCCTCCTGAGGCAGGTCTCCATTAGAAAAACAATTAGGGCAAGCTTTTATACCTTTTGTTATATACAATAATGAACAACAGCCGCATTTTGTGTATACATATTCCTTCCTGATATCTCACTTTTCTCAGCAATTTTTCTGCTACAGTCTGCTTTCCATTCTTATCTAACACAAGGTCAAAATAACCTCTCACAGTTTTTCCCACTCACCCAGGCTCTGTATTAAAGTCTCATGTTGTTAAACAGAAGAGTTAGTCTTCCAGGAAGAGCAAGAGTCAGACTAAGATGTCTGCACTTTTCCCAACTTCCACAGTTGACTTTGTTTACAATGGAGGACCCAGAGTCTGATATTCTGATTCACGTTGGGTAGTTCCCTGCTCCCCAAGTGGTCTGACTAAAGTCAGTAGGGCAGCTGCTTCCTCATGTGAGTAAGATCACAATCTGTCCAGAAGAATTTTATCTGAATGTTGGGGTTTTAAAAAGGTCCTGTATAAGTTTCTGAAAATCTCATGTAAAATGACCAGAGCCAACTCCTATGGTGCTTATTCATGAAAAATTCCCATGGAAATGAAACTGAAGCTTGTATGGGAAGCTTGCTGACCAGGAGAATCTTGCCTTGGGGAAGACTGACAACGGCGCAGACTTTATCAACTTCAGTTTAAGGCTTTGCCCACACATTGACAAAGGACATTGTCTGGGAACCCTGCTTTTCATAGGAGTTATGTTCCATCTCTCAAAAGAGAACAGCGTGACATTCTAAGATCTGTCAATCAGTCATCAAGTGTAAGCAACGGCAAGGACCATTTTTTTAGTTTGGGGGCAAGACTGAGCAATAATCAATCATAGCTATAAAATATTGCATGTCGCTGGAAACAACTTGCTCTGGATGGTCTCTGGGTCTGAATGCAGAGGCCATACACACTTTTTTTTTTTTAGAGGTTTTAATAGCATGTGTGTTAGCATGATTTTTGAAGTTCATTCCAGTCTCAGCTGTGAGAATCCATGAACTGGATTGTCTGTACCAATGACAATCTTTTGTCCAAGGAACCGGTTTTCCCTCCAGATCTCCCCCATTTTTAATGACTTGATTGCTTTTGAAAGTTTGGAGCTTTCAGTTCTGACAAAAGTTAATTCCTCTCTTTATCCACAGCAATGGGCAACAAAGTGCAAAGCCTCATTCCCTCTAACCAATGTCTTGGTATGTGGAATCACAGACCTTCTTAAACGGAGGTAATTAAATCAACAAATTACTAACAAGTTTATTCCCAGCTCAAGTTCTAACTTTGTCTCCTTTTGTCCACCAGGAACCACATGCTGACAAACTCTATACAGTAGACAGAAATCTAGTGGTTCAATAATATATATGATGAAATGTGCTTGGATTCTAACATGGAGAGCTGAACAGGCAGTTCTGTTCGAACACACAATCTCTGGCATTTCTGATTTTAGAACCAAAAGATGAGATTAATTGGCTTGCAATATGGACACATCTTTACGAGAGTGAGACTATTAACTTGTTTCACATAGGCCATCACACCGTCATCAGTGTTACCTTCTCAATGAGAATGCAGCAGCTTTGATTCAAATCCAACAAAGATTGGATCCAGATCCTTAGACAAAATGCACCATATTATATAGTGTAGTAATAACTTGTAGATATGTAGCTCCTGATCCGAACTCAGTGGGAGACTGTCCATTAGTTTCAATGAGCTGTGAATTGGGCTGATCAGTCCCTTTCATCTGAGGTTCTCAGCCCCCTCTGAAAAGTGTTCCAAGTATATGAACTGGTTAAAAAAATTGACCACCTGCCACTTGCTGAGAATGCTGACAGTTATTCATGAATAGAGGTTTTCATTATTCAGCCAGCCATAATAGTAACCATTATGAAATGGGAAAGGCCCATTCCTTAGGTACTTAGGCTCCTAAAGATCAAGAGAAGTAAGTGGGAAGCAAATAACTTTTGTGGATGTGGGCCAGAGTGACTTGCCCCAGATCAGAGTACCAATCTGGATTAGAACTACATCCCCCTAATTTCCTCTTCCCTACTCCAGCCACTAAACCGCATGCCTCACCAATGTGTGCAGAAGGCACCCTTATTGCGTCAAAGAAGAGGTTCAGGCAGAGAAGAGTCCCTCTAATCTGTATCCCTGTCCTGACACTCCAGAGGCAGCTCTTCAGTGAGGCAATGCCAATTTACTGTCCTGAGGTCAATAGCTGGCCCTAGTTATCAAGCAACTTTCTGAAACTTGCAAATCATTGATTTGTGTGGAAAAGCAGCCCTGTAGCATATGATATGAAACCCCTACTTCACTATGGGTCAGTCAGAAAGCTAGTGAGATAGGGGAGAACTGGGTGAAAGGCTTGCTTAGCTCCTGTCAGCCAGCCCACAGCCAGCACCTGGCTGATGGATGTGCATTACGGTTGGAGAGCTGTAATTATATTTGTGATAGCAATGTTAACCCAAGTGCTTATATTGATAGCTAGCTATGCAGATAAATTAATTTGTATAAATAAAAATCTAGTACTGTTTGTCTCTATTTACCTACTGCATTCACTGGCCCAGTAACAATCGAATTACCTGTCTTTTTAAAATACATCATCCCGTAATTGACGAGTTAATCCAGTCTTAATTCCCATACTAGTTTTAGGCAGAGAGGCTAGGTGTTAAGCTATTGTAGGGGTGGCCAAACTTCCTGAGCTGCATACAACAATCTTCAGAGGTATTAGAGTCAGGGTACACCTTCTGGAGCCCTGACAGGTGTACCCCAGAGGGCTGAACCCCAATACCTCCCTCCCCACTGGGCAGAAGCCCATACCCCACCACCCCTCTGCTTCGTTCGCTAGTGCCTGGAGCCGGCCCTGGTAAGGATCATCTTTGAGAGATCTAGGGTGTGACTGACATAGGGGTATGTGCATGGTCCTTTGGGACTGGGAGTAATCTGAATATTGTGATTTTTTTTTTTTTGATGTAAGGGACCGTCTATCAGAGTCAAGCTTGCCTGGGTAGTAAACTAGACTGGAGTGTCCATGGGGACTGGCTAACTCCATGGTAAGGATTTCACATACTTTCTCCATGCCACTAGCATTGAGATTGTCCTTTTCTAAAAGCCAGCTATTGCATATCCAGTTTCTAGTAGCATTGTTACCAATGGGTCCTTTCTTGAATCCACAACCTCCTTTGGACTGGAACCCAATAAAATATATTTAATGGAAGTACAAATCTGGCAAAATTCCTTTTCCTTTTTTTGAAAAGGAAGCTCTGGAAATCTTGCAGGAGCAATATCAAGGGTTGTAAACCAGCATTGCTGACCCAAGAAGTACCTCTGTATCCAGGTCCTGGATACTGATGCTAAATCTCTTCACTTTTTTAACGCCCTTGCCTCTGAAGGAAACTGCAGAAAATTGGTAGGAGTAAGGACTCTCCGCCCTCCACCCCAGATTATAAAGTAAGGCCCTGCTCTGAAACTTGTTCTATGTATATCCCATGGCAGGTTTTAGATCTTACTAAATAAAAGGGGAAAATTGCTTTCTGTTTCCAGGATCTCAGCCTGGTAGTTCAGAGGGTCGCTACCAGGCCTGCCTTTCCTGTAGTGTTAAAGGCTTGGCTAGATGGGAAAGGAAGCACCAGGTGGTGCCAGTAAGCAAAATGCTGAACTGCAGCTCTATGTAACAGGCTGGCAGTGTCTGCCTACCTCACCTGACCATGCCAGCTAGGAATGCTGTTGCCAGAAAGCACTGAATGGGTTAACGCTGATTCTCTGCTTCAGCCGGCTCACTTACCCACAAGGCAGAGAGCTAGTGCTGGAAAGAGATGGGTCTGGAGGAAGGAGTCCTGGGTGAAACCTAGCCTGAGGACAAGGCTTTGGGCTGTGGCTTCCTGTAGAACTATTTCATCTTAATGAACCAGGTCCCAGACAGGGTGATGCTACCTGAGGCTCTAGCAGCCTGCAGGCTTGTTTAGATTGGGGAGATAGGACGTTGTACCTACTTATGCTATCCAATACTCAGTTCATTCCTAAAACCATCCTGTTTTTACCCACAGTAAATTCATAAGCATTTAAGGTATCTGCCTATACATTCAGTTCAAGGTACACTTTTTCCTTAAGCTAAGGTTTGGGGAATTTCTGGGTGTCTAGCAGTGAAATACACCTCTACCCCAATAAAACGTGACTGGATGTAATACAAATTTGGATATAACGTGGTAAAGCAGTGCTCCAGGGGGCGGGAGGGGGCTGCATACTCCAGCTGATAAAAGCAAGTTTGATATAATGTGGTTTCACCTATAACACGGTAAGATTTTTTTGGCTCCTGAGGACAGCGTTATATCGAGGTAGAGGTGTAAATAATTGTTTACTTTAGACATTACAAGCAATTCAGCCAGCTATGAATGAGAGTCTCACCAATTGCCTAGAAACTGGAACCTAAATTACAGAAAGTTTCTGGATTTTGAGTCCTACAAGAGATCTTGAAAATGAAAATACTGCAGAGGTCCTAACATAGCTTTAATCTTCCCTCCCCTCCCATCCTTTCTTTGTTTTTAATCTGAAACCATATGAAAATGGTACCTCTTTTAGATTTGAAGGAAACTTCCCATCCAAAACTGGGCAATTCACTTCAATGGGGCTGTCTTCTTTTTCCCATTTGCCCTACCTCCTGTCTAGTTAGATAGTAATCTCTTCTGGACAGAGCCCATCTAAATCCTACCACAATGGGGGGCTGATCAAAGGGGTCTAGTTGCTATTGGAATATGAATAAGCTTGAATGTCTGAGTTACTGGTATTCTTTCATGGCTCTAGTTTTGCGATTTTTAGAATTATTATCTTTAAAAAATATACTTTGGAGGGATGAACAACTTTAAATCATGATATATATCTCAAATACACGAAAACCTTTTTCATACACTGTTCATTTATCTAGAAAAATTCATGCTGCAACAATTCACTTTTTTTCTAATGTGCAGAGTAATGCCAAATTACAGGGCATACCACTCCAAGAAGAATGCTTCTAGAGGATTCTTTTACACTCAAAATGGTTCCTTAATTAAGTAACATATTTTAGTATTAATATTAAGAAGTATAACAAAGTGCCTCTTCCAGGCAAGAGTGTGCTGTCTAGCTATCAAATAAATGGATAGAACAAACTGGTACCTAGATACGAGTGTCAATTAATAGATTGGGCAATAGATTTATAAATACAATCTATTCTCACCCTGGAGGAATCACAGCCATTCATATGGTTATTCCTTCTGCTCTGGACTGGATAAGAGACCTTCAGAGCCACCTGTAGTCATGCCATTGCTTTCACTGTTCCACTATTGCCATGCAAAAGAAGATCTATAAAACAATCATGAACATTAAAATAAAAACCCAGGATGCAAACACCCCACCCATGCCTGAACTCTTGAGATGTTCAGACACAGATCTGAGCTGTGGCTTCAGCTCATCTTGCTACTAATTCTCGAGTATTTCTGTGGCCACGCTAGTGGAATTAGAAATAACGTAAATATCTGCCCGATCAAGGGGTTTGATTAGTCCCCATAAAGAAAGTCAGGGATTTAAACACAAGTAGTACTAGGAGACTTATATTGAAATTCCCTTTTTCATCAACTGGTCTCATCTTGAGCTGTTACTTGTCACCCACTCCTCTGTCAGTGCCAGAGAATAGGCCAACCTTTTGCAGGTTCAGGCAGCGTTCAGCACTAGATGAGAAATCTACCTCTTAGAAAGATGTTCCATTCAGATTGTACTCAAGTTTTGTTGTGGGCTCCCACATTATGGGGACACGTGCTAGATCAGTGCGCTGTAACCTACAGTGTGATGTAGGTATAAGATCACTGTGGCTGACACAAGCACAAAATATGCCTCCATGTGCATTGAACAGGAGTACTCTGGTGGGGATGGGGGGAGAGGGAGGGAGGCTGAAGAGCAGCTTAAATGCTTAAAATAAAAAGTACAGCATTGGATGCATAGAGTATGAAATAGAAACCAAGACTGCTGCTTGTGGTCTACTTCTGCTAATGTGCCATCCTTTTAAAGTACTGTACCCATCTTGCTCAGCATAACATATTTACTATTCAGGCAAATGAAGTCTCTTGCAGTCTAACAACTTTGGTAACAGTAGGGAAAAGGATCTTGCTTTTGTGACACCAGCACTGTTTAAATCCAGAGTTGATGGTGATTTAAACTCTGTAGGTCCAGCCTGCTTCCAGGTTTAGTAGAAGGCTCAAGATTTTACTCTTCAATGAAATAGCTTTGAGGACAAGGCTTAGAGAGAATAAGCACATTTAAAGTCTCTCTTTGAGATAGCTGCTGGTTAAAGAAGTGCACAGTGCTCTCTGGATATGGATTTCTGCTTGGCTCTGTAATATGGGGAATCTATTGCGGGAAAACCATGCTTCAGAAACAGTGGGGCAGAAGGCAAGTGAAGTTTAATCCTGGTTGCCTTTACAGAGAGGTAAAGGTCTGAGGCCAATATGTAGTACAGTACACAGTTAACAGGCTTCTCAAAAAAAGGCAGCAGCCTAGAAAGGAGGATGGGGGAGAGGGGTGGAACTTATAACAAGCATGTGACTGGGAAAAGAAGTCGTATTTGCTCTTCAGTACACTAGGAATCAACACCCTCTTCCACTCCCTCACTTCCACAAGTATTCAGGGGAAGAGCTACAGAAAGGATTGCTAGACAGACATGAGGAGAAGAGGGGGAGGTTCTTACCCTGGCTTTGAGAGTAGAATCTGTTCCCTACGGGGTTTTTTACTCATATTACCTTGGGTTGGCTTATGTCCACAGAGGTTCTCTCCTGCCACATGGATCTTCCTGCCTGTGGCTGCATTTCTGTTCACTTTTCTGCTCTTTGCTGCTGGGATAAGACAAGGAATAAAAAAACCCAGCAGAGAATAGCTCCAAAGGGGTACTCCGCTCTAGAACAGCAGCAAAGAAGGACAGGGTGACTGAGAATGGAGCAAGCAAGCCTTTATCCCCTGAGGCAGGCCAGGGGCAATTACTAACAAATGGGAGGGTGTCTTGAAAACCATGAGGGAATCATGGAACTCCAGATTGACAAATGAAGGGTTGGTACAGCCAGGTGGAGTCCTAGTCTCTGCAATGCTCTCCAGTCCTCCCTTCTCCACAGCGGGAGGATGACGGCTGATGTGGCAGCCCCCACAACCTGTGCTCCCATTGGTGAAATGGTGGGGACTTTAGAGAGCCAGAGAACTAGCTGATGGCATTTCTTTTCTTTTTCTAAAGTAGAAAGACTAAGAGCTAGTTACCGCCTCAACCAGTGATGATTCCACTTGGTCCTGTGGTGGAAATGCTTTGGCCCTGGCTCTATCTCAGTTAGAAAAACCACTCTTGTCACTTTCATAGCATACATGAGAACGGCTTACATTTAAATCTTCACAGGGTCAGGGCTTTAAAAATCCACAGGGGCAGATGTATGTAACAGAGAGTGGTTCTAAGCACACTGTTACAAACAGAGCTCTCCATGGCTGGCCAGCTATGACTTTTTTTTTTTTCCATCTGGCATCTGGCAACTGAGATGGAGGCAGGAAGCTGGCTGATCCGACTTCAGCCAGTTTTATTGCTAAATTGGTACATAGATCTTATCTTCCTTTATCCTATAAGGCTCCATGTTGACCAAGGTCACTATGCCCTCAATCCACCTCTAGGTTTTTAATAAAAGCTGAATCATTAGGTCCCATATCACCCAATACTTGGATCAAAAATGTGCAGTCCTCATTCACTTCTCCCACACATACTTTTGGTTGCTGAGGACCCAGATGGTAGATCTGTAATTTCCTCTTCTGCAGAAAACTGATGTATGAATTTTTACTGGCAATCCTACTAAATGCTTTTTACATTTTCCTATTGTGACAGAATATATCCTTGTGTTCACACCCTACATACTGTTAAATAACTTTTGTACAAGGTGTGTCTTGTAGGTATCATTTGAAAGCTCAGTTTGCTGGTCAGTTTTTTGTCCTGATAAAATATGTGGCAACATTGTATGGAAATTTTTAGGATTTCCCTGTATGTTAACACAGGTTCCCAACACCACAGCCCTGCTCAAATTGAGGCTAGCAGACAGGACTGCACTAAAAAAATGAATGTGTTCTCTGCTTAATTTGCATTTAAACAATCGTCAAGCAGGGAGGGAAACAAAAAGCTCAGAGATGAGGGAGATGAGCAGCAGGGAACATCCTTCCACATAAACTGTCTTAGTGCCCAGTTGGAAATCTTTGAGAGAAACTGAAATAATAAAGGTGGGACAACTCCCCAAGGCATTGTCCTTTCTCCCTCTCTTCCCCTCCCCCTCCATCACATTCAGTGCAACTGAAGCAACAAAGAAAACTCTCATCTGACTCTGGGAGAAAGGGTTAGTCAGTAAGACTGCTGAAGGCATGTGGTGAGAAACTTTGCTTGAATCAAATGTAGTTTGTTAGGTATTTAGTAAATGTCTCATCTCTATTTTTTTTCTTGTAACCATTTTTGACTTCTGCATCATTACTCATACTCAAAATATATCTTTGTAGTTAATAAAAGTGTTTTGTTGTTTTTACCTAATTCAGTGTGTTCAGGTTGAAATGCCTAGGTAACTCCATCTGGGGGTGACAGTTGTGTGCGTATTATTCCCATAAAAGGATAATGGACTCAAGAGACTTGTACTGTACAGCACACACATTTCTGGAAGGAAATCTAAAACTTGAGGTGTGCTTTGGGGTCACTCTGCAATATAACCCAGGCTGGTGAGAGCCAGAGTATAAGGGTGGCTAGGAGGCTTTTGTCCCTGTCTTGCATGCTGGATGGCCGTTTGTGACCACCCCGAGTGGGGAGCCACTTCAACAAGGCCCTGTAAGGCACCCAAGGCTTCAGGGTATGGGTCATGCACGGTTCTCATTAGTCTGGATTGTGCCTATCACAGGATACATCTATGCATCCTCCATTTGAATAAAACTGATGGCGGAATTCTTCTGTCTGCCAGAGAGACAGTTTTGGGCCATGACTCCTGGACTCTCTGCTGGATAAAATAAGGACCACTCTTGGTTTTAGCTGTCCTCCAGTAATCCCTTGAGTGCTTCCATTTAGTATATTTAAACCCCAATCTCAACAATTATTAGAGCTTTGTCCCTGCCAACAGGGCTGGTAAGGGCATTTCATTTGTTTCATGGAAGGCATTCTGATCCCACATTACAGTTAATGTTATAAAAAGGCAGGTTTATAGCCCTAAAGGCCTTGTCTAGATTAGTAACATGAGGTGCATTTTGCAAATGTATTAGCTAACATGTTGTTAAAGATCACTTAGCACCTAGTGCAAACACAGACCGTGTTAGCTAGTCATGAATGAATTAGAGCAAATCTACATGATCTTTCTCTCCCCTTCGTTTCCTCCATGTTCTGGATTGCAAGGATGCAAAAATCCAGACAAGGTCATGGAGAGCAAAAGTGGTTGGCACATCCCATCTGGAAGAACTTGGATCATGTAGATTAAAGAGGCATGGCCAAGGACGCAAACACTTATTCTGACCGGCATAGTTCCTCTCCTCGGTGGGCTAAAATCTGTCATGTCTGTTAATGGTTACTGCTTAGCTCTAGTGCCCCCACCCTCCTCCAGTAGGGGAGAATGCAGCAGACTTTGCCAGAGCTGTAACCAGAGGGACAATAATCCAAAGGACAACTCATCCCACTAAACATACAGATGACCCAGTGAGCTTGCAGAATTAATTCTTTCTCCCTACTGCTCACCCCCCCTTGAAAAGAAGTTTATATAGTTATCTCATTGGGTTTGCAGATAAAAGAAACTGTCAGTGTTTTTAGTGTCTCTTGTTCCATGTAGCTCTCGGTGGGAAGATAGACTCATTTGCCAAGCATGTGGAGATCCTTGGAGGTCAAGGAACCCAATAATCCAGATAATTATCATTTCTTCCCATCTAAGCAAACTTTTGTTATGAGATTTCACTCAACTTCTTAAGTGTCCTCTAAGTGTCCTTTTATTATTTTAAAACAAACCAATTATCGATCCTGCTCTGGGATGTGAGAATAGACTTGGCTGCTTCCTCTAAAGTGAGGTTGAGCATCTATTAACATTGGACTAACTCCCTCCTTATTTCTAACTCTTAAAATTCAATCAGTACAATTATCCTGTTGCAAAAAAAAATCCATGAGTGCCACTTCTATATAAGCCCTTTGCATGCAGAATGAGTTTTCTGTGACCAAACACCTACCTCTAGATAAGGGTGAAGGCGCTGTATCTCTCTCTGAGATGCATTAGCATCTAAATCATGAGCATTTTTACTCCTAGGCAAATACTTCTGCTATTTACCTCTTTACTAGTTAACTAGTGGTTTGTGCTGCCAATACTTTAACAAGGGACTTCCACAAATTACACCTGTGTTGGGGCTGTGACATAGCTCATCCTCCAGTAGAGGAAAGGTTCAAAAGGGTTAGAAGAGGAACTAGATAAGTTCATGGAGGATAGGTCCAGCAATAGCTATTGGGCAGGGCTGGTGTCCCTAGCTTCTCTTTGTCAGAAGCTGGTAATGAACGACAGGGGATGGATCACTTGATTATCTGTTCTGTTCATTCCCTCTGGGGCACCTTCATTCCCTCTGGAGCCACTGTTGGAAAACAGGATACGGGGCTAGATAGACCTTTGGTCTGACCCAGTAATGGCCATTCTTACCTTCTTCTGGAAAGGTTGAGGGGCAGGAAAACTTTATCTCCCATGTTGTGAAAAAGTATTTGTTGGCCATAACCAAGGAGGGAAGCAACACACTTTGTAAAATTTGCATTAAATATACTACTTGGAAGGGTTTCATCCCATGACTTAAAGCTGAACTAGCACCATGTTCATGCTGTATCATATAAGGAGGGCCATGTTGGGAGATGTAGGGTGTGATCTGTCTTTCCCAGGAAGGCTGCAATCTGGCTTCCTCATAAAATGCATCTCTTCCATATTTTTTGGAACTCCAAGGATGTACTTTCTGCCTGGGATATTTTTAGTGTCCAGAGAGGTAGATAAACTTTATAAGATGCCAGGAGTTGGCCTAGTACTACCTTCAAGAACTTTAACAAGGAGTTTCTTTCAGGAACTTGTGGACCAGCCCATCAATGAAACATGGCTGGAATGCTTATTGATTTAACAGTTGGAGACAAGAACTCCATTTATAACGTTGGCCTTTGGATCCCATAGCAATTGGATGAATGGCAAAACCATTGACCCAGAACTGGACAACCTGTCCCTCTAGCCTCTATTTCTGCTGACTGTTCTCAGTGCATACTATTAAACCATACTTAAATTCCAATTAATTACTATATTTGCTTTTTATTGTAACTACTGAAGAGAACGATGGCTTTCGTGGAGATGTAGACTCGAAACGGAGTGACACATTTACTGCTGCTCGGCCTATGAGAATTGTTTGTTTGAAGCATATGTCCAAAAGTGTCTGTGATTGAGATATTTGCAGGGAGTATTCAGTGGAAAGTTTGTCAACATCTCCATATTTTTATTGGGCAGACCAAGAAGCATAATTAACAGATGCATCACAAAACAGGTTTCTTGCCTATACAGACAACTTCAGTTAAACTCTGGGTAGTTATTCATCAACTCGCTTTGTACTCTTTCTTAGATGCTCAATAACTATTCCTAAAATAATGTCTGTGGCTTTGGTTGTACATAGAAGTCAGAAGGCGTTCTAATCAGCGGATGCCAGTGCCTTTTACTGCTTTGTTTTCCCCCCACCACACATACACATGTGAGGTTTTTTGTTTTTATTTCTGAAAAGTAGCTACTTTGTCAATTTTCAGAATGTTTGATACCTAGTATAGTGACAAACTGAATGTATTTAAATTTAACTCTGGTTTACCTCACTAATATAATAGCTAGAGTACATGGTCACTGCTGGCTGGAAAACAGTGTCTGCACAGAGTAGTCTTCCTGAAAGAAAGACCCCATTGCCTAATTCAAGCAACTGACTCGACTCTGCTCTAGAGAACTGGGTAAATTCATGGAGGTTAAGTCCATAAATGGCTATTAGCCAGGATGGATAAGGAATGGTGTCCCTAGCCTCTGTTTGTCAGAAGATGGAGATGGATGGCAGGAGAGAGATCACTTGATCATTGCCTGTTAGGTTCACTCCCTCTGGGGCACCTGGCATTGGCCACTGTTGATAGACAGATATTGGGCTAGATGGACCTTTGGTCTGACCTGGTACAGCTGTTCTTATGTTCCTGCAGAGCCATACCGAGCTGTTGATGCACAAACCCCATTTCATAAAGCCTGGGGAAAAATCTTGATTTGAATTCCATCCTTTGCATTAAGGTATATCAGCTTTCCCATATCTGATGAGGTACCATTTTATTCAGGAGACTTGCTGCAAGCACCTCTCAAATAAATTTGTTCGTCTCTAAGGTGTCACAAGTACTCTTCGTTCTTTTTGCAGATACAGACTAACACAGCTGCTACTCTGAAATCTGTGGATAATGTAGCAAGTTTACTTCCATAGGAGTCTGGAAAGCTTAGACTCTTATTATTATAATGCCATGCTTAATGCCTGTTGCAGCATCACAACAGCTGTGTGACTAGTGTTACTCCAATCTTGTTTTCCTTTAAAAATAAAAACAGAGTAAACATTATGGTGTGAGGATGGCTTACTTTAAAAGTTTGTCTCTGAAGAAATCTTTGATGGCATCCTATGCAGTATCCTTAGCGATTGCTAAAGCAGTCTTCTGGAATGCAAGATCTGTTAATTTCTGGGGTGGGTGAGACTGCCTTGTCTGGCTTGCTCTTCATGGTATGTCTAGAGATGTCTGAGAAGCTTGTTTGTCTTCATGATCCGGATAACTCCTGCTTTCAATTCATTTGTTTGTGGCTATTTCTGCCTCTCTAATTAATCTGTGTAGGTTTTGTTTTCTCAGGAAATAAAACACAGACTATATTTAGTTCTGAATAGGGGGGAGGATAGTGTGTGTTTGGAAGTACTATGGTGGTAGTCAAACTAATACTTGGAATTTGTTTGGGTTCCATGTGGACTGTCAATTTTAAAAACTTTTTAGAGCAGGTGTGGGAAGCAGTAGTCTGTTTCTGAGAAGCAATGAGTGAATTTGTTTGGACAGTCTGTAGTGGTGCATGCAGATCATACTTTGTACTCTGAATAAATCAAAGGAGATTCTCGTGTATGAAATGTTTGTGCAGGTATCTGGGTGATTATAGTAGGTTAGCTCTCCAGGTGAACGTTCACAGACTAAGGCTTGGTTTTTATTTGGTCTTGGAGAAAACGAATAGTGGTTGAGGAGAGGCTTGGGACTAAACATGCTTGGCGCTCGGCAAAATGGGATTGGAAATGGGGTCTATAAAGGAGAGTATAGCCTAGATCTGTGTTAATCTGCTTGCTTTTTTACTTTATTTCATCAGTGTCCTGAGATCTTTCACTGAGGGTCAACTCCACCCAAGGTTAACCTAACGTAATCACCTATTTTTTTCCCCATCTAATGACGCCTATTCTCCATCACTGTGGATCTCATCCCACTCACTGATCAGAAGGGATCATGTGGCATTGGTATTAAACACTGATTTCATCCATGTTTTAAGCCTTTCTTAGTAAGTCCATGGATAGGAATGGTGCAGGAATACTGAAATAGTGAAAGATACATCAGTTTTGACTAGGGAGCTAGCTGCTACGTTGAACATATGGTTTTCTTTCAGAAACACAGAACAGAACTATCTCATATATATTTTAGCTCTCTATCTAAATCAGCAAATGAGATGGTTTTCAGAAATACTAATAGTAAACCTATTAAATCACTGCTAGTTCATACCCAACCTCACTGCTACTTGTTAACTAATACGCTGATAGGTGTGCTATAATCCAAACACCCCCACGTCCCCCTAGTAGTTCTCATATCTCCTCAAAAGTGCATAACTAAGGTGCTGAGGATTTGAGTGCATGCACTTGTTAAACTGTTTTCACACATAGTGAATCTTGGAGGAACTCATCACCTCTAGTCAAACCCAGCTGTGCATGGCAACTCTTAAACACACATAAGTTGGTCAAATAAACCTGTTCCAGAGAGAAATTATTTTTTGAGTGCACTGTGTTTCAGTGAGGCATATTGGAGGCCAAGTTGAATCCTGTTCTGTTTTGGCTGTAAAACTGGATGTCTTTGCAAAGCTTCAGCTTCTTTATGATGAAAAAGATGTAGTTTTTCCCCACTGCCCTCTGAAGGGCTCCAGTCCAATAAGGTACTTTACTGTGTGCTTAACTTTAAATACTTCAGTGGGACCACTCACAAGCTTAAAGGGAGTAATATGAAGGCTAAAAGGAAATTTATTTTAAAGTGACACAAGGGCAGAAGTAAGAGTGAGATGAAATTTGGAACAGGAAAATTTAGGATATTCTGTATGTAAGGTGACCATAAGATCTGTTAAACTTGGGAATAGTTTACCAAAGGAAGGGGCCATTATTGGAGGCAATGGAGCACTAATGAGAGTAATCCTGCACTGGCAATGGATGAAGCGGCCTAACTGACACACTAGGCCTCTTTCATGTCTTGCTTCTGTAGTGTGACACGATACTCTTTTTCAAAGGAGCAAATTTGTCAAAATCTCCGGAAGCAGGTGACTTAATCACCCACCCAAAGCAATTTGAAATCAAGTGGTAGAAAAATCAGGGTGAAGGTGAGAAAAGGTGACTATATGTGGATGTACTGGGAAAACACCATTATGGTAATGTAATCACAACTCATGTGTATGCAGATAATGCTCACTTTACCAGATACCAAAGGAAGATTAAAAAGTAGCAGTGATAATATCCCACAAGCGTAGGGTAAAGCAAAAATAACTCTGTGGTTAGGGAGACTGTTAAAGGACATATGCAAAATGAAACCAAAAGTTAGAAATATTACTATGTCATGAGACAAGTGCTCATAGAAGTAAAGGTCACCTCCCTGCACTGCTAAACAAATGAGCTTTTTCTAAATTATTTCTGCCTTGAAATGAATAAACAAGGACTATCTCTAGATTCTGGCATGAGTTCTGTTCAGGGCTTGATCTAAGTCTCACTGACATTAATGGGAGGCTTCCATCGAGGGAGGGCCCATAGGAAGTACAATGAAAGTTGTTGGTCTATTTTATAGTATTGTATGTAGCTAAGGATTTCCCATTGTTTGAAGACTGTTACTCTTCAGTCTGTAAACCAGTTCTTAACTGGTGATGTACCTAAAACTTCTGAACTCCAGTCATGTACAAGTGAGACCTTGTATGGTGTGTGTGTGTGGGGGGTGTGTCCCTCCGCCCCATTGCTGTCTATGTTCTGTCTGAGGAGGGGAGTCCCTTTTCTGGAGCAGTGTCCAAGAGACCTAGATAGGGTGTGGAACTTTTATGCTGTTATAACGCTTAGTTTGCTATTTGTGTATTCTTCTCTCCCCCTTTACCCCCCTCCCCCATCTTTTGATGGTTTCCACTGTATACATATTCCAGCCTGGGCTGAGTTCCTCCTTGTGGACTGTCACCAGGCTGCTATATTAAACCCAAATCTTGGATCTTATGTGCTTTTAAGCTTAGTGGGTCTGAGTAGTATCAAGACTAGCTCAGTGGTTTGAGCATTGGCCTGTTAAACCCAGGATTGTGAGTTCCCTCCTTGAGGGGGTCATTTAAGGAAGTGGGGTAAAAATCTGTCTGGGGATTGGTCCTGCTTTGAGGGGGTTGGACTAGATGACCTCCTGAGATCCCTTCCAACCCTGATCTTCTCTGAAGACACTGTCCTCAAGTCTGGTGCTTCAGGCCCATTCCCGGGGAGACACTCCACTGCTGATACCCCTTCTTGGGGTGAGGGGCTCCAGAGTCCAGCTACCTAAGACCAGTGCTGACACCCCTATCCTCAAGTCTCCCTGTAGTTTAAGCACACTCCCTACAGAGTTCTACCCACATGAGCATGCTATTTTACAGTTTAACCCTTTGGTGACTTCAAGACAGTTAGAGCAAGTAACACATGCACTAGAAAGGCCTTTCTGAACTGCACACTTAACTCATAGTTATAGTAAACAGATTTATAGGAAAAAAAACAAACACCTGCATACCAGATCCTCCCTCCAATTCCTCACCTTTCCTGAGGAACTGCTTGGTCTTAATTAGTCTTCAGAGAGTCAGAATCCTCATGGCACCTCTCCTCTTCCTACCTAGATTTCTCCTTTGATTCTGCTCTCCCCTTACTAGATAGTCTCCTTTTAGCAACAGTTTGTAACACCTTGTCCAGGGGTGAAAGTAACTTACAGGACTTACCGGTACTGCTGGAGTCCTGAGGGGGCATGGCCTCTTCCAGAAGAGGCACGGCCTCTCAAGATTTAAAGGCCCTGGGGAACCAGCTGTGGCCGGGGTTCAAAGTGCTCTGGGCTGCCGGCAGCGGCGGGGAGCTCTGAGCCCTTTAAATCCCGGCCCCAGCCCGGCTGCCGGAGCAGCCCAGAGCAGCCCAGAGCCCTTTCAATCCCCGCTGTGAAAGTCGATGCGGTTCAGCATGGTGTACTGGCTCTTGCCGGTACGCCATACCGGACCGCACCGGCTTACTTTCACCTCTGACCTGGTCTCTTCCTGTCTTTTGCCTGGAGTTTTTCCACTCCCCAATCCTCTCTAGGCTGCTGCTTCCTCCAACCCCCTGTATTCATTCTAGTAGACAAGTGTCATGAGCAACTCGGTAGTCTTCAATCAGTAATCTCCATTGTCCTGCTAGATCAAGGTTAATCAACTATTGATGGTCCTTTATAGCTGTCCCATTCAGCATAGATTCACCCACTCTAGACCTCCACCCCTAACCAAAAGAGGTACGATGTAGTCTAACATGCCAGCATGCAGTGAAAGACACCAATAGAAAGATGAGCATCCAGAGAGTTCATAAAATCTAAAATTCTTAAGATCCACTGTGAAATACCAAAAAACAATCCGTATCTCTTCTCTATAACCTCTTCATTTGTTTCTCTGGTTTTAGTGCAATGAAGATTGACTTGAAATTTACTTTTTAATTTTCCTAATGTTTTTTTCAAATTAAATTAAATTCTTGTCCAACATAATGGGAATGTGTACAATACATCTTTTTCAATCTTTCTACATTGCTTTAGTTACATATCCATTATATCCATCATTTGAACAGTGTCAGGTTTTTTAGTATAATGCTTGAAACATAAAGGATTCTCTATCTCCACAATTAAGGGTGACATACTCATGTCTCTTCAAATCAAATGAATACCTAACAGTGTTAGACTTTATTGGGAAGAGAAATTTGGGTCTCAGGTTAAGAAGATAAATTGCTACCTCTGTACCAGTACTCAATCTGTAATCCTGTTAGGTTGCCTTAAAAGGTCACCTCCCAAAGGAATTTTCATAAGATCATTTTGGCATGCTCTGTGTATTGTTTGTCCAAATGGTTAGAATGGCTCTGCTTTGTGTGTGGTGCTGTTTTCTTTGAATTATATTTAATTCCTATCAATATGGGAATCTTGAGGTCGAGGTTACCAAGAAGAATTTCAGAAAACCTCAGACTTAAGTTTTTCTCATCCTTCCTCTTGGTGTCTGAGGGCTAAGAAGGGAAAGCATTGAATATAGCATACCTTTTACACTGGGGTGGGGGCGAAATGGAATTAGAGCATATCAGAAATAGGTATGGATGAATGCCATAAAAGATTGCCTGCTTTATTAGCCACTGGGGCCTGATCCAAAGCCCACTGAAATCAATTGTAGTCTTTCAACTGATGACAGCCGGGCTTTGGATCAGGCACTAGATAAGGATAGCAGCTACTGGTAAAGGAAGGAGGCGTGGATAAGTAGAATGAGCCTTTCCATGTCAGTTAGCTATCATCCTGCAACTGGTGTCCTGGAGGAGATTTGATATACATTCCTAAGCTATGACGCCTACATTCCTCGTGCTAAGAAATAAACACATTGAGAAAAGTAACTTTGCTGCTGCTTTTCTTTCCAGTTTGTTTATATTGTCTAGCACCAGGCAATACTGAAGACATCTGGAGTGACTGACTCCCAAGGGAGCTCTTAGAAATCCCAATGTATAAGTGGTTACAAACTAGCCTGTCCAAAGCACTGAAGCCGGAGGGCGCTTGTTCCGTGGAGGGATTGTTGTTGAAGGAATACCAGTGGAAATGAGATGTGGGGAGTTAGGCTGAAAGCAACTCAGACACATGGACCGAGCAGTCCACAACGTATAATGAAGTTCCACTTGATCAACACAGTGATGTTGAATGCAGACTGTTTTCAAATGAATCATGGTGGCAGTGTTGGAGCCATGAGTTCTCCAAAGTGCAGCAGCTGGAAGTGTGAGCCATGGAGCTCAGTCTGGAGCCTTGGATTTTGCACATACAAACCTAGCCCAGGGATGGACCCAATGAAAGGAGTTGGAGCTCTGTGCAGACCCGGCCATGCAGGTGAATGACGGCAGCAGGAAAGTGAAGTGGTTTTATCTTATTAAGGCATAAGGCAGGGAGACCTACACCACTCTGAAGCTCACCATTGCCTCAGAGCTGTCCCAAGAGCCATAGGGACCTATTGCTTCCCAAAGCAGAACAAACCTGCAGCGGCACAGATTTTTTCACTAGAAATCAGTCGGAAGGGTAGTGGATACACCTGTTACTGCCTTGAGGACACTTGCAGTTTTGAGGACTTGACACACTCCCTAATTCTGGATAGTCTGCAGCACTTGGGATCAGCATCTATGGGAGGGCTGCTCTGGGAAGGTGATGTCCGATTAGATGCTTAGACCTGGGGTGTGCAGTAAAAGCTTTGAGAGGATGAAAGCCCTAGGGGGGATGACATGCACAGAAGTACATGCAGTAAGACAACAGCAAGGGAGGGTATGTGGCAAGGGTTCCAGGCACTAAGTGCAGTGCACTTACTGTGGGAGCCAGTATGAGCAGGTAAAGGAGAAGCATCCCACACTACAAGAGCATTGCAAGGAATGTGGCAAGATGAACTATTTTAGCAGTGTGTTCAAGAGCAGAGGAAAGGCCTCAGAAAGAGGTGGCTGGCACATCAGACAGTGGTGAGGACATCAGACTCTCTCTTTGAGTTCGAGAGCTTCAGGCATCAGGGTCAGGCCTTCATCACAGGAAAGCAACAAGGGACAATTCCAACCTCTCTGTATCCACCAATGTTAAAAGAAATGCTGTGACCTGAGCTTAATAACAGGGCCTCTTGCAATGTGATTCCGTAGGGTGAATTGGACTGAGCGTTGAAAAACGCCAATATCCAAGGCTCACTGTGGATGATCTGTTTGCAGAACCCATACAGTCTGATGTGAAGAATAGGTTTTGGTGCATTTCTAGATAGTCTAGCATACTGACAACCTTTGCAACATCTTTTGGTTCCCCACAACCGGCTGTGCATGCCAATGGACGTATGCCAGCATTAGAGGACTTCCAGAGAAGACTCATCTGAGCAATAGAAAGCTTGCCTGTTATGAAAATAATTGCAGATGTCCTCACTATAGGTGAAGGGAGCAATGATCCAGAGGGGCTCCTATAGTGTCAGTGTGGTAATAGTGCACATCAGGATTCCCAACTAAACTGTAATTTTAAGAATAGTGGGCCTGATCTTGGGACAAAAACCTGTCAAAACCTAGAGTGATACCTGGGGATTCTTAAGTAATCAATATGATTAATATACAGTTCATAGATTGGGCTACACTCTATTGAAGAGACACTTGTTTCAAATCCCATCGCCATTTATTGTGGAGTGAGGAGGTGGTGTATATCTCTAGTCTTTCAGCAGTGGCTTCAAATGGAAACATGCAACAGACTGTTTCTGTCTTAGTAAATGTTCTTGGTGTGTTCGTGAATAGTTTAGCATTAGACAACAGAGGTACATCAAAGAAGCAGCTGTGTGAAAAATCATCTCTGACAAGGTACGAACGGGAAAGGAGCCATTTTTGCTGAATGGGCTCATTATATTAGGGATTTGGGGGGAGGAGGGAGATCAAGTCATTTTGTTCTCAGATGAAATTTCAGGATGTAACTTTTTTGCAGGAGGAAAAATCTATCTCCAAGGCATATCTGTGCTCCTTCTGCAATGAGACCTGGATAAGAATGAGCAAAAGTAATTGAGTGTCTTGAATGTAATCAGGGCCGTCCTTAGCCATAGGCACAACAGGCAGTTGCCTGGGGCACCACTAGGTCTGAGGGCACTGCTCTGCTGGGAGCCCAGACAGACGGGAAGCAGTGGAGCATGTAAGAGCAGGGCTGCTGGGTCCTAGAGAGAACCAAATGCAGCACAGTCTGAGGGAGGGGATTGGCTATTGGGGTCTCTGGGAAGGAGTGGAGGAAGGAACTCACCTGTAGGGTAACCAGATGTCCCTATTTTATAGGAACAGTCCTGATTTTTGGGTCTTTTTCTTATATAGGCTCCTATTCTCCGCCCCCCCCTCCCGATTTTTCACATTTGCTGTCTGGTCACCCTAGGTGGGGGTAATTGGTACCTATATAAGACAAAGCCCCAAATATCGAGACTGGCCCTATAAAATCAGGACATCTGGATCTGGTCACCCTAGGTGGGGAGCGCGTCTCTCCCCTGGGCTGGCAGCGATCCATCTCATCTGGGGGGAGCTGCACAGGGCAGGATGAGCTGCTGTGGCTCCATGAGTGCCCCATCCCTGAGATCAGATGCTGTGCTAACTTCACCATGGTCCGTTGGGCTGGTGGTGGTGCCCATTGGCATGTGATCGGACCTGAGGGTTTGCTGCTGCTGTTGCCACTCTGCACTCCAAGAGGTGGATTTTGGGGTCCTGCAGTTTTCCACCTATCTCCTCCTCTACTGCAGCTGTTGGACCAGCAGGCTGAGGGGTGAGCCAAGTATGAAAGCAGTGCTGTGTTACCGTTTAGATTGTCATTTAACAAATTTATTCGCCAAAAATGCTTTCTAACAATCCTGAATTCAATTTCAATATATGTATATTTTTTAAAAATCAGTATCTTAGCCAAAAACAGAAAATTAAGTTGTTGACAATTATTTGTGACAAGTTTGGTATGGGGAAGGGAGTAGACCAGTTTTCATCAGAGAAAAAATAATGTTGACTGACTTTCCTATAGCCCTGTTACTGCTAAGTAGAGCCCTTCAACAACTGTAATATGCTCATCTCCTTACTAGTGTATACAGCAGGAGTTGGCAAAGGTAGGCACACGTGCCAAAGGTAGCACGCGAGCTGATTTTTGATGGCATGCAGCGGTGGGCTGAGCCTCTCAGCCCACCGCTGCTCTGGGGTTCCGGCTGCTGCCTCATTGCCACCCAGGGTCCCGGCCGCTGGCCCCACTCAGCACCCACTGCTGGTCTGAGGACCCCCAAGGAACCCCAGGCTGGCAGCAGGCTGAGCAAGCTGGTGACTAAGAACCCGGCTGAGCCACTCAACCCACTGTCGGCCTGGGGTTCCATTCACTCAGCTGGTAGGTGGGCTGAGCGAGACTAAATTCAATGAAATAGGAAAACAAGAGCAACTAATGACAGAGTGCTAGAACCTAGAGCAGTGGTCCCCAACCTTTTTCATCTGGTGGGCACCAGATGAAGGACTGTGGCAGTGGACGAGCATCTGCCAAAATGCCGCCGAAATTTGGTGGCATTTCAGTGATGACACCTCTGGATGATGCTGCTTCTCGGCGGCAAGCGGTGTCATCCAGAGGCGTTGCCGTCAAAATGCTGTTGAATTTCAGTGGCATTTCGGTGGATGCTCATCCACCGGCCAGTACGCAGGTGCACTGAGAGGCCCCTGTGGCCACCATGGCACCCACAGGCACCGCGCTGGGGACCCCGACCTAGATAGCCTCCTGAAGCACAGCGATCGTTTTGATTTAAATGGTCTTGAACTGTATGAAGAATTGAGTACACTGTCATCAATGTTGCCACATACAAAATCAGTGATGGACATTGTACACCTTACTCATACCAGCAAACTTGTTGACATATATCCTAATGTGTACATTGCCACTCGTATTCTACTGACAATTCCTGTAACAGTAGCATCAGAAGAATGGAGTTTCTCAAAACTAAAGCTCATTAAAAACTGTCTCCGCTCTACAATGAATCAGGAACACTTGAATGGTCTGCTATTCTTGCAATCAAACCAGACATCACTTTGTCTTTGTATACAATGACATTATTACTGATTTTGCAGCCCAAAAAGCCAGAAAGATTGCTTTTAATTAAAAACAAATCCTTGTTTCAATACGTCTTCATATAAATTTCCAATAAAATGTTGACAAATTAAAAAAAAATATTATTTGCATCATTCTGTCAAATCAGAATTTTTTCTATAGTGCTACTTCTTTAGTGCTAGTCCATCAGCATTACAGTGTGCTTCATTAAGTTAAACTGGTTTTAATAACATGCATGTGGCAAGTTTTCCAATAGTGTAAGCTTGTTTGTGTTGCTAAGAGCAAGACAGGCACAGGGGCACCAGTTTTAATAATCCCGCCTAGGCCACCATAAGTCCTAAGGACGGCCCTGAACGTAATAGTACAATTTTTGTAACACTTGATTTCCTGAGCACAGGACTGAACTTGATTGCTCTGTTCTGTATGTATGTGGAGGTTGCAGTCTCGGTCCCAGTGCGAAGGTGAGGCCCCGGGTGGGAGACTAGAGAGTGCGCTCACTCTGCATAGTGGTTCCTGCCCCATGGGGCTGGGCCCAGTTCTTCACTCCAACCCATTGGCTCTTATCACTTGCTGATTAAGAGGAGCCTGTGATCCACACTAGTGGGGCATTGTGGTGGGAAGACCCTGCCTGCCCCTTTTCCCGGCCATGGCACTGCCAGATGGGGCGTCTCCTGCCAACCTGGGCATATGAGTGGGCAGCAGGGTGGCTAGGCAGTTCTGGGCCACAAAATCTCCCAAAATAATTTCCAGAGCATATCTTTAAAATCCAATCTTGATTTTAAAATTGTCATTGATGGAGAATCCAGCATGACCCTTGTTCCAGTGATTAATTACCCTAACTGATAAAACCAAAAACAAACTTACACCTTATTTCCTATCTGAGAGAAGGGAACATCTGTGGGAACAGAAGAAACAGTGTCGGGGGAGAGAGTGCAGGAGAAGATTATAGAGTTGTGCTGTAAACTCCTGATTCAGCAAGGCACTCAGATATGTGCATAACTTTGAGTGTGAGTTACACATACTTGAGTATCTTGCTGAATAGTGGCCTATTTTTTTTTTTTAAATCTTGACCATCAAACTGTGGTAGATCACTTTCAACTATTTAATGGTTTGCATAAAGGATTTGGCTGTGAGCCTGGGTAGGCTAAGATTTGCTTTTATTTTAAAAGTTTAAAGAAACTCTTGTGTTGCTGCCTTATTTGGAAACCTTTAAAAATAAAGAAGGGAAGTGAAGGGAAGAAGCTTCCAGGTTTATATTCTGAGTAAGGGATCAAATTAAAGCATTTACATGCTTGCTTTTCCACAGACTTGACTGTAACATTAAAATAACCTCACAAAGTAGGGGAGAAACATGGCCTCATAGTACATACAGCACAGGATTGGGAGTTCGGAATTCTGGCCTATTAAATTCTTGGGTGTGACCCAGGCTTTGCATGTGACTTTTGGCCGAGTTGTTTAATTTTACTTTTCTTTGTTTGCATTATAGGGATGTGAATACTTGCCTACCTCTCTGTGGTGTGGTGTGGCAGAATTAACATTTAAGCACTGCGAGATCCTCTGGCTATGGGTGCTGTAGAAGTGTATATGTGTTTTCTACTATTGTATCTACTATTGCGTATCTTTCAACCTATTGCTTAGTACAGGCTTAACTAACTATATTGAGAAGTGACATTCGATACAGTAATTTCTTTCTTGCTGTGATTATTATATCCTGGCTTTTAAATAAGTGCATGTCTTTTTTCAACCCTTTCTGTCCAAGGAGGTGTCATCTTTTCAGAAAGGCAGCAGTTAAGATGTCACTGCTGCTCACAGATGTGTGCTTATGTTATTAAAGAGAAATTAATCAGATGAGTGTGAATAGATGTACTTCAGGCAGCAAGCCTTGAAATACATACACTCTTGAATGACCTCCCTCTTCAAAGTGAAGTTAATGGAATACTAATGCTCCTCAGATGTAGTTGTGCAATGCAGAATGCTGGTTTTTTTGAATACAGGTGGAGCAAAGTGAGTGACATTTGAATTTGGCTAATGGACTTCGAATGTGTGTGTGCTCTGAAGACTAAGAATGATAGCAGCAGTGGAGAGCAGTGCCAGTTCTAAGACTCACTAGCCAATTTGAACAGGTAATAAACATCTTTCCAAAGAGTGTATTTATAGAGCAGAATTAGGGTGACCAGACAGCAAGTGTGAAAAATCGGGACAGGGGGTGGGGGATAATAGGAGCCTATATAAGAAAGACCCAAAAATCAGGCCTGTCCCTATAAAATTGGGACATCTGGTCACCCTAAGCAGAATGCTTTCCAACAAATTCAAGAATTGGTATATTTTTTTTTCCGTTTGAAATTGTAAGGACACTTAGAAGAATCCAAATTACTAGTGATAAGAATAGGTGGCAATAGAATTAAATTATTTTATACCAAATTCTTCAATAAAACTGACAAGATTTGCTAGAATAAAAACAAATGCTCTTCATTTCTTTGGTTCAGTGCCTTCTCAAGCATGGATGGATCTGGACAGCGATGTCACCGTTGTCAGAGGAAAGCGCTCC
The DNA here is from genome assembly GCF_007399415.2 of Gopherus evgoodei. Taxonomy (NCBI): domain Eukaryota; kingdom Metazoa; phylum Chordata; order Testudines; family Testudinidae; genus Gopherus; species Gopherus evgoodei. The sequence goes on from NC_044332.1 coordinate 16,201,521, forward strand.
TAGCTTGTTCTTTCAGTAGCTTTTTTGAATCCAGACCCCTTTGCTTTTTTTCATATAATGACTACTAAGATATCCAATAACAGTAAAACAGAAGCACATGTTCTTCAGTAATCAGTACAGGCACTACTTCAGGATAAGGTAACACTATTAACACAGCAACTGTCGCAGAGTTCATTTATAGGAAATAACTGTTGTATTTTGATCCATGACAGAATATATATATTTTTGAATCTCCATGGTCATATCCAATAAATGGGCTCAAATCCCTCAAGAGAGGTATTGTATCCACCATCTTCTTTCTTCATGAAAAAGGATAGAGATGTCTTCATTGTGTCCCCCCCCTCCCCCCCGGACAGTCTTGAAATGGCTTCACATATTGCTGTAATCAAAACTGTCCGTGGAGACTGAATCACAGCCCATTTATGTGCAACTCCTAGCATGGGTTAGGTGCGATTGTCTCACTAATGAAATATGTGCTATCATTGTCCTGTGTTGTACATAAGATCCAATCAGATGATCACAATGGTCCCTTTTAGCCTTGGTGTCTGATTCTACTGTAGGCAAACTAAAAGGCTTTGTTTAAGATTCTGCCTATTAAAAAAAACAAAAAATCCCTACATCAAAATGCAGATTAAATTCAAATTGGGCTATAAAATGTTAGCTATACCATGCACAATGATAGCATGATCCAAAGCCACATGGTGGGCAGTTCTGGTACTGAGTTCTACCCTGTCTCGGATGGTAACAAAGCTATACGTGTAGGAATAACAGTTTCCCAGGGTTTGGCTACCCTTGCAGTTGTACAGCACTGGGAGTTACAGCTGTCTTCATACAGCTGTGTAGGGAAAGTGCTGGAGTGTGGCCACACTGACAGCTACCAGCGCTGCAGTGTGGCCACATTTAAAGCATTTGCAGTGGTATTAGGAGTGGTGCGTTATGGGCAGCTATCCCACAGAGCACCTCTTCCCATTTTGGCACCGTGGGTTGTGGGAAGGGGGCGGAGGGTGTGGGTCATTCTGCTTCCTGTCCCAACGCCCCATGATGCACTGCTTCACATCCCAGCAATCCCTGTTTTTCAGTCCACGTTTGGCGCCATCTTGACTCAACGGTTTCTGTGCAGCGCGATTTCTGTGGGAAATGGAGCCCGAACTGCTGAGGAGTATGCTGATGAGTCTCGCCAGCACATCACGTTTGGCAGTTGAGCTATTCCTTAAGATCCAAAGTGATGAGTCCGACGATGATAGCAAGTTGCCTGATGCATATGACACTAAATTGCTTGTGGCATTCACGGAAATGCTCAGCACCGTGGAACGCCGCTTTTGGGCTCGGGAGACAAGCACTGAGTGGTGGGATCACATCGTCATGGAAGTCTGGGATGATGAGCAGTGGCTGCAGAACTTTCGGATGAGAAAAGCCACTTTCATGGGACAACTTGCCCCCACCCTGCGGCACAAGGACATGAGATTGAGAGCTGCCCTGCCGGTGGAGAAGTGGGTGGCTATTGCAATCTGGAAGTTGGCAACTCCAGACAGCCACCGATCGATCAGGAACCAGTTTGGAGTGGGAAAGTCGACCGTTGCAATCGTGTTGATGCAAGTTTGCAGGGCCATTAATTGCGTCCTGCTAAGAGGAACCGTGACTCTGGGGAATGTGCAGTACATTGTGTGGATGGCTTTGCACAAATCAGTTTCCCTAACTGTGGAGGGGCGATAGATGGGACACATATTCCTATTCTGGCACCACCCCACCTAGCATCCGTGTACGTTAATCGGAAGGGGTATTTCTGTATGGTTCTCCAGGCTCTTGTGGATCACGGTGGGCATTTCATTGACATTAACACAGGCTGGGCTGGCCTGGAAAGATGCATGATGCAGGCATCTTTCGGAACACTGGCCTGTTCAGGAAGCTGCAGGCAGTGACTTTTTTCTCAGACTGGAAGATCACAGTAGGACGTCGAAATGCCCATTGTGATCCTTGGAGACCCCACTTACCCGTTAATGCTTTGGCTCATGAAACCGTATACAGGGAAGCTTGACAGGAGCAAGGACCGGTTCAACTACAGGCTGAGCCGGTGCCGAATGACTTTGAAGTGTGCTTTTGGCCTTTTAAAGGGGCGCTGGCGATCTCTGTATGGGAAGCTAGACTTGGGGAAAAGCAGCATCCCAGCAGTTATATCCACGTGCTGTACCCTCCATAATATTTGTGAAGGGAAGGGTGAAAGATTCAGTCAGGCATGAACCTCTGAGGTTCAACGCCTGGAGGCTGAATTTGCACAGCCAGAGAGTAGAGCTACTAGAGAGGCCCAGCACAGAGCTGCAAGGATTCGGGATGCCTTGAGGAAGGAATTTGAGGCTGAAAACCAACAGTAATATTTGGTGCCTTGCACAGGAGTGAAGTGCAGTGGTTATGATGTTAGCAGGAATCTGTTTTTCCTAAGCTGATTTGCAGTGCCTGTTTCTTTCCTGCTCCAAGGTATCTTTGACTTTCTGCAATAATAAAGACTGTTTTCAAAGCCAAGAATTCATTTATTGAAAAGAAAATAACTTTATTGACAGACACACAACATTTTGGGAACCTAAAAGGGCAGGAGGGTGGGATGGGGAACTGTACAGTCACAGGTTTGAATATGTCCTGTCTGGAGTGCTGTGCAATGACTGCTGCACTTCAGGATGCCTATACTGCATGGTGATGGCGGTTGAGTGCAGAGGGTAAGGGTCGTAGTGCTCAGGGCTGGTTGGTGAACGTACAGGTGTTGGAGGCAGCTGGTGGTGGTAAGAACCTGGATGCTGGGGAAGGGGGTTTTGAGCTGACATTGGGGCACAAGGGAAAGAGCTTTGGGATGGGGGTGGGGGCCGGCATGGTAGTGTTCTGCCTGCATGGCTATGAGCTCCTGAATAGAGTCCGTTTGGTGTGTCAGGATACCTATCAGCTGCTTTGTGCTTTTCTTCCCATCCGCTGCATTTTTCTGGTGGATCCTGCTTTCCCTTTCCCTCCAGTGCAGCAGTTTTTGATTCTCTGTGACAGAATGATCCATAACTGCTTGCAGCAGGTCGTCTTTGCTTTTTTGCGGCTTCTTCCGGAGGTTTTGGAGTCTTTGAGCTGTTGATAACATGGGCAGCCAAGATCTCAAGGTTGCTTTTGGAAAGGCAAAAAAGGCAACAGTTAACAGAAGCAGCATTGTTTATACCAGACAGTTATTCCCACACAGTGAAGGAGTTCACAGTCTTCAGTAGCATAATTTTCCCATACCAAAGAGAGCTCACATAACCCAAAGGAGCCCCAAAATGGTGAGTAAGGGGGACTGATTGCTTCAGGGCTGTACTGGGGTTTCTGTGCGTTGGGGAAAGCAAACAGCTACAGGGGGCACCTACACTGAACACTCTCCCAACATTTTCCACAGGAGTTGATCCTGGAAGATATCTCGCTGCTGCAGGTCACCTGGGAAGAACGGCAGGGTCTTCTACAGCAATGTGGAGTCTGCCCTGTCCTCTATGCAGCTTGCCTGTGTCTTGCAATGGTCCCCCCCACCCCTCATGGCACAGTGGTGCGGATGCGTTAGCCTGACTGGGACAAGGACCACAGTGGCTCTCCCAATAAACTTGCATAAGCGCATTGCCCACGCTCTGGCTGAAACTTTTGAAGAGATTACTGAGGCTGATTACTGCAACGTGATAGACCACATCAATGCGCTATTCCACATCTAGGCATGCATGCATGCAGAACCCTCCCTCCTCTCTCAAAAATTTTTCATCCTGAAAATAAAAGCCGCTTACTTGGAACCTGCTCCAATGTTTGTCCTCCAGCAAGTACCTGCTGCTGCGACTGGCTACCTTCCTCCTGGCTTAAGAAGAGCTGCATGCCTCCAGGGACTTCGGGGTGTCTCCCCCCACCCCAGTACCATCACTCTCGGTTTCCTCCTCCCTCTCCTCCTCCTCTCCCCCCCCACTCTGAAGTGTCCATCGTGGTCCTCGGATTGGTGGTAGGGTCACCCCCAAGTATCACGTCCAGCTCTTTGTAAAAACGGCAGGTCGTTGGGGCAGCCCCGGAGTGGCTGTTTCCCTCATGGGCTTTGCAATAGGCACTCCGCAGCTCCTTCACTTTAACCCTGCACTGCAGCGTGTCCCGGTCATGACCCCTTTCCAGCATGGCCCTTGATATCTGCCCATAAGTATCATAATTCCTATGGCTGGAGCGCAACTGGGACTGCACAGCTTCCTCCCCCCAAACACTGATGAGGTCCAGCAACTCACCATTGCTCCATGCTGGGGCTCGTTTGGTGCATGGAGGCATGGTCACCTGGAAAGATTCATTGATTGCACTCCACACCTGGCTGAGGAAACAGGAAGGGGATTTTTAAAATTCCCGGGGCATTTAAAGGGCGGGTCACCTGAGGTCAGGGCAATAGAGTTTGAACTGATGAGCAGAGTGGCTGAACAGACATTCTAGGATACCTTCAAATACCTCTGGAGGCCAAGAACAGCGCTTTTGGTGGCCACCCTGGTGGAGCAGTGCTGCATCACCAGCGCTGCAGTCGTTACTCCCCAGGCCGAGGTGGAGTACAGCCAGTGCTGTAGCCAGGGAGATACAGCGCTGTATGTGCCTTGCAAGTGTGGACGGTGAGTGAGTTGCAGCCCTGTAAAACCACCACCAGCGCTGCAACTCTCCAGTGTAGCCAAGCCCCCAGTGTCAGCCAATAGGTATTGGCTAACAGTGCAGAATACGGCCCCGGAGGGATGTCATTCTAAATAGCAGCAAGTGAGGAGGCTGTGTAAATTAGGCAATCAAAATTCCCAGTTTACACATGGGAAGGTTGATTAATGTGCAGGCAGACTCTTAGGTTTATGGCGATGGTAGGAACTGGTTCAAGCAAATGTGCCCAAGAAGCCTGCATCTTTCCTCTGGACCCCTTTGTGTCCATGCTCCATGCTGAAAAAGATTGGTGTCTCTGGAAATAGAGGAACAGATTTTTTTCCCCAAATAGGTTCAGTTCTGTCAGCTTGTTCATTTATTCAGCAGAGCATCCTTGAGCTTTTAATAAATACACCAATAGCAAAGGTAAGGCTTTACTGAAACACGGGGAAAATGTAATGAAGCTGCAACAATCCCCTAAAGAGAGAGATCCAATGCTAAACTATTGAGCATTCATTTATCTTGGTCTGTCAGATTGCTGTGGCTTTGCACAACACCCACACACTCGCCCTTCTCTGCAATTGGGATAAACAGCCATCAATACTACTCCAGAACACCTGGCAGTAATGAAATTTTTTCTGAAGTGTATAGGTGGCCTGTGTGGCTGCCAAGTATGTTGGGAATTTGGGAGTGCCAGTGGAATTAGATCATAAGGTCTTTGAAAACCTTTCTGTTTACAGCAGAGAGGAGCGGATAGGGAGCTGTAGACAGGAATTTGAGAGTGTTTGACAGAGGGAGGCTTACAATGGTGAGGAGGACCCGCAACACCTGTGCCAGCACTGCTTCTGTCTCCTCCACCTGCGCCTGTAGCCAGACAGAGCACCAAAGCATGGATGCTTTTACCCAGATTCTGGTGTGGGCTTGCAAAGACTGTAATTTGCAATTTCCACTTACTGATATCCAGGCTGGGGGTGGCATCCAATGTGAAAGGTGCCTACTGGTGGAATCTCTCAGGCAGCAGGTGGGAGAGCTACAGGAGGAGGTGGCCAGGCTGAGGAACATCTATGTCCATGAGCAATTCCTGGACAGTATCCATGTGGAGACAGCTGATGGTGCTATCCCAGTTGACAGGACTACTGACACTCCAGTGAAGGAGGAGATGCCTCAGGGTGTATCTGACACACCAGTGGAGGAGGAGGCTCAGGGTGGACACAGCCAGCTGGTTACTTCTAGCAGCAGGCAGTGCTCCACCGCTGCTGCGAACCCTCCTGTTGTGGTAAAAGATAACCGTTATGCTCTTCTTGATACAGGAGAGAAGAAATCACCCCCAACAGTTAAGGGGGTGAAGCCTCGTACCCCTAAGGCTGGGAGGTCTGCTGCCACCACTGATAATAAGAAACGTAGGGTAGTGGTGGTTGGAGACTCTCTGCTGAGGGGGACGGAGACACCCATCTGTCGCCCTGACCGTTCATCCCGGGAGGTATGCTGCCTGCCAGGGGCCCGTATCCGAGATGTTACAGAGGCTTTGTCGAGGATTATCCGGCCTTCTGACTACTATCCCATGCTACTCATCCATGTGGGCACAAATGATACTGCGAGGTGTGACGCTGAGCAGATCAAGAGTGACTACAGGGCTCTGGGAGTACGGGTTAAGGAGTTTGGAGCGCAGGTGGTATTCTCTTCGATTCTTCCTGTTGAAGGTAGGGGTCCGGGCAGAAACAGATGCATCGTGGAGGTGAATGCCTGGCTGCGAAGATGGTGTCGCCAGGAGGGCTTTAGCTTCCTCGACCATGGGATGCTATTTGAGGAAGGACTGCTGGGAACAGATGGCGTTCACCTTTCGAAGCGGGGAAAGGCCTTATTTGCGCACAGACTGGCTAACCTAGTAAGGAGGGCTTTAAACTAGGTTCGACGGGGACACGTGAGCAAAGCCCACAGGTAAGTGGGGAACAAGACCTGGGAGATGGGTTGGAAACAGGAGGGAGCACGGGCTATAATGGCAGAGAGGAAGGAGGGTCAGGGCAAAGCTGGGAGGCAAGATCAAACCAGTATCTTAGATGCCTTTATACAAATGCAAGAAGTATGGGTAATAAGCAGGAAGAACTGGAAATGCTAATAAATAAATACAACTATGACATTATTGGCATTACTGAAACTTGGTGGGATAATACACACGACTGGAATGTTGGTGTGGATGGGTATAGTTTGCTCAGGAAGGATAGACAGGGGAAAAAGGGAGGAGGTGTTGCCTTATATATTAAAAATGTACACACTTGGACTGAGGTGGAGATGGACATAGGAGACGGTAGGGTGGAGAGTCTCTGGATTAGGCTAAAAGGGGTAAAAAACACAGGTGATGTCGTGCTGGGAGTCTACTACAGGCCACCTAATCAGGCGGAAGAGGTGGATGAGGCTTTTTTCAAACAACTAACAAAATCATCCAAAGCCCAAGATTTGGTGGTGATGGGGGACTTCAACTATCCAGATATATGTTGGGAAAATAACACCGCGGGGCACAGACTATCCAATAAGTTCCTGGACTGCATTGCAGACAACTTTTTATTTCAGAAAGTTGAAAAAGCTACTAGGGGGGAAGCTGTTCTAGACTTGATTTTAACCAATAGGGAGGAACTTGTTGAGAATTTAAAAGTAGAAGGAAGCTTGGGTGAAAGTGATCATGAAATCATAGAATTTGCAATTCTAAGGAAAGGTAGAAGGGAGTACAGCAGAATAGAGACAATGGATTTCAGGAAGGCGGATTTTGGTAAGCTCAGAGAGCTGATAGGCAAGGTCCCATGGGAATTAAGACTGAGGGGAAAAACAACTGAGGAAAGTTGGCAGTTTTTCAAAGGGACGCTATTAAGGGCCCAAAAGCAAGTTATTCCGATGGTTAGGAAAGATAGAAAATGTGGCAAAAGACCACCTTGGCTTACCCTTGAGATCTTGCGTGACCTACAAAATAAAAAGGCGTCATATAAAAAATGGAAACTAGGTCAGATCACAAAGGATGAATATAGGCAAATAACACAGGAATGCAGAGGCAAGATTAGAAAAGCAAAGGCACAAAATGAGCTCAAACTAGCTATGGGAATAAAGGGAAACAAGAAGACTTTTTATCAATACATTAGAAGCAAGAGGAAGACTAAGGACAGGGTAGGCCCACTGCTCAGTGAGGAGGGGGTAACAGTAACGGGAGACTTGGAAATGGCAGAGATGCTTAATGACTTCTTTGTTTCGGTCTTCACTGAGAAGTCTGAAGGAATGTCTAGTATAGTGAATGCTTACGGGAAGAGGGTAGGTTTAGAAGAGAAAATAAGGAAAGAGCAAGTAAAAAATCACTTAGAAAAGTTAGATGCCTGCAAGTCACCAGGGCCTGATGGAATGCATCCTAGAATACTCAAGGAGTTAATGGAAGAGGTATCTGAGCCTCTAGCTATTATCTTTGGGAAATCATGGGAGATGGGGGAGATTCCAGAAGACTGGAAGGGGGCAAATATAGTTCCCATCTATAAAAAGGGAAATAAAAACAACCCAGGAAACTACAGACCAGTTAGTTTAACTTCTGTGCCAGGGAAGATAATGGAGCAGGTAATCAAAGAAATCATCTGCAAACACTTGGAAGGTGGTAAGGTGATAGGGAATAGCCAGCATGGATTTGTAAAGAACAAATCGTGTCAAACTAATCTGATAACGTTCTTTGATAGGATAACGAGCCTTGTGGATAAGGGAGAAGCGGTGGATGTGATATACCTAGACTTTAGTAAGGCATTTGATATAGTTTCGCATGATATTCTTATAGATAAGCTAGGAAAGTACAATTTAGATGGGGCTACTATAAGGTGGGTGCATAACTGGCTGGATAACCGTACTCAGAGAGTAGTTGTTAATGGCTCCCAATCCTGCTGGAAAGGTATAACAAGTGGGGTTCCGCAGGGGTCTGTTTTGGGACCGGTTCTGTTCAATATCTTCATCAACGATTTAGATGTTGGCATAGAAAGTACGCTTATTAAGTTTGCGGACGATACCAAACTGGGAGGGATTGCAACTGCTCTGGAGGACAGGGTCAAAATTCAAAATGATCTGGACAAATTGGAGAAATGGTCTGAGGTAAACAGGATGAAGTTCAATAAAGATAAATGCAAAGTGCTCCACTTAGGAAGGAACAATCAGTTTCACACATACAGAATGGGAAGAGACTGTCTAGGAAGGAGTATGGCAGAAAGAGATCTAGGGGTCATAGTGGACCACAAGCTTAATATGAGTGAACAGTGTGATACTGTTGCAAAAAAAGCAAACATGATTCTGGGATGCATTAACAGGTGTGTTGTAAACAAGACACGAGAAGTCATTCTTCTGCTTTACTCTGCACTGGTTAGGCCTCAACTGGAGTATTGTGTCCAGTTCTGGGCACCGCATTTCAAGAAAGATGTGGAGAAATTGGAGAGGGTCCAGAGAAGAGCAACAAGAATGATTAAAGGTCTTGAGAACATGACCTATGAAGGAAGGCTGAAGGAATTGGGTTTGTTTAGTTTGGAAAAGAGAAGACTGAGAGGGGACATGATAGCAGTTTTCAGGTATCTAAAAGGGTGTCATCAGGAGGAGGGAGAAAACTTGTTCACCTTAGCCTCCAATGACAGAACAAGAAGCAATGGGCTTAAACTGCAGCAAGAGAGATTTAGGTTGGACATTAGGAAAAAGTTCCTAACTGTCAGGGTAGTTAAACACTGGAATAGATTGCCTAGGGAAGTTGTGGAATCTCCATCGCTGGAGATATTTAAGAGTAGGTTAGATAAATGTCTATCAGGGATGGTCTAAACAGTATTTGGTCCTGCCATGAGGGCAGGGGACTGGACTCGATGACCTCTCGAGGTCCCTTCCAGTCCTAGAGTCTATGAGACACAAACCATCTTTGTTCTGGGCTTGAACCACGGTAAGCACAATGTGGGTCTGGCCCAAGACTGGGGCTCCTATGCACATCACAATACAGATTAACAAGTTTTCTTTTAATTATGTCTGGGGGTGGGGGATAAGGTGTGGGTGAAGAAGGTGGTACCTAAATCCTGGCCCAGGCCATGTGGATGAAAGGCTGACTCTGCTTAGGTGCATCTACACAAGGAGCAGCTTGTACAAAGCAAGAGATGGAAGAGACACTACAATTTAGTCACTTTCCTGATTTTAAAAGAAAGCAACTCCCGACAAATTCAGGGTCCCAGACTTAGTACTGGACTGGGCACTGTGTATTTCTGTTGTGGGGGATGTTGTCTGTAAAGACGACAGCAGGAGCCTTTCTTAAGGCTACTTCAGTTACTTTTTGAGACCTGTCAGTTATCCAGTTTTTAATAATAATTTGCCATGTTAATACTATATTCTAGTGTCTTATCAAAATGTCATGTGTTGCCAAGTCCATCTATTATGTCAGTGTTATTACCTATTTCAGCCCAACTAGTAATCTCATTAAAAAAGATATCAAGTTAGTTTGACAGGATCTATTTTCCATTAAACCCCTTGTGACAGGACCCCTGGGGTGCAGTCTGGGCCTGTGGGACCACTGTGCTCCCTTAACTCTCCAGCCTGGGCTTTCTCTCTCAGTGCTTTGCTAGTGGCAAGCAGCAAACCCCTCAAGATGCTGTTAGCACTCTGCACAACTGCATGTGGAGCCCCACACCCAGATAGATTGCATGAATGCTGCCAGAGCCACTCAAATATAGTACAGAGAAAGGCACCAGAGCCAAATCCCCCCGCAGTTCCCAGAACGGTACCTCAGGAATATACCATCTTGCACTGCTTGCCCTGAGCAGTGCAACTTTATTAATTAGTTCACCACTTCATCAATGAAAAGAGGATATATGCCAGCCTTTGCAAACCTGATCAGATTTACCAAACATTTCAGGCAAACTCACTGGTAAAGATAAACAGTAAAACAAGTTTATGTACTAAACAAGTTTATTGACTTCAAGTTTATTGACTACAAAAGATAGATTATAAGTGATAGGCAAAAAAATCAGTTAGTTACCAAAGGAAAATGTAAGCATGCAGCCTAAACTCTCAACCCTATTAGACTGGGTGATATCTAGATTAAGCAGTTTCTCACCCCACTGGATATTGCGGTCCTTAATCTACAGGTTTGTCCCTTAAACTTGGGCCAGTCTCCTCTGTTGGAGTCTTCAGTCCTCTGAGTGTCCTTGTTGTTTGCAGCATAGTGGGGACAGGGGAAAGGCCTAGCATGTGGCCACTGTGTTCTGTTTTATACCCTGAGTCCTTGTGCTTGAAGAACACAAGTCCAGGCATGTTTTGTGAGCATCGCCTAGTCACAAAGTGAAGCAATACCCTAGTGTGTCTCCTGTTAGTGAATCATTGAATTGTAACTCCTCTGCTGGACAATGGCTGATGATGTCTGGTTAGCACCCACCTGGTGCTAGTTACGTCCCTTGTCATTGTCTCTGGAGAGCTAGTATCTGGACGCTTCTGTAGGCCACAGGATTATTTTGCTAGCTATTATCTGACTAATTCAGCCAGCAGTATTAATTAATGTGTCTCTTTCTAATATTAATCCATTTTATTCTTATATTTTTTCACTATTAATTCCTTGGAATTTAGGATGTGTTGAGACGTGTTTCCTAATAAGTTTTGCTGAAATGCAAGAAGCCTACCAGCTTGTAAGATCTGCTATATAGCAAAAAGTACAATCAGTTATAAATATGTTAGCATAAAAGCTGGCAACCTTTGGCACCGTTAAGAATGGTCCTTGAACTTCAGGGAACCAAAGGGAGGAACTATCCACATCACAGGTTTATACAGCTCTTACAACCGGTTGGTAACTGCAGGGTATGCCACAACTTGAGGTCATCAAGAGAGCCTTGGTTGACAGTTTTGGAGTGAGATACTTTCAAAATATATTAATAAGAATTAAGTGTCATAATCCACTAACCTATAGGAGAAGGGTACCCATAAATTTCTTAGGGTACAGAAACAAGATTTGGGTATAGTAGGTTGGGCCTGAATTACATAGATCAGGATCCTATAAAATACACTGTAAGGACTGGTTGGTTAGTTAGTCTTTTAGGATAGTTTTAGCGATAAGCTCTCACTCTAAATTCTAAGTTCTGGTTCTAAGTTCTATACTCTTCTAACTCTTGATACTTCGGCTTCTTGGAGTACTTTACTCTTGAGACTATCTATCTAATCCATCTTCCTAATCATCACGCTATTAGCTCAATTTATTCAGTATAGTAGAACTACTCAACATTCCTAATCATTGGGTAAGCCAGCACCATCACGTAATCAGGCATGCCGGGAGTGAGGCTGGTCCTTCACCTCTTATTACCAGGCTACTAAGGAAGGCTGTGAGTATAGTAGGTTCAGGTACTTATAATAGAAATGTTACCGGCAGGAGTTTTGGAATTATTTTACTGTTTTGAAATTATAAGTTTAATTGCATTCCTTGTTTTATGTTAATGGCAATAAAGATTTTATCAATTTGGTATTGTCATCAGTGTATGCATTCTTGCCAAGTACCCCAAGAATCCTCTCCCAATATAGAACTCTCTGAGTTCTTAAACTCTGTAGTATGAATTGGATAAGAACCTATAAATCTTCTGGTTGGATTTGATCAGCGATGAGCCATAAAAATTCACCCATCAAATTCTGGTCAGTACCTCCCAAACCCACAGCATATTTTAGTGACAACCATACAACACATTCTCACAACTTCATATGCATTAATGATATACATATTTTGGTAGAAAAATGACTTTCAGCAGATCACCTTTCCCCTGATACCTCACACGGCCTGCTTTATATGCTGTATCACAATTATACATAAATGAGAAATATGGGGGTTACAGGATGCTCCCCTCCCCCAAGGTATAGAATGTCACACTCATATTGATTTGCATTAATTACATTGCTGTCCTTTAATTCTTTATTAATAGAGCTCTGTATTGGCCATTCCATTATCTTACCTGATATCTATGACAGGCCGACAGTCCTATAATTACCTGGGTCATCACATTTGCCAGTTTTAAAAAAACTGGCATAACATTAGCTTTCTTCCAGTCTTCCGCACTTCTCTGGTGTTCCAAGACTTATTGAAAATCAACATCAATGGTCCAGCAAGCTCCTCAGCCCGCTTTTTAAAAACAATTGTATGCAAGTTATCTGGACCTGCTGATTTAAGTATTTGACATTAGTAGCTTCTGTATATCATCCTCCAGAGATACAAGTGGAATAAAGATTTATCATCATATGATGAGACTATATCATCTGCTTTCCTCAAATACAGAAAAAATATTTATTGAACACTTCTACCTTTTCTGCATTATTAATAATTCTGTCATTTCCCTCTAGTGATGGATTGTCACGATGCCTTTTGTTCCCTATATATTTTAATAATTCCATCTTATTCTTAACTTTGCTTGCCACAGACTTCTCCTTGTGTCCCTTTGCTTCTCTTGTCATTTTTCTACAATTCTTAACTTCTGATATTCATTACTATCAACTTTCCCTTTCTTCCATTTATTTTTATTCTATGTACAGTAAAAGCTTTATCTGACATATTGGGGTAATGGGGAGAGCTGGTAAGTCAAAACTTCTGGTTAACTAAGAGGGAGAGAGTTCAGGTGTGGGAGAGGGGTCGGGGCAGGGGGCTGGGGCGCTGCATGCTGCCACTGCCTGCAGGCATTGGCCCTGCAGCCTCCATTGCCTGCAGTTGTCCACCAGCGGAGCCAGCACTTGGCGTGGGACGAGGCAGCACGCAGCACTGCCAGTGAGGGAGAATCCACCACACTCCTTGGTAAATTGCCTCAGTGGTTAATTACTTTCACTGTTTTATTAAGTATATCTCTATTTCTGGTCTTAATTTGTCTAACTTCAACTTCAAGCCATAACTCAAGCTTGTTACACCTTTCTCTGTTAAACTGAAGTGTCAATCATTAAATATTTGTTCCCTAAGTAGGGACTTATTGACTTATCACCCACCTTACCTTTTTGTTAGACTCAAAGAGCTGTCTATTTCACGTATCAGTATAAGGCACATTTTCTAATTTTTTTAAACATTCTTGTGGTTCTTCACTGAACTCCCTCCAATTCAGCAACATCTTTCTTGAATTGTGGACACCAGAACTAGACACAGTATTCCAGCAGCGTTTGCACCAGTGCCAAATACAGAAGTAAACACCTCTCTATTCCTACTCAAGGTTCCCCTATTAGTCACAAACAGACACACTCAATGGGGAGAATTGGAGGGAGTAGCTGCAAACTCTGTGCTTGGAGGTAGCAGGACTTGGTAAGTGGTATGTTTGGTTCACCTGTTGGTTACTTGATTGATAGTTTGTTCTCTGAGCACAGGCTGCATAGCTGGGCCATGGGCCCCTAAGTAAGCAGGGTCCCTTGCTGAAAGCTACTAAACTTTAGCCCATGGAGGTCTCTGGAGGCATTCTACATGGCTGGAAATAAAGATGGGCAGACTGAGGCCACTGGCGAGAAGAGAACTGGGATAAATTCCATGCAGATAAAAGTTTTGAACTGATGTCAGCTTCTCTATGTGGAATCTTTGGAATATACCTTTCAAGATCCAGCAGATCCCAGGGAACAGAGATGTATGGGACACCTGTAGATGGCAGCTTGGCTCAACCTGTACGAAAATCAAGCTTGCCTGCAAGGAGTTCTCCAGTTGTCCAAGGAGAACCCTGTTGAAGAGTCAGTACTCAAAAGAATTGAAAGAAGGTCTGCCTGTCCCTTGCAGAACGACAGGCTGGCTTACTGCCTTCCTGGAGCCAAGAAATGAGGCATCACTCTAAGACTGGACAGGCTTCTGAAGTTGACAGGCAGCAATCTGTAGGTGATGGTTCATATTGGCACTAATGACACTGACCTCCTGTGTATGTGCATCAGGAAATTAATAATGTACTCACTTCTGAAGAGAGATGAAATCCTTAAGTCTTGATTTTGTTAGACCTGCCAGCTACTCTCATCTCAAATGTACTATGAGAGAGAGAGAGAGACTCTCTTCCATACACTTTGAAAAGCAATATGACATGGGAAACCTAAAATATCATTTATAACATGACTTTGAGAATCTGTCTGTGAATATTATGAAGTTACAGCAATCTTCATAGCATCATAAAATATCTCTGGGTCTTTATCCACTTTAGCTTACAAGCTTGAAAGCAAGTTCTCCTTGGACCAGGGACAACGAGTTCTTAAATATTGACCAGTTAAGAGTTATCACAAAGACTAACTGTATCCTAGGAGGAAACCAGTTTACCCTACCTTTCTGAGCGGCAGGGGAGTGGAGAGTGGAAAGTTACCAAGCAGAACAAAAGCTAAAGTGTCCGTAGGGGAATATTGAAGTAGACTCAAAGCCTCCCAGGGAAGCTTGGGCAGGAGGAAGGTAAGGCATAGACCAACATCAGAGAAGGCAAGCTAAGGAAGAAAGCTCCATGTTTCAGACCTGCAGAAGATGGACTTGGACAACCCCAGAAGATCTGACCCCAGCCCAAAGAAGGCTCTGAAGTGGTGAGGAAAGTCAGAGGGAAATATATGTAAGATCCTCTTTTGTATGGATCTGTGTAGTTATTGTGCAGTTAAATAGCAATGGGTTAGACTTGGGCAAAGTGTCTGTCAATATTATATGCTTCACAACCACCATGTGCCTCCTGAGCATTAAACTGTAATCCAGAAGGTTCACATCTTCGGTGGGATTCTGGGAAAGGGTGTGATTAAACTACTGAAAAACTGTCCTAAGTGAGGAAACACATCTCCAGTTCTGGACTAAAAGAACCCAGCCCATCCTGAAATCTTTGCTTCCTTCCCATAAATAAACAAATACTTGGATAACACTGAGCTCCTGCCTTTAACCATTCTAGCTGGCCACTGGAAAAAAAAGCACTCCTGCTGGTAACATCTAGACCTCATGGGACAAAGACCCATTCTTTAATGGTTTTTACAGTTTGTGAAGGGAGAAGCCTCCTTCTCTTACTAGAAAAGACTACAGTTATAACACCACCTTGAAATGAACTGCAATATAATCCTTTCTCTGCTGCCATAGGTCCATGGGGTCTCCCTCTTTGTCTACTACCTTGTATGGGTGGATCACTTTATCAGTGCCAAGATAATTTTAAGCTAAACAGAAATGGTGCCTGAATTACAGAAAGCCCCTGTGTGGCTCAGTCATTAGTCACGTAACTCCATGCCTGTTTATGGCTGAATAACCACATGCACATCCAGCACTTAAGGACCGAGAATTGCTGTAGTCAGCAATGCTCTACACTCTGAGCAACCATCTCTCAGGTACACCTGGAAACGTTTTTTGTAACAAAATTAAAGGATGAACCACTGAAATGAACCCCCCCACTGCAAGTTAAATGGAATGAAATTTGGAAACATCTGTTCAGTTCAGTAGCTTGAGAGCTCATGGGAAGGAGGGTATGTGCTGTGCAGACCAAAACGATGATGGGATACTGCAGAACAGAAAAAATGATTGACCTATTAAAGTTCAAAATGTAAAGAAATTTAAAAAGATTAAACACTTCTTAGAACAAATAGCAATCTCTCTCAAATGGGCTCTCTGCTCTGCATGCAAGTCAAGAAGTGTATACAATAGGTTTCCAATGGTGTTTGTTAGTTTAGCAAAACATTGGAAAAACTCTCTGAAAAAGCAAAGAGCACTTTGGCCTTGGACCCAAAACTTATTTAAATCTCTTCCCAAGGGTTAGAGCTTAATTAAACATGAAGAACATAGCAGCTGGATGCTGTGCAACAAATATTTGCTGATACCAGAAGTCAAGCGGGTACCAAAAGAGGTTGAGTTTTCCTTAATATAGTGTTTGCTTAAGGAAAATGCTATGCTAGCTCAGTGAGGGAAGAAGGGTTTGAATAAGACAGATCAGTGGGACACAACAAAAGAGGTGCAAAAATGGTTTTGAGAAAGTGACCTCAACAAGACATAGAAAACTAAAATCTTTCAAGTAACCACATACTAATATGTGTATATGAAGAGGAAAAAATTGGCAGAGTATGAAATTTGTCCCCAAAACCTGTCTGTCACCACCAGCGGCTAAAAGCTTGAATTGTTAGTTCTTTGAACTTTTGGCATTTACCTCATTTCTCAGGACCACCTTCCTCTCCCCTCCCCACCCCACTTTCCTTTCATAGGGTGCATTTGTTAACCATTTGAGATGCATCCCTTAGCAGATTCCCCACACACACACTCCCAAAAACAAAGTGTGGATATGGGAAGAGAAAATGTTAACAAACCTTTTGAAAGACCATGAATGTAAGACCGATGGTGCTAGATTTGAATCAGTGGAGGGATCAGATTGACACCTGTAGTTTTAACCTTGTGGATAAAGCTTGCCTCTTTTGTGTGGAGATAACTTACTGTCTTGCCACTTCTCATTTCCGAGTTGACAAGGTTTCCTTCCACTCTAATAGCTGTTTAGAAAAGGATCTGCCTGCACCTATAGCTGTGGAAGTAGTCCTGTTATCCACGCTTGACTTCTGAAGGGACCTCTCTCTTCTCTTGGCATCTCAATGCAGCAGTCTCTACTTCTTGATCCTTACCTGTGACTACGCAGCACTTATGCTCACTGGCATGACTTTCCATTGCCTGTTCTATGTCTGCCTTTTGGCACTAAGGCAAGAGGCGTACTCTTCCATAAATGTATTGATAGAATTTATGTATACAATGAACCCTGGGTCGAGCATGTCCCATTTTTCCTTCAGCAGTGCCCATCTGCTGCCTCTCATTGTCAGACCCCAATGATGTTATATTGCCTGTTGCTTGGAAAAGTCTGGCTTCTGAAGAGTCCAGTTTTGGGCAATTAGGTAATTAGCATATGACAGTGCTGTAGTCTCCCTGTAGATGTGGGGAACAGTCTTTCTTCTAGAATACTTTGGCTCTTATAGCATTTTTAATTGGTTATATCCCAAAGTGCTTAATAAAGGAGATCAGTATTATTATCCCAACTTTACAGAGGGGGAAACAGAGGCGACGTGATTTGTCCACCATCACCCAAAAGGCCAAAGGCAGAGCTGGGGCAACTCCCTGTCCATTCTGCTCCAGAATGAACTCATCTTCCTGCCATCTCCAGCAGTGTGACTTTGTGTATCTCTACTACCTTTCCATATTTGTTTCAGAATAACCTTGACATCTTGGGTGCCATCTCCTGGGAGATTGCTAACCTTGACAATGGCCTTAGCAACTGTCCAAGCCACTGAATGCTACCAGAGCATGCCAGAAATCCTGCTTCCCCTTAAAGCAGTTTTCAGATTCTGTGGTTAGCAAAGGACATGTATGCATCTGTTCAAAGCCATGGCTCGGTCATAATGTGGGTCCATAGCAAACCATGGCACAACTTTCTCTATATATTGATTATTCTGATGATGTGCATCACTCCTGTGTACTGACTGAGGGCTTTTATGGACAGTGACAGATACGGGGCTTTCTTTAGGTATTACTTTGCTTTGATCTGTCCTGCTTTTACCATTGTGACCAAGATCCACTGAGTTCTCATATTCAGCTATGGAAGATGTGTGGATGCTACAAGTTCCTTCCCATCAGTGGGTACCAAGTACAAATGGCAAAGCTATTGAACCCAGAGCTACATGTAAAACAGGAAGGAAGCACCTCATTGCTAGTATCAGAGGGGTAGCTGTGTTAGTCTGGATCTGTAAAAGCAGCAAAGAATCCTGTGGCACCTTATAGACTAACAGACGTTTTGGAGCATGAGCTTTCGTGGGTGAATACCCACTTCGTCAGATGCATGTAATGGAAATATCCAGGGGCAGGTATATATGTGCTAGCAAGCAAGCTAGAGATAACGAGGTCAGTTCAATCAGGGAGGATGAGGCCCTGTTCTAGCAGTTGAGGTGTGAAAACCAAGAGAGGAGAAACTGGTTCTGTAGTTGGCAAGCCATTCACAGTCTTTGTTCAATCCTGAGCTGATGGTGTCAAATTTGCAGATGAACTGAAGCTCAGCAGTTTCTCTTTGAAGTCTGGTCCTGAAGTTTTTTTGCTGCAGGATGGCCACCTTAAGGTCTGCTATTGTGTGCCCAGGGAGGTTGAAGTGCTCTCCTACAGGTTTTTGTATATTGCCATTCCTAATGTCTGATTTGTGTCCATTTATCCTTTTCCGTAGAGACTGTCCAGTTTGGCCGATGTACATAGCAGAGGGGCATTGCTGGCATATGATGGCGTATATTACATTGGTGGATGTGCAGGTGAATGAACCAGTGATGGTGTGGCTGATCTGGTTAGGTCCTGTGATGGTGTCGCTGGTGTAGATATGTGGGCAGAGTTGGCATCGAAGTTTGTTGCATGGATTGGTTCCTGAGCTAGAGTTATTATGGGGTCATTGCTAGGGTGCAAGTCATACGTGGCTGGGCCAGCAGAGCTGATCACCAATCATGTCCTTGAAAAACAGGATGCAAGCCTCATGGAGAAGACAATATGTGCATGCGCAAAGATGCACATGGTGTGTTCTCACAGCTGTTTTATTACAAGATCAGGAGCTGTGCAGCGTAGCTGCTGCCTGTACACAAAACAAACCTCCAGAGCAGTGGTTCCCAAACTGGGGTTCATGAACCCCTGGGGTTTCACGAAATGTTACAGGGGGTTTGTGAGGTGGGAAAAATCCCTAATGGCGGATAGATCTGTTCCTAGGAACCCTGGGCAGCATGGGACCAGCAGCCCAGAGCCCCTGGACTCCCAAGAGCTAAGCAGATCAAAGCCAGCACCTCTATCAAACTTCAAGGCTCTTTATAAGAAACGGAAAGGGAGGTGGATATTTTTTGCTGTTTTTAAAATTAAATAGGCAGCTAGTCTAATGTGCTTTGTTTGCCTGGATTTCTCAAGGCCTGAATGCTTGTGTAGGAGGAACTCCTTGAGTTGGCTTCTTAAATATCTTCATGCTGTTTCACATCTGATACTCCTTGATGAAACATAGGAGCCTTGTCTTATAACAGGCTTATTCAAAGTGATACAAGCTACGAAGGCAAGATCTTGGAAGAATGTTGCTGTTTTCATAATGTAATAAAAATACTGTAATGATAAATAATAAATAGTGTGTAATAAGCATGTCATAAAAACAAATGTTATATTTCCAAGCTCACTGCTTTTATAATTTATACTCGGGTAAAGGAGAAAATCCCAGGAAATATTCACTTTTAGGAGGAGATTTGCGAGGCTTGACATTTTAGTGAAGGGAGTACACAGATTGTTAAAGTTTGGGAATCACTGCTCCGCAGGGTAATCCTTTACCAGGACACTTTGAGATGGAGGTGGGTGAAAGTACCTTGTCCAATATGGCTCTTGAGCCTGCTACTTCCAATGCACACCCCACGACAACAGCTTTGGGAACACATTGTAACCCACCACTTATCCCGAAACATAGCCTTTCACAAAACTGTGCCACACCACATCAGCATCCTCAGGGGAGGGGTTGAAGCCATCAGTGTTGAGAGAAATGATTGTTTATTTGGGGTATTGTGAGTCTAAGGTCACTTTCCTATTAGTGTGAATCACTCACTATCCCGCTCTATGTTCCTGGGTCTGGTTAGCTGACCTTTTCATTGGTGGTGGGGGCTTTTATGTCCTGAAATAAAATATAAAACCAGGTGGAGATAATTCCTTAGAAATATTCTCTGGTAACACTCTTCGGCAAGCAAAGGCATGGCTAACACCTTTTCACACTTGCTTAATATTGTAGGGGTGTGGTTGCACCAGTATAGTTATCATTGTCACACCTGCTGTTTAAAGTTCGAGCTTTCTAAGTCCTCTAAAATGGACCTGCTTCGCTGGGTCCCTTTGAAATGTAATGTTCCTGAGGTGGGTGCAGAGGATACTGTAGTGATCCAAATTTGGAATCATTTGAGATAGGGAGGTGCAAAGACATAAGCCCTGAAAAATGACCACTTTTCAAAAACTTTGGATGACTTTTTTTTATTGCAGAGTGCTGGAGATCAAATTATTGATGTGAGGTGGGTCAAAAGGGTCTCAATCTGAGTTATACCCAAGAGTGCGTGGCACACACCAAGTCTTTAGGGGATGGTGTGTAAAACACATTCAGTATGTCGCTTGCATACAAGTGCAATCTGGGAGGATTATACCGTCAAAAAAAAACCATGACCAGCCACTTATGCTTATCTGGGAAGTTCTAGGGACTGTGCCAATAGCATTGCCCCACTGAACATACCAGCTCCAATATTTCTAGAATGAGCATTTGTATACTTGTGCAGTAGAGTTGTTAATTCATGTTGCTTGCTACTACTTTTGTCTGTTACAATGTAATTTTTTTATTTTGTGGGGAGGTTTACTGTCAGTACAACAGAATACTCAGGAAGTGTACTAACCAATATTTGTTATATCCAGTGGGAAGGAGCTGGAGATAGAAGACTGGGGAGGATGGAGACAGGGAGAAGAGTTGTGGTTGCAGAAGGGTCAAGAAATGGGGATGGGTAGTAGGCAAACCTTGGATTTGGTTGTTAAGGAAAAATCTCTTTTACTAGCCCCTGGGGGAGACATAGGGGAAAATGGCCACTTCCTGATCTCTGGGCAGACTAATGTGGTGTTTCCAAAGAGACACAGCATGGAGATCTGGAAGCGATGGTGCAAGTACCTTGACTGCTGAGGGAGAAGAAATGTGAGTGCTGTCAGGGTTGCGATTTTGAGCTGTTCTTGGATCATGAGGTTGCAGGATAGCAAGGAGTACCTCACTACATAGGGATTGATGACTACAGGCTGACTTGTGGGGAGAAAAGTGACATGCCATCTGTGTATGGTAAGGCTGCGTTGTTCAAGTGGCACTCCGTGGGATGATTCTGTCTGTCCCCCAGGGATGTGCTTAGAATGATGGCATAGGGGTTGT
This sequence comes from Gopherus evgoodei, assembly GCF_007399415.2. Taxonomy (NCBI): domain Eukaryota; kingdom Metazoa; phylum Chordata; order Testudines; family Testudinidae; genus Gopherus; species Gopherus evgoodei. Next base: position 16,223,015 of record NC_044332.1, read on the forward strand.
GCAGGTGAGGACATGATGCATAGCGCATCCTTGCCTGCATGGTACAGCTAAGATTATGCTGCTTGGAGGATACCATTTTGGACCCCCTGTCATAAACAGATAGTTAAGGGGTAATGCCTCTTTTACCTGTAAAGGGTTAAGAAGTTCACCTAGCCTAGCTGACTCCTGACCAGAGGAACCAATGGGGGAACAAGATGTTTCAAAATGAAGAAGGGAAGTTTTCCTTTGTTTAGTCAGTTTCAGTTTCAGCTGGAGTGAAAAAGATCAAGGAACCAGCCTCTTATCAGAGTAGTAAGTTTTAGAAAGGGATAAATAGGTTTATGTTTGTTTTCTTTGTAACTTGTCTTGGTACCATTAAGGGAATTATCAAATTTAGGTATTCTTGTGTGTATTAAAGTTTTTGCCCAGGGGAGCATCCTCTGTGTTTTGAATCTGTGGTCTGTGAGAGTAGCTGGTATACTAATCTCTCCCAAAGGGTTTTCTTTTACCTTTCTTTTCTTTAATTAAAAGCCTTTTTTCTTAATACCTGATTGATTTTTCCTTGTTTTTTAGATCCAAGGAGGTTGGATCTGGATCCAGTAGGAGTTGTTGGGAGAAAGGAAGGGGGGTGGTTAATTTCTCCTTGTTTTTAAGATCCAAGGGGTTTGGATCTATGTTCACCAGGGAATTGGGGAAGTTTCTCAAGGCTACCCAAGGAAGGGAGTGCTTGTAAATGGTGGCAGCGATAGCAGATCTAAGCTGGTAGTTAATCTTAGAAGTGTCCCTGCAGGTCCCCACATCTGTACCCTAAAGTTCAGAGTAGGGAAGGAACCTTGACACCTCCTAAGGCATGAAAGTGAGTTAGCGCAACTGCCTGCATTGGCATCATGTTTTGCCCACTCAGCAGCGTCTGGCCAGTGACTTCAGAGGCTGTGATCTACTGGAGGTTGAGGTGATTCACTTGGGTGGAAATAATCTGGTCCTTTTATTCCTGGCGCACATCTCATGCGACGTAGGAAAGCGGATGTGGAACACATCAGACGTTTGTGCCCAGGCACTGTGATTGTTCCTTCTGATTTGGCTGAACATCTGAATAATCACTACAGTGATTATATGAAAGCTATTAAGTGGCAAAAGAACATTAATAGAGAAATTATAGGGTTCATGGTTGGCCAGAAAATGTGTACTGTGTGGCAAAGAAACATAAGCTGTGCACCTTATGAAGGTGGAATAGATCTATTGGATGGGGCCAAAGGATCTTTCTGTCCAACAGTATTTTGGAACAGAACCTCTGTCTTTGATTTCTCTGGCAGGTCCTGCCAAACTCCACTGTCTAACCAGGAGCACCATTCCACTGTAACATAATTGTCTTTCACTGCATGTGAGTTGGGTTGCATGCGGAAAGGAAAGGCAATAGAAATATTTGTATATCAGGGATTGAAGACTTTAGGGTGATATTTCCTGCTTGAATATTGATGGAATCCTATGGGTGAGAGTAACTAGGTTGGAAAAGGAAGTGAAAAGCTTGTACATTTCAGCAGCTCTGGCCTTGGCAGAATAAAGGTGTGTGTGTTAGTGGGGGTGTATTGGGATATTGCTGAAAAATGGCAGAGTTAAGGTTGGATGGGGAACCTTCACTATGTATTCCTGGTTTACAGAAGTTTTGAATTTTGCTCAACTCCACATTCTGCAAGGAGATGACAGACCACCAAGGATCCGTAAGTCTGCACTAACATTTTGCCACTGAGCTTACATTAGTGTGGTGCCCAGAGGCCTATTGTGCTTGGGACTTCTGCTGTAATTAACCACACGGTGGCAGAAATGACATTAGCCATAGTGTCACTGGCATTTTTTCTCAGAGCTGTAGCTGTTGAGTGTATGTGTTGCTTTATAAGGGCTAGGTTGTCATAGCCCTTACTCAGATCTGCAGGAGAGTATGGCCTATTTGCCACTTCAACTCAGCTCTGCTCGGATTGTCACTCTGCCCATAGGGAGGAGAGCAGAGGCCAACAGAGCATACAGCAAGACTCGGGAGTTCTCCCAGGCTTTCCCAGGGATGGGAAATGGGGCTGATGTGTACTGAGCCATTTTGGGAATGCTTCTGCGTCTGCAATTTTGAAATGTTGTCTTGTTAATCAGCATATGTGAAAAAACTAAGGTAGCCACACCATGGACACCTGACAGCACCGGTGGCTCTGTGATGGGGTAACACGGGTTTAACAAGCCAATGGGGGCTTAGGTGAGAGGTGTCAGGATTGGAGGGAGGAGCTTAAAAGGGAAGAACCAGGTTCAGCTGATGGCAGATCAGATTGCAGAGCAGAACTTCAGTCCTGAGCTCCTGGAGAGAAGGCTGGCTGAAGGCAGGAGCACCCCAGAAGACCGGTGCCTAACAGCCCCACCCTAAAGGGAGGCCCTGATGCTGACTTACCTAGAGTGAACCATTCCTCTTTCTACTTGTGAACTCAGTTTCACGCCACAGCCTGCCAAGGACCTCAAAGGAAGAGAGTCTGGCCCCTACTTTGAGACGATTCCACTGTGTTATTCCCCTCTCTGATCCCCCAGGAAGAGGCGGACAGTCTGGGGTCCAGCTTGAGAGCTGAGTTTCTTGGGTCTGGAACTGGAGGAGGAAAACCACCCCGACATTGTAGAGCAGGTGCTGGGGCCCTGACGGGAGCCAAGAGGAAGGAAATCTGGTGACAACTTCTAAACAGCCCACTGTACACTCAGGGACAGACCCTCTTACCAGGGCCAGTGCTTTTCTTTTGCTGCTGCTTATATGGTGGTAGATATCCCTGCTGTGCATCAGACAGTCACAGGATCCAGTGCCAGCCCTATGTGCTAATAGAACAGGCTCAGCGGGATCCTGTTACGTTGCTATGGAAGTAAACTTTGTTTTTTATAAGGCAACAGCCCCAAATTTCTGGCTTTTTGTCCAAAGCCAAATGGAACTCTAGTCTCAAGTTTTGAGCATTGGTAGGGATTGAAAGAGAACCAAGTTCATGTAAACTTATAAGCCTTAAAGCAATCAGAGCCATCCAGATGTCAATGCGCCATTGAGGCTGGCAAAATGCTTGCTTGGAAGCTTTTAAACAGAGCTTTTAAAAACAAGAAACACTAGAATCAAGAGTGTAAAGGGAGATAATAAGCTACTTTCAAAATAAATGTGCCTCCCTGCTGGGGCTTTTATAACCAAAAATAGTGTATTACACGCAGCGATTTGCAGCGTAGTTGAGTAGGGTACATTGCCAAAAAATAGAACCAGAGAAATCATGGTTTGAAGAAATGTCTGAGCCCATGAGGACGCCTGCCCAAGTGTTAAAACCTGTGCAACTAACTTGGCTCATAAGAGTTCTGAGAGCTGCTGGCTGAGAACCTGGCTCCATAATGGAATAGTATAACTTTTCAGATGGCACATTTCCTGTTATAATTTGACCTAGGGTGATATCCCTGCTTCCTGGATTGTCACAGCCCAGTTCGGCATTTGCCACAACATGGCTTTACAATGCACGTATCAATTTAAAAGAACTTTTCCCCTGTTGCACCAGACCAGCTGCACCTTTTAGTGGTTTCTTCTGCACATCCCTCTAGCTGCTTCTGTCATCCTTTGTGTTTTTCTCCCACTGCCAACCTGCATGGCATTTGAAGGAAATTTCCTTTAATTAAAGGTACAGACACTTTGACACAGATTTAATGCACTGCTTTATCCAGAGAACACATTAAAAACTAGCTACTGGGTTTTGGTAGTGGGGATATGACACTTTTAAAAAAGGGCAGATGCTTAGTAAAACTTAAAATCTCCAAGGGAACAGCCTTGTATCTAGAACTGTACTTTGGAGTGGGAATGGAAGGAAGGAAGAAGCTACTGTGGTGTCATGATGTCACTGGAGGATTTCTCAATCCTGGGTTAATCCTTTACTGGCCTTTTAAGCCAGATTCCAGGCTACCTTGTACTGCAAGAGCAGCATAAACAGTTTTCATGGGTTCAAGATCTAATTTGCCATGGTTCTTAATCGCATCACAAAATGGCTTCCAGACATCCATTTTCCATGTAAGCTCTCATCACCTATGGGATGTAGCCCAGAGAAGATCATCTCTCTTTGATGTAAAGAGTACATACATTGTGAATGAGCATGAGTGGCTTGCTTCCAGCTCCAGAAAATGAACTATTCACCCAACAGCAGAGCCACAGGGTAGTTAAGCAGTCTGATCCAAAAAAAGGAGACACATGTAGGTGTGTGGGGATTGGCTCACAGAGTTCTTAACACCAGGGTGATCTTAGAGGTTATTGTGATCCAGTACTCTTAGTACCAACTGAAATGGGGCACAGATGGGGGCAGAGGGGTTACAGCAGTTTCCTGAATGATATTTACATTGTAGCTTGCCACAAGAATGTCATGTGGGGTCACTAGTAAAAGCCTGTGTCCCTCTGGTCATCGATATCTGTGTGAAACGTGTATTCAGATACTATGTGAGGAGTTACATATATTTACTGAAAATAAGTTCAAAATCTGTCTAGGGACTGGTGGCCAGCAAAGGTGAAAAACAGGTTTTCTGTCAGACAAGACCTGTTTAGCTAACTGTCTACATGTGAATTACATATTGTAGAGGTCATAATGGGTCTCGCATCACCAGTCTGAAGTGAATGTTAATGAAGGATTGCATAAACTTCAAAGGAAGAAAAATAACAGGGAAAAAAGCGAACATGGGGATGGGGGAGAACCATATTTTGAGGTACCCATCAAAGGTTTGCTTGAGTCTAATTGCAGGGAGTCAGTGTTGAGCATCCCTGAGCATTGCTCCCCTAGGAAGTGAATGGACAGCGAATTTGCTTCATGAAAGTGGAATCTCACCCAGATCTGGCTGAAAACGCTGGAGAGAACTTTGGATAAAGATAAGCTTCTTTAAACAAGAGGGTAACTTTGTTAATTCAATTTAGTTTCTAGAAAGTGTGTGCTGATTTTGTTTTATGTGTAACACTTGTTTCTAATATTCTGACTTCCTTTGGAATCCCTGTTCTTTATAGTGAAAGCAAGAGTAAACGTGTTATCTAAGTGCTGCGGTGTTAGGCAAAATGATGGTCCTCAACTGAAAGTTACAGCTGGTGTGGGCTTTTTCTTTGGGAGCAGCAGGTAATTCCCAGTTTTCAGTGGTTAAGGGGCTGAACAGCAGGGAATGTTCCAAGGAAATGGGGATTGGTGTGTAATCTATGGCAACCTGTAGAGAGAGACTGAGGCCTGGAAGGCGGTGCTTGTGCAGCCATGGGCGGGTGGTTTCAGAGAGCTGATCCACAGCTGGCACAGACAAGACTTCCACGCACTAAAGGCTGGTGGTAATGAGGTGCCTTGCAATCCCAGATACCCCTGGGGAACATCACAGTTAAGTTTGTCTTAGCCAGCAAGCAACTCTTCTACCAAGAAAAGCCAGAAGATTCTTTCCACCTTCCCAGCTCGTAATCTGGACTTCAGAACAAATGCAGGATTAAATTATATCGCTTCAGTGAAAGATATGAATGTGTTTGTACAGCTGAGTAAGACCATACTACATTCTAACTTCATTGTTCTCCCAAATATTTCACCCATTGTATTATACACTCTTGTTTTTGGAGACAGGAGTATAATTTTTACTAGTCTGGTAGTCTACTAAGATGCAACAGCTATAAACACTGAAACAAAATGTATTCTGATCAATTTTGCTTCTGGGAATATGTGGCTTTATGCATGTGTGTTCTTGATGAAATTCTGTAGCTGAAATTGAAAATGGGAGTGGATAAAAGCTACCCAATTTTCCTGTTTTCCGTTAATGGCATTCAGGGTTTCTCACTGCATTGCAATTTCTTGATGGAATTTTTGTTGTCTGGACTCTAATTTGAACTCAGTGAGGCCTTCAGAGCAGTGATGTACTTCATTTTATTACAGATTACTACTTACTAGCAGACAGCCGCATTCTCTGTTAATTTAATTTCTTGAATGGTCAAATGTATGTAGCTCTTCAGACTACCCGAATGCTCTCTAAGTAGGTCACATAGAACTGCCTGCATCTGAAAGAAGTAGCTGTAGCCGTCTTACTAAGTGCAGATTTGAAAAAAGGCAGTTTTGAGCATCCAGCAGCAGCTGAGGATCTGATCTCTCTCAAATGGCAAACCCAGTAAGAAAAGGCAGGAGCCAATATAAAACTGGCCTTTTCTATTAGTTTCCCTGAGTTTACCAACATGACCTCAGTGCTACCTGGGCTGTGGCCTAGCCAGACCTAATCTCAGCCAGACACACTGCAAGTCACTGAACCGTGCCAGATGGGTTGAGGTGGAGATGTGAGCTGAGCATTTTCAGCATGCTGAAGGCACTGTAGCCAACATCTGTTCACTAACGCCACTATTGTCCTCCTAGTCAGGTTGCACAGGACATATGACTGAATGTCCATACTGGGTCAGACCAAAGGTCCATCCAGCCCAGTATCCTGTCTACCAACAGTGGCCAGTGCCAGGTGCCCCAGAGGGAGTGAACCTAACAGGTAATGATCAAGTGATCTCTCGCCTGTCATCCATCTCCGCCCTCTGACAAACAGAAGCTAGGGAAACCATTCCTTACCTATCCTGGCTAATAGACATTAATGGACTTAACCTCCATGAATTTATTTAGTTCTCTTTTCAAGCCTATTATAGTCCTAGCCTTCACAACCTCCTCAGGCAAGGAGTTCCATGGTCTGACTGTGCACTGTGTGAAGAACAACTTCCTTTTATTTATTTTAACCTGCTTTCCATGAATTTCATTTGATGGCCTCTAGTTCTAATATTATGTTGTCAGAGGTGTTGTCAGATGCTACCGGTGTGGTGCTCTGCTCTCTCCTGGTTGGTATCACTCGGCTCTGTGCGTGTGCTCACCCCGTGTGCTGCCCCAGCTCTGCAGATAGCTGATGCAGCAGACCCGACGAGAACCCCCAATGACCACAGACTCTAATAAGGTGCAAAGTCACGACTGCTAGGTTTACTGTGATCTTGGACACAATGGCAGTTCCCTGTAGGTTTCTTAGCCTAATTCAGGGCATACTACGAGAAAGTGCCTCTTGGCAATGGACTCTGCACAGTCAGTGGCGGGACTTTCCACTGCCCCCTAGGCTGGACACAGACACCACCCCAAGGATGCATTCTTATACACAGGTACAAACAAGTTACACATCACTCCTGACGCATTGAGGTGCAACCCCTCTACGTAGTAAGGTGCTGCCTCTCACCTTGTACATGCTGGTTGGAACAAAACAACTCTATCCATCATATTACCCTTTTGCTCCCGTCATTGGGATGGGTCAGTCTGTTCCTTGTTATCTGTGTGGAATTTACAAGTATGTGAATGTTCTGATCTCTAGTGTTCAGTACCTTTTAGGTATGTATCTTCTTGCAGCATTAGCCCTTTCCTTGCCAGCTTCTGTGAGCAGGGCCTGCCTCTGGCTCACAGCTTCACTTTGCTTTATGTTAGCAAAGTCTTGACCATTACTTTAGTTCAGGCCTTAGGCCTCATACCAGGACTCTGATACCAAGGTTTATATCTCAGGGTCTCCTCTTACTACAACAAGTAAATAACTTTTCCTTATTCACTTTCTCCACACCATTCATGATTCTATATACCTCTATCATATCCCCCCATAGTCTCCTCTTTTCCAAGCTGAAAAGTCCTAGTCTCTTTAATCTCTCTTCATATGGGACCCATTCCAAACCCTGGTCTGTAATTGCTGGGATCATCTCCAGAGCCCTTTTTAAATATTGGCATTACATTAGCTATCTTCCAGTCAGTGGGTACAGAACTGATTTAAAGGACAGGTTACAAACCATAGTTAATAATTCCGCAATTTCACATTTGAGTTCTTTCAGAACTCTTGGATGAATGCCATCTGGTCCTGGTGACTTGTTACTGTTAAGTTTATCAATTAATTCCAAAACCTCCTTTAGTGACACTTCAATCTGTGACAATTCCTCGGATTTGTCACCTACAAAGGATGGCTCAGGTTTGTGAATCTCCCTAATATCCTTAGCCATGAAGACTGAAGCAAAGAATTCATTTTGTTTCTCCACAATGACTTTATTGTCTTTAAGTGCTCCTTTTGTATCTCGATTTTCCAAGGGCCCCACTCGTTGTTTAGCAGGCTTCCTGCTTCTGATGTACTTAAAAAACATTTTGTTACTACCTTTTGATAAGTGACATTGGTACTTTCAGGAAAACTTAGTTAATAGTTTTTTTCACAAAATCTAAAAACTAAAGATTCCCTGTAAAATGCAAATTCTGTTGTCCATGTTTTCCCATGGGAAACATTTCTAGGATCCCTGCTGATAAGATATTGGGCCAAAACATGGCTGACAGATTAGCCATGTGCAGAGGAGGGCTCCGAATTCATATCTTGCTTCTATTAGCATCAGTCTGCTACAGAACTACTTAGTAAAACTTATTAGTCTTTGACGTCTCATCTAGAACTATGATGGGGCTGGGAACTGGGGTAACCCAGGAGCCACTCAGGTAGCATGAGGCTAATAGTCTCAAGCACTGGGGCAATCATCCAGTGGTCTTTACATATATCTTGGGCAATGTCCCAGTGCAACACTCTGCCACAATCTCCTGTATGCACTCTTCCTACAGCAGAGGAAATAATGGAGAAAAAAATTAGTTATTCCTTTGAATTAGAAACAAAAACCAAAAGCTCTGCACCACTTCCCAATATTCACCAGACTTTCACAGTCACTTATGGTGGACATTTGAGCAGCTGAACTTTAATACCATAAATATCCAGGAAAACATGTTTCAACCTCAGCCTCTGAAAACAAACCCTGAATTCTACCTTTGGCTGTAATATTTATGTAAATTCCAGGCAGTGAACAGAAGCCAGCCTATATTAGCTAGGTAGCAGCACAAATTTCAAAGTTTGAAGATCAAGTATTCATCAGAAACATTGTGTTATTTCCGCAGGACAGAGTGTCATAGAAATTAGTGAATGACTAATACAGTCAAGAATTTTCATTTCCTCTATGCTTAAATCTCTGATAACTAAGAGAATGCTCCCAGCTGTAATTTAATTTTACTGCTGCTGCAGGGAGAAACTTTTGAGAATGAGGGGTTGTTCCTTTTGCCTTAAATGCCAAGTGAAAGAAACAGGTGACTCTAGTCAAAACCACTTCACTCTGTCTCTTTAAGTTTCTGTTTGAACTAAGTTGATGATCATAAAAGTGCCAAGTTGCAAAAAGAGAAGGTGGCGCTTGATGGATAAATTCATTGTGAACAATTAGCTCTGCTCTAATTGGTGCAGGCATGGAAATCACATGATGGCATTAACAGGCCAGACCATGGTTCTTTATCCCATGTGCTGTGTCCCCTCCAACAGTGGAAAGCAAGCAGAATGCCAGCTTAATCAGCCGGTAGGAGATTGCCTCCTCGTGGAGGATTCCTCAGACGAGTTAGAGCCGATGCAATGGAATGCCACACTTACACAATACAGCTGAGTGTACACGTGCATTTCAGGCTTGAGAGATTCTCCATCGTCCATGGTGGATCTTCTCCCTGTACCCATTTAAGACTGAGATTGGACAATCCTCGTGAAACTGCTCCTTCAATCCAAGCTGCAAAAGACCACTTGAATCTGGCACTGTTTATAGAATTGTTTCTCCAGTAGTGTGAACACCTAAAAATAGAGGGCCATCAATCCCCTTTTTTTGAATGAAGTTCCAGCTCAGTATTGCTCAACAGGCAGTCGAGTGAGTTCATCACAGTGATTAGAATGGCCTTGATGAGTTTGAGGAAATTTTCTTCCATTGGCGCATTGGCCTGAGGAACGCTGCTGTGTTTCAGAACCCAGAGGAAGGAGCTGCGTGGGTGGAGGGAGGAAAATATGAATTTTCATCGACAATGACCCATTGGCAAAAGGGGGCTGTGGTGAGGGTGATTGCTTTTTCTGATTTTCATTCTCCCCAGGCAGTGCCAAGTTCAAACAATGAGCCTGTTGAGCTGACGCAGCACTCACGTTGCTCTCAATTCAGGTAAAATTTAATCAACCGTAATAATGAGCTCAAAAAATTCAATGCTCAAATCTCTGATATAAAAGAGAATGCTCCCACCTGTAATTTAATTTTACTGCAGCTGCAGGGAGAGACTTCTGGGAATATGAGGGGCTGTTTTTTGCCTTAAATGTGAGGTGAAAGAAATAGGTGACTCTAGTCAAAATCACTTCACTCTGTCCCTTTAAGTTTCTATTTGGATTAATTTGCTGTTCATAAAAAATGCCATGTTGTGATAGCCCTTGTAATTGAGATCCCCCATCCACAGAACTGATTCAGCACAGGGAATCTGCCTTGACTGTAAACCTACCGAAATCAATGGAAAGACCTCTATTGATGTCAGCGGGTTTTGGATCAGACTATGTGACCCCAGTCTGTTGTGGAGGGGTTGAGAGGGTAAAAATGGTTTCCATGGCCATTCAATTTCTTCCTGAGATTTTCAGCAAGGGTGCCCATGTTTTATGCTCTAGACCTAATAAAATGGACTCTGATAATAAATCCATTCCACATAAGCCACTGAACAGCCACAGATGTTCAAACATTGATTCATGAGCACACTAGTTCCTACTGGAAGAAATTAATATTGTTTAAGTGAAGTTAAACCTGTAGGGCCAAACATATGACTGGACTAACTCCACTGAAAGCAATGGAAGAATTTGGCCTATTTTGTCTTGTGTAAAAGTTACACTAAGACAATACGTTTTTTGTTTTTTAAAAGGAACTGTGGGGGAGATTTTTTGGAGACAGCTTGTCAGTGACTAATCACTTTTTTGTACTTACACGTGACCTCTGCTTGTTGTGAGGTTTTGTAGTATGGATTGTTTGTTAAAACAACTGTTTGTTTCTGGGTCGTCTGTAATGTTCCTTCAGGGAGTTTACTGCCTCCATGGAGAGAACAGGGACAAACCCAAAACTCAGTCATGTGCTCTGGAGGCTTATCCTTTGGCCATCAGAAGAACAACTGAAAGTTTACATAAGTATGAGGTTTCAAATGTGACCAGTAGGGAGCTGAACCCTGTTTAAAAAAAAAAGTTGAATATTTTTAGAAAAATTTTTCTGCGGAGAAACAATTTTTTAATCATTCTGTTAAAGGCCGTATATTATGGGATTCCAGGTCTGTAAGGAAAGCCAAATTCACAAGGGTTCCCACTGCTCATTAAACTTAGAAGTTGGAGTTTTGCATAAATGCATAGCACCAGCAGTGTGCTAGGCATTCTACAGATATGAAGGAAGACCAAGTCCCTGCATCTAGGCTTAAAATCTGAATTGTTTTTAAAATGGTGATTTTTAAATTGGGGTCTCAACCAGGTGGGTGGCAAGAAAGTGGTTGAATGGGTTGTGGGGTTTAATTTTTTGTTTTTGTTTTTCCTGCTTTATCATGGCAATGCGGAATTATGAAGATTCATAATCGGAGCAATGAATTGAATTGGTGTGTTTGTGTGATGGAGTATCCCTGGCCTTGCCAGCTCCCTACAGGAGGCCCCAGGGTCCTACTACGCCCAGTTCCAAGAAGCAGCGAAGTAACAGGAAAGGAGCAGCAAAGATGGGTGTTCCATGCCTGCCTAGAGAGGCCTCATGGAAACAGCCAATCAGAGCCCAGTAGGCTCAGATAAAAGAAGCTGCAGGGCTTCAGTGAGTGAGTTCCTGGCTGGGACCAGATGGGAGCTCACCTCTGGCCCAAGCAGCTTCAGGGACAACCAGAATTTGGTTCTGGCTCTGTTTGCTTAAGATGGGTTTGTACAGAGAGAGAAAGGGGAGCTAAGAACCTTAACCCTGAACTAAGGGTAAAGCTACAAGGGGTCAGGTGGGAAGCGGCCCAGGGAAAAAGCAGCAACTAATTTCAGTCTAGCCATGCATAGCTGCTGTGTATTGGGTCCCTGGGTGGAAACCGCAGTAGTTTCCAGGTTTCCGCACTGGCCACAGTGGTATAAACCCCAATAAGGAGACAGGGCTTATTTGAGAGCCTGAATAAAGGGCTGAATTTAAAGGGCCCAGAGGTAGGGCTGAAGACCCTATCAAGGACAACAGGACTATTAATTTATTGGACTCTTTACTACTCTTTACTACCTCAGAAAGGGGCAACACGTCTGGGTCTTCGGCAATTCAGTGGCGGGTCCCTCACTCCCTCTCAAAGCGAAGGACCTGCCGCTGAATTGCCGCCGAAGACTGAAGCGGCGGTAGAGCTGCAGATCACGATCTCAGCTTTTTTTTTCTTTCTTTTTGCTGCTTAAGACGGCAAAAACCCTGGAGCCGGCCCTGCTTCCATTATAGAGCAAACCTATGAAACTGTTCAGGAAAGCTTTGAACATGCTGCACCCTTTCTAATAGAGGCTCGCTGTTCCAAGAATGGAGTGGCTATACCATATTTTCCTCCATGAAAATATCTAATGGCTTCATACTCTTGCTTCTGATCAGACCTGAGCACTTGTCAGTGAAACTCAGCATAGGGGGTGTGGCCACAGAGTTACGCAGCTGTGAAAGTGACAGGACAGCATGAGCATGTGAGTGGGCATGGTACCTTCTAGCTTAGGAGGTGCATCGGTAACCTCATCACTCTTTTGCATAACTTACTAGGAGTCCCAGCACTGGAAGTTGCACCTTTTTGTTTCCTAGATTTCAGTAAAGCTTAGTCAGGTTTTACACCTGAAGATCAGAATTGGAATTACTGTTTGCAGAAAAGTAGCATGACGCTACAATTCACGGGAAACTGATATCACAATAGAGCACTGGGGGGATATTGAATAGTCGGCAGAGAATAGGAAAGAATGCCTCTCCATGTTCTCTGTACGTTGTTCCCTAAAAGATGTACTACAACTTTCCCAGTCGTGCCAGTTTCCCCTCATCTACCTACCCCCAATCAAAACAACAAAACCTCTAACTAACAAAACTTTGCAAGTCATTACCATGCTCACTTACTTGCATGTTATATTACTGTCCCTAGCCCAACAAGCTTCTGCCTACACTCTGGATTAGGGACTGTCTCTTCATCCGTATTTGTACAGAGCTTGGTGCCAAGAAGCCCCAATAGTGACTGGTGCCTTTGGATGATACTATGAAATATACTTAATAGACTTTAAGGCCAGAAGGGACCATTAGTCTATCTAGTCTGATCTCCTGTATAACACACAATGTAGAATTTCACCAAGTGGATCCTGCGTGAAGCTCATAATTTCTGGTTGAGCTAGAGCCCATCTTGTAAAAGAAGACAGCCAGTCTTGATGGAAAGTCCTTAAGTGATGAAGAATCCATCACATCCCAAGGTAAGCTGTCCTAATGGTTAATAACACTTACAAGAAACAAAAAAATGCATCTTATTTCTATTCTGAGTTTGTCTAGTTTCACCTTCCAGCCATTGGCACGTTGTATGCTTCATCTGGTAAATTAAAGAGCCTTGTACTATCAAAAGTCTCCTCCTGATGAAGGTACTAATAGATCATGGTCAAATCATAACTAATAATAATGTAGAAGAATGATCAGTATCACGTGGAATGGGATGTGGAACGTTTAAATGCCTTAGTGACTAATTACTAGATGCTGCACCACTTATTTGTAACTCTGTTAATCTTTTAATAAAGTTTTTTGAATGATTTATGCTATATCATGCATCCATTTGTGAAAACGAGATGCAATATTGAACAAATCTTTTAATGTACCCTGGTGAGAAATGCTAAAAACAGAATCTAGCAGCAATGATTTTCTCCTGCTTGACACTTGATACCTTTTTTCTTTCTCGATCGACAGTTTTTTGGACCTGAAAGTTAAGAAGCAAAAGATAAAAAGGGCTCTTCTCCAAGTGGCAGGTAAGTTAGACTGCAGCACGGTTGAGTATTCAAGGGGAGGGAGTGATGAAAGGAGCTCTTAAAGTAAAAGAGACTGGAACGAGCTTTATTTGCATGAAGGACAGATAAACAGCTTCCCTATTTTATGCAAAACAAAAGATTTTGCAGCAGTAGTAGAGTAGCTGATGTCCTCTTCCAATGTTGACCCCAGACTATAGTTTCTGAAGTGCCAACAAACAAGGTGCTTGGCACTGTGCAAGATATAAAATGAGACATTCTCGTCTTGCAGAGTTTACAGCCTACCAGAAGGACACAAAGATTGGATGTGCTAGAAAACCCAGAGTAAGGGAATAACTTGGTATGTGTCTATACATAACTTACCACGAAAAGGCATTGCAAAAGAGGCGAGTCTTTAAGGCAGACTTGAATAAGGCTAGCTGGGTTGTCTTTGTAAATCTGAGACAGGAATGGCAAGACATACATGAGGATGCGGTTATCCCCATACCTGTGATCAGAGTATTTCAAAAGCTACGCTAGACTGGTAGATTCTAGTAGCATTGGACTGGTACTGGCTGAGAAAGCTTTGGCTCTAGGATCTAGTAGACCTGAAATCAGTGGATCCATTTCAGGCATTGAACAAGAGTAATCTGCTATCTGTATGGGGCATAAATCTAGTTCACAATACCTGAAAGCGTGGTTGGGAAGGCTGATTTCTGAATAAAATCAAAGGATTACTCAGGATATAACCAACACTCTGCAGGCAGCCAGAAAAAGACTTAAAAAATTGTGAGTATAATGAAATTTCAACACTGATGTATGGAGTGTGTTTGTGCATTGCTCCAGGCATGTAAGAAATTCATAGTAATTCCTAATGACAGTGACTAGTCACTGGGCCAGGGAAAGAAAGTGAAAATGACTGTATGGAATGGTGGGCACTCACCTAAGATATGACAGACCCAAGTTTCAGTTCTCCCTGGTCCAATGACTAAATATTTATACACAGTAGAACAGCTTCAAAAGGGGAGACTGAGATCTATGCCAGAATATGCCATAATCCAGTGTCTCAGACACGCTTCTGCAATATGGGAGAGCCAAATTCAAATCCCTTCTTCACATCAGGCAGAGAGGGCAATTGGACTGGGGTCTCCTACATCCTGGGTAGGTGCTTTAACCACTGGGATAAAAAATATAAGGGAGCTGCTCCTCAGCTACTGCTTTCCAAAAAATCAATTTAGGGTCATGTGATGGGGTGGGCTAAGCCCAGAGGCCCCTTGCTGGAGGCCTCAGTCTCCTGCCACACCTGTCCCAGGAAAGGAGCAGTAGAGGAGTCCTCCAAGCAGTCTAGAGTGGCTGCAGTGAGCAGCCTATCAGGGCCCTGGAGGGCCATATAAAAGTAGCTGCAGAGCCAGAGACAGTCAGTTTCTTGCGGGAGATGAACAGCTGGACAGAGCAGTCTGCTGGCAGGGACTGGGGAAAAAGGAGATGTTCCTGGCTGGCCAAAGAGACCTGAAGCACCATGGACAGCTCAATGCTGGCAGAGACTGGGCACTGAAAAACTGCTTGCAGGCTGCTGGACCTGAACTTAGATTTAGATGAACCCTGAGGTAAGGGTGAAGCTTTGGCAAAGGCTGGGGCCATGGGAAAGTGGCCCAGGGAACTGAAAGTGTTTTTGTTAAAGGGATATGGCAGTATCTGGTTCCTATTCTTAGGGTCCTTGGGCTGGGACCCACAGTAGTGTTTGAGCCTGCCCCCCTCACAGGCCACTGGGGAACCGCTGTACAATTGGACAGCGAGAACACTCCAGAAGGGGAACTGAACTACCTAGTAGCCAAACTGGAGGCTGGGGCTGGAGTAGACGAAGAGTGTGAAACCATTGCCTCCAGGGAGGAAGCCCTGAGGGTATGGCCTGATACCAGAGACTATTTAAAGACCACAGTCACACCCATCCAGAAGGGAGTGCTTGCAAGAGGTGGGTGCCACACCATTCCAGGTCAATTTGTTTGAGCCAAACAGGGTTTTTTAATTCACCAAAAAAATCAGTTATTTGCCCAAATCAAATCACAATTCTCTTCTATATGGGGAGATTCCTGGGTGATCCTTTCCATAGCTGAAATCATTGTGTCTGGAGGGAAATCCAGGAGAAAGAGAATACTGTGCTGAGGAGCTGGCTGGGACATGAAAGATCTGAAAGAAAAATGGAGGAACCTCTGCCAGTGTAAAATGGTGGTGGGGGGGGGGGAAATGCTCTTGAAGGCCTAGTCAGAGCAGGATGTGGTTCCCACACTTTCTCAGCAGGATTGGGGCATCCTGGAGGTGATCGTTCTGGGGGCACCTGAGATGGATATAGTTATATTCCTTGGCCAGGACCATATATAACATGACCTACCCCTGTACTCCAGGGTCAGAGTTATAGGCACATCTCAACTCAGGGACTTGAGCAATGACGTATGTTAACTGGTGTCAGACAGGCTGGTGTCTCCTAGTCATCATGATGTCATGGTTGATTGATACCAAAACCTAGTATGGACTCTTCATCAGGACCTGTGAAGCCTGCGGTTTGTCCTGTCAGTTTGCTGATGGCAACATTGTTTACTCCTGGGAGAATTTTGTGTTACTGCATATGTGCAGAATTAATGGTCCCTGCAGATTTCTGTGCTTCTCTGCAGAAAAAATGACTTCTGACAGGGAAGCAAAAGGAAGCAGCAAGAGCAGTCATGTGCGCCCTCCCTGGCAGTGCAGGCAGGTCAGTTTGGGCACCCAGAGCACCTGGTAGAGATGTAAATCACTGAGCGGGGGGAAGCTGGGCAGTCATGCGTATGTGAGAGAGAGATGCTCTGTAACTCTTGCATGCTATTGTGGCATGCTTGGCATGGAGAGGGCAGGGCTTTGGGGTGTTGCTGAAGAGGTAGGCATGGGGCAGGCTCTGTTCCCTCAGGCAGAGCAGAATGTAGCAGCCTACCTGCTTAGTGAATTGTTCCCACTGTTCTTAGTGAATTCCCCAAGAAGTATAAAACAGGTGTAAAAATGTTGTCCTTGTTGTAAAGGACAGTAATGCCTTATAAATGGTTATGGTGCTTTAGTGATTAGAACTGGTCTAAATTTTTAGACTGATAAAATTTCCTATCAAAATGTGCTCCATGAACTGTTTGCTACTGACCTTCCTGGAGATGGTCAGTAGCCAGTATAAATTTGTGAGTTTGAGTCCCCAGCCCTCACTTGCTCTTCAGTTGCCTATGATGTAATACTGAGCACATGGCTGCATAAATCTGACTAATAACTAGAAGTAAAAGGTCAATACTAGCTATATTACTATTAGACAGAGCGGATTTGGTGATTTCCTCCAATGCTCCCCTCTCCCATTCTCCATTCATTGTATTGTACTTTAGATTACCAAAATAATTGAAACCAGCTTGCATTATTTTGACAAAAAATATGCAGAATCTTGCAGAATTTTAAAATATTGGGTGCAGAATTGTTTTGATTTTTGGTGCAGAATTTTTTAATCTTTTTGGCACAGAATTCCCCTGGGAGTAATTGTTGTTTAGCAGACAACATACCAGAACACCTAATTAACCTTCCTGGGGGCATATAGTGATGTGTTTACTGACAGACAGCTGATTCTCATCTTGGCAGGCCAAATGCTCTTAGGGATCATACCGGGGTCCCTGAGGCATGGATGTGCTGGTACAGCACACTTGTCTGGGGATGAACAACTGTTAGCCAGGGTCTCAGAGCCCCCTCTCTCATCATGTGAGAGAACAGACCATTACTTCTGCAATCCTCTTACTCTGGGGAAGTGGAGTGATCATTAAGACTTCAGAACTTGATAGACTTTATTCAATTTAGCTGGAACTACAATTACCATCACCTCGTATGTGGTCTAGTGTGCTAAAATGTACTATTTAACACACACAGACAAGGTGGGTGAAGTAACATCTTTTATAGCACCATCTGCTGTTTGGTGAGAGAGACAAGCTCACACAGAGCTCTTCTTCAGGTCTGGCTACAACAAAACGGCATTTAACAGACAGCCTTTAGTGTGTCTGTGCCAGAACTCCAGATGGTTTTACTGAATTTTAAAATGTAACTTTCCACAGCATGCTGACAAAGTTTGAACACCAAACACAGCACTGTAACTGTTGTGATGTCCCCTATCAGATATCAGGCCAGTGCGCTCTCAATGGGCACCCACTCCCCATTGGTCTGGCTAAAAGGTTCTGCAGGCTAGCCTAGTTTCTGCTTTTCTCATAGTAGAGCTTTTATTTTATTTTCCCTCATACAAACATAACTCACGTAGATAGAATAATTTCGTCTCTTAGTGGGAGGGATGAAGACAACTAGAGTCAGACAGGCTCCTTAGTCTCTTGCTTCCTTCGTGCTGGAAACACATGGATTCAAACCTGTGTTCTCTACTTCACTCTGTGTCTTTGAACACTGAGTCAAAGAAGAGAGTTTGAGAGATGCAAAACAAACTGTGAAGGGAAGAATTATAAATGAATGGCTCAATCTGGGTCAGTTGTTTTTAGCCTTACACGGTCAGAGTGTTTTCCAAGCAGTCTTCTTCAAAATCTGCCTGCCATCTGACTGGGGCCATATGAAAACTTCTCTTGACTAAAACCATCAGTAATTTAAAGGTGAATAAAAGGAATGCCCAGTTACCTGGCACTTATTGTCAAGAGCAGTCAATTCATGTCTTGAAATCTTAATTTCAAAGGGGTATTGCTGTTCAGAAGAAGTTGCAAGGCAATTAGATGTTACTAACTGTTCTCTCAAGAAAGGAAGCTAAAACAAGCAGAGGGAGATCAGTCCAGTCTATTTAATATAATTCAAACTCTGAAGCTTTTCCTTACTGGATGCAAATATCCACTGATCAGAATTTCCAGTCTGAGTTTGTTACTGTATGAACTGCTTCAAGGGAAGACTGTTCTTGAGCAATAAGAGAGCCTTACTAGGAAATATAATTTTTAGGCTTACTAGCATTCATCCAAAAAAGTCCTCCTGTCTAGTAATTCTCACAACCAAAATATATATGTGTGTGAAACATTTTCCACTCTGAAATACAATAGCTTTGTTTCCAGTGACTGAAAATATTTTTATTTCTTACTGAAAGGGACACTCAAAGTGGGTAGTCACACAGTTTTAACCTACCGGGTTTTTCTTGGATCCAAGTTGGCAAAATCAATGTAATTCTTCTGATCTACAACTTTTTACATAGTAGAACTAAAGCCAAATTAGGAGACATTGGGGTAGGGGACAGTTGTGGTCAGCAACTTATTGTAACTTACCACTCAGGACATGGTAAGTTACAATAAGACAAGCATAAGAACTGTAGCTCTGAGTAGAAGTATTAATAATTATTAGTCATGGACCAGGACCCCATTGTTCTAGGGATGGTATGAACACAGAAGAAAAAGAACTTACAACCTAAGTAATGTCCTCCCCTCTTTTCTTGAACACCGTAGAGGATTTACAGTCAGATGAGTGCAACTAATGACAAAACAACATGGAAGGAAGAACCATGCTGCAGAGGGTACCTAGGGTGGCTGCTTACAGGGCAAGATCTGTGGGACAGTGATCTGTTGATCCCATGGATTTCAGGCTGTCTAAAAAATGGTTGTCCCACTCCCAGACCAATGCACTCTGCTGTCTGCTCCACCTCCAACAGGGGATATGTGGAAGCAGCATGAGCTTGTCCTTTTGTGGCATATCAAATTGTAGCGCTATCACTCTAAAAGCTCAGAGGCTTTCATAGTCCTCCTTGCAGACTAGGGGGGCTCTGTAGGGAAGAATGCAAGCAGCAGTTGGTTTTGTAGGCAGACTAGAGTAAGGCGGGGTGGGGTGAGTTGAGTCTCTGTCTTACGGAGCAGCCTGCTTTGTATCTCTGTTTTATCATTCTGAATTCTAAGAAATAAAGTAGTGTCAGGCTCAACCTTCCAGTGAGAGTGTTTCCTGTGATTACCTAACTTCTCTGCCATGAACATACTAATGGGAGGAAGGGGTTAAAAACCGTGAACTTCCTTCTAGTCTAACTGAATGCGCTTCAGATATAGTGAAAAACATGTTAATGGCACAGTGGCAGAAGGAGTCTACAAAGACCAGTTCCACAGAAGTGCTATTTAACATAAACTGAACCCAGATTGCTGAAATACATCTTGACAGTAGCTTTGAGCTCGAGTACTTTTTGAGACTTTGTGCCAAAGCATAATAAAAACTCTGATAGTGTAATTTGTTATAGAGGAAGTAGATTCCACAGGGAAATGTTGACAATCATACATAAAATGAGATTTGGAATAGGTTGGGTTGCCTCTTCGAATGTGCAGAAGGAATAACATTTAAATGAATATACATTTAAAGTGACCATATCCACCTTTCTCTTTAGCCTTCTTTAGAATGGGCTGAATCCTTTTCTACATCATGGCCCTTCCTTATAGGATCTCTAAGAGCCTACCTTGTTGAACAGCCAATGTTAGGACTGGTGAACCATCATCTTTATTGCAAGGCATGACTGTTCTACGTACTTTCCACTTTCTGTCCACGTTGCCATATTGATACAGCCAGTGTCTTGTGACTCATCAAGCAAGCTATTTATCTAATGATACCGTCAGCTCCAACTTTCCCTCGTAACTTGTAGGCCCTGTTCACCATCCTCAGCAAATATTTACTACCATCCCCTAATAGGCAAGGTGGTTGATACAGTTAATTATCTGAATCTATGGCCATGCAATAATCCACGGTGTGTCTCAACTGCAATATCTGATTGTATTGCACCAATTCCAAAAACTAGTCTCAGTCTGTGGCAATGGAGGTTGAGAGCTGCACACATAATTAAACTGGTAAACACAAACCCCTTGCTTAGTAGAAGCTGTTGGGGAGAATTTCAAACCACCTGGACAAAAGTGAAGTAGTCCACCCAACATCTACCCTTAAAGTTAACATTGTGGCAGAGCTGGTCAGGTGCAGAGGGAGCTACGTGTTCCAAAAAGATGGTGTCGTCAGACACTCCCAGTGTGGTGCTTTGCTCTGTTCAATGTTGATATCCGTCAGCTGCATGTGTGTGTTCCCTCTGTGTGCTGCCGCAGCTCTGCGCAGATAGCTGACACAGCAGACCTGAAGAGAACCCCCAATGACCACAGACTCTAGTAAGGTACGAAGGCATGTCGGGTCAGGTTTATTGTTGAAAAGAAACAGTCTCCAGCTTTCCTGGCACAGAGGTCCAAGGTGATGCTAAGGTGCTGCTAGCTAGTACATATGTGCTCCCTGACAATGGACTCAGTTCAGTCAGTGGTGGGACTTTCCACTGCCCCCTAGGCTGGACAAAGACATCCACTCAGAGGTGCATTCTTATACAGAGGTACAAACAAGTTACACATCACTCCTGGCGTATTGAGGTGCAACCCCTCTACATAGCAAAGTACAACCCTTCTACGTAGTAAGGTGCCGCCTCTCACCTTGTACATGCTGGTTCGAACAAAACTCTATCCATCATATTCCCCTTTTGGCCCTGTCATTGGGATGGGTCAGCTTGTTCCTTGTTATCTGTGTGGAGTGTACAAGTATGTGAATGTTCTGATCTCTAGTGTTCAGTACCTTTTAGGTATGTCTCTTTTTGCAGCATCAGCCCTTTCCTTGCCAGCTTCTGTGAGCAGGGCCTGCCTCTGGCTCACAGCTTCACTTTGCTTTATGTTAGCCAAGTCTTGACCATTACTTTAGTTGAGGTCTTAGGCCTCATACCGGGCCTCTGATACCAAGCTTTATATCTCAGGGCCTCCTCTTACTACAGATGGCACAATGGGAATACTCTTGGCTCCCTTAGCTAATGTATTGTCACAGTGTAGCCCTGAGTAATGTAAACCAGCACTCTACCATGCAAGTGTCTTTTCCGCAATAAATCGTTCTTAGGTAATAAATGTGATGTCATTGAGTAATGTGGCACTTGCACAGAGGGACGGGTCATTGTATTCTTCTGCCAACAGAGGGCAGGACAGCCTGGGAGGGAAATACAAGCCAAGCACATCAAATTCTGCATAATAAGCAGATGGGCTTCAGTAATAACAATTCAGGACAATTGAACCTCACTTCCTTTTCTGAACATTAGCTTTCTGCTAATTTCTGCTTTCTGTGATTCTTCTTTTTAGAGAACTCACCCAACTGTCGTTCTCACATTGGGAAGGCCTCACTTTGAAATGTTTGGACATCCTGGGGACAGGGATAAATCTTCAGTCTTCACTGGCCATGGTATATCTTGGCTAGAGTCAGTTGCATATGGTAGTAATGATATGCTCATTCACAAGTAAGTGAGGGAACTTGCTGGCTAATCATGTATTCAAAAGATCATTTATTGAGGTTTCTCCCATGCTTCTCAATATGGTAAACTTCTAATGGGGGCAGAGGGAGTTTTCATCATGAATGTAGCACAGAGGGAAAACAAATTTCTTACCTGGTCATTGAGCCTCACAATTGACATCCAGTCATAAAAATAAACTGATAGAGATGTCTGGAAACAGTTTTTGTGTCTGTGCTGGATACTGGAGCTCCTAATGAGGAAACCCTTCTAGTACATGTCTTCTGTAATACAAAACCCGCTAGCGTGAGCACATTAGTGTGGTAGAGAGGAAATAACTAACGTTTCTTTGTAACGACTTACCCTGGTACCACAAGAATTCCATCTTAGGTATATATAGGGTCCCCGTTACCTAATATTGGAATGACTGTCTTTTAATGCATTTAACCTCTCAGCACCTCTATGAGATAGGGAAATGCTTTAACCTCATTTTACAGATAGCCTCTCTGTGACTCAGACCCTAAGTGACTTGTCCAAGGTCACACAGGATGTCTGTAGCAGAGCAGGAACGTGTGTCTCCCAAATCCAAAGCTAGTGGCCTACTCACTGGAACATCTGTTACTCTAGCAGGTGTAGTGGATTGCACAGCAAAATTAATAGCCAGGAATATAGGCTATCTCATGTTGTCAATGCCTGTTTCCTTTTGTGAGCTGTACATAAGTGAAGGTACATGGCTGCCCATTCGGAAATCTGCTGCTAGGAATGGTTAGTCTTTGTGGTTCCTATTTGTAGTAAATTGGTCATTAGGGGGTTACGGAGAGCATTATGGGTTGGATCCTTACTTCCTTTTTGGTTGTTGTCGCTCTGTTTGTAGTTAAATCAAGTGGCAAGTTCCCAGCCGGCCGTTCTGTAAATAGACTTGCACTGAGCAGTCTCTTTACAAAACTATTGCTCAGCAGGGAGCTTTTGGATGTTTTAGTTGCAACAGTTATTGACACACACTCCCCTCTTTACAGAAGGATTGTCAGCTGTCTTTGCTTCTCTCATGAGTGCAGGTAACAGGATCTTTTCTTGTACAGGTGTTGACTAACAGACATCTATGTGAATGATAGGCTCGCCTGTCTAACTAAGCAACTAGGTGTAATTTAAGTACAAAATTTGCTGCTGCTTTCCACTGGATCTGACAACCAAACAGACTCTGCTCTGCTTAGAACAGCACAAACGTGAGACAATAATGTGGAATAACCAAGAGGTGGGCAGATAGCATTTGGGTTAGTGGCCAGCACCACGATACTCATGCCTGCAATAAGCCACGTAAGGTGAAATTACAACTTTATTGAAGTCAGTGGGAGTTAACCATTGACTTCAGCAGGGCCAAGATTTCACTCATATGATGTTATAACTTTACAGCTAGTGTGTCACAATTTGCTGGGTATTTTCTGCAGGGCTGTGTTTATAAGTGCAGGAGCTCACAATTGTGCCCACGAGCACCCTCCAGCTTTCTTGTAGACTGTTTCTCATTCATAGTGTCCTCTCTGAAGTAATCCATAGAGCAACAGGTCTCTCTTTCCTTCTGGTCAGCCCTTGAGATTCATCTCTGCCATGATGCCTATGGTAAGTTTCAAAATGAGAAACAGACCTGCCAGGAGTATGTTGTTGTTCATTACTGTTTTTGTGGTAGCACCTACCATGTGCTAGACATTGTCAGATGTTCAACAATGTCCAGATGTTCAAGAGATTGGCCCCACGCTGAAGAACTCAGTCTAATGACATAACTGATGTCTTGTTTGTTCAGTTAAGGCTGCTCAGTGAGAACAATGTGCTGACCTATCACATCCTTTGCAAAATCCCAGCACTTACCCTGTTCATTGACTTTGTTAAAGGGCCTTGGAAATTGTACAGTGTGTGTGTGTATGTAATTCTTCTGTCTTCATCAACAATAAAGAAATGCATATTTCGTCACACCACCCTTAACACTGATGGAAGCTAATGTTATCTTCACAGTAATGTCAACAGACCCTCTCAGAAGTCCAGAGAGGCCCGGGCCACTTCCAGATTTTGAGGCCCCTAGCCATAATATAAAAAAAGACACATGAAAACAAAATAAGGCACCAAAAATTCAGACATAATTTGAATATTTTTATTTAACAAATACTTTTCTAGCCTTTTTATATACAAATACACTAATTATTGAGGAAAAATCTCTTTTGTGCAATGTCAATGTTGGTATTAAGCATGGTGAGCCCATTCAAACACTCTTGTCCCATAGTTGAACAGTGATAGTTCTTTACCTGCTTTAACATGTTGAAGGTGCATTCACCTGAAGCCACTGATGCAGGCAAACTGACAAAAATACGCAATGCAATTGTAATATTAGGAAACACCCCAGAGAGTCCAAGTCTGAGTATTTCTTGAAGCAATTCCTTTGACTTGCAATGCAATTTAAAGTTTGTGGAATATATTCATTTGAGGAAGATGTCTTCATCACTGAGATCTTTTGAGATTTGTTTGTTGTACTATTGCTGAAATTGTTCAGCTGCAGAAAGTAGATCTTCATTACTCAGTCTGTTGAGCTGCCAAAGAAACCCCAAAAGGGTACATATTAGTCGCAGTGACTCAAATCAACATGTAAGACCTGATTGAATAGTTTTTGCCAGCGCTCCCCTACCTAAGGGTTGGCACCATAGACCTCTTGCCAGTGCTCCTCTGCCTATGGGTTAGAGCTATAAACTGCTTACAGGCCCTACCTACGGCCTCTTAACCTTTGGGAGTTAATGCGATTACAAAGGCCAGGATGCTGCACCTACTCTGCTAATTCCCCCAACCATAGGCTGTGATCCTGGTGACATACTGAGGTGGTGTGCCTCTCTACAACCCAAAGGGGGAGGGATGACTGCACCCCCACTACAGGGGGTTATAACAGAGGTCTATAAAATCATGACTAGTGTGGAGAAAGTAAATAGGGAAGTGTTAGTTACACCTTCTCATAAGAACTAGGAGTCACAAAATGAAATTAATAGGCAACATGTTTAAAACAAACAAAAGGAAGTTCTTCACACAGCGCATAGTCAACCTGTGGAACTCTTTGCCAGAGGATGTTGTAAATGCCAAGACGATAATAGGGTTCAAAAAAGAACTAGATAAATTCATGGAGGATAGGTCCATCAATGGCAGTTAGCCAGGATGGGCAGGGATGGTGTCCCTAGCCTCTGATTGCCAGAAGCTGGAAACGGGCAACAGGGAATGGATCACTTGATTACCTGTTTTGTTCATTCCCTCTGGGGCACCTGGCACCGGCCATTGTCGGAAGACAGGATACTGGGCTAGATGGACCTTTGGTCTGACCCAGTATAGCTGTTCTTATGTTCCTATGTCAATGATGACAAGGAAGACATTGACCCTATAATTCTGCTTGGCATCAGATTCAGTAAGTAAGTTGCAATTGGTGGAGAACTCAGCTGAAATGCCAATATTCTGTACTATTAATTTGGACTCAGTCAAGATCATATCCGATTGTTCACGAATGTGTTGAATGTCATTGATAAGACTTTCAGTGTTATCCCTCTCAAGATCAAGTGTAGCATTGCATGCTTCAGTTACCAAATTAGTTTGGTGGATCATTGTAAGTAGCTTCATCCACAAAGATGACATCAGAATGCATTCAAATTTGGACATGTGCTTCTGAATAGACTGAAGTTCAGTTTGAGCCTGTGCAGTGAAATTGAGAGATTCAAGCTAATTTAAAGCCTTTTTCACTTAATTCAAATGCTGCACAACTGGTTGAACACCATCAATCGATGCAGACCATCTAGTTTTGGACATCCCATGCAATGAAACAGGAAGATATTGCTTCATAATTTCCCACCTTTGTGGACTGCTACTGAAGAGATTGGAACTTTTCAGCAAATGTTCAAAGTAAGTAATTGCCTTCTTTCATGATTCAGCACAATCAACACCTACGAGCTTTAATGTGTGGTTTCCACAGCTGGATAAAATAATTTGAATTATGCTCAAGCAGAACTGCTTGTACATCTTTGTACTTCCCAGCCATATTAGATCCATTGTCCTAGGCTTGACCAATGCAGACTTGAAAAATCTAACTTAAAACCTTCTAGAATTGCTAGTACTTGAGCAGCAATTTCTTTTCCAGTTTTTCTTGTGAAATTATCAAACAAAATAAACCTTTCTTCAACTGAAAGATTGTAGACAGCTCAAAATTTAATATATCGAATAACCATAGTAGTCTGTTCCTTGAGAACAATCTGGAGTGGCACCAACAATTGAAAAATACTTGGCATTTTGAATCTCATTAAGAATTGTTTGTACAAATGACCCACATAGCTCAAACTTGTTTTGTATGCGTATGGAGAGGTAATGGACTTGCATGCACTTTTGTTTCTCTTGCAATTCTCGAACACATTCAACACGCTCTGATAAGTGGGTCATATTTGCTGAGGAGTTCAACTATGCTTAGAAAGTTTTTTTTATTTGTATGTTGACTGGAACCAAAGAGAGCCAATCCCCACTCAGAAAGGAAAAGGATGACATTCAGGATGAGCTCAAGAAGTTTTACCAGTTATTACTTTCTTTAGAGAGTTCAGTCAAGAGTAATTTCTCAACTGAACTTTCAGCTGATGCTGCCCTACTGGTATAATATAACAGGCTGAGCTGAAGACGAAGCTACCATATGGAGATGATAGTGAGGAATTCTCACACATAAATAATTCCTTAGTCAACTAGATGTAAAACTATAAAGACGCTAAAATGTAACAATTCTCTGCCTTTTAACATGCACTTGATCCAGCACCAGCCACTAGTAGTGGTTTGTTTATATAATCAGCTGATCTGAAAGGACACGTTTATCACAGTCTAATCGTGTGCCATGAGAACTGATATATTTTAATTAATATTTATGAATATTTTAACTCTCATATGACAAAGTCTATATCAGTTAACAAAAAAAAGTCTTTTTCCAAATCACCTCTTATTTGCTTACATTTGCAGCTCTAAGCTGAAAGTGTGTGTCACATTTTGGTCCAAGAGGGATGCGCATAAATACAAGTTGCAAAAGTATGAAATGCCAAAAAATTAATGTGTCCAAATTTGAGGCCTCCTTTGAGCTTGAGGCCCAGGCCAAATGTCCCTCCTGGGCACCTCCTTGGATTGGCCCTGAATGTCAAAATATAAATAAAACAATTGTGAAAATACTCCTTCCAAATTATTAGGCACATACATAATTGGACTGAAATGCAAATCCACATACATACGTACATACATTTTAACATTGTACACTTCTCCTATTAATTTGGATATTTGTATTGCTGTGTGTAGTGGTACAGGTGACCCACTCCAGCAGGGCGTGGGGCAGAAGCAGCCAAGGAGGCTGTGGAAACCTGCAGCTAATTAGGGCGAGGCTTGTTAGGAGCCAGATAGGAGGCAGTTGCTGGGGCAGCCCAGATATAAGGAGCTGCCAAGCAGAGCAGAGGGGAGTCTCTCCCTGACAAACAAGGGAGGGTGACTGGCTCCCAAGGATAGCACCTGGGATAGAGCAGTGCTGGGCAGGCTCAGGAGAACGGAGGGTGAACTCAGGCCTGTGACCTGCTAGGCTACAGGCCCCTGCCAGAAATGGCCAAGAAAGTACAAGAGCCAAGGGGAAATGGACCTGGAATGATAGGCAGACAAGCAGAGAGAAGGAGGGCAGAGAGGCTGCCACTAGAGGGTCCCTGGGTCAGGACCCAGAGTAGCAGGCGGGCCTGGGTCCCTGCCCTTCTTCCTTGCCCTGCATCAGGCCATAGAGGAGCATGGCTAATACAGACTGCAACTTGCCCCTGAAGTGAGGGGCTAGACAGTGGGTTGTGGTTGGCCTCTGTGGCAGGTGCAAGCCAAAGGACTGCTGTGACCCCCAGAAGGGAGGTGAGAAAGACACCACCGAGTAGGGGAGCAACGCAGGTCCAAAACAGTGGAGTAGAGCAGACAATGGGCAAGACACCACCTGCAGAGGGTGCTCCAGAGCTGGACTGAGCTAATTCTCAGAGCAACCAGGAGGAGATGCCAGTGGTGGTGAGTCCACGCCATTACAGGATGGCATGTGTAAGCCACATTCATGAAGCAGGACCCCACTGGACTAGTCACGGTACAAATATAGAACAGAAATTCTCTGCTCCAATGAACTTAGTCTTAAAGAATGCAGCATTATTCTCAAGAAACAACAAGTACATGTCCTCTGCCATTAATTTTACTGTCAACTGATAAACATATTTCAACCATATTTTTCACTTTAACAGTATCCCTTAAAGAGAAACTCTTGAGATACCAAAATCAAAGTAACAAAAGTAATACTTAGAAAATACTTGGATCAGAGTTAAGGTTGTTGTGATGAAATATGGATTTCATTGTACTTGATGAGAATGCCTGGGCTATGTAAGATTTGTGATGTCCTTAACTATTCATTTCTTTGCTCTTCTGTGCATGAACTTTGCAAATAATAAGATAGGTAGGGCTGGGCAAAAGTTTTAGCAAACAGATTTTTGTATTGTTCCAAAATTCATTTTTTGGGGACTCAAACTATTTAAAAATTCAGGTTGAATTCAATGAATAGTTTTCCCTTAACAAACAAACAAACCTGTTTTTTTAATTGAAATATTAAATTTTGACTTTTTCAATTTTGCATTTTGAAATGCCATTTTATTTTGACTAATTTTTAAAAAAAACAAAAACTCACAAAGGGTGAAATACACCTGAAAATGACTGAACCGAAACAAAAAGCTCAAAGTCATTTCAAGTCAACTGAAATGTTTTAGTTAATTAGAAATGACATCTGTTTGAGGTTTTTCATTCAACAAAAATTTTGGGGGGCGGTTGGGAGAAGCAAGGTTTCTGGTGTAATCAAACCAGATTGTATGTTGGGTCTTTTTGGTTTGTTTGTGATTGGAGAGCACCTCCAAATGGAAGAATCAGCCATTCTGTCATTATAGCTGAGTGGTGAGCAAACTGTCCTTCAGCCTTTCTTTTTTAAATAACTTTTCTTTTGCTTTTGGAATTTCACTTTTTATGATGCCTCCAAATAACCTGTCAATGCTCAAGTCTCTGAATCTTCTCCAGGGGGAGCTTATTTAACATTTATGTTTGAATTATAAATATCTGACTATAATTGTTACAGGAAAACATAATTATTCTAAAGCACTTAAGCAATCCCTTAGGTTGCTCTTCCATATATTTTTCATTACAGTCGATATATACGTCCAGTGATTTACAACTTTCAGAGATGCTATTTCATTCAGGTTGCTAATAGAAATATGGCCCAAACAAGTAAAAAGTTATCCGGTCTGGAATGGGAAACTTCTTAATACATGATATTTTTAAGGACAAAAATTAAAGGGGAATTTGTAGATACTGAATTTCTGATGTAGTTTTTTCGAAGGACTGTCTGAGGCCTCCCTTTTGCAAAACCTTACATATGTGATCAACTCCATACATGCTGATGGATAATGCTTATTTACTGAGGGTTTTTTTTTTTTGGCCGTGATTATGCTTTCTTTTGGGAAGTTTAAAAAATGTGATGATGGGGTGAGGGGAAACTTTTTGTCTCTGCTTTTCTATTCCACTCCTAGTGCTAAAGAAGTGAACATAACCATTTTTGACTAAACATTCCAAAAATTGCATCACTCAACAGAGACCAGGGATGGAAGGCTTCTGCCTAAGCTCGCAACATTCCAAAATTTTTGCAACTTAACAGGGAGTGTTCAAATACAATAGGTCTGCCAGCCTTAATTTATAGTGGCTTTTTTGCACTTGAGTTACAATTCTTATTATATTCACGGCTATTTGTATAGTTAAAAAAAATACTATAGTATGCTAAGCAGAGCTGGCTCCAGGCACCAGCATTCCAAGCTGGTGCTTGGGGCGGCAGCGTGCAAGGGGCGGCAGTCCCTGTTGTTTGGCCCCCAAGCAGCGTGCTGAATTGCCGCCGTGGGCGGCTGGGGCAGTCCGTGCGCCCTTTAGGGCGGCAGGTGCGTTTCCGCGGTAGCGGTAATTTGGCTGCAGCTTCTGTGTTTAGCTGTCCGCGGGGGCTTCAGCTAAATATAGAAGCTGCGGCCGAATTGCTGCTGCGGCGGAAACGCGCCTGCCGCCCTAAGGGCACATGGACTGCCCCCGCTGCCCGTGGCGGCAATTCATCGCACTGCTTGGGGCGGCAAAAACTGTAGAGCTGGCCCTGATGCTAAGGGATCCTATAGCTTAATACCTCAAGACTACTCTTATAAGATTGAAATAAATGTGTAGATTAATTGGAAAAATACCTCTCCTCCAAAAAGCAATGTGAATGTAATATTTAGTTTGACACTACGTTTTGCAGATGACTCAGTGTTGTCTAGTCAGCCAGCACTCATATGATGCAGCTTCCAGCCCTATGGGACAGCATTGTTTGTACAGTCATATGCATTCTGTTACTTAATCTGGAACAAGACAAGTATTTCCCTGAACTCTAGGCTTGTTAGTCAATAGCAAGAACATCTCCATTCATTATGGACTGGGTTTGACTTAGCTATTGTGCCTTTGTGTGTAATTTCCTAGGCTTTAAAAAGCAACAACAATAAACAAATTCCATTATATGGTATCATATTGACACCCCAATTAGTCACCAGTAGGGTTAGGAGCTTTAGATCTCCCACACCGAGCTCTGCTACCTGAACTCATGAAATAACTGACTGAAGTAGTAGGTTGTCATCCTCTGTGTGGACCAGCACTAAAGTGGGGTTGGGACACCTTGCCAATGAATTTCACATTTGTTTGTTGACAACAGAAGAATGGAGAGACTTGGGAATCATGGGTTCCATTCCAGCCTCTGGAGAGGAGTGTGCTGTAGGGGGTGCAGACCCTTGTGACTATTTTCCCCCAACATTTACCCCCTTCTTCCCTGGATGCTTCGACCTTTCCCTCTTGCAGTCCTGTCTCTTCCTTACTCCTGGCTCCCAGTCCTATTCGCCTCACTTATGCAGTCTGTCTCTACTCCTTAGGTTTCTCATTTCTGTCCCAGTGTCCTTGCCTACCCTGTCCCAGTTTACCCCAGCTCCTCATCTGACAAACTAGCAGTATCAGTTTTCATTTCCCTCTATCAGACTCCAGTCTTCCCCCACTCCAGGTCCTTGTCCCTCCCTATTCAACCTGCTCTCCCTCTATTTCCAGCTCTAATCTCCTGTGGATTTGAATCTGATAGCTGCTTCCTCCTCATTATCACTGCCTGGGCATCAGCAAGAAGGCACTGAGAGCACAGCAGAGACAGTCTCCCTGCTCTCCATTCCAGTGCCTGCTCCTGGCATAACATAAAATTGAGCTACAACTGCAGGGAACCTGCTATTTGGTCCCTTGCAGCCCTGGGCAGGAGGCTCCATGTGGAAGGAATCTTGGGAGAATTGAGATGAAACTCTAGCAAGCCTGTGAGCATGTATGAACTGTGATTTTTTTCCCCCACAAAAGCTTGTAACTCGGTCAAATTGGGGTGGATTTTAACAGGGATGACAAAATGCAGATCTCTGATACAAACTCCACCTTGCAGCTAGAAGTGAAGTCTCTGAGAAGCTCCTGCGCCCCCATGCTTTGGTGAAAAGGAAAAGTCAGTGGGAATCTTTAACATGAGCAAAACACTTTCCCCGAGCCTCATTCTTGGATACGACTGAATCATTCTGGCTGAAATTTTCCAAACCATTTCAGCCCAAGGCAAGCACTTGACAGAAAATTTCAATCCCAATGGTTAACGTCTGGTAAAGCTATAAGCAACTGATAATAGGCTCTTATCGTTGGAAGTGTTGGGTCATTTTAATAATGGTGGTGCTACCACTTCGGCCGGTAGTGTATCATAGCAATAGCTCTTTTGCTCATATCTGCTCCCCTGTCCCCCACGCCCAAATGTCCTAATATTCACTCCTCTGCCGTTTTCATATATTCTTTCCCCTCCCACCACCAACTCCATTAAGTATGGATGTTTGCTTCCTTTCTATCTGGCACCCACTCCACCAATCCCATGATTCCAGACTGAGCTGCAATGCAGAGAGCATGAGTCTCTTGATGTTATTAGGGATTCCTGTTTGGTACTATTTACCCCCAGCTGTCAGGAGGAAGAGGAAAAGTCCCCCAACCGTCTGCATCTGAAACTGTTGCCATTGCAGTGTGTCAGCAGGCACAAAGCATTTCAGTTCCCTCCGCCTGTGACCACCAACGGGGGGAGCAGAAGTGGGACCTTCTGAGTGAAATGGACTCTCTGTCACACATCTTGTGCCAAGGTTGCAATACTGTCAGCGCTTCAGCTGAAATGGAGCTCAAGCCGATTAACCAATTGGCTGGAGTACTTTAAACGTCCTCCCTTTGTTTCCTGGTGTGTTTTGTCAGAACAGGCAGGATTAGGTAGCTGAGAGAAGTTGCCTTCCCCATTAATAAGAGTCTTTCAGAAGAAAGATATCTCTTCAGATTTAAATTAGCAAATAGAATATCCATTGGCTGCAGCTTTGATGGGAAAGAACAACAATCCTGTCTCTTGATGTTTACCTTTCAATGACCATTAATAAGAACTCCACCAGAGGCAAAGGGACGGGTTCCTTTCCTCAGGTATAATTTAGAAAACACAAATCAGAATGACACTATGAAGCATTAAGGTGTCTATAGAGGCACATGTGGACACAAAATGAAGTCAGAGAGGAAGAGAGCTTCATTTGAATGACTGCACTTTATCACCTTTTGAAACAAACCCACAGATACTCTATTTTTAGTAACATTTTTTTTTCATATTCCAACAACATTCAGCCATTAGTTGGAGACCAATGAAAAGTAATAAAAGCAATCCAGGTTTCCAGAAAGCATCCTGCTTAGGACAAATTCTGAGCTATTTATTTCCTTCCTGGGCCATGATTTGAACTAACACAAGCAGTGATCCCAGAGCCGTCCTACAAGACTAGAGGTCAGTGTTCTAGACTAGTTAATCATTTGTTTCGGATAATAGTGCAGCCACAAGGAAAAATCTTCATGCCCATGATGGAACCTAAGATGTACTGGATTTTTTGTTGTGATTGTTTCCCAACACACATGGCAAGAATGCATATCTTCAGTCGGATGACTTCTCTTAAATTACAGCAAATGACAAACAGAACAAAGAGACTCACTGGGATTTTTATCTTTTTAGACTTTCTTGAAAACACTGAAGCATGTGAAAAACTTAACACATCATTAGTCTCCAGTACTTCTATGAACTCAAGGAATGTCTAGTTACTCTGAGTTGCAGGACTGGGCTTCTGGGCTCAGATTCTCCATCTTAAATATCTTAAGAGCTCTGCTCCTTAAACAGGGAGACAGACTTCTAGTTAGTCCATATAAAGATGGACAGTACACAGAAAATAGAGTTCCATGCCACAGTTCTAATTTAGCTGCAAAGGATTTATAGAAACAACTTTTACCAGTGGAAACTGATGACATCTGAGAGTGAGGTGGTAAAAGTGGTACGTGAAGGAATTTTCAGGCCAATTTTCACAGCATCCTGTAACGATCCTATGGTATCTGACTCAAGAACCTTAAGGAGCTTTCACTGCCTTTTTTTATTTACTTTTTTGATTATTCAGTGTTGAAAACAACTTGCTTAACAAAATATCTCCTCCACCTGCCTATGCTGTACAAAATGCAATTGTCAGAAAAGTGAATTTGTAAAATGGTATATAGTTACTTTTTCCCCCCAGTAATTTCCAGAGCTAATTTTCTCAGTTTCCCAGTCAGAAGATGTTCCATGCCAGCATTACAAAATCAACCTGGGGAGGGGAAGAATTGATTTGTAGTGTGTTTGCCTCTTATAACATCACTGCTAATATAAATTTTGCCATTGGAAGTTAACAATTTTGTTGCTATGTCTATCTTGCTTATGCTATATCTATCTTGCTTGCATTGGCTCTCCTGTGCTGTTAACAGGAGTAGACCTGTATTTGTCAGTAAAGTAAGCAGATATGACTCAAAGACACACAGGGACAAGATAATCTGTGCCAAAAATGAAAATTTGTGTTTTATGGACATTTTTTCAGACTATAATTGCTGTTTAAAGTGCAATTACAGTCAGAACACTGTCTAAAGGGTTACTCAGTGTTCCCCATTTAAGTGTCTTCAATTATTTTTTATTTAAAATTCACTCACTTTCCAGTTAATGGAATTTTCTTTTTCAAATGCCACCCCTGCAAATTCTTCTGGCCAGTAAAATAGATTCCCCTCAGTTGCTATAAACTCTGGTGGACCTCCAGTGACATCAGCAGAGCTGTGGTGATGTATGCCAGTTGAAGATTTGGCCCTGGAATTGAAAAAGCAATATATATGTGCATGGAGCTAGGTTGGACATCTCCTTAAGTCCTTAGAATCAATTCAGAGGTGATATGAAGTTGTGTAAGTAACTCTTACACTAACTTACTCATGTAAAGGAATCTAAACAGGTGCCACTTGACTTCCACAAAGCAGGAAGATGCAAATCAAAATAGTGGAGGTCCTTCTTAAATTTACACCTTTCTGCATCCCTCCCGACCCCTCAAGAGCTGCCCTTGTAAGGTTGGAAGAATCAGAGGCTACGTCTCTACTACCGGCCGTATCGGCGGGTAGCAATCGATTTCTTGGGGATCGATATATCGCGTCTCATCTAGACGCGATATATTGGTCCCCGAACAAACTCCTCTCGACTCCGGAACTCCACCAACGTGAACGGCAGTAGCGGAGTCGACAGGGGGAGCCGCGGACATCGATCCCATGCCATGAGGATGGTAGGTAACTCAATCTAAGATACTTCGATTTTAGCTACGCTATTCACGTAGCTGAAGTTGCATATCTTAGATCAATTTCCCCCCCTAATGTAGACCAGCCCAGAGGGATGGAGCTCTGTGCTCCCTCTATTGGGGAGAAGAGGAAAAGGCAGCCTGTCCTGACATTTTTTACATCTTATTTAGCCTTAACTCCACCTACTGAGATTTGTTGTTTTAGATTGTATTTATTTAAATAGATAATTTAAGGGGATGATAAATAATTATCCTTACTGTAATGGAAGGCCACTGGAACTGAGCAGGATATACTCTGGGTGAGGGGTCACCATAACTTTCCTAGAAAGAACTTTGTATAATGAAGCTTGGGCACAGGAAAACAGAATAAGAGTGAGCTGTGGTTGGAAACAAGGAGTGCTCACCTAGGATGTAAGGAGTCTGTCTTGCTCTGGCTTCTCCTGGAGATCCTGTGCCCTGCATGGTGGGATCTACAGGATAGCTGGACCATTGGCAATGGCAGGGCAGGACAGAACAGAGCTGACTCCATGAAAAGGCCCAGTGGAGCAGCGGTGATGGCATCTAGCATTTCCTAACTTTTGAGTGGTTAACTTCGCAGCCTTAATAAGGTTCTTTTTAACATAGGGTATGTGGGTTGGGGGATGGGAGGTAGGGAGAGATGTAGGTAGAGTACCAGAAAAACTTCCTGGCTGTGATCTGTACAAGAGCCTTTTGAAGGGAAGTGGTGGGATCTCCATCATTTGGAATATTTAAAACTAATCACTGGAGAATACACTTTGGGGAATAATCCTGCACTGGCCCTTGGCAGATTGATGGGGTGGGACCCAATGTGTCCATTCTATCTTTAAATTCTATGACTGAGCATTATCCCCATTTCACAGAGTGAGGAACTGACTTGCCC
The DNA here is from genome assembly GCF_007399415.2 of Gopherus evgoodei. Classification (NCBI taxonomy): domain Eukaryota; kingdom Metazoa; phylum Chordata; order Testudines; family Testudinidae; genus Gopherus; species Gopherus evgoodei. Next base: position 16,258,770 of record NC_044332.1, read on the forward strand.
AGCATCACACAGTGGGCAGAGGCAGGAGCACAACCCAATTGGGCTGCTCTGTTGTGTTAGAAGACAGGGAGCAGATGGGAAGTGGAGATGATATCGCTAAGACTGGGGTTGGGAGCAGGGAGCTGATCAGGGACAGTTCATGCCAGTGGGCATGATCTTCCTTGGAGAAGATTTCTGCAGAAAAATTTGTGTGTGGAGGTTTCACTGCCTCCATTGAAGATAAACAGGATTTGTGTAGATTTTGCTGAAATATACATTAAATTACATGCAAAAAATACCCTGATTTGGTGACTCTGATTTCTGAATCGATGGGAAATGGATTTTGGAATTTTCCAGTTTACCTTCAAAGAGCTGCAAGTTATCAGTGCCTCTGAAATCCCAGCCACTCCTCAGATGCCTAAACATGGATCAGACCCATGCTATCAGTTTTAAAGCAGAACTCATTGATTACCATGGAGACTTCAGCTTAAAGATTGGAATGATTCTGTCCCTATAGATTTAGGTGCCTAATTACAGGTATCTCCACTGGAAACTGCCAGCCTTAGTTGTTTTCACCTCTTGGCCACCGCTTCTAATGCAATCCCTGCTGGTTGTGACTGAAAAGGTTATTGTCTGATGTCAGGCTGGGGCTGACGAGCAGCGGTGGGGCAGAGTGGGAAAGATGATTTAGCTACTGCTCATGTTGTACCAGTTCTTTGGATATAAATAGGCCTCTCCAGGACTGGCCCTCCACTGCTTTTTATAAGCACTAAATTCAAAAAGTAAACTGAAGGCATAAGATAAATGCCAACCTCCAGCCTCTGCAAGCTGCATCTGTCTCGGAATTGCAGTTGGCTAAAGTGCCCGACACAGTGGTGCTCATAGAAACAATAATAAAAAGTTTCGCTGGATTTGTAGAATCAACTGGAGATTTTCATTTCCTGCCTTTTGCCTGAGGCTTTCTCCCTTCTGTATCTATTATCCTCTATGTGTGTGACTCGCACTGACGTTCAGAGAAGGTGTTTATGCTTCAGTTAGAGATTTGAATCCTGGACCGGAAGGAAAATCAGCCGGGGAATTTTCTTTCCTTTGCTCTCAAGAGAGTTGCTGAGGGTAAACTGGGCCAGTGTCCCAACACAAGCTTTATTTATTTCCCCCCGAATGGTTGGTATGAATGATTAGAAGATTGCACTTGAGGGTTAGGGGGATTGTGAGCCTGCTTCCAGTGCTTGTTTCAGTCTTTAGCAGAAGAGAAATTGCATAACCACTTACAATTGTTGGTTTTGATTAAAACCACAGTCTGGAGCCGGAGAAGGTCTACTAGGTCATCTAGGCTGTCACTTTGCCTTTGCTAAATTGTACGAGGACCAATTAGTGGCTCAACTGATGCCAGAATTAAAGGGTTTATCAAGCTTTTTCAAAGATTTTATCTAAAAAAAAATTTCAGGAGTAAAGCATCAAAATTAGCATAAGATGACAACCACCTGAAGTTGCCAGGGCTACATATACAACCACAGATGCTGAGACAAAACTAATAAGCCCTCACAATCACGTAGGGTTTGCTTATATGAACACTTAGTTTGCAGCAAGCTGGGGTGTAAAATCTATCTGGTATTAACCTGCCACGCACTAAGGGTATGTCGATGCTGCAGTTAGACACCTGCGCCTGGCTGGTGCTAGTTGACTAGGGTTTGTGGGGCTCAGGCTGTGGGCCTGCAGGCTACTCATCCAGTGACCAGTATATGTGCCTCTACCAGACTTTTGTACCCCATAGGTCTGGGTCTGTCACAGGATATATAGCCATATCACCTATCAATGGGGGAACAGACCCTTAAACCCCATAGGGAGAACCATAGACCCCAGTGATTCATAATTCCCTCTAGCGACTGGTAGTGGTCTGTGTTACAGTTCCATTAGCCACTCCGGCTCCGTATCGATGGGAGAAGTTATTAAACAAATTTTAGAAACTGATCTTAAGCAGCTTCAGTGCATACGATTAGCTGTTTCAAAGGGCTTGCAAAGCCACATTTAATCAGATTATCCCCCATCCACGCTGATAGCAAAATGTCAATGTCAAATTAAACCATTTTACGCAAACTTCTCCTATCACGGCCTTTTCTGTAACAGATGGGTCTTAGGACTGTAACCCAGATCAATGCTGGTGCTTAAGGGAACTGACCAGTAAAACCAGCTTGTTGTACATGAATAGGAACCTTCCTCAGCTGTTCCAGGCTCCTATTGATTAGCAAATGCATCTATTTTTTCTGTATGTTGGCCCTGCAAGGCTAGCCTATGTGTACAGTAGCAACAACATGCATTGTTCAGCAGAGCCAGCAGGTATGACTTAGCAAGTAAAGAGGATTCCATTTTTCTTGTCGCTTTCAAAGCAGGATTGTGATTTTTAAACACAAGCCCAGCTTAACCAGGGCCAGTGTAGGATTCCTTAACACGTTTGGTTCTGCAAGACCAAAGTATATTATAGTGTGATAAAGGCACAGAGTGTAAACACATGAAATAGGGAGTGTACATAGGACTTGAGTGTACCCCTTCCTCAGATGGCACCACTGTGTTTGAGATAGTTCTGAGCTGCTATAGTTCTAATGAGCTGCATTCTGTCTAATTTCACCATGTGACTGTAAGACCAGCTTGAGCTGGGGAAATCCAAGAAGTGGTGGAGGCTGATCTCTTAAGGCAGGCACTGGCGGGAAGATGGGATGAAGGGTAGGAAGGAAATCCAGCTCATTCTGGGCAAAAGCTGGAATACAGCACACAGCCCAAGTGGTATGACTGTGTTCTGGGGCTGTCCGAGAGGAAGGAATCCACCAGTCCATGTCAATAGAAGCTTAAAATGTGCTTTCCGTGAGCACTTATGCAAGTAAGACGTGATGTGATGGCAAACTCACACAAAATGGAGGGGCGGGAGGCCTGTAGTACAGCTGCCCAATGAGGCCAGGAGGTAGGCGGGTTCTGCATGCTATGCCACACTGCAGGTTTGTCACACACAGGTTTGGCATCCTTTGGCTAGTCACACACAGGAAAGTGTGATCAAGGCAGGAGTCCCTAACCTGGATACAACAGCAGCTAGCCCAAAATACGTTATTGCGTAGATCCATCATAAAAGCTGCTGTGTCGGGGAGGGGGGAAATATGTTAAATCTGACCTCAAGAATCTATATGTAAATACATCGTTTAAAAGGACTAGTGGAGGGGGAATAAGGGGAAAATGTAAAACCTGCTCCGTGCAGTAGGTTTGGTTCAACATAGCATTCCTTTTCCTGCTGAGTAAACTCTGTCAAAATGTGCTTTCGCCATGCAGACTGCAGCCTCAGGTAGGCATAAATGGCCACATTGTGAGCCCTTTTATAGTGAAATAGCAGCTCTTTGCCCTCTGAGACATCACCTTTTTCAGAGGTGGAGACATATTTTTACAAGCTAGAACTGAGCACTGCGTATGTGTGTCTTAGTGGCTTTCCAACTTCATGTGTATATACATGGAGTAAGTCCACTTTAGAACATGGAATACATATCTTACAGGCATTTGTTCATAAGTGACTTCTGTATGCATTAGGGAACACGCAATGACTTATCATAGATCTGTTTATTGTGTTGTGATAGCGCTTAGGCACCCTAGTCATGGACCGTGGCCCCATTGTCACAGATGCTGTTCAAAGCAGAACAAAATGTGTCCTCTATCCCCGGAGGACTTAATGCTCTTCTGTCTTTCTCTGTGGTTGTTATAGCTATGCCATCAGTACTGTCCATCGTTTAATGCTGAATTATCACAGAATGCGTCTGGCATTCATTCTTTCCAGTTAGACTGTGTCTGAAAGATACCACTATGATTAATGTTGTGGTTGTAAATACCAAAGGAAGTGGTGATGGTCTGTCACTTGCAAAATGGGACTGATAACCTTTTGTGGCCATCCATCTCTCCTCTGCTTTTGGAAGAACTGCTCCCATTATAAACAACTGGAGACTTCTACTACAAATAGGCGCAGTTGTGTAATGAATTTGCCAATAAACTATGTAAAAACTGATGAGGCAAAAACTCATCCAATACAGTCTTTGCAGAATATTATTCAATCATCTATACGGCTGGATGAATAATGAAAAAGCGCTGTGGACACATTTATCTGAAGAAATGCTGCCACCTGTGGGGTGAAATGTGACCGCAGTTTAACAGTGTACAGCAACATTACATGCTTGATAAAGTCAGAAGATGGAGAATATCTTGCTCAACTGAATGACTGGGGGAAATACAAGGTACTATTGCTTCTTTGTAGGATTTTGAAAAAAAAAATGCTAAGGGTCCCATCTTTTTGGATCTTTCTCCAGGCGATATGAAAATGCTTCAATCTTTTATACAACTTCACCCCAAATTAACTTTCTCTAGGCTCTGTTTGTATCTTTCTCAAATAATCCTGGAAGGTTTAGCCAATCTTAAAGTGATCTACAGAGAGTTATTGGATCATCTGAAAGGCAAGGTAAACTGCATGTCTTAGCCATTGACATGTGGGAATGCTTTTCAAATGAAACCTCTTCAAACTAAGCCTTCCTCTTGCTTGATAAAGACTGTACGGTCAGTATTTTAGAGTTTAGCTGCAAGTAGCTAACATGCATGCAAACAAAATCAATAGAGAAACAATGTGCTTTTTCCTTGGAAGTATCTTTCTAATTTATCTAATTTTTAATGATAGTTTGTTGGTAGTAAGGCTTGAAAAACACTGTGTGGGAGCAAAACGCTTCAATACAAACAAATGATCAAAAGTGCTTTAAACTGGCAAAATTGCACTTAGTTTCCACCTCTTATTATTCAATTTCTCTTCTGACTGGAAAAATGCAGCCTGATTTCAACTGACATAAAAGCTCTCTTTCCTAATGGGAAACTCTGCCAAAATTATCTGCGCAGCCAATTAAATAGTACTAGTGTTTGGTACATTCTTCTAGAGATCCAGAATCTCTTCTGTTAAGATGTGTCTCTAACATGAAAGTAGGTTGCCCTGGATGTCTTCTTAGATGCCTATGTAACCCACACACCTCCTAGGTGTGGTGATCTGTCTCATCTAGTGGTAGCAAGACTACTTAGAGAGAGATTAATGAGTCTCTTCTACAGCCAATTGGCATTTAGCACATCTGGTAGAGGCTCATGAACTAAGCTTTGGAGGTTCTAGGTTCAATCCTGTCCCCTGACAACTAGGGTCTGTCAGCATTACACCTATTCTCTGGATGACTTTTTTTCTCTCTCCTCGTCGAAGGTAGACTCCCAAATAATCTCCATTTGTTTAATGGATATAACAGAAATATTCAAGATCTACAAACAAGGGTTCCTTTTACTTTCACCAGTTTTACACTATCTCTAATTACTCCTCATTCTCAACAGTATATTTGAGGGGAAAACCTGGCTTCAAGTTTGGTTTGCTGTCTGTGGGCCAGATCCTCAGATAGTTTAAATCCACGTAGTTCCATTGGGTTCACTGGAGCTATGTTGAGTGGGGCTCTGAGCTCCAGATTCACAAAAGTATTTAGGCACCTAAATCCTATTGTTTTCAGTAGGAGTTGGGCACCTAAATATTTTTGAGGATCTAGGCTTAAGCACATCAAGCTGCTATTTCCCTACCATTTAGTTCAGTGTTCCACTGTGACAGAATGGTCTGTCTTATTTTAAAAAAAAAAAGAATTTGTTTGAGAGGCTTAAAACATAGGTGCAGTGAATTATCAAATGAGCAATCACCCGAGGCAGAGGAAGAAGGATGAAAACAGACATTCAGGAGAAGCTCTGAAAAGGGAACCTGGCAATAATTCTACCAGCATTTTGAATGGTCTTTTATCATGAGTTATGGTAATTTGCTATTGATAGGGAGTCTTGCTTTAGTTCTTTTCCCCATTGTGGGGAAGAAAATAAACTTCATTTTCACCCTGACTGATCTGGAGAACCCTTATCTTGAAATAAGCCAAAGCAGTTCGTGGATCAGAGGTACTTGCCAGCCTGTGCAATAGAGGATTTATGACATTGGCTATGTGGTTGAGAAAGCTGCTCAGATAGGGAGTTTGAAGGGTGTCACTTTGTAAGCAATTGCAAATCCACAAATAGTATCTTAAGTCTAAAGTTACAAGGTAAGTCTCATAGACTCTAGGACTGGAAGAGACCTCGAGAGGTCATCGAGTCCAGTCCCCTGCCCTCACGGCAGGACCAAATACTGTCTAGACCATCCCTAATAGACATTTATCTAATCTACTCTTAAATATCTCCAGAGATGGAGATTCCACAACTTCCCTAGGCAATCTATTCCAGTGTTTAACTATCCTGACAGTTAGGAACTTTTTCCTAATGTCCAACCTAAATCTCCCTTGCTGCAGTTTAAGCCCATTGCTTCTTGTTCTGTCATTGGAGGCTAAGGTGAACAAGTTTTCTCCCTCCTCCTGATGACACCCTTTTAGATACCTGAAAACTGCTATCATGTCCCCTCTCAGTCTTCTCTTTTCTAAACTAAACAAACCCAATTCCTTCAGCCTTCCTTCATAGGTCATGTTCTCAAGACCTTTAATCATTCTTGTTGCTCTTCTCTGGACCCTCTCCAATTTCTCCACATCTTTCTTGAAATGCGGTGCCCAGAACTGGACACAATACTCCAGTTGAGGCCTAACCAGCGCAGAGTAAAGCGAAAGAATGACTTCTCGTGTCTTGTTTACAACACACCTGTTAATGCATCCCAGAATCACATTTGCTTTTTTTGCAACAGTATCACACTGTTGACTCATATTAAGCTTGTGGTCCACTATGACCCCTAGATCTCTTTCTGCCATACTCCTTCCTAGACAGTCTCCTCCCATTCTGTATGTGTGAAACTGATTGTTCCTTCCTAAGTGGAGCACTTTGCATTTATCTTTATTGAACTTCTTCCTGTTTACCTCAGACCATTTCTCCAATTTGTCCAGATCGTTTTGAATTTTAACCCTGTCCTCCAAAGCAGTTGCAATCCCTCCCAGTTTGGTATCGTCCGCAAACTTAATAAGCGTACTTTCTATGCCAACATCTAAATCGTTGATGAAGATATTGAACAGAGCTGGTCCCAAAACAGACCCCTGCGGAACCCCACTTGTTATACCTTTCCAGCAGGATTGGGAGCCATTAATAACTACTCTCTGAGTATGGTTATCCAGCCAGTTACGCACCCACCTTATAGTAACCCCATCTAATTTGTACTTTCCTAGTTTGTCTATAAGAATATCATGCGAGACCGTATCAAATGCCTTACTAAAGTCTAGGTATATCTCATCCACCGCTTCTCCCTTATCCACAAGGCTCGTTATCCTATCAAAGAACGCTATCAGATTAGTTTGACACGATTTGTTCTTTACAAATCCATGCTGGCTATTCCCTATCACCTTACCACCTTCCAAGTGTTTGCAGATGATTTCTTTAATTATCTGCTCCATTATCTTCCCTGGCACAGAAGTTAAACTAACTGGTCTGTAGTTTCCTGGGTTGTTTTTATTTCCCTTTTTATAGATGGGCACTATATTTGCCCCCTTCCAGTCTTCTGGAATCTCCCCCGTCTCCCATGATTTCCCAAAGATAATAGCTAGAGGCTCAGATACCTCCTCTATTAACTCCTTGAGTATTCTAGGATGCATTTCATCAGGCCCTGGTGACTTGCAGGGATCTAACTTTTCTAAGTGATTTTTTACTTGCTCTTTTTTTATTTTATCTTCTAAACCTACCCTCTTCCCATAAGCATTCACTATATTTGACATTCCTTCAGACTTCTCAGTGAAGACCGAAACGAAGAAGTCCTCCAGGTACATCATGCTCTGGTTTATCATTACTGGCTGTACATTTACACTTAAAAAAAAAGCTTTAATGGGGAGAATTAAATGGCTGGGTGGGTAAAAAGACCCTTAGCGGGGCAGTTAACCCCTCTCGTGGAGGAAGGCTGGGCTGATTGGGGAAGCAGCCACAGTTGGGGCCATGCCCCAGTCAGGCAACACCTGGCCCTGTTATAAGGGCTCAGGGAGGAGCTGGGTCAGTCTCTATCTAGCTGTGGACAGAGAAGGACCTGGTTGCCCGGGAATAGGGTACCTGGAGCAAAGCAGTGCTGTGGAGCTCCAGCCTGGCAATTCCCCAGGCTGAGGCCTTGATAAAGGCCTATGTGGGCACTGGGACTGGGAGGTGCGACCTGGGGTTAGGCAGAGGCAGCTCGTCCAAACTCCTTGCCAATGATGAGTGGCCATGACAGACTGTAGTTTGCCCCAGTGAGCAGGGCCTAGATGAGGACTGGCAGTAGCCACCGAGGCGAGGTGGGTGTAGAGGGTTGGGGACGGGAGACCCAGAGTGGGGTACTGCTGGGGAAGAACCCTGAGGTAAAGGGCACCAGGGTTCAGGAGGGGCATGGGGGCCTGAGGTAGGTGAGACATTGGCCACCAGGAGGCACTCTGAGTTCTGGATGAGCTAATTCCCAGGATGACCGGCAGGTGGCGCCATGCTGGTGAGTCTTCAATCTGCTACAGACCCCAATCATTTTACAGTTTCGTTCTTATCCATGAACACTGAAGGCCTGATTCTGAGCTCATTCAATGGCTTGTGCATAATGTGTAACTTCATTTGTTTCAGTGAAGTGGGTCCTTGTTTATGCCTAGAAGAAGAATCAATGTTTTTCTTCAAGTATATCTAGTAAACTAGCAATAGCATTAAAAATTATTGATTGGCTCACAACAAGCTTCTTTCCTATGGACTCAATCCTGCAACTGCTAAACATTTTCATGATGTCCTTAGCACTCTCAGCTGCCACCAAAGTCAGTGGAAATTGAGAGTGCTCAACATCTCATAGGAGGGGTAGGCCTGGCAGATACCAGTGTCTGTACACAACCTCCCACTCTCTCTTCCAGCCCAATGAAACTGTCATGATGATTGTCCTTTCTCTCCCTGTTTCTTTGTCTGTTGTTAAAATGTCAGCTATGCTATAATGCATGTCTTGTGTTTACCCGGTCATCCAACTACTGATTACATCATCAGTCCATAAAGATAAGGGAAATTAGCCTAGCTAACCAGGAGCATAAATAGCTTAGCACATCAGATGTAGAGTTGATTGATACATTTACAACGGAACAACATTCCATTGAAAAATACAGTCTCATCTCAGTCGAAATGGTTTGCAGCAACATGTCAACTGTGATGAAATTTTCAATGGGAAAATGTCAATGTGGTTCATTTCATCTTTCTTGTTTCATTTCAATAATGTCAGTGTTTTATTCTGATAAGGTTAAATGTTTCTTTTTGGCTGTTTGTTTTATGTTTACTTTTTCATATGAAAATGTACATATATAGTATGTCTAAATAAAATAAACATTATAGAATGAAACACTTTTTTACCTTAATTGCAACAAGACATTTTGACTTCATTGAAATGAAATAACTTGACATTATCAAAGTATTCCTTCCATGGGAAACTTTGAAACTCTTGCATTCCATTCTGATTCAGAGCAGCTTGTTTTTTGTAATTTCACTATTTCCCATGAAACAGAAATTCCAGTTTCTGACCAGCTCTAATCAGGAGCCTACAATCCTGCGAATCATGTAGGGCCAGATTGTCTACTGCAGGGGATGGTGTAGGAATTGTGCATTTGGATGTAAGCTCTTGGGTTAGCGCAGAAAGTGCCGAAATTATTGCGTTGCATCCTCGTCCCCTTTAGGACGTTGTTAGCATGTTGTAAGGAGGAGTAACCTTTTGTTTTCCACTAAACACAACACTTCCTCTGCTGCAGAAGGGTTAGGGAGAAAGATTGCTCCTTATATGTGTAACCCACGCATGTCCTGGGTGTAGTGTTCTGGCCAATCTAGTGGCACTGAGACCACTTGGAGGGAGAAAGAGAGAAACTGATAAGACTGTAGAGCAGCCTTATCAACAGCCATAGGGCTTTATGCAGTAGAGGCTCATGTATTTAGTTCCAGAGATCCCAGGTTTGATCCTGCTTGCTTCTGATTGGAGTCTGTTGGTATTACAAATGGGGGCTCATCTGGGATATCAACTGGGAAGTCTCTGAAACTCAGCATGTGCTTCCTCAGCTGGGGGAAGTATGTAAGTCTCACACCTCCTGGGTGTGGTGTTCTGTCCCATCTAGTGGCACCAAGACCACTTAGCCCTCGTCCAGACTAACCCGCGGCATCGGCGGGTTAAAATCAATAGCTCGGGGATCGATATATCGCGTCTAGTCTGGATGCGATGTATCGATCCCCGAGCGCGCTTACATCGATTCCGGAACTCCATCAATCCGAACGGAGTTCCGGAATCAACACGGAGAGCCGCGGACATCGATGCCGTGCCGTCCAGACTGGTGAGTACCTCGATTTTAGAAATTCGACTTCAGCTACGTTATTCCCGTAGCTGAAGTTGCGTATCTAAAATCGATTTTAATACATAGTCTGGACGTGGCCTTAGAGAGATGAATTAATCTGCTCTACAGCTTTAACTAACAGCCACGTGGCTTTTAGCTCCTGCATTAAGCTTCCAAAATCCCAGGTTTGATCCCACCCGCCGCCGACTGGATCTGTCAGTGTTACACATGCACCAGTACACAAGGACCAGACTACCCCTACTCCTTAATAGGTTAATAAAACACATCCTACAGGTACTAGAGAAATGAATTAAGACATTCTTTTAAAATAGTATCTTCTAGTTCTGTAACCCCTGGGCCATGCTGTATTAGAGCTCTGTAAATGTAGGTGCCTGAAATTGCTTTTGAGATGTAGTAATAACTGTGGCAAGACAGATGTCTTTAATACCGTTCTAGAGCTTTGCGTTTTCAACTTTACCCTCTGGTGTCATATGGAAAAAGGGGCCAGGTTAGGAATATCAGCAATGGAACTTGTCTGTCTGCTTTAATATTGGAATAAAAAGGGAGCTTAAAGTTCTAACTCTTGAAAATGGAGCTGCCACCCCACACCTTTTCAGGAATATGAAACCAGTTCTCTCTCTCTCTCTCTCTCTCTCTCTCTCTGCACCCCCTGGCTAGTCCTTCGTGCCCATGACTCATACTGGGGAAATGGTGTCAATATTGCCTCTCTTTTTGCACATGCTTGGAGCAGTGAAATAAATAGTGATGTTTTGTAGAACTGTCAATGTCAGATCTCAAATTATGAGTCTTACCAACCTCCATACCATATGTCCACCAGAACCTTGGGGCCGGCCTCTGGCCAGCTGTTGGCATGCTAGGAAGATGATTTTCCAGGTGCCATCTCTGTTCAATTGCTCTGTAGAAGCATAGTAGAGCAGACTATGTGCAATCTGTGGTTTAAATGCTGACTGGGTATATATAAACTAGCAGGTGGCTTCCAATGTACAGGGGAATAGGTAGATGTCTGTACTGCCAGCAGTGCTGTTTACACCCCAATATCTTGGGGAAACATTGCCCCTACAGTGTAGAATACTGCTGCACATAAGCTTGGTCTAATATATATATAACTTTTTCAAATGACTGGAGAGCCTATTGCTGCTATTGAAGCTTAGTGAATGACTTGCCTTTTAAACATAACTTCAAAAGTTATAAGAATGAAATTCCAAATAAGATTAAGACATGACATATCATAGGCTCACAAAATCTGCTTGTCAGTTAGACCCAAATATCCTGCAGATTTTTAAGTCAATATTCTTTAAACATAAAAATCAAACTGTCAGATATTCAGAGTTGCATGCAATGAAATAAATGGGTCTATCATAAAAGGTAAAAGAAGCAATTACTGCAGTCAGTAAAGAAAATTGTGTATAACTCAAAATCTGAACCGCTTTGACCACATAGGTACATTTGATCTCTCAGAAACTTTTGCATTGTTGCAATTATAACATTTTCTTATGTTTACACTAGTACATCTGATGCTGAAAAAGCCAAACAAGTAAATTTAAACTTAGAGGAGTAATTACTTCTCCTGATTGGCCTTAAATATGGAAAGATATAAATTAATTGATCCTTATAGCATATAATTCCTTTTTTTAAGTCAGTGTTTTGGACTAAGCTGTGAAACAAACTAAAGCACAGACAAGCCCTACGAAAATTACTGTTCAAGAAACTAAGCCTAGTTTAGATGCTGACCCAGCTAACACTTAGGTAGGAGAGGAACTTAATGAGGGGTATTTTCAAAAGTGCCCCAGGTGACCCACATAGATCCCATAGAAAGGTCTGACTTACAATGAAAGTCAATGGAAGTTGTGCTCCTAAGTCACTTAGGTGGTATTTTCAAGAGTACCTAATAGGACTAGTACAGGATATAAAGTTATTCATGTGAGTACTGGCAAGATCAGGGCCTTAGGTGCTTCTAATGAAATGGAAGCATTGTTAATGCTCCAACATCTGGATGAGTAGATGAGAACAACATAAGCTGTTTAGGGCAGGGATCATTTTTGTTTTGTGTCTGTAATAGTACCTTGATCGGGACTGGGGCTCGTAGGCACTTCCCCACAATACAAATAATATCTAAAGAATTTTTCAGCAAGCAGATATTGAATTAGAAATCTTCCTCTCCTTCCATTTTAAGAAAACCTGATTCTAATGACTGGTTTTGGTGTAATTTGCAAAGAGCTTGATCTGATACAGAGAGAGAATCTGTCACGGGTCCTAGACCTGTCCGTCTCAGTCCATTCAGTTTCTAGTTCAATGCCTTTTGTATGTGTAATCCTGAAATTCTTTTCAAGCAATTCTGTTTGGTTTTCAATTCCAGTAACGTTGGTATAAATTAAATCCAATTTGTCGTTGAATACATCAAATCTACTTTCAAGTACCCAGCATTGCTGAGAATTGCAACTGTAGTGTCCATTTGCTCTAAATATATTACTGCAACTACATCAGCTAACAGAATGGCTTCTAATTGCAATTGCAATTGGAACTAGACTTTAGCTTGGATCTGGACTTGAGGGGCATCTATGGTGACCAGACAGCAAATGTGAAAAATTGGGATGGGGATGGGGCATAATAGGAACCTATATAAGAAAGCAACCCAAAAATCAGGACTGTCCCTATAAAATTAGGACATCTGGTCACCCTAGGGGCGTCTTTGTGATATCTATAGACCCTCAAGAACCACTAATTACAGACTTGTCCGCAGGAGGAGGTCAGCTCATAGCTCCAGCCAAGGAGTAGGGGGAGCTGTGAAAGTCATTCCGTTTATCCAAGCCATGGAAGAGGTGAGAGTTGTGCGTTTCCCTGCTCCATATTATTTTAACCCATGCTTATCCGTAGATACCATACTTCCTTCTGCTTTATTTTGGAGGACATTCAGAATACAAAGAAAGCAGGAGATAATTTTGCCTTATGACACAATATAAGAAGCTAGATGGGTGGGGTGGGGAAGAAAACATCTCCAAGTCCTAGGATTCACTGTAGTAAGACATCATCCCAAAAATCTATCCTGGTGGGGGGTGGGGAGAGCAGATGCTGGTGGTGAAGTCTCAGATGTCCTTTCCACAACAGCCTTGTCTTGTTGTTTTAACTTGTAGTGAAGGCCAAAATTATAACGGTTCAAAAAAGAACTGGATATGTTCAAGAAGGTTTAGTCCATCAATGGCTATTAGCCAGGATGCTCACAGATGTCATCTCATGCTCCGAGTGTCCCTAGCCTCTGACTGCCAGCAGCTGGGAGTGGACAATGGGATGGATCCTTAAATTGCCTGTTCCATCCACTCCCTCTGAAGCATCTGGCATTGGCCACTGTTGGAAGACAGAATACTGGGCTAAGTGTGGGCGTTCTTCTGTTCTAACTATAAATATAATTTGAACTTTAGCTGTGATGTAAACTGGAAGTTGGGAAAGGGAGAATTATTGCATTTGTGCTAGCAGGAAAATACCAACTATTCTTGTACAGAAACAGTAAAAAGATGAAGTATGGCAAAACATACTAGAGGGGGGTGATTTGTAAAGTGCTCTAATCTGTACATTGTCCTAACTACATTCACATGAACTAGGTGCCTTTTAGAGCACACCAGCAGGATCTACAGGGAGCAATTAAAGCTCTTACTTGGTGCACTCTACCACTTAAGCTCCTGTAATATGCTTTGCCACATCGTGGACTAGCCCTTCATTTTCATTGACACCGGGGATAATACACCATAGTGTGATATGCAAGAGTGAAATAGTCTCAGTAACCTCTCTAGCTGCATATTTAACTTCCTTGGACAAGACTCTCATTTCTGGACCTTGATTTATCCTGAACCACATTTGGCTTGAGCTTTTTCTGACTGTCTAACAGCTACTCCCTAAATGAGTCCTTCAGTCATGTCCATTTCCTCACACCCTCTCTAGCTCCTGCTCTTTACTCCCCCTTCATTTTTTCTGTATCAGCGTTATCATGCCAATGCTGGTCTGCCACACAACAGTCACAATGCACAGCTTTCCAGGCATCCAGTTTGGAACTATACATCCGTTTTTAACTTTTCCTTAAATAAGACTCTCAGTTTAGTTTTGTTTTTAAACATCTAATTAGGCTATGCCCGGTATATGACTGTATTGCATTCCTTGTGAAGAAATACCAGTGTTAAGATGGCTTCCTCCTTTCTCCACCATATGTCAGCCCCTTTAAAGCGCAAAAGATTGATCCCACAGAGGGAAAAGATAAGGGATTGTGCTGGCTAGGACAGGGAGCTCTGGAAAAATAACTTTTGTTTAGCTTATTTTTGGAGTCTGCCGCACGGATGGAATGCAGTCAATGCCTTTTGCTTAGTCTGTATCATTATGACTACACCTGCACCCTGGAAAGCGAGCATGGTTCTATGTGTTAAACCTGATCTTCCAATGATCTGACCAGTCCTAGCTCTGCCATGTGGGTGTTTTATGTATTTTGCATTAGAATTCCAAAAGGCATCCCAAGTCCTGCCAATCAAGTAACTTTTAAACTGGTGCACGGTCTATCCAGATTCTCTTCAACCATACAGATTTTTTTTCTCTCAGCTCAGTGTAAGTAAATTGAGACACGATAAAGCTTCCATTTCTTTGTTGAATGGGGTTTGAAAGAGACAATTAGTGTACCTACTCTAATAAATCTCTGTGCGTCTCCCAGCGCTGGCTTAGCCTGCAAAATCCTGTAGCTCTGCATGCTGCTAAAGTAGCAAGTTGTTTTATCTCTAATGATGTAAATTTCTCCATAGACACTGAAGTGACTTTCTACTGTGTTAATTATTCAGCTTGAAATATTTGTAGCCTCCATAAACTGCTAAAAGTCAGCAGGGTGACTCCAGCACAGGAGCCAATTAACCAGTTAAATATAACATGGTAGCTGTTGCATGTTCAAATAGACACATTTATTTTTAAAAAACAATATGCTGAGACTTAGACATGTGTCAGATGCAACCAGTTGCAAATGTAAATAGCTCAGATGACATGTTCTTGGAAGTATCTTTTTAATGAGAAATAACCTCTGTTCCAGCATCTATTAGCAATCAGAAAAGGGAAAAGCACTATTTGGAACCCTTCAAATCAAAAGTTTTAATTTTCATTGGAAATGAGTGTGGTCTGTGGGAATGAGAGCCAGGATGGGAGACCCAACCCACAGTTTGAGAACTGCTTCACTCGAGTATTCCTATATGCCGGGAGAATCCTTCACCTGCCTGTTAGGAGGGCTGCAAGTGTGTTTTGTGCTACTGAATTGGCGCAAAGCAACCTTAACATCCAGCTAGCTCGTTTACAAGCAACCAGCGCAGTCTATAGAGGTAATGTATTCTCAGCAAGAAGCTACATCGAAGTAGGAAGCTACATTCTGCAGTAACTTCAGCTTCCAGTTGGTCTTATGGTGTAGCCCCATGCAGCAAGCATTACAGCAATCTAATTTCAAAGTGAAAAAGCTATGTATGCCACCTGTATCAAGGTTCACACTCACAATTCATACTCCTCTCATCCGGCACAGGGTGACAGTGTGACAGCTTCTTCCTGAGCAACCTGGAATGACCAAATTGGTGAGGGGACCCTTTGAGTGACGAGCAGGAGCCACACTGCTTCAGTCTGGCTTGCTGAGATCAGTTCAGTGTGATACTTATGCACAAATGTACCCTGATGGATGCAAGTTCTCCTGTTGACTTCATTACTTTGAGTTACACCCAGGCTTAAGTACCTTGCTGAATTTTGGCCATAATCTCAGCCATCTTTTCCATTTATTGCCCCCAAACCTACAACCGTTACCTTAGTTTTGTCAGGGTTGAGCCTCCACCAACTAGCCCTTATTCAAGCTCTGTTTTCATTCCACTACCTCAAAGGAGATGGTGATATATAGAGAGCTAGATACTGAAGGCACTTTAGATTCTGCTTCCTCACTAACCCTGCTAACCAGCCTCTTCTACGCTTTGACCAGAGTAGTGGAAAAGAGAGACCCTATGCTGCCCTCCATGACTGAACCCTGTGCATAAGAGCTATTCCCCCTAAACAACCCTCTCACTGAAGTTAAATGAGTACATGAGAGAGGAATCCACTTCCAGTATAAACTAGGATACATGGCATACAGAGGAGTGGATGATTAACAAAGCAATATCTCTGGCTTTGACAGTCAGTGTCAGGTAGGGTTACAAAAACCTCACAGACCTGTTGTCTAGTGCAATTAAGAAGCTATGTAGCTTCCTGGTTAGAGATGTTTCACCTCCAGTGTTTGAAGCAGGGGCTTTAGCTTGATTTTATCCATTTGCAGAGCTAGCATCTGAGTGGCTCATAAGTCATGCACCATCAAAGCGGGGAAGGCAGACAGTCTATTTCTGTTAGGGCTTTTAAGTTTTTGAATTGGTTTTATTTCGTTTGTATCATTTCCTACTGAACAACCTCAAAGGCGCATCTACAGCACAAACATCTACACTCAATGCCAGTCAAACAATTCAAGCAGTTACTAACAAAACTCCCCTATCCACCAAAAAGCAACCCATCTAACTTCAAAGAACCTATTCAGCTAGACTTTGCTCCAGTACATCAAATCACCTAATGAAAATCCTTAAAGTAGGTGCGTGTTTACTTCCCTAGACTTAAAAGTCAAAGGGACTATTTGCGTGCTTAAAATTATTCCGGTGTTATGAATTTTGCTGGACAGGAGTCTTGGTAAATTAGTTAAGCCTAGGAGCATATTATGAAAGTCAATAGACTCGATGGGACCAAAAAAAGATCCAGATTTGAGGGGGCCCTTGCACCAGTTTTCAAGTGGTTTGAATTAGAGAAGAGGTGGTATCTTGGGTTTCTGTGCATCTTAGTTACAGCCTTCTCTGTAGAAGCCAGTTTTGTCTATGAAACACAGGTGCTCTGTGCTTCATGGAAGAAACATCACTAAATAAACAAGCAATGAAGTTCTGCTCTAGCTGAAGTTTCTGAGCCGTCTTCAAGAGTCATGCCATGTAGAGTGCATTGCAGTAATCCAGTCTGGATGTGGCCAAGGTATGAATAACTGTGGCAAAGCGAACAGTCAAAAAGGAGGTTGCCTCTTTCTCACAAAGCAATTTTTAAAAAAAGTGCTCTTGGACATCATTGCTCTTTGTATATCCTGAAGAAACTGACAAGCCAACAAGAGCTCCTGCTTGCAAACTTAAGTAAAACAAAAAAGAACAAAAAAGGCAAATCCCTTCAATTGGGGGTGGTGGAGTAAGCAATTATTATTGTCTGTCACTTTATTTTTTTTATTTTTAAAGCAGGTACTGAAAGAGCAACCAGCCAAGAGATCCAAAGCTAGGAAGCCTATTATCTGGCAGATGGTGGCTAGACAGTAAAAGGCAAAGAGAATATTTTTGTTTGCCTTCTGAGAAGGAGACCTGCTGCAAGCTGATATGGAAACAGACCTCATATTATCCAGAAGTGGACTCCTGAATAGAGCTGGTTGGATATTTTTCAGTGAAATGAGCTTTTTCTATTTTTTTATTTTTTTAACCCAAAAAAGAGCTAGTTTGTCAAAAATGAAATTGTTCACAAAATAGTGGGTTTCAGTGAATTCCCCAACTCAAAATAAGTTGACTTTCAGAATTGTCAATGTCCCACTTTGAAACTCTTGAAATGAAAAGTTTGGGTGTTTTGTTCTGAGATTTTTCATTTTGAAATGTAACTTACTAAAAAAAGCCAACATTAAAACTAAAGATTTCTAAATGCAATATTTAATAGATACAAATAAAAATGTTTTCACTTTCAAGTTGTGAAAACATTCAACACTTCAACTTTTTATCCTGATTTCAGGACAGGGAAATATTTCAAAATATCCAAGTCATATTGGATGGGAAAACTATTTCCCATCCAGCTGTACACCTACACTTGAACTGGATGAGTTTCTGTGATACTGTCGGGGTTAACCATATGGAAAAAAGGTCCCATGGGACCTATGTTGCTGTACAAATTAGCCGTGGAGGCTTGTATGTACTGGAACAGCAAATGGCTAACTTGTACTGCAATAGAGATCCATTGATGTTTGTGACTATCCCTCGGTATCCAAAATGGATCAGAAGAAACTGCTAATACCATGTGCAGCAGGTGAGGTGAGTTGCCAAGTAGAGACAATCTGTGGGAGTGGTTCTTTATGGTTCCTCCTTTTTAACAGATGCTCAGTCCTGTATCGAGTGTTGTAATTCTTTTAATGACAGAAAGAGGTCCACAATATGACTAAAATGTCTTTACATCTTTAGGCTGAGAAGAGCATACATAGCTGCAATAACTTAGTTATTGCCAACCTAATAAAGAACTAGCCTGAGTTCTAGCTACTGGATTTTGACTACTAACCTGCTGATTCTTTTCAAAAGTGAAGGCTGAACTATAGGCTCATAGACTTTAAGGTCAGAAGGGACCATTAAGATCATCTAGTCTGACCTCCTGCACAACGCAGGCCACACAATCTCACTCATCCACTCCTGTAGCAAACCCTTAGCCTATATCTGAGTTATTGAAGTCCTCAAATTGTAGTTTGAAGACCTCAAGCTGCAGAGAATCCTCCAGCAAGTGAAGAGAATCCTCCAGCAAGTGAACTATATTGGATATAGGAATGTTACTGGATAGCCTAGAATCCTTTGCTATTTCTTAGACCTCACCTGTTAAAGAAAACTTTTTCCTTATTATTGGACAATGACCTGGATACAGTGATCAGTACTTCAGATTTTTTTTTTAAAGCTGGTTTACTGTAACTCACTGTACTTGATAAAGATCACATTCATTTTTGTATCTCATGAAGAATATATTAATCCACCTTTTGTTAGCAAAACCACCTTGGTATTCTCTGCTTATTATATTGGTAACCTGTAGAACACTGGGTAATACTGAAGATATGGATCTTCATCTGTAAGGCTGACCCTGGTGTTGAACTAAGAGCATTATTACATTTCGAGATCATGACCTCCTTTAACTGTGATGTTCCAGAAGAATGATGACTTTATCAAGCACAAGGGACAAACATAACCATGGAGAGTGGGGTCTCTCTCTCTTTTTTTTTTGTTTTTTTTTAGTAGTTTGCCCAAACATGTTACACTCCTTTAGAGGAGGTGAGAATGCTCTGTGACCCCACCATCTTCAGAACCAGCTGTAAAATTTGATACTTTGGCCTAACCTTAAAATGACAGCTAAGTAAAAGAAGATAGTAGAGGGATGAGATACTTATGCAGATTTCAAGCAGTGTTTTTGGGAAGGAGGGAAACAACTAGATCCACTACTTAGAATCTCTAGGCCACTTTTTGGAATCTTATTTTTCTTTGATGGGGCAGATCTAAGACATTATGATAAGGACTTGTATAGATATCTGTTTCTGCCATTCTTCCATGCTGGACTGCATTTCAGCAAGGAATTTGAACATGTGAGAGGACTTTGGTAGGACTACTTATGTGCTTAAGTACTTTACTCAGTGGATGTCTTTAATCCACAGATAAAAAAATTATTTCAGGAATTTGTATTGGCTATTTCTGTCAATAAACTGCTCGTCCATTAATGACCTTGCTGTCCCTGATCCTATTTTTCATAGGACTGGAAGGGACCTTGAGAGGTCATCTGATCCAGTCCTTTGCACTAATGGCATCTAGACCATCCCTGACAGGTGTTTGTCTAACCTGCTCCTAAAAATCTCTAATGATGGAGATTCCACAATCTCCCTAGGCAATTGATAACCTTGACAGTTAGGAAGTTTTTCCTAATGTCCAACCTAAATCTCCTTGCTGCAATTTAAGCCCATTGCTGCTTGTCCGATCCTCAGAGGTTAAGGAGTTCAATTTTTCTCCCTCCTCCTTGTAACAACCTTTTATGTACTTGAAAACTGTTATCATGTCCCCTCTCAGTCTTTTCTCCAGACTAACCAAAGCCATTTTTTTCCATCTTCCTTCATAAGCCATGTTTTTTAGACCTTTAATCATTTTTGTTGCTCTTCTCTGGATTGTCTATAATTTGTCCACATCTTTCCTGAAATGCAGCACCCAGAACTGGACACAGTACTCCAGTTGAGGCCTAATCTGTGCGGAGTACAGTGGAAGAATTGCTTATAACACTCCTGCTAATACATTCCAGAATGATATTTGCTATTTTTGCAATAGTGTTACACTGCTGACTCATATTTAGCTTGTGAGCCACTCTATCTCTCAGATTCATTTCCGCAGTACTCCTTCCTAGGCAGTCATTTCCCATTTTGTACGTGTGCAACTGATTGTTCTTTCCTAAGTGGAGCACTTTCCATTTGTCCTTCTTGAATTTCATCTTATTTACTTCAGATCATTTCTCCAGTTTGTCCAGGTCATTTTGAATTTTAATCCTATCCTCCAAAGCATTTGCAGACCCTCCCAGCTTGATATCATCCGCCAACTTTAAATGTGTACTCTCTATGCCATTATCTAAATTATTGATAAAGATATTGAAGAGAACCAGACTTCGAACGGATCCTGCGGGACCCCACTCAATATGCCAATTTGCATATTGTGCGCTTAAGAACCAAGCTTTTTATTAAATCTTATCACTTTTCCATATAAATTCCATTATTTGTGTGGTGATCCCCTATATTTCTATTAATATGGTTCCAATTTAGAAACATAAGAGCTGAATTGCTAGGTTCTTTCTGAAAGGGGAGAAAGAAAGGTCTGTCAGCATTCTGACCTGCAAATACATCATATCTGCTTGTCTCTAAAATGCCTGTTCCTTTCTATGGAGGTGAGTGCAGGCCCCAAATGTAAATAAAGGAATGAGAATCACCTTTTTTATTTTTTTCTGTATAAATTAATCAGAATTTCAATGGGGACATCATATGCTGCTTTATGCGCAGGCATCAAAAGAGCTATAATTTCTTTTCCCAATAATGACTGACAATGGGAATGAAATAGTATTCCAACCAAGAACTGACCCTTGCCGACATATAACTCAATGCCACAGCTGCTAGGAATGAATGGGTTGGATGACATTCTAAAAAAATAAATTGGGCTGTAGCCTCAAGGGAAACAATGAAATTTACAGGGAAAGATGAAGCGCAAACAGCACATCTAAGCTGGGGTCAGCTCAGCTTTCAGTTAACATGTGCATGGCAAAATGTTGTTTTTATCTTTCCCTGGGTACAGCTGTGATCGATCAGTATGTTTCTATCAGTCTGCAAACTTTGTTCTATTTTTGATTGGTTTGCAAACTGTACTGTACTCTTTGCAGTGTAGCCTGCGTCTTGTCCTGGGACAGCCAGGAGAATTCCTGGCACCTAGCTTTCCCATTGTTCACCCCTCTGCTGGCTAGAATCTCTAGCCTTGATGGTCCTCCATTCAAATGAAGCCACCTTAGGAAAATAAGATGGCTAGTTTTCTCTATTTGGACCCAAGGAAGGTGTGATTTAAGATAAGGAGTTTGATGGTGCTCAGGAAGTCTCCTGATACAGGAAGACAGAACTCTATATAAGGGCCAGCTCTTCTCAGGCCTCGGGAGTCTCTCACTGACTGACCATCTGCTGGCGGCAGGCAGAGCAGGGTGCCAGAGGGTCCCAGGACCCTGAAAGGACACAAATGACTCCCCAAGTAGGAAGGACACGAGAGTAGTTTCAGAGTTCAGAAGTCTGTTACTTGCTTTAATTGTCTCTCAGTCCCCAAAGTAAACCAGAATGTCCATGCACATGGAGCTCTGGGGAGGATATGCTTAAATGATTGGGCAGACTTGGGGAGGGGATGGAGGTCAGCACTGGGTCCTGCATTCCAAAAAGAGGTACTAGACAGGGGGTCAGTACCCTGGGAGTGTGCCAGAGAGGTCAGACTTAGATTGTGTCTGGACACTGCTCAGACCCCGTAGGCTTGGAAGCACACAGGATCTAAAGGTTGGGCCCAGTACAGCAGCCTGGTGTTTGACCAAAAGGGGGAGCTCTGGCAAACCTGTAACAACATCACACCCAGCAGCCTCTTGCAGGATTCAGCCCTTCCTCAGACTGCATCTTGCATTCACTTTCCTTCCTGACTCGACTGCAGCCTCTTCCCATGTTCTTTCCTTAGCTTGAGCATCATCTATAATATGTTCCCACTTCATGTTGCCTCTTTCATCTGCAGAGCACCCGACATCTGACAGATCCACCTTCCCTTGAGATAACTGCTGGTGACGATTGTAAACATTTGGGGGGAGAGACCAGCTTTTTGTTCATTTTGTACAGCACCTTGCACAATGGGGTCCTAGTCCATGGCTGGGTGCCTAAGTACTGTGATAATATCATTACTACTAATCGAAAGCTTCTGTCATCAGCATACTGCTGAAGTGATCATTTTGTAGGATCCTCCTAGCTAAGCCATACACATTGCAGTGAATCTGTACTTGAACTCTGCATGTGTGCTGAAATTGTCCCCTTTCGAAGGGCTATGTCCCACTTCAATCCTAGTTTAAGGGCTTATGTGGGGCTTAAGTTTTGCAAGGGCCTTCTTCTGGGGAGAAATAGCCAGAGGTGGCTTGTAATGAATGCCAACTTACCTAGAAGTAAGTACTGATCTACTGAAGATAGTTACCAGTAAAAAGACATTTGCCAACTGATGCCACGTAGTTAGTAGTGTTGTTTTTCTTCTTTAAATGTAAGGGAAAGAAGCAGTACCTCAGATTCCATTGTATGGTAGCTGTTAGCAACATTTGAATTCTTAATGGTGACTACTGTAAAGCTGGAAGAGAACCAGGCAAGCAAATAAAACCCAGGGCTGATATAGGTAGCTTTAATGTGACACAATCTCTGTTCTCAGTGAAGTCTCAAAGGGACAACTCATGCATTTAAAGGTAAGCATGTGCGTAAGTGCTTCCTTGAATCAGGGCCAATGTGAGTACGTTGGGCAGAATGTGGCCCAAAAGTGCTCCTTGGAGTACAAGCTACAGGACCAGTTTCTGTGTTTCCATGGGGATAACATGAATTCCAGTAATCTTTTGGGATGAGATGGACTGTTACCTACCAGCATGCATCTTCGTTAATGAATTGCTTCTGGCGGTTCTAGCTGTAACGTCATAAGTATTCCTACAAAATAAATTAATTTTCAGTGACTCTTCACAAATGCTTACAGAGCAAGCCCATTTTGTACAATGAAGAACCATCTACAGATATCATAAATATAGGTTTAAACCAGGGATAGACAACCTATAGCATGCGTGCCGAAGGCGGCACGCGAGCTGATTTTCAGTGGCACTCACACTACTCGGGTCCTGGCCACCAGTCCGGGAGGCTCTGCATTTTAATGTAATTTTAAATGAAGATTCTTAAACATTTTTAAAACCTTATTTACTTTACATACAATAATAGTTTAGTTTTATATATTATAGACTTATAGAAAGAGACCTTCTAAAAATGTTAAAATGTATTACTGACACGTGAAACCTTAAATTAGAGTGAACAAATGAAGACTTGGCACACCACTTCTGAAAGGCTGCCAACCCCTGCTTTAGACTATTAATCCAAAGGTGTAAACCAGAATAGCTGATGTGCCAAACAATGCATTTATAATGCAACTTATTTTTTGTAAAGTTGTGGGTATTGTTATGCCAGCAAAGTCCTTTGTCATCCAACTTACAAATTTGTCCCCTGAAACTTGCTAGAAGTAATCATGTTAAATGGACAAAGAATCGTATTACGCTTCTTTTCCTTGGTTACTTATAAATAAATTCTAAAATTATTTTTTAAAAATCAGCTAAAATATGGAGTTTGCTTTTTCTCTGTTGCTTTTTCATTATAATACTGTGCAGGAGTCTATATTCTTATTTAATAAATAGAGTACTAAATATAGTACAACTACTTCTATCAAACATTATAGGCCAAATTGCATTATCTTTATTTATGGTGGGTGGTATCTTATTCTGCTGCTAGTTCCATTGATGTTAATGGAATGTCACCTGGAGCATAATACTCTTTATTATGAATCAGGATAATGCTATCAGGCCCTCTTAAAAGTCACTTACCTTGGACAGTCAAACTAGATGCTTAAATTTTACCTCTATGCTTTGGTTCTTTTGCACTGCCACAGGGCTGGATCATGGCTTTATCACAAGTGTGTAGTTCTGCTGCCTTAGGAGCAGAGCAGGAAATAGACAATAATATTATTCTTAAAACCCCAGCTCCTGGAATCATGAGATTACATTTTTTTTGTAGTGTCTAGTTCTCCTGTGGAGAAAACATGACCCCGAAAGGCTCACATCCAGGGCCAGCACTTGCATTTAGGCGGCTTAGGCAATTGCCTACGGCACCAGCATTGTTACGGGGGCGGCATTTTGCCGGAGGGGGCGGCAGGCGGCTCTGGTTGATCTGCCGCAGTGGTGCCTGTGGAGGGTCTGCTGGTCCGCGGCTCTGGTGGAGCTGCTGCAGTCTTGCCTGCGGACGGTTGGCTGCTTGCACGGCTGCGGTGGACCTCCCACAGGCATGACGGCGGCAGCTCCACCAGAGCTGCGGGAGCAGCCGACCGTCCGCAGGCAGGAATTCGGAGCCGGGGGACCAGAGCGAGGGGCGGTGAAATGGCCGTGCCCCTAGGGTGCTCAATCCCCTAGCTCTGGTCCTGCTCACATCAGCATTCCATTCTGTTTATTCTATTTCCTTATAAGGCCGTAACTGGTAGTAAGTAGTGGCTAATACATTTCTCCTCTTTGAGAGATTAGAGGTCATGTCCTCACTGCAGCAGTACAGAGGAGACTTAGAGTTGCCCTAAATCTGGGGAGTCCTCTGCATGCTGAATTTTGTTATTAATTATTAGTATTACAGATGTTTCCATTGTGCTAGGCACTGTATAAACACAGTAAGAGATGCTTCCTACCCTGAAGAAACTATATTCTAAAAAGGCAAGACAAGTGAGAGGGGAAGCGGAGGCACAAAGAAATGAAGTGACTTGCCAGAGGATGACACCACAAGCCACTGGCAGAGCAGTTGATTTCAATAACACTTAAGCACATACTTGTGTGCTTTGCTGAATCAGGACTCATGAGTAGCTCCACTGAACTCAACAAGACTACTCGGTGTGTACCATTAAGCACATGTGTAAGGATTAACAAGAACATGTTTTGTCCTATCCTGACTAAGCCGCTTTGTTGTAAGTATTTCAACTTGCAGCCAGTGCAAGAAGAGTGCACAATGCTCTTCACTGTGTGCTTTGTCTACTGCTTTATTTTTATAATGTAAATAACCATGAGCAAGAAACATCAACCTGCATGCATTGCAATAAAGGTTTAGATGTCTGACAAGTTGTATCTGGTTCTGCACAGTTTTAAAACATGTTTTTAGCTTGTCTGCTTTTGTCATTCTGAAGAAAACCGTTCGTGTTAGATAACTACCTCTAGGAATCCTGCATGTACATTCAAAGTGTGACATTTAAAGAACTAGTTCTTTGTGTTGAAGGAACTGTTTTTTTGTACCTTGATAGCATTTATCACTTTGATGCAGAGCCAGACATCTATTCAGGTTCCACTGTGGCTCTGACAATTCTAATCATGCAAAGTAGCATTAGTGTTTATAATCTGTGGTTCAGTTTATGTATTACCTTGTGATTTCCCATTTGACTGCACCGTACAGTGTGCATGAACATTAAGATCCAGTTTCCCTATGGCCTAGTACTTTCATTTTAGGTAGTGTTAGTTAGTTGATTGGGTTTTTTTGTTTAAAGTCGAGGTTTTCAAAGCCTAAAGTTGAGCTCCTCTGTCATATTTAATCAGGGGCATGTGTAGAAAACTTGGAGACTATTGTACAGATTCAAAACCACTCCCAAATTGGTTCTATCTCTAATGAAGACACTGTTTTCGTGCTGAACTACACTAGGTGATAGGCATTAAACAAACATGCATTAGAATAAAGATGTTTCCTTTAGGCCTCAGGGAGATGGAAGTCAGGTTCAGAATCTGTGGGAAAACACAAGTTGCCTCTCAAATGCCATATTTTAAAGAGAATCTAGGGATTGTTTTTTCATTTTTAATTTTAAAAGCCCGGAGAAATGCAACTAAATGACTCAGAATTAAAAAAATTATTAAAGTTAATGTTTAAAATTAAATATGCACAAGTTAAGAGGGAAGGTACTAGACATCTGGGGTCAGGCTTGAGTTATGAGGGATTACAGGTATTGGTTGCAAGGCTGAAGAGATACATACATATCACAACCAGCATAGACCCAGACTGGGGTGCAAGAGTTTTTAAAGTGTCAGTGGATAGGTGGGCTCAGGTGTACCACCCATGGACTGTATAAGGAGTCCAAGTCAGTATTGGTGGAGCAAATAAATACATGGGCGGGGTGCGTCCCTTGGTTCGTCAGGGAAGGAAGTGGATTATTTCCCTGGTCGGCGGTCTCAATTACTCAATGTGGTATTGACGGTGTCCTGTGATGTGTTCCGTATAAATGTCTCTGGAGCACCTGATGGTGCTGGACACCATGAGCTGTCTCATGAGCCGAGCATAGCATCATCTGACTCTGCACGCTCTCAGAACCGTCTCGTTTTGGGGGTCCCACGATCAGGGCATGTATCCGGACCTCGTAGCCCTGGGCTGTCAGGGTCTCACCCAGCAGGGTGTATTTCAACATCTTCTATGCTCAGGCCTTGTTGAAGGCCGGTGATCTGTTTTCAAATGGCACCATGATGTCTACCATGAGGACCTTCTTCTTTTCTGCATCTGTCATGACGATGTCGGGTCGCAGTCTGCTGTCTGTCACAGGGATGGCCAAGTCGAGAGTGATCTTCCCCAGGACAGACAGCAGATTCTACATGCGTCATTGTTCAAACTGGCGAATAAGAGGCATGCACTCCATAATTAATGCAATTGACAGAAAGCACTGTGACTGTACATGAATATCAGTGCAACGGTCTGCTAAATAAAAGAATACAAAAATAAATGCAATATGAAGTCAGTTGTTATCACATGTAATATTTTACATTGTCTCCCTGCTTTATGTTGGAAGAAAATTGCTCGAGTTCAAGAATAACAACATTCACCTGTGACTATCTCCTGCTCTGTTTGGAGTGTTCCAATGGATACTTAACTACGTAAACGCAAAGCTTCTGTTTGAATTGCAAAGAAGGAAATGCTGAAGTATAAAAGTAATAATATTTTCTAATTTTACCCTCTAGGAGACAAGTCTCTCATCTAGACTATAATTATAATTAGTAGTAACAAAACCTTTGTAATGAATACTGAACTTATCGGAAAGAATAGATGCAAGGGCCTCTACACAAACTCAGATAGCTACAAGTGAAGGACAGCGGGGCCATAAATATGTTTGGCTACATACACTTTCAATGAGATTCAAGGGCCCAAGTTTTAAAGATATTTAGGTGCCTAATGGTACTTTCAAAAGCACCTTAACACCTAAAACTCATTCAGGTGCCTAAATACCTTGAAAAATATGGCCCTAAGTCACTTTTGAAAATGGAACTTAGGTTGTTTAGTCACTCGGGCATTTTGAAATGTTTTACCCATACGCTAATATATTCACAAAATGATCATCTTTAATTAGGGTGACCAAATAGCAAGTGTGAAAAATCAGGACGGAGGTGTGGGGTAATAGGTGCCTATATAAGAAAAAGCCCCAAATACCAGGACTGTCCTTATAAAATCGGGTCATCTGATCACCCTAGCTTTAATGCCACCCTGAAGAATCCACAAGACACTTTCTTATACCTCAGTCCTGCACGCTGCTTCACCTGGATCAATCTGTGGAGAGCCAAGCTGAACAGCTCGGTAGTGAAGCAGCTTGTAGGATTAGGGCTTTGAACTGTAAGGTCTTTGAGGCCGGGACTGTGACCAGTGACTGGGGCTAGTTCTGACTGAGATCTCGGAGTGCTTGTGAAATATAAAACTTCTGTAACAATACAATTTTGAAACTGATGTTCCGAACAGAACTGGACAAAAAATTTAGAACCAACCTATGTATTTATCTAATTTTACCTCTTTTCCTGTTTGCAAATTTGATATTTGTTCAATATTCTTGACAAGTGTGTTTGTGACACTTTTCCCACAAGTGGTTTGGAAATAGTTAACCAGCATAGTGTGAGTATTAACTATCTCTAGTGAGTCATGTATTTTCTCTGAGCCCTGATTCGATGACCTCTCTAAAGACAGGTTGGATTGTAAATAAGATGAATATTACAGATTAAATGTTAAATTTGTTTTAATATACTTGTAAATGGCAAATTTGAGGGCTGATTACTTGAAAAGAATCCACTTCATCAAGGCTGTGATGCATCACCAGGATGATAGCTGCAGCTATGTTGTCTAGTAACACCCATGCCAAGCATGGATGTACTGGTTGTTAGCAGTCACTAAGCATTTTGCATAACAATGCGCAGAAAGAAAATGAGCAGTAGTGGCCAGTAGCATGTACCTTTGTCTAATGAAACATGACTCAGTGTTAGTCTGTTTTGTGCCATGCCATTCATAATAGCCAGAGACACTCATGTGAAGTGTTTCATCTTAGTCATAGGTGAAGTGAGCTCAATTAAAAAAAAATCATAATTGTGCAGTGACAAAGGGACCGCTCTAAAGCCGATTGAAGTCCATGAGAGTTTTTCTGTCGACATTAGTGGTCATGGAATCAGACCCAGGGTGACAATCTGGGATATAAATGTTAGGCATAATAAACATGCTTCTTTTTCATATCTATGCATCTATTCCATGCCAAAGATAGTGATGCCATTAAGAGAAATGTTATGTGAACATATATGGTTTGTTATTGCAACATTGCCAGAAAACACTGGAAACATTTGTGCAATATGCCTTGGTTTTGTTCAGCAGAGGCAGATTAGGGGTTTGTGGGCCCTTTGGCTAGACCAAGTGGGGGACCCTTCCCACCCCTGCCGCCTGCAATCCCCCTCACCTCCCCTGTGCTCCTGCCAGAAAAATGGGGGTCAGAGTATGGGGGCTTGTCCCGCCCCGCACTCCTGCCTGGCACTCCTGCCAGGAAGAGGGGTCGGAGCACGGGGGCTTCCCGTACTCCTCATCAGGAGCATTGGGCAGACAGAGTGGGTTGGGACGTGGGGGTGCCCATTTTTCTGGAGACCCCCCAATTGGCCTGGGCATGGCCCCATTGGCCCAGTGACTAATCTGCCACTGTCAGTACATATGTCATGGTGCCCCTGGAAGCTGGATCCTGTCTGTACTGGTATCTGCATAACATGTTGGCACTGGGCTCTTCTGAAAAAATAGAAAACTTAATGGAGCTATGTGGGGCATAAGTCACCAGCGCCATATGTGTGAATTATGGTCTCAAACCCCTGATTGGATGAATGATCCTGAAATCCAAACACTCAATGTAATCTGAGACCAATTCCGTTTAGAAAAGAGATGGCTAAGGGGAGATCTGATGGAGATCTATAAAATCATAACTGGTGTAGAGAAAGTAGATAAGGAAGTGTTGTTTACTGCATGTCATAGCACAAGAACTCTGTGTTACCACATGAAATTAATAGGAAGCAAGTTTAAAACAAACCAAAGGAAGTATTTCTTCACACAATGCACAGTCAACCTGTCGAACTCCTTGCCAGAGAGTGTTGTGAAGGCCAAGGCTATAACAGGGTTAAAAAAGAACTAGATAAATTCATGGAGGATAGGTCCATCAGTGGCTATTAGCCAGGATGGGCAAGGATGAAGTCCCTAGCCTCTGTCTGCCAAAAACTGGGAATAGGCGACTAAGGATGGATCATTTGATTACCTGTTGTGTTCATTCCCTCTAGGGAACCTGGCATTGGCCACTGTCGCATGACAGGATACTGGGCTAGATGGATCCTTGGTCTGACCCAAGAGGGCTATTCTTATGTTCTTATGAGAGGCCTATGGCACTTATTTCTTTGATTTTTTTTTTTTACACTTTGAGCAATTTGTGCAGGCAGTTAATCCACTTTCACTTTTGTAGGTGGGTGCCCATAATTAGGGTCCTGTCAGCCATACTAGAGAAGTGTCACTTTAAAAGTTTCTTCTGCTCTGAAAGAGCTCTCTGCTTTAAGAAATTTAAAATGAAAACTATAGCTTAAATTGATATAATCCTTCATGAGGAACTTCTAAAGTGAGCGCAATGTATACAACTCAACTCTAAAAGTAAATGGAGGCCGCAGAGATCACATACGGGGTGTCTGGTTTTCAGTCCTAACCAATTTTTGCTAACTCTTGTGATGCAGCTCCACAACATTCTCCTAAGAAAGGTGCCATGACCCCACAAAGTCACCATAAT
Organism: Gopherus evgoodei; assembly: GCF_007399415.2. NCBI lineage: Eukaryota > Metazoa > Chordata > Testudines > Testudinidae > Gopherus > Gopherus evgoodei. Next base: position 16,289,314 of record NC_044332.1, read on the forward strand.
TTTGAAAGCTCCATACACTGCAATGAGTCAATGTCCGTCATAATGGTGCTGTACCGCAGATGAAAACAAACACACGGTAATGAGTAAATATGACCTCTGCAGTGTCCCTGTTCCACGGATCATCTAGGGAAAGTTATTCCATTAATGGCTGAATGGAGCAAAGAATTAGGTTGAAGGTTGCATAGTATTCTTCTGTTCTCAGTGGAGGAGAACAGCCATTGGTACAACCTACCTAGGTCTGGGTTAATAAAACATACTATTTCTCCTCATTGCCATGGATCCATTTGCTATGTCTTTGTACAGAGGGGCTTCAGTGTGGTTGAGGCCTCTGTGTCTGCTGGAATAGATCTGTTTAATGGATGATTAATACTTGAGTAACAATGGAAATGTTCCTTTGGTCTTTAATGGGAGTTGGACTGAGCCTATAGGGTGAAATTAAATCCAGCAGCGGCCTTGTTCAGACTCTCTTTGTGGGAGATAAATCTCATGTAAACCCTCAAAATTAGACTTAAGTGTGTGCAAGTCAAACCTCACCCCTATGCTGAGAGCTATCAAAAAACCTGTGTGTACAATAAGCTATAGCATCCCTTCCCATGTAGCAAGGCCATTACCACATTTTGTTGATCTGTAACTTTACTGCCAAAAACTGAGTAAACAGATCTTTTAAAAACAGAAGGAACAACCTTCTTGTTAAGGTTATTCTAGTACCCAGTTCTTTTCCCTATAATCTGTATTGGCACAGATATACTATGTGAGAATAATTCCTTTTTCTTCTGCATTGTTTGTCACCGCACTTCGTGTTGTGTTGGGGTCCATTATATGGCAGGTGTTTTTATAATGACATTTTGAATAGAATAAGTTAGTTTTAAGGATTTATTTTTCAGTGGGGCACCGGAATTTGCATAACATGTAACATTTACACAATGCCTTCTGACTCCATAGCAGATCATGTTCACCAACCATGTGATAGCACTTGTATTACTTTATAACCTCTAGACTGTGTAGTTAGAAAGGTTACCCTCTGTTTGGAAAAGCACTGTAATTACTGCTGTACTGTAATTCTGAGTAATTTGTTCCTTTTTTGAAAACATACCACTACCTGCATGTTTGAAGACATTTTAATTAAAAATATATGTTCTCCTACTTCCCGCAAAATGCCCTTTACATTCAATTTGGTAGCACTGTATTTCAATAACAGGCCTCTATGATGCAGTTCTGTTTAATCTCTTTTATTCAAAAGGATGGCTGAAAATAGTTACTTTTCCACCTTAACTCAAAGTAATTTAAGGAAGTGCACAAATATTGAAACACAAGAACTAGAAGAGCAATGAGCCAGATCCTCAGCAGGTTTGACGAATTTGCTTAGCACCTTGTTCATGACAAGCAGCAGACAACCAGTGCATTTACAGTTGAAGATGACAGGGTCCAGAATTCAGAAATGAGATGGCTGCTGATTGACCATAAGGTTCTGATTATTAACTCTGTTCTCCGTTTTCAGCATGAGCTATTGGCCACTGCTGTGATACTTTCTTGTGTACAGTATATTGTAAAAGAAAAGAGAATGCAGCAGAATAAATTTCTACCAATGCTTTATACTTTAGTAGTGGCTTTCCAATGGAAGATCTCAAAGCACTGTCTTACTCATGTGAATAGTTTGTCTCAAGATTAGGTCCTAACCAGTCTGATTTTATTTTGAGAGCATTGAGTGTTCTGACACTGTGTAGCTGTAAATAGCCTCTGGGGATTCTTCATTTTCATTCACATGGCACGGGAGCTTTCTCCAGGCCATATTTCTCACTGCAGTTCAAAACATGGGCCCTAATTCAGGAAAGAATCTGCCTAAATCCATTCCTATCCAGGACTGCACTCAAGCCAATGTAAATGCCTGGCCACATTGATGTTAATGGGAGTTTTGCCACAGATCTCAGCAGAGCCTGTATTTCACCCTCTGGTAGATATGGCAATTTCAAGCAATGTATTGGAAGGTTTTATTGCATCAAGCTTATGTATTATTGTGGTTTGGGATAGCATACAACTTGTCTAGGGGGTAGATGTGACAGATGGGACTGGGAGTTTAAAAGACTATACTGAAAATGTACCAGACAAGTTTGGACTTTTGGGACAATGTGTGTGAAGTGGATTTCCTGGGAAATACCTAGAGGAGAGGTTAATGCAAATTCCCAACCTCAGGTTATGCAAATCCCCAGTCTTTTGAAGCTACGCCCGGAGGAGTGAGTCATTGTCTGCTGATTACTTGTTGTAGAGCAGTGGTTCTCAAATTTTTTTTTTTTTTTGCAGACCACTTGAAAATTGCTGAGGGTCTTGTCGGACCACTTAATGATCTTTCCAAATGTTGTTTGTATCTTAGCTAACTATGGTAAAGCACTTTGGATAAAAGTGCTATATAAAAAAACCTTAATAATAATTTGTTTTTTGATTCTATGAATAAAAGCACACAACTCATATTTTATTATCAGTAGTCTTAACTTTGTAATGCGATAGATGTGCTCTCTCTCCCCCACCATGGCAGCCCCTGAGCTGAGGCTGGGAAGGAAGGCTGTCTCTCCCCAGCGGCCGCACCCTTAGAGCCAGGGACAGTTGCCTCTTTTTCTCTGGCTGCCACAGCCCTGCATATCCCAAATTCCCCCCACGCCCTCTTCTCACTTCACTGCCCGCTCCCACTTACCCCCTATTCCTGCCAAGGCCACCACCTCACCTTACATGTGTGTCTTCTCCAGGGTCCAGGCACCTAATTAGTGGAGCCACACCAGCATGGAGCTTGTGGACCACTGGTGGTCCACAGACCACAGTTTGAGAACCTCTGTTATATAGGCTAGAGCCAGGATCAAAGACCCAAGCTGTATGAAGAAACACTCAGCCTCTGATCTGCCCAGTCTCTGTTCTGGTTCTGAGATGAACTTGTAAACACTGGGAAGACCCAGTTATGGGTTTTGAAGGGCTAAATATACCACAGCCCGTGGCTGGAGTTGGGGTGATTGCTAGTAAACTTTTTAGCACACATGTAGGTTCTTCTATTGTTTTACTATGTTTTCTCTGTAAAGGTCACTTTAAGAATAAGTGTACTTCCTTAGAAGGAGCAAGGTTTTAACTTGTTGCAGGCATTATATGGGGCATAGCTCCCAGAGAAAGCAAAGTCCAGGCACTGATCTCTTAGGCAGTCTGGCTTGCTGGGGATATCCCAGTATAAGGCAGGGAGCTGTGCAGCCTTAAAATCCCCAGCCCAGAGGGAGTGAGACCAGGATCTGCACCCAAGAGAAGTGATGTCTGGGAGCCAGAAGCCTAAAGTGAGTGCTCTTGGTGGACCACGGAGGTGAAATACAGGGCCTGAAACTATGACACCGTTTAGGTGCTTAACCTGAAGCATGTGCTTAAGAGAGACCTTCAAAAGGGATAGTTTGGAGAATTATCACTGCTGTTTCCTGACCATCTTGCTTGGCTTTCAAACCTTCTGCAAACCCCTTGAAGGGTACCATGAGGGCCTGGTTAATGGGGTAATAGGCAGTATTATAGCGAGGAAATTAAGATCAAATTATAAAAGGGAAATGTAGCCATTTCCCACTGTTGACTCAAGTTAGATTGCTATATTCTGTAATGTTATTAAACGCTGTCTTGTGTAACACATTGTACTTAGCTGGAAAAGCTACCATAAGGGTATGCTAAGAAATGCCCAGGAGCAGTGTGCAAACATTGTCAATGCGTTAGAAGAAAGCTGATACTAGCATTCGTTGTTACTACGAGGGATATTATGCATGTGGGAGGAGTCTTTGCATGTAGTACCATGAGCCATCTAGTACTCAGTGAATACTCAGGCCACATTCTTGTCAATAAAACATATTGCCATAATGGAATGGAACATCCATTTATCAATCCCAACACACAAAGGGTGAAATATCCCGTTTCCAAATGTACATTCCATGCCCTTCCAGGCACACATTTAAGAATAAAGATTCAAACTTTCTTCTGGTAGAAATGCAGCAGCACTTTATTGACTTCAATGTAGTTGCACCAAATTCTCTGCTGGTATAAATTGGTACTGTATCCAAATAACATGGTGAGAAACACAGAACTGGGATATTTGCCATGTTAAATTGTACTGAAGTATGTCATTTTTAAGGTAACTAAGCATTAGCTGAATATTAAGCATTCTCTCTCAGTATATTTCATTATAGTAGGCAAAAGTATACCTGAGCTGCATACAGTAGTTCAATTTTACCACTGTATTTATGGTACTTCCTCTTCTTACTCTACTGTAAACAGCACAATGAACATCTGATTTTCAATGGTGAGGAGAGAATCTGGGTGGGTGGGAGGAATAGCTTAATGTCAATAACAAAAGCATCCTGGGAAAGACCATTTTTCATTTATTTGGATTTACAAAAAAAGCAAGTGGGCCTACTTCCAACTCTAGGGACTTGTAAGAGTGATTTAAAAACAATGAGGAAAAAACCCATCAGTATCCCCACAAAGTACAGCAAGAACTGAATAACTGTGTAGCATAAAGAAGATGAAAGGAATTCATGCTTTCTCAATATATACATCAATGGCCTTCTTAAACAGGAGGCTGGTAGCGCAACCAACTGTTAGGTTAGTTTTTTGCTTGGTTGCTGTTCTCTTAGGCAACAGAGTTGACATTTCCCCTTTATCTTTACGAGGAAGCAGTTGTGTTATTCCCTTAGATACCCCAGTTCTTATCTGCTCTTGCATATTTGTTCATCCTTCATCTTTAGGGATAATTCCAACCGGAAAGATTATAATAGTAGTTTACATGTCTTCCTCCACTATCACAGAGAAGAGCATGGCACAGAGAGCTGTTCAGCACTGAAACCAGATAGCAGAAGTTGGTTTGTTCGACTATGAAGTATGGTGTGTCTAAACACAGTCACATTTCAGATACCAATAGCATAATGGAAGATGAGTATCCAGTGCTAACCAACGAGGAGAGACCCCTTCTGTTCATCACCTGAAATTATTCTGACACATCCTTCTACTCAAAGAGTCCCAGGGGATGTAAACAATTTATGACTCATGCAGCTAGCAGCTGCAGTGTATTTTGTGAAATCACTTACTGTATTAATAATGCAGAAGCAATTAGTCTTTGGAAATCAAGACTTTATGGATGCTGGGTACACTAGAAATAACTCTTGCAACGTAATTCCCATGGGTCTGAGAGTGCCGTTATGCAAGGTGGGATCGATGCTGTAATGTAAGCAGGGTCTGAATGAGTTCTCCCCTGACAGCTAGCTGGGAGTGGGAGAGACTTCAGGAGCAAACTGTATCTACATGAGCACACCTACTCTGCTTAGATAGCCAGCAGATCGAGCGATATTGCTCAAAGTCATCAGCTTTGGCTGGTGTTGGCAGGGCCGGCTCCAGGCACCAGCTGACCAAGCACGTGCTTGGGGCGGCACCATGGGACAGGGCGGTGCTCGGGGTTTTTTTTGTTTTTTTTTGGTTCTTCGGGGCAACGCTGGAGGGTTTTTTTTATTTCGGTGGTGCGGCACTGGGGGGGCGAGGGTTGGCGCTGCACTTGGAGGGGGTGGGGGCTTGGGGCGGCATGGTGCTCGGAGAGGAGGTGGGGGAGCGGTGTGGTGTGGCGCTCAGGGGGCCTTGGCCTTGGCACAGCGTGGCGCTCTGAGAGGGGCGGGGCTTTGGGTGGCATGGTGCTCTGAGGGGGCAGGGCTTCGGGCAGCTTGGCGCTCAGGGTGGCGGGGCCTGGTGCAGTGCTTGGGGGGGCGGGGACTTGGGGCAGCGTGGCACTCGGGGGGTGGGATTTTGGCGGCGCAGCGCTCATGGGGGGAGGGGTGCGGCGGGGCGGCATTCCTTTTTGCTTGGGGCAGCAAAAAAGTTAGAGCCGGCCTTGGGTGTTTGGTTACAAATCACTTTACTACTGAAAGCAGGAGTAGTGAAATGCTGTTACCAGTATTGTTGACTTTATTGCATGAATAAAGGGGAGCAGAACTGTGCTTAACATGTCTCAAATGAGGGGGTCACCCTCAGCTGAAAAGACCTCATTAAACAAGGGGGCTTGAACGCCAGAGCCCTGTGAAAGTAAGAGGGGTGGGGACAGGTGTCCTAGCCAGGAGCTGTGGACTCTCTAAGGGACCCTGGTCTGGTTTAAAGAAAGAGCTAAATAGGTTTCATTAGGTGCCTCTATGTTATGTTAAAGTGATCAAATGCGAGCTGAAATCACTTGAGATGGGGCAGTGTTTCTGGCCAGCCTGCCAAGAGCTGAAAATAACCAAGATCGATGTGCAGAGGTCACAGCAGAGAGGCAGATAGCAGCAGAAGGTGACTGATGATCAGCCAGTGAATGAGCAGGTGGTGAGCAGAGCAAGTGGCTGACAAGGTGGCAAGGAACAGCAGCTGGTGGGGTGGCCCGCAGTGAGGAACAGCAGCTGGCGGGGCTGCCAGGTGGCGAGGAACAGTAACTGGCTGTCCATTTCCTTGCCATGACCACATTAGGGCTCATCACTGAAACTGTTCCATTGTCACTGATAAAAGCAACTGTGATTAGTACCAGATGCAGGTAACTGGAAAACAGTCTGTTTCAGGTATGACTGTGGAGAGCATTGAAAAAGAGATACTTTTCTATGTGTTCAAAAGTCCATATCTATATCTAAAGGGTTTAATTTCTGAGCATTTAAATACCTCATACAGCAGTCACCATTAAAAGCCAGCATTACCACAGTGTGATCCAGCAGTTGGACTATCTATCCATGTACTTATCAGGCTTTCACCACTGTCATGTCAGAGCCCCTCAATTTAATATATTTATCCTTGTGATGGGATGCTTGTCCCACACAGGCCTGGGTAATTAAAAAGGGCCTTAACCCTGTGACAGGCTGTACTTGGAGGAGAGTCGGGGCTAGGGTGACCAGATGTCCCGATTTTATAGGGACAGGCCTGATTTTAGGGTCTTTTTCTTATATAGGCTCTTATTACCTCCTGCCCTGATTTTTCACACTTGCTGTCTGGTCACTCTAGTCAGGGCTGGTAAGTTCTAGTGGATGATGAAGCCCAGCTCGGCAGGGACAGGCTGAGCTGGTATAAAACCAGGAAGTGGAGCACAAGGAGGGAGCTGCAGGAAGGAACTCTGCAGTTACTCCCTAGAGAGGAGTGGAGTTGACAAGAAATGAGGAGGCGGTTTCTGGAGATAAGTCCTGGAACCCTGCCTTGGACTGTAGACTCTGGCGAGAGCCTAAGAAGGGTGAAATACCCACAGGGAGCAGAGGAAGCTCTGATGGTAACCTAGAGGTGGAGTCAAAACCAGAGAGAAATGTAGGAAGCAGGCCAGGGAAACAACAGTGGGGTCTGCGATTATGTAGACTGCGATTGCTAATTATATGGTCTCTGGGCTGGAACTGGGGCAGGCCTGGATTCCCCTTCCAGCCACTGGCACAGTCTGGTCAGTGGAGCAGAAGACTGTCTGAGACAGTTGTCCAGAGGGACTCTGATACCCTGAAAGGGGAAAACTGTAGTGACCTGATCGGAGGGCCAACCCACAAAGAGGTAGCAATGGGGTCTGGAGGGAGAGACCCCAGGGTCAGAAACTGAAGGAGGGGGCATCAGACTGATTAAGAGCTAATCCCTAGATAAACAACAAAGAGGCACTGAAGTAGTGAACCCCCTGGACAATCCTCAAAACTAGAGTTGGCTGAATTTTTTCAGCAAATTGTAAATTTGCCAAAATATATATTTTTGGAAGCAGAAAAACTATTCATGAATTCGGGCTGAATTTGGCAAATGGTTTCAGACCAAAAATTCCCCAAAACCTGAAGACAAAAAATGTTGAAAATTCCAAAATATTCAGTTTCAAAAAGTTGATTTCAAAAAAGACCCTTCTATACTGGTTTATTTTATTTATTTCATCAAGAAAACCAGGGAAATAAATTTGTTGTGGTTAAAACAAATAGATTTTTTTTGAGTTTGTCCAACAAATTATTCACTTGGCTCCACTTGCACAGTCCTGCGAGTGAATTAGGGCAATGCTATTATCCCCATTTTACAGATGGGGAACTGAGGATCAGAGAGACAGGATAGGATTCAGGTGCCTAACTCCCACTGAAACCCCGAAGTGCCTTGCCCGAGATCTCACCAGACGTTTGTGGTGGAGCCAGACTCTAAGTTTCCCATGGCCCAGGCTACTGCTGTATCCACTAGACAATTGTCCTCCTCCTCTACCTGATCTAGGTATAGTGGAAAACCAAGGTAGTCTCAGACACCTCTGTGGTAACAGGCAAATGTGGACTAATGAATCAAATCCTTTGGTTTTCTTCACTAATGAATTTATGTAGCTCATTTACTGAGAGGTTTGATATGTGCTGAGTAGGTTTACCATGGCCATTCATTCCTTTGGAATGCAAGGTCAGCTACAAAGTCAATTATCCCTCTTGGGTGACTGCTATATGGTATCTGAACTACAAAAGAAGAAGCTCAAAGACTCTTTTGTGGATGGCAGAATCATAAGAAGACATTACACACCCATTTTTCTACAGGGGCTCGATCTTGCAATGCTGATGGATCACTCACATCTGGACATTCCATGGGAGTTCAGCATGCACATGAACAGCGGGAGCAGGCCCCAAACTGAGAATTAAGTGAAAAGGCCCGGTGCTGCTTGGAGTTACGCTTGTAAATCCAGAGCAGCTCCACAGAATGTGCAAAGCTTCTGACCAGAGCAGTGCAAAGCAGCAGGAGCAGGGCTGAGGACCTGATCCTGCATCTTCCTGCACTGGTTATCCTTCTGGTCCATGTACTTATATAGGGGAGATTGTCCCACATTGCCACAAATTGTTGCTTCTTGCTACAGTTAGCTTTAGGGTCAAATTGAAAACTGTGGGATAGACCATCCCTTCCTGCGGAGAAACCTGACACAGAATATGCAGGTAGAGGGAAAAGGGATCTCGGAGTTGTTCTTTGAAGTGAGTTCAGTAAGTAGGACTGTAGGCAGACTCCTACCACACACTGCTTCAGGGGGTAGATGAGCAAGGGAAGTCCTGGTGCTGTGAATATGTGGCCCCTCTGTACTGGTTTGAACTTCCTGTCAACACAGCTCCCTCATGGCAGTCCTCTATGACTGTGCAGCGGGAGAAGTGAAGGGAGTTTTAGGCAGCAAATCAAGTTTGAAGGAAACTGGTTTACTGTTTCTGAACCAATCATAACTTCTACCATATTCCCCTTTACTCATCTCCTCACTAGGATAATCAACTCTAATCAGTCCTCATATGGAAGTCTCACTAGGACTTCCGCCTCTTTGTTCTTCATCTCTGAATCCTCTTCATTTCTTCCATCTCTTTCTCAACACTCAGCAATTAAAGTACCTTACCAAAAATTATACTGTCCAATGATAAATGTATGAATTGGTTTACCACTTGAGTATCCCTTTAAATAAAATATTTAGGTACTGAAAGTATTAAAAAACAAAGCTAACGTAATTATGTTGTGAAGAAATATCCCTTTCTGTATATTTAATAATAATGGGTCAAATTCTGCCACTTTTACTCATGTTGAGTAGCTTCCTACTCTACAAGTAGTCCCACTGCTTCCTCCAAAATGTCATCTGGTGGTTCATACTTATTGGCATTAATACCTTCCATTCAATATATTTTTCTCCATGCTGTTGACTAATATATACTGGTCTTATCTCTCTCCCTCGCTCTCTAATTCACATCACATATTAATATGCGTTAAGCACACTATCACTATAACATCATTTTGTGCGTATATATCTTTCTAGCAGTTATGTGGCCTAACCTGGCCTATGTCTTTCTTTCTATAACCCTGTTCACCTAAGCTGTGTATCCAATAACATACTGCAAAACTGTAGTCAGCTTTGGCATTGAAAAACAGGCACTGTCAAAGGCAAAATACATTCAAGTTCTGCCCCTGTGCAAGCTGGGGAGTGACCAGTACCTGAAAAGTGACCAGTACCTGGAAAGCTAGTGTCCAAAACAAAGATAAGGAAGGTACAGAACAACAAGTTAAGGAACTGAGATGAACTGGTGGGTTGGATTTTAGTGACATGTAAAGACTTTTTGCAAGTTGTAAAATCATCCTATAAATAGTCCTAGCCAAAATGTATAACTCTGGGAACACGTCTTCTTTGTAGGGTGAACTTAACCACGCAGATTCCTGGAAACTGGTCTCATATTGAACCTCTTTCCCTGAACTATACTATTATTGACTATTAGCAATCAACCTGACTGATATTGGTCACTTGGTCTGTGTGCATATCTCATGAGGAACCATAGTGTGGTCAAGCAATTAATTGAGTGTGCAATTTACCAGTAAAGCTAGGATGTGTGTGACAAGCCCAGGCAGCAGATTGCATCTTACTGTAGGTTCTGCATTGCAGCTTACTATTCTCATTGCTGCAGCTGGGATGGGTTGGCTGACACCCTAGGGACTGAACGGAGACCTCTGGAGCTAGAAGCATAGGCTGATACAGCTTGAACTAAAGCTCTCTAGTTGCAACGGTAACAAACGTATATCCTCTATGGATCGGGGGACCTGTGATACTGACCACCGAGTTACCCAGGGTCATCAAGCAATATAAACATCCACATCACTTGGTACATGGTGACCTATGTCACTGTCTTTGCCTGTGGACTGAGCCTTTCTTCCTGCACATGACAAGCTGGTAGAAGTGCTTCCTCGTATTGCAGAACATCTTTCATCTTGGATTCAGACACTAAACCTCTCTCACTACAGCTGCTTCCAGGGTTTTGGGTGAGTTTCCCTCTGAATCCTTAAACTCTTCGATGGCATAAGAAAGTTGACTTTGGCCACAAGTACTACGTTAGTGGTGCCCAGTCTTTCTCTGTTCCAAATATAGGGGAATACTGTGAGACCTCAGATACAGCTGGAGATAACTTTTAATTTTCTAATGGCAACTGCTATGTTGGTCAAACTTCAATGCCATTGAAATGAGTTAATTATTTTCCTGCAATGTTAACTTAGTAATCATGTGCATCCCGTGGGCCAGATGATGCCTAGTCCTGCAGGTCTGTGCAAAGAGGTAAGAGGCGGGAGCTTTCTTATCATTACCTCTTAGTCAAGGGCCAGGAGAGAGCTCACTGGGAGAGCTCACTGAAGATCCAAGGGAAAAGGACAAGAAAACATATTATTAGTGTAAAATGTAAAGGGAAAAAATGGCCAAAGTACAAAAATAAATCACTAAGGCCCACTTTAAATCCATTATCTAGGAACATTGGTCTGAGGCAGTCTGGCCATTCCTAAGTCCATCCAGTCCAGTATCCTGTCTCTGACAATGACCAGCTGCTTCAGTAGCCAGTTATGGGAAAACCTGCCCATTTTCTTCCTAGACCCTTTAGTTAGAGGTTGGCCTGAAGCATGACGTTTGAAATCAGCATTGATTTCAATAGTTACTTTGAATTCATGCTAGTATAAATGAAAGCAATGTTTGTCCCCATAGTTTCTTAACCACTTTTTTCCCTTCTAGGTTACCTGGTCATTTTTACATCCTGGATATACTGAATGTTAATACCTGAAACCTTATCAATGCAGAACTCTGTGGCACTGATACAATAAGTTCACACTTACACACAGGCTGTAAATATAATGTGCACCCATATTACCCTGCCAGGGCATTGTCAAGTGGCCAGAGCATATATGAGAATCAGGCCCTACATGATTCATGAACATCCTGATCAAGTTCCTTAGTAATGGGTAATGCTGTTTGGTATATGTGCTGTAGTGTGTCTATATTATTCATTTAATATTCTGCACAGAATTTGTGGAAGGGATTCAACACAGTCTCTTTGCTATTATTCTATAGTCCCCTGATAACATTTGCATTAATCCTCTATTTTTAAACGAGATGCCAACCCATCACTCTGGCATCATCCAACTGAAAAAAGAGTGTGGCCTACCTGGTTGCAGCATTGTTTTACATTGTGTTTTTACTGGTGTCCACGTTGATGGATAGTCCCAGTTATCTTTTTTTAAAATGCAGGTTGTGACTCCATCTGTCCTTGAGACAAAGATACTGATCTAGGAAGCAATCACAGATACCATGGGCCAAATTCTCAGCTGATGTAAACCTGTGTAACTCTACCGGACTAGGCTGATTTACATCAGGTGAAGATTTGGCTCCTTGTTCCTTGCATTTTTGACAATCTTCCTGGCTTTATGCGTGAACCCTTACTTATGAAATATACACTCGTTCTGCTACGTGGGACTCTGCAATCTGAGGAGAAAGGACTCTAGTCCCCAGGGCTATGGAGGGATGTCATAAATCATAGAATGTATTCAGAGATTTTACCTGAGCCCACCAAAGAGACTTGTCAGATATGAGCTCTTGTTAAATAATTGCTGATAGGCATTCTCGAGCATCTTACTTCCTCTGCTCACAGTCATTAGCTTTGATAAAATGACTCCCTTTTATCTTCACTTTGAACGTTAGACTCTTCAGTTTTGACCTCCTGGAGAGGAATTGAATAATGCAAGGTCATTAGAGATTTGAATTATGTCTTCCCCCCTGCCCCCTTCTTCCTGTCATTTCTGTCTCTTTAACACCATCCCGCCCACCCTGCACGCACATACACACTCTTTCTACCTGTACGAGTGGGTGGGCACTTCCGTTTACAAATCTGCCCTCTCCGCCTGCCCATCCTTTTCTAGAACACTTACAGGATTAATTTTAAGAATGCTGATAAATACTTCCCTTGTCTGGATGATGATGTTTCTCTCTCTCTCAGGGTCTTGAAAATCCCACCATTTGTCCTGATGTAACCATTTCCTCCCACATGGACTCCTCCTGAGGGTCGAAATGACAGCCTGGACCTATACATTGAATGCTTCCGCCGGCGTGCACAGGCAGAAATCGTGGAACAACAACATCGCTTGCCTCACAACCTGAGCCGTGCAGAACGCAATGCCATCCACAGCCTCAGAAACCACCCTGACATTATCATCAAAGAGGCTGATAAAGGAGGTGCCGTTGTCATCATGAACAGGTCTGACTATCAAAAGGAGGCAGCCAGACAACTCTCCAATACCAAATTCTACAGGCCACTTCCCTCAGATCCCACTGAGGAATACACTAAGAAACTACAGCATCTACTCAGGACACTCCCTACACTAACACCAGAAGAAATCAACATACCCCTAGAGCCCCGACCAGGGTTATTCTATCTACTACCCAAGATCCACAAACCCGGAAATCCTGGACGCCCCATCATCTCGGGCATTGGCACTCTCACTGAAGGACTGTCTGGATATATGGACTCTCTACTCAGACCCTATGCCACCAGCACTCCCAGCTATCTCCGCGACACCACTGATTTCCTGAGGAAACTACAATGCATTGGTGACCTCCCAGAAAACACCATCCTAGCCACCATGGATGTAGAGGCTCTCTACACAAACATCCCACACACAGATGGAATACAAGCTGTCAGGAACACCATCCCTGATGATGCCACAGCACAACTGGCTGCTGAGCTCTGTGCCTTTATACTTACACACAACTATTTCAAATTTGATGACAATATATATCTCCAGATCAGTGGCACTGCTATGGGCACCCGCATGGCCCCACAATATGCCAATATCTTCATGGCCGACCTGGAACAACGCTTCCTCAGCTCTCGTCCACTCACACCCCTTCTCTATCTACGCTACATTGATGACATCTTCATCATCTGGACCCATGGGAAGGAGACTCTGGAAAAATTCCACCATGATTTCAACAGCTTCCACCCCACCATCAACCTCAGCCTGGACCAATCTACACGGGAGGTCCACTTTCTTGACACCACGGTGCAAATAAGTGATGGTCACATTAACACCACCCTATATCGAAAACCCACCGACCGCTATGCCTACCTTCATGCCTCCAGCTTCCATCCCGGGCACATCACACGATCCATTGTCTACAGCCAAGCACTGAGGTACAACCGCATCTGCTCTAACCCCTCAGACAGAGACCAACACCTACAAAATCTCCACCAAGCATTCTCAAAACTACAATACCCGCATGAGGAAATAAGGAAACAGATCAACAGAGCCAGACGTGTACCCAGAAGCCTCCTACTGCAAGACAAACCCAAGAGAGAAACCAACAGGACTCCACTGGCCATCACATACAGCCCCCAGCTAAAACCCCTCCAACGCATCATCAAGGATCTACAACCCATCCTGGACAATGATCCCACACTTTCACAGGCCTTGGGTGGCAGGCCAATCCTTGCCCACAGACAACCTGCCAACCTGAAACATATTCTCACCAGTAACTGCACACCACACCATAATAACTCTAGCTCAGGAACCAATCCATGCAACAAACCTCGATGCCAACTCTGCCCACATATCTACACCAGCGACACCATTACAGGACCTAACCAGATCAGCCACACCATCACTGGTTCATTCACCTGCACATCCACCAATGTAATATACGCCATCATATGCCAGCAATGCCCCTCTGCTATGTACATAGGCCAAACTGGACAGTCTCTACGGAAAAGGATAAATGGACACAAATCAGACATTAGGAATGGCAATATACAAAAACCTGTAGGAGAGCACTTCAACCTCCCTGGCCACACTATAGCAGACCTTAAGGTGGCCATCCTGCAGCAAAAAAACTTCAGGACCAGACTTCAAAGAGAAACTGCTGAGCTTCAGTTCATCTGCAAATTTGACACCATCAGCTCAGGATTGAACAAAGACTGTGAATGGCTTGCCAATTACAGAACCAGTTTCTCCTCTCTTGGTTTTCACACCTCAACTGCTAGAACAGGGCCTCATCCTCCCTGATTGAACTGACCTCGTTATCTCTAGCTTGCTTGCTAGCACACATATATATACCTGCCCCTGGATATTTCCATTACATGCATCTGAGGAAGTGGGTATTCACCCACGAAAGCTCATGCTCCAAAACGTCTGTTAGTCTATAAGGTGCCACAGGATTCTTTGCTGCTTTGACAGATCCAGACTAACACGGCTACCCTCTGATACTTGACACCATGCAAGGCACTGCATTTAGCCGTATGGAATGGAAATCCATCAACCTCATGAAGAAACTTGCACAAATACAGACAGATATCATCTTCCTTTCCAAATGCAAACGGATGGACATCATACCAAATGGACTAAAGGTAAAAAATCCACTGCTATCTACATACTACACGGACCACAGTGAGAGATTATGTCATACTCTATCAAAAAAACTGAGGAACCACCTGATCAGCATCCTATACAGCAAACAGGAAAACATCAAAAAAGAGCTCTCCAACCTGGAGACTCTCATTAATAACCAAACTTCTATACAAACGGACTTCACTAGAATAAGACAGGAGATCTACATTACTCACTTCACCTCTCTTCAAAGGAAAAAGGACTGTAAGCTGTCTAAACTCCTACCTGCCACATGGGGCCACAACAGTGGTACCTCTAACCCACCCAGCAATATCGTCAATCTATCCAACTACACACTCAGCCCAGAAGAAAAGTCTGTCCTATCTCGGGGACTCTCTTTCTGCCCTGCCACCCCCACCAACATGATACAGTTCTGTGGCGATCTGGAAGCCTACTTTCGCCGTCTCCGACTCAAAGAATACTTCCAGGACAACACTGAACAGTGCACTGATACACGGGTGCCCTCCCACCAACAGCACAAGAAAAAGAACTCCACATGGACTCCTCCTGAGGGTCGAAATGACAGCCTGGACCTATACATTGAATGCTTCCGCCGGCGTGCACAGGCAGAAATCGTGGAACAACAACATCGCTTGCCTCACAACCTGAGCCGTGCAGAACGCAATGCCATCCACAGCCTCAGAAACCACCCTGACATTATCATCAAAGAGGCTGATAAAGGAGGTGCCGTTGTCATCATGAACAGGTCTGACTATCAAAAGGAGGCAGCCAGACAACTCTCCAATACCAAATTCTACAGGCCACTTCCCTCAGATCCCACTGAGGAATACACTAAGAAACTACAGCATCTACTCAGGACACTCCCTACACTAACACCAGAAGAAATCAACATACCCCTAGAGCCCCGACCAGGGTTATTCTATCTACTACCCAAGATCCACAAACCCGGAAATCCTGGACGCCCCATCATCTCGGGCATTGGCACTCTCACTGAAGGACTGTCTGGATATATGGACTCTCTACTCAGACCCTATGCCACCAGCACTCCCAGCTATCTCCGCGACACCACTGATTTCCTGAGGAAACTACAATGCATTGGTGACCTCCCAGAAAACACCATCCTAGCCACCATGGATGTAGAGGCTCTCTACACAAACATCCCACACACAGATGGAATACAAGCTGTCAGGAACACCATCCCTGATGATGCCACAGCACAACTGGCTGCTGAGCTCTGTGCCTTTATACTTACACACAACTATTTCAAATTTGATGACAATATATATCTCCAGATCAGTGGCACTGCTATGGGCACCCGCATGGCCCCACAATATGCCAATATCTTCATGGCCGACCTGGAACAACGCTTCCTCAGCTCTCGTCCACTCACACCCCTTCTCTATCTACGCTACATTGATGACATCTTCATCATCTGGACCCATGGGAAGGAGACTCTGGAAAAATTCCACCATGATTTCAACAGCTTCCACCCCACCATCAACCTCAGCCTGGACCAATCTACACGGGAGGTCCACTTTCTTGACACCACGGTGCAAATAAGTGATGGTCACATTAACACCACCCTATATCGAAAACCCACCGACCGCTATGCCTACCTTCATGCCTCCAGCTTCCATCCCGGGCACATCACACGATCCATTGTCTACAGCCAAGCACTGAGGTACAACCGCATCTGCTCTAACCCCTCAGACAGAGACCAACACCTACAAAATCTCCACCAAGCATTCTCAAAACTACAATACCCGCATGAGGAAATAAGGAAACAGATCAACAGAGCCAGACGTGTACCCAGAAGCCTCCTACTGCAAGACAAACCCAAGAGAGAAACCAACAGGACTCCACTGGCCATCACATACAGCCCCCAGCTAAAACCCCTCCAACGCATCATCAAGGATCTACAACCCATCCTGGACAATGATCCCACACTTTCACAGGCCTTGGGTGGCAGGCCAATCCTTGCCCACAGACAACCTGCCAACCTGAAACATATTCTCACCAGTAACTGCACACCACACCATAATAACTCTAGCTCAGGAACCAATCCATGCAACAAACCTCGATGCCAACTCTGCCCACATATCTACACCAGCGACACCATTACAGGACCTAACCAGATCAGCCACACCATCACTGGTTCATTCACCTGCACATCCACCAATGTAATATACGCCATCATATGCCAGCAATGCCCCTCTGCTATGTACATAGGCCAAACTGGACAGTCTCTACGGAAAAGGATAAATGGACACAAATCAGACATTAGGAATGGCAATATACAAAAACCTGTAGGAGAGCACTTCAACCTCCCTGGCCACACTATAGCAGACCTTAAGGTGGCCATCCTGCAGCAAAAAAACTTCAGGACCAGACTTCAAAGAGAAACTGCTGAGCTTCAGTTCATCTGCAAATTTGACACCATCAGCTCAGGATTGAACAAAGACTGTGAATGGCTTGCCAATTACAGAACCAGTTTCTCCTCTCTTGGTTTTCACACCTCAACTGCTAGAACAGGGCCTCATCCTCCCTGATTGAACTGACCTCGTTATCTCTAGCTTGCTTGCTAGCACACATATATATACCTGCCCCTGGATATTTCCATTACATGCATCTGAGGAAGTGGGTATTCACCCACGAAAGCTCATGCTCCAAAACGTCTGTTAGTCTATAAGGTGCCACAGGATTCTTTGCTGCTCCCACAACTGAGTCTCCACATCATGACATAGAAAAATATGAAGACAGACTGACCTCTGGCATCTGCAGTCCCTTTTGTACTGCAAAGACGGTAACTTTTCTGGACAGTAGGCAGCCATTTTTTGCTGAAGAGCTTCTATATATAGGATAGGTCAAGTACTTCATCCTGTGCTAGCTTTCAGAAGAGTTGCGACTAAACTTCCTCATTGTAGACATCTTTGTAGGGCTCTGTATGCGGCTCCTTAGCTCTCTGTTTGTGTGATGCAAATTTGAAAAAGACCGAATTGCATTTCCTTCCCTAAAATCAGGCTTCAAGCGTGTCATTTTCCTCTCAGACTTACAAGCATACTCTTACCAAGATGGCCTCACTTCCTAAATGATATTTGCACATGTGGATCCATCCAGTTTCTAATCTCAGGCACCTAGGTATGAAGCTGGAATTAATGGCGTATCTCCAGTGTGAATGCGATTAAAAAGTGAGCTATGATTTTTAATTGGTTCATAATAATAGCATTGTGACGCGCATACTGAAGCCTGTCATGGCTCATACTCAGTTTATAGACTCATAGAAGCAAGGCCAGAACACCTCTCTGCAGGGGGAAAAAAGATGTTCTGTCCAGCCACCAGGGGATGTGCCATCTGTATGCTCACAGTTGTATGCTTACAGCAGGGAGACCAATTCCCTCCCTATTGCCCACGCCTGGACTCAACTTTTTGTATTTGATTTTGGGAAGGATGCAATATTTTCAGTGCAGATGAAAGGAAGACAGTAGCTAGGATAAATCAAAACTTTGGAAAGAAAGTGCCCTAGAAGTGAAAGAACTACCGTTATTTGTTCCTGAATCAATACCCCTTTAAAGAGTTTCTTCCTGATCTGACAAGTATGTTGATCTTTCAAAACAATCAGTCTAGAGGTGGTGGTGGTGGTGGAACAGAGAGAACTGGTTCAGCTTATCTTGAAAGCCTGAGTTTAATTTATCCTGGGAGTGTGTTAAAATTCTCCGATATAGTTAATAAATATGCACCATTGAAAATGAAGTGGGTCAAGTATCAATATGTGTGGATCTCAGGGAGACCTGACAACAAAGCCTCAGGCAAGCAAAATGACATAGAAGGGACACATAAAGCCAACTAGAAAATGATGAATGATCTCCTGGAAAATAAGGCCAGGAAAAGAATCAGTGCATCTGGTCAGTAAAGCAAAATGACAATAACATTTTTCCTGTGGAAAATGTTA
This sequence comes from Gopherus evgoodei, assembly GCF_007399415.2. NCBI lineage: Eukaryota > Metazoa > Chordata > Testudines > Testudinidae > Gopherus > Gopherus evgoodei. The sequence goes on from NC_044332.1 coordinate 16,308,407, forward strand.
TTCAAGATAATGCCACTCAGCTGTACCATAGTGATACAAACATACAAAGATGGGTCATAAAAGAAACAAAAGATTTCCATCCACAGCAATGGAGGGAAAGAAAATGCAATGAAGGCCCCGTCATCCGGCACTCTGCAAACTTACACCAAAGCTCTGATTTGATAGCATTCCACACCTGCCTTGCCTTGTTGTGAATGACAGTGCTGGGTATAGGGCACTGATGAAATGAGCCCACAGTCAGTAATCGTGATATGTATAAGCACAAGAGGTGCCCAGTTACTCAGAAACATGAGCCTGTGTCATATGTGTCAAGTATCAGAGGAGTAGCCATGTTAGTCTGGATCTGCATCCGACGAAGTGGGTATTCACCCACGAAAGCTCATGCTCCAAAACGTCTGTTAGTCTATAAGGTGCCACAGGACTCTTTGCTGTGTCATATGCATCGTTACCAGAACACATTTAATACAGGTCAGTCTGAAATTCAAGACCATGTGAGGGCACAGTCTTCAACCCTGGCATAGGCTGTTTGTGCAAAGCGGTTACAACGCTGTCCCAAAGGGGCAACTGAGAGTTCTCCTGACACAGGGAAATCCTTGTGTTTCAAAGCTAGAACAGCCAGTTCTGTGCCAGCTAGTGTCTCCCCACCCTAACACTCCCTCTTCACAGAGCGGGTATGCAGGAGGAAGGAGGGAATGAAAGAAGACATTGAGTTGATCCTGTGACATGCTCTTCAGCCATCTTTGTGGGGAGAGGGACAAGTTGGGGGTGGATGCACAGTGTTTCACTAAATCTGCCCCAGGTCAGCATCTGGCTGCAGGCGACAATTTAGAGAAGCCAAGCAGCCTCACGAACTTATGCTGGGAAATGTTTTGGTCCCTGTCTGGCCCAGGATTGGGGGAGTGGAAAGGTTGCTCAGAGCCCCCACATCCCTATCTCAGCTGCACTGAACATAGGACCAGCTGAGCGCTGAGTCCCAAGTATCAGCACTTCTAGCGCATCCGTTAATATGAATAGAGTGCAGTCCACTTAACTCAATAACTGGTTTCTAATTCGATCAGGACTTTTGGAACCAAGCCTTTGGTATTTAAAATAGAAATTTCTGCCCTTTTATTTGGATCTCTTTTAGTCATATTGAGCAGTTTTTACTGAATAATACAATGATTTGCCATAGAAAGTTACTACTTGATTATCAAGAAAGGCCAAGATTCTGAATCGAGAGAAGAAAAAGAGACCAAGGAAGAACCATGGGGTGAAAGCCACAGCCAATATTTATACACCTGAAGAATCCCCATAGGGGTCAGGAAATTGGCTGTGACTCCACAATGGTGACCTATTAAGGCTTTCAGTTTTTCCCATCCTACTAATGTGTCATTTCCCCCCCCCTCCCACCCCACCAACATCACAGATCTTGCTGGGCCTGCTGGAAAGCCTCTTCAGAGAGACCCAGTACCTCTGCTCTCCCTTCTGGCTCAGCCAGGCCTTGTCTGGCTCGCTGGTAGCACAACTCCACAGGAGCCGCACTTCGATGGATGTTCTCACCCACGTCTCTCCCTTCTAGATTCCCCCTTGGCAGGAGGTTCCACAGCACAGAGGTGGAGAGCATCCAAGCTAATACTCAGGCTACGACTCATCACACCACTTCAGAGGGTGCATGACATTCAGCACGTGCTTAACTCTAATTCATTTCAGTGGAATTTAAACACCTGCTTAATGTGAGGCATATGGTGAAGTGCTTTGCAGGATCAGGGCCTCTTACACTATTAATTTAGGTGGGGAATGGTTTGGGGTGAACTAAATGCAGAGCGCTTGACCTGCTCCATTCAGCCTCAGCTGCCCTTTTTCCTGATGACCCCACCCCACAAGTTCTCCGCAGAGAGACTTCCATCCAGCAAGTAAAATGAGGTGTGTGTGTGTGTGGGGGTTATTCTGGAGTGGTGGTACTTTATTCCTATTTTTCCCCCACCCAGGTAATGTAGCTCACTGGGGCCTGTTTTATTTCAAAATTGTTATTGAGATTGTCAGACCTGCCTAAATGATCTGCATGTCAGGCTTCCAATTAAAATGAATGGGAATTAGGTACCCACATCCCTTACAGAGTTGTGAAAAATCACAGTGCACAAGAACTGGCGTATGCTGTGCACGCCTGAAAAAATGAGTGCCACTGAAACGTCAGAATGTACTGAGAGCTACCACATTGTGGTACTGAAGGCACTGCAGTATTTCTCTATACTTAGCGTAGGAAATTATCTCTGCAGTAGAACTGCAGATGAAAATGTGGATTTACCAGGCCTAATTCCCTTCTCACTTGTTCCAGGGTAAATCATGAGCAATTCCTGTGAAATCAATGTAATATAAGTAAGAGGAAAACCAGATCAATGAATGGCAAATGCTTTAGTGAGTCACATATTTCATCCGAGGTCATCGGAACTGATGTGGTAGTGAAGAGTGGCTCTGTAAGCAGTGACACAAAGATGACTTAAAAGCATGCCACGGGATCAACTCAAAGTATTGCGGCTGAGGGGGATGGAGTCATCATAGAATCATAGAAGATTAGGTTGGAAGAGACCTCAGGAGGTCATCTAGTCCAACCCCTGCTCAAAGCAGGACCAACACCAACTAAGTCATCCCAGCCAGGGCTTTGTCAAGCCAGGCCTTAAAAACCTGTAAGGATGGAGATTCCACCACCTCCCTAGGTAGCCCATTCCAGTGCTTCGCCACTCTCCTAGTGAAATAGTGTTTCCTAATATCCAACCTAGAGCTCACCCACTGCAACTTGAGACAATTGATCCTTGTTCTATCATCTGCCACCACTGAGAACAGCAGAGCTCCATCCGCTTTGGAACCCCCCTTCAGGTAGTTGAAGGCTGCTATCAAATCCCCCCTCACTCTTCTTTTCTGCAAACTGAATAACCCCAGTTCTCTCAGCCTCTCCTCATAAATCATCCAGTGCTTGATCCTCTTTGCTGAGATAATTTTTAAAATTATAACTACATAATTATCACTTTTTACACTTCAAACAGAGACTTGGATTAAATCTAGCCTTTCATTATTTCCTTTTCCTTCTAAACTTCATCAAACATGGTGTGATATCCTGAAACAGAACTTTCCAGTCACAAACATTCATGCTTTTACAATATAGTTAGAGGTGACTGACCTTTTCAGAACTTTCAGCTTTTGATGGAAATTCTATTTTTGATCCCTCTCCTCCCAGATGCTAATTTTTTCCAAGTTTTTAATTGAAAAATGTTGAAATTTTTTTTAAAAAAGAGCAAAATTTTCCAAAAATTGCCAAAGTTTACATGATTCTAAGAATAAGAGAACTGTGGTGACTAGAGGAAGATAACTTTGAGGATAATGACAATAGGATGTCAGATTGACAGGATCAGATCAGAAGTAACATCCAGACCTCTGAATTCAGGGGGAAGCCTGGAGTCCACCCCAATAAAAGTTTCAAGGCTTGATTTAAAGTTTAGTGAAGTCCATGTAAGTCTTTTCACTGATGTCAGTAGGCTTTGGATCAGGCCCTGAGTGAGCAGACATGAATAGTGAGCCAGCACTCTTACAGTTCCTTTGTGCTCAAAGCCTGCATTTCTACCATTGGCTTTTGTCTGTGTTTTTCCAGCAATGAGTGATAGCAGGACCATAAAAACTTTGTTGTAGAGATTTTGGGGCTCACTGGCCTCAATTCAAAGCCCAGAAAAGTCAATGGCAATCATTCCAGTAACTTTAATAAGCATTGGATTGGGCCCATTCTGAATGAGTTTCAAATTTCTTAAATTCTCTGAATCCCCTTTTCCAGCCATGTTCAGTTGGAAGCAAAGATGGCAGAACATCTTTTCCTTTCTCTTTCTAAGCAGTTAGAGACTTGAACTCATGCTTGCAAGCTTCTGAACAGCTGTGAAGCATATCCTGTGGCCTGATTGTCTTTTGACACTGGATCAGAAGTAACTTCATGGCAATCAACAGTGTTACAGTTGTGTAAAACTGGTGTGTTAGACAAAGCAGACCTCAAGTTTAGAGATACTGACTGAAAAGTTCAGCTAGCGCTGGTCCAAACACCAGTATCATTTTTTCAAGAACTGCGGTCACTGGGAGCCGCAATCGGCTGAACCTGTGAACGTGGCAGGTACACAAACCAGCTGAGCCTGCCAGGGGCTTGCTCTGCACAAGCAGTGGAACAAGTTTGGGAAACACTGATCTAGACTATTCATGACAGGTGTTTGTCCAACCTGCTCTTAAAAATCCCCAGTGATGGAAATTCTACAACCTCCCTGGGCAATTTATTCTAGTGCTTAACCACTCTGACAGGACGTTTTTCCTAATGTCCAACCTAAATCGCCCTTGCTGCAATTTAAGCCCATTGCTTCTTGTCCTATCCTCAGAGGTGAAGAAAAACAATTTTTCTCCCTCCTCCTTGTAACAACCTTGAAAACTGCTGTGTCTCCTCTCAGTCTTCTCTTCTCCAGACTAAACAAACCCAATTTTTTCAATCTTCCCTCCTAGGTCATGTTTTCTAGACCTTTAATAATTTTTATTGCTCTTCTCTGGACTGACTCCAATTTGTCCACATCTTCCCTGAAATAGATACAATATTCCAGTTGAGGCCTAATCAGCACGGAGTAGAGTGGATGAATTACTTCTTGTGTCTTGCTTACAACACTCCTGCTAATACATCCCAGAATGATATTTGCTTGTTTTTTTGCAACAGCGTTACATTGTTGACTCATATTTAGTTTATGATCCACTACGACCCCCAGATCCCTTTCTACAGTACTCCTTCCTAGGGAGTCATTTCTCATTTTGTTTGTGTGCAACTGATTGTTCCTTCCTAAGTGGAGTACTTTGCATTTGTCCTTATTGAATTTCATCCTATTTACTTCAGACCATGTCTCCAGTTTATCCAGATCATTTTGAAGTTTAATCCTCCAAAGCACTTGCAACCCCTCTCAGCTTGGTTTCATCTGCAGATTTTATAAGTGTACTCCCTATGCCATTATCTAAATCATTGATGAAGATATTGAACAGAACTGGACCCAGAACCAACCTCTGACTGACCCCACTCGTTATGCCCTTCCATCATGAATGTGAACCACTGATAACTACTCTCTGGGAATGATTTTCCAATAAGTTATGCACCCTCCTTGTACTAGCTTCATCTAGGTTGTATTTCCCTAATTTGTTTGTGAGAAGGTCACGCAAGACAGTCTCAAAAGCCTTACTAAAGTCAAGATATACTACATCTACTGCTTCTCCCATCCACAAGGCTTGTTACTCTGTCAAAGAAAGCTGTCAGAGTGGTTTAACATAATTTGTTCTTGACAAATCCATGTGACTGTTATTTATCACATTATCTTCTAGGTGTTTGCAAATTGATGGCTTAACTATATGCTCCATTATCTTTCCGGGTATGGAAGTTAAGCTGACTGGACTGTAATTCCTCGGGTTGTCCTTATTTCCCTTTTTATAGATGGGCACTATATTTGCCCTTTTCCAGTCTTCTGGAATGTCTCTCATCTTCCATTACTTTTCAAAGATAATTCCTAATAGCTCAGATATCTCCTCAGTCAGCTTCTTGAGTATTCTAGGGTGCATTTCATCAGGCCCTGGTAATTTGAAGACATCTATCTTGTCTAAGTAATTTTTGACTTGTTCGTTCCTTATTTTAGGCTCTGATCCTACCTCATTTTCTCTGGCATTCACTATGTTAGATGTCCACATTCACTTTCTTGGTGAAAACCGAAACAAAGAAGTCATTAAGCACCTCTGCCATGTCCACATTTTCTGTTATTGTTTTTCACCTATCGTTGAGTAATGGGCCTACTCTGTCGTTGGTCTTTCTCTTGCTTCTAATGGATTTGTAGAATGTTTTCTTGTTTCCTTTTTTGTCTCTAGCTAGTTTGATCTTGTTTTGTGCCTTGGCTTTACTAATTTTGTCCCTACATACCTTTGTTATTTGTTTATATTCATCCTTTGCAATTTGACCAAGTTTCCACTTTTTGTAGGACTCTTTTCTGAGTTTTAGATCATTGAAGATCTCCTGGGTAAGCCAGAGTGGTTTCCTGCCATACTTCCTGTCTTTCCTATATAGTGGGATAGTTTGCTCTTGTGCCCTTAATAATGTCTCTTTGGAAAAACAGCCAACTGTCTTCAATTGTTTTTCCCCTTAGACTTGCTTCCCATGGGATTTTACCTACCAAATCCCTCAGTTTGCTCAATTCTGCCTTCTTGAAATCCATTGTCTTTATTGTGCTGTCCTCCCTCCTACCATTCCTTAGAATCATGAACTCTACCATTTCATGATCACTTCCACCCCACCCACCTTCCACTTTCAAATTCTCAACAGTTCCTCCCTAGCTGTTAAAATCAAATATAGAACAGCCTCCCCCAGTAGCTTTCTCTACTTTCTCAAATAAAAAATTGTCTCCAATACACTCCAAGAACTTGTTGGATAATCTGTGCCCTGCTGTGTTATTTTCCCAACAGATGTCTGGGTAGTTGAAGTCCCCCATCGCCAACAAGTCCTGTACTTTGGATGATTTTGTTAGTTTTTAAAAAAAAAGCCTCATCCACCTCTTCTTCCCGGTTTGGTGCTCTGTAGTGGATCCCTATCATGACATCACCCTTGTTTTTTACCCCTTTTATCCTTACCCAGAGACTTTCAACAAGTCTGTCTCTTATTTCTATCTCAACCTCAGTCCAAGTGTGTACATTTTTAATATATAAGGTAATACCTCCTCCCTTTTTTTCTGACTGTCCTTCCTGAGCAAGCTGTATCCTTCTATACCAATATTTCAGTCATGCGTATTATCCCACCAAGTCTCCATGATGCCAACTTTGTCATAGTTGTGTTTATTTACTAGCATTTCGACTTCTTCCTGATTATTCCCCATACTTCTCATGTTCATATACAGACATCTAAAATACTGATTTGATCCCCCCTCCCTGTTCTGTCTTGTCTCTCCCTTATTTCTGCCATAACAACCCATGCTCCCCCGCAGATTCCAGCCCTTCTTGCTTTTCTATTGGATCCTTTCTATTTTATTTGGTTATTAAGATTGGCCATTTTCTAATGAATCCCAGTAAAAGCTTTAGATGTTGTCATAAACAGATAAGTAAGAGTTAATAGAACAGAAGTACTTCATATCTCTTTTGCCTGTAAAGGCTTAACAAGATCAGTGAGCCTGGTTGTCACCTGACCAGGGGACAGATACTTTCAGATCTTGAGGGAGGGAAGTTTGTGTGTGTGCTGTTAGTGTTTGGTTGTTGTTCACTCTGGGAGCTCAGAGGGACCAGACGTGCAACCAGGTTTCTCTCCAATCTCTCCGATACAGGCTCTTATAAGTTCAGAATAGTGAGTACTAGGTAGATAAGGCGACTTAGGCTTATGTTTGCTTTCTTTATTTGCAAATGTGTATTTGGCTGGAAGGAGTTCAAATTTGTATTTTGCTGAAAGGATTTTAATTTGTACTTGTATACTTAGGCTGGGAGGGTGTTCCCAGTGACTATAGCTGAAAGACCCTGTACCTATTCCATTTAAAATTTACAAAGATAATTTTTACTGTTTTTTTCTTTCTTTAATTAAAAGCTTTTCTTGTTTAAGAACCTGATTGTTTGTTTGTTTTTTCTGGTGTGAGACCCCAGGGGACGGGGTCTGGATTCGCCAGGGAATTGGTGGGGAGAAAGGAGGGAAGGGGGAGAGAGAGGTTAATTAATTTTTCTCTGTTAGGATTACTTTCTCTCTCAGGGAGAGTCTGGGAGGGGGATTGAGAAGGAGGGGGGAAGGTGAATTTTCCTCTCTGTTTAAGATTCAAGGAGTTTGAATCACAGTGATCTTCCAGGGTAACCCAGGGAGGGGAAGCCTGGGAGAGGCAACGGGGGGAAAGGGTTTACTTTCCTTGTGTTAAGATCCAGAGGGTCTGGGTCTTGGGGGTCACCGGGCAAGGTTTTGGGGGGACCAGAGTGTACCAGGCACTGGAATTCCTGGTTGGTGGCAGCGCTACAAGTACTAAGCTGGTAATTGAGCTTAGAGGAATTCATGCTGGTACCCCATCTGTTGGACGCTAAGGTTCAGAGTGGGGAATTATACCATGACCGATGTGTTTCAGTATTGGGTTTTGAGAATGCAATTTGGATTTAAATACTACTATTCCCCTGAAATAGTTCCTTTTTGCCCTTTCAATGTTGACATAATTGCAATAATTTGAAAGTCAAAACTCAGTTGTGTCTAGTGCCTGGGCGGTTACGACAAATTTAATTATTTAGAGATATGCATAGATGCACACTGGAGATGTGAAAACAGGGAGGAAATCTTATTAAGACTAAGTAACTGGAGAATGAGTTTTATTTTGGATAAATAACAATTTTCAGGTACATTCTAAAACAATGCTTTCTAACATGAGCACATGTCTACACAGTAAATAAAATAATCAACAGCAGGCCTTTTACAAGGGATATCTGACATACTTTTATGAAGATTGATTTTGAACTATGTAAATTAAGAACGTTGCTCTTGTAGGCATGAAATGCCTACAAAAGGCATGTGTTCTCTAGCAAGATGAGATCTGATGCAACACTTAGGTATATAATATCTGTTATTGCCTCTAGATGAGCAGATTCTTCTTCCTGTTTTTTTTTAATAGAAATCCTGGAAGGATTTGACATGTGTTTCCCCTCAACTGCTATGTTATGGATGTTTACAGGTGGAATTCCTAAAGAGTAACGGTGTGTAGTAAATGACAGTACTAAAAATGCTTTACATGAGATGTGTAAAAGCCTGTTATTCGGACTGTTTATTTTGTTATTTTATGTCTGTAAATCGAATATACAATTTGTGTGTCTGTTTTGTCTCAGCATGGCCCTCCCAGTGGCTCCTGAACACAAATGGTCTTACATTGCAGGTAGGACCTACACTGAAAAAATCCTAATAAGCAAATTTTGTGGCTGATGACAATCGAAGTCAGCTGCCTGTGAAACTAAGAAAAAAGAACAGTTATATTTATGTATTTTTTTTAAGAAATACACTTTGCTGGATAAACTATGCAACAGGACAACATATCCCAGGATTGTTTTTCTGCTGGTGTGATGAAGCAGCACTGCAAAGGAGCAGTAGATGTTGGGGGGAATGTGTGTCGTCTGGTGCCCCATGCTGGCCCTTCATGCCTGACACAGTCTGCTGCTGGAAGTTCTATGTTCATACTAAAAGGGTGACACTGCACCCTAAGGGGCGATGGAATGCATCAGTGACATGTTAAATGATTCCAAACTATGTGGGTACGAACCACCTGATAGTTCTGCATCCCCCAGCCCCACAAGTTTCTCCTACATTTCATCTCTAGGGATTCAGACCTGCAGTCCTTAGGCAAAATTCCCATTCTGCTCTGTGTTAATTTAATGGGAGTTTTGTCAAAGTAAAGACTGCAGAACTGAATCCTAGGGGGGTTAATGTTGGGGATTCCTCTTGTCGGGTGATAATTGAGTGTTGTGTTTAATTCAGATGTAAAACAATATTGCTTCAGGGTTGCCTATGCCTCTTAGCCAAAATTAAGTAGTAAAAGGTTTATAATGCCAAAGACTGAAGCTGACTTCTCATTCATTCTGAAATAATTCTGTGCAATAATTTACATGCTGCATTTGGAGGCCATAGCTTATCAGCATGTTTTATAACATGATGATTAATAATTATTTAAGTATACATTTTATTTGTAAATCCCTCAAACAAGGGCAGAATTGCTTGAGCTGTAACTGCATGAGTGTTCTGTTTTGTTCAAAGTGAGATCTTATTGACTAGAGATATCTGATATAGATCCTTGATGCCAAGCCCTCTGTCTGTGAGATCCTCCCAGTATGCTGTATTAACCATGGATTATCTTCACCAAAAGAATGGTATTAATCATTCAGATTTATAATGATAAAATACGGAATGCATGAATACAGATCTGCTGCTTAGAATCCATTTATTTCTGTGGATGCCAGAAAGAAGATTAAAAAGAATAGAGCAGATACATCTGTGTAATGCTGTCTGACAGAAAATGTTATGGCAGACATTGAAAGCAATCACAGAATATAATTTATCATTTTATTTCAATGCATTCTCCATTGTTGCTGCTATTAAATTCAACATTAAGGGCCAGACCCAAAGCCCACTGAAGACAATAGGACTTTGACAGATTTTGAAGCATAATGGTTTAATTTTCAGAGGTGGTGAATACCCACAATTTTAATTGAAGTCAACAGGGGTCTCCAAAAATAAAGTTCTAGGGTTGTTATTTTTTTCTTGTTATTTTCAGCACTTGGTAAATCTTCGTATTAGTTAATATATTCAGTTGCATATGGCTGACAATAGGACCCGTGGAAGTGTTACAATGTATTAACACATAAAAAAGTGGAAGTGTGAAATGTTAGTCAATCAGCAAAATATTGCAAAACAAAAAATGCAACACAAAGATACCTACTGTAGATGCCTCAGGGGAAAGGTAATGGGGTATGGATCCAAGAGGCCTCTAGGTCACTAGCAGAGCTGGTTTCAACACAGTGGAAAAATGTTTTTTCATGCTGTGTTTGAATTTTAAAATTTGAGATTTTGTCAATATTCATACAAATGTTGACCAGCCCTATAGTTGGTGGGGAAATGTGTGTGTGTGGTGGGGGGAGATCATGGAAATTTTTTCAGAAAATGTATCTTCACTCCCCTCCCCTAGTTTCAAAATTTTGAAATATTCCAATCAGTTGTTGTCACTAGACTGAATTCAGCCCCACTCTGCAGGACTGTGAGGCATCAGTATCCAACAAGCTCAGTGGCATGTCTGTGATGAGTTGGTGACCTAAGACCACTTCCCAGTAGACAGGTATCTCCATTATATGTGGCACCAATTGCTGGCAGTCTCAGAATGGGGTCAAGGACTGAATGGACACAGCATCTGAACTGTCCTGAGCCCTTGGCACAGTTCTTCCCTATTAGCACTGAAATACACAAAGGGTGTGGCATTCACAGCCTGTCTTGTGGCTGGGGCTGCTGGTCTTTAGCTGTTCTGCCATTGACCACACTTTATTCTTCCAGGCTCCCATCTTCCACATTAAATTTTCAAATAAGGAACAAAATCTATAATAGTCAGGAACAGAACATCTGTGAAATGTTAGAAACCACATTCCACTTTGGTACATATGTGTGGCAGCGATGAAAGATTCTGATTAATAATTTGATTTAATTGACTAATTACTGTACTCTAAATGTTAACTTCACCTCCCCTTTCTTTTCATAGTACAAACCAGCATAAGTACTGAGATGTCTCTGAGATATCAGTCTCCCTCACTTCATTAATTTCCTCAGAGTTCCTTAAAACACAGAACCTCCATAACTCCAGCTGCTTTTTTATTTATGTTTGAAATATCCACTTACAGGATAAATATCCAACACCCAAATGACTTGCTCAAACCAACCATCTCTCAGGCTGAGACAGTCCTATCCTCAGCATTCTGTATGCTGGCTTCCCATAGACTAGTGAGTAAAGTTCAAGGTCTCTGTCCTTACTTTTAAGGTGCTCAAGGGCCTGGGCCCAGGACACCTAAAAGACGACCTAAAGCTCCGGGATGAAGACTGTGGTTGATGACTGTGTTTCTCTGGCACAGTGGGGGTAGCGCTCATCTGGAAAGGAGACAGAGCTTTCTTGGGGGCTGGTCTGATTCTGTGGAACAAATGTCCCCAGGATGTAAGGACCATCACAAACCTCACCACCTTTTTTGCTCTAAGGGTAGGTCTATACTTAGGGACATGCACAAAGGGGGCAAGCAGGGGCATGGCACCCGCAATGATTGGCGGAGGCACAGAAGTCCTCCAGCCTGGGGCTGTGGGGGGAGCAGTCACATTTTAGTCCTGTTTCTGTCTATGCTGCAATAATGGAGTGTGATTGCAGCTTCTGTGGACCTACCCCTGTGAGCTTTAATCTAGCTAGCTCGAGTCCCAGAACAGTAAAGCTGTGCGCTTCAGAGTAATTACCCATGGGGCTAGCTTGCACTGAGACTCATACAGCTGCAGCTCCACTGCTCAAGAGAGCTAGATGAAACCGAGTTCAGGTATGTTTCCACAAGCTGCAACCCCACCTTGTGATTGCATGATGGACATACCCTAAGTACAAGATGAACTTCCTCCGCCTGTCTTCTCTAACAGAAACACGCACAGCAGCATGCACATTTAATGAACCCCACACAACCAAAACAAAACAATCCACTACACGCAGTACTCTCCTCTGGGGTGGAAGAGGAGCTAGAACAAATGACATGTGACAGGTGTGAGCCACATGACTGAATGGAGCACTGCGAGATGCTCAGCTGCTACAGTGACAAGGACAATATGAGAATCTATATAGAAAAAAGAAAATATAAACCACCCAAGAAAATCTTATCCCATCATCTACTCAGCACAGTTCCCACAACCAAAACCAGATGAGCATTTTAGGGTGTTCTAAAGATGAGTAAATGTGGCCTTAGGTGGGACAGCTTTGAATGAACTGAGTCTGTTTCCGACTCAGCAGAGACTCAAGTTAGTGTCCAAACCCACCCGCTCCGTAGGGGTTGGCTTTATTGGTACCTCAAAAATAGCACACCATAAATCTTAGCCTAAGTTTGCCCCCTAGGTGTCCTACTGCAGGCAGGGGCGGCTCTAGGTATTTTGCCGCCCCAAGCATGGCAGGCAGGCTGCCTTCGGCAGCTTGCCTGCAGGAGGTCCCTGGTCCCATGGATTCGGCGGCACGCCTGTGGGAAGTTCGCCGAAGCTGCGGGACCAGCGGACCCTCCACAGGCATGCCACCGAAGGCAACCTGCCTGCCGCCCTCACAGCGACTGGCAGAGTGTCCCCTGTGGCTTGCCACCCCAGGCACATGTTTGGCGTGCTGGTGCCTGGAGCCGCTCCTGACTGCAGGGTCTGACAGATCTAACAGCTTCCCTGCTGTGACCTTGGTTGCTGTTTAGTTCAAAATTTTACTTTGGAATAGGTTTTCCCTCAGTCTCTCCAGGCAGATTGCTCCAGATGCATAGCCATTGTCTAGCACACGCAAGGACTTATTGGTAATGTTGCTGTGACTAAGTGCTTATTGTCGTGCTCCCTGAGGTGGTTCACGACCGGGAGTGCCGAACCTCAGGGCCGACTGTCAATAAGTAGGGCAGACACCCCAAACTGGCTGTGGGTTCTAGAATTAGATTTCACTAACCCAGTAACAAATGTGAACTCCTGAAGCACGATACCAGTCTTATCATGGAGTCACAGGCAGTCCCCTTGGGCATTCCACTCCATCTTGCCACCCAGGCAAGCTGCACTTAGTGTTAGTTGCTTGCCCTACGCCAATGATCACAAAAGATTCAGGTTGCTTCCAGTCCCAAGAGACCAGTCACTTACCCTGGGTCAATTTGTAGCTCACTCACCAGAGACCACGCTTGTAGCCAATCCTGTAATAAACGAAGTAAGGGTTTGTTAGCTACGAAAAAGAAACGAGAGTTATTTACTTGTTAAAGCAAGCAAGTATATAGATGTCAATGAGTTATGGTTCCCAAAGGTGATGGAGTTGTAGTAATCTGTCAGCACTGAATGGCTCGTAGGGCTAACCCTGGGGATCTCTGCTTTTGTTTCGTAGCTCCAGTCCTGTCAGAGTCCAAACAGTGAAAAAGATGAAAAATATTCATGTTTGCTAACTTTATTTCCTCCTTCCAGAATTCAAGTTGCTGGGATGAACCCTTTTGTACGTAGCCTGTGCAGGGGCAATTAGCGAAGTCGTTTTATCATGATGTCCCACAATGACCCATTTAGTTTTGGCAGTCCTCCCTGGTGGGCAAGAGATGATCCGCTCTAACAGGCTGACAGTTTCAGTGCAAACATTTTGTATAGTTATACAGCAGAAGCTTAAATATTACATTATAGCCTGTGACAGAGATATTATAAGTGAGATTAATGCATGCAGCAACCTACAAGCATTTCATAAGTCTAAACACATTGTTATAAGTTCAATATCATCTTAACCATACTAACACAAAGGTGACACAGGCTGGTTTCCTGCTCTGAGTTCTCGGCTGAGTCCTGAAGCTTTGGCAACAGGTGGCATCTGGTTTGCCAGCATCACACTCCTATGAACCAACAAACTTCTTACAGGATCCATGGAGAGTGCACTTGAATTTCATATTTATACTCAGCATTTTGTTTGGTTGTTTCATGAGATCTTGGGTCAGGGCAGAAAGATGCTGGCTTGTCTTCTTTACAACTCTCCCCCTTTCATTGTCTGGCTACCTCATTTAAAAATGAAAGAGGCACAGTTCTTTTTGAAACCTCCTTAAACACCCAGTGAGACCTGGAATAATGATTCCTACTTATGGCCATGTAATTGTAAACTGCTCTCAAAGGGCAAAATAAGTAGCTCAGATCTTCAACTGGTATAAATTGGCAATAGCTGCACTGGCTTCAATTATGCTTTCCTGATTTACACCAGCTGAAGCTCTGTTGCCATATGTGTACAAGAGACAACACCCCGTGTTCCCACTTCTCAGCTTCTGTTGTACACTTTCTTGTTTTTCTGGTGTGTGACTTATCTGTCCTAGCCCAGGCTGACACAGCATATATAATCTCATGCTTTCAAATAAAATGGATCCAGCCTTGGAGTTTGAAATCCTTGATATAAATCAAAAGATTATTTTCCTAATTGCCAGTCCTGGGAGCTCTCTGTAAGTTCGGAAAATAAAAGCGTGATCTTTCTGCCATCATCACCAGTTTTAAAGATGCTGCAATTAGAATTTAGCTGATGCTTTTGCTGATGGTGCTGAAATACTGGAACCCACTGTGGGGAGATGTACTTTTAAGAGGCCCACATTATGCAATGCAGAGACAGTTGGAACTGAGACACCAAATGAAGCAGATCTCTGTCAAGCACCTTGTCTCTGAGTGATCACTGAACCATGCCCAGCCATCTTGCCTTGCTAACAACAGTAAAAAATTATTTCTCAGCAAGGTAAGCCGATGTGCTCTGAAGACAGGAACAGCTATCTTCAGGTCTCATTTACGGTGATGGAAATCTATTGAAATGAATGGATTTACTCCAGTTATACACTAGTGTAAGTGATTAGAATCTGTACCACAAGAACAGTTGTGCTGTACAAGAAGGTTCCATTTTCACACATTGATTGGGTTCTTGACTTCATTGTAACAAATCCATGACCACCTAGGATTGTCATGGCTGTCATTCAGCTACATGAATGGCACTGGGAATTTCAGGGCAACAGTAGGGAAAATTCAGATCCCCTTGCCACAAAACAATTTGAGTGACTCTATTCCAAGGGTAGGCAATCTATGGCACACGCACCGAAGGTGGCACACGAGCTGATTTTCAGTGGCACTCAAACTGCCCGGGTCCTGGCCACCAGTCTGGGGGCTCTGCATTTTAATTTAATTTTAAATGAAGCTTTTTAAACATTAAAAAAACCTTTTTTACTGTACATACAACAATAGTTTAGTTTTATATATTATAGACTTAGAGAAAGAGAGCTTCTAAAAATGTTAAAATGTATTACTAGCATGCAAAACCTTAAATTAGAGTGAATAAATGAAGACTCGGCACACCACTTCTGAAAGGTCGCCGACCCCTGCTCTAGTTTTTAAGCTGACATATGGCCCATGCATTGGCTGATCCCTTCCAGCAGAGGGCAGTAGTACATATATGAACTAGCCAATTTATTAGTGTATATTACTGCCAACTTGTGCTTTTGCCTCATACCTGTGCTTCTGTGTCTTATGTGGTACAAGTCACATAGTCTGAGAAAGCGCAACATTTGAATAGAGCAACAGCAGAGGAAATCAGGAGGCACTGTCAAAACTGGCAGATTTGCCACCCTAAACCACTGACTGTTCCTGGAAAAGTGGCTCCAGCGGTTTTTTTAATGAATGTCACTGTTTTCTTTTTAGTTCCGTCTTGTCTCTCATTCTTTGGCTTACATTGTTTTCCAGACAGTTTCTTGGACTTCAATCATCTTCCAAGCAGTCATCTTCTGCTGAGGTTTGAGGCTCAATCCTGTGAGGGGCTGATCGTGCTCAGATCCCAATGTCTTCAGCTCAAGGGAAGGTTCTCTGTAGCTTGCTGTGCATCCTGGGGTTCTTTAGGGGGTTGATTCGGACAAGTTTAATTCTGATGACTCATAGTTGTCACCCATTTTGCATTACTTAGCCTGTAAATGGCTGCCGACAACATGCACAGTCACAAGAGAAGGTGGGCTGGTGAAGAAATCTGAAATAGTCTCAGCAACTACTGTAAAATTTTTATTAAGACTAAAAAAACATGAACAGAGTTTGAGCATAGAAGTTTCTGGTTATCAGGGAATAATGTACAGATTATCGAGGGTGCAAAGTTTGGTTTAAGATCAGGTGGCATAAGGAATACATAATCTGCAATATCCCCGATTTGGGGGTAAAAGGTTGATGGATCAAAGTAAAGGTATTGAGATATGAGGGTATGACATTCATAGGGTGGCTATGTTCGGGTGTGGAGTATAATGAGGAGATATGATGATGAGGATTAAATCTCACCAAATGAGGGTCAATGTTCAGGGAGTTTATGGTTCCAGTTCATATGATCCAATGGAGAAGTTCTCTTGGTCCCTTTCTCGTAGTGGGAGAACGATGTCACTCTGGCTTATGCCTCCTGGTACTGTCGGTGGCCGGTGATGTGCTCGATGTAGATGTCCCCGGACCATACTACCTTGCAAAACATCCCTCCTCCTAATGTGTACATGCCAAAGCAGCACAACAAAGAGCTATTGACCGGGAGCACTTTGCTGCCACAGTGCCCATTGGGATGCAGCAACACATTCAGCTAGACAGGCCATTTTGCATTGCACAGGAAGAGTCTAATTCGGACACGGTCCACTGCAGAACAACTTCCTGGCTTCTTTTTTTGTTTTCTTGGCAAAGATAGAGAAAGCTTTTCAAGCAGATTTTTGCTGGTGTCTCAGTGTCTGAATCTCCTCTGCAAGCAATTATGCTGATCATTATAAATACCTTCTTTCTGAGCAGCTGGTGAATACTCCGATGTTTGGAGATTAAAAACATGTTTGAAAAATTATTTTGCACCTTCACTGTAACCAGGCAGGAAGCATTCAATGCTGTGAAATGTTTTATAATACTGTTGAAGGGCTAATTGTTGTTTTTGTTCTATAGCTGAAAGTGAATAGCCTAATTACAAATGAATATGAAATTCCAACACAAGAAGCATGGTGAGTAAGTATTAAGTACAGGCCAGGGATTTGGGTAGTTTTATGCACAGGGCTTTTTTTTTTTGCAGTGACTACCCACCATATAGTTGCTATTAATTAACTTTATACAACTATAAAAGGGATTGACTTTGTGGTGTATGACATGCTGACATACTGGGTGTGACATGCTACTTCAAGTTTATAAACCCTAAAATTGTTTTGACTTAATGTACCAGTGAAGACTGATTTTTCTTTATGAATAATGAATTGGGTATTTTCCAAAATAAACTTTTAAAATATATTGATTTATATATGGCATGGGTATTATACCTGATGTACAATTCAGGGTGGACCTGTTAGTATAACTGAAGATCAATATTTGACCAGATACATAGAAAGGGGCCAGAACCTCAAAAGGTATAAACTGACATCATACCATTGACCTCAATGGAAGTATGTTGATATACACCAGCTGAGCAGGGCCTCTTGTTTGTGTTTTTCACATGATTAAGGAGATCCTGGCTCTGACCAGAAAAGATTCCCTAGTGTTGCCTACCCCATTGCTCAGATCCCAGGGATCTCATTGTGTGTGGGTGGGCTATTCCATCCCTTGAAAAAGACTCAGAGTGTTAGCTTCTGAATTATGGTGGAAATATATATATATACACCAAATGCTTCAGTTCATCATACAACAAACCACTCTCTTGTCACCCTCCTTCTTTCTGCATATGATTTTTAAAAGAGCACCGGTCCTGCAAGTCTTAACATATACTCATATCACCTAGCATCATTTACGAACTGGAGTATCTCCAAACCCATCCAGTCCAGCTCCCAGCAGGTCCCAGAGAACAGTGCCCCAATCAGCCAATTAGTTGTTTCTTCTGTTTCATCTCTACCACTTTTCCCAAGGAGGGGACGTGTGAATTTTGAATGTTTGTGTTATTCAAATGGAGGGACCGTTACCGCCAAAAGGGATGGTCTACTTTGGCCAGGTCTCAAGATACATGCTTTAGCTTCCAACGTGATCACATAACCCCATTGTCTTCTCCCTCATCATCCCTCTTCCCCTACATTATCTTTCACTTGCTCTTGTCTTAATGTAGGGATTGGTCCTGGAAACATCTCCCCCTCAGGGGATTCTATGTTCACAAAGTAAATGAGATATGTTAGAGTTTGTGCAGGGATGGTGCAAGGATGTTTCGTGCCCTAGGCGAAACTTCCACCTTGCACCCCTACCCCGCCCCCAGGCCAGCCTAAGCTGATTGGCACCGCAAGCCTGGGAGGCAGGACAAGTGAAGCAGCTCACTCCTGCCCCGCCTCCTCCCCGAGCATGCCATCGCTGCTTCACTTCTTCTGCCTCCCAGGCTTGTGGTGTCAATCAGCTTAGGCGCCGCAAGCCTGGAAGGTGGGAGAAGTGAAGCGACCACGGCGTGCTTGGGGAAGAGGCGGGGCAGGGGTGAGCTGGGGCAGGGATTTCCCCTGGGTGCCGCTCCCTCCACCTTACTTGCTGCAGGCAGCCCTCCCCACGCTCCCCTGTCCCAGCTCCCTCTGCCTAAATGCCGGTGGCGAACGGGGCGGCCAAAGATCCGGCCATCACGGTCGCTGCCGAAGAAAATGGTGCCCCTCAAATCCTAGTGCCCTAGGCAACCGCCTAGTTTGCTTAAATGGTTGCACCAGCCCTGAGTTTGTGTAACCCGCAGTGTGTTTACTCTGTCCTCCTCTAGTGGTGGCTGCGGCCACATACAGAGGCTGATCAGGCTTACAGACCTCACAGGGCCATTACATTGTAAGCAATCCTAGGCTCAGAAGTCCACATAACGGTAACAAGCACACATTTCAACTGATGTTCGGTGTTGTATGTTTTAGATCCTCAGCTGGTGTAAATCTTCACAGCTCCATTTGAAATTCCAGGGGCTATGCCCGTTTATTTCAGATTGGGATCTGGCCACTTATTTTTAATAATAATAAAAATGAGACTTTCAGTAAGACTTTATTGGCTTGAGAAACTATACAAGAGTTGCCAAAGTGTAAGAAAAAGACAGACCCCTCAGGTATCTCTCCAGGACAGGTACAGTCCACAGAAGATGATGCCATACCTTGTGTTGGGGGTGGGGGGTATCTCTGTATCTGTCACTACTATCCATTCCTAATCAGGTGGACAAGTTGCAATGTATTATGATGCGTGTGGCAGGATCAAGCAAATTTTCCTTGTCATATTCTGATAAGAAGTTGTCATAAACGGATAATTAAGAGTTAATAGAACAGAAGTACTTCATATCTCCTTTGCCTGTAAAGGGTTAACAAGATCAGTGAGCCTGGCTGTCACCTGACCAGAGGACCAATCAGGGGACAGGATACTTTCAAATCTTGAGGGAAGGATTTTTTTGTGTGTGTTGTTAGTTTTTGGTTGTTGTTCTCTCTGGGTTCTGAGAGTGACCGGACATGCAACCAGGTTTCACTCCAATCTCCCTGATACAGTCTCTTATATGTCCAGAATAGTAAGTACTAGGTGATAAGGCGAGTTAGGCTTATGTTTGTTTTCTTTATTTGCAAATGTGTATTTGGCTGGGAGGAGTTCAAATGTGTATTTGGCTGGAAGGAGTTCAAATTTGTATTTTGCTGAAAGGATTTTAATTTGTACTTGTATACTTAGGCTGGGAGGGTATTCCCAGCATCTATAGCTGAAAGACCCTGTAACATATTCTATCTTAAATTTACAAAGATAATTTTTACTGTTTTCCCCTCATTAATTAAAAGCTTTTCTTGTTTAAGAACCTGATTGTTTTTTTTATTCTGGTGAGACCCCAGGGGACTGGGTCTGGATCCACCAGGGAATTGGTGGGGAGAAAGGAGGGAAGGGGAAGAGAGAGGTTAATTTTTTCTCTGTGTTAGGATTACTTTCTCTCTCAGGGAGAGTCTGGGAGGGGAAGAGAGAAGGAGGGGGAAGGTGGATTTTCCTCTCTGTCTTAAGATTCAAGGAGTTTGAATCACAGTGATCTTCCAGGGTAACCCAGGGAGGGGAAGTCTGGGAGAGGCAACAGTGAGGGAAAGGGTTTACTTTCCTTGTGTTAAGATCCAGAGGGTCTGGGTCTTGGGGGTCCCCGGGCAAGGTTTTTTGGGGGGACCAGAGTGTACCAGGCACTGGAATTCCTGGTTGGTGGCAGCGCTACAGGTTCTAAGCTGGTAATTAAGCTTAGAGGAATTCATGCTGGTACCCCATCTGTTGGACGCTAAGGTTCAGAGTGGGGAATTATACCATGACAGAAGTCTTTTGTGATTCTCGACAATTTGATTAATTCTTTGTATTTCAGACATTGGAATGGAAAACATCTTTCTGCCTCAATCTCTCCTCTCTCATACTGGCTGCGCTGACTCTTTGGGTTTACATTGTGCTTTTTATCTATTGTTCTCTGCTCCTAGTTTGTAGCAGCTGATTCTGTCTGTGAGGAGCAGCTGCCTCAGTTCCCCACATTTCACTGGTGGTGAGAGGGCACAGGTGATACATCCCGGCTAATTCGGAAAATACAGATTTTGGAAACAGCAATTCAGAATGTGACTGTGGGAAATGTGTGTATGCGTTGGGGGGAAAACGCCTTTTTAAATAGTGAAATTTCTTGGGAGGTTTTTTACATTTATACTAGATCCTTGTTGAATGTGAGTGAACGGTGCTGAGCGCCTTGCAGGTTTGTGCTTGAAATAAGATGCATTTTTAGTTGTTCTCAGGAAGCTGGCGAAGTAAGGCAGAGCAGGGGCACTTTCAGTGTCTCACTTGTCCTGTGGACAATCTGTTCATTCAGGGTAGTCAGTGGAAAGGCTGGAATTTTCAGCCAGGGACCTTGCGGTAAGTAGTTGGCTTGGCTACGTGAAAAAGGAATTTAGAAAAAATCAAAATGGTTTGGAGACCCAAATGGAAGGTAATTGCTCAGTGGCCACGTCTCGGGCGGGGGGGGGGGCATTTACACTCCCAAGAGGCGCTGCTGGTGGATTGGCCCCTTCCACACTCTGGTCAGGGGGTGGCTGGAGGCTCCACTCAGCCATTGTCCTGGAGCAGGAGCACAGCGGTGTCTGCAAGGATTGCCACCTGGCTGGCCCGTGAATGAGGTGGAGCAAACTGCTGCTGCTGCAGTCTCCCCCGCTCCCACCCCCGTGCAAACCCAGCCTCAAGCGAACGCCCTCAGGGCAGGATCTGCTCTGGGCTCCCCCTCCCCAGGGCGCATGGGCAGACGCGCCGGGCTGAAGCGGAGCCATGTGCCACTGGCCGCCCGGCTCCCAGAAGGAGAGTGGGGAGCCTGATCTGGGACCCCCCCGAGCCCGCACCGGAGACGAGCTATAAAGTTCCGCGCGGACTTTGCAGCGAAGTGGGAGCAGCTGCCAGGGAAGAGGCAGCCACCCGCCCCGGCTCCGCGGCGTTGCTGCGCCCTGCTTGGACCCCGCGCTCTGGCCGGAGCCGGGCCGGGCCGGGCCGGGCCGGGCATGGCTGCGCAGGGCGTGCGCCTCGCGTTCGGCTGGCTGGCCCTGAGCGCCTGGCTCCTGGCCATGGCACAGGTAAGAACTTCGCCCAGCTGGCCGCCTTGCCCGTTCGCTTGCCCGGTTACCGAGCTGCCTGAAAGCGCCCGCCCTGGCGCTGTGAACATCAGTGCTAAGCGCTGGATGGAAAGCACAAGCGGGGGGATATTGGGTTTCCTGCCGAGAGGTGTTTCTTGAGCAACTGAGGCTGAGATTTCAGAGCCCCCTAATTTCCTGTAAACGTAACGACTCGCGGGGATCCCATAGGCAGCTCGGAAGATCTCCACCAAAAACCTTGATATTTTTTCTCCGCTTCCACTCAAGACTGCATTAGCCACTTGGCCAGGGCACACATCGGGGATGCGTCTAAGCAGAATAAGTTGCTGTCTGGGGTGGCTGTACATTTATACAATACATCTCCGTGGGTTGGTTGGTTTGCTTGTCTTGCTGTTCAAACCAGACATTGAAGAAACTAGCCAATCGGGAGGAGAGAGCTCTTCGTACTTTAAAATCCAGAAAGTTTTTAGCCTCTCAATCCACTTTCACCCGCAGTGTCTCGATCTATCAACGGCAGACAGCTCTGCGGTTGGACTTGTCCATGAGACAGTGGCCGGTTTGAAATCTTTGACATATCTTCCCCTTTTGAGTGAAAAGTAGAATCCGCTAAATAGCCTGGATTCGTTTAGCTAAAAGTTTGTGAATTAATTGCTTTATTGCTGGTATCTTCAGTAACACATAGGGGGCGCTTATTTATAAGCGAAAGGGCAGGCGATTAATCTCACAGGCGGCGGTTTCTGTGCTTTCAGCCGAAATCTGTGCTTCCTAGGTATTCGACGGTGTATAGTATTGTATTGGCAAATGCAAAGAATAATTCCATGCCCTTGAACTGATATAAATTCAGGAGCAAAAGTAGGACTTAAGGAAATAGGAGCATGAGAAATAGGATACTTAAACACTGAATTTAACCAGCAATCCTTCAATGTTACTTGAAAGGACTGTCAACGTGTACAGTACTTTTTCAGGTTCTAATTTGGAATGGGCAGATCTCAATAATACCAAAAAGATTAACAATGGGAAATTTTGCAGTGTGGTCTACTGGACTGAACACAGATTTGAGAGCCAGGAACCCCTGAGTTCTCAAACCTGAGCTCCTATTCTTGCTCTGCAATGTTTGTCTCTGTGGCCTTGGGCAAATCACAAACCTTTCTGCCTCAGTTTTCCCATTGAGAATACTACTGATGCAATGATATAAGAGAATTGAAGATTAGTTAATGGTTCTTACAGTTTTGGGAAAATGTAATATACCATGTAGGTGTTAAATATTGTCACCTGGCACTCAGGTACTGTGGTTCTCGGTACTTGAGAATAGTAAGAAATTAGAAGGATACATACACTAAGACCAAGATATATCTAAAATCTACTTAGAACTGATAAGAAACTCTGTTCTGGGATTTACTTGTGACTATGACAGTGAGTGCTAGCAAGACCCTGATCTACGGTCAGGGGGAGAGAGCACTTGATCAGGTCATTCTGTGGCTATAATTCATTAGTCGATATGTTTCATTTGTGACAGTCATGAGTAAGCCACTAACTGGAATTTCATAGAAATGTAGGGCTGGAAGGAACGCCAGCCCCCTGTGCTGAGGCAGGACTAAGTAAACCTAGACCATCCTTGACAGGTGTTTGTCCAACCTGTTCAAAAAAAACCCTGTGATGGAGATTCCACAACCTCCCTTGTAAGCCTATTCTAGAGCTTAACTACCCGGATAGTTAGAAACTTTTTCTTAATCTCTAACCTAAATCTCCCATGCTGCAGTGCAAGCCTGTGACTTCTTGTCCTACTTCAGAGAGAACACTTGATCAAATGTGTTAAGGGCTGTTATAAAGAGGACAGTGAAGACTATCAGGTCCCCCCACCATCGGTCGTCTTTTTTTCTCAAGATGGTTTCCTGTGTTGTTTTATTATATTTTTATTATCTATATTTACTGTAGTGTCTAAATGTTTTTTAGTTTTTAACCCTGTGTTGGTAAATGTTTTTTTTTCTTTAAGAAACTCTTAATAACACAAGACAGGATATTTACAAGTATAAGTAACAAATGCAACACTCTTTTTTGTTTGTTTGTTTTAAAGTAGCTTTTAATAATAAAGGGGCCTTACAATGGCTTCTTGGTTTTAAAATGTACCTCAGCTGTATCTTTCATAACCTGTTTGTTTGAATTGATTGTATACTTTTAGCTGGCTTTTAAGAAATCTTTAAAGGTCAGTTCAGGAGATATAACTCAAATGGAAGTGCTAGTTCCAGTCACCTCCATCCGGAAAAAAAAAAACGAAGTGAGCGATCAGCTTGTTATCTTATAGCCTGGGTACACTGGTAAATGAAAGAGACAGGGAATTCAGAGACCAGGCATGTATGGCTTGCAGGCAATCCAAACAGTAAGCACAGGCTGGGGATGATTCACTTGTCTTGTGGTGAAGGAAACTCACAACTAACTTTGTCATGAAGCGCAGTAGCCCCTTGGGCAATTGTTAATTTTCTTCCTCCCTTGGGGCCCTATCCTGCAAAGATGCACGTGCTTAATTTTACTACTGTGAGTAATCCCACTGAAATCAATGAGATGCATTACAGTAGTCAAGTTAAGCACGTGCATCAGTGTTTGCCGGATCAGGTCCTTAGTCTTCAGCATCCAGGAGAAGATTGCTGTTTATTTTTCTCTAAAACTAAAAGGAAAAAACTGCCACTAATGTTTTTGTCTCCATTTGTTTCGTTCTATTATTATCAGTAACATTACAGTAGAGACTCGTGGCCCCGGCTAACATGGGGACTCTGTCATACTAGGGGCAGTACCTATCTCTGATAAGAGAAAGTCCTGCTTTGAGATACATACTATTTAAATGGGCGAATCAAACAAAGGACCTCATCTAATCATCACCACCATGTATGCCAGCGGAATACCCACTCCCAAAACATGGAGTGACTTGCTGGATGTCACTGTGGTAGTGCTGAGCATTGAACCTAGGTGCTCTGAGTTACAACCTAGCACCTTAATCACAGGACTATCCTTTCTCCAGGCAGAGGCTGCCTTTGTCTCTCTCAGTATGTCACATTACTATGGTATGTTGCTGTCAAAAGCCTGTGAGAGAGCACAGGCCATTTTAGTATACGCAAACTGCTTTGCAGGTGTATGGCTCTGTAATGGGGGGGTGTAAACCTGAGCCCAGTTAGGCCACTGGGTAGCACCTGGAAGGGTGTCAGGCATAATTAGTGATCAAACCCAGCAGGGGAGGAGCTGGGACTTCATGAAGGACAGAGCAGAAGGAAGGTCAGGGAGGGGACCCAAGTGGGATGTAGCTGGGAGTTTTCTCTCCTGAGCGGGCTGGAGCTGGAGGGCCCTGAAGGTAGGGGTTGTGAAGCCTGGGGCTAGAAGCAGACTGTCCTGAAGCCGGAGGCAGTGAAGCCAAGCAACAGTGACAATAAAGCCTAAGGGAGATGTGGAGTGAGTTTGGGGGACTATGGAGAGGAGCTGCAGGCAGGGATAGTCTGTGGCCACAGCCCCTGAGGAGGGGCAATTCCAGGGAGGAAGCCCCAGGCAATTCCAGGGAGGGGCAATTCCAGGGAGGAAGCCCCAGGAGGCCTCTCTCTGAAATAAGAGCAAGAAAGAATTCTGCAGGCATTAGGCTCAGTCCCAGCAGGAAGCTCTGAGGAAGGTGGGTGTGCAGTGCCGGTGCAACCTATTAGGCGACCAGCACTAAGATTTGGGGGGGTGGCGTTTTCTTCGGTGGTGACCACAGCGGAGGGAGCTGGGGCAGGGGGGCGAGGGGAGGGCCACCTGCAGCAAGTAAGGGGGGGGGCAGCACGCAGGTGCCTAAGCTGATTGGTGCTGCAAGCCTGGGAGGAGGAGAAGTGGAGCAGGGATGGCATGCTCAGGGAGGAGGCAGAACAGGGATGAGCTGGGGTAGGGAGCTGCCGCACGGCTCCCCGGGCCAGGGGGGGAGCTGCCGCAGGCCTTGGGGAGGGGGTGGAGCAGAGGTAAGCTGGGGTGGGGAGCTGCTGCACGGCTCCCTGGGGAGGAGGAGCTGCCGCAGGGGGAGGTGCCTCAGGGTATTCGGGGGGTGAGGAGCTGCGGTGGGGTGGGGCGCCTCAGGGTGGGGGAGGAGCAGGGAGCTGCAGCAGGGCTTGGGAATGGGGGGGGCGCCTCAGGGCGGGGGGGAGCAGGGAGCTGCCGCAGGGCTCGGGGACAGGGGAGGGCGCAAGGTGGAAGTTTCGCCTAGGGGGGAAAACATCCTTGCACCGTCCCAGTGGGTGTGGGACCTGGGGAGAAAGCCAGGAAGCTGAGGAGCTCGGAGAAGTTTGGTAGAGATAGGGAAAAACCTGGGAATGGGCAGTTAAACGGCACAGGCTACAGGAAACGGTGAGTCTTGCCTCCTTGGGCCTGCAAGAAGGCTCAATCTGGGACTAAGACCAAGGGTGTACTGAGATGGCAGGAAATGAGGGGTTCTTGCTGTGGTGAATCTGAGGCAGGGGTTGGTGAAGTACTGGGAGCTGAGTGGGACTAGAAGCATTTAACTGAGATTTCTCTGAACGGTCTGCTATGAAGATCCTGGGTGAGGACCCAGAGCTCTTAGTAAACCCCAGGAAGGGGCTGAGGCAACAGGAACTTTGAGTGGTGTTTTATATGGCCGTGAGACTGGAGTACTCTGAAATGGGGGTGGAAGTAAAACGTGACCTATCTGGAGGCAACCCACCGTAGGACCTGAGCGACTGCTGACAGACAGGAAAGAGCTGCTCCCCGCCCAGCCACAAGGGAGCGTGCCCTGGGTGAGTCCACCCTTCTACAGGCTCCTAAGGCCTGTCTAAAGAAGACGCAGAAGCTAGACTCTTCACTCATTATGAAATTACTGTGTGAGATTTGCAAGTCCTCTCTCTTCCGATAACTGAAATAGGTACAAAATCCCTAGTCGCACCACCACTGGCAAGCCACAATGTTTCCCTGTTCTTTGAAAAGATGCTACGCTACGCGGTGGATGTATTGAGTTACATAGAAGAGGTCAATTGCATCTCGTAGACGCTTCCTATCGACTTTACTGAGGGTTGAGGCCACCTCTGCAGCAGCCAAGAAACTGAGATGAGTTCTGTTGAATTATTTTCCTTTCATCCAATAACTTTGGGCCAGATTGTGAGTTCTTTACTCGCAGTGTTGAGCAGCTACTCCTGCTGATCTCAATGTAACTGCTTTGTGAGTGACTGCTTGCCAATAGAGGAAGTTCACTGATAGGTAGAATGTATATGTGCTACATAAGATACACTTAAACCCTCTTGTGAGAGCTTAAGTGTAATGTAAGTGTGGCATAGGTTTTATGCCTGCCTTCTTCACAGAATGGAGAACTCTCAAACTGACCTTTTGTAGTTCTGTGACAAGATGATCAAGTGTGCTTGGCTCATAAGCCCTGACTCGGTGGGTGCTCTGGGGCTCAAGCACCCACTGAGAAAAATAGGGGGTGCTCAGCACCTCCATGAGCCACTGTGTTGCTGACAATTTCATCCAGAAAGCTACAGTGAAATGCAATGCCTTTACAAGTGAAGACAGCTTGTAGGTGAGTGCAGTGATTTTAATGTACTGTAATTCATGAGAATGTAGTTTATTACTATTTTAATAATAGTTAAATTAGTTATTGAATGTGTGTCCATCATTGGTATCTTAACCAGAGTATGAAAAATGTATAAATATGCTAAAAATAGCCTCCCCCTAAAACTGGTAGTCGCCCACCTCCCTACCTCTCAAACACACACACGTTTTCAAAAGCACCTATGGGCAAAAACAAAAGTCAGCGCCTGTGGTTTGGCCTGATATATTTCATAGAAGTCCACGTTTCTAACTGTTGATGGTTTGTTATCATAAACATTATTTTTGCTGAAAGGCAGTTGCCAGCAGGTTTTCTGAGTGTCATTTTTTTAATTCTTAATATTGTAGACCTATGTGATTTCCTCCACCATCCTCTGTCTCCATAACTCTTCAGAAACAGTTATCGGTGATTTAGCATGTTAGCTCATTTTCTTTGCACTCCAGACTGCAGTGTGATATAAAGGCTCAGACTTTCCAAATACTCCTTTCTCCTCTCTCTTCCTCTCTATGAATAGCTGTTTGCACGAGGTCATCTTACTTTCTGAGTGCTAGACTGTGGTTTGACCTTTACAGAGTCTCTAGGACCCCGATCCTGTGGCTGTTCTCCCATTCTGTGATGCCACCCAGGGTGTGGTTAACTGGTGCAGAGGCATTGGGGTATTTCATGTCCTTTTAGTTCCCTGCAGTGAATGCAGGACAGGCCACAATCTAGCAGTCATGTTCAAAAGCCCCTTATTTATTTTCCCCATTGATCTTGATTGTTTAACAAAGAAAGTGGCATCTTGGCAGTGATTGAGTCATAACAGGTTTCACCTCCTTGCTTGTTAACAGGATGACTTTCCCTTTAATAGTTCTTTTGCCTCAGGTGTTCTGAAGAACCCCCTTATCTCTGGAGCCCCTTTGCTTAGCATTAAATCAGCCTGCTCTTTCATCTTTCCCTTTCTAGTTTATCCATATCCATGATAAGGAAATATCCACTCCACTTTCTTTGTGACTGTCACAGATAGCAAGATAACTTGCATCTTTTTCCTCTGATGTCTCCGGCTCCAGTCATTGGTCAGTTTGTTTCCATCTATCTTTACTGGGCAAAGACTATTTTGAGACTTCTCTACCAGCACTCTGATGTACAAAACATGTTCCTAATGTTATTCTTCCACGTAAGCAAGTTCTTCAGTTGACACAGGGGTGAGTTGCAATCATGAGTGGGCCATGGAGACTGTCCACCCCATTTGTCCATCCTTCTATGAAGATGTGGTCACCACTATGAAAGTTTGGGAGCCCCCACTTTAGGATACTGCTTCGGAACGGTGGCCTATAAATTCTCATTGAGCTATAGAGCCCTTGCTGGTGAATAAAATATTTTGAGAACAAAAGATTAGAGAACTGGGATGTCTGGAAGAAAGGTGTTCCATAAAAGGCGCTTCCTCTTATGACGCGGTCCTTGGAATGAAATAGCTGGAGAGCCGAGAATCTACTTAGCAAGAAAAGCAGTCAGTTTGAGAGGAGCAAAGAAGGATATCCACTGGGACTGCATGTGTTGCTTGGAGATAAGACCAGATCTGTTTCCTCTCTTTATAATTACTTAGCACAGGAGCTCTCTTAATCAGGCAGGTAAGAGTTGGCTATTGAAAGCTGGACATACTATTGGTTGTGGCAGTGGTTTCTTTTAGACCCCCCTTCTACTAGGACATACAAGTTACACTCAAAAGCCAGCACAATTGTGCCAACAATCAATGTGATTTGTTTTGCCAGTGAGCAAAACCAGCAGTAAGTTTCCTTGTCTATATTGGTACCATTGATAAATGAGAGAGGACCACTGCTTCAGCTGGGGAATGTCGGCACAGCTGATTTGAGCGTAGGGAAATTCATTTGTTCTTCTTCGAGTGCTTGCTCATATCCATTCCAGTTAGGTGTGTGCGCGCCACGTGCACATTCGTCGGAAGATTTTTACGCTAGCAACACTCGGTGGGTCGGCTGAGCACCCCCTGGAGTGGTGCCGCTATGGCACCGGATATATACCCCTGCCGACCCAGCCACCCTTCAGTTACTTCTTACCGCCTGTGTCGGTCATTGGAACAGTGGAGCGTGGCTTAGCTGACCTTCACTTCCCTAGCTACTCGTAGTTCTCGTGTATATAGTTACGTAGTTATAATCCTTATATATATATATATTTGTATAGTTATACGTTTTTTCTTTACTAACATAGTTAGTTTACTAACATAATAGTTAGCGGGATTCAGGAAGTAGCCCTTTCCCCGCACCCGGTGCCGGAGCCCATGCCTGGCTCACCGGGTTTTAAAACGGGCTCGGCCTGCCAGAAGCCAGTGCTGACGGGAGATCCGCACGACTCCTGTTTGAAGTGCCTCGAGGAATCACACTTGACAGCTAAGTGCCCCATTTGCAAGTCTTTTAAGCTGAGAACAAAAAGGAGCGGGACTTTCACTTACCCCTCCGCCTTTGGCATCGAGCGATGATCAAGCGGCGGGCAGAAGCGCCTCCTCGGCACCGGACCCCGCCGGTACTGCCAAGGCCTTTCGGCACCGGCCATCGCCGGCACCGAAGTCGACTTGGCACCGCTGCCTCTCTCTCTGAGGTCGAGAAAGCCTACGACTCCTGCTGGTGCCTGACGGCTCCCCGGCACGCGCCGTGGTTGAGCTCCCTGCTCCTGCTGCTTCCGTGCCAACTGCACCGCAGCCAGAGAGCTCGTCTAAGTCAGATCGCCTGTCACCGACACCTGCCGAGGCACCGATGACGTCGGCACCATCGATCCCGGTCCCACGAGGGCCGTCGAATCCGGTGCCTGACCGCTCCCCAGTATGCACGGTGGTTGAGCCTACTGTTCCCTCCACGCTGGAGACATTCCCAACGGCGAGGGATCTCATTTCCGTGACAGAGTCGATGCTGCCTGAACCCCCGGCACCGCCGGTGCGGGTAATACAGTCTGTTGGCAAGCCTCCCTTGATATGACCATCCTCTGTCGTCACAGCAGAGTGGCACTGTTCATGATCACGGTCCCGCAGATGTTCCAGGTCCCGTCGGCACACCCAACACCACTTGCAGTCCCGGTGCTGTTCTCCTCGGTACCAGTCGCACTCTCCGCACCGGTCGGTATCCCATTCGCCGACCCACTACTATCGGCACCGTTCCAACTCCCGGCACCGCTACAGGTACCGTGACTCCCGTAGCCTCTCCCGACCTCGGGCCTCGAGATCTCGGTCGACCTCCCGGCACCACTCTGATTGCAGGTCTGGATCTCGTTCCAGGTACTGGTACGCTTCCCGGTACCGTTCCTTGGTGATGAGTTGGGCAAGGTCTGATAGAGTCAGAGACTGCCCATGCTTTTTTAGCACCTCCGTGGCCATCCAGACACTCATCTGTGTCATCCCACGCGGGCAGATCTTACCGGGTCCTCTACCTTATGGTGCCCTCTAAGGGGTATTACTACTTGTCTGTCCCTCCTCCTCTCTGCTCACTAGTCATTCAGTCCGTTAAGGAGAGGGAATGGCATGGCCAGCAGGCACCAGCCCCGAAATCGAAGGAGGCTAGGCGAATGAACTTACTCGGCCGCCAGGTGTACTCTGCAGAGGCCTTACAGCTCTGGGTGGCAAAGCAACAAGCCTTGCTTAGTCGCTATAATTATAACACTTGGGTGGCGGTAGTTTAATTTATGGAGTTTCTCCCTCGAAACTCCCGCCAAGAGTTCGCTGCCCTCTTGGAGGAAGGGAAAAAGGTGCCCAGAGCGTTGCTCCAGGCCTTGTTGGACGCAGCAGACTCAACAGCCAGGACTCTGGCCTTGGGTGTTGCCATGAGGCACATCTCATGGCTTCAAGTTTCAACCCTCCAGCCGGAGCTGCAGTATGCCATTCAGGACTTACCATTTGATGGTAAAGGCCTCTTCGCGGCAAAGACAGCCCCAGGCTGCAAAGCCTGAAGGACAACAGGGTCCTAGTGCCTCTCCCAGCGTGCATACGCCAGCGACCAAACGCAAGTTTTTCTGTCCCCGGCCATACCGCCATACTCTGTGCCTAGCCAGAGACAGGACTTTGGCAGATGGTGCGGCCGAGATGGTCGCAGACAAACATCAGGACCCTAGAGGGCCAAGGTCAAGGTCCCTCGCAATCACCATTGGGACCAAAGACGAACCTTCCAAGGTGCACCTGAGGCCGGTGTACCAGTCACAGGCCGGGATCACACTCCTACTTTCTCCTGGCGTGGCCCCAGTTAACTTCAGATCGCTGGGTCCTGCGCAGGTGGAGCATGGGTACCACCTCCAATTTGTTCCAACCCTGTCCCCCTTCAGGTACCCCTCTCACGAGCAATTCCTCTTACAAGAGGTGCAGACGCCGATGGACGAAAGGGACAAGGGGTTTTCCTCCCGTTATGCCCTACTCCCCCACTCAAACAGAGGTCTCAAACCTTCATAGACCTGCGAGGACTCAACCAGTTTATGATAAGGTTGAAGTTCCACATGCTATCCCTGGGAACCGTTATCCCGTCCTAGGATCCTAGAGACTGGTATGCCACCCTCGATATGAAGGATGCATACTTTCACATCGCCATCTTCCCTCCGCACAGGAGATACCTCCACTTTCTAGCCAACCGTCAGTACTTCTGGTTTACGGTCCTGCTGTTTGGCCTTTCTACAGCCCCACGGATATTGTCCAAGTGTATGGCCGTAGTCGCTGCCTACCTTCGCCGATGTCGGATATGCGTTTTTCCATATCTGGTCGATTGGCTTATCCGAGGAGACTCTGAGACACAAATCACTCAGCACGTGGGCATCGTCATGGACCTATTCACACGTCTAGGCCTGATGATTACTATAGAGCAATCCACTCTGGTTCCCACGCAGAGGTTGGACTTCCTAGGGGCTATCCTGGTCTCCTACCTAGCCGGAGCCTGCTTACCACAGCCGCGGTTTCAGGCGATGGCAACAATCATCCGAGGTCTGCAGACTTTCCCAACGACCTCGGCTCGCACTTGTCTCGGTCTCCTGGGTCCATGGCTGCCTGCAAGTTTGTAACCAAACACGCCAAGCTCCACCTCCGTCCTCTCCAAGTCTGGCTCACCTCAGCGTACCACCCGGACAGGGACCCAATGGTCATGATAGTCACCGTTCCCTCGAGCACCCTAGGCT
Organism: Gopherus evgoodei; assembly: GCF_007399415.2. Taxonomy (NCBI): domain Eukaryota; kingdom Metazoa; phylum Chordata; order Testudines; family Testudinidae; genus Gopherus; species Gopherus evgoodei. The sequence continues at coordinate 16,340,889 of NC_044332.1, forward strand.
CCCTAAAATGGTGGCTAACTCCCTTCCCTAGTGTGGTCAGGGATGCTGTTCCATCCGCCCCAGCCCTCACTGTCCCTGACGACGGACGCATCATGTCTCGGCTGGGGTGCTCACCTCTGTCACCTTCGAGCTTAAGGCCTTTGGTCTTCTCGGGAGCTGGCATTCCACATCAATGCCCAAAAATGAGAGCAGTCCGCCTGGCGTGCCAGGATTCCAGCAGCAGCTGCGAGGCCATGGTGTCTCAGTGTTTACAGCCAACACAACGGCCATGCGCTACATAAACAACCAGGGAGGGACATGGTCCTCCCCCTTTTGTCAGGAGGCCATCCATCTCTGGGACTGTTGCATGGCCCACTCGATGAATCTGGTAGCGTCCTTTCTCCCAGGCGTTCGGAACGCCTTGGCGCTTTGACTCAGCAGGTCTTTCCTGTCTCATGAGTGGTTGCTCTGCCCCGATGTGATGCATTCTGTTTTCCAGAAGTGGAGACTTTTCCTCACATAGACCTGTTCACTTACCGCGAGAGCAGGAAATGCCAGATGTTCTGCTCCTTCCAGGGTCTCTCCTCGGGATCGATCTCGTACGCATTCCTGATGCCGTGGAAGGGCCAACTCCTTTATGCCTTCCCACTGTTCCCACTGGTTCATTAGGTCCTGCTCAAACTCCGCAGGGGCAGAGCGCGCATCATCATGATCGCTCCAGCGTGGTCCAGGCAGCACTGATATACCACATTGCTCGACCTGTCAATAACCAACCCAATTACCCTGCCACTCCACCCAGACCTCATCACTCAGGGCCACGACAGGCTTCATCACCCGGACCTGCAGCCTCTTCGCCTTACGGTGTGGCTGCTGCGTGACTAAACCGGGATGGCAGGAAGCCTTCCACCTGGTCAATGTACCTGGCCGAGTGGAAGCGTTTCTCCTACAAGTGCGAAACGCTCGATCTTATTCCTGCTGAGGTCTCGATCCCCTCTATTTGGCCTACCTCTGGCCTTCAACAGCAGGACCTAGCGGTGTCATCACTGAGGGTACACTTGGCAGCCATCTCTACCTTCCACCCAGGCTAAGGTGGTCGTTCCGTGTTCTCACACTCTGTGTTCGAGGTCCCTCAAGGGCTTGGAGCGCTTACACCCTCAAGTACGCCGCCCAGTCCCAACCTGGGACCTCAACCTAGTTTTAACCAGACTTATGTCTCCCCCATTTGAGCCGTTAGCGACCTGCTCGCTGCTATACCTGTCTTGGAAGACAGCTTTCCTCGTAGCCATTACATCGGCCAGACGAGTCTCCGAGCTCAGGGCTCTTACGGTGGTTCCGCCGTACACTATGTTTCACAAAGACAAGGTGCAGTTACGACCACACTCGGCTTTCCTCCCTAAGGTGGTTTCGGCCTTTCATGTTACCCACACTCAACGCAGTGGGCTCAACAATTGCACTCCCTGGACATCTGTAGAGCGCTCGCATTTATATTGCGCGGACAGAACCATTTTGTAAAATGCCCCAACTCTCTGTCGCAGTAGCAGACAGAAGGAAAGGCCTACCTGTTTCCTCTCAGAGGATCTCATCTTGGGCGATGGCGTGCATCCGCACTTGTTATGATTTGGCTCATATTTCCCTAAGCCACATCACCGTGCATTCTACCAGGGCTCAGGCTTCATCTCCCGCCTTGCTGGCTCGTGTACCTACCCACGAGATCTGTCGTGCAGCTCCATGGTCCTCGGTCCATACATTTGCTTCGCATTATGCTCTGGTTCAACAGTCAAGAGATGCTGTAGCCTCTGGCTCAGCAGTTTTCATTCTGCCACATTTCACTCTGACCCCACCGCCTACATAAGGCTTGGAATCACCTAACTGGAATGGATATGAGCAAGCACTCGAAGAAGAAAAGACGGTTACTCACCTTTGTAACTGTTGTTCTTCGAGATGTGTTGCTCATATCCATTCCAAACCCACCCTCCTTCCCCTCTGTCGGAGTAGCCGGCAAGAAGGAACTGAAGGGTGGCTGGGTCGGCAGGGGTATATATCCAGTGCCATAGCGGCGCCACTCCAGGGGGCACCCAGCCGACCCACCGAGTGTTGCTAGGGTAAAAATCTTCCGACGAACGTGTATGTGGCGCGCGCACACCTAACTGGAATGGATATGAGCAACACATCTCGAAGAACAACAGATACAAAGGTGAGTAACCGTCTTTTTTTTTTTATCAAGTCTTGTGGTGGTATGTGTGGTGTGTGTTATTTTTTTCTTTTTTTTCCTTAAAGCTCCACCTACTGGAATCCTGTGTTTAAGTAAGAATTTCAGCTTCCATTTTTAAAAGTAAACTTCTAGCCCTCATAGGTGTGGAGATATGACCCCTAAAGGTTTAGAATAGAAGGCAAATAAAAATCTCATTATTTTTAAGCCAGTCTCAGGATTTTGTAGGGCCTGGCCCACGATTTTGGGGCACCTGAGGTTGGGAATACTGAGATTTGCATCTGACCCACAGAAATAAATTTAATCTCAGGTTTGAAACTTGTCATAACTCTAGCCAGCATAACTTGTGGCTACATATGTCATGCACAGCACTCTGCAATTGCTAAAAAGGCAGGGAAGCATCTAATGAGGAGACTTCTAACATAGGCCGTCTCTTATCTTGTGGTCTGTCAACTTTTATTTTTTTAACAAGGGCAATGTCTGCATGGAACAAAAATCTTAGAGGCTGCTGCAATAGAATAAGCAAAAGAGCTCCATTCTGTCTGTCTGTGCATTAGCTCTAAGCCGTTATTGGGAACTATTTCACAACTGATGAGGAAAATAGAGGCGCTACTATAGGTGGATGTTGGAAAACTCTATGGAACTTTGCTATATTAAGGCCACTCCCCTCCATTTGACCCTTTTGCTCTGTGTTTTTTTTTCCTTTTATTTCCTAACACTAACTCCCTCATCCTTTCTCTAGATAAATATATTTATAACCGAGTCTTGTTCCTTCATACACAGAGTTCCCACTCACTTCAACAGGAGTGCCACAAGCATAGGAGTATGCCTGGCTGTTGTAGATTGTCAGACTCTTTTAAAGGAGGACTGGGGAGGCTGAAGTGGAAATAATGCCATTTCACATTGGGAGTAGTGTGATTAATGCAGTTGTGAGGATGGCCCCCAGGTTAGAGGTGTGAGTGACAGGCAGGATGTGACAACACCGCCAGCAGTGATCAAGAAAGGAGGCAGGGGGCAGTGCTAGGGGGGAGGGAGTATTCAGAACTCTGTTTTAGCCAGGTTGAACTAGAGCTGATGGCTAGACCAGGTTCAGGCTGACGTTTTACTCTGGCCAGAAAGAGATGGGTCTGAGCAGAGAGGCAGTTATGAGTAGTCAGCATAGGGTGTGTCTATATTGCACTCAGAATTGTGAATGCAGCTCATGTAGGCATAGCCATGCTAAGGTTAACCTAGCTAGGGCAGCTACAAACAGTAATGAAGATGCAGTGGCCTGGGCCCCAGCGCAGGCTAGGAATGCAACTTATATACTCAGAATTCCAAGAGGTCTTAAAAGCCTGCACCACTCAATCTTCACCGCTAATTTTAGCCACACTGACTGGCTTAAAGCTAGCATGAGTATGCATGTGTGAGCTTCAGTCACACCTTTGATTGCAGTGTAGATGTTCCAGTAAAGATGCTAGCTGGATTTGTGGATGAGATTGCTCAGAGATAAGGGAGAAGAGAAAGGGACCAAGGATAGAACCCTGTGGAACCAATACTGAAAGTTTGGGGGTGAGGGGAATAAGGAAGATATTCCAAAGAACATGCTGAAGGAGCAATTAGAGAGATAGGGAACAGAACCAGGAGAAAAGAGAGTCATGGATAGTGAGAGGACAATATTTCAAGAAGATCATGGTCAACATTGGAGAAGGCAGGTGACGGGTCAAGGGGGATGCAGATGGAGAACTGGCTTAGAGTGGAGCTGGCCAAAATGTTTTTGACATCACGCTTTTCTGTCAGAAAATGCTGATTTATTGCCGTTGAAATGTTTCATGGGCACAGGTCTCTTTCAATCAAACTTTTAACAGAAAGGCTTCCGGAGGAGATGAGGCTAGAGTGGCAAGAGGCTGAATCCAAATAGTCCTCTTCACAGGAAATTCAAAGAGCAATATTGTTGAAATTTTGTTTCTTTCCAAATTGTAAAACCTCAACATTTCTCACAGGACAGATATTCCGCTTTGTGGCCAGCTCCAGCTGTAGCCAAGTTGGGCCCCATTGTGCTGGGACGTGAATTGGGTTTCTTACTCTGGAATTATAGCCAGTAAATTCCCACCCCCTTTCAAGCTCCCACTCTGAACCTTAGCATCCAAAGGATGGGGTACCAGCATGAATTCCTCTAAGCTTAATTACCAGCCTAGAACCTGTAGTGCTGCCACCAACCAGGAATTCCAGTGCCTGGTACACTCTGGTCCCCCCAAGACCCAGACCCTCTGGATCTTACCGCAAGGAAAGTAAACCTTTTCCCCCACCGTTGCCTCTCCCAGGCTTCCCCTCCCTGGATTACCCTGGAAGATCACTGTGATTCAAACTCCTTGAATCTTAAACAGAGAGGAAAATGCACCTTCCCCCCTCCTTCTCTCTTCCCCTCCCAGACTCTCCCTGAGAGAGACAGTAATCCTAACACAGAGAGAAATTAGCCTCTCTCTTCCCCTTCCCTCCTTTCTCCCCACCAATTCCCTGGTGAATCCAGACCCCGTCCCCTGGGGTCTCACACCAGAATAAAAAACAATCAGATTCTTAAACAAGAAACTTTTAATTAAAGAGAGAAAAACAGTAAAAATTATCTTTGTAAATTTAAAATGGAATAGGTACAGGGTCTTTCAGCTATAGACACTGGGAATACCCTCCCAACCTAAGTATACAAGTACAAATCAAAATCCTTTCAGCAAAATACAAACCCGAACTCCTTCCAGCCAAATATACATCTGCAAATAAAGAAAACAACCATAAGCCTAACTCGCCTTATCTACTTAGAACTCACTATTCTGAACTTATAAGAGCCTGTATCAGAGAGATTGGAGAGAAACCTGGTTGCACGTCTGGTCCCTCTGAACCCCCAGAGTGAACAACAACCAAACACTAACAGCACACACAAAAACTTCCCTCCCTCAAGATTTGAAAGTATCCTGTCCCCTGATTGGTCCTCTGGTCAGGTGACAATCAGGCTCACTGATCTTGTTAAATCTTGACAGGCAAAAGAGATATGAAGTACTTCTGTTCTATTAACTCTTACTTATCTGTTTATGACACAAGGCATCTCCAACTCCCATAGACACTTTGTGCCTGTCTTCCTGGCTCAGGAGAGAAAGGAGCCACGCCTCCTCCCACAATGGGATTGGCGACAGTTTTCCAAAATTTCCCAATAACTGGGCCTGTCCCTCTGCCCTCAGGGCACTGAAAAGGCAGTTTCACATCAAGGCTGTATCTGATTTCCCCCTCATAGCCCTTCCCACCATCCCACACCCCCCAAATTTCCTGCTCTTTGCACTGCTGCTCTCACCTGATTTCCTCTCCCTGGGATTGGAACCAGTGCTGCTCTGACTGCTCCTGCTCCAGTTGGGGCTGCTTCTCTCTCTCCTCTTCCCCTAGTGCCTCTGTCCATCTTTCTCCTCCTGTCCAAGATGCTCCAGCTGTCAAGTCTAGCACAGCTCTGTTCCTAGATCTGCCATTGCCTTGCTGGGTGACCTACGGTAAATCATATGCCCTGTTTGTGCCCCACTTAGAAATAACTGCAGGGGCAAGACACAGCTCATTTCTGAATCTTTCCAAGTGGATTTTATTGGTCCAAATCAGAGCCAAATGTCTTGTTTACTTTCCAGTCCTCAGACTAAAGTATCCTGTGCCACAGAGAGAGGACGGGAGAGACTGAGGTGGCACCAATGACTGTGCCCCTGCTATGGCAGGGAATAGAATAGGTTGGCTGGGCCCAGAGGTTCTTAGTAGCTGATCCCTGCTCCATGCTGCAGAGGGAAGTGGGGAAAAAAAACCCTCTGACCTGGAGGGAAATTCCTTCCTAACCCCAAATCTAGTGATCAGTTTGACCCAGGGTGTGGAAACCAGATTCCCCAGCTAAGCATGGAGGAGCAAGGAATCTCTGTAGTGCTTTAGAACATTGGGCCATCTCATCAGGTGTCCTGCCTCTAACTGTGCCTAATATCTGGTGCTTCAGCAGAGATGCCTTCTGCCCTCGCTTGTGTGTTCTTTCTCTGCGGTAGAGCCATGTGCTCCAATTTGAGCCCTTCAAGGACCTGCTGTCATTTTAAGCACAACACACACACACTCCTCACCCCTGACTAACTTGTTCTGATCTGTTCATTATCCAAATGGCTCAAATCCTTTAAAGTAACCCCAGGGAATCCCTCAGTTCTTTCAGTTGCTAGCAGCGCCTGCATAGCGGATGGTAAATATTTAACGCATCTGCCAGCTCAGAGCGTGGTATTCTCCCCCCGCTCTTGTCCTTTTATCACGAGAGGTGCTGATTGCCTTTCAGGTTCCTCTCTTCCCTTCCTGACGCCGTGGAACACCTGACTGCAGCACGCTGAGTTTCTTCAGAAGCCCTCGCTAAGTCTTCCACTGGGGTCTTTCCAGAGAAGCTGCTCCACCTGGGTACGCTCACACTGAGTGTCATTTGGCTGCAGTACTACGAGAAGGCTGGATTAATGCAATCTGGGGCCATGCGCACCCCTTCGTTGGGCCACAGAGCTCCACTTCTATACCAGGGCTTTGCCCTTCACTTGTAGTGATGGTGGCAGAAAGAGGGAGGCAGTGTGACCTCTTCCTGTCTTCCGGGAGCACCGCAGGGGCCCTTTCTCTCCCCCAGGAGTCAGGAGTGGCAGCACTGATCTCAACATCAGGATATATCTCTTTACCTAGGTGGACAGGGCCTATTGCACTCTTGTATATCTGCTACAAGCAGTCCTCTAGGGTAGTGTCAAAATGAAGAGTCCCCCTACAGCAGTGGGTTTGGGAGTTAACCTCCCAGGGAGATGCATAGGGCAGTTCTCAGAGCTATTGTTTCAGGCTGTCTGCAGACTCAGGCAAGCATTGCTGCATTGGTTACACTTGGGCCAGGCTCTACTATGCCATGAAGATGTATAACCCAGAAGGCAAAATAGGAAACCCCCAAACTGTATTATTTTTCACTCTTGTGATTGGCTTAAAAATCATGACTTTTTTTTTTTTGCGGGGGAGGGAGGCGACTCATGACTTTGGAACACTTAGGGTTGGTGCTGCAGGTGAAATACTGCCTCCCCCAGTGGTGTACTGAGCAGCTTATCAGCTCGTTAACAAATGCTGCCCTGTTCTATTAAAAGCAGAGCGGCTTTCAATTCAACACAACCACCATTTCAATCACAACAGTCTGAGAACTCGTGTCTGGCAGGGGAAGAACAGTGCACTGTGCACGTTTTTATATTATATTACCGATGAAAGGCAGGCACCCGCATAGCTCTTCTTCTGAACGCTCAACACTCGATCCTGAGCTGGTGCCCATCGCCGCAGCGCCACTGAACTCGGAAGGAAGTCAGTGTAGTTCCACTAAAACCGACTGAGTGCAGGGCATGGCTACGTTACAAAATTAAGTTAGTTCCACCTAAAGCCACCGCAGTAATTCAATCGGCTGTTTGTGTCAGTGCTGCCCTCCTGCTGGTGGTGAGAAGTGGGGCATTGTGCGGCTCTGACAGCTGGAGGGTGGCGTACTGACAGGCATGGAGGGCTGACTGCTGGAGAACGCCCCCTCTCCCAGGACTGAGCACTGGAGCCCTCTTCCAGCCCCACACGGGCTGAGTACCAGAGTTCCCATGCCCCAGACTGACAGCTGGAGCCCCTCCGCTCTGCACGAGGCTGACTGCCAGATCCCCTCTCCCCATCCCAGTGGTCAGCACCATGTGGGGCGTGGAGGGGAGACTCCCACACTTACATCACCTGCTGCTACCTTTAAAAGCTGGCACGGGGCTGACAACTCGGTCTGTCAAAGGCAGTAAAGGTCGATTGTAAGCAATGAGGTGTCCACAGGTTACTGAGTTGCCCTAACTACATCAACCTAAGTGCTAGGACTCTCGTGGAGGTGGCCTTATGAAGTTGATGTAGTGGGCAACTTACATCGATGGGAGCTCCAGATTAGTGCACACGTATGCTGCCTTGCGTCGACCTAACTCTGTCGACCAGGCTTTTGTTGTGAAATTTCTGAGGTTTCACTGAATGTGAAGCAGGTTTCATGTGCACAGCAGTATTATGTCACTCGTCCTGTAGGATGTCTAGAAAATTGATCTGCGTTTAATCTGGAGTAAGTTTAGCACTTCTGGGAGGCACCAGGCTGTCTTGCAGACAAAAGGCTAGATTGCGACTTGAACTAAGTGTCTGGGCAAAGAAATGAGTTTACCAAAAAAACCCAATACACCGCTTAGTCAGTGCATGGGGGGGATGAACAAGTGGGACTAATTCTCTGCTTACTGTGTCCTGAGAGCCAGAGGAGGAAGGCTGGAATCTAGGCTGTACCCGCCCTATGCTCAACCAGTGTGCAGTCGGCTATACTGGTATAATCCAGCAATAAATCGCTACTCCCCTGGGAGCACGGAGGAGTAGGGGAGGAATTGTGACTCTGAGTGCCTCAGAGGCACAGTATTTTCAAGAGAAGTGCAGCTTGCGCACCAGCCCTAGCTCAGGCTTGTGCCTGGTGGCCCAGCATAGCTCTAAGTTAATCATTTGTAAGGCCCTACAAATTCAGGATCCATTTTCATCAATTTCAAGGTCATGGGATTTTAAAAAATTGTAAACTTCATGATTTCAGCTATGTAAATTTGAAATTTTACAGTGTTGTAGTTGTAGGAGGTCCTGACTCAAAAAGGAGTGTGTGTGTGGGGGAGGGGTGTCATAAGTTATTATGGAGGCCTTGCAGTACTGCTATAGAGGATTTGCCTTCAAAGCTGGGCACCCAGCCAACAGCCGCTGCTCTCCAGCGCCGAGCTCTGAAGGCAGCGCAGAAGTAAGGGTAGCAATACTGCGACCCCCTAAAAAAAATCTTGTTACCCTCCCCCTGCAACTCTCTTTTGGGTCAGGACTCCCAACACTAGTCTCTTCCATGAAATCTGTATAATACAAGGTAAAAGCACCCAACACCAGATTTCACAGGGGGAGACCAGATTTCATGGTCTGTCATGCATTTTTCATGGCTGTGAATTTGGTAGGGCCCTAATCATTTGTGTATCCATCTAGCAGGTACAGAGTGCATAGTGGCATCTGAGTTCTGTAGACTGTCCTGCTGTTATCTTGGGCCTGTTCTAGAGGAACTACGTCCAACTGTGAGGCCTGTTCGGGCCCCAGGCACAGCCAGTCATTGACAATACCATTAAAGGTGGCATTTAGTGCTTAGGGGAACATCTCTCCAGTAGGATCTGGACTAAGCCCACCTATTCTGTTCAGATAAATTGCCAGCCAGCCAGCCAGGGATACCAGCTTTTGGTTACTAGATGCAGTGGGGTCTACTGGTTAAAGAAAAGGATGGGGAGACTTGTGTATGAGTTCTATATCTGACTCTTTCTTAAGCTATGTGTGTCCTTGGGCAAGTCACTCAACCGTTTGCTGCCTTAATTTCCCCATCTGTAAAATTGGTACAAAATATTTGCAAGCAGTACTGTACCGTAAAGGGATGTTGAGGCTTAACTCACTGTGAAAACCTCAGATACACAGGCTGGAGCTGAGCCAGTGAACCAGAGGTGAGCGGTTTTGTTTTGCTTTTACTGACACCCTCTGCTATCCGGGCTCGCTGGCCCGCTTTCCTAATTAGCTGATGTTGGCTTTTAATGTCCCTCGTGGAAATAGTGTGCATACGATAGGACAGCCAGATCAATATAGAGTTAATTACACCAGCATGGCTATTGGACATTAATTAGCGTGCTCAGGCTTTGGTATTAAAGTGTCACTCTACTTTTTCCTAAAAGGTCAAATTAAAAACAAAAAGGCCCAAAGGGAAAAAAATTAACCTGAGATATTGATGAACTAAATCATTGCTAAGGGATCTGTCTGCTGTACCTTTAATATGAGTGTGACTTTCCTTTATTATTCGATTTGTTGCTGCTAGTGGGAGTAAGCCCACATTTCAAGAAGAGGAGAATAGACTAGAGTTTGCAAGCCATGTGGCATATGTCATATATTTATTGCACTATCTTAGGTTCCAGGCATGGACAAGACTTGTTAGGTCACTCAGGGACTGTGCAGGATTGTTCTCTACAGCACACTTTATATTCAAGCTTTATGCCTCAAGATTTAAAAATCAAGTGTTTCTATATAGAAGCAGAAGCAGAAAGCTGATAGTTTGGTGGGAAATTAGGTTGTATTCAGTAGTCATCAGAATTACTATATTAAAGCAGGCTAATGGGAGGTCTCTGAAGCATTTGGCTTTACTCCCTGTAAGAGTAAGGAATACTTGCCCCCTTAATGCTATAGAAGAGGGCATCTTTCTTCTTGACACTAGCTGCTGATTAATGTATGCATGCACTGAAGCACAAGAACTGAGGCTTATAAATTGTGCCTTACCTGCGGTAGAACATCTGTGTGCTGCTCTGCCGACTATCCGACTATCCGTGTCTAATCCCTTCTTCCAAAGGTACCCTCCTGCTCACTTGAACACCATTTAAAGGAACACACACACACATGCTGCTGGGAACTCATGAGAGACAAAAGGTGACTTTTAGCAGCAAGTGTCACTGCTCAAAGATTGCTGGATGCTTCACCACTAGGAGGGAGGTTGCTCTGAGGACCCACCTACAAGCTCTCTTCAGAGTACCACCTGGGAACCAAAGCTCTGGAGTTCGTTGCTTTATGTAGATGGCAAAATGCCTTAGCATCTCTGTATTGCATGACTGACTCCAGGCTAACGCTTTTTCCTGCCCTAGCCTGTGTGTTCTTTCTCTGTGGTAGAGCCAGATCTGCCTGATGCAGATTGCTGAACTCCAGAGGTGAGAAATATTTTGAAAGCTCAAAGCATGTACTGCAATTAAGTGCTGCCTGAGGCTGCTTTTTATAAAGGAGTGAGCATAATGACTGTAAGCCACTCCAAATCATAAAGAAGCTTACAGATCCATGGCACGTAGTACCGCACATGCGAACGGCCTAAAAGGAAAAGAGCTAGACCTAGACGCGATTATAGTGGTAAGATGATGGGTAGAATACAAATAAGAAAAAATCAGTGCAGAGGTGGAAGCACTGGTGCCATGGAGAGGTCAAATGAAGAGAGTGGGCTTTAAGAAGGCACTTGACAGGAATGCACTCTAGCAAATACGGTGGAACCCTCTTAGCAAAGTCACTTCTCCCCCCCACACTGAACAGTTTCACGTCAAGCAGATGCCTTGTAGCCAGAGCTGCAGTTTGCACATTGCAACATGCTGGTATTTATTTCTCCTTTCCACTATAAGTGGAGAAACCCTGTGTGGAAGCTCACTGCAGGTGGGCGTTGCTTCTGCCATCATAGATTCAAGTGCCATACTGGGACTGATTCTATGCACCAGAGATCCCCCATGAGCTCAGCGGAGTTGTGGGTGTGCAAGGAATACAGGATTAGGATTGGAGTACTTGTGGCACTTCAGAGACTAATAAATTTATTTGAGCATAAGCTTTCATGAGCTACAGCTCACTTCATCGGATGCGTGAAGTGGGCTGTAGCCCACGAAAGCCTATGCTCAAATACATTTGTTAGTCTAAAGTGCCACAAGTACTCCTGTTCTTTTTGCGGATACAGACTAACACGGCTGCTACTCTGAAACCCAAGGATTAGGATTATGGCCCAGATTGACACCTCTGCCCACTGCTATGAATTCAGATGGTTGTAGCAGGTCCTGGCAGAATCTGGGCTTGTGTCAAATAAGTTGCGGCCAGGATGAACTTGAAATCACTGTAATTATTCAAGTGAATTTGGCCCTGTGAGTTTCCTACTGCAGTTAGGAAAGCAACACAAACAAACAGATCATTTGAAATCTGGGGTGAAAACCGAACCGACTTTGGGTAGCGTATGCGTCCCCCCAGCAAACCAATATAAAATATCTTGGACCATCCTAGCAGCCACAAGTAACAGCTTTTGACTACTGCACAGCTGTTCCCACTAAATTTCTGCTCTGCTGACTATCAACTGTCCCCTGCTAAGTGAACAAACAGGACTACCTCAAACATGTCTGCCCAGAATGAACTTTTGGGACAATGAATGTTAAGTGGGTTTCCTGGCGAATACTTAGGGAGAGGTCAATGTAAATCCCTCATCTCCAGTTACACAAAAATCCAGCCTTTTGAAGCTATGCCCTGAGGAGAGAGTCATTGTCTCCTAATATAGAAGGCCAGAAGCAGAGGATGATTGCTCATTACCTGTTCCTGGAGATCAAAGGTTGAAGTTATATAAAGAAACAGGCTGATCTGCCCAGTCTTGGGCTCAGACAGTTACATAGGTGCTGACTCTGTGGGTGCTCAGCACCCACAAGTCACAGCTGTTTGGCAGTGCCGCCACTCAGTTGTTTGGTGGAGCCCCTGATCGGCTAATCAGGGGCACTGCCAAACAGCTGTTTGGCAGCTTAGGGCGAGGCTTGCGGGGAAGGCAGCAGGCGGGGTGTGGCATCACGGAGTGTGGCGGGAAGAGGCAGAATGAGGATGAGGCCTCGGGGAAGAGGCGGAACGGGGCAGGAAGAGGCGAAGTGAAAGTGAGGCCTTGGGGGAAGGGGAAGGCTCATGGCAGAGTGGTGGCGGAGCAACCCCTGGGAAAAGTAAAAGTTGGTGCATGTGGACAGTTATGAACTTGTAACTACGGAGAGAACCTCGTTCTGGGATTGAAGGACTGACCCCTACCAAAGTCCAAGGCTAGAGATGGAGTGACCTCTGGTAAGCTTTTTTGATGTATGTGTCTGTGGCCTTCTATTTATTTAGTATGTCTTCTCTATAGTGATTTCACTTAAAAAGTGTGCTTGCTTAGAAATGACTGTGTGGTAGCGTATAACTGACAATTGCTGGCCTATGTAGGCAGTCTAATTTACTGGGAATATCACAGTGTAAGACAGGGAACTATGCAGCCTTTAAAAGAGCTGGTGTCAAGGGGGAGAAATTCAGGTCTCCACCCAAGAGAGATGGTGAATGGGAGCTATAAATTTCTAAGTGGGTGCCCTTGCTAGATCGTGGTGGCAAAATACAGGTGCAGTTACCCAGAAACTGACACCAACTTTACAGTTGACCAGTAGGTAGAAGGCCCATGTGATCTCTTCTATCCTGAAATGTATCATTAATTATCTGGGCTATTCTGGCTATTTGCAGCTTAGTCGTCCCACTGCTTCATGTTTTTTTTTATTTTGAATGGTGTCAGGTATCAGGGGGTAGCTGTGTTAGTCTGTATTCACAAAAGCTTATCCCCAAATAAATGTGTTAGTCTTTAAGATGCCATCGGACTCCCTGTTTTTATTTTGAATGTTCACCAGTTGTAATGGTTATAGTGCAGTACAATCACTGAACTATGTCCTTCTAGAGCAGTGTAGGATGTTTCAGTGTTCTCTCACTTCCATGAAATAGAGTAGAAAATGCAACAAATTGAGGGATCCTGCACAGTATTTGGTAGCTAGAAAAACTTGTATAGACTCTGAATTAGCAAACACATTGAAGACTAACTGACTTCCAGTTTGCTGGATGAACTGAATTTTTTCTTAATTGTTTTGGGTTCGCCTAAAATGAACCAGAAAAGTGAAAAAATTCATTTCAGGCTGAACATAATGTTTTGTTCAACCTGAAATGTCTCATTTCACATTTGAATTTTTATGCATTTTTTTTAAAAAAGAAAAATTGAAGCAAAATTCAAAGCAATTTTATTTTTTGAATTTTTAAAAAAACTGAAACATTTCATTTAGAAATTGTAAAAAATGAAACACTTTTTTTACCTTCTCAGAATTTTGGTTTTTGACCAAAACAGTTTGGCAGATTTGACGCACATTTGCAAAATGTTGGTCAATCCAAATCTGCATTTTTAACATGCACAAAAAGTACAAAACACTTGTCACCCAACTCCAATTATAACTTACAAATTGCTTCCAGTTAATATTTCACAGTAACTTTCAACTTACTCTCTCCTGAGTAGTAACTAGTTTTAATTACTGTGACTGTAGTCTGCCCTGGATGGTGAAGCCAACTTTCCACTATAAATGCCAACTCCTTCACCAGAATGACGCTAATATCTCTGAAATAGCCCATGTGTGATCTGTCTTGTGACAAACGAGGCAAATCAGATGAGATGCTTTGGAGAGAAGAGGGCTGAAAGCAGGTTGCATAATGAGAACACACCCGGTTCCATTAGAAAGGATCATTTAAAAAATAAAAGTTGAAAGGGTTACAAACTCTTGTGCTTTGGACTATCAGCCAATCTCTAATTGCCGGAAGTTAAGAAGTAACGTCCCTTAGGGGCAGGTTATCCAATAATTACACAATTTGGGGGTTGTGTCTGCCTCTGAAGCCTTTAGTAATGTCTGCTGTCAGATGCAGGATACTGGCCTAGATACACCAGTGGTCTGATCAAGTGTGGCAATTCTTATGCTCTTATGAGTGATCAGTCTGGTTTCATTTGTATCTTTTCAGCACTTCTTCTAAAATCCTCTTGAATCTCACCAGCAGTTGAATGCTATTTTAATATTTCATAAATGGCCCCTTCTAATGGAGTCCATGGCTATGTACAAGAAGTCTTGTCCCCTTCTGGATCTCATGTGTCTGTTGGATCATGCAAAAGTTGTCACAGCACCTTCCTCTGTGGGAGCTGACTCCAATATTAATCAAGCTCTTTTGGTCTCTGTACTGTATACCTAATTACATAAAGGGCAGCTACGCTCAAATTCGCTTTGAGTTGTGAGAAGCATATTTCTTGTCAGCTACTCTAGAGAAATTACCATTAGGTTTTCCAAGGAATGAAAGTATATTGTCGTTTGCCCTTCAGAACTGAACCAATATTTTTATAATCTTAAAGCATATTTCCTAGGCAGATCTGGGACTCAGAGGAGAAACATGGCAAATAATCTTCTAAAGCTAAGGGTTGTGGTCCATTGGCTTCCCTCTCTGTCTGTCTCTCTGAAATGATTAAACATTTTACAGCACCGGTGGTTTCAAACTCAGATGTAAATTACCACATAAGATTCTCAGTGTGCCTACTTAATAAGTATTCATGAATGCTTTCTGGTCATGAATTACTCATGCTCTGATTTGCTGTCCACGGTTCACTTTCAAGCATTTTTAAGCGTTTACCAAAAAACACTTACAAATTATACATATATAAATTATAACATTAGCACTAGTGGACAAACAGTCCTTAACATAGAGGCTGGACAAATTCCAGGGAAAAAGCTGGGAGAATCGATCCGACTGCCGTCCAACAGGGGATGATTCTGTTCTGTCCTAATGCGTATAGTTAAATTGTAAGCTCTTTGTATGTTAGCCATCTGGTCAGCAAAGCATTTAAGCGCTTGCTCAAGTCCCACTGAAATTTAATGAAATGTAAGCATGTGCTTAGGAGACTTGTGAAACATGTCTTCTTTAAGACATGCTAAATACTGAATAATAAACAACTTCTTGTAAACTATTGCTCCCCAATCCTGCAAAGCACCTGACATTACTAGTTCCATTGAAGTCAAGCGGCTCCTTAAATGCTTTGCTGGATTATAGTCTCAGGTATTAAGGCAAGATTGTGCAAAATGCTCAGATTGGTTATCTTAAAACAGAGGCTTGCTGTAAGCTTGCTCTGTGAGAACATTGCAGAATATAGTTGGTGGGGGAAAGAAAGGGCCTGATTCATCATTCAATAGCCTCATCTAAAGTGGGAGTCTCCACTAAGGTCAATGGGACACATCATCAGCTGGTGTAAATCAGCCTACCTCCATTGCAGCTTTGTTGTCTGATTTACACCATCTGAGTATCTGCCCCAATTCAGTTCTTGCAGGAAACAGCACCCAACTCTCTTAAAATATGAACATAAGAACGGCCACACTGGGTCAGATTAAAGGTCCATCTAGCCCAGTAGCCTGTCCTCCAACAGTGGCCAATGCCAGGTGCTCCAGAGGGAATGAACTGAACAGGTAATCATCAAGTGATCCATCCCCTGTTATTCATTCCCTGCTAAATAGCTATTAGTGGACCTATCCTCTATGAACTTGTCTAGGGTTTGGGTTTTTTTTTTTTTTTCTGAGCCCTGTTAGTCTTGGTCTTCACAACATCCTTTGGCAAAGAGTTCCACAGACTGACTGTGCGTTGTGTGAAAAAACACTTCCTTTTGTTTGTTTTAAACCTACTGCCTACTAATTCCATTTGGTGACTCCTAGCTCTTGTGTTATGAGGAGTAAATAACACTTCCTTATTTACTTTCTCCACTATAATGATTTTTATAGACATCAATCATATCCCCCCCTTAGTCATCTCTTTTCAAAGCTGAAATGTCCCAGTCTTATTAATCTCTGCTCATACTGAAGCCGTTCCATCCCCCTAATCATTTTTGTTGCACTTTTCTGAACCTTTTCAATTCTAATATAAAACAATGGAGTGAAAACAATTGTAAAATCCCATTGACTTTCAATAGAGCTGTCAAAACAAGATGCTAGTGATCGTGTCCTGTTGAAAATTTGTTCTACCTGTCAGAAATAAAATGGAACATTGTTTGAACTGGCTGATTGGAAAACTTTAAAACTGTGTGGATTTAATGGACTGAATTATACTGATATGAAACTGACTTCTTGGGGTGAAATCCTGGTACCGTTGAAGTGAATGGTAAAACTCTTATTGGCTTCAATGAAGTCAGGATTTCACTCCAAACTTTTTTTTAATCTGCAGCTCTGTCTTTTTCTTTAAAAGTATATTTGAAGTTGAGATGGGGGGATGCAGAACTCCTTATTCAAACAATAAATTCCTTATACAGATTCAGTGATGACCAAATGAAGCAAATTTTTACTTTTCCTTAACTAAATGGAATGATTGAGAACCATGTCAGATGGACAGCCTGGAAGGAGAGCCATTGAACATCACAAGGGGCTATCATTACAGTGACATCATCAACTGCCGTAAACCTTGTCTCTGTCAGTAGTGCAAGCTTCCCAGGTTGCCTAGATGTACTTCACAGCTGAAATGGAGAGAGAGGGGAAGAAGAATCGGCTGGCCTCTCCGACCGCGCTACGAATATTTGCTGCTTAGTACAGATTAGGGTTGATGAAGTTTTGTTGTGTGGCTACCTGTTCACTAAAGATAGGGTTTAAATCACCACCAGTCCCCTTTGAATCAGTGACCTAGCACAGAAGTGCCCTTGTAAATGGCTTGATCCATCAGCGTGACAGATTTATTATTCAAACTTTGGTCTGAAAGTCTGTGGAGCTTTCAGACCCTCAACTTTGCTATTACTGATCTTTTTTTGTTGTTGTTGTTAACTATGGTTATTCCAATTAAGCACACAAGACCCAGACCTGTTCCCCTTCCTGCAAACTATCCTGATGTGAAGAAAAGGTAAGAAGACCAGTGACAGGCCAATATGACGCCATCAGGAAGTCTTTAATTATTGAAAGATTAAACAAGGAGCCCTACAAAAAGGGGAAACATGGATGAATTATTGAGGAGGAGTAGAGATGTATTGCACATGACTATAGGGACAAAATGAGAGACACCTAGCAAAGGAAAGAAAAAGCTATAAGATGAGATTCTTCAAATACAATAGAAGCAAGAGAAAGGTGAAAGAGATTGTAGAACCTCTACTTAAGGAGGAAGGAGAGCTGATGACTTCAACAAGACTGAGGTATTTAGTGCCTATTTTGCTTCAGTCTTCGCTAAAAAGGCTAATGGTGACCAGTATCAGAGGGATAGCCATGTTAGTCTGGATCTGTAAAAGCAGCAAAGAGTCCTGTGGCACCTTGTAGACTAACAAACGTATTGAAGCATGAGTTTTCATGGGTGAATACTCACTTCGTCGGATGCATGTAGTGGAAATTTCCAGGGGCAGATACCTGCCAACCTCAAGCATATTTTCACCAGTAACTGCACATTGCACTGTAGTAACTCTAACTCAGGAACCAATCCATGGAACAAACCTCGATGCCAACTCTGCCCACATATCTACACCAGCGACACCATCACAGGACCTAATCAGATAAGCCACACCATCACCGGTTCATTCACCTGCATGTCCACCAATGTAATATACGCCATCATATGCCAGCAATGCCCCTCTGCTATGTACATTGGCCAAACCGGACAGTCCCTATGGAAAAGGATAAATGGACACAAATCAGATATTAGGAATGGCAATATACAAAAACCCATAGGAGAACACTTCAACCTCCCTGGGCACACAATAGCAGATTTAAAGGTAGCCATCCTGCAGCAATAAAATTTCAGGACCAGACTCCAAAGAGAAACTGCTGAGCTCCAGTTCATCTGCAAATTTGACACCATCAGCTCAGCATTAAACAAAGACTATGAATGGCTAGCCAACTACAAAAGCAGTTTCTCCTCCCTGGGTTTTCACACCTCAACTGCTAGAAAAGGGCCTCATCCTGCCTGATTGAACTAACCTCGTTATCTCTAGCCTGCTTCTTGCTTGCATATATATATACCTGCCCCTGGAAATTTCCACTACATGCATGCGATGAAGTGGGTATTCCCCCACGAAAGCTCATGCTCCAATACGTCTGTTAGTCTATAAGGTGCCACAGGACTCTTTGCTGCTTTTAATGGTGACCAGATATTCAATTAAAAATCAGCAATGAGGGGGAAGGAACGCAAGCCAAAGTAGGGAAGAACAGGTTAGAGAATATTTAGATAAATTGATGTATTCAAGTCAGCAGGGCCTGGTGGAATTCACCCTAGGGTACGTAAGGAACATGCTGAAGCACTTTCGGAACCATTAGCAATTATTTTTGAGGACTCTCAGAGGATGGGGAAGGTCCCAGGAGAAGGGCAAACATAACACCTATCCTTAAAAAGGAGATCACAGAGGGCCAGACGAATTATAGACCAGTCAGCTTAATTTTGATACCTGGAAAGATACTGGAACAACTTATTAAACAATCAGTTTGTAAGTACCTAGAGGATAATAGGGCTAGATGTAATAGCCAGCATGGATTTGTTAAGAACAAATCCTGCCAAACCAACCTAATTTCCTCCTTTTGTAATGGTTACTGGTCTACTGCATTGTGGTGAAGCAGTCAACATGATATAACTTGGTTTTTGGTAAGGCTTTTCACACTCCCACATGACATTCTCATAAGCAAACTAAAGAAATATGTTCTAGATTAAATTACTATAAAGTGGATGCACAACTGGTTGAAAGATTGTACTCAGAATAGTTATCAGTGGCTTTCTGTCAGACTGGGAGGGGCGTATCTAGGGGGGCCACATGGATCAGTCCTGGGTCTGGAACTAGTCAATAGGTTCATTAATTACTTAGATTAGTGTTTCTCAAACTTTTTTTTTTTTTTGCGAACCACTTGAAAGTTGCTGAGGGTCTCGGCGGACCACTTAATCTTTCCAAATGTTGTTTGTACCATTAGCTAACTATTGTAAAGCGCTTTGGATAAAAGTGCTATATAAAATAAAAACTTAATAACATCTTTTGGTCCTACATGTAAAAGCACACAACTCGTATTTTAATATCAGTAGTCTTATCTTTCTAATGCAATGGATGTGCTCTCTCTCTCCCCTGCTGTGGCAACCCCCAAGCTGGGCCTGGCAAGGAGGGGGATGTCTCTCCCCCTTTCCCTTACCACAGCAGCCCCTGAGCTGGAGCTGGGAAGGAGGGCTGTCTTTCCCTGGTAGCTGCAGCCCTGGAGCTGGGGAAAGTCAGTGCCGCCGCAACCCTGCACATATCAAATTCCCCCCATCCCCTCTTCTCACCCCACTGCCCCCTACCTCCTATTTCCCCTCAAGGCCACCACCTCACCTTACATGTGCATCTTCTCCAGGGTCCAGGCACCTAATTAGTGGAGCCACACCTCTGCGGCTCCACTAATTAGGTGGGTGGTCCTTCATTCTCTTGTGTGTGGCTGCCCAGGTGTGCACCTTAGAGGGAACTATCCACAGACCCCCTGAATGGAGCTCGCAGACCACTGGTGGTCCATGGACCACAGAACCTCTGACTTAGATAAGAGAAAGGAGTATGTTTATAAAATGCTAATGGCATCACACTGAGAAGTCTTGCAAGCACAGTGGAGGCCTTGGTCCATGGCTAGGCTTTTAGGCAGTGATCCTGGAACAGGAAGGGCTAGAGGGCCAAGGCCTCATCACTTTTTACTGGCCATAAGGGCGAGCGACAGGGTAGAGGAGACAGAGAGGAGCAAGCAGGGAGCAGGGGGAGAGGTGGCAGGTGGGCAGGGCCTCAGGGAGAAGGGTGAGCCCATGGTTTGAGTGCCAATGGCCCCTCTACCTTTAGGCACTTCAGTAATACACATAATGTTTCACTCCTGGGTGGAGCTTGGGCATGTGATTAGCTTAGCCCTCAAACTGTTAAAATCTATATTTTCACCAATACTGCTTTCAAAGAGATTAGAAACTAATCTTGGGTGTAGAGCTGGGCGAATTAGTTTGTGGGCAGTTCTGGGGGGGGAAAAATGGGGGGTCAAATTGAAAATGGAATTTTCAACATTTGTGATGAATCAAAAAGTTTAAAAAACCCAAACAAACCCCCAAACCCCTCAACTCAGCTTGGGTAAAACGTTTCATTTGGATCTTGATCATTTTAAACATTTCCATTGCTTAAATAAAATTGAAGGAAATTCTGGAAAGAAAAGTAATTTCGGACAGAAAAAATACAAACGTTTTGCTCAGAAACTGTCAAAAGAAAAGGTGGTTTTTTGGGGGGGAGAGCAGGTGTTGGAGTTTTTCATTTTAACGTTTAATTTGACAGAACAATTGCACAAAATGTTTCTTGTTGCTGAATTTGCTTCCCCTTCTTCCACCTGCCTGGAAAAATGTTGCAGACACACACATACACACACACACACACAACTTTCTCCAGATCTACTCATGTAATCTTTAAAAACAGGATGCCCTGGTCCTTCATCTCCTACTGATAACCTTATTATTAGGGTCTCTTCCCCAAAGTGAGTAGTGTGTCTTTTTAGAAGATGGCTGAGTGCTTCACGTAGAATTGGAGAAGGATTAATATTTTTACAGTGCTTTGAAAATGCTATTGTAAATGCTAAGTGGTGTGTGTTGCCATAGGAGGGACCTGAATCTTGATTCCGGAGTGTATCTGAGTTCCTTTAAAGCCACCCTAATGTGAAGGTGAGGATTCCCCCAGGACAGTGGAATTCTCAGTAGCATTACATCACCCTCTCCTCCAAAGCTGTAACTAGACATTTTAGCATCTGGGACAAGCAAACGTATTAGTGCCCCCTGTTGTTGTGTGGTGTTGTTTTTTTTTTGGGGGGGGGGATTATTTCGCCATCTCATTTTTCTGCCCCCATGGCTTTGCACCCTGGCCAGTTGCCCTGCTTGTCCTGCCTTAATTAAGGCCCTATTCTCCACTATACTTCAGCAGAGGAAACAGTGTGGAGGTAGAGGGTGTGTGCCTGAGTGTCACGTGGTCTGGCCAGTCCTCATTGGTGGCTCATAGGGAGCTGTTCCTGTTGGTATAAATTAGAGCAGCACTGAGGCTGCTCCACTTTACACCAGGGGCTACATTTGCCTCAGGATTGTAAACGGAGGTAAAGTAGCATAAAGCCATCTCTGAGCCCGTACCACTCAAATATGTTGTGTTCAGGTGCTCCAGAGGGCCAACAGCACTATATATTAGAGATGCATTTTAACTTTTATTTAGGTCTGATTTATCATATTTGGATAAAGAATGGGTTAAAGCAGCAGTGGGATGGGGTGGGGGAGAACATGAAATATGGTCTTTCCATAGTTCTTACTTTTTTAATATTTTTTCCTTTGACAAGAGAGAAGAAAACTGGTGTGAATTTAAGATTTACCTACTGGGAAACTGGAACAAAAAAGGACACACTTGTACCTAGCTAAATTACATATGAACTTTGAGAGACACGTTTATTTTTGATGCAGATGAGGCTGAGAAATGTTTAGAAGCTCAGCTTATGAAATGTCTTCCCCTGAATAACAGATCTGTAGATAAGGGCGTTTTGAAAGAGACATCTTATTTGCTAGGGCTGAGCTGACAGGTTAGGTAAAAAGCTGAGCCTATCTGATTTCAGTCCAAAAAACTGCTTCTGAGGGTTTGGGTTCAGGAGACTTGGCTAATGTACCCCTGACATTTGCATATGCGGTTGCAGGGGCATGCATTCAGTGCATTGTGCTTTATAGGAGGGAAGGAGAGTGGTCTAGCAGCTCAAGCATGGAAGTCAGGAGATCTGGCTGCTCTGCCACAGACTTCCTGTTTGACTTTGGGTGTGTCACTTAACACTGCCTCATTGTTCCCTTCCATATAATGGGCTTAACACCTACCTCATCGGGATGTGTTAAGTCTTAATTCAGTAATGTTTATAAAGGGCCATGAAAATTTCAGATAGAAGGTGATACAGAAGGGCAGAGTATTATTCTGGCATGAATTATACATACTTTTAGCAGAATTCATGCATAACACCCCCTGCCCTCCCGCCAAGGGCCTGTGCTCTAGAAAAGGCTTTGAAGTGTGTGGAAACAGCCTTCTGAAAGTATCCCTTATGCAGAAGGGACTGCCTATCTGGGGTAGTGCTTGTGTCAAGGTTCCTGTTCTCAGCCCTGATGTAGAAGATGGAGTGGCAGTGTAAAGGGGGTGGATGGAGAGTGTGACCAGAATGCACTATGCTACAACGAATCTGCTTTCCAGGGTGCATAAGGGGAGATGGGAAGTAGAGTACAAATCAGAGCAACTCTTAAGATGCTCTGATACAAGAGGACCAGGGAGGAATATAGCAAGTGCAAAGGGCATAAGCTTTTGTGGGTAAAAACCTCACTTCTTCAGATACATCGGAAGAAGTGGGTTTTAGCCCATGAAAGCTTATGCCCAAATAAAACTGTTAATCTTTAAGATGCCACCAGACTCCTCGTTGCTTTAGTACGTAGATTGAAAGTCTGGTATTGACTATGTACTTAGGGTGCTGCTAGTGGTGTATCTAAATCTACCAGAAGTTTTTCTCAACGGCTACAGGGGAACACGCCTTTGAAAATGCTGACATGATGAGAATGTTAATCAGTAAACTGATGGAATTAGAGTTTTGGGAATAGCCAGTCTTTCAATTTAGTGGCTGAACTGCAAAATTGCAGAAAAACTAGTTTTGGGTCAACCTGAGATGAAACTATTTACAAAATATTTGGTGAAATTAATTTTTTTTTGGGGGGGGGAGGGAAGTTGTCTCAGATCAACCAGTATGTAAAGTTACCCCAACCCCAAATTTAAAAAAAAAGTAAAATTCAAAACAAAAATGTGTCAATTTGTAAAAATCGAAACATTTCATTCTGAAAATGTTAAAATACTTAGAAATGCAGGTCTAGAAAATTAACTCTTTTTTAGAGCACTCCCATTAAAATACAGCCAAGGGTCAAATGATCCAAGCAACATCCTTCCTCACTTCTTTTTTTCGCCCTCGCACACAGGTGGATTCTGATGACATGATTACCACGGAGGAGCAGATTTATCTTCTCCTGGAAGCCAAAATTCAGTGTGAACTGAACATCACTACCCAACTACAAGAAGGAGGTGAAGTACCCAAGTAACTGATTTCTTTCTCTTCCCTACACCAGCAGTACTAATAGGGTGTCAAGACCGTCAAATATATCGACCATCTCAAAGTGCAGATCAATGCAGAAAGATCCCAATTTCTTTCTTCAGCATTTCTCTGAATCAAATCCAGTGTGTGTGTGAAATGTGCCTTTAATAGACATTCCTTATTTCTCTTTCTCTCCCAATTTATCTCTACGACTCAAGCAGACAAGGTTGCACATAGGCTGATGCTTCAAACTGATCAAGGCTTTTGAGCATTCTTGGATATCTGTAGTTAGTGAGGTTCCAGTCACTGGAATTCATTGATGTCCCTTCTCACCTTAATTCTATGAATCTATGTGCATGAGATACCACGTTCTCTTCATAGTTTGTTTTATTGTTCCAGACTGCTGTGGAGTTAAGCGTAAGGTGAGCTGAAAAAGGGTTTTTAAAAAACCTGCCTTTTTTGGTCTTTTGGGAGAGACTTAATCACCGCTATCATGAACGTCCAGTTTGATCTTTCCTGGTTTGCTAGAAGATCTCAGACATCTTTGTTGTTGTTTTATAACACCTGAATTAAAAGGATGAGGCTACAAAATCTTTAACAAAGCTTTCTTTTGTCTCAAATGTTAGCCACTGAACTTAAATATTGATTTGTCTTAATTAACAATTAACAAGACTTAAAATCCCTTCTCTCAGGTGATCCACTTTTACTTTTTTGGCTCTTCTGACATCCCAATAGCTGAGCAAATGGATTTTTAATTTTGTTTGTTTGTTTGTTCAGAGCTGAACTGGAAAAAATGCAAAATAAATGTTGTGTAGAATCCAACTAAACACTTTGTTCAACCTGAAACAATTGCTAGTGGGATAGTTGTCTTTCGCCCTTTTTAATTAACTAAATTTCTATATGAAACACCATTTCGAAATGAGACTTTTAAATGTTTCACCGTTGAAATTGCTGAAATGAAATGCTTCATTTCAAAACGTCAAAACCTTTTTGTATCAGAAACAGTGAAACAAAATATTCCAAAACTTTTTTTTGGCTGAAGGTACTTGCCAAATTAGACATGTGTTTGCCCAAAGCAAAATTCACCCAGCTCTAGACATCACCATTTCACTAGTTCTGCATTTTTTCATGGAGTGTTCCAGACCAGTCCGGACTTGAATTTCTAGGTTTCCTGATTCTTTTCCTGCTTACACTAGTGTTACCCCATATAACTCTGTTGGCTTCACCAGTTGAAAATCTGGCCTCTAGAATTTAGACTAGCAGACCTTTTCTATCTCCCTGTCATTAAAGGACGAATTCCTCCAAAACACATATCAGTGCATCTGCACCCTAGTTTTAAAAAACACTCCCTGTTGTATAACCCCATTTACATGAAATGCTTCAAAGACATCACAAATAGCCCACAAAAGCTTATGCTCAAATAAATTTGTTAGTCTCTAAGGTGCCACAAGGACTCCTTATTCTTTTTGCATAAATACTGAGATACTCTTGGGAGCGATTAGAGAAGATGTTTATATTGGAGTAAAAGGAGTTTTGGATAAAAGGGAAACCATAAAATTAGGCTTTGCTTTGTTTTCCTTTGGTTTTGTCTAAATAAGAAAACATGTCTTCTGTACAGACATATTATTACTGTCAATAACAATGTCTTGTTATGGCTGCTATCACAATCTCACCAATAATACTAATGCCAGTCATAAGAATAATATCACTAATAATAGTAATCATGGTTTCTATGTTTTTTAAAAGAAGGGTGAGTAAGAAGAGAGACAGCTACACGACTATATTTTTTTAGAATATTGTCTCTAAATGCCACTGCTTTTTTTTTTTAAAGACATAATTAGTTTCATCATGGCATGTATGAAGATTTCGGGAGAGATAATTTATGGTGTTTGTTCAGAGGAAATTAGCAAGTTAATATTCAATTGAACAGAAAGTATTTTTTTTCTTCTACCCGATAATGAATGTGAACTATTTACCTGTACGAAACAACTCTCGGTGAACAAAATATTTACCGAAGCCTGTTTTCACAAGAGCGCCACAAAAATGAATGCAGGGTCCAATGGCTTAGGTCATGTGAGTTACAGTAACACACAAACATTTCTGTCGAGATGCTACAGGAAAATAAATATTAGGTCCTGAGATAAAATCCTGGTTCATATTTCATGACAGTACTTAAACGTGTGTAAATCTATCTGTATTCCAGACAGGATTTAGGTACATCCTTAACGTTAAGAATATGCTGTACAAACACGTGTGTAAGTGCTTCCTGAATAAGGATGCTTTCTTTACAATGCTGTGCGTTTGAAATAACCCTGTTCTTAGGAAGTGGTGTTTCTCCAGATTTACACTAGTGTAACTGAGATCAGTGTCTGGCCCTAAAGCTTTACAGAATGAGTTAAAAATAAAGATTTAAGAAGCCCTGAAGTTAAGATTTTTTTTTGATCTGCTTTTTTGGTGGTAGTGACTTCCTGTAGTGGACCTGAAATAATATATGAGCCTTTTATACTTATTCTGAATAGCGAAGTCCTTGACAAGTTTCATCCATTAAGAATTATACATGTAATGACCTGGAACAATCTTTAACCACGCACAAATTACTGGATCAAAAGTTAATCAGATTTTACGTTTATTAAAAAGCCAACACCTTTTAAGCAGCCAAATATAATTGAGTATACTTGCTCTGAGACTAGATGTGTTGAGCCAGTGAATGAAGGGTAACTGTACTGGTTGCTATTTCTTTAATAGAATAATTTCAATTATATTTCCAGAAAGGTTGTTGAGTGTCTGTTCTGCAGTGATGAATGACATGTATTTCTCACTGGGTGAATAAAAGAGGCAGGCTAAGTGATGTGGAGAGTTTAAGGCCCAGTCTGTACTGCAAAGTTAGGTTGATATAAGCTGCCTTTCATCAACCTAGTTGTGCATGTGACTACACTTGAATTTGTCTCCCACCAATGTAAGTACTCTGTTGTGGTGACACAGTCACACCTCCTGCCTCCAACCATGGCTCTATGTCATTCAGGATGTACTGAGATCAATGCGATGTGCATGTAGACACTGTATGTCAACCCTAACAGTCCTCCAACAGCTGTCCCACAATGCCTGACACTGACACAGTCACAAATGTGAACTCCACTACCAAGGGGTGTCACAGACACCGGAAGCCTCTTTTCCTCCCATCTTAAAACCTTATGAATTTTTGAAATGCCTCTTCCTAATTGCACAGCTTGATGAGCACACATTGCAGCTCTCTATTGTTATGTGCAATTGCCCAACTGACCATGCTGGATACACGTTCCAGCTGCACTCTGGCCTGGAGTAGACGGGAGATGTTGGCTCCCCTAGGCCTGTGGGGAGAAGAGACTGTGCAGGAACAGCTACAGACCAGCCTTAGAAATGTGAACATCTATGTGGAGATTGCACGGGGGATGGGGGAGAAGGGTAATGACAGGGGCCAGCAGCAATGCCACGTGAAAGCCAAGGAGCTGCAGCAGGCATATCAAGGTCAGGGAAGCGAACAGTCAATAGACCTGCCCCTTTTACAAAGAGCTGCATCCCATGCTTGGTGCACACCCCATTTACGCCCCACATGCCACTGTGGATATCTTCAAGGAGCTGAGTCACAGGCCCCTGACATGAAGGGTGAGGAGGATGAGGGTGGGGGGAAACATGCGATGGGGGGCCCAAATGTGATAGACCTGTTGGAGACTCCACCGCAGTTCAGTCAGCCCTGGGGGTCGAGCACAGGCAAGCCTGATGCAGGGGAAGGAACCTTGGGTAGGTGTGTAAACATATTTCCCATTCCAGTGATGCTCCCAGCTTAGCAGGATGTAGCTATCAACTTTTTTCATTAATTTATTCATCCTAGAAGAGGTGGTTTATTGGTACAAGCAGAGGCAGTTATCTGCTTTTCATTCCACTGTAGAATTAGGCAGTGGAGGCCATGCAGAGCAGTGTATGTACACAGAGGCATCCTTTGTGTTTCTATTTGCCAGAAGCTGGGAGTAAGCAACAGGGGATGGATCAACTGAGGATTCCCTGTTCTGTTCATTCCCTCTGGAGCACCTGGCATTGGCCACTGTCGGAAGACAGGTTGATGGGCTAGATGGACCTTAGGTCTGACCCACTAGGGCCGTTCTTATGTTCTTTGAATTCTCCTGAGAGATCTTGATGAAACTTGCATGGAGGTTCTCTGCAATCCTCTCCCAAAGCTTTCTAGGAATGGAAGCCGTATTTCTTCCTCTAGGACAGGACACTTTCCCATCCCAATCTGTGATTACTTGGTCAGGCACCATTGCAGTACACAGGCTAGCGACATATAGGCCCAAGCGGCTTCGGGATGCCAGCAGCAACTGTGATCTCTGTGCCTTTGTTACCCTCAGGAGTGAGAGATCCACTGAAATCACCATTGCCTGTACTCAGTGCTTTATCATCCTAGTTTCATGCAACTGAGCAATTCCTTCTTCATTTCCCACACCTGGTGAACCATGCTCCCCATGGCAGGTGCTGTGAGCAAGCAATCCCAGGCAGAAGTGTCAATAAGCATGTCTTGTGTAAAACTTGAGGGGAGCAAGCAAAGGGAGTCCTGAGCCCTTCACTTTCTGTTGTGGCTATAGTGCCGATGGTACCTGTGTTCTATCTGGAGCTGCTGGTGCTGCAGCTTTCAGGGCTTCCCCCTCCATGCCCGCAGAATGCCTGAGCCAGATGAGGAGAAAGAAGAGGACTTGGGACGACATGCTCAATGAGCTCCAGCAAGCCAGTGCTGCATCAGACCATGAGCAGAGGGCCTGGAATGTGAATATTGCAGGCTGTATGGAAAAGGAAAATCTGGACAGGAGAAGGAGATGCACCAGGACATACAGGGGCTTCTCTGGCAGCAAACACAGATGCTGCAAACTCAGGTGGACTGACAGGTTCGACAATCACAGACTAAGCTCCCTTTGCCCTCCAGGGAGAACTCCATTTTAGTGCCTCCCTACACCCACCCCTCTCAACATTCCACATGGCCCCAGCGGCTGTGTCCCTATCCCTACAACTTTACACTGCAGGACAGTAAGGACAACCACCGCTTCACATACGCTGACCTGGGAGAGCCATGGTTGCTGGGTGAAGGTAACAATGGACATGAATGTTCTTTCCCCTTGTTAAGTTCTGTTCCATTAATTTATTTAGCTCTTTTAAAACATATTTGTTTTTAAATTACACCTGGTTTTTTTTTTTTTGCACTGTTTTTGTTACTCAAACTTCTGTTTTTGGAAAATAATTCATCTTCTTTCATTGACAACCTATTCTGCAGAGTGCCTAGCGGAACTGAAAGCACTTACACGCTTCTTGTACAGTGAGACAGAACTCCTAGGATCAGTGACAAACAGTGCTATATTCATAAATGTACAAGCACCAGGCAATTCCCAACAGGCCCCAAAATGGCAGGACCACGTAGAGCTCAGTCCACCGCAGTGCATTACTCTGGCTCCTGGTTAAATGCTCTTTCAAGGCCTCCCTTAATGGCATAGCTCCATGTTGAGCTCTTCTAATAACTCTTGTGTCCGGCTGCTGAAATTCAGCACATGTTTCATCTCAGCCTTCCATGCTGGTGGTAATTTTTCCCCTTTGCCTCATGGATATTATGCAGGACACAGCTGGCAGCTATAACTGTTCAGATACTTCACTTAGAGATTCAATCTTGTGAGTAAACAATCCCCATTGTTTCTTCAGTCAACCAAAAGCATGTTCAGCTATCATTCTGCACCTGTTGAGCCAGTGGCTGAATCTTTCCTTGGTGCTGTCGAGGCGCTCCATGTATGGGTTCAAAAACAAGGGGATGGCTGGGGCCCCTCGGACCAATATTGGCATTTCAGCATTGCAAATGGTAACCTGCTGGATGGGAAAGAATGTCCCCCGGCTTTTAGCTTTCTGAATGTACTGTGTTCTTAAAGATACAAGTGTCATGCACCTTCCCTGACCAGCCCAACACTGTCGGTGAAGCATCCTTGGTGATCCACCAATTCCGAGGTCCATAGACATACCTTGATATCCCTATCATACCACAGCTCCCAGAATCAACAAAAATGTGTGCAATGGTCAAAATAAAAAATTCCTAGCATTATATGATCTCCTATTCATGGGGGACCATTGCCAATACATTTGACTTATTTTGCAAACATCGGACGGCAGAATTAAGGTTGATGGATAGTGTAAAGTAGGTGGGTTGAGAGTCGGAGATGAAGAGTTATATGGAAGTGGGGAACTGTCTGCATCTCTAAAGCATCTACAAATTGGGTTTTTAAAGAAACTGATACTGTTTTGGAGTATAAGCTAGATATCACTGATTCATTATCAATTAAGTTATTTGGGAAGAAATTTAACACTTTTTAATCCTTAGGTAACTAAATTGCAAGATACTTTTAAATATTTAGGAGATACGGTAAAAAAAATAAGTGGCATAGAGGCTTGTCTCATACTTTTTTCATTTCTCCTTTCTATGTCTTCCTTCTATTTGTCTGCAGAGGGTAACTGCTTTCCAGAATGGGATGGACTAATATGCTGGCCCAGGGGCTCACTGGGAAAAATGTTGGCTGTTCCATGTCCTCCTTATATATATGACTTCAATCACAAAGGTACCTCCAGTCTTGTAGTCCTCAGAGGGTTTATCTGAAACAAATGAAAAGCCAGGTGGTGCAAAGGACCCACGCAGACTAACCAAGACTCATTTCCTCCTTGCAGGGGTGGCTTTCAGACACTGTAGCCCTAATGGAACATGGGACCTTGTGCAGGGTTTGAACCGAACGTGGGCCAATTACTCGGACTGCCTTCGCTACTTACAGCCAGAAATCAGCTCAGGGAAGGTATGGGGGTGTTTTTCCAATGCAATCACAGAGCATGAGAGTTTGGATAGGGAGAACAAATCCTGAAATTGTATGCACTTTTCATTCCTTGATGGTTCTGTACAGAAACAATTGGAAATATGAATGACCTGCACACTGTTGTCCTGATTTAATAATGGTGCATCAGTCCCAATGAGTGTTTGTTTATTTACACGATGGTTTTTAAGTCATAAAATGAGGAGGAGTCTTATTTAAAACAATGTAGACATGAAGGAACTGCAGACACTGAATCTATGAACTGAAGGCACTTTCCCCAGTCAACGCGTTCCTCGCTGTGGTTAATATGGTTGTAAGGGCTAAATTCAGCCATAGCAGCAAAGCTGCAATTTCCATTGGCTTCAGTCAGCATGGTATCTGCTTTTGGCAGGGGTGGACTAACTCCAAATTCTTGGGTCCAAAATTCTTGTCCAATGGCTAGGGTTGAAGAAACTTGGGCTCAATTTGGTACTCTGCCACTGAATCAGCTTGTGATATAGGGGCACGTCAATGAACCTGCCTGTTCCTCAGTTTTCCCATCTGTATAAGGAGGATAATGTTATTTGTTTATCTTGAGATTAGGGATGCTTGAATGGAAAGTGCTGTATAACTGATCAGTAATTTTTTTTTAAAAAGCCCCAGACTCTCAAACATTTTTATGTATACTTTTTTCTCCTATATGTAGCTTTGGTGAAGTGTAAATCCTTATGTCTGTGGGATTTGGGCCATTTTTAAGGTACTTAGTCACCTGATGATGCAGATAAATGCTCAATAGATTTTTCAAAAGCTCCCAGGCCCATCATTCCCATTGAAATCAATGTCTGTCTTTGCAGCTGTGTGCTCGGATGGATCCCACTTCAGAATCTGGGTCTAAATATGCTAGCTCTCTCTTCCTTTTAATACTGAGCCATGTGAGGTACTCATGCTGAACTCTCAGCAACCTGTCGCACAGCAGCCCTCTTCAGGGCAATGATCTAGACAAACATATTCTAAAATGCCATCAGCAACTGAGCTGAGAGGGATCAGGGAGGAGGAGGAGGAATCAGAGCCTTGGCTCCACCCCCTCCAGTGTAGAAGTCAATGGAGCTGAGCAGATACCAAGGCAAAAAAAGTGTGTCCAATTATTCCCTCCCTCCCAGCAAAGTTAGTGGAGGGAACTGACAACAGACACGATGCCAATATTGCCTGATCTTGTGATTTTTGAATGGTGGTTAATGCAGTTCTTCAAATCTGCAGCGCCAGGGATCATGTTACATGATCTCCTCTTTCATTTAAAAAAAAATGTTAGTTTCCATGGTTGTGGAATAAAGTTTTAAAAGTGACCCTCTAAAGAGTACAATGCCAGAAGGCAAATATATGAACCCAAATTATTCCTTTTAATACTCTTGTGATTTTTTTCCCCTACTGTAGACTGATGAATCTTGAATATTTTGGGATGGCAGTACAGCAGGTTCATCCCTGGTGTAAGTCCACTGATGTCAGTGGGGTTACAGCAGGGATGAATATGGCCCAATAACACATATTAGGGCTTTTCACTTATTAAGAGAAACTGGATTATTGGAGACTGTACACATAGATGAAGAAAATAAAGTGGAAATGATCTTGTTTTCTTTTCCAGCGGGAATTCTTTGAGCGTCTCTACATTATGTACACTGTTGGCTATTCTATGTCCTTCAGTTCTCTGGCAGTGGCTGTTTTCATCATCGGCTACTTCAGGTGAGCGACTCGTCCCAGCTGGTCTCTGTCCCCTTTTTGCATCATCATCTCTACAGGAGATAATCTTATGTTCCTTATTCACCCAGGACTGTCCAATCTCTTGATGCTTTTGTATATTCCTGTCTGCCGTGCTGAGAGTAAATATTGTGCATTGCATGAAGTAATTTTCAATGGCTATCCATTGTGTAAAACTCTGGTCAGATGAAGAACACATTAAAACCTTTCAATGGAAAATAATTTCCAATGGCCATGCAAAAATTGCAAGCAGCAAGAGACATATTGTCTGTCTCCAGAACTGTTAAAGATGACATCACAGTGAGGCACAGAATGATCAGAGTGGTTTATCCTAGAGTCTGTTTCTGAGGCTTAATGGCTTATTTCACAACTGAAACAATAGACTTGCTGGCATGTGGAATTATCCGCTCGAGTTACTGATAACTATATTGCTATAGTCAGTTGCCAACACTTTAGGAGTTGAATGCTCAGTTGAATGCTCTCTTTTGAAATAACCAAAGAAGAAACAAACTCTAAAGACTGCATGCCAGGTTTTCCATGACTATTATTCATATTATGATAGCAGCATATTATGATATCCAGCAGCGTGTTAGGCATTTCATGGAAGACAAGCAGAAAAACAGTGAGATCCTCGCTTCTGCTCTGGCCCCTTTATGCTGTGTAAAAAGGCTGCAGAGGAGCTCTGAAAGCCTTGTTTTTGGCTCTGGAAGATTTCTTCTGGTGCAGGCACTGCAGAAGACAGCCATAGAGCGGAGAACCTCCTCATGAATCCTGGTGTAGGGAGCTTGCTAGGTGCAGGAGAGGAATGTCAAGGAATGCAAGTGGCACTGCAGCCATTAACAGCAGTGCTGCGACCCCTAGGTCAGCCTAGGGAAGCTGCTGTAACGTAGACAGCCCCTTGCCACGGCACCCTCCTGGGCTGTAGGTTCTGGGCGAGGCCTCTTAGGGATGTCACAGTCCCAGTGCAAACCTGCCCTGTGACAGGAAAAAAAAATGATGAGGGCAAACAGTAGGAAGGGAAAGGAGCAGGGAGGAGGAGGGTTACAGTAGTAAGACTTGACAAAGAGTCCTGTGGCACCTTATAGACTAACAGACGTATTGGAGCATGAGCTTTCGTGGGGGAATACCCACTTCGTCAGATGCATGTAGTGGAAATTTCCAGAGGCAGGTATAAATATTTACATATAAATTAAATATACTTACTTATAAATAAGTAGTAAGACTATGCAGTGTTTTCATTGTCAGCATATGCACTTGTTGGTGTTTCTGGCAATTTTGTCTGAGTTTCTATTATGGCTTTAAAAATAGATAATAATGATTGTCTTCCTTACTGAGTCATCAGCATGAAACCCAGTGCATACTGGCAAAGGACCTTAGGGAGTTAATATTATGCATTAGGGCAGGTGTCTCCAGGTGGCGCAGTTACACGCATTCTTCCAACTTCTTTTCCATAGCATATGAGCAAGGCTTAATCTCAGAAGAAATGTTTATATTGTTTTAGTTGCAAGGGTGTGGGTAGAGGAAGCTACTGCAAGAAGCAAGATGTTTGACCTCTGCTAGAATCAGAAAAATGCTTGCCTACGTGCTCCAGGGCCACTTCTGTTCAGGAGAGCTCTTCGACACATTCATGTGCTTAAGGCCTACTTAAGTCGATAAAAACGCAGTCACTCTGTAAAGGAAATGGTAGAGAACCAATTGATTGTGAGCTCCTAGTGTGAGTTGGTAGCTGCTGAATGAATGCGATCCATGTAAGCAGGGGAATATCAGGTCAGAATGGGGAGGTGGTATTATCGTTGTATATAGCATTAATGAGATTATTACTGTCTGGTTCAGGTGTCCATACTTCAAAAAGGGTGCTGGAAAACCAGAAAGGGTTCAGAAAAGAACTACAGGGGCTGCAGGACGTGTCTTATAGTGAGAGAGTAAAGAAACTCGATCTGTTTTGTTTATTAAAGAGCAGGTTAAAAGGTAACTTGATCATGGTTTACAAGGGGAAAAGAATTCTGATGGTAGACAGTTCTTTAATCTATCAGACAAAGGCTTAACAGGACCCAGGGATTGAAAAATGAAGCTAGACAACTTCAGACTAGAAACACGGTGCGTATTTTTACATTGAGGTCAATTAACCACTGAAACAATTTACCTAGGGACACTGGGGATTTTTCCATCACTGTTAGTCTTTGTGAATCTGTGAAGTCATGCTGTCTGGAGTGGCTCACAGCTCTGGGTGCCGACCTCAAGGCAGACTGTCAGAAAACAGGGCAGACACCCCACATGGGTAGTGGGTACTATAATTAGATTTCACCAAGCCAGTAACAAATGTGAACTCCTGGATCACTGTATCAGTCTTACCATGGGTTCACAGACAGTCCCCTTAGACTCTCCAGTTTATCTTGCCACCCAGACAAACTGGACTTTGTGATAATGGTCATTTAAACAGAAAATCACATCACATCTGTTTGCTCTCAATCTCAAGAGACCAATCAGTTACCCTAGATCAATTGGTGCTCTGGATCTTACACCAAAGACAACACTAGTAGCCAATTCTATAGTAAACTAGCTAAAGGCTTATTAGCTCAGAAAAGGAAATGAGAGTTATTGAGAGGTTAAAACAGATAAAATATATGCACAGATGAACCACAGTTTTTAATTCCAAGTGGTGGCAGTGATGTCATAAACTATCAGTTCCCCAAAAGTCTTCTCAGGATAACCAGATTGTCTTTGGGGACCTCGGCTTTTGTATCTGGTACACTTCCCTATCAGAGTCCAAACACTCCAGAGGTGAAGGATCTTTCCCTGAATCCACACTTATAGCTTCTTCTCACAGAAAACAAGCTGATCGTGTCACTACCCATGTGGGCTTTTCTTTTGATGATTGTGAGTGAGGAATGCATTTAGAGTCTCTGACCTCCGGGCATCACACCTAATGACCACTTGCTTTGAAATTAGCACTTTTCTGTTCAAGTTCCTCATCTGCATTCCACAATGCCTCCTTTGCGTTTTAGGGCTTGTTTGATGGGTTATTTAGTTACAGGGGTACACAGAGTGGAAATGTTTGCTCCTACATTATAGCAGGATACAGATAAGTGAAAACAATGCAAGTAACATCCCACTATTTTCATGACATTTAAACAGCAAATACACTCTTATACATTTAATAATCTCTGTGATCTATACGGATACACAATGAATCGGCCTGGGGCTCTGGCATGAGCTGGCACCTGATCTGCCAGCATCCCAAATGAGACTTAAGCACATGCTTGATGCTAAGCATTCGCTGGAGGACTGTCCTGAATAGAGATGCTTTCCTGAGTTTGGGGCCTATGTAATATAAGGATGCTGTGCTGCAGACTCTTACTACCAAGCATAGTGCATAATACCGTGAATTTCCCCCTTCAGTAGCATTATGCACTGTACAATGCACAATGTTTCAGAGTAAGTGGTTGTACGATTCAGCCCAATTAGTTTCTATTGCTGTCAAGGTGGCATCTGGCAGAAGCTTTCTATTCAGTTTACTAACAACAAGCTGCAGACTGTCAACAGCTGAGACTTGTAGACGTTTGCTCATGTGAGGTGTTGCATTTTAAGCCTTATTAAATGATACACCATGCAGGGGTTCTGAAGATTGTGCTGTGGGCTAGAGTTTCAGGCAGAACTCAAAGATAAAGAGAATTTGTATCCTTTATCCATTAAAATATATATATAACCTCTCACAACAGGAAAGTTTATCAAGAATATTGTAGGTAACTGTCATTGCTAAGTAATCATGCTCTGTTATATTTTTCTTAGGAAGGACAAAAATACTAAATAAAAGAGTCCTTAAAGTATGAAATAGTGACTAAGTCAAGGGATGAGGAAGTATTGAACTTGCTGAGCTTGGCCATAGATTCTCC
Source organism: Gopherus evgoodei (assembly GCF_007399415.2). Taxonomy (NCBI): domain Eukaryota; kingdom Metazoa; phylum Chordata; order Testudines; family Testudinidae; genus Gopherus; species Gopherus evgoodei. The sequence goes on from NC_044332.1 coordinate 16,377,055, forward strand.
CAGAGCCTACTGCAAAATTTTGCCCTTTTGCTGGCTGAATTCAATACCCTCTCTAAATTATCCTTTTCTTCTCATAGGAGGCTGCACTGCACCAGGAATTGCATCCACATGCATCTCTTTGTCTCTTTCATGCTAAGAGCTGCCAGCATTTTTATCAAGGACAAAGTTGTGCATACGCACATAGGCGTCAAAGAATTGGACTCTCTGCTGATGAGTGACCTCTGGAGCACTGTAGTGGCACCTGCAGTTGACAAGTCACAATACGTAAGCATTGACCCTCAGGGAAAACGGTCAGCCTGCTAGTCAACTGTTCTCTGAGTTGTTATGCCCCTTTAGGACAATCTGTGTTCCTTTCGGAGTGCCTAGAGATTGCTGTGGTGAATCAGTATAAAATAGCAGGCTGATCCTGAGGATCGGACTCTTGAAAATTCAGTATGCAATGGGCAAAAATCTCATTTTCTTACAGTGACTTAAGATCCTGAGGCCCAGCCCCTCAAAGGTATTGATGTCAATGGAAGTTGGGGGCCTTTGAGAATCTGGGCTTCACTGACTGTCAGTAAGACTCTGGCTCCTAGGGCCAGATTTTTGAAGGTATATAGGTGCTTAAAGGTGAAGATAGGCTCCTGGTGGGATTTTCAAAAGTACATAGGTGCCAATGGGAATTAGGTGCCGAGGCACGTCTGAAAATCCCACTAGGCCCCTATCTTCATCTTTAGGTGCCTAAATACCTTTAAAATCTTCACTGAAGTGCTTGACGTTTTTAAAAATGGGACTTGGATTCCTAAGTCACTTAAGCCAGTGGCTCTCCACCTTTCCAGACTTCTGTACCCCTTTCAGGAGTCTGATTTGTTTTGCATATCCCCAAGTTTCACCTCCCTTAGAAACTTACAAAATCAGATCTAAAAATACAGAAGTGTCACGGCACACTCTCATTTTTACTGTATAATTATAAAATAAATCAGTTGGAATATAAATATTGGACTTACATTTCAGTGTATAGAGTGGTATTAAACAAGTCACTGTCTGTATGAAATTTTACATTGTACTAACTTTGCTAATGCCTTTTATGTAGCCTGTTATAAAACTAGGCTAACTCATCTAGATATTTATATACCCCCTGGAAGACCTCTGCCCACCCCCAGGGATACACGTGTCTCTGGTTGGGAACCTCTGACTTAAGCACCTTTGAAATTTGTTCCCCAGATTTCAATACTTGTCTGCCTGTTTCTGTTGTAAATCCTTCTCTTTGTTAACGGGGATCAGATTGACTCACTTTTACTTGTTTGTTTGGGTCACCCTGGCTGGCGTCCTTGCAAAATCTGAGCCACTTGTCATTCTCTGCTCGAGTGAGACCCAGGAATGCATTAGCAGATCATAATGAAGCTGCCCTAACAGAGCGGCGTGGGTGTGGGAAGCTTGTACAGCTCTTGCCCCTACTCTAGCTGTCTCAAAGGGATGCTGTTCGTTCGTCACTTCCACAAGCACTAATGCATCCACAGATGGTCCTTACAAAGCAAGGAGAGCTGCTGACTTTACACAAAGACTTGACACTGTGCTAAGGATGGCCTTGCTGCCTTTAACATGTCTTATTTACAGAGAGATGAAGATAAGTTGTCAGAATAGGAGCCGTATGCAATGGGGTTCAGTAGCATAATGGTGATTCTTGAATGGCTGCTGTATCCAGGAATGGTAACCCATTAGCTTTCTGTTTGGGTTCCTCGACAGGCGGGGTGCAAGATTGCGGTTGTGATGTTTATTTACTTCTTGGCCACCAACTACTACTGGATCCTGGTTGAAGGCCTCTACCTGCACAGCCTAATCTTTGTGGCTTTCTTTTCGGATACCAAATACCTGTGGGGCTTCACCTTGATAGGCTGGGGTAAGGTATATGGGACTCTTCTGTTCCTTGCATCTTTTCATCAGGCTTCTCAGAGGAGAGGATTCTCCTACTTTACTATCCCCATTGCTCTGTTTCATCACGAGACAAACAAACAAAAAAGACAGGAAGGATCTATGTCCAGCAATAATCTATTGTCACCAGTAGTTACAGGAAGTTGATTTTGTTGGGCACCACTGGTGAACTCCATCAGGAGGCACAGCTCTGCCACTGACTTCCTTTACAACCTTAGGCAAGTCACTTAACTCCTCCATCGCCTGACTCTGAAATGTGGATAATAATACACCCCTACCTCCAGGGTTGTTGTGAGGGCAAAGCAAATATGTGAAGCGCTTAATTGCAAGCTAAACATAGTGTGATGGGGAGCACCACAGGAAAACATCTATATAAATTAAAATAAGAGATAATGGGTCCTCTCCATACTCCAGAGAGAGGTGAATCTTCTGTCCTCAGATTCTTCAGCCATTACATTTGTGTTTGTTCATGTTGTTAGCTCATTTCATATATCAGTCCATTGGCCATTATTATCCATTCAAGAAGGATCTATGAATTTGCAGAGCGATTAAACCAAATTCTACTGAGTCCCATCAGTGTAAATGTGCTCCTCTCAATGGTGTTACTCCAGATTTAAACCAGTGTAACTCAGCAGAATTCATCCCTGTGTCCAGAACTGGGGATTGATCACAAGCCTCAGAAGAGAAATGGCAGGAGGTTACTTACTGCACTGGGTCTCTTCAACAACCATCCTCAGGTTGAACTTACGCTGGGATTTGTGTTCTCATAGTCTTGCATTACTCCTAGACTTTAAAGACAGAAGGGACCATCATGATCATCTACTCTGACCTCCTGCACGTTGCAAGCCATGAAATCTCACCCACCTACTCTTGTAATAGGCCCATAACCTGTGTCTGTGTTACTGACATCCTCAATTTATTGTTTAAAGACTTCAAGATACAGAGAATTTGCCATTTATTCTAGTTCATTCCATCAAGTGACCCATTCTACATGCTGCAGAGGAAGGTGAAATCCCCACCCTGTCCCCAGAGTCTGTCAATCTGACCTGGAGTAAAATTCCTTCCCGACCCCAAATATGGCGATCAGTTAGACCCTGAGCATGTCAGCAAGACCCACCAGCCAGACAAGTGGGAAAGAATTCTCTGTAGTAACACAGAATTCTCCCCAGCTAGTGTCCCATCTCTGGCCACTGGAGATATTTGCTAATAGCAGTCACATGTGCCATTGTAGGCAACCTCATCATACCACCCCCTCTATAAACAGTCACTGCAGTTAAGGCCCCTTGTCGGATTCCTTTTGCTTTCACGCTGAAGTGTGTTCTCTGTTTGGTCTGTAAAGAGATCTGAGGTTAACTTCTTTTTGTATTTCAGTATTTTTAACTTTTCTGAAATGGGGGAAATGAAGTTAACGCTGGTGAATTTGACAGAGGGGTTGAGGGTGGGGCTCTGAAAAGGGAATTAATGAAGGAGGAAAAAGGATATTTAGGAGGCTGGAACTCATGTTCTCCACAGCTGATCCAAGCCTAAACAGCTCCCCCATTCCTTGTCTGTCTTGTTCTGGGTTCAACTCAGACCCGAACAGTGAAGGTCATTAATCTTTGGAACAGCTTATCTAGTGATGTTGTGGATTTTCCAGTACTTGCAGACTCTGTCTTTCTTTTAGCTGTACTGTAGGTCAACCAGATGTTATGGGCTGGATACAGAAATTACTGGGTGAGGTTCCCTGGCCTCTGTTATGCAGATGGACCACGGTGGTCCCTTCTGGCCTTAAAAATCTGTGAGTCTATTACTCGTGTTGCTTGATGGTTCACCACTGACATTTCATCCCTGATAATAAGTGGTGATTCTGGCATAAGACACTGTAAATGGAGGCTTCCCTGTAACAAGTACTGCTAGGGGAGTGGTATCTGCAGTGAATAGATAAATCAGCACTGCAATGTGAGACAGGTGCAATAAAGTGTCTTGGATTAAATGTTCGCAGTGCGGTAACATGGAGCTAAGGCTTCTCTTTTCATACCAAAGAGAACTGAATGAGAGAGAGAGAGAGAGAGAGAGAGAGACCTTGTTTGTACACAGGACCATTTTTTACTGTCCTCTCAAAATCTCCAGGAGAAGTAACTCACTCCACACCCGTCGGTGGGTCAGCAGTAGTGGGGATTGACCCAGGACCTCATGCAATACAAGCCTTTCCTACCTGAATTAAAAGATCCAGCTCTGTTAGCCAAGGCTGTCGCAGGCTCATCGACGGCTAGATATGGCCCAGCCACCACTACATGGGACAGGGTATTACGTTGAAGGGTGGGTGTTACATAATGTTCTCCTAGCATTACAGTGTTTCTTTCTGGTAGCTCTGCCTCGGATAAGGAAACATTTCACCCACTTCATTTCTGTGCTCAAGGGAGGCAACTTAGTCCCTGCACTTAGATTGGGGTGTGTCTCAGGACTTGCAGGACAGGGGAATAGAAACAAAATGTTTCTCTAGAGATGCAGGTAATACCTGCTTTGAAGAGGTTTTCAATCCATCTAGCTAGTTAGATATTTATATGGCCCGGTATCAGCCTGGTACCCTGAATTCCTTTGTGAGGACCTGATCCAAAGCCCGCTGAAGTCAATGTTAAAACTGGATCAAGCCCTTAAAAACATAGGGCAAAACTCAGGACCGTGTAATATCACAGGTCACAGCCTTCGTTCTTGCCCCATCAGAGAGCTGGAGGAACATGCTGCACAGAGTCTGGGGCTGGTGTAGGGGATGGCCCTGCCCCCAACAGGGGGAAACTGGGAGGCAGATGGACTCGAAGCCCATCTGTTTTCTGAGCTGCTCAGGGGCAGCGCTCGCGCCTCCATAAACAGGGCTCGTTGCAAAGCAGGGATTGAGCTGCTATTTGATTTTAAAACTCAGGCAATAATTTCCCTGATAAGGGAGAAATGGAAAGGAGGGTTACGTTACAGGGGGAGAGTTTGAGCTTTATTTATTTATTTAAAAATATCTAAACATTTCAGGAAACACAAAACATCATGAGTTTCTCCCATCTCTGGTTAGTCTCTTAAAATAGCACAACTCTTTTCAGGAGCAAACAGGCTGCTTTTTCTTATGAACGAAGAGCGTTCCAGAGGGGAAATATCCTGGGCCAAATTTAGTTCTGAGGCATGCCCACTGAAGTCATCGGATGAATTTGACACATCATGTTTAATGTGTCTATTCATTCAGCATTAGCACTTGGGAAACCAGCTTCGCTAAATACCCTCCACATCATCTGTTGCTGTAAACAAAAACGTTTCGCTTTCCAGATCTCCTTGGCAGCTTTCAGGGTGCAGCCCTGCTTGCCATCATCTGCCAAAGCTTTGAATTAATCTATTAAGATGCACTGATAGGAGATGCTTGATTGGATACGTCCAGGTTCTATCCCTCGCTCTACATAGGCATGTCTATCTTCGTGAGCTTGGCCAAACCATTTAACCTCCTGTGCTGGCTTCACTATATCAAAACACATTAGGTGTAATACTCATTAACTCACCAGGGCTCTGTGCTGTGTAATACGTTCTTGTGTGTAATAGCCTCTGAGATGTCTGAATGGAAGGTACTTTAGAAACATAGGCTAAGATTTTCAAAGGCTCCTAAGAGTGTTAGACACCCCAGTCCCCCTGGAATGTTCAGGGCTCCATTTTGATTGATTCAAAAGCAAGGGGCCAGATTTGTAAAGGTCTGGAAAGCTATCGTGTTTTATTTACAGCAGCGGATGATGCAGAGAGTAATTAGAGAGCAGAGCTGCTTTGAATGAACAGAGACATTAAGCATGATGTGTCACATTCATCTTATGACTTCAGTGGGCCTACCGAGAGCAGAATTTGGTGTCTAACTCCCTCGAAATACCTTCAGAAATCTCGCTCATAATCCCTAGGCCAGTGGCAATCCTACCATGGAGAATAAAGATGAGCTGAAATTGGAGATCTCTTAGCACATTTCTCCTTGTCAGAGCTTTTCATTGTGAAAATGTGGAGTCCCTCGTAACTTAAAAAAAAACAAACTTCTTCTATTTCAGGATTATTAGTTTCAAGCTACTTTTCACTCTTTCTGCTGAGTTCAGTAGCCCTTTCATATAGACTTGCAGCGGGCCTCTGCAAAGGAAGGGATGCGGTGACCAAATAGGCCTTTTCAATCACCAACTGCTATGATACCATTACTGACAGCCTTTCTGTAAATTACTTCCTCTTCAGTCACTGCTTGCTTTGCGTAGGCCTTTTATCTGTCTATTTGCTTTGGATGGCAGTGGGGCTTCAGTCACCACTGCCATGGTCTGGCTGATAATTCAACATCTGTACGTTCCGATCATGATGATATTCAAATCTCAGTTGGCAGCTCAAGGAAAAGAAAGTACTGAAGAGAGGAGCACACAGCACTCACTAGTTTCCATGCCAACGCTGTGTTCTGCATGCTCATTTACTGTTATATTTATTTATTTATGTTCTAAACTAACATAGTTTTGATAAAGTACATCGCAGCTGCTTCCCACACACCAATTCCAAGAATGGCTTCTAAAATAGTTTGCTTAGGATCGCTATAAACAGTCCATACAAAACATATTGAATCAAGCTGAACAAAAATTGGAATTTCTGTCCCATGGGAAATTCAGGTTTTTCAATTTGGAAATGGTGAAACATTTTTTTTTCAGCATTTTTGATCACAGCTAAGTTTTCTGTATTTCTGAATCAAAACATTAAAGCTCTGGTTTGTTGAACTGACTTGAAATGATTAATTCCGTGTCAGTTAAGTATTAAACTGCTTCTTCCTAGGGTGCTGTGTTGCCTGATAGGACATGTGGTTCAGCTACTTGTTGCCCCCATTTTCTAGAGTGGGCTGGGCTCTCTGGCCACACTACATCTCCCATCATGCACCTGAGGCATGTGACTCCCATAATACATCACACAGCTTGTTCAGAGGGGAGACCAAATTTAATCATGTAACTACTTTTTTAGGGCTTGAGATGTAGGGACTAAGCAGTCATGTGGGCATGGTCAGGAATGGGTGGGTAAAGGAGAGGATGAGGTTGTATCAACCTGGCAAGTTACTAACAATTTCAACAAGACTTTATTTTTACAGTGGAAACCCCTTTACCAAGCTGCTGCTGCACCCTCTGTAACTCTCACTCAGCCTCCTAGTTCTAATAATTACAAGCACATCTAAACACCACACGAGGGTATATGCCAAGTACTGCTCTGAGATAACGACTGTATTCAAGATAGGTTGATCCGAGGGCAGACTTTGGGCCTGATTCTCCTCCTGCTGTTCTAAGACGAGTAACTCCTCTGAGGTCAATTTGTGTAAAGCTGGTATAAATGAGATCCCTAGCCATTTTTTTATTCAACTTTTCGTTCCAGGTCACCATTTTTGGTTAATTGGTTAGAGCCCATATTCCTTGTCTTTCATGTGTGATCAACTGACATGTTGCAGCATAAATCAGCCCATAGGTGTTCACCATGCGACCACGAAAGTGGCATGTGTAGCCATATTCACTCCTGTGCTTCATCGAGTCCTTGCAAGTTTATGCACAACCCAGTGAATGTTAAGGTAAAATGTCATGCTCCCTGATGCACACCAGCTGGGGTACTCAAGGGGTTATATACAGTTATGTGAGCGGATGGTAGGAGTTCTTGAGATCAATGCAGTTTGTTCCTTCCACGCGCTTCCCCCTTCCCACTTTCCCTCATAAAACTGGACAGGTGATCCAACCTATTTATCATCCTGGCTGTCGTCCCCGTTCCTTCCTTGACAAGCTGGCCAAGGTGAGCTCCACTGCCAAGTGTTTCATTCTGTAAGGACCGCCCTGGTGATTTAAACGCTGTTCCTCTCTGGTCTCAGTGCGTCTGCTCTCCGGCAGATACCTCCAGCAGAAGGTAAACACCTGACAGAGTGCATCATTCATATAGGAGCCCACTTTATAATATGCATCAAAAAGCAAAGAGACATTAAAACTTTTTTCAAGCCTGTGTTACTCAGCTGATAGTGTACGTCAGGAGAGGGGAACAAAGAATAAGAGCTGACAACAAAATTTTAGGGTTTTAAAAAATTGGTTTTTTTCTAAACAATAACCTGAATTTGCAAAACATTTTGATGTTGCCGAATCTACGGTTTTTTTTTTTTTCTGCAAAAGCTTCAGCTGAAAAATTTCACCAAGCTCTAATAGTAATGCGAGCAATAATGCATCTCTGTGTGCTGAGTCATCTGAAGTGAAAGAGTTCATACATTTCTCCAGTTCTGTGATTTATTAGTTTAATTAGAGTGGAGTGTGAGCTTGGCTCCTGGCTATTTTCCTTGGTTTATTATTCACATCCACTCCACCCTTCTCAGTTGTCTTTTTAAGGCCGGTCCATCTAAAACAGGCTTGAGACACGCTTGTTCAAGGTATGATCTTAGGATATGTGTTTGTGGTGACAGGAAGAGAGTCACTTAATCTCTGTGTCTTGGTGAGTGTCACAGCTCAGGGGCACCGCACTGTGTATTTCCCCTTGCTGGTCTACCAAAGGCAGCCACTCTAGGCTCACTGCTCCTTAGCTATCGTCTTTCTTGTGTAGAGACCCACATCTCTCTCCTTCCTATGATTAGGGGTTTTCCAGCCTGCATAGTTCCCAGCCAACGCTCTGATATTCTCAGCAAGCCCGACTGTCTAAACAGGCCAGCGTCCGCACGCTGCTTTCATTGTAGGGGCTATGAAGAGCTGGAATTTCCAGCAGTTATGAATTATCACAGTTCTTTCTAAGCAAGCACATTTATTCTTATGGTGAAAGCACTACAGAGAAACCAAATTAAATAAAAGACCCTACAGGCATGCTAATAAGCATACCAGAGATCAGCTCAACTCCAGTCTTGAGGTCTGGTGGGAGTCAATCCTTCAAACCCCACCAAAGTTTTTTTTTTTCCCCTGTAGTGACAGTTTCATAACAGCCTTAGCTCAGAACTTGCACCCCCATGGAAAAGGTTAATCTTTCCTTTATACAGCTTGGACCTTTTGATCTTGAGAGTCCAGGAACAGATATTCAGTAGACAAAGGTCCTCCCCTCCAGGCGTAGCTTCAAAAGGCAGGGTGTTTGCATTACCAGAAGTGGGGAATTAGCATTAACCTCTCCATAGTGTTTTTCCCAGGAAATCCACTTCACATGTATTGTCCCCCAAATCCATTCTTGTCTGGCATCTTTCAGTGGTCCTTTGATCATCTGGGCCTTACATCACATCTCCCCTGTAGCTTGATTGATTATTGCAACACACACTTGTCACAAATAACAGATTCTTTATTCAGACAGCTGCTTAGAGTTAACTAAGAAGATGAAATTGGCGAAAAACACAAAGAAACTCTGAGGTTTAGTTAATACAAACAAATGTAATTGAACTCATAGAGAAATTAATATATACAAGTATAATTTAAGTACAGTAAAGTGGTTTCCTATATTGTCCATCCTTGCAATCTAAGCTTATGCATATGCACAACCTTTTGGAGATGAAGAAGTCAGTGAAGCACATCAGACAGTTGGTCCTGATTCAGTTTACAACATTGCGGGGATCTGATGAACCCACAGAGAACTAGAGAACTAGACCAGATATTTTATATGCTTCTTTTATGTAACAATCCAGCTATATGAACACATCAAGTCACCTTCCATGACCGTAATAGTTTATACTTGTCCATCATCCATATGTAGCATTCTGGGTATCCATAATTAATCTTCCAATAATTAATATTAATAATGTTCATCAATAATTTCTTAATTCCTATACGTCAGTGTGATCTAACTACCTGTCTGCCTGGTTACTATGTTGCCAAATGCCCCCAACCACCTAAATGCAGAATTACTTTTGCAGTACTGCAGAGTACCTGTACTACTGTTGTTTCTTGTTTACCTCTCAGAAAGAGAGCGCAGAATTCAGGAGCTGGGGTTCACTTCTCAGGCCTGCATTATTTGAGCTAAAACGCAGACTGAGCATCACTAAATCAAGCTAGGCTTCACAGTAATAAAAAAAGGTCCTAACCATAGTAACACCTAATAATCCTAATTATTCTCTCACGCTATTGAGATTGTTGATTAGGAGGAGCAGCCCCAACTATGATTTGGGATTCATCTCTGGCTCCTGCAGGACTGCTTGACGCCTGCAGGGACCAATCTTTTTCCTCGTACAACTTTAATTGATTAGCGTGATAAAACGTACTCCCGTTTTGGTCATTACCCATATCATGCAAGAATTGATTGTATGCGTCCATTGTAATTCCTTTTATTTGGAAGGTAATGGTTTGCCATATTTGATGTTTTGGCAATTTCATGTTGTGTCTAGTCATTGCTTTGAAAGGTATTAACTGGTTGAAAATGCAGGGGTTGCTCTAAGAGCCATTAAAATTATGGGAATTAAAATGTGGTAATTTTTCCATGGGTACTCACTGGCTTTCTTAACATCAGTTTGATTGTTTGATTTGTTTGTTCCACCAGATGACTGTGGTTGGGGTGGGATGTGGAATTAAAGCTGTGAATTTCTAACAGTGGTAAAGAATTTCAAAGACTATTTCCCCCAAAGTGACTTTCTTGGTCAAATTCTATCCTTGTTGGGAGTCCCCAGTGAGAGAGAACCTGTTCTTCCAAAGCCTTGACACCTTGACTATGTTGGAAGCAGTATTGCTCTTTAAGGAAAAGGCTTTTACTTGCTGAGAGAAAGGGATTCCATAAATGACCAGTTTCCTTTTATAAAATTCTTAGATTTGAAACTAGTTCTTTTTGAGAGATCAGTACAGAACTGACCAGAAACGTGAGAGAGCATGACCATATCATGCACCCTGGGGCCATCTCTTTGCCAATGCAGCAGATTGTGCGGTTGTTGCTCAGCTTTAATTAACCAACCTATAATTAACCAACCCAGACACCTTAGCATATCCATCACAGGCTAATCCAAGGTGGAGCACTCAAGATTAGGTCCAGGTCTATGGTCACCAACCCCATGTTCTTCTTCGAGTGCTTGCTCATGTCCATTCCATATTAGGTGTGTGCTCACCACATGCACTGGTGCCAGAAGTTTTTCCCTTAGCAGTATCCATAGGGAACTGGCTCAGGCACCCTCTGGAGTGGCGCCTGCATGGTGCGATATAAGGGGTTCCCCCCTACCCTCAGTTTCTTCTTGCTGCCAGTGATGGTGCTAGAACTGCCGCTGCTTTGGCTAGCTTTCACTTAGTTCAGTCTCTCTCTGGAAGGTTTCTTTGTAAAATAGTTATATGTAGTTTATTAAATAGTTGCTCCCGAATGGGACTCAGCCTGGGGACGGGACATGCCCCGATCCTCAGGCTTTAAACCATGCAATCATTGTAAGCAGCCTATGCTCATCAGCAACCAGCACATTAGCTATTTAAAGTGCCTGAGAGGAGGACACATAAGAGACAAGTGTTGCATCTGTAAGTCATTCAAACCCAGAACGAAAAAGGAGAGAGACATCTGTCTCGGGGCACTCCTGATGGAGTCGGCGCTGATCCTGGCACCGGAGCAGAGGTCTAACTTGACCCCAAGCACTGCAGCGTCGGTACGGAGCGCCCTGCTGGTGCCATCTACGGGCCAGCACCGATCCCACTCTGTGACCCCAGCCAAGCAGCCCAAGAGGTCTGTAAGGGGAAGATCTCCCACTTCCCATAAGGGAAAGAAGAGGGCTGGAGGAGAGCCAAGATCCATGCTGGGAGGTTTGACACCTCCGCCAGGGAGTCGGGCCCCAGCTCATGTCAAGTGGTCAAGCTCCTCCTGTACTATGCCTGCCACACTAGACAGTGACGAGGGCCTCCATCAACTCAAAGTCCCAAATCCCGAGGCCCTGCAGGTAGCGCAGGAGATCCTGACACTACTGGTGCCGCCCACACCAGCTCGGTAGTACCCAAGCCCAGGGATCATCCCCACCGAGCAGCGCTGCTGCCCATTGTGGGAGACATCACTCCAGTGCTCGCCTGCATGGAGCCGTCATGCCTTGGACTTTGAAAGGGAGGCTCAGAGAAATCCTCTTCAGTCTCCGGACCCTGGACATCGACAGTGGGATTTGAGGCGTGGCTCGCCGGTAACCTGCCACAGACTGGAGGCACGCAGCCCCCAGCATGAGTGTCGAGACCGACCCATCGGGTCTCCAACGTCTTGGCACCAGTCCTGCGACCCATTGGTGAAACAGGGTCGCTGGTCACCCACCCAATGGCACCCGTTGCTGAGAGGCAGATCCCTTGAGCGGGGAGATTCATTCGACGACTAGCCCACTCTGACTCCTGGTCCTGCTCTAGATCCCAGTACAGGTCAAGCAGCATGAGGTCTACCAATGCAGATCCGCTGAACAGCGAAGATCCACGGGGTCCCGTGGGGAGAACTCGTCCTGATCAGACAGATCAGCATTGAGGCACAGTGGCTGGCACCATGGTGAGGAGGGCCGCCGGGCCAGCCACATATGGTCACTCCACAGCATCCGTTCCACTTACAACTCTGGTGCTGAGCAGGAATCCCTAGTAGCAGGACAGGCACCAGTGGTACCGTCAACCTCATCAGCACCACAACCGACCACGTGGCCTCCGGGCTAGTGGCTGGCAGCGTGATACCCCCAGAATCCAGGGGTGTTCACCCAGCCTTCCCAGACCACCCGATTGGTGGCAGGGGGCTTCAGATAGGCCATCGGTCACAGCATCTCGCCCTCCCCAGGAGGTGGAGGCCCCACAGAGGAAGATCCTGCCCCCCCCCCAACCCACTGCTGGCTTCGACCTCATCGCCGGATGAAGTGATTATGGGTCCCTGTCACACAGTTCCGCAAGATGATGCCAAGGCTCATCAGGAGCTTTTGAAGAGGGTCGCCTCTAACCTGGTGCTCCAGGCAGAGGAACTTGAGGAACCGTCGGACTCACTGTTTGCCGATTGTCAGAGCCCACTCGACGAGAGCACAGGCATCTTCCGCGGCCTTCCTGGCGCACTTCCCTATCCAGGACATATGTAGAGCTGCAACGTGGTCCTCTGTTCACATGTTTACCGCACATTATGCCATCACTCAGCAGACCAGGGATGACGCAGGGTTCAACAGAACTGTGTTGCAATCTACGCGTCTGTGAATCCCTACCCACCTCCATGGGTACTACTTTGGAGTCACCTAATATGGAACAGACATGAGCAAGCACTCGAAGAAGAAAAGACAGTTACGTTTTCTGTAACTGATGTTCTTTGAGATGTGTTGCTCATGTCCATTCCACAACCCCCCTTGTCGGAGTTCCCGGCAAGAAGGAACTGAAGGTGGGGGAGCCAGCAGCGCCCCTTATACCGTGCCATGTGGGCGCCACTCCCGAGGGCACCAGAGCTGGTCCCCTATGGATAATGCTGAGGGAAAAACTTCAGTTACTGGTGCATGTGGCGAGCACACACACCTAATGTGGAATGACATGAGCAACACATCTTGAAGAGCCCCAGTTATGGAAAAGGTAAACTGTCTGTCTTAGCTGGGACCTGATCCTTTTGAATTTGCATTAAATTAATTACGTATAACAATAAATAATGTATATTTTTTTAGTTTTTAAAGCACTTTAGCTATTACACATTTATCACTATCAATACTGCATTAATATTTTTTGGTTTTGATGAACTTATGAATTTTCATTTGGGTTTTGCCGAACGACTGGCTATATTGTTTTACACACCCCAAATCAAAATTAACAGTAGTTTGAACAAAAGTTTAATAAATAAAATACATTTATAATTCATTGAGGCAAAACATAGCTATATTCATAACTGAGATTAACAAAAGAATGTAATTGCCATTACAAGAATTTTAATAATGGTGGTTATAATTTAATTATAATATAATTTTGATACCACATTAATTCAATCTTTTTTTGTACCATTGCACATAAAAATGTTTTTGTTGCAACAAAATCAACCCCCAAGTAAAAAAACACCAATGAGAGTCATGTGACATAAACCATATCTAGGGACACAAGCTGGGTGAGGTAAAAAATAATTTTATTGGACGAACTTCCGCTGCTGAGAAAGAAGTTCGTCCAATAACAGATATTACCTCACCCACCTTGTCTCTGTAATATCCTGGGACCAACACGGCTACAACAACACTGCATAAAACATAACTGACAACTAAGGACAAAGCAATTTAACATTGTTTAAATACCTAAAATAAAACATGAAAACTTAAGTTTACTTGGATACCATATATTAAAAAAAACAAAGAGTAAAATACATACAGCCACTTAGAGGTTGCTATTTAGTGCAGGTCACGGAGACCTAAGAGTTAAATTTATTAATGGTCCTTAACTTAGTTGATAGCATCATTGATCGATAAAGCAGATGAGTACTGGAAATCTCTCTCGTTTTAAACAGCATAATACCTTGCAAAACTACTTGTGTTAATGGAAATAGTTTAATTAGGAGTCAAAGGTGTTTTCCCTGAACAGAGAGACAAGGTGCATGCGGTAATATCCTGGGACCAACATGGCTACAGCAGAATTTTTCTCGAATAGTCATATTCCATGTTTTCTTAATTAAAAAAACAATATTAACATAAGCTTTGTTTGGTTAGGGAAATTAAAAGGGACTTATACAGGTTTTACAAGAAATATTTAGTCACTTTTTTTACTGAAGTGATGATTTAGGACTTATAATAATAACCATAGCTGTTATTTGTGGGTACCAGGGACTGTTTCATACTTTCTTAAAAGGATGATCCTTGCACAAAGCAAGAAGTTGTGTGTTCCTGTTTTTTACCATGGTTATGGTATACGAATCTGGGATTGTGTCTGGTTTATTACCTGGAACCTTTGCGATAATAACAGACAGGAAATAATTAGTCAAGTTAAAAATTTGAACCCAACGAGGTTTGTGGCTCAGTCAGTGTAAATATGCTGCCACGCACACACACACTCACTCACACTCTCTCTCTCTAACTCCGCATACTTTAATTTACCCAAGGGTTTTTATTCTTGTTCTTTCTTTTTTTTCTTTTTTTTTTTTTTTAAACGTTCTCCCCTGTCATACTTTCAGGTCAGAGAGGTAGTGAATGGGGTTTGTTTTCTCTCTACCTTTACTTACTACTTTTGTAAATGTAAAATATATTATTTTGTTTAAAGAGATACTGAACTTTATAAATTACTAATCCATCTAAAGCATTCTAAATTAGATGTTCTGCAACAACAAAGACTATTCATTGCTGTTGTTTAATACATTATGTAAATTTAAAATAATGATTTTGAGACTGGCTGATGGGGAACCAATTTTAATTCTGTTTAGTCAAATGTAAGTTAAAAGCAATTTGCTTCCCTTTTTAATGAACGCAGATAAAACTATCAAAACTACACATTTCCAATTGTGTACATCAACATATTGGCAGCTGGCCAAAGAGCTTTAAACCACATTGCACTGTTCCCTCCTTTCAGCTTTCTAGCTGAAGATTACACCTGAATTACAAGTGAAAGGCACAGAAACAATGAAGGCCTTTAACTTAATACTTGATAAACTAATCAAAGAATACCTTTATGACTGTTTGCCTTTAATAATTGAAAGAGAAATAGATTTGTAGTGTGTCTGGGAAAAAGCCCAGGTAATGTACACATTTACAGAAATCTTTTTACTTCCATTACAACTGGTGGCCCTCCTCCATGACTTACAAAATACATAGCTACACAGCCTCTCAAACCTGTGAATAACTAAGCTTCCATTATTGTCTGATAAGCAGAGGTTCCTACTTTTAAATAATTATATATACCTATGCAATTAATAATATACACCTCTACCTCGATAGAACACTGTCCTTGGGAGCCAAAAAATCTTACCACGTTATAGGTGAAACCAAGTTATATTAAACGTGCTTCTATCTGCCGGAGTGCGCCGCCCTGCCCCCTCAGAGCACTGCTTTACTGCGTTATATCCGAATTTGTGTTTTATCAGATTGTGTTATATCGGGGTACAGGTGTACTGTGATGATCATTCAAACAAAGTTGTCCACCCTGTTACTACCCAATTCAAGTGCTTATAACCTTTGAGTTGTATGCAGAGCCTTTGAGTGGCTAAAGCTTTGTCATTAACAAGAGCAGGAGGTGTCCCTCCTTAGATATTGATAGGCACGTGGGTCTTTGGCCATTCCTGACTAGTACTGCACATTAGAACTTCTGCAGTGAACCCTTTGCCTTCCTGTCTCAATTGCCCCCATCAAACAGTTACCCTTTCACCTTCTCACCTTAGCATGACAAATTCAAGCTTCTCACACTAATAAAGCAGACCTTAACCAGAGCAAAGCCAAATAACCCAATTATTTGGATTCTCCTTTTTGTCCCCCAGCATGTTCCAATCTAATAAAGCTGTCAATAGTGCCCCATAGTGTCACTAACTTCATAGCAAGCTAAATTATACACAAAATAGGGTCATAGGTCAACACGTCCTTAGAGAGGTTACATACAATCCTGGCCTACAATAATACATAGTCTTTTCATTTAATGAAATAGACCCAAAAGATATTTAAGCTTAATTTCATTAGGTGTTTCAAGGATATGGCAGGAAATTGCCATATCTGTCACAGTTACTATTAATTATAAAAGTGGATAAAACAGGAGCAGCACCTTGTGAGAGCCAAAAGCTGCAGCTGACTTTGAGGAAGACCTAAATAAAAAAGCACTTGGACACTGAAGTACTTTGAGCTTCCCTGGCACCTGGGGAATTTTAATACTGTTTTAGTGCCAAAAGGGACCGGGTAGCTCCTCTGCTGTAAAGTGTTGTAGCTTCATTGACTTCAATGGAGCTTTACTAGTTGACAGTAGTTGATGGTTGGGCCCTTTTGTCTTTTATCTTATAATTTCAGTTAGATTGTTAAGCTCTCTGGGGTAGGGAGGTGGCCTCTTTGTGTTGTGTTTGTACAGCACCTAGCACAATGGTCCATGACTCGGGCTCATGAGGGCTACAGTAATACAAAGAAACAATGGTTTTAAGTAAAGAATTAATCATTGTTTTACTTTCTTTCTCTAATACCCTTCTCCACTCTGACCTTAACCCCTTCATTTCTTCCCTATTGTTTTCTCTTCATCGTTGTTTCTCTATGGCCTTGTCTATACTGCACGGGGGGGGGGGGGGCGGAAATCAATCTAAGATGCACAACTTCAGCTACGAGAATAGCGTAGTTGAAGTCAACGTATGTTAGATCGACTAAGAGTCACTTACTTCGCATCCTCGCAGCACAGGATCGATGGCTGCCGCTCCCCCATCGACTTTGCTTCCACCTCTCACCGAGTTGGAGTTCAGCAGTCGATTGGAAAGCGATCGGGGATTGATTTATCACGTCTACATTACACACGATAAATCGATCCCTGATAGATTGATCGCTACCTGCCGATCCGGCAGGTAGTGTAGACATACATTATTTGTTTCATCTGTTGCAGTCTATCATTTCCCTGCCCCATAGTCCCTTCCTAGATGTTGTGGACATCAATAAGGGTGAATACATTTTAATTGTTGGAAAAACCTGCCTCAGGAACAAGCAGGGAGACTTCTATATACTTCTGAATAGCTCTGCTGTTTCCATGCCACCATCACTAGACCCTACAGGTGCTGATGTAACCAAATGCGATAAACTAGAATCCTCTCTTCCACAGAGGCTCTCCTGAACAAGGATGGATACAGTTTCAAAGTCTGAAGCTGGATCTCATAGTTCATGGATGTTGACATACAGGGTCTGTCTCACTCTCAAATTCTAGATACTCACATACACTTCCTCATGGCTGGCAGGGTTCATATCTGGAGTTTTTGCTCAGATCCCTCTCTTCCCAGCTCACTAATGGGATGTCTGCACAGTACTGTAACCCAGGGTTAGTAGAACACGAGTTAGCAGACCTGGTGTTTGTTTACCTAGGGGTTGAGAATTGCCACTCGTTTGTAACCCCAGATTAGGAATTGTTGAACCCTGTGTCCAAACCTGGGGCTCCAGTGTCTACACTGCATTGTCCGAACCTGAATCCAATCACCTATATCCCAGACTTCCTCTCACCCTCCCAAAATGTGGCTCTTCTAGCCCTTTGTTTATGGTACAGTGTGGGCAAACTTGATCACCACGTTTGACTGTCCAGCGGACAAAGTCAGCCCATAGGATTGTGGGACACTTTTGGCAAACTCACAGAGCACAAGTTCTGTGGGGCTATGTCTACAGTACAGAGCAATAGGGCTTGAATCCTGGCTCCTAGCTCGACTCAGGCTTGGACCCTTCACCCCTCTGGGCTCCTGGAATGCTGGGTTCAAATTTTGGGTTAACGCAATTTGTGTGTAGACAAAAGGGGGGCAGATTAGTCCTTGAGTTCAGGTGTTAGGGAGGAGTTCATTGCATACCAAATGGAACAGGAGGAGAGTGGCAAGGAATTGGCTCTGCCCCCATAAAACACAGTACATCTGAGCCAGCTCCCCAGAGGTGGTAATTTACTATTGGTAGAGGCCAAGGGTATATTACTGTCTCACTAGAGCCAGCTTGGAGCAGAGAAGGAATTGTGGCTTCCGGGTATATAACAACAGGTGACATAAGTGAAGAGCACACAATACAAATGGCAAATCTCCAAAGCAAGAGAGGCAGAGAACAGTTTGAGAGCACTCCATAGACTGAGATATGTCCTCATGAACCATATTTTGAATAAGGCACAAATTAGTAGGAATCTAAGTCTGTTCTATTCACAAACAGCAAAAGATCAATTGTTCACTCAGGTCTTATAAAGACCCAGCATTTGAGTGTTTTAAAATGAGACCAGTCATGACAGTACTAGACATACTATAGAGAGCAATGATGCTTGTGCAGAGAGATGGCTCTTCCAATTTCAAGTATAAACATAAGGCTTTGCCCGTACTTTTTTCTCCTCACTTAAATTTAGTACTTTATCACCAGCTTTCCCCATATGGTGAAATCAAATTCAGAGTTGCAAGGTCACAGGAACACACAATGCTATTTCCATGAACTAGAATGGAGGAAGCAGATGGTAGCTCACCTGAACCTTTGTCAGTATTGAGGGTCGCACTGCATGGCGCATCTCAGAAATCACAACTTCTTGAGCAAGTAGAGCCTGAAAATGCTGTCAACATTTTAAAACTCACTGTTCATCTCTTAAAGAGGAATGGCTATATCTGAGGCTCTAATCTGGTGGTGCTCAAATGGTAGTCCACAGGAAATCCTTGCTGTTACTGGTTGTTTAGGGCCTAACCCAAAGCCTACTGAAGCCAATGGAAAAACTCCCATTGGCTTTCGCTCGGGTCACTAATGCATTTGGCTATAGTAAGGTCAATAGTGTTTTCAATAACTGCCATCTGGAGGTTTCCTATGTTAAGAAAATTGTTACTAAAAACAAACATTCTGAAAGGGCAACAATCCTTCCTGAAGCTACCAGCACCATTTTTTTGAATACACTTTCAACAGCGTTTCCTTAGGAGTAGGCCAAATCTGTTGCTCTGCGGACAAGCTGCACCAAACCCATGAATTGTATACGTCCTACCTTAGCCATCAGAATGCGCCTAAAGTGGGCTGTGGGCCAGCCCCCTGCACTGTGGCAAATTTTCTTAACATAGGAAACCTCCAGATGGCAGTTATTGGAAACACTATTGACCTTACTATAGCCAAATGCATTAGTGGCCTGAGCGAAAGCCAATGAGAGTCTTTCCATTGGCTTCAATAGGCTTTGGGTTAGGCCCTAAACAACCAGTAACAGCAAGGACTTCCTGTGGACTACCATTTGAGCACCACCAAGGAGACAGCTAACTTTGCACATAAATGTCTATTTGCAAACGGGAAAAGTTGGTAGCTTTGATTCTACTACAAATATTCTTACTCTCACAGGGGAGGTTAGAGATTGGTGACTGGAAACCTTTGCATTTGCTTCACTGAAGCCAGCAGCCAAACTCCCACTGACCTCAATGAGAACAAACCCAGACCCTATATTTGAAACACAGAACCCATGAGTGGTGCTGCATTTTAAATACTCACTCTGAGACATGGGCTGGGCAAACATTGCAGGAGACTGAAGTCCTCTGTCCAGCCAACAGGTTCTCTTGTGAGCAGAAACAGTGCAAATGTCCCCATGCTGTCCTGCCACTTTGCCTCAATCCTTTCTTTGACTAGCTTTTCAAAGGAAAGAATAATCCATGCTTCCTACCCATACGTTCCTTAGGCTGCATGATGAGACAGCTGAAAGTTGCCAGCTGTGATTGTGGCTTTTGTTTTGTCGATGTTTATTCACTTGGAACTGGCTTGAGGCTACCCAATTCGTTTCACGTACACCAACCAATGACTGTCAAGCTTTACATTATTTCCAAGCTGGGCTGGGTTCCTGTATCATATAGAGACAAAAGCTCCCTGGCTCAGAATCACCTCATCCTCTGGTTTATGGTGTATAAGAAACAGTGGAGGCAAAGACACAGATCCTCAGCTGATGTAAATGAAGTCACTGAATTACACCAACTAGGGATCTGGCTCAAAAAGTTGTGTGTAGAATGCGTGTTTTTCAAACTTTCAGCTCCATCTAAAATTTAGGGGCAAATTCTGACCTCAGTTCTACCCCATCGATTTTTTTTTTTTTTTTTTTTTTTTTTTTTTTTTTTTTTTTTTTTTTAGAATTTGGTCTTTCATGCTCACGTTGAATATTGCTTCTTCACAGCTCATGGTTTATTAATAATAAGAACTTCATTTCCTTCTGGCTTCTTTTACAAGTAGTTATTTTACGTTCCCTTAAGGTGCAAATAAAAAAAAAATTCTCACCCACTCCGTCATTCTTCCAAATGAACCTATTCTGAACAGTGACCAATTAACTTTTTGTAATTGTAGGATTTCCGGCTGTCTTTGTAGGAGCCTGGGCAGTGGTCCGTGCAACGCTGGCAGATGCAAGGTAAGTGGCAAAGAAGCAGAAGGCGCTTTGATCTATTTGTTTATGGAAAGCAGTCAGATTTGTTTTAATCTCTCCATTCCTGCATGTACCGCTGATCACGTGCTCCCATTCTTACCTGCAAAGTGTCATTTTACACAGCAAAAGATAGAATGCGTGGGTCGATGGTGGAAACCTTAATGTAAAAGAGAGGAAAAAATGATGATAAAAATAAAGGGCAAGCTCATCTGCTGCTCTGATTTAGCGTGGCTCCACATGTACTGAAGAGAATGACAGCCTGCATAACCCTAATTTTCCTTGTTTTACATTCTGTGTTGCAAAACTGAGAGATGATAATGGGATCTCATTTCCTGAAGGGCTGATAGTAAGTTAAATGCCCAAAGCAAATAATTCCTATTGGTCTGATAACTCATTGCTGTGGAGATCCTCACTGTGATTATAAACGTATTTCTAAAGGATTTAAAATTAGACATGGCATTTAGATAGATAGTGGGCAATAAAATTGCTGTGTGTGCAGCTAGAGCACTGAAAATGGTGTGTCATTTCCACTATGGATCTTTTTCTGTTATATACAGTTCACACTCAATGAGACCAAATATTGGGTTAGCCAGTGTTCAAACAACTGTTTATCTGAGGCCTCATGGTTCATAAGATATTGGACCTTAAGCCTGCCATTAACCCAGGATTGAATAATGATTGGCAGACATATCAAGCCAGTGAAATTCTGGGGGTGGAAATTTTATATTAGCGGGGAAAGAGAGGAACTCTCCTGACAGGCTGTTTCTCTAAGCTAGTAGTAGCTGAAGCTGCTCAGATGTTTGAAATATTAAAAATAGGTGGTACTAAGGGACTAGTGGGGAGAGGGCAAGTGAGAAAGTCAAAGTTGTATGATTAGTGTGATTTATCACATGGTTCCATAGTTTAGCACAGGGGTGTACATACACACAGACGATCCATATACACTATTGCCCATTTTGTAAAAAAGGGGCCCCCAAGCTGGCTTCTAGGTCTGGAGAGATTAAAACGTCCAAAGGTTTGCACTTACAATTAGAGATAAATGCAAATAAGAGAATTTGCATTTCATACTCCCAAACTCTGTGGACAGCCGAGAGCCAGGCATGTAGGGTGGGCTTTTCAAACGCACTCAATGTGGGCCTCCCAGCTGCCACTGAGGTCAGTGGAACTTTTACTGTTGACTTCAACAGGAGCAGGGTATGCTGTTGCTGAGTGTTTTTGAAAGTCCCATCACAAAAAACGAGGAGATAAGAGAAGTCATTCAACACTCCACGTGCATGTCGTTCATCAATTTCAACTACCCTCAACTACCCTTTCATCACCCACAGCCCACATATATGCATATGCCTCCATCCTGAACAACCAGCGAGCAGCTGGGCACTCTGCCTATTGTTATTGGTTATGCACTGATTGTGTTTTGTTTTTTGTTTTGTTTATCACTCTGTTCATACTGGTATGAGTGAGAGAGATCTGGTGTCAGACTGCAAACAGGAGCAGGGAGCTTTGTTTCTCTGTAATTTTTAGGGTGACGGAGGAATCAGTGATCTATGTTGCCAGTGATTTTTTTAAATACAGAAATGTCAGAATTGAAGGCCTGCATAGGTGAGCTAGTTTATTGATTTAAAGATGCAGGTTGGGTTGTTCCAGCTGAAGGCTGGAGAGACATAGTTGTGGGTGGTGGAACGTGAGAATGAGAACTAATGAATGGAGTGGAGATGGGGTGTGGAACGACTTAGCTGCTCCTTTTCTTGCTTTCCGGCCATCTGGCATAGCAATCTTCTCTCAAAGGTTATGAAGATGCTGTTTTGGGTGGGAGTTTTCCATAGTTTTAATAAGGCTGCTACTCAAAGGGGCCTGCCCCAAAGCCCATTGAGGCTTTTCATACCTGTGAATCAGTCCCATGGATAGCTGTCAAGGTCGACATTTAAAATCTCTTGTGTACCCTGCTGCAGAGCTCCAGTGTCCTCCATAAGTTCACCTCTTCCCCGGCCTTGCTTCTCATGTAGGCCCCTGAGTGCATCATAGCAAAGAAAACTTGGAAAGGGACAGCTCCACGATCAGTGCACTTTCCTGACTCTAATTGTTTTTTGTCACTATTTCTGTGTCCCAAAGAGAAATCAAGAGATGATCTAACAGTAACAATTCCGACCTCAAACAAATGGCTATTAAGTGGACAACCTGGCGCCAACACTTGCCCTCGCATTCAGCTGAAATGAGGAATAATATGAGCAGCTACTGAGCAATATCTGTGACCTTATTTCATGTTCTCACTCTGCATCAATATGTGCAGAAAATTATTCTTTCCTCCCAGAGCTTTACTTTTGTCTGTGTAATAATTGCTGAGGATTTGCTTTGCTGAATGTCAATAGTTCAAAACTTTGTCAGGCAGTAGGAATTGTTCAGAGCAATTTACTACCAGGCATCACTTTCACTACCCACAAATATATACTGAACTGGGCTGGAAAAGTCTTTGTTCATGTCCTAGAAGAAAGGCACATTGTGTATTCAGACACACATTTGCTCAGCATGAGTGATACGTAGAGTGACCCTATTTCCCTATGCTGAATATGGGCCACCTCATAAAATTACCATTGAACTTGCTTGACTATGAGAAATCAGTCAGAAATATGCAGGATAAACATTCAAATTAACAGCAGGTTGACTGAGCCCCTGTTAAAAAGAAATACTGTGTAGCTGGATTCTTTTTATTTACCTTCTTATCGTTAAGGCTTTAGGGTTCACGGGGTGATGTGACATACACGCACTCCCGTACACCTCTCTCTCACACCGGAGAGGTGGGGGTTTGACCAATCCGACGCTCCCTGCCTGGCACTCTCCACCCTCCGTGCCTGGCTGGGCCTCCGGGATGGACCCAGCTCTCCTGGTACCTGCCACTGCATCTTCCTGAGGCAACGTGTGGGAGGCATGCAGGGTCACCTGGCTCTCTCCTCACACCACCCACTTCTCTGTGGCTGGAAGCAGCTTGTCCCTTCCTGCCTGCACAGTGTTGAAAGGCAGCTAACACCTCCAGGCTATAGCATGGGCAGGAAGAGGTTAAGCCCTAAGGAAGCATTGTGCACTAGGGCCCGGAGAACCTGACTGCAGGGGCTTCAGTGAACATGGCCAGAGAGGTGGCTCAGCAGGGCAGAGTGCCTAAGGGACAAAGCAGCTCCATACTCCCTGAGGGCAGGGCCCAGGGCAGGGAGGTAGGTGGTGGGAAAAGAGGGTGCTAAGCCCCTGCCTGGGTGCTTGCTGTGGAGCCTGCAGGGTCAGGGTATGAACAGACTGGAAATCACTTTCCTCCCCACCCCCGCCACTCCAAAGCTTAGCTGAGGGGTGGAGAAGTTTCCCCATGCCAGTTCTGTGAGGTGCTTTGGCACATGCTGGGCTCGGCTCCTCCTGGCCAGAGTCCTGGGCCAGAGGGTCTTGGACTTTCTCAGGGTGCCGGCCCAGCCAGAGGCAGTGGGGGAAGGTAGGAGCTTGCTGGCCAGGCTGTTGGTGAGCTGAGCACTAGGACCTGGGGGCTGGGTCTCCACACAGTGCTGGGAGTGAGATGCGCCCTGCCGCTGCGGAGATGGAGGGGCAGCTGGGCTGGTGTGGTGGTGAAGGGGCAAATCAAGGAGAAGACAGTGAGAGGGGGAGCACATAACAAGTAGCTGGGTGGTTAGCAGAGGCAACACGTAAACTAGTAAAGTAGTACCGGCTGCAAACAGGATGGGGGGTGGGTGGGTCCTGCTCGCTGAGAGCCGACACAGCGGGGGCTGCGCTGACAGAGCAACCAGCTCCATGCGCTGCAGCTTTGCCCCTCCGCCAGCCTTGCACACCCACCCTGATCGTCAACCTCTGGACCTCCCCACTTACTGCTGGTGGGTGGGCGGGCAGCTGGAGAGCAGGGATCTGGCCAGTAGCAGGACCTGCCAGTAGGTGAGGAGACAGAAAATACAGGACAATTTGCCTGTTTTTAAGAAAAAGTCGGGACACCTGCAGGAGAGCTGAAATAGTGGACTGTCCCTTTAAAAACAGGACGTCTGGTCACCCTAGTGATAGGGGATTTGGAATGTCTGGGTCCACTCCCAAATTTCTTATTGAGATATTGGACCAGACCCTTGACTATATTTCAACTGCTTTGTATTGACCTAAGGGGGCATCACTGATTCCCTGAATGTAAAACAATTCCCTGAGTAGTATGAAGTGAACATTTCCATAAGCTGCCCACAATCCCCTCCCGCTGTGTCAGAGGTATGTTGGGAGCAGGGAAAGGTAGGGACTCATAGACTTTAGGGCCAGAAGGGAACATCACGATAATTTAGTCTGACTTGCAGGCCACAGAACCTCACCTGCCCACTCCTGTAATAAACCCCTAACCTCTTGCTGAGTTACTGAAGTTCTCAAATCATGGTTTAAAGACTTCGAGTTCTCACTTACATAGTTTAAACCTGCAAGTGACCCATGCCCCATGCTGCAGGGACAGGCAAAAAATCCCAGGGTCTCTGCCAGTCTGATCCAGGAGAAATTCCTTCCTGACCCCAAATATGGTGATCAGTTGGACGCTGAGCGAGACCCAACGGCCAGGCATCTGGGAAAGGATTCTCTGTAGTAACTTGGAGCCTGCCACATCTAGTGTCCCATCACTGGCTATTGGAGATAGTTGCTGCTGGCAGTTGCAGAATGGTGTAACAGAGCTAGGAGCAGAACACACAACACTTTAGATGATTTGTGCCCTTAAGGGATCGCTCCAGTATCAGCAGTTTGGAAAGGTGGCTTTGAGCCACCTTTTTCTCACCCTCTCCTTAGATGCTCTGAGCATGAATCCAGGGAAGTGCAGAATTTGGTCTGAAAATGCGTACGACAGAAGCTGCTGTGTTACGCCGGCATTGAAATCACCGGGAAAGGGGCTTTCAGGCAGCATACATGGCATGGTAAGTACGCCACCCATGGAGAGACGTAATATCTAACCCCCCCCCCTCCCATTCCCACCTAGCTGTGCTTGCTGGTGCACAGTGATGGCTGTAGGACCATGTCCCTAAATTCTGCATACCCTTCTCCCAACACGGCAGCTAGCATCTGTGAGGATCCTGGAAGGGGAGCTGGGCATGTGCTCATCAGATACATTGTGTCTGGTTCATGAACATGGAGACCAGATTGGAGGGGAAAGGTGCCCTGCATCCTTTCCTTGTGCATCCACACGAAGGCCAAGCAGCTAGACCGTGATGGGGCTTTTAACTGAGGCACCTTAAAGGACACATATAAAAATCCCCCCTGCAAATCAACAGTGGAACTCTGGTTTTACAATAAAACATACAAACTATAAAAAAAAAACCCATCTTAGAATGAGATTCATTGCACTTAAAGTCTGTGGTAAGGAAGAAAGCAGTGAAATCTGTGGTGGCTAATGAAAAACATCATCGCCGAGGAGAGACAGCTGTACCTCTACAGGAAACAAAGGATAGCTGCTCCTTTAATGTAGATGATATCTATGAAGCTTTGATGTGAAAATCCTGTAAAGAAGCCACTATTCCCATTCCTGCTGGCAATTGCAAGTGTTATCTTCAGGCTTGACCACTAGAGGGCTGCTGTTTTGCAAGGGCACAGCATGAGTCACCAAACCTAAGTGGCGATGTGACCCCATGTGCCGGGTCACAATGCTTGGAGTGCAGTTTCTGTGGGTGCATTTTGAACCCATGTTTAAGCCTCTCCCTGCCACTTTCCTTCATGCAACACATCAAGGTGGGGAAAAAAAATGCCTTTGAAACCTGAATTATGGACCCAGTTGTCACAGAGTAAAATATTCCAAAGACGTACAGGGCCTGATCTTCGGTCCCCAGGTAGGACCAGATTTGATGCATGTGCAAGTGGGCAGCTAATATGCATGCCCCTCTCTGGAGGAGCCTACACAAATCTCTGATTGGCCCTGATGTAATTATTTTATTGAATTCCATGACTGGATTTATTGGTATATTTCCACTAATAGGTTGCAGATCTCTTGAGGCATCAAGATAATCTTATGTGTAGTTCTGGGGTGGAACCGGTGGTCGTGGTACATAGGTACCAGTGACGTAGGGAAGGATAGGAGAGACGTTCTGGAAGCCAAATTTAGGCTGCTAGGAAAGAGGCTGAAATCCAGGACCTCTATGGTAGCATTCTCAGTTCCACATGCAGGGCCAGGTAGGCAGGCAGAGCTTCAGAGTCTCAATGTGTGGATGAGACGATGGTGTAGAGAGGAGGGGATTAGATTTATTAGGAACTGGGGAAACTGTTGGGATAGGGGAAGCCTATACAGTAAGGGTGGGCTCCACCTAAACCAAAGTGGATCCAGACTGCTGGCACTTAACATTAAAAAGATTGCAGAGCAGTTTTTAAACTAAGAGATGGGGGAAAGCCGATTGCTGAAGCGAAGCGTGTCGATCAGACAGAGACTTCTCTTAGAGGAGAGTCTATTGATAGAGATTCTCTAGGTTCTAGTCAGGAGCAGAGGATGGAAGAGGATAAGGTAAGGGCCACATCAGATGAGAAACATTCACATAAAAAAGAATTGGACTCATTGGAAAAGGGCAGACAAATAAACAGGGACAAGTTTTTAAAGTGCTTGTACACAAATGCTAGAAGTCTAAATAATAAGATGAGTGAACTAGAGTGCCTCGTGTTAAAGGAGGATATTGATCTAATAGGCATCACAGAAACCTGGTGGACTGGGGACAATCAATGGGACACAAGTATCAGAGGGGTAGCCGTGTTAGTCTGGATCTGTAAAAGCAGCAAAGAATCCCGTGGCACCTTATAGACTAACAGACGTTTTGGAGCATGAGCTTTCGTGGAGGATGCATCTGATGAAGTGGGTATTCCTCCACGAAAGCTCATGCTCCAAAACGTCTGTTAGTCTATAAGGTGCCACAGGATTCAATGGGACACAATCATTCCGGGATACAAAATATATCGGAAGGACAGAACAGGTCATGCAGGGGGGAGTGGCACTATATGTGAAAGAAAATGTAGAATCAAATGAAGTAAAAATCTTAAATGAATCCCCATGTTCCATAGAATCTCTATGGATAGTAATTCCATGCTCTAATAAGAACATAACAGTAGGGATCTTATTATCAACCACCTGACCAGGACAGTGATAGTGACGATGAAATGCTAAGAGAGATTAGAGGGGCTATCAAAATAAAGAACTAGATAATAGTGGGGGATTTCAATTATCCCCATATTGACTGGGTACATGTCACCTCAGGACGAAATGCAGAGACAAAATTTCTTGATACTTTAAATGACTGCTTCTTGGAGCAGCTGGTACAGGAAACCACAAAGGGAGAGGCAATTCTCGATTTAATTCTGAGTGGAGCACAGCATCTGGTCCAAGAGGTAACTATAACAGGTCCGCTTGGAAATAGTGACCATAATATAACAACATTTAACATTCCTCTGGTGGGAAGAATACCTCAACACTGTGGCATTTAATTTCAGAAAGGGGAACTATGCAAAAGTAAGGAGGTTAGTTAAACAGAAATTAAAAGGTACAGTGACCAGAGTGAAATCCCTGCAAGCTGCATGGACACTTTTCAAAGACACCATAATAGAGGCCCAACTTCAATGTATACCCCAAATTAAAAAACACAGGAAAAGAATTAAAAAAGAGCCACCGTGGCTTAACAATCATGTAAAAGGAGCAGTGAGAGATAAAAAGGCATCTTAAAAAGTGGAAGTCAGATCCTAGTGAGGTAAATAGAAAGGAGCATAAACACTGCCAAAATAAGTGTTAAAATATAAGAAGAAATGCCCAAAAGGAGTTTGAAGAACAGCTAACCAAAACCCCAAAAGGTAATAACAAAATGTTTAAGTACATCAGAAGCAGGAAGCCTGCAAAACAACCAGTGGGCAGAGCCGGATAAACTTCTTGTGCGCCCGGCGCCAAACATATTTGTGGGCCCCCCTGGGGAATGAAGAGACTGGGGACAAGAGCACAGCGGGCAGGGTGGATTTGATTTAAATCATGATTTAAATCACTAGTTAGAAAGACTTGATTTAATCATGGGTTTCTACATAAAAGTGCATTCTTGTTGGTTGTTATAACCATAAAACACATTATTCACAACTCAGAGATAGCAGTAGGTTTCATTTTTAGAAGGTACACACTATACATTTTTAAACCGTGATTTATTTTGAAAACTTTTCAGATTTACTTTTACAGCTATATCAGAAAATGAATGATTAGTTATTTCATTTACCAAAGGTAAGGGAAGCAGATATTTATGAAGTCATTGGGAGGCAAACTATCTCCAATTCAACAGGTTAATCATTAGTATTTGGAGGATTTTCTTGCAAGGCTGTAAGAGGAGAACGTCACCAGACAAACATTTAAATTGTTTTATTTAACTAAAACAATAACGTGAAGTATTCTGGATTTTTTTCCTTCAACAGCAAACATAATATTTTAACAAAAAAAAATATGTCCCTCACTTCTCACATTTATCTCCAGACTTCTTGTCCAGATCTATTCTGCCCCCAACAATCTTCTATTCATTGAACTTTCTGAAACTTTTCACTTTTAAAGAGAGGTAAAGGGTTGACCCTGTGTACACAAATTTGCAGAGGGACAGTAGAGTTGAGGTCTGTTATTTCTCACATCTATACATTATTTATTTATTTATTTATTTAAAAACATTTTTGCTGTTCACAAGCATGTTACCTCTGGAGACACAAATCCACAGTTTGAGAACTACAAAACTAAGCATCTCTGATGGTATCTTCTAGACTGAGCAGTGAGACCCATGGGGTAGATAGAAAAATTAACCTAAATAATCTGTACAAAAGTCTGTGGAACTCCGTAAGATTGGATCCCTAAGCCTGTAGAACTGTTGAATGAAATTGTTTTTAATTGTTCACTTTACTAATGTAACTTCATAAGTAAAGTTTTATGAATGAAACAACATTCATTCATAAAACCAGTTACCCCAATAACTAGCTAATTGGCAATTAAGATGCTTGTTAAGAGCCATAGCTGTTCAGCCAGTTGCCCTTGTAAATTTCACTGTCAATCCAATTCCTGCTTAAATCACTGAGACTTGCACTGTTTCAAGATTGTAACTTCTGTTCATTGTTTGCCATTCATTACACTTGCCTACAATGTAACTCCTGTACACTGTTTGCCATTCACTACACTTGTCAACTTATTATGTTCACTGTTTGCCATATTGTAATTCAAACTCCATTTTACAATGCTCACTCCATTTTGTAAAAGCTTGCTGCAACCTTCATTTTTGCAAAACCCTGCTGTAATCTTATTAGTTTAGTTTAAATGTGTGAATGAGATATGTATGGATGATGGACTCAACCTCCAGCACCAGCCTGTCCTGATGAAACAGAGTTCAAACACCAATGGCTGAAGATGCAGACAAAAGCCCTAACAAAGTAAGAAGAGTCCACCCTAAGAAGAAAAGAACAAAGGTACAATAGAAGGAAGATCAAAGCCAGGCTGAAAGTCACATCTGCAATTGACGGATAATCAATAACACCGAACCCAGAGGCAGCGTGACACAGCAAGACCTATAGACTCTGGATTCAAACTAAAGCCTACAGAAAGGATGGGTGAGATGGAAGACTTGGAAGGGTAACGTTCTGCTGCCAACATGGGAGGGCAGACCCAGCCTTTCTTGTGCCCGGCTTTCCTGCTCAGTTAGCCGCTACAAGCTCCGATCCCAAGCTGTGAACTCAAGCCACGAACTCAAGCTATGTTCAGGACTGGTAACTATACAGCAGCTGCAGAACATCTGGGGTGTGTGTGTGTGTGTGCGTGTGTATGTGTGTGTGTATATATATTAAGGTATTAGCTAGTGGTTATAGATCAAATTTTTATCATAATAAATGTGTCATCTTTGCCTTACCCCCTGAAATGATCCTGTGTAGTTTTGTCTGCATAATAAGCAATGAACTGTTAGAACTCATTTACAAAACTTTTCTCAAACATTACATGAATATCTTGTCTTATACTATAGAATCATAATTTATAATCCCTATTCCATGATATAATGTATCTTAATTAAAACTATCTTTGATTGGATTTTTGAGGGGGAGAAACTATTTAAATTTTAAAAATCTGGTTTTTTTTTAAGCCATTGATTTTTATCCACCCTGACAGCTGGGCATGGTGCGTGTGGGGGAAGGACTGGTCCCAAGCTGGAGTGAGGGAGGGGCCAGGGGTGAGATGAGCACAGGGGGACATGGGGGCAGGATTAGTCCTTGCTGACTGGAGCAAGGCAGGGGCTGGGAGCAAAAACACAGTGGGGCAGGAGCTAGGGTTGGTCGTTGGAGCAAGGGAGGGTCTGGGAGTAAACTGCAAGTGCAGCAGGGCTGGGGAGGGGTAAACAGGATCCCCCCTCACCCCTGCCCACATAGAGTGGTTACCTACCTTCTCTCTGGTTCTAGCCCATTCTCTTTGCCTCTCTCTGTACCGAGCTGAGGGTGGGGGTGCAGGGACTGGGAGGGAGTTAGGGTGCAGGAGCAGGCTGGTAGCTGGGGTCTGGTCAGGAGCTAGAATGAGGGAGGGGGCTCAGGGTTGGGGCAGGAGGTTGGGGTGTGGAGCGCTTACCTGGGGCAGCTCCCATTCAGTGCAAGGGTTGCAGGTGGGTATGTTGAGGGGGAGGGTGCAGGAGCTCCCATTTGGTGCTCAGGGTGGGGGTGGGGATGTGGGGGGGTGCAGGAGTCAGGGCTGAGGTCATGGGGGTGCAGAAGTCAGGGCAGGGGGCTGGAAATTGTGTGGGGGGTGCAGGGATCAGGGCTGGGGAGGTGGGCTGGGGTTGTGGAGGTGCACCCAGCCCCCTGCCCCCTGCCCCGAGCAGTTCACAGCAGGGGGCTGGAAGGGTATGCCTCGATTCCACCCCCTTTCTCAAGACCCTGCCCCCCCTCTTCTCCACTTCCTCCTCTCTCTCCTGAAAGTTATTAAATGTCCAATGCCAAGGAACAGATGGGGTAGAGGACTGAATTTTCCATGGCCTCCCTCACAAAATATATCATCACTTTGCCTTCAGTAATTATCCTTTTGAGGGGAAAACCAGGCACTGCTCTCTTTTTGCAATGTCCTGTGACCTCTTTCAGCTAAAGAAAACTTGTGAATGCTGGTGATGCAATAACTCTTTACCACTCTCCCTGATATGGCGGTGGGGGATGAGTAAAGGTGGGGGTGCAGTGTTTAGGCCCCCCCGACCCCCAATGCCTGCACACTTCAGGGGACAGCAGCTGCTGTTGGAAGGGGTATTTCCCTCACTACTGTTAAGCCACCCAATGCTCCCAGGACTTGGAGGGACAGTATGGCTTCTTCTCTAGCCCAGGCTGGAGCTGGGAAGAAGGACACGGGTGCTGCTGTAGAAGGTCCCTCACCCCCATTAGGAGTTGGAGCAAGGACAGGGCACCAGGGGCAAGGAGTTGGGAAGTGGGAGGGGGGAGCTGAGGGAGAGAGGGGACCCCGGGCAGGGCAGGGGGCACCGTGGGAGGAGGATGGGGAGGAAGATCTGGGAAAAGGGGGCAGCCTGTAAAAAAAAAAAAAAAAAAAAAAATCATTTCCTTCCAGAGAAACAAACTCTCCCTACCCAGGGTCCAGGCAGCGGAAGCTGCTGCTGCTGCTCTCTCCCCCACAAACAGCTGATTGGGAGCAGGTAGAGTGAGTGAGAGCAGGAGGGGTGAGTAAGAGGCAAGGGAGGGGGAGCTTTGCTACCGGCTGCATGCAACAGCAGGACAGAGCCCTGGGCACAGCAGCACCAAGCTTCCCAGACAAGAGAGGCTGGGCCAGGGCCCCTTTGGAGCATGGGCCCGGGTCCAGTGGTGCCATTGTAAATCCGGTATTGCCAGTGGGGCCCCTGGACGACCGAGATACAAAAGGAGCACGTAAAGATGATAAAGTCATTGTGGAGAAACTAAGTGAATTCTCTGCTTCAGTCTTCATGGCCGAGGATGTGAGGGAGATTCCCAAACCTGCGCCATCCTTTGTAGGTGACAAATCTGAGGAACTGTCACAGATTGAAGTGTCACTTGAGGAGGTTTTGGAGTTAATTGATAAACTCAACAGTAACAAGTCACCAGGACCAGATGGCATTCACCCAAGAGTTTGGAAAGAACTCAAATGTGAAATTGTGGAACTATTAACTGTAGTTTGTAACCTGTCCTTTAAATCAGCTTCTGTACCCAGTGACTGGAAGATAGCTAATGTAACACCAATATTTAAAAAGGGCTTTAGAGGTGATCCTGGCAATTACAGACCGGTAAGTCTAATGTCGGTACCGGACAAATTAGTTGAAACAATAGTAAAGAATAAAATTGTCAGACACATAGAAGAACATAATTTGGGCAAAAGTCAACATGGTTTCTGTAAAGGGAAATCGTGTCTTACTAATCTATTAGAGTTCTTTGAAGGGGTCAACAAAGGTGGACAAGGGGGATCCAGTGGACATAGTGTACTTAGATTTCCAGAAAGCCTTTGACAAGGTCCCTCACCAAAGGCTGTTACATAAATTAAGCTGTCATGGGATAAAAGGGAAGGTCCTTTCATGGACTGAGAATTGGTTAAAAGACAGGGAACAAAGGGTAGGAATAAATGGTTAATTCTTAGAATGGAGAGGGATAACTAATGGTGTTCCTCAGTCCTAGGACCAATCCTATTCAACTTATTCATAAATGATCTGGCGAAAGGGGTAAACAGTGAGGTAGCAAAGTTTGCAGATGATACTAAACTGCTCAAGATAGTTAAGACCAAATCAGACTGTGAAGAACTTCAAAAAGATCTCACAAAACTAAGTGTTTGGGCAACAAAATGGCAAATGAAATTTAATGTGGATAAATGTAAAGTAATGCACATTGGAAAAATAACCCCAACTATACATACAATATGATGGGAGCTAATTTAGCTACAGCTAATCAGGAAAGAGATTTTGGAGTCATTGTGGATAGTTCTTTGAAGACGTCCATGCAGTGTGCAGAGGTGGTCAAAAAAGCAAACAGGATGTTAGGAATCATTAAAAAGGGATAGAGAATAAGATGGAGAATATCTTATTGCTCTTATATAAATCCATAGTATGCCCACATCTTGCACACTGCGTACAGATGTGGTGTCCTCATCTCAAAAAAGATATACTGGCATTAGAAAAAGTTCAGAAAAAGGCAACTAAAATGATTAGGGGTTTGGAACGGGCTCCATATTAGGAGAGATTAAAGAGGCTAGGAACTTTTCAGCTTGGAAAAGAGGAGACTAAGGGGGGATATGATAGAGGTATATAAAATCATGAGTGGTGTGGAGAAAGTGAATAAGGAAAAGTTATTTAATTGTTCCCATAATATAAGAACTAGGGGCTACCAAATAAAATTAATGGGCAGCAGATTTAAAACACAGCGCACAATCAGTGGAACTCCTTGCCTGAGGAGGTTGTGAAGGCTAGAACTATAACAGTGTTTAAAAGAGAACTGGATAAATTCATGGAGGTTAAGTCCATTAATGGCTGTTAGCCAGGATGGGTAAGGAATGGTGTCCCTAGCCTCTGTTTGTCATAGGGTGGAGATGGATGGCAGGAGAGAGATCACTTGATCATTGCCTGTTAGCTTCACTCCCTCTGGGGCACCTGGCATTGGCCACTGTCAGTAGACAGGATACTGGGCTAGATGGACCTTTGGTCTGACTCAGTAGGGCCGTTCTTATGTTCTTAATAGAGCTTCTGCCTAGGAGTATTGGGCCAAAAATATTGAAACCTGGATCCTTCAAAGCCCATATTTAGGCATATAAATAAGTGATCTGCTCATTCAGCAACCTGCTCTTCTGTTGGAACTGTGTTTTTTTTTAAATAAATTGTATCATGCACCTGTTGATATATTTTCAAAGGTGCTCAAGCACTCACCCCTCAGACTGCTGTCAGTGGGACGTACAGATGCTCAGAACCGTTTGTTTGCCAGAAGCTGGGAATGGGCGACATGGGATAGAGCGTTCTGTTCATTCCCTCTCGGGCACTTGGCATTGGCTGCTGTTGGAAGACTGGCTACAGGGCTAGATGGACCTTTGGTCTGACCCAGTATGGCCATTCTTATGTTCTTAACCTTTGAATTTACAGCCTTTGGAACAGCTTCGGATAGATATGGTCAACCAATGAAAATCATGAACACTTATATTGTGGTGTTCTTCTTATGAAAGCAAGGAGAGCTTATAAACCACCATTAAATACTTCTGGTCTTTTCTCTGTGCATGCACCACAAAAGTCAGAGGCTGTTTATTCAGCCGCAGCATGCAGCTCTCCCTTCTGTTGCTCATTCACGGAACTCTGCACTCCAGTGTGAATGGCCACCCTTTGACTTCTCCAAATGTCTACCATGCTTTGGCGCAACAGTAGCAAATTACTCTATGCATACGGGAACTTTCCTTACCGATTTTTTACCCCATCATGGTACTATATAGGGATAATGGGGGAGGGGAGAGATGAAAAGCATTTCACCGGGTTTCTTTTTCAATTCAAAAGTTTGTCCAACTCAATTTTTTTTATTTCAAAATTTGGAATTTCAGTGAAATTGAAAAAATGCTGATCAGCCCATGTGCTCTGTTATTTTGAGTGAAAGAAAACTAAAGGAAGGCACCAACTTTTCTGTAAGTTGCTCAGTTTCCTTATAGTGGGAGGAACAATATCGGTCATTCCATTTTGATCTTTGGCAACGGATGCTGGTGAAGTTTCTTTTGAAGTGTCACTCACTACCAGCATCCTTTTCACCCAGGATGTCACCATTTATCTTTTCTTGCAAGGCTGATACAGGATTTTTTTGTTTTGTTTTCAGTAAATACTAGATTGAGTATCTGAAAGTTTCTGTCTCCCACATTATGACTCACAGCAATCATTTCATCCACTCAAAACTGTTAGCAAGAAGCTCTGACTACTGTTAAAAAGCAAAACAAAACCTAGTAACTCTCCACTGGCAGGTATTGAAAGATGTGTCAATTTCCATAGATAGCTTGAGAGTTCTTTTACTAAGCAAGGAGAGATTGTGATCCTTGTTGCACTAATGTATCCGTGGAGTCACTCTGCTGATGGAGTTATTCCAGAGGTACCCCTATGCAGTGGAGAACAGCATCTGGCTCAGAGTGTCTTGTGTTACCTCTGGATTTACTTGAGCCAGAGATTTTATTTCAATGTGTCTTCATTAGCAGATGGCATTCTCATCACAATTCCTCTGCTTCAGTATTGCTGAAGTTGGCCATTGGAATGTTTTGTCATGGCATCCAGAACTGTAAGCCACTGTATTACCCTCTGCCTCAGCAAGAGAAAGCTTTACAGGAGCTAACATTGTGTGTCAGCAGTTTGTTTACCTCCCCAGCAAACTCCTTGAGACTCTGCCAGTCTCAGCCTGGCATTGCGGATTGCTGTCTAGTTCCCAACCCCCCTGGAAGAGCAGTATCCGGCCCCTAATATTGGAAACTCACAAACTACCAAGTCCACTGCCTCCAGAGAGAGAGTGCACACCTCAGCCTGTTAATTTAGCAGAGGACCTGCACTTTAATACACCGCACTGAGATGATTTTATGCTAAAATGAAACAAGGGTTTATTAATTAAGAATGGTGATTTAAATGATAGTAACCAAGGATAATAGAAACACACAGTGGTTACAAGTAAAACACGCTTGCCCGTGTCTACAACATAGCAGATCACAATCGTGGTTTCAGGCAATTTCTTACTGAGTCAGTTCTCATCCCCCTCAGCCCACGTGTCTGCGGGATTCCATCTTTCACAGATTCAAAGAGCACAGGTCTCTCAGTCCCTAAAGTGTTGGATAACCAGAATGTCTTTTTGTTTCTTCTTATATTCCCTGAAGTTCATTGTCTTTGCCTTCAGAGCCTGGAGTTCAGACTCCAGTCATGCTCTTTTGTTTTCCAACAAACTGGAGCCCTTTTCCTGCTGGTTTGATTACTCTATCTATGTCTTTTGCTTGTAATCAAGTCATGCTGTTTTCTCCTTCACCTATTAACTTGATGACTCTGTTTACCACAGAGGCAAATGCATTATCCACTGGCTCGCAAAGCTTGATGCTGGCAGACTGGTTCATATACCTTCCTTTCTCTAGGACAAATCTGCTTATCATCTCTGCTTGGATTGCTTGGACTTAACATATTTCACACAAGAATATTAATGACCAGAGTGTCACCAGTTTCCATATGGTAGCTTACAAGATACTCTTTAGATAAATATTATGGCAAAAGGCTGTTATGCATAATGAGTTTGTCAGGCATGGTAACCATTGTAGTTACCGACGGTGAACACTTTGCCAGTGGATATTGAGGGACTCATAGGGTCAATAACCATATGGCCCTTGTGGTCCCTTCTAACCCTATGGTTCTATGATTCAGACCGGCTGCGATTCAAACAATGCTGCCTAGCAGAATTTAAGCAAA
The DNA here is from genome assembly GCF_007399415.2 of Gopherus evgoodei. Classification (NCBI taxonomy): domain Eukaryota; kingdom Metazoa; phylum Chordata; order Testudines; family Testudinidae; genus Gopherus; species Gopherus evgoodei. The sequence continues at coordinate 16,414,262 of NC_044332.1, forward strand.
GAAAGAAGAGGGAGAACACTCAACACAATGAAGGTTTCCATATTCCTTGTTCAGGAAGGCAGCATTCCTGAAGGAAATATGGGCTGAGATCTTTTACTAACTCACGTCTCTTATGAAGTGGGAAGACTCTGGAGGCAAAGGCTAAGGGCTTGTCTATGTGGCGAGTTAGTGCACAGCAAGTTGGAGTGTAAATCTACTGCGCACTAGCTTTCTGCACACTAGGGGCTTGGCTCCACTTGCTAGTTAGAGCACATTAAAGCAGCCCCGGACGCCCTAGCTCACTACCTGTCCACACGGGCAAGGCACATAGAGTGCTCTGAATCCAGGGCTACAGCGCTCCTGGTACTCCACTTCGTGAGAAGATTAACACTTGGTGTGCATTGGCTGAAACGCCCAGGTGTCAGTGTGAATGAGGCATTGCATTACTGCGCTCTGATCAGCCCCTGAAAACGTCCCATAATCCCCTTAAGTCAAGTGGCCACTCTTCTCACTATTTTGGAATTACTGCAGGCATGCCGATATGCCCTTTGAAAGCTCCGTTTCTGAAAGCCGGCTTGCTTATCTGCTCCGAGACAAAGCAACCATTACTGTGGAATGCTGTGTGTGAGAGAGAGGGGCGGGCAGGCGGGGGGTCTGTTGCTGTCTGAACTTACAAGACAGCATGCTGACATTCTCTCAGCCCCCCAAACACCCTCTCTCCCCCCATATACACAGAACACACTCCCTGTCACACCCCACCCCCTCATTTGAAAAGCATGTTGCAGCCACTTGCATGCTAGGATAGCAACCACAACGCACTACTCTCTGTGGCCATTGCAAGAGCTGCTAATGTGGCCACACCAGTGCGCTTGCAGCTGACAGTGTGGACAGATTGTAGCGCTTTCCTTATTGCGCTCTATGAAAGCTGGTTTAACTCAAAGCGCTCTACATCTGTAAGTGTAGCTCTGTCATAAGTCACCATGTGGACTCTGCTTCTTTGCAGTAAACGCACTCATGTCAAAGGGCACTAGGGAGCTTTTCGTGTGTGGTAGCAGGGTTCCCAGGGCGTTAGTGCATAGAAGGCTAGTGTGCTGTCGATTTACACCCCAATTTGCTGTGCACTAACTCGCCATATAGACAAGTCCTAGAACAAAGTCCCCCGTAGCCTATTATCATGTCACTTTGAGACAAGATTAATACAAATTGATGATACTTTTTAAAAAAATCAAATTTTAAATATTTAAATCCAGGTTTATTTTTAAAATATAAACCTATTTACATTGAAACTTCAAATTGACAATTGATGTTAAGGCCTAAATTTATTCTAATCTATTAAAATAAAATACAAAAACTATTAAATGGTACAAGTTTGCTGCCTCGATTTTAAGAAAGTCAAACCCTGAACTGCTTGAAGTCACTGGCTAAGCACTTGAAAGAACTGTGTGTTTGAAGTGCTAACTCAGCTTTTGACAGCAGTAGCCCCTTCTGCCAGTGCAAAGAGAATATTCCTCCATTTCAGTTTATTTATCTAATTCAGTTCAATGGCTAGTTCATTCAAGGTTAAGAAACCAATTGGGAGTTGAAAAAGCAAGCAATATTGTTTTCCTCTTGCAATCTATGAATAAAAAAGAAGATGTGAGAGAGAGAGATCTACTAGTACTAAAATCAAGAAGGATATGGTGACCAGAAACAAGCCGTTCAATTAATTAACTATGGATAATACCTCCTTTGTTTAATAAAGCAGTTAGTTTTAAATGCAAAATGTGCTTTGACAAACTTTTTCTTATGTATCCAACACGTTTAAGGTAGTTTTATTTAGTAAATAAAAAAGTGTGCATTTTAATCAGATTTTAATTTCCATCTAATTAAAACTTGGCGGATCATAAATAGAAATTAATCGTCTAGTAAATAAGAGATGCATCATTCACCATTTTGTAACTGATTAAAAAATAGAAAAATTAAGAATCTGAATAAATTAAGCTATGTAATTGCTTCAATAAATATGTGTAAATATTTTATATCCTGCTGGTTACCAAAAAGAAGCAACAAATTTAACATAACGGCTACATTTAATTGCAAGTAACATGTTGTAATGGTTACCAATGACCATCTTTCTTTATGAAAATAACTGAAAAGTACAAATTGATTATTTGATCCATTATCTTTCTAGGTACTGAAGTTAAACTGATGAGTCTGAAATTTCCCAGGTTGTCTTTATTCCCCTTTTTATAGATTGGCACTATATTTGCCCTCTTCCAGTCCTCTGGACTCTCTCCCATCTTCCTTGAGTTTTTGAAGATAATCATGAAATGGCTCAGAAATCTCCTCAGTCAGCTCCTTGAGTAATCTAAGATGTATTTCACCAGGTCCTGCTGACTTGAAGACATCTAACTTGTCTAAGTAATTTTTGTCTTGTTCTTTCCCTATTTTAGCTTTAGCTCCTATCTCATTTTCACTGGTGTTCATTATGTTAGATGTCCAGTTGCTGCTAACCTTTCTGGTAAAAACTGAAACAAAAAGGTCCTTTAGTTTTAATATGAATATATAACTATCTCATAGAGCTGGAAGGGACCTTGAATCCAGTCCCCTGACTTCAAAGCAGGACTGAGTACTGTCCCTGACAGATTTTTGCCCCAGATCCCTAAATGGCCCCCTCAAGCATTGACCTCACAATCCTGGGTTTAGCAGGCCAATGCTCAAACCACTGAGTATCCCTCTCCCCTTCTGCTGCTCTTTCCATATTTTCTTTTATTGTCTCCCCACCCCATCGAGTAATGGGCCTACTCTGTCCTTGGTCTTCCTCTTGCTTCTATTGTATTTGTAGAATGTTTTCTTGTTACTCTTTTATATCTCTGGCTAGTTTAATCTCATTTTGTGCATTGGCCTTTCTAATTCTGTCCCTGCATGCTTGAATTGTTTGTTTATATTCATCCTTTGTAATTTGATCTAGTTTCCAATTTTTGTAGGACTCTTTTTTGATTTTCAGATCATTGAAGATCTCCTGGTTAAGCCAGAGTGGTCTCTGGCCATACTTCCTGTCTTTCCTACGCCGTGGGATAGTTTGCTCTTGTTCCCTTAACAGTATCTCTTTGAAAAACTGCCAGTTTGATTGGGCTTTGTGTTAGTCTCTTTCTGTTTGGCATCTTCCAGCTATTTCTTATATTGAAAAATCATGATCAGTGAAGTCCATTAGTATGAAATGGAGAGCATTACACTATGCTAATGGAAGAGCAAGATGGGATTTTTGTCAATAAAATGGCTTTTCCTTGGAAAATGCTGATTCATCTAAACCAAAACAGTTCACAGGAAGGAGTCAGTTTTGACCAATATCGTCTTCGAAACAACTTACAAGCTGTCACAATGATCTGTTTTGATATTTTTTGAAAGGAAAATTCTGGGTTTTAGTTCAAAATGACTTTGTTTCAAAATTTAAGCTTATTATAGTGTTTAAAAGAGTTAAAATTAAAAAAATTTTTTTTTTTGAAACTAAACTATTTGATGGATCCAAACTGATTGAATGATTGATTCTGTGATTGTTGGCTGGCAAACATTTTCAAGATTTTGACTTTCCATTCTGAGTCAGGGTGGGAAAAAAATCTCAATAGTTTTCCTAGGATGAGAAAAACATTTATCACCGAGGTCTAGTTAGCAGTACAATAGTATATATTTCTTTCCCCTCATGTAGTATAGCTTAGTGTAAGAAAGTGTATCTACTCAACCTAAATGTATGGAAAATCAAAACTATTGCCACCTATCACTGTAGCTTGTGTGCGCATTCTTCCTACCTCTGTTCATCTCTCAGAAAGGAGAAAATCACCCTCAAAAATTCAAACTAAAAATAAGGTGCACATTTTTAACAATGAGGGTAGTTAGCCACTGGAACAATTTAAAGATGAGGTTGATTCTCCATCACTTGAAGTCATTAAATCAAGACCGGAGCTCAGATCCTCAAAGGTGTTTAGGCACCTAACTCCCATTGATTTAAAAGGGAATTAGGTCCTTAATTACTTTTTAGGAGCTGGGCCCGGATGTACATCTAAAAGATGTACTGTAATTTAAATAGAATGTGTGGTCTTGATGCAGAACTCACTGGGTGAAATTCTCTGTGCTGTGTAATGCAGGAAGTCAGACTAGACCATAATGGTCCCTTCTGGCCTTTAAATCTGTGTGTATCGATCGGTTTTTTATTTATTTATTTATTTATTTTTACAGTTTGTCTAAATCCAAACAGGATTTGCTTACTTTGTAAAATAAACATACTTTCTCGGTGGAGTAAGTGGCCAGAAGAAATCAAGTACAATATCTTATTAATAAAAAAAGCAGCGCTGTTTGTCTGTTACACACCATATATTCTTGCCTGATTTCTTGCCATTCGTGGGTATTCCACAAATTTGCCATCATAACATAACCTATTCTGCAACATGATTCATTGCTAGATTGACAGCCCCAGAGACCGAAAGGCCTTTATCAAACTGGTGTGGTTAGGGCTCTTGACATGTCACCATGATTAAACTCTGAGCTGAGGGAGCCCCCCCCCAACCTTAAGGGTGAGTCAGTTCTTGCCCTCACTGCTGAGTCTTCCAGTAAAGATGTCAATTGCTCGGGTGGTTTTTGTGATATGGGCATCTGCTAAATTGAAATTGGCTGGAGGCCATCAACTGACTGCAGAGGTTTGCAGAGTTGGAAAATGAAGAAGGGGCACAGCAGGTGGTCACTGAAGGAGAGAGGGCAAGGAAAAAGAGAAGAGCTGATAGTCCTGCAAGAGGAGGGGAGGAGTCAATGGAGGCAACACCAAATATAAGCCCCAGGAGGATTGCGAGGGGGAATAGGAATCGAGAGGACTTGCAGCCGATGGGTGCAGGAGATAGACCGGAGAAGCGCACTGTCACCAGGAAAAGGCAGGTCTATGTGATTGGAGACTCCTTACTGAGAAGAATAGACAGGCCTGTGACTAGAGCTGATCGGGAGAACAGAAGGGTGTGCTGTATGCCGGGTGCTAAGATACAGGATGTGGACCTGTGGCTGAAAAGGATACTAGCGGGAGCAGGGAAGAATCCGTTGATTGTCCTTCATGTGGGAACGAATGATACGGCTAGATACTCTCTGGAATGTATCAAGGGAGACTATGCCAGACTGGGGAAGACGCTTAAGGAAATCGAGGCTCAGGTGATCTTCAGTGGGATTCTGCCGGTTCCTAGAGAAGGGCGACAAAGGTGTGACAAAATTATGGTGATCAACAGATGGCTCAGGCAGTGGTGCTATAAGGAGGGCTTTGGGATGTACAGCCACTGGGAAGCATTTACGGACAGAAGACTGTTCTCTCGGGATGGACTTCACCTGAGCAAGGAGGGAAATAGACTTCTAGGATGGAGGCTCACCGACCTGATTAAGAGAGCTTTAAACTAGAAATCTGGGGGAGATGGTTGGGAGGCGGAGCTACCAGGAAGATTTGAAAGCTAGAAGCCTCTGGTAATTGGCTGAGCCTTAACCAGTGGGCGGGCATTCACTCAGGCCAGGGCTTTATAAAGCTGCACACAAGCAACCAGGGAGCTTAGCGAACAGGAGCTGCTTACAGGGAGTTTTGCAAGGGAGTTAGGAAGGGGAGTAGGAAGGGAGGGGGGGTCCCTTGTCGGTCTCATCTGTGACCCATTGGACCCCTGAACCTATAAACTGAGCCACATCCAAAACCTTTCTGTTTACAGCAGAGCAGAGCGGACAGGGAGCTGCAGACGGGAATTTGAGAGAGTTTGACAGAGGGAGGCTTACAATGGTGAGGAGGATCCACAACACCTGTGCCAGCACTGCTTCTGTCTCCTCCACCTGCGCCTGTAGCCAGACAGAGCACCAAAGCATGGATGCTTTTACCCAGTTTCTGGTGTGGGCTTGAAAAGACTGTAACTTGCAATTTCCACTTACTGATATCCAGGCTGGGGGTGGCATCCAATGTGAAAGGTGCCTACTGGTGGAATCTCTCAGGCAGCAGGTGAGAGAGCTACAGGAGGAGGTGACTAGGCTGAGGAACATCCATATCCATGAGGAATTCTTGGACAGTATCCATGTAGAGACAGCTGATGTAGCTGTCTCAGTTCACAGGACTACCGACACACCAGTGAAGGAGGAGATGCCTCAGGGTGTATCTGACACACCAGTGGAGGAGGAGGCTCAGGGTGGACACAGCCAGCTGGTTACTTCTAGCAGCAGGCAGTGCTCCACCCCTGCTGCAAAACCTCCTGCTGTGGTAAAAGATAACCATTATGCTCTTCTTGATACAGGAGAGAAGGAATCACCCTCAACAGTTAAGGAGGTAAAGCCTCGTACCCCTAAGGGTGGGAGGTCTGCTGCCACCACTGATAATAAGAAACGTAGGGTAGTGGTGGTTGGAGACTCTCTGCTGAGGGGGACGGAGACACCCATCTGTCGCCCTGACCGTTCATCCCGGGAGGTATGCTGCCTGCCAGGGGCCCGTATCCGAGATGTTACAGAGACATTGTCGAGGATTATCCGGCCTTCTGACTACTACCCCATGCTACTCATCCATGTGGGCACAAATGATACTGCGAGGTGTGACACTGAGCAGATCAAGAGTGACTACAGGGCTCTGGGAGTACGAGTTAAGGAATTTGGAGCGCAGGTGGTATTCTCTTCGATTCTTCCTGTTGAAGGTAGGGGCCCGGGCAGAGACAGATGCATCGTGGAGGTGAATGCCTGGCTGCGAAGATGGTGTCGCCAGGAAGGCTTTGGCTTCCTCGACCATGGGATGCTATTCGAGGAAGTACTGCTAGGCACAGATGGCGTTCACCTTTCGAAGAGGGGAAAGGCCTTATTTGCGCACAGACTGGCTAACCTGGTAAGGAGGGCTTTAAACTAGGTTCGATGGGGACAGGTGAGCAAACCCCACAGATAAGTGAGGAACAAGACCTGGAAGATGGGTTGGAAACAGGAGGGAGCATGGGCTATAATGGCAGTGAGGAAGGAGGGTCAGGGCAAAGCTGGGAGGCAAGATCAAACCAGTATCTTAGATGCCTATATACAAATGCAAGAAGTATGGGTAATAAACAGGAAGAACTGGAAGTGCTAATAAATAAATACAACTATGACATTGTTGGCATTACTGAAATTTGGTGGAATAATACACACGACTGGAATGTTGGTGTGGATGGGTATAGTTTGCTCAGGAAGGATAGACAGGGGAAAAAGGGAGAAGGTGTTGCCTTATATATTAAAAATGTACACACTTGGACTGAGGTGGAGATGGACATAGGAGACGGAAGTGTTGAGAGTCTCTGGGTTAGGCTAAAAGGGGTAAAAAACACGGGTGATGTCGTGCTGGGAGTCTACTACAGGCCACCTAATCAGGTGGAAGAGGTGGATGAGGCTTTTTTCAAACAACTAACAAAATCATCCAAAGCCCAAGATTTGGTGGTGATGGGGGACTTCAACTATCCAGATATATGTTGGGAAAATAACACTGCGGGGCACAGACTATCCAATAAGTTCCTGGACTGCATTGCAGACAACTTTTTATTTTAGAAAGTTGAAAAAGCTACTGGGGGGAAGCTGTTCTAGACTTGATTTTAACAAATGGGGAGGACCTTGTTGAGAATTTGAAAATAGAAGGAAGCTTGGGTGAAAGTGATCATGAAATCATAGAGTTTGCAATTCTAAGGAAGGGTAGAAGGGAGTACAGCAGAATAGAGACAATGGATTTCAGGAAGGCGAATTTTGGTAAGCTCAGAGAGCTGATAGGTAAGGTCCCATGGGAATCAAGACTGAGGGGAAAAACAACTGAGGAGAGTTGGCAGTTTTTCAAAGGGACGCTATTAAGGGCCCAAAAGCAAGCTATTCCGATGGTTAGGAAAGATAGATAATGTGGCAAAAGACCACCTTGGCTTAACCATGAGATCTTGCGTGACCTACAAAATAAAAAGGCGTCATATAAAAAATGGAAACTAGGTCAGATTACAAAGGATGAATATAGGCAAATAACACAGGAATGCAGAGGCAAGATTAGAAACGCAAAGACACAAAATGAACTCAAACTAGCTATGGGAATAAAGGGAAACACGAAGACTTTTTATCAATACATTAGAAGCAAGAGGAAGACCAAGGACAGGGTAGCCCACTGCTCAGTAAGGAGGGGGAAACAGTAACGGGAGACTTGGAAATGGGAGAGATGCTTAATGACTTCTTTGTTTTGGTCTTCACTGAGAAGTCTGAAGGAATGTCTAATATAGTGAATGCTTATGGGAAGAGGGTAGGTTTAGAAGAAAAAATAAAAAAAGAGCAAGTAAAAAATCACTTAGAAAAGTTAGATGCCTGCAAGTCACCAGGGCCTGATGGAATGCATCCTAGAATACTCAAGGAGTTAATAGAAGAGGTATCTGAGCCTCTAGCTATTATCTTTGGGAAATCATGGGAGACAGGGGAGATTCCAGAAGACTGGAAGGGGGCAAATATAGTGCCCATCTATAAAAAGGGAAATAAAAACAACCCAGGAAACTACAGACCAGTTAGTTTAACTTCTGTGCCAGGGAAGATAATGGAGCAGGTAATTAAAGAAATCATCTGCAAACACTTGGAAGGTGGTAAGGTGATAGGGAATAGCCAGCATGGATTTGTAAAGAACAAATCGTGTCAAAGCAATCTGATAGCGTACTTTGATAGGATAACAAGCCTTGTGGATAAGGGAGAAGCGGTGGATGTGATATACCTAGACTTTAGTAAGGTATTTGATACGGTCTCGCATGATATTCTTATAGATAAACTAGGAAAAAGTACAATTTAGATGGGGCTACTATAAGGTGGGTGCATAACTGGCTGGATAACCGTACTCAGAGAGTAGTTGTTAATGGTTCCCAATCCTGCTGGAAAGGTATAACAAGTGGGGTTCCGCAGGGGTCTGTTTTGGGACCGGTTCTGTTCAATATCTTCATCAACGATTTAGATGTTGGCATAAAAAGTACGCTTATTAAGTTTGCGGACGATACCAAACTGGGAGGGATTGCAACTGCTTTGGAGGACAGGGTCAAAATTCAAAATGATCTGGACAAATTGGAGAAATGGTCTGAGGTAAACAGGATGAAGTTCAATAAAGACAAATGCAAAGTGCTCCACTTAGGAAGGAACAATCAGTTTCACACATACAGAATGGGAAGAGACTGTCTAGGAAGGAGTATGGCAGAAAGAGATCTAGGTGTCATAGCAGACCACAAGCTTAATATGAGTCAACAGTGTGATACTGTTGCAAAAAAAGCAAACATGATTCTGGGATGCATTAACAGGCGTGTTGTAAACAAGACACGAGAAGTCATTCTTCCGCTTTACTCTGCGCTGGTCAGGCCTCAGCTGGAGTATTGTGTCCAGTTCTGGGCACCGCATTTCAAGAAAGATGTGGAGAAACTGGAGAGGGTCCAGAGAAGAGCAACGAGAATGATTAAAGGTCTTGAGAACATGACCTATGAAGGAAGGCTGAAGGAATTGGGTTTGTTTAGTTTGGAAAAGAGAAGACTGAGAGGGGACATGATAGCAGTTTTCAGGTATCTAAAAGGGTGTCATCAGGAGGAGGGAGAAAACTTGTTCACCTTAGCCTCCAATGATAGAACAAGAAGCAATGGGCTTAAACTGCAGCAAGGGAGATTTAGGTTGGACATTAGGAAAAAGTTCCTAACTGTCAGGGTAGTTAAACACTGGAATAGATTGCCTAGGGAAGTTGTGGAATCTCCATCTCTGGAGATATTTAAGCGTAGGTTAGATAAATGTCTATTAGGGATGGTCTAGACAATATTTGGTCCTGCCATGAGGGCAGGGGACTGGACTCGATGACCTCTCGAGGACCCTTCCAGTCCTGGAGTCTATGAGTCTATGAGATGTTCGGGAGATCTCCACGGCGGAATTTAACCTTGAGAGGGAAGTAAACAAAGTAAGAGGGGATACAGCCATGGACAGAAGAATTGGCATAAGAAGGAAGGGTAGTGTAGATAACAGACTAACCGGTGATGGTGGTGGTAGAATGTCCGTGCCTAACAGGGTACAGAATGTGAGTGAAGCCAAACGGCAAAAATTAAGATGTCTGTACACTAATGCGAGGAGCCTAGGGAACAAAATGGAGGAACTAGAGCTACTGGTGCAGGAAATGAAACCAGATATTATAGGGATAACAGAAATATGGTGGAATAGTAGTCATGAATGGAGTACAGGTATTGAAGGCTATGTGCTGTTTAGGAAAGATAGAAATAAAGGCAAAGGTGGTGGAGTTGCATTGTACATCAATGAGGAGGTTAACTGTAAAGAAATAAGAAGTGATGGAATGGACAAGACAGAGTCTGTCTGGGCAAAAATCACACTGGGAAAGAAAGCTACTAGAGCCTCCCCTGAGATAGTGCTTGGGGTGTGCTCCAGACCGCCGGGATCTGATTTGGATATGGATAGAGACCTCTTTAATGTTTTTAAGGAAGTAAACACTAATGGGAAATGTGTGATCATGGGAGACTTTAACTTCCCAGATATAGACTGGAGTACAAGTGCTAGCAAGAATAGTAGGGCTCAGATTTTTCTGGATGTGATAGCTGATGGATTCCTTCACCAAGTAGTTGAAGAACCGACAAGAGGGGATGCCATTTTAGATTTGGTTTTGGTGAGCAGTGAGGACCTCATTGAAGAAATGGTTGTAGGGGACAACCTTGGTTCAAGTGATCATGAGCTAATTCAGTTCAAATTAGATGGAAGGATAAACAAAAATAGATCTGGGACTAGGGTTTTTGATTTCAAAAGGGCTAACTTTAAAGAATTAAGGAAATTAGTTAGGGAAGTGGATTGGACTGAAGAACTTGTGGATCTAAATGCGGAAGAGGCCTGGAATTACTTTAAGTCCCAGCTGCAGAAACTATCGGAAGCCTGCATCCCAAGAAAGGGGAAAAAAACAATAGGCAGGAGTTGTAGACCAAGCTGGATGAGCAAGCATCTCAGAGAGGTGATTAAGAAAAAGCAGAAACCTACAAGGAGTGGAAGAAGGGTGGGATTAGCAAGGAAAGCTATCTTAGTGAGGTCAGAACATGTAGGGATAAAGTGAGAAAGGCTAAAAGCCAAGTAGAGTTGAGCTTTGCCAAGGGAATTAAAACCAATAGTAAAAGGTTTTATAGCCATATAAATAAGAAGAAAACAAAGAAAGAAGAAGTGGGACTGCTACACACTGAGGATGGAAAGGAGGTTAAGGATAACCTAGGCATGGCCCAATATCTAAATAAGTACTTTGTCTCAGTCTTTAATAAGACTAATGGGGAGCTTAGGGGTAATGGAAGGATGACAAATGGGAATGAGGATATGGAGGTGGATATTACCACATCTGAGGTAGAAGCCATACTTGAACAGCTTAATGGGACAAAATCAGAGGGCCCGGACAATCTTCATCCGAGAATATTAAAGGAACTGGCGCATGAAATTGCAAGCCCGTTAGCGAGAATTTTTAATGAATCAGTAAACTCAGGAGTTGTACCGTACGACTGGAGAATTGCTAACGTAGTTCCTATCTTTAAGAAAGGGAGAAAGAGTGATCCGAGTAACTATAGGCCTGTTAGTTTGACATCTGTAGTATGTAAGGTCTTGGAAAAAATTTTGAAGGAGAAAGTAGTTAAGGACATTGAGGTCAATGGTAATTGGGACAAAGTACAGCATGGTTTTACTAAAGGTAGATCGTGCCAAACCAACCTGATCTCCTTCTTTGAGAAGGTGACAGATTATTTAGACAAAGGAAATGCGGTAGACTTAATTTACCTCGATTTCAGTAAGGCATTTGACACGGTTCCACATGCGGAATTATTAGTCAAATTGGAAAAGATGGGGATCAATATGAGAATTGAAAGGTGGATAAGGAACTGGTTAAAGGGGAGACTACAACGAGTCGTACTGAAGGGTGAACTGTCAGGCTGGAAGGAGGTTACTAGTGGAGTTCCTCAAGGATCGGTTCTGGGACCAATCTTATTTAACCTTTTTATTACCAACCTTGGCACAAAAAGCGGGAATGTGCTAATAAAGTTCACGGATGACACAAAGTTGGGGGGTATTGCTAACACGGAGAAGGACTGGGATATCATACAGGAAGATCTGGACGACCTTGTAAACTGGAGTAATAGTAATAGGATGAAATTTAATAGTGAAAAGTGCAAGGTCATGCACTTAGGGATTAATAATAAGAACTTTAGATATAGATTGGGGATGCATCAGTTGGAAGCAACAGAGGAGGAGAAGGACCTTGGGATATTGGTAGATCACAGGATGACTACGAGTCGCCAATGTGATATGGCCGTGAAAAAAGCTAATGAGATTTTAGGATGCATCAGGCAAGGTATTTCCAGCAAAGATAAGGACATGTTAGTACCGTTATATAAGGCGCTGGTGAGACCCCATCTGGAATACTATGTGCAGTTCTGGTCTCCCATGTTTAAGAAGGATGAATTCAAACTGGAACAGGTTCAGAGACGGGCTACTAGGATGATCCGAGGAATGGAAAACCTGTCATATGAAAGGAGACTCAAAGAGCTTGGCTTGTTAAGTCTAGCCAAAAGAAGGCTGAGGGGGGATATGCTTGCTCTTTATAAATATGTCAGAGGGATTAATATTAGGGAGGGAGAGGAATTATTTAAGCTTAGTACCAATGTAGATACAAGAACGAATGGGTATAAACTGGACACTAGGAAGTTTAGACTTGAAATTAGACGAAGGTTTCTAACCATTAGAGGAGTGAAGTTCTGGAACAGCCTTCCAAGGGGAGTAGTGGGGGCAAAAGACATATCTGGCTTTAAGATTAAGCTTGATAAGTTTATGGAAGGGATGGTATGATGGGAGAGCCTAATTTTGGCAATTGATCTTTGATTATCGCCAGATAAGTATGCCCAGTGGTTGGTGATGGGATGTTGGATGGGATGAGATCTAAGTTACTGCTGAGAATTCTTTCCTGAGTGCTGCCTGGTGAGTCTTGCCCACATGCTCAGGGTTTAGCTGATCGCCATATTTGGGGTCGGGAAGGAATTTTCCTGTGGGGCAGATTGGCAGAGGCCCTGGAGGTTTTTCGTCTTCCCCTGCAGCGTGGGGCATGGGTCACTTGCTGGTGGATTCTCTGCAGTTTGAGGTCTTCAAACCACAATTTGAAGACTTCAATAACTCAGGCATAGGTTAGGGGTTTGTTATAGAAGTGGATGGGTAGGGTTCTGTGGCCTGCTTTGTGCAGAGAGTCGGACTAGATGATCACATTGGTCCCTTCTGACCCTAGAATCTATGAATCTATGACTTCACAGAGGTCATTCAACAACACTCAAAAGGAACCAGCTTCCAGTAGCTGTCGCTCGTCTTGTTCAGTCGGTGACTTCAGTCTCTGGGGCTATCCGTCTGGCTCCTTTCCACAGAGCTACCTTCCATACCGAAAGAAGCAAACTTTTAAAGACTATAAAGTAGTCCACATAAGTTGTGTGGGCACAGGCATTTAGAAGGAATGCTACTGATGTTTAAACCCCCACTATGAGCAGCAAATAGCCTCCAGCCAGTTCCCACTCTTCTGGCTTTTTTTGAATTGAAAATCCCATTGTTTTTAAATATCTATTTTAGCAAGCGGATCACCGACACGTGGGCTGAACAGCCGGTGATGTAAATCAGCATTACTCCATTAAAGTCAGTGGTTCAACACAGCTTGACGCTAGTTGAAGCTCTGCTCTACGGGCAAGGCCCCTGCCCAAGGAGTGGGGAGACCTGCGTTCAAGTTCCCGCTTTGCCATTGGCATTTCTGTGCGACTGTGGAACAGTCAGTTAGTCTCTTTGTACTTCATTTCCCCAGCCAGCAAATGTAGATAATAGCACTTACCTGCCTCAGTGGGCTGTTCTGAGGATAAATGCATTAGACTGTGAGGTGCTTCGATGTGACAGCCATGGGCACTGGACAATGCAATTACAGATGGGGTGGCACTCTGATGAAAATTCAAAGGCGTTTTAGCAGTGCTAGCCACTGTCAATAAAGTCAGTTATTCCAGCTGAAAAATAGCCATGCAGACACCACAAATGATGTATTTTGGGTGTGTTTGCTTAGCATTTGACCCTTTATATGTAATGTAGCTTCATACTAAAACGTTGCTTATTGTACAGGGGCTGAAACCATGTCCAGCATGCCAGTCAGTTGATATTCTTTCATGTCTCTGTGTGGGTATGATATTGCAGACATTATTTTGTCAACAAAAGGAAGAAAATAAGTCCTTTAGAGAGCAGAAGGCACTGTTGACAAGCCTGAAGGGCTAAGAGTCTCATATAGAGTTAGACAGAAAATGATTGTGATGGTCAGACAACACATACGCCCATTCAGCGGGAAGTGAGCTCATAAAATAGCGCTAAAACAAGGCCTGATGTTGCTTAAGACTTGCCACTCCAGGCCCATCACTACTTGTAAATGGATGCACCCGTGCTTTGCAATTCATATGCATTATTTACTAACCACAGGCTAGATTGTGACCCCTAACTCAGCCTGGTGGGCACTTAGTCATACCGGGGCCCCATTGATGTCAATGGGCCAATGGGTGTGTGTAAGCACGCCCCGGCGGGAAAAAAAAGTTCATAACTTATCCCTAAACTGACACGTTAGTCCTGTAAAACCATGGTATCTGCATTTAGCAAGAAGTGGCATGGCCTCTATCATTAACATGATTGCAGCTACAGCTGACCCAACTGTAGCATTTGTGGTAAAGTATGTACATTGCTCTAGAGTAGCTAAACAGCTGTAATGCCTACGTTTATATAAGGAAAACATGCAACAGGAGGTAAAGGATCGTATCATTTTGGCTTATGTTTTTGTAGAGACAAACTCTGATTCCCTGTACCCTCATCATTAGCCATCAGAGCCCTGCATGTTTGTCTAATATGGCCATCTAGGTTGTATCGGTAAGTTTTGTTTTCGCTTCCACCGTCTGTCACTGGTCTATCAGCCAAGCACATTTTTTGGCATCAGTCTGAAGCTTGAACTTATGACTGACATGCTTTTCCTGCTTAAAACCCACGTCTCCAGTCAACGTTCATGAAAGATGCTGTCTTGACAGCACTGGCGAATGACCCCTTCTGTGCAACCACTACTGTCTCAAGTGTGCCCTGGCGGGATCAGCTCTTGAGTAGAGCTTTCAGTCTCCTTGTCTTTTCACTCTGCGATTGCCAGCAATTAGTCCCAGTGCTGGGACGATTGTTTTGATGGTGATGATGTGGCCGGTTTTGTTGGTCTTTTCATAGACTGATAACCTAGCGCTGACTGTTTCTTTTGGCTGACCGAAAATGGTGGCCCATTCTTCTACATGCTTGCAAAATGAGCATGACTCATTCTAGCCAATGGGGAAAAAACAAAACTTAACCCCCCCCCACAAACCTTTGATTGTTTGTTGCTGTTGTCATTAGTTTAACTCTAGGTATTTGTTGATATCACAGATGCTGGGAGCTCAGTGCCGGCGCTATCAAATGGATTTACCAAGCACCGATATTAGCAGCCATCGGGGTAGGTTTTATACATGCAATGTAGCGTAAATGGCTTATTGGTCGTCTGATTATTTTTAAAAAAAAACTCTGTGGTTTTGCTGTAAAAGATACAGGTTCTGAAGTGAGAGTGGGGCGGGGGAGCGTGGCCTGAGGAGCAGGTTACCTTAGGCTCTAAACTAGCCCGGGGGATCTATCAGAAAAAGTGACTCAAGAAATGAAGTTGATCAAGGTGAAGCTTTCCCTAGCAATGGATGAATGATGAGTCAGAGGTTAGACTCCGTTCAGATAAACACTCTAAATTTTGGATCCTTTTCCTAATTATTGAACTCTCTCGAGTCTACAAAATTGGCTGGAACTTGCCCGCAAACAGATGTTCTGATGGAATTTCCAGTGCTTCCTGTCCAGGCCAGGAATAACATAAGAATTGCCTTTGTGTCAGGATTTAATCACTTCCTTTATTGGTCCCATCCAGAAGTGTAGCAAAGGGTGACAATGAAAAGCAATTTAAAAATAAAAGTTAATCCAACATTTTGTTTTTGAACCTCAAGGGGAAAGTTTAGGGTAATAGTTCTAATGGCTTCTTGTTTTTTAGTTCCAGACTGAGAACACTTTGTTTATGATAGCAGATAAAAATGGTCTTATTCAATGGTAGGCTAAGGGTTACCTTTTCAAAATCACTTAAGTCCCATTTTCAAAAGCGACATCGGTACTTGGGAGAGTTAGTGGAAAGCTGGGCTATAAATCTACAGCACACTAGTCTGTTGCGCTCAAAGGAGCTTTTGGTGTGTGGTAGCAAGGTCCACAGACAGTTAGTGCATGCTAGGCTTGTGCACTGTAGTTTCACACCCCGGTTTGCCACACCCTAGCTCTCAGTGTTGACAAGCTGTATGTCTCCATGGAAAGATCAATAGAACTTAGGTGCCTAAGCGCCCAGGTCACTTTTGAAAATGGGACTTAGGTGCTTTCCAAAATGTTACCCTGAATCATTGTGTGTGAAAGGTGAAAAGGAAGATTCACATTGCACACAGCCCTTCATGCATCTGAATATTTGCACACCTGCCCTACAGGGAGAGGGTACTCTTAGAAATCAAAGCCGACCACCTAATATTGTAGTGAAAGAAACTCCAGAATGCAGCCCTGTTATCAAAGATCTACAGTAAGTGGCTGCTTTTATTCACCACACTAAAATTAATCTGTCGTACACCATTTTCTCATCCTTTGCTACAGTTTTGCAATCAAGGGAGGAGAGAGATGGGTCATTGGTGGTACCTCCCTATTCAGTGGGTACACGTCTTCCTTGCCTTGTCATGGAGGCACTAACCTCTCACAGCAGCACTCTCTGACCTGACACTGCACCCCTAATCCCAGCCCTGCATGAAGAGAAAGCCTGGGGTGGGAGAGATGGGCAGGGAAAGAGCTGGAGAGCAAGCCTGAGCCTGCCTCACACTCATCTGGCAGTGGCAGCTTCTGTCCTGCTTTACTGAGCCACCCCACTGCTGCGACCTGGTGCACAGGGCCGCAGTGCCATTTGTGATGACCAGCTGGGCCATATTTGAGTGAGTGGCTTTGTGACACGCACACGACTCTGTGTACCTAGAGCAGGGATCTGGGCCCAGCCCTGTGCGTCAGGAGCCAACCCTGCCTTGTGAGTGCAGGGCAGGCTCCTTTTCCAGCCCCGTTTGAAAAGGTGGCACATGTACATCTGAAGGCTGCTGGGGAGGAGTGTTCCCTTCTCCCCCCCAAAAAATTAGCTTTTCTCTCTTAAGTGTTGATACCTCTCACAATAAAGAGAAAAGCGCATTTTAATGTCGCAAGCAAGAGGCTTTTTGTTTAAGATAAATAAATCCTCTGCATTTTTGTTATTAATTGGCTATTATTTTAGGCAATGACAACTCATCCTTCGCTAACTTACCGACATAATACCATACTACAGCAGCAACTGTCAACACATTGTGCGGTGCAGGCAATAGCTTGACAGAAAAGCAGGAAAGGGAGGAAAGCCTTAATGGACAGCACTGATGTTTCATAACCGATATTGGAAATGAAAGATTTTCTTTGTAGTTTCAATCCCAGTGCCCATTTTTTCATCCTGAATTTTAGCTCTTTAACATTTTGTGTTAAAGGGAATGTCTGAAAAGCACAGTCTGGGGCAAGGAAGATCGGAAAGTGATGTGTGACTCCAGGGGCCCAATCATGCTGCTCTTCCATGGTGAAACCCTCATTAAAACTACTGCGAGCTTGGTATGAAGGTAGAGTCTTCAGAAGGGATAGTGCTAATGGGGCCACACTTTTGCTTTTGGAATTGTAGCGCTTGTATCCACAATGGCCCAAGTCCGTGGCAGCATTGCCTATTGTGCACTAGTCTTTGTGACCGTAACTTGGCACGCAAATAATAAACATAAAACTAATATGGCAGCTGGACCTGCCAAGTTTCATGCATTTCATGTGATTAATCTCATGTCCATATTTATATAAAATCAATACGTCATAAATATCATTAATGTGCTGTATATGGCCCAATTTTGACACACAATCACTTGAACAATTTATTCAAATACGGAAGTAAAAAGACTGTCATTTACCAATGCATAGGGAAAACAAGCCTCCATTATCCTACTAATTAATCTGGCCCATAAAATAAATATTATATTTATACAGAATGCATCTGTACACTCCCCTGACATAACTTAAAAATACATACAAAATTATTCCAAAAAAGAGCAGCAATGCAATCCAGTATAACCCACCATCAGCAATCCCAGCATATTAAAAACCTAAATACCTTTTCCTCACCAATAATTCACTAGAGATTACTAGTATCAGAGGGGTAGCTGTGTTAGGCTGGATCTGTAAAAGCAGCAAAGAGTCCTGTGGCACCTTATAGACTAACAGACGTATTGGAGCATGACGCATAAAGATTACTACTGATCCTCACAGCATGCTGCAAAGTTAGAGTGGGTTGGACAATTTATGGTGAGGGAGAGACACGGGTGAGGGCAGTGTCAAAAAATGGCTTTTTAGGAAATTGGAAACCATCATGACATTTTTTTATTCTCATATGGTCCTGGTCTTTTGAACAACCATAGAAAACAAAACCGTGGAGGGGTTTATTTAAGTTTTTGAAATTTACATTATCATTCTTCCTGTTAGCAACATGGGAAAGGGGGGGAAATAGGAGAAAGGAAAAATAAAAAAAAAAGTAAAAACCCCAAACGAAAAATGTTCAATAAAAATGTTAAAGAAAAAATTTGGAATGATCCAATCATTGTTCCTGTTCTACACCAGCAGAACAAAGAACACGGTGATATTTTCATGATCACTTTTTGCTCATCTCAACTGATCAGATTTGGTCTGGTTTGGACCGTTGAGTTGGGATTGAATTCCAAAGCCACGAGGCCAGAGAACACTCAGCCAATAGCCCCTTCTTATCTATACCAGCGTAGCTTTAACTTCAACACCTCTGCTGAGCTCATCTATATACAGTGCAGAGCTTGATGTGACACCTTAAAAACACATGAAAATTGGATTTTTTTAAAGGGCTGCTGCATACTGAATTTTCATTGTGCATCAGCCTAACCTGTCAAAGATGCTTCTGTAACCAGGACACGTGTCCTTACCCAGTTAATTTTGTTTGCTTCAGCAGAAGCAAAAAAAAATAAAAATCTTTGGAGAGCGTTTTCTTCTTCTGTTATATTTACATTTACAGCCTCCTTTGTTTCGAGACATACTTATTTCTGCTGCCTCATCCTCATAAAAATTCACTATTAATGGCTGCAGCTCTGGAGCTATAGCCAGAATCTCTTGTCTTAAGAGAGGTATTGCAATAAATGGTCAAATTTGTCCAGACATTAAAATCTACTTTTCAGAATCATCTGTGATTTAAAGCTTTTAGATAGCTCATTGAAATGTGCTTGAGTCTAGGTACTAGAGATGGCCCCTCGTTATTAGCCGCTTCTGCACTTGACACTAAGTTTTTCTACTGTTATCAAAATGACACTTTGGTGGGTTTCCAGAGCTATGCCTTTTACTGGGCTCAAAACAGATTTGTAGTAAACTCAGTGTTATGACAGGTTGGTATAGGAGATCTGGCTTCCAAACCAGCTTGCTTCCCAAATGAGAATGAGCATAGCAGTTTCAACTTGATTGTCAGCATCACAAAACTGGGGGATTGAGAACCCAGGATAGTGAAAGAGGTTTGAAAAGTGAGGACTAGATGCACTGCGAGAATGTCTAGGGAATGTATAGGTTATCAGGGACCTCAGAAGGTCTTCTAGTCCAACCCCCTGCTCAAAGCAAGACCAATCCCCAGACAGGTTTTTTTTCTTTTTACTTCAGTTCCCTAAGGGGAATCCTCAAGGATTGAACTCACAACCCTGGGTTTAGTAGGCCAATGCTCAAACCACTAGGCTGTCCCTTCCCCTGGAGTGTATGTGCTGGTCCTGCATTTAGCAAGCTACTATTTCTCATGCCAAAATAGCAGTGAAAATGTGGCGACACAGACCCCCTTCCTATTCAGGATTCCAGGCAGCTTGTACAGCCCATGAAAGAGTCGGTGCCGCCACATCTTCACTGCTGTTTTTAGATCCACTAGCTAGATTAAAGCTAGCACAGGTATGCTTACCTGCGCTGCAATTCCCCTTCAATGATAGTGTAGACATACTCTCAGTATTTGTACAGTACCTAGCACAATGGGGTGACAGTCTCAACTGGGGCCACTAAGCACTGCTATAATACATAGAAATAATATTACTGGTGCCCCATCCTATTACAGAACAAATTTTTATTATCAAACACACAGGTCAGGTCTCTAGAATAGAACATGGGGTTTCTTTTCAAGCCCCAAAGTAACAGTTTACACTGCTGTTTGCTCTCTGAGTATGAAAGCCACCCAGTTCTGCCACGCAGACATTAGATCTGATACATTGGTTTGTTTTCAAATGAGCCTGGAAATATTGCAGGAAAGCCAAGTAACAAACAAAGCAGCACAACAGCTGGGTGAGAGAAATGAAAACAAAGCGAGATGAAGCAGATTTTTTTTAAAGGCACACACCCAGGAAACCAAAAAGAGTAATATCCAGACTGACAAAGTCACCTTTTTCCTATTTCTTTTAGTGATTATTGTGGGGCTGTTTGTGGGCTAATTTACATAGGTGTAAAAGAGGAGTGACTCCACTAAAGTCAATGGAACCTGATTTGTGTTTACACTATGGCCCCGCTTCATCTCTTTACATCTGAAGTGGGTGTAAATTCTCCTTTACACTGATGTAATAGTGTAAAAGGGGCTTAATTGTAAAGAAGCATCATGCCAGTGACATACAGCAGCACAGAACTTGTGTAAATGAGATTGGAATCAGGGCAATTAGTCACATATTTTTTAAAGACCAGACGGGATCATTGTGATAATTTACTCTGACCACCTGCAATCACAGGCCATAGAAGGTCAAAGAATTAATTCCTGCTTCACGTCCAATAGCTCTGCTTGCACTATCTGCTAGAAAAAATGTGAAAGCTTGATTTTAAAAAGTTCTGTTGCTGGAGGATATGTCACATCCCTTGGTATCTTTATGCACACTGGAGTGAGAGCCCCCTGCATACTGTTCTGTGTACTATTTAGAATTGCTGTAGAAATAAGGAATTGCCAGAAAATAGTGGGATAGGTCCTCTTTTTCAGCATACTCCACTTCACTGCAGTATTTGGAGTGTAATCAATACATTCTTTTGGTGTCAATTGGGATCTTTCACTGTGTTTCAAGGTGAAAGAGACAGTAATGTGCGTAATGGAAGTTACCAAGCTTAACACAGGGAGCGCTTCCTTTCTTCAAGCCCTGTTCCTACAGCCTCAGTAATATATGAATGAACTGTCTGTGTTCATATATGATGCTGTCCCATTCTTAACCTGATTCTTCTCTCATGCCACTGGTCTCGCTCCATTATTTTCAATGGAATTACTTCTGATTTAAACTGCAGGAGAATCAGGCTCAGGCCCTATGTGAATTAATGTCCTAAACTTAGCCTCTAAAGGACCTACAGGAACAAGGAATTTCAAAGCCTTTCACCAAGACCAGCTTGCTTCTCAGATGTTCTGCCCTTATTTCAGAGGTCACAGCGGCAACAAAGGCCTAGTGCAAAGCCACCGAAGTGAATGGGAAAATGCTCCCATTGACTAGCTGGGCTTTGGGGAGAAAGGGTCTGACAGTTAGCTCAGATTTGAAAGTTTCCTGACAAATTTCTGTTTGATTCATGTGGATGAAAGTTCTCCATAAGGGACCTCAGGCCTTTTTCACTGCAGGTGTTTCCACTGGCAATACGCTGTTGTGACCAAGTGGGATTCCAATTAGTGATACAAAGGACCCATTATACTCTCAATTTCATCCCTTTGGCAGCATATTGTATGATCCCCTGGCAGCATACACACTAGAGTTTCAACCAACACTATGACCATTTGATTGTTTGTTTGTTCACAATCAACAGCCAATTCTGTGGGAGGGCTTAGCTGATGCGATAATAGGCACATGGAATAGAAAATTCTTTCTAGGCCTAATAAAGGCAGCAGGTGTACTCAGGATTTCAAAATTACACCACAGAAGTCTTGCCAAAGCTGCACCTGAAATGGGTGGTTTGCAAATGAAAGCCCTGCATGTACATAAGTAACACTGGCAGTATGTACAAGGGAAACAATGCGAAATAAACTGTGACAACAGGGCTACCTGTGATGCATAGAAAAATTACACTGGTGTGAAGCCTAGAGCTGACTATGTCCAGTTCTCAAGCAATGCCAAAAAAAATCTCCGGCAATTCAGCGGGACCTGTTTTAAGGTGCAGTATCTCCCAAACCTCCTGGGCTGGAAAGAAATGCCATATAGCTTTAGGTAGCTGGGATTCGTCCAATTTCATCAGCGTTGCTACTGCCAACTCCAGTAAACCTGGCCAGATTGAGGACATCAGCCCTTAAACAACATTATACTGATCTGGCTTTTGTGTCTGCTCAGATCCTGATGTGGTTTGAGCTGCTTCTAGGTTAAGCACAACTGCAGTTAGGCCCAGAGTCACTGAACTGGCAGATCTATGCTCAGTACAAGTGCACAGGGAGGTGATGGCCTAAGGTGGTATTAAGCCATCGTTGTAACTCTCTGATCATGTGGTCAATGGGCATTTGTCCTAGTCCTCAGCGTGACTTAAACATGGTGTCTATGCCCCCCAAAAGGCCCTCACAGCCACGGTCCCTTTTGCTAGGCTATTCCCCCTACACTAAACCCAAGAAGGATTGACATAGGAGTGTCTACATCATCTCTCTGCCACTCAAGGATTCCTCCCTCCTCCCACCCAGATAGCCTGTCCACTCTGCACCTCTGGAGTAGCCTCCAGGCCAATGAACCTGGCCCTAAAGCTTTTAGTAATGGAAAGCATGGGATCCCATCATTAACACCTCACTAATATCTAACTTTCATGGCTTAGCCCATGTCAGAACTAGAGTGGTTTCATTTGGCATGGAGCTGAAAATCTGACCCATCCATGATAACCAAGTGTGATATCTCACAGCTAGCCAGGGCTAGGAACTTCAGAACCAGTAACTTTTCCAAGCAAGATCCTGGACCAGTGATCAGAAATATATCATTTTATCCTTGCTGAAGTTTTCCTATGTGGCAAAATGTTCTTCATTGTTTTCGTGCCTATGCTACTGATAACATTCTTTTCAACCTCCAAAAATTTGCACAGCTGCCTGCAAGATAGTTAACTGTTTGTGTCCCTGTAATACCTCTCTGTATTTTACAGCTGAACTTCATTCTGTTCCTGAATACCGTACGGGTTCTGGCAACCAAAATTTGGGAGACAAATGCTGTTGGGTATGACACAAGGAAACAATACAGGTAAATTCCTGGACTGGATTTTGTTTAACAGCATGTTCAAGATTTTTCTGGTTAAAAGGGATGCTTTAAACAGTATGAATCACCTACAAGTCTCTATAAAAGGTGAAGCAGCCTTTGACACCTAGCTTCTGAGAAATTTTGGGGTTGATAGATTGTTTTGCTACATTCATCTGAAATATCCTGGTTTTGTAAATTCATCTTCCAGACCGTGTAGGCATGCAAATTAATCTTTCATGTGGGCATTTCTGAAAAATATTCATTCACTTATTCTAGGGCTGTCAAGCGATTAATTGCACTGTTAATAATAGAATACCATTTATTTAAATATTTTTGGATGTTTTCCACATTTTCAAATACACTGATTTCAGTTACAACACAGAGTACAATGTGTACAGTGCTCACTTTTTAGTTCTTTTCTATTACAAATATTTGCACTGCAAAAACCAAAAGAAATAGTATATTTCAATTCACCTAATACAAGGCTTGTAGTGCAATCTCTTAATAATGAAAGTTGAACTTACAAATGTAGAGTTATTTACAAAAAATAACTGCATTCAAAAATAAAACAATGTAAAACTGTAAAACCTACAAGTCCACTCAGTCCTACTTCAGCCAATTGCTCAGACAAACTAGTTTGGTTACAATTTACAGGAGATAATGCTGCCCACATCTTGTTTACAATGTCACCTGAAAGTGAGAACAGGCATTCGCATGGTACTGTTGTAATCGACTGTGACAGGTTGGTTCACAGGGATCCCCTTTGGGACTGTCACCTGACGTGCTGGAAGTACCTCTGAGCCCATTTTCCCTGCCACCTTGGGACTCCAGAACCCTGCCTTGTTGAGCCAGACATGCTAGTCTGCTGCAACACAGAACCAGGTCTGGTCCACACCCCCAAAGCTGCAGACTTTAATTGCTCAGAAAATCACCTATCTCCAGCACCCTGACACCTAGCTCCCAATGGGATCCAAATCCCAAATAAATCTGTTTTACTCTGTATATAGCTTATATAGGGTAAGATAATAAATTATCCACCCTCTGTAAAACTGATAGAGAGATATGCACAGCTGTTTGCTCCTCCAGGTATTAATCACTTACTCTGGGTTTACTAATAAACAAAAGTGATTTTATTAAGTATAAAACATAGGATTTAAGTGGTTCTGAGTAATAACAGACAGAGCAAAGTAAATCACCAAGCAAAATAAAGCAAAAACACACAAGTCTAAGCCTAATACATTAGGAAACTGATTACAGGTAAAATCTCACCCTCAGAGATGTTCCAATAAGCTTCTTTCACAGGCTAGCATCCTTTCTGAGCCCAATCCTTTCCCCTAGTACAGTCATTGTTAGTTCCAGCAGACATCTTAGGTGGAAAGGTGTTCTCATGACTGGCCACCCCCTTTGTTCTGTTCCATCCCCTTTTATAGCTTTGGCACCAGGCAGGAATCTTGTCTCTCTGGGTCCACACACCTCCTGTTAAAAGGAAAAGCAACAGGTTTAAGATGGATTACAGTATCATGTGATATGTTCACATGTCCTGTGAGACCCCAGCCTCCGTTCTTCCAGGGCTGGCCTGTACATACAGGAAGGTTTGCAGGTAAATAAACCATCTACAACCAATTGTCCTAGTCAGTGGAAGCCATCAAGATTCTAAACCCCCATTAATGGCCCACACTTTGCATAATTACAGTAGGACTGTAGAGTTATACTTCATCTTTCTAGCTTGAGATACAAGAATGATACATGCATACAAATAGGAATATATTCAGTAGATCATAAGCTGTATAATGATAACTTACAAGAGATCTTTTGCATAAGGCATATTCCAGTTACATCATATTCATACTCATAAGTGCATTTCCATAAAACATTATGGAGTGCAACGTCACACCAGCATCGCAAGATATTTATGTGTGCCAAAGATGCGCTAAAGATGCACTTCAACCACCATTCCAGGAGACATGCATTCATGCTTATGACGGATTCTGCTTGATAACAATCCAAAGCAGAGCGGACCGATGCATATTCATTTTCATCATCTGAGTCAGATGCCACCAGCAGAAGGTTGATTTTCTTTTTTGATCGTTGGGGTTCTGTAGTTTCCACATCAGAGTGTTCCTCTTTTAAGTTATACGAAAGCATTATCCACACCTCGTCTCTCTCCGATTTTGGAAGGTACTTCTGATTCTTAAACCTTAAGGAGAGATCTGTGTCTATTCTTAGAAATCTCATGTTGGTACCTTCTTTGTGTTTTGTCGAATCTGCTGTGAAAGTGTTCTTAAAACAAACATGTGCAGGGTCATCATCCAAGGCTGCTATAACGTGAAATATATGACAGAATGTAGGTAAAACAGAGCAGGAGTCATACAATTCTCCCCCAAGGAGTTCAGTCATAAATTTAATTAACACATTATTTTTTTAACAAGCATCATCAGCATGGAAGCATGTCTCTGGAATGGTGACCGAAGCATGAATGTTTAGCATATCTGGCATGTAAATATCTTGCAATGCTGGCTACAAAAGTGCCATGCAAACACCTGTCCTCACTTTCAGGTGACATTGTAAATAAGAAGCAGTCAGCAGTATCTCCTGTAAAATGTTAACAAACTTGTTTGTCTGATCAATTGGCTGAACAAGAAGTAGGAATGAGTGGACTTGTGGGCTGTAAAGTTTTACATTGTTTTCTTTTTTACTGAAGTTATGTAACAAAAAAACTCTACATTTGTAAGTTACACTTTAAGGATAGAGAGATTGCACTACAGTACTTGTATGAGGTGAATTGAAAAATACTATTTCTTTTGTTTATCATTTTTACAGTGCAAATATTTGTAATAAAAAATAATATAAAGTGAGCACTGTACACTTTGTATTCTGTGTTGTAATAGAAATCAATACATTTGAAAATGTAGAAAAACATCCAAAAATATTTAATACATGTCAGTTGGTATTCTATTTTAACAGTACGATTAATCGTGATTAATTTTTTTAATCACAGTTAATTGTTTTGAGTTTTTCGCATGAGTTAACTGCGATTAATCGACAGTACTAATTTATTCATTAATCTAGATCTATCCAGCAGAGGCTGCAACTCTAGCAGACCTAACCATAATGAAATATAATTTAAAATTACACACACGTAAATGCTTACAGAACTCTTATAGAGGTGTACTCTCAAAAATCCCCTTTTACCCTTATAACCACAATCACCACTTGGGACCCAAGTCAACCCATTGATCTACCAAACTCCTGAGAAAACAGATGGGTCTTGCAGGGTAACAACTCTGAGGCTGGTGAATCAAGGGGAGGGAGTGCATTCCAAACTGAGCACCCAATGTGGAGAATGTCCTGCGAGCAGATGTCTACCTTTAACTCAAGTAAGGTCAAGCATCTCTACAAGGTGCGAGGTGGTGTCTCACTTAACCAGCTCCCAAACCAATGGAGGACTGTAGTGCTGTTTGAGTGGTTCACAACCGTGAGTGCCAATCTCAGGGCAGATGGTCAAAAATTAGATTTCACCAACCTGGTAACAAATGTGAACTCCTGAAGCACAATACCAGTCTTACCATGGAGTCACAGACAGTCCCCTTGGGCATTCCACTCTATCTTGCCATCCAGGTAAGCTGGACTCCATGATAGTTGGTTGCCACATAAACCAAAGATCACAAAAGATTCATGTTGTTTCCAGTCCCAAGAGACCAGATCTCACATCAAAGACAATGCTTGTAGCCAATCCTGTAATAAACTAACTTAGGATTTGTCAACTAAGAAAAGGAATGAGAGAATTATTTACAGGTAAAGCAAGCAAGTATATATATTCCAATGAGTTACAGTCTATGGTTCCAAAAGATGATAGAGTTGTAGTAATCTGTCAGCACTGAATGTCTTATAGGGATAACCTAGGTTGACCCTAGGGATCTCTGCTTTTGCTTCATGGCTCCTGAAAAAGTCCAATCAGAAAAATAAATGCAAAATTTTTCTTGTTCTCTATCTTTATTTCCTTCTTCCAGAATTCAAGCTGCTGGGATGAGCCCTTTTGCACATAGCCTCTTCATGAGTGTGCAGGGGGAATTAACTATGTCTTTGTATTGTGGTATCCACAATGGCCCACTGAGTTTTGATAGCCTTCTCAATGAGCAGGAGACAATCCCTTTCAGTCAGGTTGACAGTTTCAGGGCAAACATTTTGTACAGTTATACAGCAAAAACTACGTTATAGCATGTGATAAAAATATTACAAGTGAGATTAATGCATGCAGCAACTTATAAGCATGTCATAAAGTCTAAACACTAAGCACATTGTTATCTGCTTAGTTTCCTCTTCACCATACTAACACCCAGGTGAAACAGACCGGTTTCCAGCAATGAATTTGTCAGTGCTCAGCTGAGTCCTAAAGCCTTGGCAAGAGCTGGCACCTGGCCTGCCAGTGTCACAAGAACAGTATAATTATAACCAATAATATAATTAAAGCTCCAGCTGGAACAAACAGGCAGTCAGTTCAGACTCTGGTGTAATGTATTCTCTCCATGATGCTCTGCTTCACAAGTAGTTGGCCACATACTGCACTAGCTTCAGTTTCCAATTGGTCGCTGTGTGTAGAATCGTGTAGAGTGAATTACAATAGAGTATTCCTGGTCTACACTGTGAGGGAGCTGGTCGATGTAAGATACGCAACTTCAGCTATGGGACTAGCGTAGCTAAATTTGACATGTCTTATTTCGACTTACCTCCTTGTCCTCATGGTGTGCAGTAGATGGTTGTGGCTCCCCAGTCGACTCCGCTACCGCCACTCGCCGTGGTGGAGTTCCGGAGTCGACGGGAGTGCATTCGGGGATCGATATATCGCGTCTACATGAGATGTGATATATCAATCCCCGATAAATCGATTGCTACCCGCCGATCCAGCAGGTAGTCTAGAAGTACCGTAAGGTGACAAAAGTGTAGATGAATGTGCAAAGGCCTGCATCAGACAAGAAAGGTTACACCTTCCTTCTCACTGCCTGCCAATGGGAAAAACACTCATGGCTGTCACAGTTACTCGAGGAGCCGGCTAGGTAGTGGCACACTGCAGTTGCAAAGCTGTATTGAAAGGGCGGTCCTAACGAGGGGAGCACCTCCGCCATTTTCAGGAAGTGTTTGAAACTGATCCCTGCTGGTGCATCCTAGGGTGCAAAAGGAGAGAGGGTGGGGTGAGATGGTTGTGAGACCATGCTCCCAGCCTCCACCACACTGAGCAGTGGAGCCAGCCAGTCATGCAAGGGTTACAGCAGTAGGTACACTTCCACTGGACCTTTTGGAGCTGCAGTGTTCACAGTTCCCTCACTGAGGTGTTGCAGCTACAAGCCACACCCTACTGAAGAGTTTTTGCTACAAGCCACAGTAGAGCCCTTAATTTGTAGTGTTTTCTTGGCAATGCCCATTTCCTTTTAACTGAACCCTCTTGGCGCACCAGCTTGTTGGCATTTCACACAAGAAAAAAGAGCTTTTGCTTTTTCAAGAGGAAGCGTAAAAGCTCTTACGGGTCTAATGTAATAGAGAAGTATTTGTGTACAACAGTGCACTCATAACGCTAATTCAGGTAGTAAGTACCTGCTGAGGGAGTAACGGCTGCAGTACAAATCATCCTTGTTGGGGTATGTTTTGGGGACAGAATCAAGTGGGACTTGATGTTTTATGCTGGATTGAGGAAATGTAATTATCCCATGTTGCCACTGGGACTTCTTTTATGCTGGAAAACGATTAGCTAAAAACAAAATAGGAAGTCATCACTCTGTAGGAAATTGAAAGACAACACATTTATGTGAGATGGAATCTTAATGAGTCTACATGATCTCCTCACTGCAATCCACTCTCATTCATGTATTTTTGTAACTTTCTTACAGGAAGCTAGCGAAGTCCACCTTGGTTCTGATTCTGGTCTTCGGGGTGCATTATATTGTCTTTGTGTGCCTACCGCACACGTTCACTGGGCTGGGATGGCAGATCCGAATGCACTGTGAACTCTTCTTCAACTCTTTCCAGGTGCGAGATATATTATCTGGTTTGTTCTCTGTCCTTCTCATCCCTTACCCCTTCTCTCTGGTTCTCTGCTGATCCTTGACACAATGTAACAGTGTAATTCTGACACCAAAGGCAAATCACATTTTTATGGAGCTCTAACA
The DNA here is from genome assembly GCF_007399415.2 of Gopherus evgoodei. Lineage (NCBI taxonomy): Eukaryota > Metazoa > Chordata > Testudines > Testudinidae > Gopherus > Gopherus evgoodei. The sequence goes on from NC_044332.1 coordinate 16,443,759, forward strand.
GGGTTGGTCATTGCATTCCTAAACCTAGTAGCAGCTGGGAGCTCTGGGGGTTCATTCCACACTAGAGAAAATACAACAGTACTCCTGCTCCTCTGTGTGCCATTTACCACAGGAAGGATTGTGATGACTATATCGTGAGTGTGTTTTCTCTGGTGGCATATTATTAGCTTTTGTGATAAAATAGATGTCTTTTTGTTTCCTAGTTAGGAAAGTTCTGCTTCAGGGACAAAGATCCGAGTTTAGTTTACTTTTCTACAATATGGATTAAATTACTGTGCCAACTGGATGCAAATAACCACAAGATTATGTAGACTCAAGAAATAACAGAGAAAACAGACATTGCAGATGTGAATCTGAAGATATTAGAGAGCAGAGCTAATTGGTTGGAAATTCTCCATTGGAATAATTTTCCAATAGAAAATGCCATTTTCATCTCACAAAACATTTCACATTTTTTAACTTTTCATCCTGATTTGGGACCAATTTTTTTTCCCCTAAAAAATGTGAAATATTTCATGGGAAAGGATTTCCATTTTCCAGCTGGTTGTACTGGAGAGAGTATCTATCTTCCAGCTCCTCATCTTCTTTCTCCAGAGATTGTGATAACAACAGATAAAATTCTGCTGGGTGTAGCTAAAATAACATGGAAACAGGAATGAACCTGGAAGACTTTGAGAAATGATAAACTTCATTAATATGTTTAATATGAGTTAGATCTGCTAAAATTTAGCTGGAAGGAGACTTACATTTGACATGGTTCTTCACATGACAATTATCCCTTAATGATTTCTGCTTTCTTATCCTTCAGGGTTTCTTCGTCTCTATCATCTATTGTTACTGCAACGGAGAGGTAAGTTTAAAGCACAGATCGGATGAGGCTCCTAACCAAAATTACTGAGTGACAGAAAGGGAAGTTTTCTACAGAATATAATAAGAGAGTGGTTGCAAGTTAGCTGTTTGTGCTACAGCTGCTGATCAACTCTTAAAGGGATAGGGTCACGCAGTTGGGTCCCTAAATTGTTATGAATTATAAAATAAACAAAATGGAAACAATTTTTGTCTGGATTTGAACAGGCCCTTGTATTATTTGCATCATGGTAGGAAACTGACTTCAGCAACCCCTTACACTAATGGTCCCTTCTGGCTTTATAATCTGAATCTGTGATTACAATAGGACGGCTCCTGGAGAAAGGAACTGTACAACTTGAGAAAGTGAATTAGAATCTGGCTGATAGTTGATGACATTTGTTTGGGCATTTGGGATTTTTCTTAAGGGTTAATACATGATTTTTAACCTGATTTTACACAGCTGGAGGAGCTTCATACCATGTGAATTTTCAAGATTGTGCTTGAAGGGGAAGATGATTAAAGGCTTGCTTTAGCTCTTGACTCCTTCCCCTTACAATTTATGTCTTAGATCTGTTATTGATCGATCTTGTTTTTCCCTCTGTTAGGTTCAGACTGAGATCAAGAAGACTTGGACTAGATGGAACCTGGCTATTGACTGGAAAAGGACGACTCCATGTGGCAATTACAGATATGGCACTGTCCTCACCAACATGACCCACAGCACCAGCAGCCAGTCTCAGACGGTGACCAGCTCCCGCATGGTTCTGATTTCCAGCAAAGTCTGCAGAAATGCCAGTAGGCAAAATGAGGCGCACATGAATTTGCCTGGGTATGTTAGGAGCAACTCTGAACAGGACTGTGTGCACCACTGGGTTCTTAAGGAGGCCAATGAAGATGAAGAGAAGCAGGTGGATGATATATCGCTCAAGGAGTCACTTAGACCACAGGGTAGTAGCACAGACCCTGAGGGGAACAGGGTAGAAATGGAGGAGGCTCTGTGAAGAATCATGGACATCCATGGGCATGTCCAATCTAAAATGGGTTGAATCCTCTCATGATGCCAACAGCTACTAGTATCCATATACTGCCTTGAGCCAATCTCAGTGAAGATCTTGCTCAATGATGAAGCTTAATTTACAAGGACTCCAGACCTACATAATGCAGCTGACTACGCAAAATGATTTCTATGCCACAAATGTCAAAGGCGCAAAAAAAGTGAATTTTTAGCATTTACACTACGTGCATTACACTTAAAACTCTCTACAGCAGACACATCTTAGATGTTTTCTGCACATGCTCTTCTGAAGGCATGTGAAAGGTGACTCCTTCATTTGTACACCTGAAAGGAAAAGAGGAATGGATATCAGAAAGTTTACATTATATGCATTTGAATGGATTCTCTGGACTCCAAAATGTCTTTGCAGTGAATCACAGGGCTGGGAAAAACTTTAAAGGGTTTTCATCCAGTACCTTGTGAACTTTGATCTCAATGCGGAATTGTTTCAAATCATTGTTTTTAAACAGAGATGCTACTTAGGTTTGATTATTTACACTATTGCTTTAGCTTGTTTTATGGAAACATCCAAACCAAAACCTCATGTAGTATGTGACCTAAATTCTCTAACGAGACAGCCCCTGCTGCATGCACTGAATTCTGCAATGATTTGGGAATTAAGTGGCAATACTAACTGAATATGAAATTATTTGAAAACCTTCCAGGTAAGTGAAATAATTCTAAAAAGAGCACCAGAAAATTTAAATATACTTAGTGCCCTGTAGTGGAGGAATGTCTCCTGCTCTATGTCGACCCCTGAAAGACTTTGATGTTGGACAGTGAATGGGTTTGTGCCCACTGAATCGCCATTAAACACCAGAAGAAGCCGTGATTGGGTTAATACAGGCCTGAGCTACTTCAGCCAGCTTTAGTACTGTGTCAAAAGCACTTTCATTAAACACATCAAGGTCTTTGCCAGATACTTACTTCCTGTTGGCCAACTTTGGTCCAAAGATCCTTGCGCTGAGATCAAATTCTTCCACTGGCACACAATCCCACTCCATTCTTCCCTGGATTTTCAAGTAGTGGAGTTCCTCTCTGGGGGGATTGGATGCATAAAATGGCAGCTGCCTACACCACATCTCTCGATGGCCCCTCTAAGCACACCCCTCTAACATGCTTCTGCTATCCAGGCACTTTTTCATTATTTCAGCTCAAATGTGGTGGTGGACATGGTATAACATCATCTGATAGAACAGCTAAGGAGCTCCTGCATGCCTCACCATGATGGCCCAGGTAGAGGAAACTTAGCAGAGAACCCTTAAATGGACATGCAATGGCTCTCATCGTGGTGGGACAGTGCTGCAGTCCATGCCTCAGTCTCGACTCTTAGAAAGATTTCACTCTTGCTCTGCTCTGTCATAACAAGGGCAACAGTGAAGGGGAAAGCCCAGGAAATGCACTGAATTCCTCTCATGTGGGAAAAACGCACACCACGGCCTAGGGGTGAAGATGGCAGCAAAAGGGCCATTTTTGTAGGTACTGCTGTGTAAACTGAACCACTTGGGGAGGTGTGGAAGGTGCAGTATGCAGCCATTCACATCTCCACATATTTCATCATCGGTATTGAGAATTACCAGAGCACACTATAAAACATTGAAATGTTTTTTAAATGACTGAACTTGGGGGAAAGGGGTGAAAAATAGTTTTAAAATGTCACCTGAGTGTAAATTGAGCCAAAAAACTGAGATAACCAATGAACCAATGATCTGTTTGGTGTACATTTGAAACTTACCATGAACGGCAGCGCATTTCTTCCTGCAAGGCATGAAAATAAGAATAAGCCATGGTGATGCCAAGTATGCTTTCTGTGAACTGCATGATTTCCCACAAAAAGTTCCAGATCGCACAGCAACTTGGTTTATCCCAACTGGATTTGACATGGGCTAAGTTCCATCATATCTGAATGGAACATCTGAGGGCTGATGCTGTGAAGTGCTAATTGATGTCAGACGTCAATTGTGCTGTTTCATTTGCTAATATTAAAGATGATTTTGTTGGGTAGCTGTTGTTCAGTGGCACATGAGAGGCATTGGGGGGGGAGGGATATCTCAGTGGTTGAGCATTGGCCTGCTAAACCCAGGGTTGTGAGCTGAATCCTTGAGGGGGCCATTTAGGGAACTGGGGTAAAAATCTCTCTGGGGATTGGTCCTGCTTTGAGCAGGCGGTTGGACTAGATGATCTCCTGAGGTCCCTTCCAACCCTGATATTCTATGATTTAAAAAAAAAATCTCCTTTTTTCAGCTTTTTAGTTATGCTTAAAACTTATGCCTGGCACTTGTGCTTCTCGTTTATTTCTGCCTCTGTGACCTATCAAATCTCTCTCGGAGACGCTCATTCATTGCAGTGATCCTTTTCCTACCCAGGTGTTCTCTGTGGTTAAAAGCTCAAATTTCCCTCACTGAACCTATTAACTAGCCGGTAAACCTTATAGTCAGGGGAATAGACAAGATGGCAAGAGAGTTCTTTCCCATCTCCCCCCTCTCTGATATTACTCATGATATGGACTAATTCTGAAGTCCTTGTACTGTCACCTAAAGCATTCTGTACATCCCCGTACCAGAAATGTCCTATGCAGTAGTGACAGCTCACATGAGTACAGATTTCACAAAAGCAAGTCATCCTTTTGCTAAGGAGTTCCCGGTCCACCTCTTCCTGTTGTCATTTTGCAGTCATTTATCGTATAGTGAAAAAGACATTCTCTGTGAGACTCCTCCAAAGTTTAATGACCTTAACGGAAAGATTTCCATTGGCTTCAAATTGAGCTTTGGATCAGGCATGTATCCTGCTGTTGCTACTATAGGTCTGACTATAGCCTGAGCCACTTTTCACGTGATTTCTTGTTAAATCATTTGTTCCACCCTCTCTTTGTGCAGAGCTATTTATCTCTGACCCAAGGTGACATTGACTGGGGGCATGTATACAGCTGCTGTTCCTAAGCAAGAATTCCCTATGTGGGAAACTGTACCTTTCCTTAGCCATTTTCTGGAGGAAATATTTTTTTCCATTTCTGCGAATAAGTACAGCTTGCTATAGTGAACAAAGCAACTAAACTCTGCCCTTGGGCAAAATTATTTAAATCCGGAATGTCCACAGCAAACATTCGTGCAGTCAAGGGAGTTTCTTGCCTGCAATAAGTGTCATTAGCATTTGTTTCCATTTATTAATTATTATTTTACAGTCAACAAGAGACTGAAAATGCTTTGTGTGTTCATGAACTTCAGTGCTGGTCATCTCTCAGAAGCACACCCATGACTGAATATCAACCCACTTCCGAAATCTTTCAGCAGTGCTGGAACACTCTGTTCCTGATCAGAAGATTATCAACATATCTTCTCTTTTCTAATGAAACAACATTGCCTCTTTTGTGGTAATGGACTTATGCATCGTCTAGTCAACACAACAAGATTGTCTCCCTGAGCTTCAGTTTACTGTCACAATGCATGGTTCTGGTATGCACGTTAAGTACAGTTGGTTGGGAATTTTTTTGAAAAAGCAGTTGTTCACTGAAAAAATGCTGATTCTTTGCAACCAAATCTTGTCAAGGCAAAGGGTCCATTTAGGCAAAATTCTTGACTTGAAAAAATGTTTGGAAAAGGTTTTGAAATGGTTGAAACGTGCTGTTTTGACCTTTTCACAACAATAAATTCTAGTTTCCCAGTTCAAAATTACTTTTTCTTCCCTCTCTCTCCCCCCCAAAAAATGTAAGCTATCTAGAGTTTTAAAAAATAAAAAAAATAAAAAATAGTTGAAATCAAAATGAAACATTTCAAAATGAACTCTTCTTCTTTTTTCTTCTGCAGATTTTTGGGTTGCAAAAATTTTCAAAGTTTTGACTTTTGTCCCAATTTTGGAAGGGAATTTTTTTTTTTTGAAATCTTGAAACTTCTCAAGAGACGGAACAACTGTTTCCTGCCCAGCTCTAATGTTGAGCTCTGAAATGGAGAGATTCAATTCCGGTTCCCTGTCCAATCACTGAAAGAAATGTGAAAATTATAATAATGTAGGGCTGGAAGGGACCTCACGTTCAGCCCCTTGTGCTGAGGTAGGACCAAGTAAATCTAGAGCATCCTTGACAGGTGTTTGTCCAACCTGTTCCTAAAAACCTCAAATGAGAGGGATTCCATAACCTTCCTTGGAAGCCTATTCCAGAGCATAACTGCCCTTAGACTTGGAAAGTGTTTCCTAATCTCTAACCTAAATCTCCTTTGCTGTAGATTAATCCCATTACTTCTGGTCCTACCTTCAGAGGACATGGAGAACAACTGATCACTGTCCTCTTTATAACAGCCCTTAACATATTTCAAGACTATCATCAGGTTCCCCCCTCAATCTTCTTCTCTCAAGACTAAACATGCCCAGTTTGTTTGTTTTTTAATCTTTCCTCATAGGTTTTCTAAACTTTTTATCATTTTGGATGCTCCACAATTTGTCCACATATTTCTTAATGTGTGACACCCAGAACTGGACACAGTACTCCAGCTGAGGCCTCTCCAGGGCCAAGTCGAGCAGGACAATCACCTCCCATTTCTCACACATTCATCCCTCATATTTTTTACTAGTTACAATTTGCACTAATATGGGGCCAGTATGAGTAGTATCTTACTGAAGAATTAATAGTTGAAATTAATGAGACTATTGGGTGTGCATAATTGCTCCTCAGTGCAAATAAGGTATTTGCAATCCAGCTCCTGATGCCATATTTCCAAGGATCTGAAAGTATGTCAGTCAAGAGTCACTGTTTGAAGTAGGGCCTATTAATCCAATTTTACATTTAAATAAAACGAGAGCGAAATGAAGTGATTTCACCAAAGGCACACAGCTAGTCACTAGCAGAATAGAAAAGAAGTCCAAGAGTCCTGGAGCTCAGTCACTTTTTCTTACAACTAGATCACATTTTCTCTAAGGCTGTGTCTACACTAGGAACTAGGGGTGTGCTCCCCTGTTCATGCACACACACACCCCTCGCTCAGCCATAGCCTAAGATAATTCTGCATCTATAAAAAAAATTGGCAGAAATGTGAGTGTTTCTGGCAACATTTTACCCATTTTTACAGCATCCAGCATTATTGAATTATATAGTTAGAAAAATGAGCAAAATTGCCAATACATTTATTAAAAAAGAGTAAAGTAGTTCATATATAAGGCTTCTATACAAGATGTGTTGAGCCGGTCATCGGATCCAGATTTGTTTGCTTTTGGCACACTTGCTTTTAAGCCAACTTTTTTTGATCACATTCAGTTTCTTACAAGATTTACCTAATTTGCTGTGAAAGTGCTTGTTAAAACATCACCTCCTTGTGCATCACATCCATTCTCACGGCCGTGGAATGAAATCTGCCTACTCTACTAACTGTTCTTAGCACTGCAGGGCCAGCCTCATCAATTGTTGACGGCACTGTCAGCTACATTCTGACAGCAGAAGCTTTGTGGCTGGTGACAGTGGAAGTAGAGAAAAACAGCTTGATTGTTTCGGATCCCAGGTGGAGTTCACAGGGCAAATTGCCATTTGACATATAAACTGCACAGATTTGCTACTGGACCCGCTGAAAGGGAATTAACATAGAAACTCGCCATGTCCGTTAGAGAGTAATTTTTTCAACTCACCTATACATTCACAGTTTGAATTTCCTGGCATTATTTATTTCCTAAGAAACTGGCTTCCGCTAGTGGGGGATTACAACATTTCCAACATAATTGGTGCAATAGAAAAAGTTACACAATCTCCTTTGCCCGGTCTGTATCCAACATCGACCAACGATGATGTGAAGCTGCTATGATGCCCGACTGCTGTTATTGAAACTTTCTGTTCCCTTCCCACCTCCCCCCTCCTAGCTCTGAATAAACTGAAGGTGTTTGTGGCTAGACTTGGAGAGTGCAATGCTGATTGCTGTTCCTCAAGAGCCTGTTTTCCCTCTCCATGGAGGGACATGCGTCACTACCTCTCTCCAGGCAAATTGCGTAGTGCATGGGTTGCGCAGCAGCCTGTTATTGAAGACTGTGGATAATAGTCCAAAAATGATGGGCTCCATGGAGTTCCTCCTTGGAGGTTTGCACTAGCTTTTTTTCAGCATTAATTCCACCAGTTCATTCACTGATCTGCTCTGTAACTGCTATTTGCCTGCCGCCATCCAGTGAGAGCTCACGGCCACCAGTTCCTCTATAGCACTTGACTTAACTGTTGGAATGGTTTGCATAGCTGAAAGGATGTCTCACCTATGCCCTGTTAGAGTAGCTCATCTTAAGTCCATTGCTGGCTGGGATGCGTGGGTTAATGGTCCGCTGTCTTCAGAGTATGGAGAAAGTCCTCATGTCCCTGAAAGCTGCCTGCTTGGTAGCTGTATACAACAATCCTCTGTCTATTCTCAGAGCAGCAGGGGTAGGTGCACTATCACAAGGCCATTGGCCTGTGTCATACAGCTCAGCAGATTAGATGTGGTCCTTTCTGGCCTTGAATGAAAAGGGTTCCCTGCAGCATCCCATCAGCATGCTATAGCCCAACCCTGTCTCGGAGAGATGATCACGAGGCCTGAAAGGATAACAGAGTCTCCATTTGTATTTATTCCTTGGATTCTCTGTCAAATGCTACCAAGAAAGATGCGAGCTGATGCCAACTGGGATAGTGCTTTCTAGGTACCCCCCACTACCAGCTAAACCATTACCCCCCAGTTCATTTCACCTAGGCCACTGAAAGAGTTATCATAGCACATGACTTTGGCTCAAATCCTGAAAAGTATTTAGGCACCTCAATTCCACTGAAATCAGTTGGAGTCAGGTGCCTAAGTCCCTTTGAGGATCTGGGCCTTTGTCTCTACTAACCTGGGCCAGGTCTAGAACAGCAAAATATTGAAACAGAGCAATGGTCAACAGCCCAGAAAATAAGACAACCAACGAGCAAAGCTAAGCAGGCCAGAAAACCAAACTAGTGTGTGTGTGGGGGGGGGAAACCAACAAAATGGTCAAAGATGACATGAATGTAATAGAATGGATTTATATTGCACTTCAGCACCAGCCCCTAACTGGCCGGCATTTAGATTTTGCATGTATTATAGTGCTTTATTAAAGAAGTCTATGGGTCAACCTCATTTTTACAGCTGTGTAGCCACTGAAAAATTTTCATAATTCTTCCCTCTCCCCATCCCACCCCACCTCCCACCAACTCCAGCCCCTCTGCAGCCTTCCCTTCTGCAAAACTGGTTGCCCAAGGTCATACCTTCACACTTCGTCTGAATCCAAGTCTGGATCCTGGTTCAGCAACTATTTCTGCTGGGAAAGCTGGCTGCTGCCTTGGCACAATAATATCCTCTCTTCCTGATGCACAGGCGTGATGTTTTACAAATCAATCCCTGTACGCAGCTGTCTGAAGAAAGTGTCCCCCTGGGTCATCTTCCTTGCTTTATCACTAGCCATGGGTTCTCCAAAAGAGAATGGTTTCTTTCTTTATAGTTTTAAAAACAAGTGTATGGCCAGCGAGAGGGCTCAGATTGATAGCACCAGCAACATGAACATCTCTTGATTTATATCACTGCCAATGCAACTGCAAACATCCTCTTTACTATCCAGTAAGGTTGCCTCCTACTGCACTGGGGCTGATCACATCTAGTGACAGCGAGGTAGTGCTTGTTACTTTCTGCTCAATGCATCAGGCCAGAGTCTCCAATCTACTAAGGCCGCTTTGCCCCACTTTTGATTATGGAGTTGAAGAAGGCTATTGGAGAATTCTTCCCGTGCAGAACTGCACGTGTAAAGCTAGTGGAGCTCCACTGCTCCCTGCATTGGGTTCTTCGCCCCACTCCCTTGGATGGAAGGGCGCATGTCGTGGCTGATCTGGAGAGAGATAGGGTGGAGCAGGGAAAGAAGGAGGTGGAGCAGAGCAGAGCTCAGTTATGACTAATGGAGTAGGATCCCTGTACAACCCTCATCAACTCCCTCTGTCAAACTCCCTCTCCACAGCTCCAGCTGAGTGGAGAATCAAGCCATTAATGTGCTTCTCTAACATATTTAAAGGACCCATTGTAATGGGAGCACTAATGTGTTCCCATAGACAAGTGTAATACTCGGAATGGTTTTAGGGTGGGAGCAGGGAATGCTTAAGAGAATGCTGCTTTGATGAGCAATGTGATCGTCATGGGACTTATTTCCTGGAAAAGGTGTGCATGAGCTCCCTGCTGAGCAAACTTGCATTTTAAAGGGTTCGGTAAGGCCATCTAGCCTGCCTTAGGCCCATACAACAGCTGGATCGAAGAGCCACTCGCTCCTATACTTGTGTCAACATATCCCTTATGAAGAGTGGAGTCAACCTTTATTATTATTTTTGCATAGTTAGTTGCTTCTCCAAAATTGAATTCCCTAAATTCACCTTTGGCCTTTAATGCCTGTTATTTCCATACATAAAGCAGCTAAAAGAGCCAAAGCTTTTAAGCTAACACATAGGAAATAAAAATATATAGAAGCAATGGAGGGGGAGTGTCAAAGGTTATTTCTCAATGTCACCCCCTTGAGGTGACGGCAGGTACTCCTTTAACCTTATACATCAGTCTGTGGGCAGCAGCAGTCTTGGGGCTGGTACCACAGGAAGTCTCAGTTCCCACCCTCCTGCATGGTTAAAGGCCAAGACCTAGCCCTGAGAATTTCAGTAAATGACACAGGCCAAGGGTTCAGGGTGGGAGTGCTGTCAGTCTGTTCCTCAGCCACTAACCCAGAGCCCTGGTCTGGTTCAGTGTCCCCACACCTGAGCTGAGGGCCTCCCTGTTAAGGGCCAGCCACCATGCCTCAGGTGTGGTGAATTGGGGCTGATTGTGAGCCCAAAGGTTCTTTAACCCCTTCTTAACTCATGGAGGGAGTTCTCTGTCCCTCCACAGAGAGATTTTTGAAAGGCATAAAGAGTAGTTAGAGGCCTAACTCCCATTGACTGTCAGTGAGAGTTGGCAGCCTGTCACTTGTGGCTTTGACAATCTTCCCCATTAACCCTCAAAGGCCTCAGCCAGCCACTAACTAATGAAGACACTTTCTCCATGGGCCTCTGCCATAATTGTTCATTAAGGGATTTCTTGCATCTTACTCTAAGGCATCTCCTATTGGGCAGGATACCGGACTAGATGGACCATGGTCTGATTAAGTGTGACAATTCCTATGTGCCTATGTTTTAACCAGTCTCTGAATCATGTGTATATAGCAAGCATGAACTTTCAGTTACATTCAAGCGCCTCAGCAAAATGTATTTAAATGGGTTTCACAGCAAGGGATAGCTTGGACTGACATTGGAGCTAAAGGCTGGTGCATTTGTCCTAGGCAAAGACTGGTATCAAGGGAATTGTGATAAATCTCATGAAGAAAGGGTAAAAATTGGATACGGCGGGGGTGTTCAGTTATAGTAAGCTTCATTGGGACAATAGAATTGGCTATACACATAAAAAATCAATGAATTTAGTCCCAAGATCCTTAGGTTAGTACAGCTGGGACCATCTTTGAAGTGTTCATGAAGACTTGTGTGAGACAGCAAGATCATTAAAACAAAGAGGCAGAAAGATACAGACTGTGAGAAAGCGACTAATAAGAGCAAGAAAGCTGATTGACGTCAATTATCATGTTGGAACTCAACTCTTGACAAAAAGAAGCTATTTGATTGCAGCAATAGCTAAACCTTACCTTCATCTCTGCCTGTTTGCCTGAGAAACATCACAGAGGTCAACACAGTGAAGAAGTGAATAAAAGATGCAAGAAAAGCGATCAAAGCTATGTAACGAATGCAATGGAAGTTGAACTAGCGAACTGGAGAAACCAGGAAGATTATTTATTGCTAAAAGTAAAAAAAATAAAAAATAAAAATGCAGGTGGCATAAAGAACGTAGATACCCTCTGAGTACATAGCAATGCTTTAAAATAAGCTATTACTTGCCAAATTACATTACATTTTACAGAAGTGTCTCTTCCGTTTCTGACACTCCCTTCCCTCCCCCAAAATAAACTTTTGAGCAGTGCTAGAGCTGAACCTGCCATTAACTTTTCTGAAGGTTCTGAACTGTCCACTTAACTTCTTCCCTCGGGTTAAATAACACCCAGGAGGAGTCTTCTTGTGTTATTCCTGGCACAGGATTAACAGAAGCAATGACGCCATTTTGCAATGAAGCTTGTTGTCATCAGATTTTTCTATCTAAAACCTCAACATATATTCCTTAGTCAGGCAAAAGTCCTCTTAGGATTGTTATGCTGGCAGACCAGTGCCAGCTCTTGCCAAGCCTTTAGGCCTCAGCCTAGCACTGCTTTACACCAGCTGAGTCATCACCCCCCAATGTCTGGGAAGCATTGACACCAGCTAGATAAGGAAAGTCACGCTGTGCCAGCTCGTTATTTGCATGTACTTCATTGGCGCTGCACTGGTTTATACTGGTGGAGGATCCATGATCGTGAGATTACCACGGTTGTTTTTATTTAAAAGAAATAATTCAGTTGAGTCACGGTAGAAGAGTATTCTTTTCACATTCTCTTTGAGACCTGATTTAATTTCATTACTCTACACTTTAAATACCTCCTGGCATATTGGCCATTATGCACACAGGCCATAGCTGACATCTCATAAAATCCAAAAGGACCAGTGTATTTTTGTCAGATGGGTTAGTATTCTGATTTAACCAGGACTGAAGCTGTGGGGCTTGGGGGAAAGTTTTCCCACCTTTTCAGGCTGCAATGAGTGACAAAGGTGCAAATCTGGTGATGCCAGTAGAGTCAGACCCATGTAAAATGGTGGTCTGAGAGTAAAATCAGTCTCTGGACTTTTGACCTTCAGGGAAGCAAAATAAAAAATGAGGTTATAGATGAAGTACATGGTCAAAGGCAAAGAAACAGCAAGTCACCTGTCTAAATTGTGCTGCAATGCAACCTGGCTACGGTCAGTACAGATGGGGCAATGTGGCTTCTTTATTATTATTATAACAGTGTGTACGCGGGAATGGGAGAAAGTAAGATCATTTTGAAAAAAATTCTAGTTTATTGTGGTGGGGGGAGGGAAAGAAAACTTGCCATTTTAACTCAATAAGTAGCAAACTGTAAATAGTATTTTTATAGGTAATTATGTCTGACAACTCTCCAGGGGTCTTGGAACACATAATCACTATGATGTTGATGAGCATGCTTGTCTTATGCCAGGAGACATTGTAAAATGAATTAAGAGAACTATACAAATAGTTCTGCTCTATTCATGCATAGTATGATTAGCACTAATATATTTCTGCTGCAACTAACCTGATTCTGTCTGAATGTATCAATAATTGTTTGGGGCTATTTAATTCAAAACATAAGTTACACTGACACTGGCAGACCAGGCGCCAGCTCATGCTAAGGACCGTAGGCCTCACTGAACACTAACAGATGCATAGCTGGAAACCAGTCCGGCTCCCCTGTGTGTTAGCATTGTTAAAATGGCTGTTAGGTTAATATGAATGAGTTAAGTGTTTAGACATGATGAAATGCTTGTAGGATGCTGTACGTATTGATCTTACTTATAACATCTGTAACCCATGACATAAAATTCTACTGAGTGGTTGCGTTGTAAACCCCTGTACCTGTAACACACCAAACAGGAAAGCAGCATTAATTGGTGTAAAACTCTGGCTTCCTACAGAAGGTGTTCGGTCATGCCCACAAGAGGATCCATTGAAACCAAATGAGCCATTGTGAAACATCAGAGGACAAAGACCTTGTTGATTGCTCCATGAAGAGGGGACCTGCACGGGAATTCATCCCATCAACTTGAGCTCTAGGGGAAGAGAATAAAATTGCCTAATAAGAAGGAACTGTAGCATTATGTGACTTGGAATTTGGAGAGGGCAATATTTCTAAGCATAAGCAAGGGATCCCCAAGATGCTTAGCTTGGATTAGCCCTAAAGGACATACAGAGCTTGCATATTACAGCAACATTTATTACCTTTTGAAACCTAGGCCTGTAGCTCATGTGTTTGTTTACCTGCTTTAACCTTGTACATAACTTTCTTGTTTCTTTTTCCTAGATAACAAATCTTTAATTAGTTTATTACAGGACTGGCTAGTAGCGTTGTCTTTGGTATGCGATCTCTAAGGTACAACTGGCCTTGTCCTTTGGGACTGGAAATAACCTGCATATTGTGATTTTTGGTGTAAGGGACCATCTATTGAAAAGGCAGGCTTGCCTGCATGGCAAGAGAGACCAGAGTGCCCAAGTGGACTGTCTGTGACTCCATGTTAAGGCTGTTATAGCGCTTGAAGAGTTTACATTTGTTACTGTGTGGGTGAAATCTAATTACAGAACATACAACCAGTTTGAGGTTTGTGCCCTGTTCCTGGCCAGTCTGCCCTGAGGTTGGCACTCGGGCATGTGAGCTGCTCAAGACACCCTGCTATCCTGTCCCTTTTGTTGAGATACACTGATGCTTGTTATGGAAAAAATGTATTTCTGTCATGACTTTACCACTGTGAGGCCAACAAGCTGTTCATTTAATATGTTCGAAATTCCAGGAACTAGCATGCTCAGCAAAGGTGCCAATAGAGCTCATGCTGGCTGTAATGAGTTTATGCAGGAGACATGGGAACACACGAGTTTCCAAGAAGCCAAAGAGCACATCTAAGCAGAAAAAAACAACCCACCACAGCAGCGAGTCTCAGAGCCTGGGTCAACTTATTGGGGCTTTGAGCTTGTGCTGCAGAGCGAAAAGTAGCAATGCAGACATTCAGGCTTCCACTGAAGACCAGGCTCTGAGATCCTCCCCCCACCACTGGGTTTCAGAGCTTGGGCTCAAGTCTGAGCCCGAATGTCTAAACCGCTATTTTTTTGCTCCACAGCATGAACATGATTCCATTGACCCAGAAGCTGAGACTCATTGCCCTGGGTCTCTTTTTTTGCTTTGTACATGCACCCTGAGCACTACTGTTATATCCATTTGCTCTATACATCAAGCCTCACTGTAATAATATATACAGTATTATGATCTTTAGCAGGATACATACATTAGGCAAAATGACTACAGCTACACACGCAAATGAACAAATGTCCATACACCTTGAGTTCCAGCTTTGTCTCTCTTGTTTACCAGTATCATACACAGTTTGGAACTCTACACAACACACAGAGTCACATAGTGCATGAAGGATATAAATGCAAGAAAATGCATCTTGACACTCATTGGCCAAAACTGAGACATCACTTAAGAATACTGTTTTGGAAATAATGGGGCAATCTAGAAGCTTTCTGATGTTTAGAATATTAAAGGGAATAATTATTTTATTATTCTTAAACTGTATATATTTGGTCAGAGATCAATATGGTGCTTTACAAACATACAGTACGACACATTTCATGTGCTGATAGTTTGCTACTCTAAGGTAAATGGGAAACAAATACAAGACAATATGGAGGGCATTCCAGGGACGGGAAAGCAGGGAGAGATTAATGCAGTAGAGAAAAGGTGATTAAAGCATTCCTGGGAAAAGTGGATTTTACCATGAGAAGTTTGGCAGAGTGGAAGATTATTCCAGGTATAGGGTAACGACATGTACAGGGTAACAAGAAGCTAAGAATGAAAATAGAGGTGCAGTTAAGCAAGAGGACTAGGAGAGGTGCAGGGAGAAAATGGAGTAGGTAGAAATGACAGCAGAAATGTAAGTAGAGAGAGGACTTTGGCTGATATGGTCAGTGACAGAAAAGGAAGGTGACTTTCACAGTGAATACCTTGAATGGGTTGGCAGGTTAGCAGCACCAGGCCTGATTTTCTGCTCCATTACACCATTGTAACAGAACGGAAGACCAGGCCTAGTAGGCCTGACTAAGGTTGGTGTAGATCAGAAGTAACTCCAGTGAAGTCACTGGAATTACACATGTATAACACTGTGAGTGATAGAAATCAGAATGTGGCCCTACGAGCTTGTCTACACGCAGACTCACGCGGCTAGCACTCAGTTTGTTCTCATTCATACCCTTTGGGTATTTTGGTGTAAATCTGCAGTTGGACGCTTATCTTATGGCATAAAAGCATCCTCACCAATATTAGAGTGGAGTAGGAAATGTTTTCCCCATCCTGTGAACATTTCTAGTGGCCTTCTGTACATTTTATCATAGTCCCATGTCTATTAGTGCTGTTTCTTCTTTGCTCTACAAGATAGCGTTCCCTTTCATACCCGTGTTGAGTCATGTATAATTATATCCAGAGATCAACCTTATAATGATTTGTGAACCACGATGGATGCTGTACAATAAACACCAGTCACTAATACCTCAGCAATCCTGCAGGAGCGAGGGGTGGGAGCATACTTATGTGTTACCGATAATTGGACTGATTCATCACAGGGATAGAAGATTATTTTTGTTTTCATTTTTCAAATTTTGTTATGCTAATGACTTGTAATTATACACAGGTTTTATCTGAAAGGAGCTCAAAACACTTTACAAACTGATTTACCAAGGAGGGGGCCAAGCGTTCCCAATAAATGCGCAGCATGGTCAGTGATGCAAAATAACTTCTGGGTCCATGTTTAAATGAAAGCAGAAGGGGGCCAGATCAGGGGACTTGAAATCTGGGTTCTGTTCCTGCCTAAGGTCTTGTCTACACTGCAAGTGTTTTGTCAGTATAGCTAAGTCAGCAGAGCCCCTAGAGTAGACATAGCTGATGCCGACAGAAAGCGTTTTTCTTTTCACATAGGCCCAGTCTATACTACAGACCTAGAGTAGTATAATTATGTCACTCACAGATGTGAAAAATTCACACCCTTGAGCAATGTAGTTATACCAACATTAAACCCCTCTCCCAATGACATAGCCACCGCCTCTCAGGGAAGTGGATTATCTATGCCAACTTTCTCCCATCATCACAGCAGCATCTTCACTTAAGGACTACAGCAATGCTGGCTAAGGGGTGTGGCTTTTTTATGCCTCTGACTGCGCCAACAAAACTTTGTAGTGTAGGCTTGGCCTTAACCATTGACCTGCTGTGTGAGCCCAGGATGATCACAAGTTGGACAGTGATCAGTGAAGGAGGCAGCTATCACATACTTTTATCCTCCTTGTTGAATATGTGGTACCCCATGGTGCTCAGAGCTGTACACATAGAAGTGTGCACTAGAAGCCATCTGCAATGCACAACAACGCATCAGTATATTCACAGACAAACGAGAAGCAAACTTGTCAGAAAGCTTCTCGCTAACACTCTTTCAGTACATTGAGTCTAACCAGTTGAAAGTAGGGATGAAACAAAAACAGAAAATGCCAACTGCACACATTATTGGTTGTTTATGCTAAACTGTGCTTAATTTTCCATAGAAAATAACTAGATCTTGCTTGGGTTATACAAAACATGCGATGCGATGATTTTCACTGTGCAGTCATTGATGGAGTATGTTTTACTTACTTATTCATATATATGATCATTACTTGAGCCCTAGGGCTGGTTGAGTAATAACACAACTGCTCAGGGAAATGTTTGCAATGCAAAGTGCTGAGTTCAGTTCGTGACGATGTGATGCTGTGTATGAGAAAGATGGCCATTTATAGCATTGTTGCTACCACTGTTATACAATTGCAACAAATCTTGTGCAATATGTCATGTAAGGGGTCAATGGAAAAGTTACAGTATCAAACTGTAGGGGAGAAATAGCTCAGTAGTTTGAGCATTGGCCTGCTAAACCCAGGGTTGTGAGCTCAATCCTTGAGGGGGCCATTTGGGGAACAGGGCTGAAAATCTGAGGATTGGTCCTGCTTTGAGCAGGGGGTTGGACTAGATGACCTCCTGAGGTCCCTTCCAACCCTGGTATTCTATGAAATATGGTTATCCTGGTTAAATCCACATACCATCTTTGCATCTAAAGTTCTGAATATTGGCTGCCAATCTAGACTGGAAGATATGCTTTAGTCAGTCACAAGATATTGGGCTCAACTGAGCGAAATTCCATGGCTCCGATTATACAGGAACTCAGACTTTCTGGTCTTAAAAATCTATGAATCTCATAGTCAGTTACATCACCCAAACAAATGATTTGTGAACAACCCATAGGCTGAAATTTCTCTATATATGAATGCTTGAGCCAATAACTGCAAGTGACGAATATATTTCTCACAGTATATATCTGAGCACAACTGTAATATTCGTTACAAACAAATCGGCGGCAATGATAAATTTAATGAAATATGTTTCATGTCATGAATATTCAGTGAATACCTATAAATAATGCATAACATTGAACCAAACTCATTTCTGTCTGTCTCTGAATCAAAATGCTTATAATTATGCATTCCTCCAATTATAGCTAAATTCTGTCCTGTTTACCTTCTAAAGGAGAGAAATGCATTTACATTTGGGCTTTTCCCCCCAGGAAGTTTCAAGTGCAATTGTAGTCTTTAATGTGGCTGAACAGGATTCCATGTTTATTATGGCTCAGTGATGTCCTGATGATTTGTGTTCCGTTTCCAGACTACAGGAATATGTGCTAATGTTATAACAGTGTACATTCTGTAAAGGTTTTGACGAGCTCTTACAGAGCCTTTGGGCTGTCTGTGTTGTTCACACTGAGTTGTGCAGGCTTCTCAAGCTAATGATAATGGAAATGTAACATCCCACCCATAGCTCAAGTATATGTATTACCCGTACTTGCATTATTTTGATCACCCTCTACCTTTATAGTTTCATGCCACTTTTCTCCCTCTGAAAAAAAAATTAGTTACCATGGAAACCATCTTGTTAGTTCAAACCGAGCTTGGTGACATCCACAAGTTCAGTGTAAAAGTGTGGGGGTTTACGGTAGATAGCCAAAGAGTGGTCTAATGTAACTAGTAGTGAGTGAGTGAGAGACAAAGAGAGGCTGAGACATACAGGAGCTGGAGGAGGGAGGAGGGACGGGTAGAGAATGGAGAAGAAGAGGACAGAGACAAACTGGGAGGATGGGACAGAAGGGTCTATAACCACTAGATCATACTCACAGAAGACAGGGAAAGTTGTCCATATTGACACACCTTGCCCACTTCATCTTCTCTTTTGCTTCATGAACAAGGCTGAAATGATCAATTATGAACAGAGAGAAATATCAAATGAAACTAATGGGTTTCCTCAGAGGATACACTTGTATCTCTGTCTCCCCAGGACAAAAATAGTAAAACAACTTCTTTTATCCATATCATTACTTTCCTCTGCTATTAGCACCTCTGTTATAAAGGACCGCAGTGGATCAAGAATGTGCATTCTTCAGCTGTTAGATGAATCAATGGTGATAAAAGATGGCTTCCCAGGGCACTTTTCTGTCTGCCTTTGCTGAAAACTAAACCGAATTACTTCTGTGAAGTAATCTTATTTTGATAATGAATAGATAGTAGCTGTGGCCTTGATTTCTCAGTTATTTATACTGCAAGGAGGTAATGAAAATATAGAACATTTTTTTCCTCTGGGATACCTGGTAGCTTTTCTGTGTAATGCTTTGACATTTAAATCTTTTAAATATTCCTTTCGCAGTAACCCCTGCCTCAAAACTCTTAAACATGTGGCCTTTGGGAACTAGCTCCCCCAAACACATTTTATGTTATTAATAGATTCATAAATTCTAGGACTGGAAGGGACCTCAAGAGGTCATTGAGTCCAGTCCCCTGCCCTCATGCCAGGACCAAATACTGTCTAGACCATCCCTGATAAATATTTATCTAACCTAATTTATCATCAAATAAATGAAAGAGAGAAAGATTGTACAACTGAATGCAATGAAAAATCCCCCGTTTAGTAGAAAGTGCATCAAAACTTACAAATGACCCATCACATGCAAACTAGTTCATTCATTTAAAAATTTCCATTGGTGCTTGATAACTTTCACTAATAATTATTTATAGGTTATGCAACCAAAATCTCAGAGCAAGAAATTACAGCTGTGAGGTCCTGGGATACTATAGTGGGGGATATAAACATAAGTAGATGGAACCTCTATATTATTCCATTTAGTTCATAATAGGATGACCAGATAGCAACTGTGAAAAAACAGGACAGGGGATGGAGGCCTATACAAGAAAAAGTCCCTAAAAATGGGACTGTCCCTTTAAAAACAGAACATGTGGTCACTCCAGTTCAGAATCCACAGCATTACTAACAGAAATGAGCTACCGACAATCTAAAAGGTTAAATGTTAGTGATTTCGGTTCTTCAGGCAAAACTCTCCAGTGACACTGCCAATGCAATGTTCTTTTTAAACTTGTTGAATCCTTCAGGTAATTTTGGTTATTAAATATCCTCAGATATAATTGTAACTTAACTGAAGCTTTGACTATCTAAAGAGCAAAACTGTTATTTCTAATCACAGAGTACTTTGCAACTTCCTTTTCTGTCCATTTGTATACAAAAATAATCTTAGGACACAACCCTTGTGAGAATTACTTATAAATGAGCAATGCATCTTATTTCATATGACTATTTACAGAGGGATCGATTCCAGGCAAATACTGGCTGGGACGTGTGGGGAGAAATTGTTGCAGAGGTGCAGCGTGCTGAGAGTGGGGCTGTGCACTGCACAGCCAAGAATAATAAAAGATTTCCAGAAGTGACTAGTGATGTGGGATGCCTCCGTTTCTGGCTGCCCAGCTTGAGAAACCTTAAATGGGCCTGATTTTCAATGCTCAGCACCCACCTTCTGAAAATCCAGCCTGAGTTTGGGCACCCAGAAATGGAGGCATCCCAAAGCACTGGGCACTTTTGCTAGCAAGTGGCAGTATAGGAGATGCGTATGCAGTCCCTCCTCTGTCAGGATGTACAGTGCTGCTGGCTGGGCTAGCTGAACCTAGGGTGACCAGATGTCCCAATTTTATAGGGACAGTCTCAATATTTGGGGCTTTTTCTTATATAGGTGCCTATTACCCTCCACCCCTGTCCCGATTTTTCATATTTGCTATCTGGTCACCCTAGATGAACCCCTCCACTTGCATTCAAAGTACACAAACTCCAGCATTTTGTCTGCCTCCTTCGTAAGTGAATTAAGAGACAGAATGGGCTCCTGCGGTCTCGCCCCGAATTCCAGTACTGCCGTATAGGGACCGCTATTATTTGGTCCAACAGCGTATTCCAGTCCATTTTGAATGGTCTTATTCAAATGAAGCAGAAAGCAGATGGATTTAGCTTGCAAATGTAGCTGGATCCCAGGCTTGACTATTCACTGTAGCAAAGGCCATCGCTTTCTTTCCACATGGCAGCTATAAAATACAGCTGTGACACTTGCAGGCCAGATGCCAGCTCTTGCCCAGACTGCAGGCATTAGCTAAGACCTAACAAACTCATAGCTGGAGACGAGGCCAGTTCACCTGTATGTTAGTTTTGCTTAAAATAGGTATTAGTCTCCTACAAGAATGTATGCAGTGTTTAGACTCTGTGAAATGCCTGGAAGTTGCTGCATGCAATAATCTCACTTGTCGGTACTCTATGCCATAAGTATAACTTTATAACTTTGAAAATGTTTGCTCCTAACTTGTGAAACCAGGCATGGGGAATCGTCTCCCCCACATAGACACACCCCACCTATCCAGAACATCACAATACAAAGGATTGGTTAATGGCCCTATGGCGCCAGGGAAATGCTACATGCAAGGAAGCTCATCTTGTGAGCTTGGAAGGTGAATGAAGGAAATAAAACAAAGTTGCAGGAAAATTTTCCATATTTTTAACTGTTTGAACTCTGACAGGGCCAGAGACTCTAAAGTGAAGCCAGAGATCCCCAGGGGCTGGCCCCTGCGTCCACCCTGAAAGACACTTTGAACCAGCAGATCACTACAACTCTGTCCCTCTTGGGATTTAGATGGTAACTCATCTGTTTGCTTGCTTTAACCTGTAAATAACTCCTATTTTTTCCCCTAGTTAATAAACCTTTAGATAGTTTATTGTGCGTTTGGCTACAGGCTTCTTTGGTGTAAGATTTAGGATACTAGTTGATCTGGGATAAATGACTGGTCTCTTGGGAATGGAAGCAACCTAAATATTGTGGGATTTTTGGTACATGTGATCATTTATCCAGTTTGTCTGGGGCGGGGGGGGGGTGGCAAGATAGACTAGAGTGTCTAAGGGGACTGCCTGTGACTCCAGGGTAAGACTGAGACAGTGATTCAGGAGTTCACACTTGTTACTGGGCTGGAGAAATCTAATTATAGACTATACCACCAGTCTGGGGTGTCTGCCTTGTTTCTGACAGTCTGCCCTGAGGTAGGCAGCCACAATTGTGAGCCAGTCCAGATAGTGTGACAACAGCTATGAGAAACGGCAGATTTTGCCAGCAGCCTTGCGATTGCTTTTCATTTGCTAAAGGGTTTCGTCCATAAACCAGCCTGCAGCTGAACATCATAGGATTTATAGGAAGTCAATTCAACCTTGCCCATCTGTAACTTTTAATCTTCAAGAACTATGTGCACTTTCTGTGTAATTAGTAATTATGATTATTCTATTTACCAGCAGACAATGACAGGCAGGACTGGCACTAGAGGACTGTAGAAGAAGGGGTTTTTTGTTTAGTTTATTTCAAATATCATTTCCATTATTTCTTTTTCCCCTGGGAAAGTAAAAAAAAGGTCCTAGGTTTAATTAAAGGAGGAATTCATTAATCACCCCCCAATAGCTGCTATTATTACTCATGTCATTTTTATTAATCCTCCACATTTCTCCTAGTCTACTGTCTCCACCTACGCTGATTTATTTTAACGCATCACAACATTAACTGTGGTTCATTTTAAAGCCCCTGGGTGACCCTGGCCATATGTATAATGCCCTTTCAGGCACTGCTTATGCTTGGAATCGCCTTCATGACACTTTTCCTGACAGGTATGACTGCCCTGGAACTATCAACCTTGCAGGAGCTCCTCCATCAGACCATGGTTGGTAGGCTTTTTGCTGAAACCTAGGTGGCGTTTTACATCCACTTTACATAGGAATACATGACTGCATAAGGGAGGAAGCATAGAGAATCAGGACCAGAAACTCTCAGTTTTATATTCTACAACTGCATTGGCAGAAAACTTAGACCCTGATTCAGGAATGCACTTGAACACGTTTAACTTTAAGTAGGTGCTTACGTCCCATTGACATCAGTGAGTGCTAACCACTTGCTTAAGGCCAAGCATAAACCTGTGTTTAAGTGCCTTGCTAAACAGGGATGCTTTCATGAACTTGGGCCTTCCAGAACCAGTGGAAGCAGAAAAAGTTGTTCCAAACATTATTTTCTAGATAAAATTGATCGAAAATAGCAATCTATGAGGTGATCACTTTATTGTTATGAAGTAGGTAAAGATTCTAGCATTTGATGCTGGGTCTGTCGGGTCATATTCTGCCACCCTTGCTCATAATGATTATTACTTTACTCTGAGTTGACCCATTGATTTCATTGAACAAGAAACTAGACAACCTAAGGGAGGAAGCCAGAATATGCTTCTCATTGGATTCTATGGCAGCTTAGACTGGAAGCTGGTAAGAATTAAGAAGTGAAACAAGGGCTGTTATAGCAATGGCTCAACACAGTGAAATGATGATTAGTTAGCCAGCGAAAGACGAACAGCGATTTGTTCAGAGTTACTCTCCATTCTATTTTTTCAATTATTTTCTTTCACAGATACATGAATAGCAATGCAAATATTGCTGCTAAAAGGAGAGATTGCCTTCTGCATGGGTGATTATAGGACAGCTAAAACATGGCACCATTTAAATCAAGAAAATAAGTTTACAATGCTATCACAAGGCATATAGCCCATGCTCTGGCCTGTTGAAGTCAGAAGGAACTCTGGGCCAAATCCTCATCTTACTGAAACGAATGAGAATTTTGCTACTGACTTCAGTGGGTCTGAGCTTTGGCCAGAGATGTGAAACTGTTCATTATTATTTCTATTAACTTAGCACCTGAAGCTCCAGCCAAGATCAAGGTCCCACTGCAGAAGGTGCTGTGCATTCATATAATAAGAGACTGAAATGTTTGCATTCTAAATGGACAAGCCAGACAAAGGGTGAGAGAACAAAAGAAGTACTATCATTCTTCTTTTTTCTTTTTGGCCAGAGAGATGAAGTCACCTGCCTAAGGTCACATAGGAACCCCGTGGAAGAACCTGGAATTGAAACCAGATCTTCTGAATCAGTCCACAAGACCATTCCTTCCTGCTTGTTAACCTCTTCGTAGCGGATTTTTGTTGGAAAAGAGATTTGAATTGCAGATAGCTTAAACTGTATGTAAAATTATAAGTCGGTGGGCGTTATGGGTGTATAAGGAAAGCAACATCAAGTCCCAAATGTGTGTTATTTTTAAAATGAACCTGTCTTTGGAATAAAGATTGAAAATTGACTGTTGAGTAACATTTTGTTATTCCTGCGATATGCACATGACAACCCACCAATAATTCTACAGGAATAGGTTTTTAAAAGTATGATTTATAAGATCACTGACAGAGAACTAATTCTTAAATAACTGCTTAGTTGGCAGGGCTTAAAGTGAAGTATTGTCATTTACACTTTTAAGAAAGTTAAAAAAGAGCCTTGAGTGAATAAAATTAACAGAGACTCAATTCTAGGCTATTTCTCAAAACTTGAAATCTTTCTGACTAGAGGCCTATTCCTGTTGAAATAAATGAGAGTGTTACCTTTACGTTTAGTAGAGGAGAACTGGGCCCCAGCTTGGTAATAGCAGAAGCTCAGTAGAATCCAATCGCTTTTTAGGGGCCTACGTGGACAGAATCGGTGATGTCACAGAAGAAATGCTACAGTAGTCGTTAACTGGCCTCCTCGTTAGTAACCTCAGTAGAAGGACCAAGCACTAAGCTACCTTACACCTACAGAAACTGGTGCACTTTGCTGTACATGTGCATATGTTTGGGGGTGTGAGGCGTTTCAGTCACCGCATAAGGGGTATAACCTGGCCTCTCTTCCATTGAGGCACTCTGCCTCAGTGGGGATTCAGGGGTGACACAAGTGGACTAGCGACTCCCTGGATCCACTATCCATTGTCCTTGAGAGAATGGAGGAATGAATATTATGGGGCTCTCCCAGCACCAGGGCAGAGGTAGAAGCCAGGGGGCAGATTCACAGCTAGTTGGGAGGATTCCTTCCCCAGACAGTGATCACCAGTGAGCAGTTTGCTACTCAGGACTTGGACCTGTTATAGGACTGAGGATCCAACACATTTAAGGTATTTAAAATTTGTGCAGAATAGCAGTGTAGTAATAGGGTAATATAAGTAACACCAAAAAAAGTTTGAAAGTCAGGGACATCGACATGAAGGTTCCTACAGTCCCACAACAGAACTAACGCTGCCTCTACAGCCTCACTCACTGATGCAGGGCCTAGTACCCTTTAACCAGTTTGAGAGCCCTCTAAGGGTGGTTATGCTTTTTGCACTGACCTGCACATTTTTGGGGTTTACCCCAATATGGCGCAGGACAAACCCTGCAGAAACTGCACCATACTGGGATAAGCACAGAAACGGTGCCAAAGAGTAGCTGGTCACTCCCAAGAATGGAAAGGAGCCTGGGCTCCTAATCTGTGAAGACAGTGGAATAGAGGGACTGCAGATGCCCAATGAAACTGAAACTAAAAAGGAAACTGCAGCCAATGGGTCTAAGTAACTGCTATTATATAGGTTTCAGAGTGGAGCCGTGTTAGTCTGTATCAGCAAAAAACAATGAGGAGTCCTTGTGGTACTTTAGAGACTAGCAAATTTATTTGGGCATAAGCTTTTGTGGGCTAGACCCCACTTCATCAGATGCATGGAGTGGAACATACAGGAGCAGGTATAAATACATGAAAAGATGTGAGTTGCTGTACCAAGTGCGAGGTCAGTCTAACGAGACAATTCAATTGACAGCAAGATACCAAGGGAGGAAAAATAACTTTTGAAGTGGTAATGAGTGTGGCCCATTTCAGACAGTTGACAAGAAGGTGTGAGTAACAGTAGGGGGAAATTAGGTTTAGGTTTTGTAATGACCCAACCACTCCAAGTCTTTATTCAGGCCTAATCTGATGGTGCCCCCCAGTTTGCAAATCAATTCCAGTTCTGAGAAAGCTTATGCCCAAATAAATGTGCTAGTCTTTAAGGTGCCACACGGACTCCTCCTTGTTTTTGCTGTTATATACTGTTCCAATCTCTTGCTATAAGGTGAACCTGTCCTCTGTTGAGCTATCAACACTTCATTTTTCCCCCATCAAACATTTTTAACCTTCTGTTTTTTCTTTCTAAATGAGCATTACTTAGGCCCAGTGGCTGCTGTTTGGTATTATACTGTCCATCTTCAGGATTTGAGTTAAATCAAAGGAGGCTGTAAAGAGGGGAACAAATAGGAAAGGAAACAATGGCAAAGAGAAATATGTGATGGGGGGTAGAAGCAGCTGTTAATTGGGAAATACCTCTGGCTGGATCCCACCAGTCTGGCACAGTTTCCTCTTCCCAAGGCTAAAAGCCTAGGATCAAAAGGGATCCTAAACCTTAAAGATGCTGGCCTAGGGAAGAAGAGGGAGGGAGGGATTTGTCAACCAACTGAGGCTGACATCCAGCCTCAGACACAGAGTATTCACGAGTACAGTTCTGCCAGACCTCTTGGGTAAGTGCTTAGGCAGCTAGCCTGAGCTGCCGCTGTGCTGCCATGGCCACACTGCTGTTTTTAGTGGCTAGCAGAAGCAG
Organism: Gopherus evgoodei; assembly: GCF_007399415.2. Classification (NCBI taxonomy): domain Eukaryota; kingdom Metazoa; phylum Chordata; order Testudines; family Testudinidae; genus Gopherus; species Gopherus evgoodei. Next base: position 16,470,284 of record NC_044332.1, read on the forward strand.
AGGTAGCGTGTGGATGTGTACCCTTGCTGGGAATTACACCTCCCAGCTGCCATGGAGTCTCACCCTCAGCCAGAGAAGGAGAGGCGGACATGGGGGTCAGGTAGACTGAGGAGAGCTTACAGACCCTTGCAAGGAAAAGATTGAAGTGTAGCTAAGGGGAAATATGCATTTAGGACTCTATTGTTTTAACTCTTTTTTCTGCTTGCTATGTAGCTATGGGTGAAGGAATAAATAAGCCTTTGTTTTAAAGAAACTGGTTTTGAGTCACTTCAATCAGCCACTGGCACAGGCTGCCGGCCAAAAAGGCTCACGTGTGACGAACATGGTTGGTCTAAGAATATCCAGTCTAAGAATGGTAGGACAACATGGTCCCACCCAGAAAGGGGGAAAGTAGCAAAACCTGTCCCCAACAGGGTGCGCTCAAGAGCAATATAAAGGGTTCTAAAATGCAGCTCGCCCAGTAACTGTGACAGATGGTTTCACTGCGGCAGGCTGTAAAAACATCAGTTTGCAGAGGCTACTGAAGTCTATTATCAGCTGCAAATTTCTCTTTAGTCAATTTAATTACAGCTCAATTTTTTCTCCCCCTGTGAATTTTCTTTTACTTCTGCCTCTTACACTAAAGTACAAACATAGTTTGGTGTTTATTTTTTAATATGAAAGAGTCTTCAGCCCCCCCAGTTGCTTTTCCTCTGGGTTATGCTTCATTTTACTGAGGGATGAAGCTATCGTCTTCATCCAGGATATGCTACAGAAGGAGTAGGGACGTATTTCTTTCAGCTAGTGCCATATGTATCAGAGTCAAGGTGAATTACAGGACAGGTTTTTCTCCCACAGCAGAAGAGCGAAATGCACAAATGGTTTTGTGTTCAGTCTATGATTAAGTCCTCAAAATGTGGCTTCGGTATCTGAATCCTTATTGTTTAATTATCAGGTGGCAAACATGATATAAACTCCCCCCCCCCCGCACCAAGTATCCATTAGAGGCTATTTGTTAAGGCAGCTATCTAGTGGTAACAGATTTCATGATATCTAAGAATTGCAATATCATTAAAATGCTGTCTGAAGTGGTCAATAAATTCTTTGTTCCTTTTGTGGGATTTAGATGGGCAGGCAGTGGGCACAGAGCAGCGGGGAATAGACAGAACCTTTGCTCTGTCCCCTCAATGTGCCAGCCAGTGCAACCCAACTAGCATGAACAAGGAAGTAATTGGTCACTGGGATAAGCCTATAGCCATTCCTTCTCCCAGGGGCCCAAGAGAGGAACTGACTGCAGTACGGACCTATATCAATATAACTATGTCGCTCAAGCGTGTGAAAAATCTCCCCCCCCCCGAGCAATATAGTAATACCGACCAGAACCCCCATTCAGAGAAGCTCTGTCGACATAGTTACCGTCTCTCAGGGAGATGGATTATCTACGCCAACAGGAAAGCACTTTCCCATCGGGGTAGGAGCATCTTCACTTAGGCGTCGCAGGTGAAGTGACGCTTCACTCCTGGAGCAGTGCCGGGAAGGAGGTGTGACTAAGTCCTCCTTCCCTGCCCGTAGTCACATCTCCTTCCCGGGACTGCTCCAGGAGTGAAGCAGGGACAAGCTGCCTCTTCCTTAGGGCCCTGCCTACAGGCACAATCTAGCCCCAAACTGTGGAGTACGGAAGAAACAGTGAAATCAACTAGATGAACGTTCTGTCACCTGCACTATGCAGACAAACTGGAATACAAAAAGAGAGATTTTTTCCCCTCCTCTCTTTCCCAGTAATAGTCCACTTAGGTGTTACTTTTAAAATGTAAGCGCCTCGGCGCAGGGATAGTCATTTTGTCTGTTTGTACAGCACCTAGCACAATGGGGCCCAACCTGGTTGCACTTTTTAGGTCCTACCACAACATGAATGTTAAATAACGACACCGCAAGACAACTTTAGGAACAATATGCAAAAAGGAACAGATTCTCAACTATTGTAGTGCCCTTGACTTCAGAAGAACTAGATTGCTTTACGCCAGCTAAGAATCTTGCCCAAAATGTTCAGTGAAGTGTGATTTTTAACTTGATGGTACCCCTTTAACATAATTGTATGTACTGCTGCCAAGCTTTTCCTCCTCCTGCTATAATTTCTTTGTATACAGGTTAAAGTAGCCATTTACACTGAGATGTGTGCGCCATTGCACTCCATATGATTTTATGAAAGTATGCTAATATGTGTGAATATAATGTAACTGGAATATTCTTCATGCAAAAGGACTCTTCTAAGGTATCGTTACAAAGCGTATAATCTACTGAGGGTGTTATCACATCAGGTGGCAGTCCCCAGGGGGTTTCTGGGACCCAACCCATCACAATATGTAAATAAAGATACCAATGTAAGTTATATGTGCACTCAATACATGGACACTGGTGTCAGCTAGAAACTTTTCCACAGTTCCTTAAGGTCCCTGCAGGGCTTTGCATGTCCCTTAGGGCAGAGACAATGAATTGTAATGACTAATATATAGCTGTGAATGGAGCTTATAAAGTGGGCATTCATATGTGCTAATATATTCTTCAGCCCATATCATTATGGAACAACAACTCTACAGGAGACAACTTGTTCACCTTCATACAGAAATATTGACAGCAGCAGCATAAGCCATGTAGTAAATTGCTGCTTTAGCCTACAGTAGCCGGTGGCTGTTTCAGAATTTAATAACTGTTGTTCACTATGCTATGGAAAAACGCAGGGCTGTCTGAAGCGCCAATTTACCGTAATGAACAACGATTTTCAATGTTAGACCAGTGTTAAAATGGAGCTTCACAGGAGCTTAAATTCAGCCCCGTTGAGCTCAATTTCAGATCACCTTTATGTTTGTGCCTGGTGCTCATTTTTACAGTTTGGATTGCGGCTGGGACTGCATTCCCATACAACGGAGTATGGGGGAATAAGATTTAACTTGTACTACTGGTACAGGCCAGTAGCAAATTGCATTACCCTCTTCATCCACTACAGCAAGGAATATGTGTGGGAGGAAGCTGGTGTGCCCCCCTCATGGTATGCACCATCAATCCCTCCAGAACCATCCCTGACATAGCTGCTGAGCTTGCTTAGCTCCTGTCTTCCAGCCCAGCCTGCCTTGGTTCAGTGTTGCTCCCTATCCCTGAGAAGGGACATGGGCTGCTGGAAATGGTAAGGCCAGGCTGGCCTGGGGGAGGAGGAGCAGGCGGCAGGGAGAGTCCTGATACAGGAGCTGTCCCACAGCAGTGGCAAGGAGGGCTATGATGGGGGCAGACCAGGTGCCAGCTCATGCCAAGGCCCCTATGCCTAACTGAACACTGACAAAGGCATAGCTGGAAACCAGTCCGGCTTATCTGTGTGTTAGCATTGTTAATATAGATGATAGGTTTATAAGAAGTGTTTAGTCTTGATGAAATGCTTGCATGATGCTGCCTGTAGTCAGCTCACATAACACCCAGTACCGCCTGTGTGACGCATGGCTAGAAAGGGTTAAACAGATTGCAGGCTGAATGACCCAAAGCCCACCTTTAAAGTCATGTTAGAAAGGTATGGGAATGATAATTAAGGTCATTCATACTAAATAGGCTAGAACTTTGAAATGCAAATCTATATTGTTAGATGTAATACTAATTCTGTGTATCTTAGATGCTACCCCGAAAGACAGTTCCTGTTTGTCACTGTAGTTATTGATTCAGAGATAATGTCATTGTCTATATGCCTCTTTGAAGTTTGTAATAGACTGTCTAATGGATAAATCGCCCTATGTTAATTTGTGTAACTAATTACTAGTGGTATTTAGAAAGCAAAAGATTACATCAAAAGCCTATTTTTTAACCAGGACTGTGTGGTCAAGTGGATACTAGGACACTCTATAAAAAGACCCTTGGGTCCTGATTCTGTTCATCTCACATCTGCTTAGGCTTCATCAGGGGAAGTTTGAGTCGTAAGACTGAGATCCCAGTTATGCTGGTACACCCTGAATATGATGTTTGGACACTGGACTATAACCTGTGAACTATTTCTGAAAGAACTCTTTGCAACCACAAAGCTCACCATCTGTACTATGAATCTGCAGCTCAGTGAATTGAACTCATGTCTGTGGGTATATTGAATACTCTCTCTTTTGTTTTCTAATAAATTTTAGTTTAGTTAATAAGAATTGGCTGTAGCGTGTATTTGGGTAAGATCTGAGACATTCATTGACATGGGAAGTACTGTGTCTGATCCCTTGGGATGGGTAGAACCCTTTTTTTAATATGATGAAATAAGATTTACAGAAATTTTCATCATATTTGATGTGGGTACCTGGATGGAGGCCTGTGGCTGGATCACTTTAAGGGAACTGTGTTATCTGGACTTCTGAGTAACCACTAATGTAATAAAGAAGCTGTTCTGTGCTGGCTTGGTGAATCTAAGTATTGGAATATCCACCAGCTTTATGGGGATTGTCTGCTCCATTCTTTGCAGTTCACCCTAATTGAGTGATCACAGCTGGCTCCCCACTAGGACCCCAGTCACAGCATAGAACAAGGTTGTATTAATGGTTTGCATTGTAAACCTCTGTGATTGTGTAAGATGCATTAATTAATGTAAAATGCTGGCTTCCTACAGGTGGTGTTGGATTCTGCCCACCAAGAAGACCCATTGAAACCAAATGAGCCATTGCGAAACATCAGAGACAAAGACTTAGTTGATTGCTCCCCTGTACCCATGAAGAGGAAACGTGCAGGTGGATTCATTTTATTGGATTGAGCTCTGGGGATTGGCTGTGTAGCAAGGTCTCAGATGATCCACCGAGCCACTGTGGGGCGGCGGGGAGTTACTGCCTCGCTGAAAGGCTCTGGTCACACCTTGCTGTCGATGGGGACTTAGCAGAGGGAGGTGTGCTGTCACTCTTAGCGTGACACAGGCGCACCAGAAAGAGTCAGTGACGCACCCTTCAGGCAAGGGAGAGCCAGCAAGAGTCTGTGACAATTTATTGAGGTTCTGCCACGCTGAGGCAGGGTGGCAGGGGTAGGGGTATGCAGGCCTGCCCAACGCCACTGCGTTCCAGCCCAGGGCCTGGACAGTGGTGGGAGAGTGTCGCACCTCTGAGTCAGCGGGGATCCGTCCGCAACACGTTGACTAAACACCAACTCACCACACTGTCCTGTTCCGCTCCTGAGCTACTTCCTATCCGGTCTCTCGAGCTGGTCCCTCTGGATCCTCCAACTCCTTGGGCTATTCAGCTGCCGGTAGCCGTGGTAGCTCCAGCTCACCCTCAGCGTTGGGCTCGGGTCGCTGCCTGACTCCTCCAGTTCCTTGGGGTACTCTGAAGCCGGGAGTCCGGGTAGCCTGAGTCATTTTTCTGGGTCAGGTTTCCCCTAGTTCAGGGCATCCCCTGGTTTGGCAGCAGGGTCCACAGGGAGCAGCCTGTGTCTGTTTCCCTCCCTGATGCTGGTCTCACTGGGCTAAAGGCCCTGCCTTTTGTACTTCCTGTTCCACCCCTCCCCTTCCAGGGGGTGGAGCAATGTTGGCCTGGCTCTGCCCACTTAGGCCGAGATAGTGACCCCTTTTCCTCTGGTTCGGAAGGAGACCACGTCGACTCCCTACAGGCTATCTAGGAAGCTATATACCCAGCTTGTCTGCAATACAGATGCCAGAAACTATACATCTGGGTGGTATTACTACAAGGTCATGATAACCAGTTGTGCACTACTCCAGAGCTTTGGCTGAGGCTTGAGGTGTCACAAGAAATAGAAGCACTTGATAATATATTTTACAAAGTGTGCCTTCTGGACTAGGAATTGCTGTTGTCAGCTGGCTCCTGTTCATCACGGAGCTGTGCAGAGCAGCCCTTTAGTGGTGTTTATGAGCCTTGCTCTGTAATTGAGTAAAGCCAGAAATGGATCCTCCTGGTTTAGGCTATGCTTTTGCAGCTTGCACAACCCTCTCGACCTTACCACTCGCTCGAGGGCACGCGTGGGCTGGTATTCAAATGGCCCAATGGTCATGAATGGCATGAATTATTGCCAAGCACATTGTGGGCCATTGTTTGTTCAGGGATTTGAGATTCTCGGATGAAAGGCGCTACCACCCACAGATTCCCGTGGCAGTATGACACAAATGACATGCATTAAAAAGGAGGCTAAAAACGTACCTATGAAAATAGTGGAGATGAGATCTATTTGTCTTTAAGAATAAAACACCATTCAGAGCCTATGGCTTATATTATGTTACCATTTACAGCCCAGAAGAGAGATGGTCTGGCACTTCAGTTCCCTCAACTGCAAAATGATACTTCCTTTGTTTGTCTTGTCTATTTCGATTGTAAGCTCTTCAGGACGGGCACTATCTCTACGCAGGGGTTCTCAAACTGGGGGTTGGGACCCTTCAGGGAGTCGCGAGGCAATTACAGGGGAGGGGGAGTCACAAGTTGTCAGCCCCCACCCCAAACCCTACTTCTCCTCCAGCATTTATAATGGTGATTAAATATATAAAAACATGTTTTTAATTTATAAGGGGGGGTTGCACTCTGAGGCTTGCTATGTGAAAGGAGTCTACAGTGCATAGCACCCTGGGGGTCTTGAGGGGCTTCTATAATATAAATAGTAAAGAAAACATCTTACTTCCTTATGCATGCAGAAGTCACGAGTCAGTAGCCAAACATTTGTAAACTGGACGTACCCAGGGCCAGACTCTCACTTGATGTAATTTGCCATGTGTGCCACTGGTGCTTATGCTGGTTTACACCATGTGGTCTTTGGCCCCACTGGCCCCAGGAAATGTCATGCTGGTGTCCAAATCTTGTAATAGCTCAGAAAGCAAAATGGCCTGGGCCAGATCCTGCATAATGCAAATTGGCCTGGGTTATAACGGAGCTAAACTGGTTTACACCTGCTGAGGGTTTGGCCCCTTTCTTCAATTAAGATCCACAATATCAGGGTCTCTTGTCAGTTGATCATTAGCTGACTGGGATTTTTTTTCCCCTTTCATGCTTGGTTAATTGCTTTGATTTAATTTTGCCTTTTACATTTTTTTCTATGTGCATGAAATTCAGAAACTTGGAAGCAGGGAAGCAGAAGAGCCAAATGATTGCACCACTGACCTGTTCTTAATTATCACCACTATCCATCATCTACAGCCAAGGATGAGAGTCAGACTCCTTACCCTCATGCAGGCATGGAACACAGCACAATGGCACAACTATTGTTCAGGAACAGAAGGGTCTACGGATTCCTTTTGCCCATCATGTAAGTGTATACCTCACCTCTGAATCTTCCATTTAGCCTAAAATTAAAGCCTTTGGAGTTTAGCATCATTAGCCTCTTACATTGGTGTGCAGTAAGTACTGCTTCACGTGAAGCCCTGCAATTATGCACTGACATCTGGTACTCGTTGTACAGTTCAATGACTATAAATTGCATAGCACATAAAACCTTCTTGCTTGCTCTCTTATTTTGAAGTTGGCTGAGCAGATACAGTTTCTCTGGTCATCAATGCATTTTCCTCTGGGAGTGTTCTTCTGCCACAGGACTTTGTTGACCAATATATGACGGTATATATAAAAATCAATATCATATTATCAATGTGTTATTCACACCACATATATTACAATATGTATTAAGCATACAATATCAATATAACATTATATAGTATATATATATATATTTCTAGCAATCACCTGGCCTGAATTGGCCTATAACTCTGTTCACCTGTGCTAAGTATCCCATAACACTTTGCAAAGCGGAAGTCAGCTTTGGCTTTAGAAAGTAGGAAACTTGTCAAAGGCAAAATAAATTAACGTTCTGCCCCAGTACAAGCTGAGGAGACCCTTCGCAGGCCAGTACCTGGAATGCTAGTGTCCAAAACAAAGCTAAGGAAAGTACAGGACAACAAGATAAGGTACTGGGATGAACTGGTGGGTTGGATTTTAAGGCCTTGTAAAGTGTTTTGCAATTTATAAAATCATCCTGAGACTATTTTAGTAGAAATATGTAACTTTGGGAGCACACTCTCTGTGTAAGGTGATTTTTACAAGCCGACTTCCCAGAAACTGTTTTGTATTGGTCTTTCTTCCAGTACTATAAACCTGTCATTGGTGATTTGGTCTCTGTCAAGGTATGTTTCCCACTTTGAACTTTAGCGTCCAGAAAGTGGAGACCTGCATGTACCCTTCTAAGCTTAATTCCTAGCTTCGATCTGATAGCACTGCCACCAACCAGAAATTCCAGTGTCTGGTACACTCCCTGTCCCCCAAAACCTTCCCTGGAGGACCCAAGACCCAAACCCATTGGGTCTTAAAACAGAGAGAAATAAATCATTCCTCCTCCTTCCCCCTCCCAGTCTTTCCCCTCCCTGAGTTACCCTGAGAGATACACTGATCCAAACTCCTGATCCAAACTCCTTGGATCTTAAAACAGAAATAAAAATTAACCTTTCGCCCCCGCCTTTCCCACCACCAATCCCTGGTGAGTTCAGACCCAATCCTATTGGGTCTTAAACAAGGAAAAAAATCAATCCGGTTCTTAAAAAAAAAAAAGCTTTTAATTAAAGAAAGAAAAAAGTAAAAAATTATCTCTGTAAAATCAAGATGGAAAACGTTTACAGGGTCTCAGTTTATATAGACTAGAGGGACTCCCTCCCCCCTAGCCTAAGATACAAGTTACAGCAAACAGAGGTAAAAATATCCTTCCAGCAAAATACACATTCACAAGTTAAGAAAACAAACAGAAGCCTAATCCGCCTTTTCTAGCTAGTACTTACTATTTTGAATGTGAGAGACTGTTTTAGAAAGATTGGAGAAAGATCTGGTTGCACGTCTGGTCCCTCTTAGCCCCAAGAGCTAACAAAGAACAAAAAAAACAGCACAAACAAAGACTTCCCTCCACCAAGATTTGAAAGTATCTTGTCCCCCGATTGGTCCTCTGGTCAGGTGTCAGCCAGATTCACTGAGCTTCTTAACCCTTTACAGGTAAAAGAGACATTAACCCTTAACTATCTGTTTATGACAATCTCTCTAATATATTTCATAATGAACCAAAAGGTGGCCAAGCCATTGACTATGCAATTTACCAACAGCTTGGAAAAGGAAATATTTCACTTCTATTCAGAACTGTATCCGGCAGGCTAAACTGTTCACATGAATAAACTTGGCAACCATTTGCCAAGCTGTATGAAGATTCATAGGAGGAAATTACACTGTTCTCTCTAACACGTAATCCAAATGTAGAGTGGGAAAGACCTTTATCAACTAATCACAAGACGGGATGTCAGACTAGATTAGACCTAACATCCATCTTACCCAGGGTCCTGTCTCTGAGAATGGCCAAGACTGGCCGCTTGAAAGGAAGGTGCAAAAAAATGCTATAATGCACAATTATGGAATAACCTGTTCTTAATGGAAGTGTCTTCTTAGTCCAATAAAATCCGTGGGAGCGAAGGCAGGTGAGCACTGCAGCATCCTATTGAGGGGGAGGCACAGTGGCCGGCAGTGCAGATCACACAGGAAATGATGATAGGCAAAGGATCCACAGTTTCCAAAAGACCAAGCCATGAGGATACCCAGTGAGTTGTGTGGAGGGACTGCCCCTCCACATGCCTCACAATGCCCCCAGCAAGGTTTGTTCCTTTGCCACTCTGCTATATATTCCTTGGTGGCTGAGTCAGCTGGCAGCTTTCTTCCTTGGTGGCTGCCCCTAGATTCAGACTGTCCCAAGTTCCTGGGTTTCACTTCCACCTCCTGGGGGCTGGCACACACTCCCTCTATCCAGGGCTTCAGGCAGTGTGCAGTCCCTGATCATCCACGGCCTCCAGTCAGGCTCCCAGCTCAAGACTCAGTCTCCCAGGCTTCCCTCGGCCCAAGAGAGAAAGCTCCCAGCTACCTCTCCACCCTGGCCGCACCTCTAAGATCGGGGTAGCTGCCATTTGAAGGCCCCTCTCTTGCAGTAAAGACTTCTGCTATACCCTCTGCTCAGGAGTTCTCAAGATAGCACCAGAGAACAGACCTATCTGGCTCTCTTTTAAGCTCCTATTCCAGTTGAAGCAATCTCTGCAGGTGCAGAGGAGCCGTTGGGGCCCAGAATTTTTCATTAACCCTCTCTAGCCCAATAGTGGGGGAGCTGATACTCCCCATCACAGATACACTTTAAAAGGACTAGTAACTACATTAAATCCCCCCTTTACTTTCAGCTGGAGGTGGCATTCCTCAGCGGCCTTAACTGTTGGGTAATTGTTGCTATCTTAGATACTGTCTAGCCTGGCACCATCTGAGGTGGACTCAGAGCATCTCACAATCTCTAATGTAATTATCCTCACAACGTCTCTGTGAAGTAGGGCAGTGCTATTACCCCCATCTTACAACTGGGCAATTGAGGCACTGAGAGACTGATCCTCCTACCACACAAGACGTCTGTGGGAGAGCAAGGAATTGATTCCAGGTCTCCCAAGTCCCACATCCACCTGACCTATCCTACTGTGCTGTTAAATGGTTACAACCTTTCATCTGAGAGGTAGCTGCATTTCAAAGATGGTTGGAGCATGTCTTATATTTATAGTCCCCAATCCTGCAATGTGATGCAGGTGGGTGGATCTCTGTTGCACAATGGTGCTGAGTGGGCACGGGAGCTGCCTACCAAGAATTCGCTGAAGGACCAAGGCTATGATTTACAAGATTTTTTAAGCACTGGTGGATGCTCCTGTGGATGGAGGTACATAAATATGAGCAATCACCACTATCATTGCATTTGTTCCTTCTGGGGTTGTCCGAAATACATATTGTGTTTCAGCAACCCTTAATGATGCCATCAGAGTAAAATGTCTATCTGGCTTTTCATTATAACTCTCTTGCTCTCTTTTTGTTCTTTTCTTTTAAATCAGGGCTTTATTACTATGGGATTAAAATACCCACTGCTCGCAATACCAGGAAAAAAAAATGAAGAGGGAGGGGAATGGTTTTTAAAATATCCACACAGGAAGAGCAGAGCAGCCTTTCAAAATCAAATTTTGCAGAACAACCAAAAAAGGAGAAAGAACATTCTAAAAAGACTATCATTGTAGAGAAATTTTCACTGCCAAAAAAATAAACACTGTTTTTATTGTGTGGATTTCTGGAGCCTACTTGGGGAGGAAATTGATCACAGCCCTGTCCTGGTAACTACAAACTCATCGTTGGTAAAATGATCATGGAATGAATAGTCCATCACAGCCCTTTAAAATCCATGGCACTTGCTTTTATCAATGTCACAACCATTTGCATCCAACAGCCCATACCAAGTATAAAGGACCCACCATAGGCCGGGCAAGCGGATAAACTGAGAACTGTGGTGGGTGCACACCAGGCGACCAAGTTTAAAATTAAATAAGTCCCCAAATGCCCAGATTCAGGACCTTACTTAAACATGTTCTTAGCTTTCAGAATGTGCATAAGTGCTTTCCCAAATCAGATTTAAAGTGCACATTACCATTACTTCCCATGAAGTGCGTTCCACATAATTAATATCATGAATGGAGCCTAAATCACAGAGAAATAGGTCCTGTGGCAAATTTATATGCAACCATATATAAAGGTTTTCCTTTTAATATTTTCAGCCACAAGCAGGGTGGGTTTATTCTGCATATTGGCCCCTAATTACTGATACATACTTTTCTTTGGGGATCCAGAGAAAAACTGGGCAGCATATTCGGGTGGGGAGAGAGATTATAATTAGCGGTGGACTTGCAAGTTTCGGATGCGTATGGGGTGAGCAAAGAGCATGGCAACAGTGGAGTGGGATGGAGGTTTGCTTACCCAGCTTCACGGCCTGCTCCAGGCACTAGCGCAACAAGCAGGTCCTTGGGGCGGCCAGCTATCACTGATTCAGCTTGTAGTAGGAGCCTGATCCAGTGCCCACTGAAGCCAATAGGAATCTTTCTATTGACTTTGGTTTACTTTGGAGCAGGCCCTAAGACACTTGAGAGAGAAGATTCTACTTAGTGATTGCGCTGCAGGAAACATCAGCATGAAAACAGAGGAAGAAAGCGACAGAGATAGCAGCTAATATACATAACTGGCGATAGAAGAACCAAAATTAATTCCATTTGGCTGAATACGTTACCTGAAGTTTTGATTCATTTCCAAAAATTATATGGAGTAATCCAAACTGCTTTTGCCAGCCAAACATCAACTGAGGCTGGGTCTACAATATGATTTTAGGTCGAATTTAGCAGCATTACCTCAATTTAAGCCTGGACCCATCCACACAACGAAGCCCTTTTTTCGACTTAAAGGGCTCTTTAAATCGATTTTTTTTACTCCACCTCTGACAAGGGGATTAGCGCTGAAATTGGCCTTGCCGGGTCAAATTTGGGGTAGTGTGGACGCAATTCGACAGTATTGGCCTCTGGGAGCTATCCCAGACTGCTCCTTTGTGACCACTCTGGACAGCGCTCTCAACTCAGATGCACTGGCCAGGCAGATAGGAAAAGGCCAGCGAACTTTTGAATTTCATTTCCTGTTTGGCCAGCGTGGCGGGCTGATCAGCACAGGTGACCATGCAGAGCTCATGCAGATCTCATCAGCATGATGTGCATATTGCCGGGGCACACTACCCGACCCGTACTTTGTGAGAAATCTATGTCCATGTCTATGTCCTCATCACTCTCATCACCACGCTGCCGTCGCCTCCTTGGCTGGTTTTTCTTCAGCAGCTTCTGATTCTGCACTGAAAAAAGGTGTGAAACAATTGTCTGCCATTCCTCTGACAGAGGGAGGGTCGACTGACGATATGGCTTACAGGGAAATAAAATCAACAAAAGGGGTGGCTTTGCATCAAGGAGAAACACAAACAACTGTCACACAGAATGGTCCCCTCAAGGATTGAACTCAAAACCCTGGGTTTGGCAGGCTGTTGATTTCACAAAACAAATCGGGTCAATTTCTTGTTTTGATCCCCTCCATCTATCTTTTAGATCTTAGGTTGTCATCTCCTGGGTGCTCGGCAGAACAGGGCCGCTGGGGGCGGGGGCAAGTGGGGCATTTTGTCCCTGGCCCTGCAGGAGCCCCCACGAAAGTTTTTCAGGGTTCCTGGAGTGGGGTCTTTCACTCGCTCTGGGGGCCTCGGAAAACTCTTGCAGGGCCTGGGCCCCCAGAGTTTCTTCCGCTCCGGGTCTTTGGTGGCGGGGGCGGAAGGACCCGCCACCGCCGAATTACCACCAAAGTGGGACCTGCCGCCGAAGTGCCGGGTCTTCGGCAGTAATTCAGTGGCAGGGGTGCCCACCGCAGGTCTTTGGGGCACTTCGGCGGCGGGTCCCAGAACGGAAGGACCCCCCCGCTGCCGAATTACCACTGAAGCAGGGGCCCCGTGCCGCTGAAGAGCCCAGGCCCCCTGAATCCTCTGGGTTGCCCTGCGGCAGAAAACGCTGCAGTACGAATGCTAGCCATCATCATCTCCTGGCTGCTCGTCAGAAGATGGTGCAGTACGACTGGTAGCCATCGTCATCTCCTGGGTGCTCAGCAGAAAATGGGAATGACCTGGATAAGTCACTCCCATGTCTGCCCAGGCATCCCTAACCGACCTCACCAGCTATATGCAGACCAGCTGTGACCTGCATGCTGTTTGTGACTAGCCCAGGTTGGAAGCTACAGCAGTAAAGCATTATGAAGCACCCCAGGTTACCCTGCCCCTCACTGAGCCGAACTGTACCCCAGAATGTCACACACATTAAGCCAGACTGTGGCTTTCAAAGAACCAAGTCCTGAAGGGGCTATGGGCAGCTCCTGAGGGCAGTCTCTCCACAGAGAACACATGCAAACAAAATGCCAGCAGGTGATCTGGAGGAGCAGCTATTGCTACACCCTAAAGGAGGGCATTTGCCTTTGAGTTCAGTGGGACCAAAATGAGGTCCAGGAAGCATTATTGACCTGAAAAAGGATTTGCAGGCCCACACCATTAGCAAACTAACAAAATCCTTCAGCTGAGCACAATAAACTTTAAAAAAAGACTTTATAATTAAAACACATAACTGGTTAAAGAGACAATTATGGGGCAATTATAATTGAAAAGCTTCTGCTGTCTAATTTGGAAGTGTCATAGCTGCCAAGTTTGTGGTAGGCTTGTGGATTTAGATCAGCTGTTCCCGAACTGCACATTAAAAGATTATGCTAGGGAGAAAGGGCTACACTCATCACCTCATCTGTAAATGAACACTAATTATTAGCTGTCCCAGATGGAGGAGATTTTGTAATGAACATTAGGTCTTGTACCTGTTTAATTTTCTTGAACAATCTAGCATATTCACAAGTTAAGACATATATTCCTCTCTGTATAACAATCTCATTCCCAGTGGAAGAAACATGTCTGTCTAAACTATTTATTAAGGGCTAGATTGAGCTTTTAAGCCTGGGGTGGGCAAACTATGGCCACGGGCCAGCAGCCCAGGAGCTCCCGCTGGGGTGCCAGGCTGGAGGCCTCACCACACGGCTCCTGGGAGCCGTGGCTTGGCCCCACTCCAAGGGGCAGAGGCAGGGCCGGCGCTACCATTTAGGTGACCTAGGCAATGGCCTAGGGCGCCAGAATTTTTGGGGGGCGCTATTTTGCCGGGGGGGGCGGCACGCGGGTCCGGTGGACCTACCGCAGTCATGCCAGTGGATGGTCTGCTGCTGGAAAGGCTCCGGTGGAGCTGCCGCAGTCATTTTGGCGGAATGTCCGCTGGGCTAAAGGCTCCGGCGGACCTACCACAGTCATGCCTGCGGCAGGTCCACCCGAGCCTTTACACCAGTGGACCGCCCGCCGGCATCACTGTGGCAGCTCCACTGGAGCCTTTCCAGCAGCAGACCGTCCGCCGGCGTTACTGTGGTAGGTCCACTGGGGCTGCGGGGGGCGGCGAAATGGCTGTCCGCCTAGGGCGTCAGAAACCCTGGCGCCGCTCCTGGTCAGGGAGCCGCTCCACGCATAGGAGCCAGAGAAGGGACATGCCACTGCTTCTGGGAGCTGCTTGAGGGGGTGCCACTCAGAGCCTACACCCTCGAGCCTCTCCCCCTGCTCCAATCCCCTGCCTCAGCCCTGATGCCCCTTCCGCTTTCCAAACCCCTCGATCCCAGCACGGAGAACCCTTCTGCACCCCAACCCCCTTCCCAAACTCCTGCCCCAGCCCTGATCCCCCTCTGAACCCCTCGGTCCCAGCCCAGAGCACTCTCCTACACCCCAAACTCCTCATCCCCAGCCCCACACTAGAGCCCTTACCCCCAACCCGAGCCCTTACCCCCAACCCCAATTTTGTGAGCATTCATGGCCACCATACAATTTCTATTCCCTGATGTGGCCCTCAGGCCAAAAAGTTTGCCCACCCCTGCTTTAAGCACAACCTTGAGCAGTGAGTGGTGTGAGCAATGATATAGGGCTGGCAAGTTCTCATAATAAAACTAACAGGCCTTGTCTTCACTATTGTTTACCTCAAAATAACTCACGTGTTAATTACCCCAGGGTAAAAACCACTGCCTTTTTAGCAGTGGAGAAAAGCCCTTTCTTCCCAATGTGAACATGTCGCCGATTAGAATTTAGCCCTTGGCACCTAATCTTCATGGTATCGATTCAGTCATAGATTCCAAGGCCCATTGTGATTGTCTAGTCTGACTTTCTGCATAAGTCAGGCCAGGGAACTCCCCTAAAATAATCCCTAGAGCTAGGGTGACCAGATTGCAAGAGTGAAATATCGGGATACATGGCCGGGGGGACAGCCACAGGCAAACAGCCCTGACCAGACCCATGGGGGAGGAGGGGCACACAGCTTTCAGAAGCTGTGAGGGGGGTGTACGGCCCCTGCTGTAGTCCCTGCTAGGGGCTCATGGCCCCAGCTCAAGCCCCCAGCTGAAGCCTCAGGGCAGGGGCACATGATCCCAGTGCCAGCTGACAGTCACCTCACCTCCCAGGAGGGCCGGTGAGTGTGGGCAGGGGAGAGGTCGGGGAGTGCAGGAGTGAGTGTCTGGGAGGTTTATGGTGGGGTACTGGGCTGTGAAGGGGTCGAGGGTGCTGGGCAGTGGGGGAAGTTTGTGTGTTTTGGGGTGCTAGGAAATGGGGGACCTGTTGGGATGTGTGCTGGGCAGTGGGGGAGATCTGTGTGTGTCAGGCTGCTGGGTAGTAGGGGTCTGTATGGGGCACTATGTAGTTGTGGTGATGGGATTGTGGGGAAGGGCACTGGGTAGTGGGAGGAGGGGAGATGTGTGTTTTTGAGCAATAGGGAGTGGGGGGTTCTGTGTGGGGTGCTAGGCAGTTGTGGTGGGGCTTGGGGGGTGGCAATGGGCAGTGGTGGTGGTGTGCAGAGCACAGTGCATTTGTGGTGAAAGGGTTGTGTGGGGGGAGTGCTGGGCAGAGTGGGTCCGGAGGACACTGGGCACAGTGGGGCTGGGGGGCACTGTGTGAGGGAGCTGTGTGGCACAACATGGGCCTGCCCCCCACAGGAATGGGCACACTGGCAGCACAGGGCCAGGTGGACCAGTGTGCTTCTGATCATGCCATGCATGTCCCATTGCTCCTGGTTGGCCTCCTGTTCACTTCTTCACCTGAGGGCTGGGGCAGGGGAGGAGGTGTGGGTGTAGGGTCCCAGTGATGTTTACCTTGGGGCGACTCCCAGGAAGCAGCCGGCAGGTCCCTTTGAGTCCTAGGGTCAGGGGCGGCCAGGGGGGTCTCCACTTGCTGTGGGGAGCTGCAGGGGCAGGACTTGTGAGCGCAGGCAGTGCATAGAGCCCCCTGGCCACCCCTGACCCTAGGAGCCAGAGGGAACTGCCTGGGGTGGGAGTGGGGATGGGGTGGCTCACTGAAAGCAGCCAGCAGGTCCCTCTAGCTGCTAGGCTCAGGGTTGGCCAGGGGACTGTGTGTGCTGTCTGCGCTCGCAGGCCCTGCCCCCGCAGCCCCCATTCGCTGCGATGCAGCTGGGGCTGGTGGTGGGTGCAGCATGTGGAGACATCCCAGTCTGCCAGCTGCCCCTGTGTCTAGGGGCCGCAGGGTCCTGCCAGCTGCTTCCTGGAAGCTGCACGAGAGCAATATAAGGACAAATGGCATCCCGACCATACATCGGCTGGGATGCGGGACAAACAACTAAACATCGGGTCAGTCTCAATTTTATTGGGACGGCTGGTCACCCTATCTAGAGCAGAACTTTAGAAAAAGATTCACACTTTATTTAAAAATTGCCAGTGATGGAGAATCCAACTTGACTAATGGTTAATTACTCTTTCTGTTAAAAATGTACACCTTATTTCCAGTCTGAATTTAGTTAGCTTCAACTTACAGCCATGGGATCATGTTAGACCTTTCTCTGCTGGATTGAAGAGCCCATTATCAAATATTTTTCCCCAGGTAGGTACTTAGAAACTAATCAAGTCCCCCCTTAACCTTCTCTTTCCTGAGCTAAATAGATTGAGCTCCTTGAGTCTATCACTATAAAGCACGTTTTCTAATCTTTTAATTATTCTCATGCTGTTCTCTGAACCCTCTGAGTAAACAACGTCCTTCTTGAAGTGAGGACACCAGAACTGGACACAGTATTCCAGCAGAGATTGTATCAGTGCCAAACAGAGAAGTAAAATAAGCTACTCCTACTTGAGATTCCTCTGCTTACGCATCCAAGGATTGCATTCACTTTTTTGACCACAGCAACATACTGGGAGCTCATATTCAGCTCACTATCCATCACAACTCCCAGATCTCCTTTTCAAAGTGACTGCTTCCCAGGATAGAGTCCCCCATCCTGCAAGCACGGCCCACATTATTTGTTCTTAAATGTATGCATTTACATTTGGCTGTATTAAAATGCACACTGTTTGCTGGTGCCCAGCTCACCAAGTGATCCAGCTCACTCTGTATCAGTGACCTGGTTTATCTACCATTTCCTCAATTTTTGTATCACCTGTAAATTTTATCAGGATGATTTTATGTTTTCTTCCAGGTCATTGATAAATTATGTTAAATGGCATAGGGCCATGAACTGATTCTTGTGGGACCCCATTAGAAACTCTGTCTCACTGATGATTCCCCATTTACAATTACATTTTGAGACCTATTAGCTAGCCAGATTTTAATCTATTTCATGTGTGTTGTTAATTTTATATTGTTCTAGTATTTTAATCAAAATGGCATGTGGTCACAAGTCAAATGCCTTACAAGAAGTCTAAACATATTAGATCAGTGCTATTACCTTTATCAACCACACTTGTAATCTTGTCAAAAAAAAGAGATATCAAGTTAGTTTGACAGGATCTATTTTCCATAAACTCATATTTATTGACATTAATTATATTATCCTCTTAATTCTTCATTAATTGAGTCTGGATCTGCCCCTCCATTATCTTGTCCACAATTGATATCAGTCTGACAGGTTTTAATTACCTGAGTCATTCTGTTTACCCTTTTAAAATATTGGCATGGCATTAGCTTTCTCCCATTCTTCTGGAAATGGTCCAAGACTTATTGAAAATCAACATTAATGGTCCAGCAAGTGCCTCAGTCAGCTCTTTAAAAACTCTTGGATGCAAATTGTCTGGACCTGCTGCTTTATCTGACTTTAGAAGTGGCTGTTTAACATCCTCCAGAGATAATAGTGGAATGGCAAGAGTTATCATATGGTATAACTACATCACATGTTTTCCCCAAATATAGAACAGAAATGTTTATTGAACCCTTTGGCTTTTCCTGCATTATTCTTGATAATTCTACCGTTTCTGACTAGTAACTGGCCAATACCATTGTTAGGATTCTTTTTGTTCCTAATATACTTTAAAAACTCCATGTTGCCCTTAACTCCACTACCTATAGATTTCCCCTTGTGCCCCTTTGCTTCTTTTATCAATTTTCTACAGTTCCTACCTTGTGATTTAAACTCATTTCTATCAGCTGCCCTTTTCCTCCATTTGTTACATTTTTTTTTATTTTGTATAATTACACAGTTCCCCTAAACCAGGTAATTTTTTAAAAAAACTAAAACCAGCTGGGTTCCCCACCGTGTTCCCTCATAGAAATTTAATTTGTTTGTCTACTAATCCCATAATGTTCTAATGTAGAGTGGTTAAAAATAAAACCAGGAGAATTAAATAAAAATAAACTCCATCCAAGCCCTGGCAAACCTTAAAAAAAATTTAAAAAATCATGCAACTAAAAGCTACTGATTACAGTTCCTCCTTATACCCCATGTTGTCTAGGCATTGCAAACAGCTCCCCAAGGAGAAGAATGTAAAGGAAAATTAGCATCCAAAAGCCTAATTTAATGGTGCATTTTCAGAGCAGCCTTAACAGGTTTTTCATACTGTTGTGCTTTTAGTTAGATCCTTGGGAGACATTCTCAGTTCAGTATCAAAAGTTTAACTTTAGAGATCCCATTTGCATTAATGGGAGTCCAACTGTTGATCCCAGTGTGTTGCACTGAAAATACATGTCAGAACATTACCTTAAGGTCTTTGGGTTTTTGTATGAAACCAAGGCAGGCAAATTTATGACCTTTAAATAGTCCAAAATAGATAGAACAACATTTCTCTAATCTTGCATTTAAATACGATTAAAACCTCTATATTCCTGGTTTTGGAAAGGCTTTTCTGCAAATCTCCCAAGTGTTCTTGAAATAAAGTAATACATATTTATTGGTTAATGAGCCATATCAACCAATCCATTGTAAATCCATTCTTCTTAAAAATGGAGGCTGACATTTTCAAAAAGTTCCTTATGGACTTAGACTTCAGTGGAATTTGAGTGCTTTTAAAAATCTCACTATCCCTCAATTTTTCAAGGAAGCCTGCGGAAGGCCACACTTTATCCACATACAGCAGTGATTTATAGAGCTAAGAGAGAAAATACTGTATAGTGGATAACATTTTTTTAAAAAGTCCTACATGATGTAGCAGTCAGCACAACAAGTGCAGACCCTTGTATGGACACTTATTTCAGTTTAAACCTATAACCTAAACCAAAATTTGTCTGGTCTAAACAGACATGAGTGTGTCCACACAGCTTTTAACTAAACCAGTTTAAAGTCACACCTTCAGCGAATTGTAACCCAACACCAGCCAAAACTGATCACCTTGGCAAAGCAGGTCTGCCTACTGAAAACCTAGACAGAGTAGGTTTGTCTGTGCAAACGTGCTCTGCTGCCAAAGTCTTTTCCCCCAGTGCATCACTGATGTCAGGGGAGAGCTCATTCGGACACTGGTTACATCCTCATTTGCAAATTCCAGTATACTGTGTCTGCAGATCTCTTGCTGTTATTCATTACACTCACATGAGCTAATCTCTAATGCCTTCTTATCAATAATTAACGGATTCTACCCATCGCTTCAATGGGTGAGCGTTCAGCTACCGCTGACTTGAATTCTGGATTTTTGTTTTTATGGCTTTACACATTGGAAGCAAGTCTAAATCCTGGATTGGCAAATGTGGTTGCATAACTTGCAAGTTAATGAGTGATCAACAATGCTTCAGCAATCTCCATTTCTACATGGGAGATTTTCCAAGGTGTTAATGCACTCAGATATGATTTTTGCTAGGTAAATATTACAGTCTGCAAATTGCTGTATGCAATATCATTGTAGTCATCTCTGTCCCAGGATATCATGTTATCGATGACCTGTCCTCTTCATTTACCACTCCCCCAATTTTTGTGCCACCTGCAAAATTTCAGTGATGATTTTATATTTTCTTGCAGGTCATTGATAAAAACATTAAATAGTGTAGAACCAAGAACTGATCCCCGTGGAATGCCACTAGCAATACACCCCCTTTGCTGAGGATTACTCATTTACAATTACATTTTTAGACTTATTGTTTAGCCAGTTTAATCCATGTGATATGTGCCATATTGATTGGGTGTCGTTCTACTGCAGTTTCTTAATTAAAAGTGTCACAAAGTTTCCAGTTAAAGTCTCAATATCTTACATACATTACTTTTATCAACCAAACTTGTAAATTTCCAAAAAAAAGATATATGCAAGTACAAATCTCTCTGGAAAGCTCATAGGCTTCATTATAAATACTTAATTTTTCTAGTAATAAAAGAAGGGGATTATAAATACTGCAGCTTTTTAAGAGCTGCTCACTATTACCTCCATAAATACCGTGTTCAAATACCTGCCGTATTTCAAAATGTTGCCGTATATAAATACTTCGAGAAGTTCTTGAACATCCTTTCGGTCAGCACTTGCACAAAGTCCAGTTTGTATAAGGATAAATGAGTCCTGGCAAGCTTGTGACTATGTCATTAGTTTGGTACTTTGCAGCTGTCACCAACTGAATACTGAGGGAGCGAAAAGGTTGGAAGGGGGTATGAATATAGCAGGAGCACATATCTACAGTGTACAGATCATCTAGAATATGACAGTATGGAATCTGTGATTCCCCAGGTGAAACTCAGTGGGCCCAATCATGCCAGATATTGCCTAGTTTCTGTGAACTAGATCAGCACCTTGCAATCTGCCCTGAATGAAGCATAGTGTGTAGCTACACTGTCCTGGGTGCTGGCAGAGCAGGGATTGAATTATGATTCCATCACCAGAACCACAGGTTGAAAAACCACTGTTCTACCATAATGATAACCTTTCATGGACCCCTTAGCATAGTCTGCAGACCACCAGGGGGCTGTGGACCACAGCTTGAAAACCACTGGACTAGTATATTGGAATGGAAGCAAAAGACTTTGATCATTGTAATTGCTACAACTATTCTACTCTTGAAAATAAAAAATACATGCATTTATAAAACATCAGTGCTTTTGAACCAGATTTGTACATATTTATGGCTAATGACAAAGTTCTGCCATAATCAAACCCAAACTCCCACTGGGCATCATCAAAATCAGTAGCATTTTTAATGCATTTTGCTCACCACAAGTTTTACATTCATATATAATCCATGGAAAATATTGAGACAGTATTTTGCATGAATAGGAGACCTTTCATCCAAGTACCTCACTGCACTCTCCAAATGCTTATTTTCACAATACTCTTGTGAGGTTTTATCATCCCAATTATACAGGCACAGAAACATAAGTTCAGAGTTTAAGTGACTTCCCCCTGGTCACACAGTGAGTCAGTGGTGTAGGCAATAGAACCTAGACCCCATAACTCCCAGTTCTGTGCTCTAACATTAGACCTGGTCTCCATCCTAACACTATGAGACTAATTTGACCAGCACACACACAAGGCTAAAGCACACTGCTTTTTCCCCAAGTGCACATTTGAGATCTGAGTGGGTTATTTGTTGAGCCTTCAAATGTTAAGATAATCAATATGGAATCAACCTGTTCCTTAGTATTGTAGTCTTCCATTTTTATTAAAGTTAAGATGAAAGCTATGAAATGTGCATGCACTCACCAGCGTAGCCATGCATCAGGCAGCCCACTGGAAGCAGGAAATTAACATAGGAAAATTGCAACAATGTTCACATCAGATTGAGCTAACTAAAGAAAGGCAGAAGGCTGGTGTTGCTACGCATTGCCAAACTTTCACAAAGGCACCAGAAAAGCTAGACAAAGACATAAATAATCTTGCTGGAAGGCTGAAGGGTAACAGGACTTTATCTCTTAGAATTCAGAATGATAACACATAAGAACCTAGAAACAGCAAGAGAGAAAACAGGCTGCTCTCTAAGACAGCATGGCACAACTCACCTGCACTTGTTTTAAGCTGGCTCTTAACAGACTAGCTAGAGCCTCTCTACTCTGCACGCAGGACCTGGAACCCCCTCCTCCACCACCAGACTCTTAAAGTGATAGCTTGCAATTCCAACACAGTCCTCAATACATCATAATCAGCTGCCTGTTTGAGGCAGCTCTTTCTCCCCTTTGTGCTGCTCCAGATTTAAGTGGAATCCCGAGTTGGACCCAAGTACTAGATAGGGTGCAGCAACTAAACAATAGAAGAGCTTAAATAGCAGAAAAGAAAATGAAACAATAGAAAATCCAGTTAAACAATAATTACAGCAAGAATTAGCCACTGGGCACCTTTCTACATAAACATTACAACAATGCAATTTAGAGGAAATTTCAATTTAGAGGAAATAGAAAAGCCATTGCTTGCAATCAGCAACTGGAAAACTACTGATGCAGTGAAGCAGGATCAGAAAGCCACACTGCTCAAAAAGCTTTCTAAGGACAGAAGAGAGTGGAATTTGCAACCAGTAACTAAACAAGAGGGTGCAGCTACACGGTCTTTAAGGGTTTCTGTTATTCCCAGCTAGTTTGAAAATTACACTTAGGCTATTTGGGAAATTAATGCATTTTAGTACGAGTCACATTCAGTATTCAGGCTCTATTTCAAAATAGTTTGTAAAGGGCTAATAAATATTAGTAGACATTTTTAATGAATGGTTAGGCATGTATTAGCACATCTAACAGGTTGCTTATAACCCATGACTTGAAGCTACCGATAGTCTACTGAGCTGTTTGTAAGCATCTATAACACATAGTGCTGTCTGCAACATGCCTGGAACATCCATTAATCACTTATTAAGGCTTTTATGAACCATTTATAAGTGGACCCAAAACATGTAGGCTAGCACAAAATTAAACAGCTTTGCACATAGGCGAGACAGGGCCAAGTTGTGTTTAAAAACGGTCCCAAACCTCCCCAGCCAACCAACATGTGAAACACAACCACCCTTGGTTACACTAAAGCCAAAATCATGATTAACCTCATGGTATTTAACTTATTTTAAACCATAAAGCTTTTCCTACTGCAGACATGGCTGCCGCAGCAGGTGCCCACTCTCAGCAGTCTAAACTAAGGTGGGGATCGGCAACTGTAACTAGGAGGAAGAGCAGACGGGGATATCCAGAGATGACACACAGAGAAATGCTTTCACGCAGTTACATTGACAGGAACGGAGGCCCAAATATTCCAGGTTATTTAGGTGGCTAACTCGCATTAATATCAAGGAGAGTTAGCTGCCTAAATAACTTTGAGGATCTGATCCAGACTCTCTATATGCAAGTGTGATGAGGACACTGTGTGAGCGGATCTCATCCCTCCGGTAGAAGGCAAGTCAGATGCTTCTGTAGCACATGATCTGTGGCTCCATGGAGGGGGCCAAGGCAGGACGACGAGGGCTGAGGGTGTCATGAAGGGGAAAGCTCTGGAGAAGATATGCATCATGCCCTCACCAACTGGACAAGAAATTCTGAAGAAATATTTTGTGGCTGAGCCCTGGGGAATTTCCCTTAAATAGGGTACCAGGATCAGTCATCAATTGAGGAGTCCTTGACCACATGGGTTCACTAAAGCTGCACTCCCCAGAACAGTACTGCACTATGCCCAGGATCTGTCTCACCTGAGGATTTAGCCCATGATGTTCACATATGTGGTCAAATAGGCAAAATAAGCTTACCTATTACTCATTCTCTTTATAGCAAGTACTCACTGTTAATCATCTTGTGTTACCATTGTTATTTCATTGTGTATGCCACTCACACCAACAGGGGAAGGCGAGGGGAATTACCAAGTGAGAACAGTAAATGATGTCCCAAAGACTGGCCATTAACATCCATTGTTGTACAGAAAATTGTTTTGAAATAATTTTACAGTGTGAAACTGCTAAGCCATTTAAAGATGACTTGCTATGCTAGAAAAAGAAAAAGAAGGATCCTGGGGGGAAATAAATCCATACACTTATGTAGATTGTGATCTCTTTTTCAGGCAGGAAGTGTTTTCTCATCTGTTTGTACAAGTGCCTCATACAATGGAGTCCTTGATCCTTAATTGGTGGCCTCTATGTGCTACTGGAATACAAAAATAAATTAATAATAATACAGAGCTTTGCAATAATATTCTAAAGTTCATGCAGAAGATTGTAACAAACATCCCACTGGGCTCCCATAATTCCACACAATCCAAATTCTAAATCCAATCCCAATCAGAGTCAAAAAGTCCCCTGAGTAGGAAATGTGTCTGTGATGGATTTCTGAGTTCTTTTATGATACTTAGGATCTTTGATATTATAATAATGAGGGCCTTCTATCTGTCAAGGAGGCACAGGCCGGCAGTGAGAGTGGCTCAGAATGCCTCCCAGAGCTCCACAGGGTGCAGGATGTATGCACCTATGGCTACCCCTTCATGGAGCACAACACACTCCCCCACTACATGCCAGTCACATGAGCCAGAACATGGGAAGGGACACGGCTCTACCTCCGCACAACCTCCTCTGGGGCTGTGTGCAACTTCAGGGGTGTATGGAGGGAGCTGTCCCAGTGCTCTCCCCAGAACAGGTACTGCACTTCTGCCAGAGGTGAACCAGGGTGCACAGGCTCCCAGTATACACCTCCAACCCCCATGCACCTATGTAAGAGCCTGTCTGAATCTAGCTCTGAATGTTCAGTGGAAATTCCAGGGTCATTATGATCCTTATCATGCTACAACTGACATGAACAGTAAAAGCTTCTGATTTCAGCGGCAGTCAGATTGGGCCAAATGCTGTGTCGACCGACACTCCATTGAAATTTCATTAACTTGGGATGGCATAAACCAGCATTGACATTTAGCTCATGATAATTTACGAGCCAAAATACGTTATCTTGCTGCACCAGGAGCATTTTCTTGCTCGTTTGGTGGTGCTTCCATTTGTGACTGATGCACCGAGGAGGTGGCTGTAAAATCTGATACTATTAAAAACATACACCATGCCTAAGGAATATGAATATAAATATTTTAGGGGGAGAAAAAAAGATCAAGCTCAAAGCAATTTGCCCGTCATAAGTAGGCATCAATATACATTTCACTTGAGAGAAAAGTTTACAGTACACAGTCAATGTGCAGCCTGAATTCCCAAACACAGTCCTTCAGGATATTATATGTCCCAACAGTTTTGTTAAATGTACAAGAACAAACAAATGTCACCCAGTTTCTTAATGTGATACTGGCCCAGATCAGATTAGTTTTTATCAACATCTCTGCCACCCTTGTCAAATCCTCAGTTGTTGTTTCAAGTAAATTCTGTTGCTGACAGCCTCTTTGCAATAACAAAGCTTTGATAGCCTTTAAAGGTGAAATGAACAGTTTTAAAACAAAGACAGTTGCTTCAGATTCCAAATCTAATTCCAAATCAGTAACAGAATGTACATGCAGACTTACCTATGGAGAATACTCAGTTTAAAACAAAACATTTGAAAAGCAATTCCTTCTTCTCTAACCTGTCAGCCCCTACCATTTAGGATTCTGGCCAAATTCAGACCCATAGCAAACGCTGGCCCTTGTTTTAACTTTGCACTTCAGCAGCTAACAGCACAGACATCTAAAGCAATGGTGTGAATTAAGGGTCAGTAATCCGGCTCAGATAAAACAAGCAGTCTAAAGTCTTGCCCATCCTTCATACTAGACAGGATTTTTCTGAGGCCTGGTCTACGCTACGTGTTTAAACCGATTTTAGCAGCATTAAACTGATTTAACGCCCCACCCGTCCACACTACGAGGCCCTTTATATCGATATAAAGGGCTCTTTAAATCGGATTCTGTACTCCTCCCCAACGAGAGGACTAGCGCTAAAAATCGGTATTACCATATTGGATTAGGGTTAGTGTGGCCACAAATCGACGGTATTGGCCTCCGGGTGGTATCCTACAGTGCACCACTGTGACCGCTCTGGACAGCAATCTGAACTTGGATGCACTGGCCAGGTAAACAGGAAAAGCCCCGCAAACTTTTGAATTACATTTCCTGTTTGCCCAGCGTGGAGTTCTGATCAGCACGGGTGGCGATGCAGTCCCAAATCCAAAAAGAGCCCCAGCATGGACTGTACGGGAGATACTGGATCTGATCGCTGTATGGGGAGACAAATCTGTTCTATCAGAGCTCCGTTACAGAAGACAAAATGCCAAAGCATTTGAAAAAAAATCTCCAGGCTACACAGTGCTGCGTGACAAGCATAATGGAAAGCCAAAGAATCAAATGGATGCTCATGGAGGGAGGGAGGGGGTATTGAGGACTCCAGCTATCCCACAGCAGTCTCCGAAAAGTATTTGCATTCTTAGCTGAGCTCCCAGTGCCTGTAGGTTCAAACACATTGTCCAGCGTGGTTCAGGGTATAGCTCATCAATTTACTTCCTCCCCCCACCACGTGAAAGAAAAGGGAAAGAAATCGTTTCTTGACTTTTTTCAATGTCACCCTATGTCTACTGAATGCTGCTGGTAGACGCAATGCTGCAGCAGTGAAGAGCAGTATCCGCTCTTCTCCCCTCCCCGTTGGCAGACGGTACAATATGACTGCTATCCGTCATCACCATCAGCCCGTGAGTGCTCCTGACTGGACTCAGGTGAGGCTGGCCGGAGGCGCCTGAGTAAAAATAGGAATGATTCCGGGTCATTCCCAGTAGATAGTACAGAATGGCTGGTAACCATCCTCATCATAGCAACTGGGGGCTGAGCTTCATCAGCCCCCTCCCTTTCCTGTGTAAAGAAAAGATTCTGTCCTGCTTGGACTATCATAGCAGCGGTATGCTGGGCTCCTGTCCCCCGCACCGCTTAATGTTCTGCCTGGACTGTCATAGCACGGGGAGGCTGCCTCCCCCTCATTTTATCTCACTAACAAGTCACTGTTTCTTATTCCTGCATTCTTTATAACTTCATGACACAAATGGGGGGGACACTGCCATGGTAGCCCCGGAAGGTTGAGGGAGGAGGGAAGCAACAGGTGGGGTTGTTGCTGGGGCACCCCCTAGAATGGCATGTAGCTCATCATTTCTGCAGGATCTGACACGGAGCAGCTGTGCTCTCTGATACACTGCTTCTCTAGTACACTTGCCCCATATTCTAGGCAGGGCTGACTATTTTTAGAAACCATAAAGGAAGGATTGACTCAGAGAGTCATTCCCAGTTTTGCCTTTGCGCCCCCGGCCGACCTCAGCCAGGGGAACCCATGATAGCAGAGACAGTTATCTGTCATTTTGTACTGTCTGCTGCTATCATGCTAAAGCAAATGAATGCTGCTATGTAGAGCTGCAGTACTGCCTCTGTCAGCGGCATCCAGTACACATACGGTGACAGTAAAAAAACAAGCTGAATGGGCTCCATGGTTGCCGTGCTATGGTGTCTGCCAGGGCAATCCAGGGAAAAAGGGCACAAAATGATTGTCTGCCATTGTTTTCCCGGGGGAAGGAATGAGTGACAACATTTACCCAGAACCACCTGCGACAATGATTTTTGCCCTATCAGGCACTGGGATCTCAACCCAAATTCCAAGGGGCGGGGGAGACTGCAGAAACTATTGGATAGCTACAGAATAGCTATCACCGTGCAATGCTCTGGAAATCGACACTAGCCTCGGACCATGGACACACACCACCGAATTAATGTGCTAAGTGTGGCCGCGTGCACTCGACTTTATACAATCTGTTTTACAAAACTGGTTTATGTAAAATCAGACTAATCCCGTAGTGTAGACGTACCCAGAGGTTCTAAACAAATGGAGATCACTCTAGTGTGAAGTTAACCAATCAAAGACACTCAGTAGACAGCAGAAAGAAACAATGTGCTCTTGGGAGTTTAAGAGGCAAAGGGGGCAGTGCTTGGGCAAACTGATGTGTTTAGGATCCACCTACCTTATTGTACTTTACTTATTATACATATAAGAGGTGTAGTGGATAATCTGAACCAGAAAAATAAAGCCAGCCCCTGTTATGGAGAAACAGGCACTACACTGCAGTGAACTTAGGAGAGAGACCCCACAACAGAGCAAATCATTGTTCAGGGACTCCACATCTCATTCAGCCATGGAGTACCTAATCCTCTAGTACATCCTCCTGTGTTAAACTCCCATGGTTTACAGCAGGTGCATGATGCACAGATTAAGAAACAGAGCTGGCTGAAATTTTTCAGCCAAAATTTTCTACCACTGTAAAATGGGGTTTTGTGAAAAATTGAACTTTTCAGGAGGAAAAGGTTTTCAGTTACTTTTCTCCACTTTTCTTTGGTAAATTTCAAAAAGAAGCAAAAATTGTTTAGTTTTGAACTGAAATAAGCATATCAGATTCTGACAACCAAAAACTTTTCAAATTTTTGTTCCCTTCCCTTTTCTGCCACTAAATTCAATGATTATTAATTATGCCATTAAATGCAATGATTACTTATTAGCCAAGATGGTCAGGGATGCAACCCAGTCCTCTGGGTGTCCCTAAATCTCTGACTGCCAGAAGCTGGGAAGAAGCTGGGAGTGGATGACAGGGGTGTATCACTTAATAATTGCCCTGTTCCCTTTAGTCCCACTGAAGCATCTGGCACTGGCCACTGTCAGAAGACAGGATACTGGGCTAGATGGACCATTGGTCTGATCCAGTATAGACATCCTTAAATTCTTAATAGTCATTATATCTAAGGTTTGGGAATGAGGTCATGATGCGTGTCTTTCTTTTCATCATTTTTTTTTTTAACCACTGTGCAACTTTTTGAAAGGATAGAGATGAAGAGACAGTTTCATTTTTTGAAGTGCCAGATTGTGAAAATTGAAACCAGCATTTCACTTTGAAACTAAATGAAATGAACATTTTGAATTGAACTGGACCAAAGGAAATTTCATTGGGTTTTACAAAAAAATGAAAAATTTCAGATGAAATTTTTTTTGTTCAGAATTTGATAGGGAAATAAGTTTTTTATTTCTATGTTTATATTTTATCAGCTCTATACATAGGAAGCCTTGTGCATGATTACATCTATCCCTTAGTCCCTCATTAACTGTCTTCAGAGCATGGCACTCATCACTGTTAGCAATTTTACAAGGAAATCCAGAACCGAAGAATTTTCATTTATCGAGAGTAATAATTGAGATCAAATCATTAGCTGGCATAAACTAGTGTAGCTTCAATGGACCTATACTGAATTTACACCAGCTGAATACCTTGACCAACATCTGCAGTGATAGTTCTACAAGAAAAACTTTTATACAGGCTAAGTTCTGCTACAAAGTTAATTATCCAAGAATCCCTATCTGAATATGAGGAGAAAAAATGGATTGTAACGGAAGGTAATAGATTAAACAAAAACCTCTCCCAGACAATTAAAGCCAGACCTGCTTTATTCTGTACCAAAGCTGTAAGTAGGAATGTGTGCAGCATTGTAAGCCAGGCACTGCTCTAACTCTCCCATTTGCACCTTGCTGGGTCAGCCAATGTGATAGCTTGGAATCCTGCCCACTTGATTTGTTAGCCACCACTATTATCATGACAATTGGGAAGTTGTTAAGTATTCACTTATTAACAGCCAATAACATTTGTTCTTGTTTTCACACAAATAAACATACTGGCAGCTGGGTTTACTCTCAGCTTTGCTGATTCACTGGCCAAGGAAAGTCATCATCTGGTCAATGTCTGTTTATAGTTCAGTCTCTCCACAGCCATTTTAAATTTCACCTCTTGAATCATCATCAGAATCCAAGAGATCATTTAAATGCCATTTGTGATCCAGATTTAGAAAGCCATGCCCACCATATGTTTCCATTTGTTATTCTTTAAAAGCTAAATCAATGATTAGCCAACTGTAATCAAGCAGAACATTTTTTAACAGTTTTTGATATGGGATTTTTAAATGAACTAAAAGTTTACTTTTAAGTTAAGAATTGTACTTTAAACAAGCAAGTGTTATCAACATCTAAAGCCCTGATCCTGCAAACACAATTAAGGATAGACTTAACTTTATTCCTGGAAGTAGGTCCATTGTCTTAAATGAAATTGCTCCCATGCTTAAATCAAGCATGTGTGCTTGTGTTTTCAGGACTGGGGACAATCAACATAGACTGTGGTACAGACCATGGGTCAGATTCACTAGTCCAGGTGAGCTGAGGTTGGCACACATCTGGATTGAGTGGGTAAAGGTAGTATTAATTTATATTGTGGTTAAAAATAAATGAATGGAGATATCCTATCTCCTAGAACTGGAAAGGACCTTGAAAGGTCATTGAGTCCAGCCCCTTGGCTTCACTAGGAGGACCAAGTACTGATTTTTGCTCCAGATCCCTCAAGGGCCCCCTCAAGGATTGAGCTCACAACCCTGGGTTTAGCAGGCCAATGTGCAAACCACAAAGCTATCCCTCCCCAGTTTAAATCTCAAATCAGGAAGCCCCTGGTTTCCAGCACAAGCTAGAGCAGCTTCAGAACTAAGTGTCAGAGGGGTAGCCATGTTAGTCTGGATCTGTAAAAAGCCACAAAGAATCCTGTGGCACCTTATAAACTAACAGACATATTGGAGCATAAGCTTTCGTGGATGAATACTGTGACAAAGTTCCTCCTCTACCTTGGTGGGTCCTGCACTTATTGGTAGATTTGCTCACCTCACAGATTCACCCTGTGGGTCAGGAAACAGCCCAGAGACCTTCCCCTCTGGTAGAAGCCACAGTCCAGGTCAATTCCTCCTGGGTTTGATCAGGAGTTGGGAGGTTTGAGGGGAACCCAGGGCCACCCTCTACTCCAGGTTCCAGCCCAAGGCCCTCTGGACTGCAGCTGTCTAGAGTGCCTCCTGGTACAGTTGTGCAACAGCTACAACTCCCTGGACTACTTCCCCATGGCCTCCTCCCAACACCTTCTTTATTCTCACCACAGGACCTTTCTCCTGGTGCCTGATAATGCTTGTACTCTTCAGTCCTCCAGCAGTATGCCTGCTCACTCTCAGCTTCTTGCACATCTCTTGCTCCCAATTTCCCTCACAACCACTCATTCCTCTGGCTCCCTTTGGCCTGACTGGAGTGAGCCCTTTTATAGCATCAGAGGGGCTTTAATTAGAGCCAGGTGCTTAACAGCCTCACCTGACTCTTAGCAGGTTAATTGGAGTCAGGTGTTCTCATTAGCCTGGAGCTGCCCCTGCTCTGGTCACTCAGGGAACAGAAAACTGCTTATCCAGTAGCCAGTATATCTCCCTTCTGCTACTCTGCTGTTCCCAACTGGCCTGGGTCTATCACAATACCCACTTCGTTAGACACATGCATCTATCTTACGCTCCAATATGTCTGTTAGTCTATAAGGTGCCACAGGACTTCTCAGAACTAAGTTACTCTAGTTCTATCATGACATAACTCCATTGAATCAGGCCCACGATGTTAAAACAAATCACAAGATGCAATAAAGAGGTTTGTCCAAAAGATGGACAAAGTGCTTCATGTGTGTATTAATTGTGATTCAGACCAACGTTGGGTGTCAACATTTTCTTTACATTGATTTTTAAAAATTTTAAAACCCCCAAAGCACTCAAAATTGAAACAAGACATTTTGTCAAATGAAACAAAAACAATTTGTCAACTTTTCAATTTGCTGAAAATGTTAAAGAAAAAAATTATTTTCTGTTTGACCCAAAATGACTTCCTCTGCCTCAGTTTTTCAGAATTACTAGTGAAATGAAAAAATCTGTTATTTGCCCAACTCTAATGTTTAGTCATCTCATCTGGCTGCAGACTCAATACCATGTGACCTGGATGCTCAATGACATGCCACAAATAATGAATAGCCAAAGATACAGTCTCAGGAAATAGTGTTGCCAAGTCTCCAGGATTGTCCTGGAGTCTCCAGGAATTAAAGATTAATCTTTAATTAAAGATAATGTCATGTAATGAAACCTCCAGGAATTCATCTAATCAAAGTTTGCAAACTATTTCCTGGGTAGGGTTATCAACAGTCCAGAGACTTAAATGTATCCACATAAAATGTTCATTGAACAATTTTGAATTGATTAACAATCAAAACCTGATTGTGGATCATTTGAAAATAAGGAAGTTAAAGGGGTGCATTGAGAAGATACATTATATGTGATGTATATTTTGCTGAGCTCAAGTAAAAGCTAACCAAGCTTGCCTTTTTATTTTGCATGGGGCTATTCGCTCTCATGAGTCACAGTAAGGAAGCTGGAAGAGCAGCTATGATATAGATGTTAGGTGAAATAACTCATTTTTCTATCCATTGCCAAAGGTAAAAGTGTTTTTCTCTCTGTCAGCGAGTTGCTCTGTTTTGGCAACATAAAAGCGTATTTTCCATTAGGAGTTCAACTTAACTGCTCTGACATTTTCTGCTTTGAACAAAAAACTCGACTGCATAGTTTTGCAATACGACAGGCACAGAAATTTATTTGTTTATTTGGGGCTAAACTGTGACTGTTCCACACACAGCATATATAATGCAGTGTGTTGTTACACCTCTCCAGGAGCAGTCTGGGAAGCAGATTGTGACTATCAGAGTTATGTGCTGGTTTTACCCGGGCTCTGAGGACAAGGACACACCCAGCACCAGTCCTCAACCTGTCACCACATACGTCCCCTGGCACAACAGAATAGGTGCACTGGCCAGTGTGTTGGATGGATGAAGCAAAGGCTCTGCAGAGGCTGTTTTTTCTCCTCAAATTTTACCCTTCGACCCCCTGCATGAGAGAATTACACAAGCTATGGTCAGGTTCTTTTATTGCTAAAAATGCATCCTTCCAGTGCTAGAGAGACAAGGTGGGTGAGGTAATATCTTTTAATACACCAACTTCTGATGGCAAGAGAGACAAGCTTTCAAGCCACACAGAGCTCTTCCTTGGGTCTCTCTTAATGTCCTAGAAGCAACATGGCTACAACTACACTGCATCCTTACGGTGCTGTCAGAAGCTGATTCACAGCAGATGAACTGAATTACTTTTTTCAAGCAAAAATAATGATCCAGACTTAGATTGACTGAGACACTTTGAGCAGGTGTGTTAATTTCTGCAAGTTGTTTCAGTTAAAAAATCCTAACTTCCAGTGGAGTTGAAGCATTTCGTTGAGCCATTTCCAAAACAAAACACTGCGATTTTTCAGTTTGAAACTACGTTTAATTTTGAAGTTACCTTTAATTTTGGTTGAAAGATTTTAAAATGGGGGCAAACAGCCCAAAATCTAAATGAAACATTTTGTTTGTCCCAAAATAATTTTTCTTAACTTTTCAATTCACCAACTTGTTTTAATTTAAATTTATTTGTTATTTTTCTGAATTACCAGTGAACCAAAAACAAATCCTTATTCACACAGCTCTAACTAGGAGGCTTTCATTCCATTCCATTGACTTCAATGGGCTTTGGGTCAGGCACTGGGAGCAGGTACATTGAAGAAAATGACTTAAAAATGACTTTAAAATAACCTATAAAAAACAGATGTAATATCCTTTGGCATGACCTTTAAGGGGGAACCTAAACACTCAAAGATATTTTGCCCTCTTTGCTCTGTCTATGATTTTTCAAAAGCAACTCACTCGCATTGACTTTCAATTATCAAAAATATTATTATGTCCATTTTACAGGTGGGGAACTGAGGCACAGAAAGATTAAGTGACTTGCTCAAGGTCACACTAGGAAGTCTTGAGCAGAGCCAGGCACGGAATCTAGATTTCCCGAATCTGAGTAATAGAATCTGTAGTGAGTCGGTGTGGCCCCTGCTCCTGCCAAGAGGAGGGAGTGCCCAGCCAGAGGCCTGAGTGGGCGGGGCTAAGGAGCAGTGAGCCCACCCCTCAGAGGGTCAGGTGGCAACCTGGAAGTACAAAGGCCGGCCGTCAGAGCTCAGTCAGGCCCCAGCCGCTGCAGGGAGCAGGAGACTGGGACCCCTCTAGGACCCAGGGCAGCTGCCCTGACTGGCCGGAGCTTCCCCACACCCACTACTTGGAGGAGCTGCCGGAGCTTCCCCGGTCATACTACCCGGAGGAGCCGCTGGAGCCTCCCCGTCCCTGCTGTTACCCAGAGGAACCGCCAGAGCAGGCCTGGCCGGACATCCCGGAGGAAATGCCGGACCTGCCACCCAGCCCGGGTTGCGAGGAGCCCATGCTGTTGGACTTCCTGGGGGCTGATGCCATGGACCAGATAGGAGCCTATGGCAGTGTGTTGCGGGCAGGATCCCCACTGACGCAGCAGCGGACTGTCTGCGCTGTTAGGGCCCCGGGCTGGAACGCAGTGGAGTGGTAGGGCCTGCGTTCCCCCTGCCACCCTTCCAAGGGTGGCAGACTCCCCCTCTTGCAGGCCTGAGGAGGCCTTTCTACTTAAGCCTCCTAAACCCTGTGCTTTGCTCAGCCCTGAGCCAAAAGGGCCTGAGCTTTGCCTCTGCGTTTGGTGCCCTGCCCGAACTTAGGGCTGGGCCCCTTTAAACTGTATTGTTGCTCAGCCCTGAAACAGAAGGCCTGAGCCCCTTTGACTCTGTATTGTTGCTCAGCCCTGAAGCAGAGGGCCTGAGCCTCCTTTGACTCTGTATTATTGCTCAGCCCTGAAACAGAGGGCCTGAGCCCCCTTCGACTCTGCAGTGTTGCTTTGCCCCAGACCCGGGGCCAGAGCCTTGTGCCTTTGTGTTTACCGCTCCAGGACCTGCCTGGACCGACAGCATGTAGGGAGCCGGTGTGGCTCCCCTCCACTCCTCGGAGAGGGTTGAGCCCCGGTCACACACCTTTTTACAGAATCATAGAAGATTAGGGCTGGAAGACACCTCAGGAGGTCATATAGTCCAACCCCTGCTCAAAGCAGGGCCAACCCCAACTAAATCATCCCAGCTAGGGCTTTGTCAAGCTGGGCCTTAAAACCCTCTAAGGATGGAGATTTCATCACTTCCCTAGGTAACACAATCCAGTGCTTCACCACCTTCCTAGTGAAATAGTTTTTCATAACATCCAACCTAGACCTCCCGCACTGCAACATGAGACCATTGCTCCTTCTTCTGTCATCTGTCACCACTGAGAACAGCCTAGCTTCAGCCTCTCTGCACATCATCAGATTTTTTTTACTCAATCCTCCAATTTGTCTAGATCACTCTGGACCCTATGCCTACCCTCCAGTACATCTGCCTCTCCCCCCAGCTTAGTGTCATCATCTGTGAACTTGTTGAGGGTGCAATCCATCCCATCATCCAGATCATTAATGAAGATGTTGAACAAAACAAGCCCCAGGACAGACTCATGGGGCACTCCGCTTGATACTGGCTGTAACTAGACATCGAGCCTTTGATCACTATGCGTTGATCCCGATGATCTAGCCAGCTTTCTATACACTTTTTAGTCCATTCATCCAATCCATACTTCTTTAACTCTCTGGCAAGAATACTGTGGAAGACCATATCAAAAGTTTTGCTAAAGTCAAGGTGTATCACGTTCACCACTTTCCCTATATCCACATAGTCAGTTATCTCACCACAGAAGGCAATCAAGTTGGGCAAGCATGCCTTGTCTTTGGTGAATCCATGTTGACTGTTCCTGATCACCTTCCTCTCCTCCAAGTGCTTCAAAATGGATTCCTTGAGGACCTGCTCCATGATTTTTCTGGGGACTGAGGTGAGGCTGACTGGTCTGTAGTTCCCTAGGTTCTCTTTTTTCCCTTTTTTAAATATGGTCACTATCTTTGCCTTTTTCCAGTCGTCCGGGACCTCCCCTGATTATCACATGTTTTCAAAGAGAATGGCCAATGGCTCTGCAATCACATCAGCCAACTCCCCCAGCACCTTCGGCTGCATTGCTTCTGGACTTGTGCATGTCCGGCTTTTCTAAATAGTCCTTAATCTCTTCTTTCACCACTGACAACTGCTCACCTCCTCCCCATACTGTGCTGCTCAGTGCACCAGTCTGGGAGCTGACCTTGTCTGTGAAGACTGAGGCAAAAAAATTATTGAGTGGTTCAGCTTTTTCCACATCATCTGTCACTAGTTTGTCTCCCCCATTCAGTAAGGGTCCCGCACTTTCCCTGACCACCTTCTTGTCGCTAACATACCTGTAGAAACCCTTCTTATTACCCTTCACATCCCTTGCTATCTGCAACTCCAATTGTGCTTTGGCCTTCCTGATTACACCCCTGCATGCTTGAGCAACATTTTAATATTCCTCTCTAGTCATCTGTCCAAGTTTCCACTTCTTGTAAGCTTCCTTTTTGTGTTTAAGCTCACCGAAGATTTCACTGTTAAGCCAAGCTGGTCGCCTGCCATATTTGCTATTCTTTCTTCATATTGGGATGGCTTGTTCCTGCACCCTCAATAAGGTGTATTTAAAATACAGCCAGCATTCCCCCTCATATTAGCCTCTCTGGGGATCCTGCCCTTCAGTTTCCTGAGAGAGTCAAAGTCTGCTTTTCTGAAGTCCAACGTCCGTATTCTGCAGCTCTCTTTTCTTCCTTTTGTCAGAATCCTGAACTCACCCATCTCATGGTTACTGCTGCGCAGGTTGTGAACCACTTCTACTTCCCCTACCAATTCTTCCCTGTTTGTGAGCAGCAGGTCAAGAGGAGCACGGCCCCTACTTGATTCCTCCAGCACTTGCACCAGGAAATTATCCCCAACACTCTCCAAAAACTTCCTGGTATGTCTGTGGACTTCTGCATTGCTCTCCCAGCAGATGTCAGGGTGACTGAAGTCCCCCATGAGAACCAGGACCTGTGATCTGGAAGCTTCTCTTAGTTGTCCGAAGAAAGCATCGTCTACCTCATCCTCCTGGTCTGGCTGTCTATAGCAGAGGCCCACCATGACATCAATCTTGTTGCTCTCACCTCTAAACTTAACTCAAAGACTCTCAACAGGCTTTTCTCCAGTTTCATGTTGGAGCTCTGAACAATCAAACTGCTCTCTTACATACAGTGCAACTCTCCCAACTTTTCTCCCCTGCTTGTCCTTCCTGAACAGTTTATACCCATCCATGACAGTGCTCCAGTCATGTGAGTTACCCCACCAAGTCTCTGTTATTCCAGTAACATCATTGTTCCTTGACTGTGCCAGGACTTCCAATTCTTCCTGCTTGTCTCCCAGGCTTCTTGCATTTGTGTACAGGCACCTAATATAACTAGCCAATTGCCCTACTTTTTCAGTATCAATCAGGAAGCTTCACCTGTTGCACCCTCCTCCTTGTGTTTCCTCCTGGTATCTCACTCCCCCACTTACCTCTGGGCTTTGGTCACCATCCCCCAGCGAACCTAGTTCAAAGCCCTCCTCACTAGGTTAGCAAGCCTGCTGCAAAAATGCTCTTCCCTCTCTTCATCTCTGGTGTCTAGGAAGTGGACCTCCGTGTAGATTGGTCCAGGCTGAGGTTGATGGTGGGATGGAAGCTGTTGAAATCGTGGTGGAATTCTTCCAGAGTCTCCTTCCCATGGGTCCAGATGATGAAGATGTCATCAGTGTAGCGTAGGTAGAGAAGGGCCGTGAGTGGATGAGAGCTGAGGAAGCGTTGTTCCAGGTCAGCTATGAAAATGTTGGCATATTGTGTGGCCATGCGGGTGCCGATAGTGGTGCCATTGGTCTGGAGTATATATTGTCACCAAATTTAAAATAATTGTGCGTGAGGATTGTAGGGGTCCGCTGTTGGGATCGCCCCTCTCTGGCATGGCTGGGAGCCAGGCCGCCTCACTACACAAGTCCAGTGAGTTGGAAAATTAGCCTGGTGAGGCATGAAACAGTCAAGGGCTCAGGCCCCCCCCCCCCCCCCCCCCGGCAGGGGTCAAGCAAATAGGCCAGTATTAAGCCCAGGCCCCAGGGCAGCAAACAACAGTTCAGGGCTCAGACCCTCAGGCAGGGGCTGAGTGAAGAGTTCAATAACAAGTCCAGGCCCTGGGTCAGGGCGGGAGAGCGAACAAACAGTTCAAGAGCAAAGCCCAGGCTCCTGGTCCTGAGCGTCGGGGCGATGGGGAGACTGCCACCCATGAGTGGAATGGCAGGGGAGACACAGGCCCACCCACTCCTCTGCGTCCCCGCCCGGGGCTCTAACAGCTGAAGGCGACCTGCTGCTGTGTCAGTGGGGATCCTGGCCGCAACACACTGACATTGGCTCTGGGTGTGCTGCAGCCAGACTAGGGTCGGCTGCCTCCGGGCTACTTCCAACCTCCCCCTCTACCAGTACCTGCATCTCAGCGGCGTCTTCCACAGCATCTAGCACCATGGGATCCTCGGGATACTCAGCAAGCGGTAAGCTGGGCAGCTCCTCTGGGTCCCTTCGTACTGGTCGGCTTCTGGCTCCTCCGGTGTTTGGTCAGCATCCAGCCTCTGCGGGTATGACCAGTCCTCGGGTTGGTCACAGGTGGCAGGAGTCTTCCCAGCGGGAGCTAGGGCATCAGCGTCTGGCCTCTCCAGCGGCCAGGCAGCTTCTGAGCCCTGGGATTGGGCTTTTATACTTCCTGCCCTGTGCCTTGACCTCTGTGGGGTGGGCACAGGCTCCAGTGACTCCGCCCATTTTGGCATCTGGAGGGGCTTGTCCCTCTCTGGCGCGGCTGGGAGCCAGGCCACCTCACTACAGGATAAAGTCACAGAACTCAGCAACCAGTTGTGCTGTGGCATCATCAGGGATACTGTTCCTGACAGCCTGTATTCCATCTATGTGTGGGATGTTTGTGTAGAGAGCCTCCACATCCATGGTGGCTAGGATGGTGTTTTCTGGAACATCACCAATGCATTGTAGTTTTCTCAGGAAATCAGAGGTGTCACAGAGATAGCTGGGAGTGCTGGTGGTGTAGGGTCTGAGGAAAGAGTCCACATATCTGGACAGTCCTTCAGGAAGAGTGACAATTCCTAGACACTACGGTACAAATAAGTGACGGGCACATTAACACCACCCTATACCGAAAACCCACCGATCGCTATGCCTACCTTCATGCCTCCAGCTTCCATCCCGGACACCCCACACAATTCATTGTCTACAGCCAAGCACTGAGGTATAACCGCATTTGCTCCAACCCCTCAAACAGAGACCAACACCTACAAGATCTTCACCAAGTATTCTCAAAACTACAATACTCACACGAGGAAATAAGGAAACAAATTAACAGAGCCAGACATGTACCCAGAAGCCTCCTGCTGCAAGACAAGCCCAAGAAAGAAACCAACAGAACTCCACTACCATCACCCACAGTCCTCAGCTAAAACCCCTCCAATGCATCATCAGTGATCTACAACCCATCCTGGACAATGATCCCTCACTTTCACAGGCCTTGGGAGGCAGGCCAGTCCTCATCCACAGATAACCCGCCAACCTGAAGCATATTCTCACCAGCAACCACATACCACACCATGGTAGCTCTAACTCAGGAACCAATCCATGAAACAACCCTCGATGCTATCTCTGCCCACATATTTACACCAGCGACATCATCACAGGACCTAACCAGATCAGGCACATCATCACCGGTTCATTCACCTGCACGTCCACCAATGTAATATACACCATTATGTGCCAGCAATGCCCCTCTGCTATGTACATTGGCCAAATTGGGCAATCCCTACGTAAAAGGATAAATGGACACAAGTCGGATATTAGGAATGGCAATATACAAAAACCCGTAGGAGAACACTTCAATCTCCCTGGACACACAATAACAGATTTAAAGGTAGCCATCCTGCAGCAAAAAAACTTCAGGACCAGACTCCAAAGAGAAACTGCTGAACTTAAGTTCATTTGCAAATTTGACACCATCAGCTCAGGATTAAACAAAAACTGAATGGCTAGCCAATTACAAAAGCAGTTTTTCCTCCCTTTGTGTTCACACCTCAACTGCTAGAAGAGGGCCTCATCCTCCCTGATTGAACTAACCTCATTATCTCTAGACTGATTCTTGCCTGCATATTTGTATCTGCCTCTGGAAATTTCCACCACATGTGTCTGACAAAGTGAGTATTCACCCAGGAAAGCTTATGCTCCAATATGTCTGTTAGTCTATAAGGTGCCACAGGACTCTTTGTGGCTTCTATCCAGAAAGTCTTCATTTTCTCTGATGCAACATCAGGGTTGTAGTTGGGTCTCTAGTCCTTTAACCTTCTCTTCCAATATGGACACCAGCTTGCACTTCATACAGACAGTCACTTCTATCCTCTGGGAGGGTGGAGGGGCAGGGATGGTGTCCCCAGCCTCTGTTTGCCAGAAGTTGGGAATGGGTGACAGGGGATGGGTCACTTGATGATTACCTGTTCTGTTCATTCCCTCTGGGGAACCTGGCATTGGCCACTGTCTGAAGACAGGATACTGGGCTAGATGGACCTTTGGTCTGACCCAGTATGGTCATTCTTATGTTCTTAAAGATTGTGAGGTGCGTAGGTACTATGGTAATGGAGGACACGGAGAGAGATGACAAGGAATCTTACTCTCCTCCAAGTTAAGCTGGGCAACAGTCTGGCCCTTAGAAAATGAGAGTTTACAAAGAAAAGTCTCATGCTTTAAAATCCTTGTTTACATTTATTTTATTTTTTTGCATTTATTTTTCAGACTCCCTATTATGCACCTTACAAAGGAAATAGAATGCCTTCTCTTTAAATAGCTAGTTCAACCTTCCCATGCAGTGCAGGACAATCGGACTGCCTGGCCCTCTATTTCACAGGTAAAGGACATGCTTGTCAGCCTGAATTTGTTCAAGTCATCTTAATGCATCATCAATGCTAATCTTTGGGAATTGCAGCTTTCAGTTTACATACTGGGTTAAGGACATACTATTACAAGCACTCCCACTATGTGTATGGTTTGCTTTCTTTCTGTTCTCTTTTCATATTGTTTGGTAGCCTGAGAAAATAACATGTTGGGAGTTTCAGGACAAAAACAAGGTGGAGAATGCTAATTGAAGCCTCATTTCTGTGATGTAATTCCAAAATGTCTCCTTTCATGTCACTGAAATCACTCCATATTTACTCCCTCAGTCTCTCACAATGTTGACAGCTCCCAGCTCCTAGTGATTTCAGGAGTGCTCAGAACTTTACCAGACCAACAGCAAGGTCTGGGGCTAAGTGACGGAAAGTTTATCCAAGCACCTTTTATTTCTGTGGTCTTCCTAAAATGGATTGTTCCCCTTCAATCCAGCGGTAGGATGTGGCATACTCACTGCAATCAAAATGCCAGATTTCTGCACCTGTGATTCAGTATCATGACAGTGTAGGTGAAAAGGTATTTTTGGTTTTGGGAGCCTGAAACAAAATGTCATGGAGACAAGGCCAAGACACCCATTGATTTAAGTGGGTTTTGGATTAGGCCTTTGATTAGGGAGGTTATCTTTTAAGGGACAGATTTTCAAGTACTCTGCACCCATGATATTTTATATACATCCCTGTCCCCAGGGGTGGCTCCAGGCCCCAGCATGCCAAGCACGTGCTTGGGGTGGCAAGCCACTGGGGGCGCTCTGCCGGTCGCCGCGAGGGTGGCAGGCAGGCTGCCTTCGGCGGCTTGCCTGCGGAGGATCCGCTGGTCCTGCGGCTTTGGCGGACCTCGAGCAGGCATGCCTGTGGAGGCTCTGCTGGTCCCGCGGCACGCCTGCGGGAGGTCCACCAAAGCCACGGACCAGCAGACCCTCCGCAGGCAAGCTGCCGAAGGCAGCCTGCCTGCTGTGCTTGGGGCGGCAAAATGCCTAGAGCTGCCCTTGCCCCCCCTCTCCCCCGCACAGACACACATAACCTATGTTAAAAGAAAATGAAGGTTGCAACATTAGGAAATGCCAGGTTGACAGGGAACCTTAATCCGGCTCACATGTGAGCCCATCCTATGCACTGAATGAGGCAGGGGTCTTGTGGAAAAAATAGTATGTGACCATGTCATTAAAGACTGTCTCATAATGCATCCTCACAAAGGCACACAATTAAATCTGCACAGGCAGCTCTAAATCTGGCATTTCCTTTCAACTGCTTGATATTGCAACTTAAATTATATTATTTTAGTGTAGTTTTTGTGTATATAATTTCTTAGTTTTTTTTTAAAAAGGTTCAAAACAAATTTTGTTATGTGTAGCAGTAACAAACCCTCTATCACGCTCATCAGTCATCAGTACCCTTCAGCATTGCAGCACAGACTGCTACAGAACTAACCTCAGCTAGCAGCAGGAGGGCTGTCTCCTTAAACAGGGTTGGGTTTCTGGGTGCCTCAAGCTGCCCACCCTAGCTCTCGCTTCCCCTCCCACTGCTATAAGATGGGGGAGCTGCTGCCACCTTAGGCTGGATTGGGCTGCTAGTACTGGGTCCACTGGAAAAAGCCCAGCCCTTCTTTCTCTTTGTGTCTCCCTGCTTCCCTGCCCAGAAGTTGGGCAATTCCTGCCCCATACAGTTCCCTTGAATGTGTGGGGTAAATGGGCCTCTGGGGCCATGTGTCGGCCTGGGAGTTAGGCCTGGACTGATTGAACTACATGGCCTACCTGCCACACAACTACACTAATTTTCCTCACCTGGGGAGGAGGGCTGACAGAGTCACAGGCAAGGTCTGACCCACTGCCCCTCAAAGGGTCAGTCATCCAGTCACTCATCTTTCTCATAGTCTCAACATTTGCTTCTAATTCTACTAGGCCAGTCAGGTGGCCTGCAGCCAATCTCCTCTCACTATGTGTCCAGAGTTCAAGACTGCTCCTGGAGTGACTTTCCTCCCTTTCAACGATAGGCAGGCCAGCAGCAGGAAGGATGGAGTGGAATTGCCTCCCAGTCCCTTTGACTCCCCTCTCTGCTCACCCCACGGTCAGTCAGATCTTTCTGGGCATTGAGGTTTTCCCTTTTCCACTGCTGCTACTCTGGGAAACAGCTGCTCCACAGGCATATATTCTCTTGCCTTACGCTGCACTTTTACTTGCCACTAATGGGAGCAATAATGACATAGCTGATCTGCATCTCTTTAGTTCCTGATCTGAAAGGTGACCAAGTTGTTTTCACACAAAATGTACAGTTCACCCGTGGAATTCATTGCCAAGGGATGTTGTGATGGCCAAAAGGATAACAGGGTTCAAAAAAGAACTAGATAAGTTCATGGAGGAGAGGTCCATTAATGGCTATTAGACAAGACAGTCAAGGATGCAACCCCATGCTCGGGGCATCCCTAAACCTCTGAGTTCCAGAAGGTGGGTGTTGAAGACAGCAGTGGGTCACTCAAAAATTACCCTGTTCTACATGCTCTCTGACGCTCTGGTACTGGCCACTGTTGGAGACAGGCTACCGGGCTAGATGGAACATTGGTCTGACCCAGAAGGGCAGCCTATCAAGTCACTTGATTCTGTAATGAGGCATTTCAGAGTTTGCTTGATTCTTTTTCCAAGTTTAACCACTCTCTTCCCTTGACTGGTCACCCCTCAGAACAGTAAAACATGAACCACGATAGACAAAAGTACCACAGCCCTATGTCCAGGCCTTAGTGTTATTTGTGTGTTTTGGGACATCCTGCTCATAAGCATTCTGTATGCTTTAAGTTCAAGTAATGAGGAAGACTCAGAGGGCTAGAAAGTTAGCGGTAAGCAATGCACTCAGGCCCAGCATAGACACAGCCAGAACTGACTATCGCAGCAGTGCTAATCTCAATTATTCAAAAATCATGACTAAGGTGCCCCCCCAAAAATCAGGAGATTGGCTTAATAGATCAGAAGATTTTTTTTAAATGATAAATTTGGGGGAGTGTTATTTGCTGTCTGGTTTCTGAGACTTTAAGTCTCGTGATTTCAAGCTTTCCTCTACAAACATGGACGACCAAAACTTACCTTTTTTTTATGAAAGCTTAAATTCTCACATAATCACATGATTCCAAGAGCTGAGGCTTTAAGAAAAGACAACAAATATTATTAGCAATAGGGCTGAGCAAATTCAGGGGGACCGAACCCAAAACCCCAAAAAACTTCCAGCTCTACTCAAACCTTTTTTTGGTCATGGCAGTTTGTCCATGATCACAAAATGACAGCATTCTCTGCAGCATGGTGGGACTCTCAGGGCTTAATAGTACAATGCAAAGAAACCAGAAAGAAAAAAAATCAGGCCTTTAATATTTACCACTCAAAGCTCATCCACAATATCTGAGCGTCTTGGATCTGCATTTGAATGGATCAGGCTTTCTTACCATCACTTCCTGCTTCCAGGCAGGCTGTATATACCATGACACTGATGGGCCACAGATCCAACCCAGTGTGGGAATGCCACGTTGAGAACAACTGAACAGGTTCTAGTTTCC
The DNA here is from genome assembly GCF_007399415.2 of Gopherus evgoodei. Lineage (NCBI taxonomy): Eukaryota > Metazoa > Chordata > Testudines > Testudinidae > Gopherus > Gopherus evgoodei. The sequence continues at coordinate 16,515,060 of NC_044332.1, forward strand.
ATGCCTCTTCTTGACATGCAAGACAGTGAAATGAAGAACATCTCCACTATGGAAATGATACAATGTTGTAAACCACTGAATAGCCCCTCCCCTGCATGAAGAAGGTTTCATACTCCAAAAAAGAGACCACCTAACCTCTGTTTCTAATTCTGAGCCAAACAAATGGTCATAGTGAGAAAACATACAGCCAAAACTTTCTTGAGACAAAGCAGGGAAAATCTCGTGGAAGCGTTTTAGAACTTGGAATGTGCTCAGTGAGTACTCTAAGTGACTCAGTGTAAATACACTTCTTCTTTGGCCCAAGAGGATAGCAGATACTCGAGGCCTTGGAGGATTTTTTCTGTTAGAAGAAGAAATTGATGATACAAACAGGGTATTTCTTTGGTGCCATCTTGTTTATTTACAAAGACCATACAAATGTCCAGTTTTCCCAAACAACATAGAAACACCAACAGCAGGCAATTTTCTTGCTCAGAAATCCTCAAACCTGCATCTCCATGTGCAGAAAACTCTGTTTCTCATCTCACTCATGGCCATGCTCATTTCACTTTCTGCTGGCCTCTCACATATACATGTACAGCTGCAAACACAACCCTAACTCCTGTGTTTTCAGTCAGGAAACCCCTCGGACCACATAGCTTAGCTTCTGATCAGTTCTTGCCATGGCAGCCCAGTGGCTTGGGCAGTAGCCTCCTATTCTTTTCAGCTAACGTGAAATAAAGGAGCATTTAATTGCTCCTTTCATTTAGTCTGAAAGCAAGTTTAGCACATCCTTTGGCTTTAAACAGGTCTGTGACTGTCTATAGATCAAAGATCCACCTCATATCATCCACTAACACCTTCCAGGATGACAACTCACTGAACTGTAAGTTTTGCTAACTACAAAATCCAAAGTTATTTTTACAACCAGCTCACACTCTGCTGACACCAGCACAGTTGGACTAGCTTAATCCCTAGCAAGTGGTTTCCAAGTGATCTTAATTGTATGCACAAGGTAATTAAGAGGTCATTGCAGTGTATATGCTATAGATAGCAGCAAGAAAACATATTTTTCAGACATGCTGAGCAATCAGGTCAGGATTTTCTGATTTCATTTGAAAGAGAACTGGATGAACACTAATTAAAATGCAGACAATCAATAGTAGATATATCATTGCTCCCATGCACCAGGGATGGCCTTGAGTAATTCAAGAGAAAGAACTGCTGAATTTATTCATCGTCCAAATAATCATTGTTCAACGGTAACCTTCATTTTTTTTCATCTGCTGATTCCTACATCAGTATAACAAATATCAATATAACAAAGTATTTACATATTGCCAGCCAACAGTAATAATTATGTCTGTGGCATCAGGATATTGACATTTCAAAAAACAGCAGAGAGCAGAGTTTGGTCCTAAGGCTTCAGGTGGGAATAATTTATTTTTGTGAAAATATAATCTTCTTTACACAATGGTATAGTCCAATAAGATGCATATTCTGAAATACGGGATCACTGTTAAAGTACATGTGTAAACCTATGCAAAATGTGACAGTGGGAATCAGGCTCTTAGACATGATCTTGCTCCCAGTAAAGTCAACAGGAGTTTTGCTTTTGACCTTGAGAGAAGCAGGATTGGGCCCAAAAAATGCACGGCCAGAAAGATTCAAGACTAACACAGCAGCTACTGTTTTCGCTGCAATACTATGTGGTCATGTACTGTGTAATAGATGCCCTACGGCATTCTGAAGTGACAGCTGTCCACTGCGAAACAGTAACTGAGTAGATAAAACAGGGCATTAAAATAGGATTTACAAATGCCAGCTGATAGCTTTAAACAACACATTTCTTGTCATTGCATTGGAAATCTAAGAGAGCCATAGACTGAGAGACAATATATACAAAAAAAAATGTGGTTCATGGTTTGGTATCAAAAAGTCATTTGCTTCTAACACATTATAACTATATTTGATTTCATTGTTGGAGTTTATGCAAATTGGCACCATTTTTCCTCCATCTCAGGTACATGCTTCAACAAAACTTTCATGTTACACTAAAAAAACAACTGAGATCAGGTGGAAACTATCAAATAGGACAGCAATGATATAGGCTTTTATTGTCACAAGAGGCCTAAGACAAACTACTTATCTTATTGCAAAATTGGTGAACTTGATCCAAGCAAGATGACTTAAATTAATTAATCTTCCATGAAAATGGCCAAAGGCCCATATATGGCTAGATTCTGCAAGGTACTTAATGCCACTGTTCCTGCTGAGTAGGTCTTCACTGCAGAGTTAACTCAGGCTCTTACCCGATGTTGGTTCTAACTGCCCCCCCCCATCCACACACAGAGTCCTCTCACTCGAGTTTGGTAGGGCTTTAAATCAGAGCTAAAACCCAGCTGGGGTTACAGCCTAGAGCTTCTTTCACTCAGGTTAACAACTTTGCAATGTGGACTCAGGCTAAACCATTGAAGTGTAGATAGTCCTCCAATGCCTTCCCACAATTCCCTCTGTGTTCCCAAAAGGACAGACAAGTTGTCCTACAATTCAATGGGACATAGAAGGGTTCAGCTTACTGCCACACAAACATCCATGGGATATGCCCCCAGAAGTCCTAGCAACACACACCAGGGAGTGCAGCACCGGTCTGGACACACTAGCTCTGGCAGAGCTTTGCAGTGTTTTGCTCAAACCCAAGCTAGGCTAACCCAAGTACTCAGAGCCTGGTGCCGGTCGCCTGAGTGAACTCTCCAGTGAAGACCAACTCGTAGGCAGGCCATTCATCTGGTTTTAAACCTGAAAGTCCTCTTTTTGTGTGGTTTGTCTCCCTTCCAGTCCCTGGATCTGGGTTTGTCCAGAATCAGATGGGAGATGCCATTTTGAAGAGCACCCGGCTCTGCCCCGCTGGCACGACCTCACACACAACAGGCATGTGAGCTGATACGGTGTCATAAACAGATAGCTAAGGGTTAATGTCTCTTTCACCTGAAACACCTGACCAGAGAACCAATCAGGAAACCGGATTTTTTCAACCTTGGGTGGAGGGAAGTGTGTCTCTGAGTCTTTTGTCTGCCTGCCTGCTTCTCTGAGCTTTGGAGAAGTACTTTCTACTTTCTAGTCTTCTGTTTCTAAGTGTAAGGACAAAGAGATCAGATAGTAAGTTCTATGGTTTCTTTTCTTTGGTATTTGCATGAATATAAGTGCTGGAATGCGTTGATTTGTATTCTTTTTGAATAAGGCTGTTTATTCAATATTCTTTTAAGCAATTGACCCTGTGTTGTATCATCTTAATACAGAGAGAACATTTGTATTTTTTCTTTCTTTTTATATAAAGTTTTCTTTTAAGACCTGTTGGAGTTTTTCTTTACTTCAGGGAAATTAAGTCTGTACTCACCAGGGAATTGGTGGGAGGAAGAAATCAAGGGGAGAGCTGTGTGTTGGATTGCTAGCCTGATTTGGCATTTCCTCTGGGTGAAGAGGAAAGTGCTTTTGTTCCAGGATTGGGAACGGAGAGGGGGAATCACTCTGCGTAGTTTCACAGAGCTTGTGTCTGGGTATCTCTCCAGGAGCATCTGGAGGGGGGAAGGGAAAAAGGATTATTTCCCTTTGTTGTGAGACTCAAGGGATTTGGGTCTTGGGTCCCCAGGGAAGGTTTTTCAGTGGGACCAGAGTGCCCCAAAACACTCTAATTTTTTGGGTGGTGGCAGCAGTACCAGGTCCAAGCTGGTAACTAAGCTTGGAGGTTTTCATGCTAACCCCCATATTTTGGACGCTAAGGTCCAGAATCTGGGAATAAGGTTATAACATGGTGTAGCAGCGGCGGGATATAGACAGAATCCAGAAGCCAGTAGGAATATTATATTTTTCTTTTCTCTGCTAAGGGCTTTTTAGCAGAGAGAAACAGTTTGGTTTTAAAAGGGAACCAGAGAGAATTTTTTTTTTCTGCTCTCTCTAGCAGTTGTGGTTTGCATATTAAGCGAGAAGACTGTTAAGGGTCTTTTGTCATGCAATAGCCCTCCCATTAGCAGGCAAGTACCAGCACTTATATGCATGCAAATAAAGTGGTTTTTCTGGTTTCCCTTCATTGAACATTAGCTAGAGAGAAAAGGAAAAAAGCACTGTTGCTAGGCAGACTTCAGGAGGCAACAGAGAGCCTGCAGTTCAGAAAATAAACACCGGAGGGCACCCCAACACAAGAAAACAGGAACCATGACTTCTAAGGCAAAGATTGACGCCGAAGAACAAATCAAAGACGCTGAACACAGGCGACAGATGGAGATGAAAGAAAAGGAAGAAAGCCTCAAACTGGCAGCCTTCCAAAGAGAACAGGCAGCCCAAGAGGCAGCACACAAAAGAAAACTAGAAGAAGAAGAGGTGGCCCACCGAAGGAAGCAAGCAGAAGAAGAGTTGGCCCACAGAAGGAAGCAAGAAGAAGAAGAGGTGGCCCACCGCCGAGAAATGGAAAAGCACCAAAAAGAAATGGAAAAGCACCAAAAAGAAATGGAAAAACAACAAAAAGAGAATGAAGAGAAGGAAAAACAGAGAAAACATGAACTGGAGATGGCAAAAGCTGGGCTGCATGTGCCAGCCAACCCTAACAACCCGGCGCCAATTATTGCTCCCCAGCACAGGAAATTCCCCACCTACAAGGCAGGTGATGACACCGAGGCCTTCTTGGAAAATTTTGAAAGAGCCTGTCTTGGGTACAGCATCCCCGAAGACCAGTACATGGTAGAATTAAGGCCACACCTCAGTGGACCTTTAGCAGAGGTGGCAGCTGAAATGCCCAAGCCGCAAATGAATGACTATAAACTTTTTCAAACCAAGGCCAGATACAGGATGGGGATAACCCCAGATCATGCCCGTCGGCGCTTCAGAACCCAAAAATGGAAACCAGAGGTGTCATTTCCCAAACACGCCTACTACATTGCAAAAAACTATGAGGCCTGGTTAACAGGAAACAACATTCAAACCTTGGAAGAAGTGAACCTCCTCATACAAATGGAGCAGTTCTTGGATGGTGTTCCTGAAGACATCACACGGTACATACAAGATAGAAATCCCAAAACTATCGCTGAGGCGGGGGAGATTGGAGCCAAATGGATGGAACTGGCAGAAAGCAAAAAGCTACTGTCAAGGGGAACGATTACCCCAGGGGGCACACAGACCATAAACCCTACAACCGAGGACAGCCAAAGACCCTCCATACCACCCAAGTAAAGCCACAGATACCCTACTCTTCAACCTCACCAGTCTCCAGTAACTCACCTCGGCCCAGTGACCCATCAGATGGAAGATGCTTTAAGTGTAATGAACTGGGACATATCAAGGCCAACTGTCCCAAGAACACCATGCGAGTGCAATTCATTACACCACCATCACCCCAAAGATCCCCAGGCCCAGATGCCTCTCAAATACCCTTGGAGCGAAGGGAAAATTTGAGAGTGGGCGGAAAGAAGGTTACTGCGTGGAGAGACACGGGGGCACAAGTGTCAGCTATCCACCAATCCTTCGTTGACCCCAAATTCATCAACCCAAAGGCCAAAGTTACCATTTACCCCTTCATGTCACAAGCTGTAGACTTGCCTACAGCTGAACTGCCTGTCCAGTACAAAGGCTGGTCAGGAATGTGGACTTTTGCAGTCTATGACAATTATCCTATCCCCATGCTACTGGGGGAAGACTTGGCCAACCAAGTGAAGCGGGCCAAGAGAGTGGGAATGGTTACCCGTAGCCAAACCAGGCAAGCTTCCAGACCCCTTCCTGTTCCTGAGCCGTCCACAGAGGCCCCGTCTGTGTTACCAGAGACCCAGACAGAGGTAGTGGACCCGGATTCCATGCCTACCACTGAAACAGCCACAGCATCTCCAGTCCCAGGCCCGGAACTGGAACAGCAACCAGCACCAGCAAGTGCAACCACATCTTCAAACTCAACGCCAGAGGGCGCCAGCGAGCCAGAACTGGCAAAAGCACACGACAGCCATACCCAAAAGGCTCAGCCAGAGCCTGAAATACCCTCAGGTGCACCAGCGGAGAGCGGTTCACCAGCAACGGAAACAACCCCATCACCTACATCGCTTCCAGAGGGACCAAGCCCAAGTCCACAGTCTGAGGAAGAACTGGTGACCCCAGCCTCAAGGGAACAGTTCCAGGCTGAGCAGGAAGCAGATGACAGCCTTCAGAAAGCGTGGGCGGCGGCACGGAGCACCCCACCGCCTCTCAGCTCTTCTAATCGATCCCGGTTTGTTATAGACCAAGGACTTTTATACAAGGAAATTCTTTCTGGTGGACACCGGGAAGAATGGCAGCCGCAAAAACAGTTGGTGGTTCCAACTAAGTACCGGGAGAAGCTCTTAAGCTTAGCCCATGATCATCCCAGTGGCCATGCTGGGGTGAACAGAACCAAGGACCGGTTGGGGAAGTCCTTCCACTGGGAGGGGATGGGCAAGGATGTTGCCAAGTATGTCCGGTCTTGTGAGGTATGCCAAAGAGTAGGTAAGCCTCAAGACCAGGTCAAGGCCCCTCTCCAGCCACTCCCCATAATTGAGGTCCCATTTCAGCGAGTAGCTGTGGATATTCTGGGCCCTTTCCCAAAAAAGACGCCCAGAGGAAAGCAGTACGTACTGACTTTAGTGGACTTTGCTACCCGATGGCCAGAAGCAGTAGCTCTAGGCAACACCAGGGCTAACACTGTGTGCCTGGCCCTAACAGACATCTTTGCCAGGGTAGGTTGGCCCTCTGACATCCTTACAGATTCAGGGTCTAATTTCCTGGCAGGGACCATGGAAAAAACTGTGGGAAACTCATGGGGTGAATCACTTGGTTGCCACCCCGTACCACCATCAAACCAATGGCCTGGTGGAAAGGTTCAATGGAACTTTGGGGGCCATGATAAGAAAATTCATCAACGAATTCTCCAATAATTGGGACCTAGTGTTGCAGCAGTTGCTGTTTGCCTACAGGGCTGTACCACATCCCAGTTTAGGGTTTTCACCATTTGAACTTGTGTATGGTCACGAGGTTAAGGGGCCATTACAGTTGGTGAAGCAGCAATGGGAGGGGTTTACGCCTTCTCCAGGAACTAACATTCTGGACTTTGTAAGCAACCTACAAAGCACCCTCCGACACTCTTTAGCCCTTGCTAGAGAGAACCTAAAGGATGCTCAAGAAGAGCAAAAGGCCTGGTATGACAGACATGCCAGAGAACGTTCCTTCAAGGTAGGAGACCAGGTTATGGTCTTGAAGGCGCAACAGGCCCATAAGATGGAAGCATCATGGGAAGGGCCATTCACGGTCCAAGAGCGCCTGGGAGCTGTAAACTACCTCATAGCATTTCCCAATTCCTCACTAAAGCCTAAAGTGTACCATGTTAATTCTCTCAAGCCTTTCTATTCCAGAGACTTACAGGTTTGTCAGTTTACAGTCCAGGGAGATGATGCTGAGTGGCCTGACGGTGTCTACTACGACGGGAAAAAAGACGGTGGCGTGGAAGAGGTGAACCTCTCAACCACCCTGGAACGTCTGCAGCGGCAACAAATCAAGGAGCTGTGCACTAGCTTCGCCCCATTGTTCTCAGCCACCCCAGGACGAACTGAACGGGCATACCACTCCATTGATACAGGTAATGCTCACCCAATCAGAACCCCACCCTACCGGGTGTCTCCTCATGCCCAAGCTGCTATAGAACGGGAGATCCAGAACATGCTACAGATGGGTATAATCCGCCCATCTACCAGTGCATGGGCATCTCCAGTGGTTCTGGTACCCAAACCAGATGGGGAAATACGCTTTTGCGTGGACTACCGTAAGCTAAATGCTGTAACTCGTCCGGACAACTATCCAATGCCACGTACTGATGAGCTATTGGAAAAGTTGGGACGTGCCCAGTTCATCTCTACCATAGACTTAACCAAGGGGTACTGGCAAGTACCGCTAGATGAACCTGCCAAGGAGAGGTCAGCATTCGTCACCCATACGGGGGTGTATGAATTCAATGTCCTTCCTTTCGGCCTTCGAAATGCACCCGCCACCTTCCAGAGGCTGGTAGACGGTCTACTAGCTGGACTGGGACAATTTGCAGTTGCCTACCTCGATGATGTGGCCATTTTTTCAGACTCCTGGCCTGAACACCTACTCCACCTGGAAAAGGTCTTTGAGCGCATCAGGCAGGCAGGACTAACTGTTAAGGCCAAAAAGTGTCAAATAGGCCAAAACAGAGTGACTTACCTGGGGCACCAGGTGGGTCGAGGAACCATAAACCCCCTACAGGCCAAGGTGGATGCTATCCAAAAGTGGCCTGTCCCAAGGTCAAAGAAACAGGTCCAATCCTTCTTAGGCTTGGCCGGATACTACAGGCGATTTGTACCACACTACAGCCAAATCGCTGCCCCATTGACCGACCTGACCAAAAAGACCCAGCCAAATGCCGTTAAGTGGACTGATGAGTGTCAAAAAGCCTTTACCCAGCTTAAGGCAACGCTCATGTCTGACCCTGTACTCAGGGCCCCGGATTTTGACAAACCATTCCTAGTAACCACAGATGCATCTGAGCGTGGTATAGGAGCCGTGCTCATGCAGGAAGCAACAGATCACAACTTCCATCCTGTCGTGTTTCTCAGCAAGAAACTGTCTGACAGGGAAAGTCACTGGTCAGTCAGTGAAAAGGAATGCTATGCCATTGTGTACGCCCTGGAAAAGCTACGCCCATATGTTTGGGGACGGCGGTTCCAACTACAAACTGACCATGCTGCACTAAAGTGGCTTCATACTGCCAAGGGGAACAACAACAAACTTCTTCGTTGGAGTTTAGCTCTCCAAGATTTTGATTTTCAAATTCAACACATCACAGGAGCTTCTAACAAAGTTGCTGATGCACTCTCCCGTGAGAGTTTCCCAGAATCCAGTAGTTAAAAAGTGTTCTTAAAATGTAAAAGTCTGTTAGTTATATACTTAGTAGTATATGTAAAGGTGCATGTGTTGTATTAATCTGTTTATTTTCAAGTTCTAGAAGGAAATTGCCACCAGTGAGCTTCCCCACTGTCTGCAATTTGGGGGGCGTGTCATAAACAGATAGCTAAGGTTAATGTCTCTTTCACCTGAAACACCTGACCAGAGAACCAATCAGGAAACCGGATTTTTTCAACCTTGGGTGGAGGGAAGTGTGTCTCTGAGTCTTTTGTCTGCCTGCCTGCTTCTCTGAGCTTTGGAGAAGTACTTTCTACTTTCTAGTCTTCTGTTTCTAAGTGTAAGGACAAAGAGATCAGATAGTAAGTTCTATGGTTTCTTTTCTTTGGTATTTGCATGAATATAAGTGCTGGAATGCGTTGATTTGTATTCTTTTTGAATAAGGCTGTTTATTCAATATTCTTTTAAGCAATTGACCCTGTGTTGTATCATCTTAATACAGAGAGAACATTTGTATTTTTTCTTTCTTTTTATATAAAGTTTTCTTTTAAGACCTGTTGGAGTTTTTCTTTACTTCAGGGAAATTAAGTCTGTACTCACCAGGGAATTGGTGGGAGGAAGAAATCAAGGGGAGAGCTGTGTGTTGGATTGCTAGCCTGATTTGGCATTTCCTCTGGGTGAAGAGGAAAGTGCTTTTGTTCCAGGATTGGGAACGGAGAGGGGGAATCACTCTGCGTAGTTTCACAGAGCTTGTGTCTGGGTATCTCTCCAGGAGCATCTGGAGGGGGGAAGGGAAAAAGGATTATTTCCCTTTGTTGTGAGACTCAAGGGATTTGGGTCTTGGGTCCCCAGGGAAGGTTTTTCAGTGGGACCAGAGTGCCCCAAAACACTCTAATTTTTTGGGTGGTGGCAGCAGTACCAGGTCCAAGCTGGTAACTAAGCTTGGAGGTTTTCATGCTAACCCCCATATTTTGGACGCTAAGGTCCAGAATCTGGGAATAAGGTTATAACATACGGGCAGGAGCAGAGTGGTGTGCTCTTAAAAATGACATCTACAGTACAGCAGGGGCAGGGTCCAACCATTCCTGGAAGCACCAAAATGTCCAGTATTCTTGGAATGCACGAGGGGCCACTCTATTGACTCTGTGGGCATAACTACACTGCAGATAGGATTGTGCTTCTCAGCATGGTTGACAGATACAAGCTAGCTTTGCTTGAACTAGTGCATTATAAATAGCAGTATGGCCACAGCAGCACTGGCTCAGGCTAGCCACATAAGTACAGTCACCCCCAACCCTGTGAGTACATACTTGGGCAGTTAGCCCAAGCCACCATAGCTACATAGCAATTTTTAGCACACTACCTTGAGCAGAGCTAGCATGTGTCTGGCTAGCTGCCCTGGAAGCACACTCCCCAGCTACTGTGTGGACATAACCATTGTGTCTGATCCTGTACAGAGCACCCTCTTCCAAGCTGAAATCAACAGGAGAGGAGGTGCTCAGCATCTTGCAGGATAAGGCCTATTGAATTCAATGAGAGTTGCTGGTGCCCAGCAACACTCAGATATGGGTCCATAAGGCAGGGCTTCACAATTGTTTTCATAGCCTAAGCCAGGCCTTAAAAGAGACACACCATCCCTTCCATTCATAATCACACAGACCTCAGCCCATCCCATCCATCACCATATAGACAACTTCCTTTTCCATTCATCACTGCCAAACACTTCTGGGCCAGCTGCTTACCTAGAATACTAATCCTAGGTAAGCATTCCCCCTATATCTGAGTTGTCTTTTAATGCAGTCTAGCCGGGACCGGCGCTAGGGGTTTGAGCGCCCTAGGCGCATGGCCATTTTGCCACTCCGCGCGCTGGTCCCCCGACTCCGCGTCCTGTCTGCGGACGGTCGGTTGCTCCCACAGCTCCGGTGGAGCTGCCGCAGTGGTGCCTGCGGGAGGTCCACCACAGCTGCACGAGCAGCCGACCGTCCACAGGCACAACTGTGGCAGCTCCACCGGAGCTGTGGACCAGCGGACCCTCCGCAGGCACCACTGCGGCAGCTCCACCGGAGTCGCCTGCTGCCCCCTCCGGCAAAATGCCACCCCCTAATAATGCTGGCGCCCTAGGCGATTGCCTAAGCTGCCTAAATGCAAGCGCCGGCCCTGAATCTAGCATATCAAAAGCAGGACGAGCTGCTAGCACCATGTAATCGGTCAGATCACGGTCAACCACCAAAGTGCTCCCACGATTTAGAAAACCGGGCCCAGATCAGCAATGGGATTTAGGTGCTTAGCTGTCATTGGGAGTTAGGCACCTAAATATATTTGAGGATCTGGGGATCAGTGCCTTAAGCTGTACAGAGCACGGATGTAGCATCTTTAACAAAGCTCCTGTGATAGAGGGAAAAAGTGGTAACGTATAATGCTGGCAAACCAGGTGCCAACTTATGCCAAGGTCCCCAGGCCTCATTTGAATACTGACAAATGCATAGCTGGAGTCAGTCTGGTTCACCTGTGTGTTAGTATTGCTAAAATAGGTATTGGCATTATAAATGTGCTTAGAGTTTAGACTTTATTAATTGCTTGTAAGTTCCCAAGTGCATTAATCTCACTTTGAACATGGGATACAAATGTTATAATTGAAGTAATATTGAAGTGTTTGCATTGTAAGCCTCTGTAGCTGTAAATCACCAGGCAAGAGAGAAGCATTAACTAGTGTGAAATACTAGTCTCAGAGGAGGTGTTCTCTCCTGCTGGACAAAGAAGGGACCATCAACACCAGCCAAACTATGATGGAATGGCCGAGGAGAAAAGACTTTGCTGATTGCTGTCTCCCGTTCACCATGAAGAGGACAGGTGCAAGTGAATTCCTCCCATCAGCTGAACTGCCAGCTCAAAGAAGGAAGAAAAAGGCATGCAAATCTCTGACAAGGAGAAACCATATCTTTATGCTGCTTGGACTCTGTGGGGCAAGGATTACTAAGCATACGATCCTGAGTATTTAGCCTGAGTTAGCTCTAATGGATATATCAAGCTTGCTTTTTGTAAAAGCTTCTGTTACCTTTTGAAACTTAAGACTGAAACTCGTGTGTGTGTGTGTGCGTGTGTGTGTGTGTGTGTGTACCTGCTCTAATCTTGCAAAGAATTCTCCTTTTCTTTGCCTATATAATACATCTTTAGATAGTTTATTGTAAGATCGGCTGCAAGCGTTGTCTTTGATATGAGATTTCATGACCTGGGGTAGGTGTCCAGCCCTTTGGGCCTGGGAGTAACCTGAATAGTGGTGTGATTTTTGGTGTAAGGGACCATCTAGCACAAAGACAGCTCACCAGGGAAACAAGATAGATCAGAGTACCCAAGGGGACTGTCTGTGATTCCATGGCTAGGCTGTTACAGCGCCTGAGCAGTTTACTCTTAATAAATGGTTGGTGAAAACTAAGTATAGAACTCACAACCAATTGGGGGGCTGCACCCTGCTTCTTAGCAGTCTGCCCTGAGGTTGGCGCTCACGCACTTGAGCTACTGCAGGACAGCTCGACGCTACCTATGTTAAGCCCCAAAGCAGAGACTTTTAAAGTCAGAAACAAGTCATCGGTGGTGTGCATTTTTACTAGACAAATTACGGAGGGGAAGCTATAGACAAGTTTTAAGAAACTGCCTCTTTTCCTCAGATCATTGAAACAGCACAGCTGAGGTGATTGGTTACTGCTCGTTTAACTGTTCACTCCCCTCGTCTGTGTTCCTTTTCCCAGGCTGAGAAAGCATTGCTTCTTTTCAGGAAGCTTTTTTGATTAATTTTTTAACTTATCAAACCAATTTGTAGCCAATTAGCACCGCATTTTGGATTCTTAGGCAGTAGCCATTAAAGGCTTCACTGAGAAAGCAAGAGCAGCACCGTTTCCCATTCATCTTGTTTCTTCTGATCAGTGAAACAAGTTGAAACTTCGAGGTCAAATGAAAATTGCCTTGTTTATGTCCCATGTAGTGTCTTCCCAGCCTGGATTCTAAACGGTGTCTCGGGAACATGGAGTTCAAGCTCTGGCTTTGTTCTCTAAATAAATCACCAACCATTCCTGTTATTTAGAGTGAATGAGTGAAGTGAGTGTGTTTAAAATGAATATGAAGCCTCTTTAGCCTTTTTAGTTTGCCCGCATTCATTTTTTAAAAGTATTGTTGCCTGGGAATGTCTCATTAGCAATAGAAAGCTAAGATCATACCCTTAGCTTGGAGCCTGTAATAAGGGATGATATGTAGGCACAGCAGTAAAGGGGGAGCCCCACAGACACTGTGCTAATGAAGGACTGAACCTCACAATACCTCCTGATGCATCCTGTGGTCGGGGGGCAGAGAGGAGTAATTTATCACACCCCTATTAAGGGTACAGCATATTTACTCCCCTGTGGTTATCCAGCAGGGCCAGAACAATGGTTCTGCCTTCTCCGTACTCCCCTTCTACTAGGTTGCTCTAGATTGGAGCATCTTGGGCACAAAGGCAATTCTGGCCAACCTCCCAGGAGGCTGTGCAAAGTTGGGAAGGGAATCTTTAGTCTCTCTCCCTTCATAGCCTGGCACAATCCAGCCCAGAGTAAGCAAAGAGGGTAGGAAGGGTGAGAAGGAGAGTGGAGAAGGAAAGAGCTGAGTGCCTCTGTTTTTCTCCATTGCACAAAGGAGAAGGGGCGTAAGTGTTGTCATTAGAGCTTTGGGAATAACAGATTTTACTGTTTCGCTGGCAAATTAAAAAAAAATCTGAAAAATCTTTGTCTGGAGATAAACCAGAAATGACATTTTGAGATTTTTGGCAAATCAAAAAGTTGGAAAACACTTAGCTTCAGATCCAGCGAAACATTTTGTTGGACCCAAAATAAAGTATTTTGATTTTGAGCATTCTTAATACTTTTTAATATTCTAAAAGAAAACTAAAGGAAATTTGAAACAAAAAGGCACTGGAAACGAACAACCAAAATGTTTTGATTTCTTCTGATTTTTTTTTTGCCCCGAACAATTTAGCAGTAGATCTACACAAATTAACATAGTGCTTCCATGTAGCCAAATCTGCATTTTTCACCCAAAAAAGTTTCAGTCAAAAAAATGTCACCCAGTTCTACCTGTAACTAGACTCAGATATCCTGAATGTTGCAGAAAAGGGAAATTGATTCCTACACAGTTCTGCAGAATCAGCAGAAGCCACCTTGAGAAAACTCCATGTCGGTATGTCAGACTGGAATGGGCCCAGGAGGGAAACCACACACTTCCCCCATGGAAATTATCATTGCTCCCTTGCCGTGTTAATTTCTGGTCGGTGGCCTCTTCCCCTCTTGGAGGATGGATAGAGAGAGCCCTATAGGCCACAAACCAACAAGAAGCTGGCCACTGAGCTGGGCATACTGCCAAGGAGAAAGGGGAAACTATTAAAATACGGCTTAACATTGAATTGTAGACAACACTGAATTGCCTTTGGTTCAGATCCCCAGCTTGTGTAACCTGGTGCTGTCACAGCTGCACCTATATTTCTCCTCAGTGGCCCAGCAAGGGCAATCCTTCTCCAGCTTCCAGCTCCCCAGCCATTGCTTCTTTGGGTGGAGACGTACATCTCACTCCCCTCCAACCTGGGTATTTCTGGACTGCACAGTTCCATGCCTTCACTATGTTATTCCTAGCTCACCTGCATGCTTTCTCTTCAGAGACCAACAACGGACTGACCGCCAACAGTTATAAGTTTCCACACCTCTGTTTTTATGCAAGCCTATTTTATCCAAAGGCACCATGAGAAAACCGATTTAAAATAATACAAGAACTTCATAATAAGTTTACCACAGAATCTTCCAATCCTAAAATGGGCAGTTCCGTTAGTATCCCTTCAACATCCCATCCACGGCATTTCCTTTGTCATCATAAGTTCTTCGCAGCTTCAGCTCAGAACAAGCACCCAGTCTTATGGATCCTCAGTAGGCACAGCCTTTCCAACTCTGCCCTAAAGATTGGGCTCCTCTGTAGATCATGGATCCTGTCCATTTGCTGGATCAGGAAGAAGGCACTGAGCCAGTTTAAAACCAGGCTATTAATCCAACACACCTTTCTTTGCCTCTTGGTCCTGGGAAAATCCAGGTTGAACCTGTATATGTGCACCTCTCCAGGAAATGGTGTCAAAGAGCTGATAATAGAGGAAGTATATTAGCATCCACCTTAGAGTTCCCAACTTTCTAATCGCACAAAACCAAACACCCTAGCCCCCCCCACCCGAAGGGGTCCCCCCCCACTACATTCTCCCTCCCTCAGGGGCTCACTCTCCCCCACTCTCACTCACTTTCACTGGGCTGGGGGTTGGGGTGTGGGAGGAGGTGAGGGCTATGGACTGGGTGTGCAGGCTCTGGGGTGGAGCAGGGATTAGGGGTTTGGGGTGCAAGAGGGGTCTCTGAGTTTGGGGAGACTCATGGATGGGGCAGGGGGTTGGGGCATGGGCTTACCTCAGACAGCTCCCAGTGAGCAGCCCAGTGAGGCTAAGGCAGGTTCCCTGCCTGTCCTGGCTCCGTGCTGTGCCCCAGAAGTGGCCATCAGGTCCAGCTCCTAGGCTTGGGGGCCAGGAGGCTCAGCATGCTGCTCTTGCCCGAAGGTGCCGCGGTTCCCAGCCAATGGGAGTGCACAGCTGATTCTTGGGGTGGTGGCAGCGTGCAGAACCCCATGGCCCCTCTGCCTAGGAGACGGACCTGCTGGCCACTTATGGGCCGCAGAGCAGTGCCAGGACAGGTAGGGACTAGCCTGCCTTAGCCCTGCACAGCAGACCGGACTTTTAACAGCCTAGTTGGCAATCCAGACCGAAGCCACCAGGGTCCCTTTTTGACAGGGTGTTCCGGTTGAAAACCAGACATATGGTTACCCTAGTCCCCCTCTTACTAGAGAAGGTACCTATAATTCCACAACACATACACAATTGCATTTTTAATACAACGGACCTCCAAGGTGTTAAACCTAATTCAAAATGGTCTAAACTGATTTAATTAAGTTCATTCAGGATATTGCAGGAAGTTGTCAGTCTGCCACAGATGTGTCTCTAGTGAGCTATTTACTCCAGATGGCCCTTTATGGATTTTAGCACACAGCAACAGTTTGAGAACATCACACAGACCTCTTACAGTGCAAGACTGACTAATGCCATGGGGAAGAGATAAGAATGACGTGGGGCCACAGCAGTACTGGAGCCCACTGAAAGTCTTGTGAAATGGGTGTGAACCCCAAAAGTTCCTGAAGGTTATATTTCCAGGAGCCATTGCAGAAGCCATGTAACTACTTATTGGCCCCAACACCCAACTGTGGCTTAATGCTGGTGTTTAGGCTTAAACCCTTGAAGTTTGTTCTCTCTCTGATCATAGTTTTGGGGTGTTTCTCAGATGCTATGGACATCGTTACTAGCTTTTCTTTTACAGCTTAGCAAACGGTTCTGTTTGCACCAATAGCTTGAGTAAGCGTAAACCAAGAGGTGGCCCCAGTGGATGCAGTGCTTGGCAATGGTAAACCTGTGCACATTTCTCTACACACACACACACACACACACACACACACACACACACACACACACACACACACACTACTGTATTCCAAGATTACATTCATTGCGGTAACTTGGAATAGTCGGTAGAAAAATAATTCCCTTTTTAAAAAAAAAAAATTGAACAGCTTGAGGCTATTACAGCTTAATTTCCTTAATGCGTATTTCTCCAGTGAGGTGAGGTTGCTGGGACCTTCTGTTATTCTCTAAAACTAATCAGATTATGAATTTAGCAGTGTGTCTGTGACAGTGCTCGAGTCCACAATCCATATTTATAGATGTAAAATTAGCAAATCCCTTTGACAGGGTTGAATTGTATGAAGCAACAAACTACACAAACAACAGAAAAGCTAGGAAAGGACAAAGGGTCTGGAATTCAGATGAATCTTCCAGACACTCACCTTTGTGGAGGAATGAATCTGATCAACCAGACAAGGGACTAATGGCCCTATCCTACTCTCAGTGAATTCAGTGGCAGCCTTTCCATTGATTTAAATGGGTTCTGGATTGGGCCCAAAGGGCGTTGGTTTGTGCCAATCATTTGTGCCTATTCTGTAGATGAACCACCCACCTCTAAACCCATTAACTTCAGTGGAAATGCGCTGAGGTTGTGGGTATCAAAACCTCTGTGGGTCAGGCTTCATGTGTGGACACACACTGTGCATCTCCCATACAGTTCAGTCCTGCACTGTAAAAACCATGACTTGACCTTACAGTCCCAGACCATTCTTCAGTAGAGACTGACAATTGTGTTGAACTGGGGCCTAACTCAAAGCCCGCTAGAGTCTATGGGAGACTTTCTATTCACTTCAGTGGGCTTTGGCTCAGTGCCTTTGATTAGAAAGTATTGTATAGCTTATTATAATGTGGTATTGTTTTCTTAAAACCTGACATATATTAAACATGCACTATATTAACAGTAAAGCAGGAAGTTGTCAGCTTGAGACACAGGAAGTAGCACTGACTGAAAAATTTCCAGAAGACAAAATAATTTTTTTTCAATAATTTGCTTTCTGCAGAAGATTTGAATCTTTGTATTTTGATAAAACATTGACATTTTCAATGGAAAAAAATCCATTTTCCAACCTTCTCTAATAAGAAACAAAACTGAGCATGAGAAAGTATGAGACTTTCAAAGTTACTGTAAAGGCAGCTCTTTACTCTTGAAGATAACAGATAAGGATTATGCTTTGTTAATGTCTGTCAAACTAACCCCAAGAAATTAACAAAAATAACAGAATTATTCAACAACAACTATGCAGGCTTCCCCCCACCACACACATAATCAGAAGCACAAGTGGTCAATGCACAATTTTAAACTTACATTTGTACATATAATTTACCATGATTGCATGCACAGTTGGGCTTTTGCTCATTCGTATAACCATTTGGATTTGGGCCAATCTGTAGCTTATACCTGATATATGTTTCCAACAGTAATTGACAACTGGCATCAAAAGCATTATTGTACTCTTCTCGAAATAGGCAATACTCTATGTTCAGCAAATTGATTTATCACACCAATATGAAAAACACAAAAAAAGAAAAAGCCCCCAGCTCTCATGTAATACTGCATTTGAGTCCTGATCCAAACACTTAAGCACTTGCTTAATTTTAAGGCATATGAGGTGTCCCACAGGACTTCAAAGCTAGTCATAACCTACTACTCTTTTGCTTCCTCCTCCTTTTCTGTTGAAGTAGTTACAGGTGCTGGTTTCTCCACTTTTCCCACAGCTTTCATAGGCTCTTCACAAAGCATTTAAGTAAGTGAGTAGCCCCATGCTTAAATGTAAGCATGTGCTTAACTGCTTTGCTGGATTGAGACCTTAATTATTTTATATAAAATGTGACATGCAGTGGCAAGTGTCCTAGCATCACTTGAGTTCCACCTTTGTCTTCAACGGTACCACTTCACAACAGTGTCCTTTGGCTGTCTCCTGTGGCCCACGTCTGCAAATTGAAGTCAGTGCAGCAACTTGTCTGAGTATGGTTATTGGTGGCATCAATGTCGGCAGGACTGAGCCCTCCAGTTCCATCCATGTCCCTTAAACGGAATTTTTGAGTTGCAAAGGAAAGTCAAGCACCATCTTGCAATTAGAGCAGTAAGCCAGAAAAAGTTGGAGCGATGTCAGACCCCTGCTGTGGTGTGTCAGATATCTTTTGAATAGGCCTCTAGTACTCAGATTGTTGCTTTACTAACTGAAGATTTTCAGATAACTAAAATAGGATGGATTTTCTTTCAAGCAGGTATTTTTCTGTGACTCTTGCTGAATGGCTCACAAATGAAAACACTTCAGAGCTAATCTAGCTTTGATTGCCTGTCATTCTGCTCTGTGGGAAGATATGAACTATGGACACGTTGCTGAAAGGGACATGTTTAAATTGCTGACTAAGCCAGCCACTGAATATGCACTTTATTATAAATCACAGTTTTAATATCCAGCTTCAAACCTAATTTCCCATTGAATTCACGCTGCACCATTCATACTGTTACAGTTAAAGTTGCATAATGTACAGGGATCGGATTTTTAAAAGATCGCAGCATGTTGGGTTGGGAGTGTGCTGCATGCTAAGTTCTGGCCATAAATGTCACAATGGCAGCTGCTGGCTGCTGAGTGCCTTTGAAAATCTGCATTGAAATCCTGGCCCCATTGAAACGAATGGGAGTTTGGCCATTGACTTCGACAAGATTTCACCCTGGACCTTTATTTATTGCATAGGAGCACTTGAACATCTAGCCCGTTGTGGCTAGCTTTGAATGCTGGGCTGGAGCTGGGTTCAGTGTTTTCTCTATTCTGTGAATTTATTGCATTCTCTGCTCATGCTGTACTGTACCCATACAACCTTGGGAAGCCTCTTTGCAGATGTAACAATCTCTCTTTCAAGAGTCCTTGTGGTATTTTTACTTGTCTAGACTGAGAAATGAGCAGAAAAGACCACAGCAAATGCTGATGGGGAAAAAGCAAACACATCCAATGGCATGTCCAGTTTGGTTTTGCAGCTGTCGCATGTCTGCTCCGACGTCTCACATTTCTTAGAAACATGCTCCTTGGAACAGGTTGCAAGGTGCCTGTTGTCAAGTTCAGGACAATCATGTGACCTTCTCCTTGCTCCGCAGGTATCTATGTTCTTCATTGCAAAGAAGACTCTAAAATGCAACATGCAAAATGAGGAAGAGCAGCCAGCACTAGGAGCTGTTTCTACCTACAAAACGGAAATGGGTGAAACGGTAGCAGCCCTCAGGGACTGGAGGCTTGGCATGCTTTCCAAGTATTATTCCTCCATGTATGCAACTGCTGTAGTTGCCACACAGATAAATGGGAGGGGAAATGGGGGAGAGACTGGGCCACAAGACAGTCTTTCTATTAGATGGTCCATGTCATGGTAATGTCTGAGTCCCTGCTGTACTGTTTTGAGGTTGTGACAGATTTATGTTTCCAATCTGCCTGAGGCGTCAGGTGATCAGGCTGAGGCCACAGGATCATTAGGGGAGGAGATGAAGGAGCACACCAAGTGACTAAATTTTAAAGCTTTATTAATAAAATACCAGCGTCAAGTGCTGGGTGCTCCCCACGTCACTCAGGGGAAGAAACAAAGGGTTAGTGCTTGTACCCTAACCCACTTTCATACTCACACACGCACAGCACAAGGCTGGCCAAGCCTGAGTGCAACGGCAGAAGAAGAGGGGGAAGGGTGGACAAGAGTTCTGCCCTGTGCACAAGCCGTCCAGGGTCCGCTGATCTCCGTTTTGCTTCAGCTTTCAGGAGGGTTTTAAGTCCTGGAGTCTTTTAGGGGTGTTTCTTTCAGGGACCTTTGTCCCCCATGCTGTTTGTACCAGTCCAAACCAGCCTTCCATGGCTTCTTCAGCTTTCCCAAAACACAGTGGCTTCAGGGACGCGAAACTGTTGTTTTCCCCCTCACTGCCTTTCCCTGTCTCACTAGCTTTTTTGCAATCCCCTGCAGTCTTGTTCAGTTTACTGCTCTGTTCTCACAGCTGGTCGGGGTTGGAATCCAGGATCCCGTCTTTCTTGGCAGGCAGACAAGAGTTGGTTGTGTGCCTTGGCCTTGGGCAGCTGGAGTCAGCTTCTTATCTTTAGACCTAGCTGGAGCATTGAGTTAACCATTCTCTTCTCCCTTCCTCCCCTGTCGGCCTCTTGCAACCTGCAAAGGAATCTCTCGCTCCACACTTACACCTTCAGCCCCTCCCAAAATCCTTTTCCATGCATATGCAATATACCATGCTGGTGCTTACTTGGGAGACCCCGTGGTGGGGGTTGGGGAGGCAATTTTACAGTGACTGTGATAAGGGGGCCACATGGATTCTGAAGTATGTGATCTTCTCTGGTCTGCCTTAGCAATCCTGTGCTGTGAAGGCCCATCGTCACAGCTTCTTCTAGATAGCTCAGATACTCAGGAGAGTTAAATGGCTAACCTGAGCAGGACAAGCGACGACGTGACTCTTGCTCTGCTGTGGTCTTAGAGCTGTCACAGCCAGTTCTCTGCCAGACAAGGATTCAGAATGTGGGACCAGTCTGGTAACAAGATCTGCATTAAGGATGTTGTTGAAAGCCTGACAAGCACAACTTCACTGCCCCATAAAGAATTTATTTCTGTGGGAATTTTCAACTGTGTGTTAATTCTGCCAGGCTAACTTTTTGAAAGGAAACATCATCTGCCCAGAAACGCCAGAGTGAAGTTGATGATTTCTGGGAGCCAGGTTTGTGAAAGTGACTGACGATCAAAGCCCAAGCGAATGCTTTCCTTCAGTCACCCACGAGATGCTGAAGTTCTGCCTGCTACTGATGTGGCTGGTATTGTGTGCAACTAACTCCGCTCAATAAGAGACAGATCCCAAGCCAATTGAAGTCAGCGTAAGCCATACAGCAGGATTTGAATGAGGCCCTAAAGCATTCAGGTTTCCCCACTGCAGTGTCTTGCTAGTTTGATCTTGCTTTATACTTAGTGGGGTCCCAGAAATGCATTCTCCGTGACAGGGTGTGACTGACAGCAGCAACAGCTGGTACGACAAGCAAGGCTACAACACACAATCACGGGTAGGGACTAAGACTCATTAAAGCACTCCGGAACCATTTTGTGTTTCTCATGGGTTCTCCTGTGCTGTGTTCAGCATAGCATTGCTTTCCTTTATCCATCAGTCATTTGCTCCTTCCCACACCTTTTCTAGACCATCTCTTCCCACACTGTGGCTGATTTGTACAATATGCATGGCGGATTCTGCACTCCTTACGCCTTTCAGACTAACACTGTAATGTCTATGGGGATCCTAAGAAGGGATATTGGCTTGGAAGATACCATGAAGCACTTTAGGACATGTGTGCCCTCCCCATGGCAGAAATCCCTCCCAGCAGAGGAGTCACTGGAGCACATAACAACCATTACCCTCGCTCTGCCAGCAGCCTAAGAACTTTATGTTCATCTGCCCTATGCTGAAAAATAGCCCTTTGGTTTATAGGCCTGGGCCGGCAGGCACAAAAACCTTTCCATTGTTAATACTGTGTGTTAGACTAATGCCTGGAGGCATGAACGGAGATGATGACCCCATCGTACTAGGCACTGTACAAACCCATAATGAGATACAGTCCCTGTCCCAAGAATTTACAGTCTGAATATACAAAGGGCTGGGGTAAGGAAGTGTTGTTATCCCCATTCTGCAGCTGAGGAACTGAGGCTCCACAACTTTAAATGGACTTCCCCAAGGCTGCACAAGAAGCTGGGAATGAGTCTCCTGAGTTCCAGTCCAACGCCTTAACCCCAAGCTCATCCTTCCTTATACTTACAGGCACTGACTTTCTTCTTTCTGGGTGGGTGCTCCACTCCCGCTCCACTGCAAGGCCCCGCCCCTGCTCCACCTTCACCCCTGAGGCCACGCCTCCACCCTGCTTCTTTTCACCCGTGCTCTTGCCACCGAACAGCAGATCGGCAGGGCCTGCAGGTTTTTTTCCCATGAGCACTCCAGCCCATCTCTAACTTGCACCTGCCATCCTTCCCCCAAGAAAAATTCCCATTCAGCTTGGGACATAATTTGCCGTTCTTTTGCTCAGTGAGAGGTCAGAAACCCTGATCTCACTTGTGGAAAGCAGAGTGTTCAAATTGCTGATTAATGATGTGCTGCACTGTAAATCCCTGCTTTTAGTGTCCAACATGCACAGTATAATGTGCCTTCTCCTTTGAGACAGACTTCCAAATGAGTTATTACAGCACCATTCACACCACCAAATGGCCAAGTTACGTGAAACAAACTTAGAGCTAATTTTCCACTCCTATCTATCTAATTTAATCAGATCTATTATCTGATTTTTACAGGGCCTGTCACCGTTATATTTAAGTGCTGTACTTATCTGACAACAATCACAATTTCCTCATTTAGCCTTGTCTCTCCGTGGTTCCAGGATATAGCAGCACACACAAATTTTCATTATCGAAGCATCAGTGATGTAAAGTCTTAGGAGAACCACAGGTTTGACAAAATAGGTTATATGATATTGAATAATGCCCAAGTCCATAGATCTCCTGTGATTGGAGAATGCATCTCTGCACACTAGGAGCCAGATTTTAGCACCCTTGCTTAAAATTAGTTCCTACTGAAATTATTTGACCACTCATGGAGTATGGTACTTCTCATCATGAGCAAGGTATCAGAATCTGATCCACTACTTATGACTATAATGCTGGAAGCCAAGAACCTATTCTATCATTATTTTACAACTGAGTCAGTTTTTATCTTTCAAGTGCAATATTTTTACAGAGATTTCATGAAAACAGTAGACACTTAAAAAAAAATCACTTCTCTCCTTCCCCCCTGCCCCCGCCAAAAAAAAAAAAATGGAAAATCTTGTCTGGGCAGAGATGAACTACTGTTTCATTTCCATGAGTGCAAAATTGTTGTAGGACATACGATGCATTTCAGCTGATCAGACCTGAGGACAGAATAGAAATTATAATGTATACACGCAGTATTCTGTGGCAAGAACAAAAGCAATATTTGTCAAAGTGGAATAATCTAAGCAATTGCAATCAGCTGCTTCCATTTTTACTTTGTGTTTCTTGAGAGTAAGACATGGGCACAGCAGGAGAAAGAAAAAAATATTCAGAGTTTGAATTTAAGCAGCATTATATTTAAATTGTACTCACTTGGCTTGGTAATGTGGCAAATAATCACCCTACTCTCCAAGCTGCCCGGACCCATTGTATGAGAGAGAAAATAATCTATTTAAGTATTAATAGAAAGAGCAGCAATGAACCATTAGTCAGAACTTTCAAACTGTGATACCTTCTCGGGGCCAGATTTTCAGATGCTCTGAGCACATTGGGAGCTGAGCTCTTTTGAAAATCTGGCCCCGACTGCAGGAGTCACTTGAAAAATATGGTCCTGTGCTCTTTGGAAAGTCAGGCCCTCAAAGTGGGCAAGCTCTGAATATAAACAGAAGTATTCTGAATAGTAAGAGAAGCTGGCTTCTGTCTGCCAGAAGCTGGGAATGGGTGACAGGGGATGGATCACTTGATGATTACCTGTTCTGTTCTTTCCCTCTGGAATATCTGGCATTGGCCACTGTCGGTAGACAAGATACTGGGCTAGATGGACCTTTGGTCTGACTCAATATGGCCGTTCTTATGTTCTTTTGGCTAAGAGAAGTGACTCTCAAATAAAGGAGGGCAAAAACCCCAACACCATTCTATTGAGCTGGCTAGGAATTCAGGTGTTTCCCAGCACAGATCCTAATCAAATATAAAGATATACTCAGAACTGCTAGTAAAACCAACTGCCTTTATTGTCATTGTACTTCTATTCTTCAATTATAAATTATTTCAGGTAGGAACTTTTCATTTGTGGTGTCCAACACAGTAGGGATGGGGCATCTAGGTGCTTCATAATAAATAATAGTAATCGAAAGAAACATAAGCTAGACACAGGCAGGGCACCTATTTGTAACGTCCTTTGGAGTTTGCCAGCTCCTGGAATGCTGGACTGAGCCTTCAGGAGTCCTACCACCCTATGAACGACAGCAACAAATGATACTGTTTCCCAGCCTCTGGGGCCGGAAAGGACTGGAAATTTCTGCTGAGACCAGTAAGGAGGCTTCTGATGGAGTGATGAATACAGGCAGTTTGCTGGGTCAGTTCTGAGTCAGGACTGGTCAATCCCTCAAGGGAAGGGGACAGCCTGACTTTGTGACAAAGGAAACAATTTTAGTTCCAGTTTGAGTTTGGAGCTGTCATAAACAGATAAGTAAGAGTTAATAGAACAGAAGTACTTCATGTCTCTTTTGCCTGTAAAGGGTTAACAAGATCAGTGAGCCTGGCTGTCACCTGACCAGAGGACCAATCAGGGGACAGGATACTTTCAAATCTTGAGGGAGGGAAGTTTTTGTGTATGCTGTTAGAATTTGGTTGTTGTTCTCTCTGGGTTCTGAGAGTGACCAGATGAGCAACCAGGTTTCTCTCCAATCTCTTTGATACAGTCTTTTATATGTCCAGAATAGTAAGTACTAGGTAGATAAGGCGAGTTAGGCTTATGTTTGTTTTCTTTATTTGCAAATGTGTATTTGGCTGGAAGGAGTTCAAATTTGTATTTTGCTGAAAGGATTTTAATTTGTACTTGTATACTTAGGTTGGGAGGGTATTCCCAGTGTCTATAGCTGAAAGACCCTGTAACATATTCCACCTTAAATTTACAAAGATAATTTTTACTGTTTTTTCTTTCTTTAATTAAAAGCTTTTCTTGTTTAAGAACCTGATTTTTTTTTATTCTGGTGAGACCCCAGGGGACTGGGTCTGGATCCACCAGGGAATTGGTGGGGAGAAAGGAGGGAATGGGGAGAGAAAGGTTAATTTTCTCTCTGTGTTAGGATTACTTTCTCTCTCAGGGAGAGTCTGGGAGGGGGAGAGAGAAGGAGGGAGGAAGGTGAATTTTCCTCTCTGTTTTGAGATTCAAGGAGTTTGAATCACAGTGATCTTCCAGGGTAACCCAGGGAGGGAAAGCCTGGGAGAGGCAACGGTGAGGGAAAGGGTTTACTTTCCTTGTGTTAAGATCCAGAGGGACTGGGTCTTGGGGGTCCCCGGGCAAGGTTTTGGGGGAGATCGGAGTGTACCAGGCACTGGAATTCCTGGTTGGTGGCAGCGCTACAGGTTCTAAGCTGGTAATTGAGCTTAGAGGAGTTCATGCTGGTACCCCATCTTTTGGACGCTAAGGTTCAGAGTGGGGAATTATACCATGACAGGAGCTGACAGAGAAGCAGAACAGCCCACATCACTCATTAACTCCCACGGCCCACAGAACTGCTGTGGGACCTAGTGCATGGTTAGGCCATTCCACCCCTGCAGTATCCAGGGAGGCAGAGAATCAATCCTGTGCCAGCTACCTAGAGCCAGCCTAGACCTCCACAGGATTCCAGACCAGGGAGCCAGGAGAGAACTCTGCCCCACTTGGGGGTGAAAACACAATAAGAGGGCCGCATTTGTTCTCTTGTTTGCAGCGCTGCTATGCCCATCTCCAGACTCACCCTGTACAATCCATTTGCCTGGGAAGATGGCAGGGAGGGAGTTGGGGGCAGGAGTGGTACAGTTGTGAGTGATGGAAGGTGGGGAATTTGGTTTAGTATTCACGTTTGCATTTATTAGTTCAGCTTAACCCTGTTCTTCCTTAGAGCCTCCGTTTCCTGACCCCAGTAAAGTCCCCTTTGGTTACATTGCCATGTTTGGGCATGGCATTTTGTTTGTTGGGGTTTGTATTATTGTATTTTGTTGCTTGTGTACTGGGGGTCCTGTCTGTTTGCTGGATCAGGAAGAAGGCCCTGAGCCAGTTTAAAACCAGGCTATTTATTCAAAAACTCTCTCTTTGTTTCTTGGTCCCTGGTGAATCCAATGAGTAGCTGTAAAAATCTAGCAACCTATACTCCACCCTAGCAGAACCTTTTCTCCCTGTCAGCCATTTTGATAACTCTTCCTCTCTCTCCTCATTAAGAGTAGTAGTATTAGTTATGTTCCCAAGGGACAGCACCCCTTGTGTCACTGGCACAGAGAGGAGTCTCCTTGAATCGAGGCACCAGGCCCTGCGACAAAAAAACCAGGACCTAACCCATATGAGGTGAGGACTAGAAGCGGGGAGAAGCCACTCTGGTAAGCAAATACCAGAGAGTAACCTAGTGAGGAGGGCTTTAAACTACGTTCACCGGGGAAGGAGACCAAAGCTCTGAGGTAAGTGGAGAAATGGGATAATGGGAGGAAGCACGAGCAGGAGAGTGCAAGAGGGGAGGACTCCTGTCTCAGACCGAGAAAGCAGGACAATCAGCGAGTTATCTTAAGTGCCTATACACAAATGCAAGAAGCCTGGGAAACAAGCAGGGAGAACTGGAAGTCCTGGCACAGTCAAGGAACTATGATGTGATTGGAATAATAAAGACTTGGTGGGATAGCTCACATGACTAGAGTACTGTCATGGATGGATATAAACTGTTCAGGAAGGACAGGCAGGGCAGGAAAGGTGGAGGAGTTGCATTGTATGTAAGAGACCAGTATGACTGCTCAGAGCTCCAGTATGAAACTGCAGAAAAACCTGAGAGTTTCTGGATTAAGTTTAGAAGTGTGAGCAACAAGGGTGATGTCGTGGTGGGAGTCTGCTATAGACCACCAGACCAGAGGGATGAGGTGGACGAGGCTTTCTTCTGGCAACTAGCAGAAGTTACTAGATCGCAGGCCCTCGTTCTCATGGGAGACTTTAATCACCCTGATATCTGCTGGGAGAGCAATACAGCGGTGCACAGACAATCCAGGAAGTTTTTGGAAAGTGCAGGGGACAATTTCCTGGTCCAAGTGCTGGAGCAACCAACTAGGGGCAGAGCTTTTCTTGACCAGCTGCTCACAAACAGAGAA
This sequence comes from Gopherus evgoodei, assembly GCF_007399415.2. NCBI lineage: Eukaryota > Metazoa > Chordata > Testudines > Testudinidae > Gopherus > Gopherus evgoodei. Next base: position 16,542,373 of record NC_044332.1, read on the forward strand.
GAGTTAGTAGGGGAAGCAAAAGTGGATGGGAACCTGGGAGGCAGTGACCATGAGATGGTCGAGTTCAGGATCCTGACACAAGGAAGAAAGGAGAGCAGCAGAATACAGACCCTGGACTTCAGAGTTGGTGGATGTGATTGCAGAGCCATTGGCCATTATCTTTGAAAACTCATGGCAAATGGGGGAGGTCCTGGATGACTAGAAAAAGGCTACTGTAGTGCCCATCTTTAAAAAAGGGAAGGAGGAGGAGGATCTGGGGAATGACAGGCCAGTCAGCCTCATCTCAGTCCCTAGAAAAATCATGGAGCAGGTCCTCAAGGAATCAATTCTGAAACACTTAGAGGAGAGGAAAATGATCAGGAACAGTCAGCATGGATTCACCAAGGGCAAGTCATGCCTGACTAACCTCATTGCCTTCTATGAGAAGATAACTGGCTCTATGGATGAGGGGAAAGCAGTGGATGTGTTATTCCTTGACTTTAGCAAAGCTTTTGATACGGTCTCCCACAGTATTCTTGCCAGCAAGTTAAAGAAGTATGGGCTGGATGATTGGACTATAAAGTGGATAGAAAGCTGGCTAGATTGCTGGGCTCAACAGGTAGTGATCAACGGCTCCATGTCTAGTTGGCAGCCGGTATCAAGTGGAGTGCCCCAAGGGTCGGTCCTGGGGCCAGTTTTGTTCAATATCTTCATTAATGATCTGGAGGATGGCGTGGACTGCACGCTCAGCAAGTTTGCAGATGACACTAAACTGGGAGGAGTGGTAGATCTGCTGGAGGTTAGGGATAGGATACAGAGGGACCTAGACAAATTAGAGGACTGGGCCAAAAGAAACCTGATGAGGTTCAACAAGGACAAGTGCAGAGTCCTGCACTTAGGACGGAAGAATCTCATTCACTGTTACAGACTAGGGACCGAATGGCTAGGAAGCAGTTCTGCAGAAAAGGACCTAGGCGTTACAGTAGACAAGAAGCTGGATGTGAGTTAACAGTGTGCCCTTGTTGCCCAGGAGGCTAATGGCATTTTGGGCTGTATAAGTAGAGGCATTGCCAGCAGATCGAGGAATGTGATCATTCCCCTCTATTCGACATTAGTGAGGCCTCATCTGGAGTACTGTGTCCAGTTTTGGGCCCCACACTACAAGAAGGATGTGGAAAAATTGGAAAGAGTCCAGTGGAGAGCAACAAAAATTATTAGGGGGCTGGAGCATATGACTTAAGAGGACAAGCTGAGGGAACTGGGATTGTTTAGTCTGCAGAAGAGAAGAATGAGAGGGGATTTGATAATTGCTTTCAACTACCTGAAAGGGGGTTCCCAAGAGGATGGATCTAGACTGTTCTCAGTGGTACCTGATGACAGAACAAGGAGTAATGGTCTCAAGTTCAGTGGGGGGTGGGGGTTAGGTTGGATATTAGGAAAAACTTTTTCACTCAGAGAGTGGTGAAGCACTGGAATGGCTTACTTAGGGAGGTGGTGGAATCTCCTTCCTTAGAGGTTTTTAAGGTCAGGCTTGACAAAGCCCTAGCTGGGATGATTTAGTTGGGAATTGGTCCTGCTTTGAGCAGGGGGTTGGACTAGATGACCTCCTGAGGTCCGTTCCAACCCTGATATTCTACAATTCTATGATTCACACATTTTGACAGCTCCATCTCTTGTAAGGTATTTATATGGCCCCAATTAGTATCTGAGCACTTCACAATCTATATTTTGCCACACAACACTCCTGTGAGGTACTACATCCCCGTTGTACAGACAGGGAACTGAGGCAGAGAGGCACTAAGTGACTTGCCCAAGACAGCACAGAAAGTCTATGGCAAAGCATGGAGCTGAATCCATGTCTTCCAAGTCCTATGCTAGAACTCTAACCACTGAACAACCCTTCCTCTCAGATCCAACTGTGATATAATAGTGGGAACTGTACATGGGTCCAGAGTGAAAACCTGACCCTGCACGGTGCGGAGGAGTTCCTAGCATGTCACGTCAAAGATTTCAATACAGCACAGCGACTTTTCAAGCAGCCCTAGGGGCATTTCTCACAGCTGACTCACACCTTTTCAGTTTGTGAGAATTGTATCACTTAGGGCCAGCTGAAGGAGAATAATCTGATGTTTAATTACGAAGATGAAAGCATTGCTGTAAAGAACACTGGGCACCCAGTAATGTGCTGAACATTGATGGCTGCCATTTCTTTGTGGGTTATTTTTAGAGATTCTCTCTTCCTAATTTCTAGTGGACAAAAATAACTGAGGAAGTGAGCTGACTGAAGGGGGCTGACCAAGAGAGAGGAAAAGTTATCAAAATGACTGAGAGGGAGAAAAGATTCTGCTAGGGTGGAGTGTAGGTTGCTACCTTTTTACAGCTACTCATTAGATTCACCAGGGATGAAGAAACAAAGAGAGAGTTTTTGGATAAATAGCCTGGTTTTAAACTGGCTCAGGGCCTTCTTCCTGATCCAGCAAACAGATAGGACTCCAATCCATGGAGGGCCCCAATCCTTAGGGAAGGTTTGGGCCTGAGGTCCCATAAGACTGAGGGCTTGTTCTGAGCTGAAGCTATGATGACCTTGCACCCAGAAGGCATCCTCTTCGATGGGGTATTGAAGGACTGATCCTGCCAGATTTCATGTTAGGGCCGGGGTGAGCTCTGGTAAGCGTATTAGCATGAGTGTAGGGTCCTTTTATTGTTTTTAATATGTATTTCTGTCATGCTTTTTACCTTAAGAATAAAGTAGGTTTGCATAGGAAGTGCCGTGTGGGACCTTACAGCTGGAGCTGTCTCTGAAAAGTAAGCAAGCAGGTGTCCTCAGGCAACCTGTCTATGCTGGAAAATACCCAGTGAAGGCAGGGAGCTGTGTCACCTGGAAATACCATTAGAAGGGGGAGAGATGCAGGCCTCCACCCAGAAAGGCAACAGCGGGGAGCTGGAGGGCAGGATGGGTGCCCTTGCTGGGCCATGGAGGAGAAATACAGGTGCAGCTGCCCTGAACTGTGACAGTAAGGCTTTGCAAGATCAGGGATTTATGTAGGGTGAATATAATGTCTCAAGAGCTAACACCCCTGCTTTCGCCAGAAGTACCAGGGGACCTTTTAGTTAATCACAAGCACTTAGGACTGCTGGTTGACATCTTAGGCATGCATCCAGAATGACCAAATTTTACCCTGTGGCTTTGGTCCTATACTGCCTAGGAGAGATGACAAGGTGGGGGAGGTAATATCTGTTATTGGACCCATGTCTCTTGGTGGCAGAGACAAATTTAGAGCTGGGAGAGAAGATGACCATCTCTTGAACCACCGATACCAGTTCCTGCAGCAACTAGTGATCCCCTTTCAAAGTCTTATTCCAGTTTAAACTTGTTCATCTGATGAGATCTGACAGGATTCTATCATGCAGTAGGACAACAGCTGATGCGACTACTTTGATGTGCAATACAGAAAGAGCAATATGCTGCTGGTGTCTCGGCCCCCAGTAAGAAACAAAAGAAAGAACAAAGACTCACACAATTTCTGATGCCAAACCAAAAGCTTTTCCCTGTGATCCCTGCTTTAAAAATGAGAACGAATAGACTTCTCAATATGGCAACAGTCCTGCAAAACATATGCAAGTAGTTCTTACTTTTACAAGTAGAGGTAGATCAGTCCTCCCTTCGTGGGTCTCTTAGGGTTTGCAGGAACAGGGTTCCTCTCTAACAGGTCTCTGCAGGACGTTGTTAATGTCCCAGCTACACTACAAAAGAGAATCATGTTGTTACAGGGTCCATCCTGGACAGAATAGAAACTGTAATGCGTACAGGACCTGTAGAAGTGTAGCTGACTTGAAAGCCAGGGGAACTGCAGAGGAAGCAGAAACAGGAAAAAGGGTTCTGGGCTGAATTCTCAGCTGGTGCAAAGTGGTGTCATCCTCCAGAAGTCAATAGAGCAATTTTGATTTATACCCGCTGAGAATCTGGCCCTCTGTGTCTAGCAAGGGAACCAATTTCTGGCAGCCTGCAGCATAGCTCCGGAGTGACAAGCATCTTGCTTTCTCTTGCCTCTGGAACAATACAGATGTGAAGCCTTTTCTTCTCAATACTGCTGAGAACAGCAGTGTAGTAGTAATAGAATTTATTTATTTTTAGCCAGCCATTAAGGATGTTTCCCACTGCTGTTAGCCATGCCAGACATTGCATACTACACCTATCCTGGGTTTCTCACATGTATGCATATCACACGCATGAATGGGCATAAATCTACAACACCCATCCAGCCTTTAGACAAGCAACATCTTTTTCTGCCTCTCGTTTTCTCAGGGGAGCATGTGTAGAATGGGATTTGCTTCAAAAAAGCAGAGATACTCAATCCAGCTGGCTGAAGTCATGGAGTCTGTGACCTCCGTGACTAAAACGCAGCCTTAACCATAACCAAACAACCCAGTACGAACTACTTTGTCTTCACTATACATTAGGTAAAGTTTAGGGTGTCAACAACATCTTGGTTTACATATTTTCCAGGATAACTCACTTTCCCAGTGCAATAAATAATCATATTAATACCTAGCTCTGATACAGCACGCTCAATCAGTAGATCTCAAATCTCTGTACTACAAAGGAGGTCAGTATCATCATCCCTGCTTTACAGATGGGGAAACTAAGGCACAGAGAGGTGAAGTGATTTGCCCAAAGTACCCCAGCAACAGAGCTGGGTATAGAACATCTGAGTCCAAGGCCAGTGGTCTACCCACCTGGCCATGCTTCCTGCTCTGTGTCATGGATTTCAACATATGCTAGTCTACCTACATGAAACTCAAATGTCTCTTTCACACAGAGCTGGGAATGGGAAAGAGATTTACCTGAAAATAGCCACATAAATTGTTCTGAGTAGCTATGTCCTGTAAAAGGGAACACTGGCCAAATATTTTTCAAGGGTTTTTGGTTGTTTGTTTCTGCTGCTAATCTAGGTCCTTCTGTGACTCTTATTACTACAGCATCTGAAAGCCTGACAATCCTTATCCTCACAACACCCGTGAGAGCTAAGGAAGTGCTATTATGCCCATTTTACAGATGGGGAACTGATGCACAGAGAGGTTAGGGGTATGTCTACTCTGGAGCTGGTAGTGTGCTTCCTAGGGTGTGTAAACAGACACACTCTTGCTGGGGGTGGCTCCAGGCACCAGCACAGCAAGCGCGTGCCTGGAGTGGCAAGCTGGGGGGAGGGGGTGGCATGCCGATCACTGTGAGAATGGCTGCAGTCAGGCAGCTTTCAGCGGCATTTCTGCTGAAGGTGCGGGACCGACAGATCACCCGCAGAGCAGCCATCGAATCCATGTGACCAGCAGACCTTCCGCAGAGCTGCCGCCGAATCTGCGTGACCAGTGGACCTCCCGCAGAAATGCTGCCGAATCCACGTGACCGGCGGACGTCCCGCAGAAACACTGCCAAATCCGCACGACCAGTGGACCTCCCGCAGAAACGCTGCCAAATCCACATGACCAGCGGACCTCCTGCAGAAATGCCGCCGAATCTGCATGACTGGCAGACTTCCTGCAGAAATGCCGCTGAATCCTCGTGACCAGCAGACCTCCCGCCGAATCCGCGTGATCGGCAGACCTCCCGCAGAAACTCTGCCAAATCCACATAACCGGCAGACCTCCTGCAGAAACGCCACCGAATCCGTGTGACTGGCAGACCTCCCGCAGAAACACCACCGAATCCACGTGACCGGTGGACCTCCCACAGAAACTCCGCATAATCCGCGTGACAGGTAGACCTCCCGCAGAAATGCCGCCGAAGGCTGCCTGACTGCTGTGCTGACTGACGGCAAAAAGCATAGAGCTGCCCCTGACTCTAGCTCTGCTTGAGCTAACATGCTACAGATAGCAGTGTGGCCGGAGTAGCATGGACAGCACCTTGGGCTAATTGCCTGAGTACAAACCCACTCAGGCCCCCTGGATATGTACTTGGGTGGTTAGCCCAAGCTGCCAGTCATACAACCCTGGCTACAGTCTATTTTTAGCACCCTAGGTTGAGCTGAGTCCACCCATGCTGAGAAGCATGACCCCAGCTGCAATATAGATATATCCTGAGGGACTTGTTTCAGGTCACACAGGAAGTCTCTTCCAGAGCTAGGAATTGCTACAAAAGGAAGCAGACTTGCTAGGTTTTTTCCTAAAGTTTTTCAACTACTGTTCTTCATTTACAAATATGAACGTGATCTTCTGCTGTTTTTTATTTCTGTTTAATCTGAAGACATTTGAACCTACTACATCTTTCCATGTGTTCTTCACGCTCATTTGCAGTAACTTATCATTGTTCTTTTGGGGAAAATATTGTTACTTTCTGAAGGATTAACGAGCACATAGCCACATAAATAATGCTCTATACCAGGACAGGGCATCAGTAGTATAGTAGATTGCACAAAGCATGCGTCTTTATAATGTTCAATTAACTTGAACATCATACTGAAATGTGTTATTAGCGGAGCATGTGCTCACTTCTGTATCCCAAAGGCATTGAAAATATTTGGTTTTGAAACAACAAAATAATTACCAAAATATATTTCTGTCCCTTATGATAAGTGCGTCACATTAAGTTAGACTCCAGTCAAAGTTGGCGCAGTCCTGCAAATAAACCGCAAGCATTTGTCTCTCTGTGAGCAGGCATTCAGAATTTGAACACTCTAGTACAACCATTATCTCACTTGCACTCAGTTGTAAAAAACTAAAGATAGCTTTTCTCATTCTGCTCTTCTGCCATTGCCACGATTGAGCGGAACCAAACATGGGCACCTGAGATGGACAGATGGCTCAGGGAACAAGTACTTCCACTACCTCACCCTGACTGATTTTAAATGTGATCCCGTGACCAGCCTCCCCATCCAAAGATTTGATGGACAATTCTAACTCACTGAAACCACGACAGTGGGTTATTTACAGTAGAGTAGTACCAAGTTCCCCTTCCAGCCACCTTCCTTTGTATTTCTACATCCTTCACCTTTATACCTTTGGCATTATATGAAACACAAAAATCTATATTAATATAGAGTCCAACTGAAATCCAGATGAGTGAAGAAAATAAGTACAGCTTTCAATTTGTCCTCAGCTCACCAGTTCTCAGTAGCGTGAATAGGCTGATGCGTAGTGTCTTGGTTTCACCATATTAAGTCTATCCATCAGATCCATCTAGCCAGTAGAGCAGGGCTAATCAGGTACTGTGGCTCCCCGATGTAGTGCCTGCCCTGTGACCCGCAGGACATCAGAGAAAGCAGTAAATGATAGTATTAATGCAATGTGTGAGATACTTCCATTTTTATCAACTGGACTTAATGCCCTGGGACCCTGGTGAAATTACTTATTATCTGGGTGGTTTCATGGTTGGTAGCGATGTTCTAATTATGCAACTAAGATAAGGGTGATGAAATCTCAGGGTACAAACTGAAATGATCTGCTGGCGAGATCGAGAGGGCATTTCCTCCCAAGACAGAAGTCACTCATGGATAATGCTGCTGGAGTGTAACTGAACATTTCATATCAAATAGCATGCTTACTACCGTTACGCAAGTATGCCACCCATTCCTCCAATCAGGTCACAACATTAGAGGGTGTAAAATCTTCAGCCAGTGAAAATCAGCATAGCTCCACTTACTTGAAAAGAACTATGCCAATTTATGCCAGCGGAGGAGCTGGTCCTTAATCCTGAAGCTGGAAGAAGGATGACTTTAATTAATTTGAATACACTTTTCATTACAGTCCTTGTCAGACCTGACAGCTAACACTGCATCACTTTATTCCTTTGCTACAGATACCACATAGCCACTGAGAATTCTTTTTCAATGTTACAGTGCCTAGTCAGAGCTCCAAAACTTGTCATTCTACTGAAAGGGTGATTCCTTATTTCATTGGGTGTGGCTATGACTCAAGCAGCTCTCTTTTCTCATGGGCACTTAGAAACACATGGGACAGACATGTTTTCAATCCCCTTTTAAGAGTACAGACCCTGGCGAGCACTGCTGTCCGGAATATGTTGTCCAATCACAATTAATTCCTTCCACGCTGGTGTTATTCTGGAGAGCACTCCTGTGAAAGGCCCTGCTTCCAAGAACGATGGCTTCAAAGGGTGGTTTGAATGGACGAAAGAGATGAGAACACCTCTATGCATCAATGTACCTGTCCTGGGCTGGGGAAGCAGATTTTTGCAATAAGATTTGGTATTTTTACTCAGTTTTCTATATGGATGACTGCAGCACAAGGAAATCAAGTGACTCAAGGTAAAATTAGAAATCAGGTTCCTTCTGGCTATGTCAGGCCTTGCCTCTAAATCACTGGTATCTAATAGTCTACTGCCATGCTACACATACACACACACTTTGCCCACAAGATGCAAGACACTGGAAAACAAGATATCTGGAGAATACAACCACCTAAGCCACCACAATCTTGAAATGAAACTTGGGCTTTTGATTACTCGATGTTAGATGTAGAAAAATACGTGCATTTTGCATTCTACAGAGCGGGCTGTTAGATGCGGAAGGTGAACTGTAGCATTTCTTGGGGCAAATTACTGCATCCTATGTTATCCTTATGACAAAACCATGCTGAGTGTGGGTGAAAATGACACAGCTTTAACTCGTTCCCTGAAATAGGAAAAGAAACAAATTGAAAATTAGAGCTGGTTGGAAATTTTCCGATGGAATGTTTTTCAACTGGAAAATGCTGATTTGTCAAAATCAAAATGTGTTGCAAAAACGTATCAATTTCAATAACATTTTGTTTAGGAAAAAAAACCAAAAGAAGCATTCCTATAATGTCAAAGTGTTCCATTTCCCCCTTTTTGGAATGACACATCTTGATTTCCCATTTGAAAATGACCTTTGGTTTCCATTTTAAAAAATGTTTATAATAAAAATAAGAGAGTCAAAATTGGAATGAAATGTTTCAATTTTATCAAAACAAAATATTTCAATTAACCCAAAACAAAATTTGGAAGGGGGGAGATTCATTTTGTAGGAAATTTTGGGGGGTGGAAATGTTTTTGTTCCTTTCTTAAGGGGAAAAACTTCAAAATCATGGAATTTCCAGCAAAACAGAAAGTCCCATTTCTGCCCCGCTCTATTGAAGATATTCTGTTTAATCCACACTAGCAATTCTAAAGCTGCATAGATTGTTTGGGCTGGTCATTAATAAAGGTATTGAGTGTGATGCAAAAGGAAGGTGTTAAGATATTGTTCAGCAGGAGGTGCTTTGACCATGAGGAAGAAAAGAAAATCTCTCACCACAATGCTATAGCGTAAACCACAAAAGGCCAAGTTGATTATGTCTTCAATTGACTAGTGTTGTTGCTAAATTACCTGCTCCCTGCAAGAGAGTAAATATCAAGAGATTTCTGGATAAAAACCAAATGAAAATGTTTACCAGTTTCAGTATTGCCTCATGTCAACCATGCTGAGACTGTGTGGAACCAAACATCATTTGTTCCCCTCTCTGCTAATGAAGATCTGTTCTATGAATAGCTCCAACATGGAAGTGTTTATATATTGGTTTACTTTACTTGTGCCAAAATAATTAGCAAGAACATGATGTTTCTGTTGTCACAGCACGATAGCAGCAAAACATTGCTAGTCTTAAATTAGTTTCTTTACCGTGCACATCTTTCCATTTTAACTGTCACATGCAGACACTCCTGTTTTCGCTGGGCTCATGTCCCGAAATGAATTCGAAAAAAAATTTAACTTAAAAAAAGAAACGAGACTCAGGGTCAGAATCTTAGGTGGTGTAAGTTGGCAAAGTGCCTTTGACTTCTGGGGGCAGATCCTCAGCGGACAGCTGAGTATCTGCTTTTTGCCTTCTCCCTTAGAATGCATCCAAATTAGACAAGTGGTAGGTAGTCTGCAAAATCTCAGGTCAGTCTGAACACAGCAGTAACTACCGGCCTACAGGCAGACGAGATATTTTTAGCTGCCCACAGGGAGATCATAATCTATTTAATAGTTCTGAAGCATCACATTCTCCAGAATAACCAGTCAATGTTCAGTCTAATTTGAATCAGAGATTATGCAAGAAGAAAAAAACATAAATAATAATACACACACACATACACACAGAAGGGAGAGAGAGATTTCATACTAAGGAAAGGAACATTCACCAAGAGCTAGCACAAGGCTGATGCAACATTTGTGTCCCACATCAGGCATCAAACCAATGCACAAGTTGCACACCCTTTGCACTACACTAAAGTTTACTCTGTCTTAGATGCACAAAATGGTTCAGCTAGAAGCAGCCCCAGCCAGAACTTTTCCCCAGAACTCAGACTGAATCCAAGTTGTGCCCTTTATGAAGTTTGAATGAGATGAGGTAACTTCTCTCTTCCAGTATTATGCCCCGGTATGTTCTGAGGCTGGCCCTGAACAGAAGCACTGAGAAACCATGAAATCTGAAATTCCCTCTCTTCATCTGTCAGTCTAGTCAGTGGATTTTCCTTCTCCCAGATGGGTAGATATTTCAGCAATGGGCGCTATATGTAAGGTGTCTGTTGACCCCTTACTAAAACTCAGTGTGGGTTTTTGGCTGGCTAGGTCCCAGTGCCAAAAGGAAGGGGAAGGGTTGATGGGAAACCAGGACCCTGAGACTGATAGTCCCCCCAGGGGCAATGGGGAGCAGCCAATGCTCCAGGTCAGCCTGATTGACAGGGCAGAGAGGCTAATGATGGAGTCAGGGGGCGAGAAAGGTCCTGTCCTCCATGTGAGCTGGAATCGCCCTGGGTCAGACAGACAGAGTGGGCCTGAGCTAAGGAGAGAGCAGACCCCTGTGCTGGGAGCAAAGCTGCAGCCGCAGAGCCAGAGACACAGCCCAGGGAGAGCAGATCCTGTGCTGGGAGCTGGGCTGCAGCCACAGAGCCAGAGGTGTCAGAGAAGCAGCCCAGGTGGCTGGAGGCAGAGCAGCAGCAGCTTCAGTACTGAGGCAAAGTAGAGCTGGAGGTAGAACATGGAGCTGGAGCTGGTGCAGTCTGGAACTAGGTGCAGTGAGCAGCTGGGGCCAGCCAAGGGGGGACCCTGGGCATAGGGCCCAGTGCGGAAAGACACCCCCAGCCAGGGGTCCTTGCAGGCCAGACTGGGAGGGGGATCTTAACCCGACGGTGGGCTGGCGCTGGGAAGAAGGGTCCCACCACCCAAAACCCAGAAGTGTGTGGCCACCACCAGAGCAAGTGTCCAACCCACAGCATCCCTGCAGCACAGCCAGGGCCTGAGGAGGAGGCCTGGGACCTACAAGGAGCAGACTGTGAAATGCCCTGATGTCCAGAGACACTGTTTGTGATGTTCCCTGCCACCGAGCAGGGTGATGGGTTTCCTTTAACCTTTCCCCATTTTTCCTTATTCTTTTTAAAATTAATTGCTGATTAAATAAACCATATTTTCTTTAAATCATAAGCAATGATTAGTGGGTCAGAGAGGTGCCCAGTGCAAAGAGAGCACCCTGGAGTGGGGACACCCCAGCCCCTGACCTAGGTGACCACAGCAAGGTTGGGGGTCGAACCCCCCAGGAATCCGGGGCCCAGCCTTGTTGGGGTTACAAGGACTCTGCCAGACAGGAGAGTGCAAGGGGAGTCCTCAAGGGCAGGGAGGCCTCTGGGTAAAGGAAGTGGGAGCAAGGACTCAGATCCTTTTGCTAGCCCACTTCACCGGGGTAGTGCAGAAGCCAGGAAAGTTCCCCACAATAGCGGAACCATTCCCACACTTACATATAGGAAATGCTATGGTAGGCAGGCAGATTGCTGCTAAACTATATTGACTTAAATCTAAATGCACAATACACTAATATGATAGTCATGTGACAACAATAGGCACTGACCGTTCATTAAAAAAATAATGGGAAAAAACAAAGCAAAACCTCCTCATGTCTGACAGGTGATGGTTAGAGTCTTGTCCGCTGTCCTTCAACATACAGTAAAAAGTTCAGGGCAGCTTCAGACTTCCATCCACTAAGCAGTCGCTTCAGATAAACAAAATACCCAAGCAGAACTTTCACCCATTTCGAGCAATGAGCTGGCCTTTGGTGTGATGGTGAAGAAAGAGAAAACTGCTCAGACGCAAAGATCAGTGTTAAAAAGGAAGCTAGAAGCTGTTTGTGCAAGCTGTGAAATAGCATGCTTTAATCACAAGGAAGAGAAAACAAACTGAAGGAAAGAAAGAAGAAAGCAACCTGTGTCCTGCATTGTCATCAGAACAGAAAACACAACCATTTCCTATAGTCGTCCATTATCTTTACATGTGCGCACACAATTGGGTGAATAATTATAGAAAAGGTACAAAAGCTCATTTCTCACTTGGATCCCTGCTGTTAATTTATTTTCATTATATTTTCTTTTGGAATTGGTTATCAACAGCAGTTCTATTTATTTCATTTCTAAACTATGACTCATGTCGTTACCATGTCTTTTGCGAAATGCTCATGTATGTTGATTCCAGTCTGAGTCTTGTTTTTCTGCTCATAAAGTTATTACCATTTACTGCTATTACTTTTGCAAAGCTCTGCTCACCCACTGGCTCCTCTGCAGCTTTTCTATGTCTCCTGCCTCTTCGGCCTTAAGGAACTACGGACTTGTTTGTTTTTGTGAAGTGACCTCTGCCTCCTGCAGAATGGCCTTACCACTAGATAAATTGCTCAGTGTAAACTTACATACTATTATCATACATGTTTTTTTAAAAGCACTTTCTCCTGCAATTTCAGATCAGCTTCCTGCATTATGCCAAATTTTAACCTCCTCGTTTCTTATTATTTGTATTATAATAGCACCTAATGGCCCCTATCTAGACTGAGACCACGCTGTACTGTACTAGCTACTTTAAAAACACATAGTAAGAAAATCCCTGCCCTAAAGAATTTACAATCTAACTAGACAAGCATGGGAGGGGACAGAGATACAACAGGGGAGCAGTGACTTCCCAAAGTTCACTTAGCAAGTCAGTGGCAGGAACAGAATGCACCTCAGCTGAGTCCCACTCCAGAGCCGTAACCACTAGACCAGAGGTAGCCAATAGGCAGACTGGGCCAAATCAGGGCCACTAGATGCTTTTGAATGGACCACAACATCTATTTATTTACATATTCTTGTCATTGTTACTATTATTGCATTATTTGCTCTGGAGTCTGGACCTTAACCAAGAAATCTGGACCCTGACAACAAATAATTGACTTTCCTGGCACTAGATCGTGTTTCTCCTTCTAACTAGCATTGGCACAGCAACCACTGAAGTCAATGGAAAGGGTCTTTCCAATGGGGGTTGGATTAAGCCCTTAGGTATCAAGGTGAAAGGCCCTTAGAAATGCCTACAATTGACCTAACCTTTGTGATTAGGTCAATAACCCATTAGTGCAGTGGCTCTTCAGTGCCCCGTAGCAGCTCGAGACAGAGCAAAACCAGTGGCCTAAGACTAAGGCACCCTCTCTGAAGAGCTGCCTGTTTGCATTGGCCTCCCCATCACAGTGGCAGGCCAGGCCTCATTCTCTAGACCAGGGGTCGGCAACCTTTCAGAAGTGCTGTGCCAAGTCTTCATTTATTCACTCTCATTTAAGTTTCCGCGTGCCAATAACACATTAATGTTTTTAGAAGGTCTCTTTCTATAAGTCTTTAATATATAACTAAACTATTGTTGTATGTAAAGTAAATAAGGTTTTTAAAATGTTTAAGAAGCTTCATTTAAAATTAAATTAAAATGCAGAGCCCTCGGACCAGTGGCCAGGACCCGGGCAGTGTGAGTGCCACTGAAAATCAGCTCGTGTGCCGCCTTCGGCACCCATGCCATAGGTTGCCTACCCTTGCTCTAGGGCATTGGAACCTTTTCAATTCCTTTCAAAAAAATTCTCCCTCAAAATGTATTTTCAACTAGGCACCATTTAAATTTCTAAATTTCTGCAGCTGGGCTATTATCTGGGAGGCTAAACTGTCCCCTTCTCTGCTGAAACTGTGCAACAAGTTTCCTGCCCTGGAGCAAGACAGCAGGGATGCAAGGTGGTGGAAATTAACGAGACAACGCCTCCATCAAAGTAGTGTTGGCTTCATGCATTCACTTTTCCTGGGATACACAGATGGGGATGCACTGTCTTTTCTGCAAATGCAACTAGAAAGCGGAAACCTTCACCTGGTACTGAGAGCTCCTCCTTGGGATCTGAGCTGAGTTTTATATACACTTACAAAGGCCTTCTTTGGAATCAGCACCTCAAGTGTCAATACAGCTTTTCATCTATCAAAGAAGCAAATGTAAAAGCTATCACATTTACCAGCTGAATAACAGATTTGGGAGCTTGTACACTGCAGTTGGTTAAGTGGGTAAGCTTGATCTTCCACAGATCACAGGAAAAACAACGAGGAGTCCTTGTGATACCTTCGAGACTAACAAATTTATTTGGGCATAGGCTTTTGTGGGCTAGAACCCATTTCATCAGATTCATGAAGTGAAAAATACAGGAGCAGGTTTAAATACATGAGACAAGCCAGTCCTTGCCTACAGACAGCCCCTCAACCTGAAACAAATACTCACCAGCAACTACACAACAAAAACACCAACCCAGGAACCAAACCCTGCTACAAACCCCAATGCCAACTCTGTCCACATATCTATTCAAGGGAAACAATCATAGGACCTAACCACATCAGCCACACCATCTGGGGCTTGTTCACCTGCACATCTACCAAGGTGATATATGCCATCATGTGCCAGCAATGCCCCACTGCCATGTACATTGGCCTAACCAGACAGTCTCTATGCAAAAGAATAAATGGACACAAATCAGACATCAGGAATCATAACATTCAAAAACCAGTAGGAGAACACTTCAACCTCTCAGGTCACTCAATAACAGACCTAAAAGTGGCAAATCTTCAACAAAAAAAAATTCAAAAACAGACTCCAACGTGAAGCTGCAGAACTGGAATTAATTTGCAAACTGGATACCATCAGATTAGGCCTGAATAAAGACTGGGAGTGATTGGGTCATTACAAAACCTAAACTTAATTTCCCCAGTGCTAATTTCTCCCTACTATTACTCACATCTTCTTGTCAACTGTCTGTAATGGGCCACTCTCTTACCACTTCAAAAGTTATTTTTCCTCCCTTGGTATCCTGCTGTTAATTGATTTATGTCGTCAGACTGACCTCACACTTGGTAAAGCAACCCCCATCCTTTCATATATTTATACCTGTTCCTGTATTTTCCACTTCATGCATCTGATGAAGTGGATTCTAGCCCACAAAAGCTTATGCCCAAATAAATTTGTTTATTTCTAAGGTGCCACAAGGCTCCTTCTGTTTTTGCTGATACAGTCTAACATGGCTACCCCTCTGAAACCAGATCACAGGAAGTTATACTGCCATCCACCATTCTGCAAGACACTATGGTATCCCAAGTAAAAGTGCTAGTAAAAGCTGGATGTATGCAGCTTCTTGGAGATTTAGCCAAGTAGCACCAACAATATAAAGGATGGGACTTTCGTAAGTGCTCAGCACTAACTTAAAACCATTCCCACTGAGAGAAACAGTAAAATTCTCACTGACTTCAGTGGCAACAGAGTTAGGCCAACATTTCTGAAAATCCCACGCTGAAGATCATCAGTCTTGTTTGTCCTATACCACCCAGCAGTGAAATGGAAAGAGATCTCAACGGATAACGTAGTCCATTAGAGAAGCTTCTAAATCAAAGCACCTTCTCCCACAGCTCTTAAAACCCATTCTCTCTCAGAACAGCAGGCAAAGCAACTCAGTGGAGTTGCACCCAATTAATCCACTAGCTGAAGTTGGCCCTAGATTTAATTTCCGTGTTCCCATAATGTAATGGAGTCAAATATTTAAATATGGCCTGCAATATGAATGATGGATGGGCATTTTATGTAATAAACTCCAGACAAGGTCATTTTATTATTATTGGAGAGCTGAAATCCTATCTGTCTTAGTGTATTTTGCACTGGCACACCTGGAGAGCTCAAATTTTGGATCAGCGTGAGCCTATACAACATTAAACACACTTCAGTCAATTTTCAGGGGGCTGCACTTTCATAGATTGCACTGCTAGCAACTTGCCTTGTGGGCAGAGGTGAAAGTAAGCCGGTATGGGCGGGTACGGAGGACTGGTAAGAAAAGGAGACTGCCTGAGGGAGGGAGAAGCCTGCCCCCTGCATAAGAATAGTTTAAACTCAGTTGTTCCCTGAGTGGTTCAGCCCTCGGGGTTAGGAGTGGTTTCCGGCATCCTTGTTAATTTCACTCACAGTATCTGGGGGGAGGGTGTGTAACCATGTCAGGGGCAGTCCTTTTCTGCTCCCGGGATGAGGGGATCTCTCCAATACACAACAAATACAAGCATTTGGCTGCACAGCTTAAATCCAGAGCTAATAAAAGCAGGTGGAAGGGGAAAACTCACTGTCACATGGGTTTCTCGTCTCCTCCCTCCCCCTTCTCTAGCCAGGCTGCAGACAAGGCTCTGCATTCCTCCTCCTTCCCCCCCACACACAGGAGGGGTTCTCCTCTAGGCTCTAGTTTGCAGTAGGGACACTGGCTGAAATGCCTGCTGCTGCTGCCTGCATAAGAACAATTTAAACTCAGCTGTTCCCTGCACAGTTCAATCTCCAGGGTTAGGAGCCATTGCTGGCATCCTTGTTAATTTCATTCCCAGTTGTTATTGGGGGCGAGGGGAGAGGGTTTGTGTGACCATGGCAGGGGCAGTTCTTTTCTGCCCCTGGGATGAGGGGGATCTCCTGTATACAAAAAACACAATCAAAATCAGGAACCATTTCCAAGTTCAAATCTATCCCATTCCCTCCCCAGCAGAGGATCATGGTTGTGATGTCCAAACTGCTCGCAGATCCTCTTTGAAATGTTACTGAACTGCACAGGGAACATCTGAGTTTAAACTGTTCTTATGCAGGAGGCAGGCTTCTCCCTCCCTTAGCCAGTCTCCCTATTGCAAGCTAGAGGGAAGCCCCTGCAGCTGCTGAGTGCCAGGGAGAAAGCACAGAGCCTAGTGTCGGCAGCCTGGCTGGAGGAGGAGGGAAGACACGGAGAAAAATGTGACAGTGAGTTTTCACTTTTTCAGGCATATTCCAATAGTAAAGTTACAGACAGTACTGATAGTAGTAATAGTAGCTTTATTTTCTCTATCTATGTCATGCAATGGGAGGGATCCATGAAGTACGTAGGAGAGGTGAGTTGCTTGTGATTGGACCATATGGGTAAGAAATGTAAATTACTTTCGCCCCTGCCCAAACCCCAGGGCTCCCAGCCGCCTCTGCAGCTGGTAGCTCCGGGAGTGATTTAAAGGGCCGGGCTCCTAGCTTCAGCTGAATCCCCAAGACCTTTAAATCCTGATTTAAAAGCCCCTGGATTTAAAGGCCCCACTTCTTCCGATAGGGGCCACGCCTCTTCTGATTGAGGCCCCTCCCCCTCTGCAGGACTCTGGAGTACCAGTAAGTCCTTTAAGTTACTTTCACCCCTGCTTGTGGGAGAACTATGCTGATGCTTATGTTTGCAATGATATCTGTACACGGCTGTAATGATTACACATTCAGGGTCCAGGCACACACTATATTACTGTCACTTCAAGATCCAACAAATTCTCTTGCTTGAGAGATAAGGAGGAGGATGAGACCTTGATTTATCAAGAAAATGCTAAAACTTAGCTGGTGTATGGCGCTGCTACCTCGTGGTGGTTATACTGAGGCTCTGAATTCATTCTGACTCCATTTTTTTGGATTTACAAAATATACATGGAGGATAAAATAATGCAAAACACAGACCCAGCACTGGGTGATACATATACTATTTATTAGATTATAGCCATTGCTGTGGGTTTGTATACATATATCTCGCCTTTGATGTACAGCGACTGCTGTTCAAGTCAATAGCAAAATTCCCTTTGATTTCAATGGGAGTGGGATTGGGCTTATACCTTCAATATATATTGGGGCTGTTTGTACAAGGAAGACAAGCATTTGGCCCATTATTGCCGTGGCGGGTTGGATTTTGTCTGTCAGTAAATCATACCGAAGATAGATTGGAATTATTGAGAAATTGGGAAGTATCATTAAGATTAGGACTACAAAGGACTTGGGCTCTAGCACAGTGGTTCTCAAAGGTGGGCCGCCGCTTGTTCAGGGAAAGCCCCTGACGGGACGGGATCGTTTGTTTGCCTGCCATGTCTGCAGGTTCGGCCGATCACGGCTCCCACTGGCAGTGATTTGCTGCTCCCGGCCAGTGGGGGCTGCAGGAAACGGTCCGGGTCGAGGGATGTGCTGGCTGCAACTTCCTGTAGCCCCCATTGGCCTGCAGCAGCTAACCGTGGCCAGTGGGAGTCATGATCGGCTGAACATGTGGACGTGGCGGTAAACAAACCGGCCCAGCCTGCCAGGGGCTTTCCCTGAACAAGCGGCAGACCGGCTTTGAGAACCACTGTTCTAGCTGACACTAAAGGGAAAGATGGCCAACAACCTGCTGCATAAACATACCTTATGCTAATTGAGATGGAGGCAGAGAAAGGCTACACCTTATTCGCTGGATCAGTGCAGCTATTTGAAGTGCTCCACACTTCATAAGGAAAAATAAAGCCCAATAAAAATGACCTGGAGCCACACAAAAATCACAGCCTGATGGTGTGCTCCCAGCTCAGCCAGTAGCCCGCTGAGATCAACAGCTGTTTGTTTTGAGAGAACTACCATGTGCTCTGCCCAAAACCTTCATTCACTTGGCAGGGCTCTCCCTCCACAGGGACCATCTTCTGACCCATTCAAGAGCATTTCCCAAAAGATGCCTGCTCACCTTCAGTTGCTATGTTCTTTGGTGTATTAGGCTATTTACTTTTCATATAATTTGATTCTCCCTCGGTTTTCCAGTACATTTTGCATTATATAAAGTTCTTTTGGGACAAGGCTGTTTTGGGGCCGATTCACCGTGATCCATTCTTGGAGAAAAAGAAAACAAATGCATCCTCTCTAGGAAAAGACAGAAGAGAGTACATGTCACCCTGGATTTGGTGGGGTGGTGTACCCCAGAATGTGATCGATCTAATTGCAACCACATAATGTGCATTCAGGCACCATGAATTAATAAAATAGAACACTGCACAGCCAAAGGTTAATTGGAAAGCAGGCTTTTAGATGCAAGGTCAAAACTAGCTACAGTTTCTGCTAATCAGAATGGGAGGAGAGGAAAGAAAGTAAATAAGTGAGACAAAAAACCTTGGTGGATGGAAATCTTGAGTCTAGATGCCTCTGATATTAGACGTTTATTGACAGTTAGAAAAGTGATGATTTATTAGGGGTTATTATGTCCTATATGTTTTGTACAAGTTAGTTATAAAAGATTAGCTAATACAGTGTACTTTGGAGCAGTCCTCTGAAGCCATCTTGAGACACGTTTTTCCTGACACTTTTTCTCCCCGATGGGTGAGCAACTGACCACTGCAAACCTGCTGTTAATTACTCAATAATGTTCCAGAGTTTAGGTAAATAGCTGAGATGTTCCAAACCTATTGCTTATCTCTGTGTGTACTTAAATCTAATAAACTGCAGTGTTAGATAGAGCACGCTGACCTGTACTGATCTTTTATCAGACAGAATTGCTTTGTTCTCATTGATTTATTCCTGACACCACCTGGAGTGAAATAGTTAAGATATCACTGCTGTGGGTTCTGAAAACCCTGAGTAACATACAGTGTACCTGACCTAGACCCCCAGGTTCAGTGCCTTCAGCAGGATACTGCCTGCTGCTAGGAGATGCTGCCAAGACACTGGGTGGGGTTCTGCACACAAGTTCTTCATTTCTTCTCCACCAAACTTTGTTTTGAGTTCACATGAGCCCAAAACTCAAAGTCACAACTCAACTTGATGGCTTTGCTTGTGTTCAGATCAACCCCAAACTCTTTCAGTTTTCAACCCCAAATTCTCAACAAGCCCAGGCTCCTTCTATACTTGGCCCACAACCTTTTAGATAAATGACAGAAATCATGCGTGTGTCAAAGCCTCCAATCAGCCAAATTTGCCTGCATTAGGGTTTCATTAGAAGAGTATCATCCAGCTGTACTCCACCCACAATCAAAACATGTGAGTGTCCATGGAGTCCCAGGCTGCTTCACTCATAGCTTTAATTAATCCATCGCTGATGACTGTTCTTTGTGTTTTGTAAAATCTGTATTAAAGTCTGAGCCAAGCTGGAAAAAAATCTTTTCAGAAATGCCTCCGATTTGGGAAAAACTCCTGCAGATTTTGGAGAGAAAGTCCCCACATTCTATTGCTTTCACTCCAGATTTCTATTTCCTCTGGTTATTTCTGTCTGTAGACAGAGGCAAATTTACTCTATCAATAGCTGTCTTTTAAAAATCATCAAGAGCCTGATCTTGCTCCCACTGGAACAAATAACAAAACTCCCATTGACTTCAGTGGTAA